>NC_135629.1:43411666-44780833 GCF_053574225.1 Canis aureus | reverse complement strand
GGCAACTCCTTTATCACTCTTCCTAAAGTGCTGAGATGAGTATGAGAAGCATGGTGATAACACACACTTAAAAGAAAAGCTTAAAAACAAAGAGAAATCCTACAATAATTACAAAACAAGCATCAGCAGTCAACTCTCTGGGGCGTTGGCCCAGGCTGCCACGAAGAGTTGCATGGGCTCCTGTTGGAGAGCACCTCCAGGGTCCCTGTCAGCTGGTGAGTCCAGGGGAGGTAAGACTAGAACACATTTCTCAAAAGGTGACTGCCATCTTCACCTGGGATGTATCGTTGAAGGGGCGGGCTCCTCTCCCATTTCCTAGGCACGAGGACTTGACAGGGCAGTAACAGGAAAAGGAGCCAGTGGCTCAGCCAAATGTCCATGCTGTGACCACAGGCAGAGCCCCAGCCCTGTCACAACACATGGGCACATCAGGACTCACTTATTGCTCCCAAATTTCTTCTCGGCTGCACGGATCTCTGAATCCTCCTGGAACCCTCTGTTGCTCTGGTAGTATGAGAAGGCATTTCTCACGGGAAAGGCCACAGGGAGGAAGCGCTTCTTCTCCAGGGTGTCGTAGGAATACTTGATCTTCTGGAATTCAAAGGACAGCACCTCCTGTCCATCTTCACCCTGTGGGAGCAGGCATGTCTATGGCAGAAGGCCCACACCTGGGGGTGTCTGTCAGGCCTGGGAGTCCCACCCAAGTCCTGGGCTGAGCAGCCCAACAGCTGGTCCGTCCCTACCTCATCCCGGTGCAGGGCCACGAGCTCAGTGGAACCATTGTTGGGGGTCGGCACCACCTTCACGAAGGTTGCTTTCCTGGGGTCGTACTCCTGCGAGGGGCAAAGCGGTGTTGCCAAGGCCTTCTCAACCCCCAGCTCCAAAGCCCTCCTGGTGAGGTTGCAAGCACAGCGGCTCTAGGCTCAGAGCACTGGCCTGTCCACTCTCCAGTCTGTCACTGAGACAAAGATACCACCTCACCACACCTCTGGTCTCGTATCATAAAAATCGGAGTCACAGACAGCACCCAATGCTTGGGGTTCTGCTGAACTCAAACAGGAAGAATGTCCCCTGCATGACCTGCACCCATAAACCACGTGGGCCAAGTCTTGTCACAGCCCACTGGCCGGCTGCTGCTCTGCATCCCCTCTCTTAACTATTTCGTGTCCTGAAATGATGGGGGACAACGAGGCCTGTCCTTGCTTCAGCCAAGGGCCTCGGCACAAGCTGTTTTCTCTGCCTCGAACATGTGGTCCCACAAACAGCTTCAGGGCTTTGTACAAATGTCCCCTTCTCAAAAGACCTCCCCCAGAGGAGGCTCCACATAAGAGGTCCTTACAATGTTCCTCTCCTTGGCCAGGGTTTTCCTCTCTGTAGCACTGGTGGCTGAGCGCAAGCTCTACCTCTCCCACCAATACTATGAAGGCAAGAGCTTCTGTCTGTTTTGTTCACTGCTGTTTCCTCAGTGCTTAAAATGCAGAGGCAATGGATGAATATGTGAGGCCTGAAGCCTGAGCTGTACCCATCTCACTGCTGCGGCGCTGGCTCATCAGCCCCTATGGTGGGTGTGTGTGTGTGTGAGGGCAGGTGCCAAAGGGTGACCCTCAGAAGAAGGGCCCTGCCTGCCCCTTGGGAAGATCACCAGCCTTGGAGCAGGCAAAAAATAACAAAGACTTAACTACAAAAACACCGTGGAAAAAAAGTGTGAAGAGCTACTCGGGGCTACTGCCAGGCCACTGCCAGGCCAGGCACTTTGCAGTTTTTCAGTTTCTTCTCCTAATGGCACGCGGTGGGTGTTACGGTTCTCAATTTACACAAAGGGAAAGTGAAACCCAGAGAAAAGAACCTGAGATCTCTGATGGAAACCCAGATCTGCTTGTCCTCACCCCATGGTCGCTTAGCTCCTCTTTTTCTTCCACCGCTGGAAAGAAAGTTAACACACATGCTTTCTAGCTGCAGGCCAAAAGGCAGCTGGAAGTGGAGGTTGGGGTGGCTGGTCACACTCCCTCCAACTTCCCTGTATTTCTTTGTCCCTCACTGGAGTCTTTCATTGTATTGACCTGAAGTCACCAAGCCCATAGTTTGAGCCCCTCCCCTGGGATAACGCTTATTGGGACAACCGAGACTTAATTCCCTCAGAAAAGAGAGGACTCAGTCCACATTTGGATTTAAAGAGAGGGAGCTTCTGTCTTTTTCTGCAGCCATTCATGCTCTTCCCTTTCCCTCTTCTTCCAGAAACACATGCCTGGGATCAACGGGGAGGCTGGCTGGACCTCGGTGCCCATGGCTCCAAACATGCCAGTGTCATCTGAGGCAGGCCCAGAGAACAGCAGTGCAGTCACCAGCAGTAACTGCTGATCCAGCTGCTCTCCCTATCCAGATCCTGGGGGTTAAGGGTCAGAAGTGCTACCGTGCTGCTATATTCCAACAGAAGCCCTCAATGTCACCACCCTCATCTTGGACACAGGTCTAAAGAGACTCCGAAACAGTTAAGTCACTTGCCCACAAATTGCTCCTGCTCCTCTTAAATGCTACGATCAAAGAACATTTCAACCTAATTTCGGTCCTAGTATGCAAGGACCTTTACGCACTGGACAACTGAGTTCTCAAAACAAGCTTCACAGATACAGGAACACACCTCGAAGGCCTAGCCTCACATTTTGAAAACCAAGATAGGAGATAGAAGGAGAACATGACCGTTTCCAGGAGAAAGTACCTAGTACTCGCTACTATGGTAGCTAACATTAACAAGCCAAATCAAAGAGCGACATATGCTGGAGCCTACACTGAGCTTTTTATAGGTATTACCCTATCGAATCTAAATGACCACACCAGGGAAGGATTCCAAGGAAGGAAAGTAATCTGCGCCAGGGTCGCACAAGTCAGTAGCGGGACCAGGATTGGGCCACCCAGAGGACACCGCTGGGGACTCAGGCCCTGGAAACAGGAGGCCCGGGATGGGGTGGGGATCGACACGAACGTCGTGACTGTGACCCGCCGCAAGGCCCGACCGAGCCCAGGGTCGGGCTCGTGCCCGCGCACTTACCGGGGTGCAGGTGAGCGCGCAGTGCGCGTGCACGGACCAATGCCCCGAGAGGACGGTGAGCGCGTGCGCGAGGCAGATGGTGGCAAGCACAAGCAGCGCGGCTTCAGGGATCTGCACCCAGCTGCTGCCCCAGCCCCAGCAGCCGGCGGCCGCGGCGCCCACCCAGGCCGGGTAGAGCAGTCCCGCGAACGGCAGCACCGTGAGGCGCCGCAGCAGCGCCAGTCGCCGGTACGGCCATACGGCTGCGACCAGCTCATCGCCGCTCGCTATGAGCGCCGGGCCGGCAGCGAGGAGGGTGCGCGGCTGCGGCCTGGGCTTGGGCTGCCCGCCGGGCCGGGCCCCGCAAGGCCGGGCCCCGCAGGGCACCGCGTTGCCCACCGCAGCAGCCGCCGCCGCCGCCATCTTTCCCAGCGCCGCGCTCGCTTCCGGGCAGAGGAACCGCCTCACTTCCGATGTTTAACTTCCGTTGAGCCCTGGGCGCCGCCATAGTAGCCGGAGGGTAGAAAGAGCCGGACAATGGAGGAGTTGGGTTCGGAAGTGGTTACTCAGGGCGCCGCCATGACAGCTGAAGCCGGAAGGAGAGGCAGGGCGCGGCCATGACAGAGTCTTGAAAGGGCTAAGGCTGCCTGCCCGCCCTGCCACGCCGGACAGAGACCGGAAAAGACTGAGCTAGGCGGGTTGGGCGCCACCTTGACGCCTGAACCGGAAGAGGGGAGCTCTTGTCCAGAACTATCCAGGCAGTGGCCAGTTTGGATCGTCAGGGGCGGAGCCTGGACCCTGCGGAGGCGGGCCAATTACGGAAACGCTGGGGTTCTGGGGGCGAGGCCTGCACAGGCCCGAGGGGCGGGGTTTGTCATGAAGGCGGGACTTGCGAGGGGCAGGGTGCCGGGTTGGTTTCCCCGCGGGAGGGGCCCTTGTCTCCTGGTCTGGGGTCCCGGGCAGGGCTGGCGCGGACAGGCTTCCAGAGCCGTCACGGGACGCAGCGCGCACGTTAGGATTATACACAGAGTTACTATTTCAACATAAAAATATGAAAAGTGGGTGTTTGACATTACATCCATTCTGTAACATTTACTTTCCTGTTACATAAATGCTATTGTTTGAACAAAACCACAATAGGAATCGTTCACAGTGGCAATAGTGTTCAGTAGTACTAGTAGAAAATAGAGAAAATGTATAACAACACTTTGTTTCTTTGTCCTCTGATAGAGCAATTTGAACTACTTTTTAAACCCTATTGGATGTTTATATTTTGTAGGTTAATTGTTGCATATTCTTGAGATACATAAGTGTAAGACTTTGTAAAAGACTAAAATATGGCAGCCCCGGGGGCTCAGCGGTTCAGCGCTTGCCTTCGGCCCAGGGCGTGAGACCTGAATCGAGTCCCGCGTCGGGCTCCCTGCTTGGAGCCTGCTTCTCCCTCTGCCTATGTGTCTCTGCCTCTCTCTGTCTCTCATGAATAAATAAAAAGTGTTTTTTAAAAAAGAACATAATAAATGCAATAAGACTTAGTTAATATTCTATATTTTTTTTAATATTCTATATTTAATAAATGTAATGATAACCTCTTTCTGTTCCAGTACGCGGGATATTTTTACTCTAAGTTTTCTTTTCCAATAATACTCGAGTGGACTGCAATCTTTAGCATTAAAGATTGTATAGTGATAAAACTCAGTCAAAGGTGATATCACGGATTTGTTTCCCTGCTATCAGCCAACAATTACTCTGATTCTTGGTGTTATTCCAATGTGATAACATCAAGCTAAATATGGTCTCAACTAAAGCCTTTCAGCATGGATTTTGCTTATTAGGTTTTTTTGACTTGTATGGATGAGTTTCTAGCTCTCCAAAACAGCAGGGTTTGTTTTTGTTTGTTTGCTTTTTGGTAGACCAGCTTATTTGTCAATCAGGTCTTTGTGTATGTAAACTCATTATATGCTATGTCCAAAACATTATTTTTGAACACTCTAGAGCACATTGGATGTCATCATAAGTCAAACCTCCCTTTCTCAAGGACAATTATTTTTAAGCACATAGATAATTTGAAATTATGAAATCAAAGCTAGATTGGAAATAGTTCATTTGGAAAGAAACTGAGAATATCCTGTCTAATTTGACTGCCCCCCACCTTTTTTAAGATGTTATTTATTCCTGAAAGAATAAAGAGAGAGAGGTAGAGACATAGATAGGCAGAGGGAGAGACAGGCTCCCTATTGGGAGCCCAGTATGGGCACTGGATCCCAGGACGCCAGGGTCATGACCTGAGCCGAAGGCCAATGCTCAACCACTGAGCCACTCAGGTGCCCTGACTGCCCATTTCTGATGATGTTTTGAATTCTAAATTTTAAAAATGAGTCATTTTTCTCCCCTGTATGAATGTTTAGGGGCAGTTGCTTTGTCCCTGTTTGGGCTCCCATGGCCTCTTCAAAAATCATTAAAGTACTTTGGAAAAACAGCATGTAAATTTCTGCTTTACTATAAATTTACTATAAATTGTTTTCTCCATTCTAATCTTCAGTGCATTTCCAAATTAGGAGACTTTTGTCACTCTTTGAAACTGATTTTGTGGCAGGCCAATTAAAACAAAAAAAACCCCACCTTTATTAGTTTTAGGTTCAAGTAAAATTGAGAGAAGGGTATAGTGATTTCCTATACATCCCCTGCCACCATAGTATATAGCACCCTGATTATCAACATCTCTCACCAGAGTGGTACATTGTTCCCAATAAACCCAATGCCTATAGTTCACATTAGGGTTCACTCTTGGTATTGTACATTTTATGAATTTGGACAAATACAGAATGAATGTATACATTATACTATCCTACAGAGTAGTTTTACTGCCTTGCAAGTCCACTGTGATCTGCCTATTCATCCCTCCTCCAAACCCCTGGGAACCACTAATCTTTTTAGGGTCTCCATAGTTTTGCCTTTTCCAGAATATCATAGAATCATATTATATGTACCCTCTTCAGATTGGCTGAAGTTAGTAATATGAATTTATAGTTCCTACATTTCCTTTTATGGCTCTGTATCTCGTTTTTTAATGCTGCATAATATTCCATTATCAGGATTACATCAGTTTACCCATTCATGTACATCTTGGTTCTTCCAAGTTTTGAGTTATAAATAAAGCTGCTATAAACATCTCTGTACAGGTTGTTTATTAATGACTACATAGTGATTTCCAATTTTCATGTTTATTGAGAAATAATTGCTGTGTATCATTGTGTAAATTTAAGATGTACAATGTGATTATTTGATATATGTATTTATTGCAACTTGTTTACCACAATATAGTTTTTTTTAAGATTTTGTATTTATTCATGAGAGAGAGAGAGAGAGAGAGAGGCAGAGACACAGGCAGAGGGAGAAGCAGGCTCCACGCAGGGAGCCTGATGTGGGACTCGATCCCATGTCTCCAGGATCCAGGGCCTTCAGCCCTGGGCTGAAGGCAGTGCTAAACCACTGAGCCACCTGGGCTGCCCTACAATATAGTTAGTTAACAGTCCTTTACCTCACCATGTTTTGTTGTATTTATGGTGAGAACATTAAATCTCTACTCTCATAGCAACTTTCAAATATACAATATTATTTTTCAAGTATACAATATTGTTAATTATAGTCACTACACTATACATTAGATACCCAGAACTTCATCTTGTAACTGAAAGTTTGTACTCTGATCAACATCTCTCCATTTCTTCTACCACTCAGCCCTTGGCAATCACTATTCTACTCTCTCCAGTTCATGTTTTTAGATTCCACACATAAGTGAGATCATACAGTATTTGTCTTTATCTGACTTATTTCACTTAGTATAATGCCCTCAAGGTTCAAAGGTCCATCCATGTTGCCACAAAAGGGAGGATTTCCTTATGACTAGTATATATATGTGTGTGTATGTGTATATATATGTATATTTATGTATATATGTACATACATACTAGCAATTTTTAAAAAGGATTTCATTCATTTATTCATGAGAGACAGAGAGAGAGGCAGAGACATAGGCAGAGGGAGGAGCAGGTTCCTTGCAGGGAGCCTGATGCAGGACTTGATCCCCAGACCTGGGATCACACCCTGAACCAAAGGCAGATGCTCAACCACTGAGCCACCCAGGCGTCCCATATATATTGCAATTTCAATGCAATTTTTTAAAATATATTTTTTTAATTTTTAAAAATTTATTTATTTATGATAGTCACAGAGAGAGAGAGAGAGGGAGAGAGAGAGAGGCAGAGACACAGGCAGAGGGAGAAGCAGGCTCCATGCACCGGGAGCCCGACGTGGGATTCGATCCCGGGTCTCCAGGATCGCGCCCCTGGGCCAAAGGCAGGTGCTAAACCGCTGCGCCACCCAGGGATCCCTCAATGCAATTTTTATATATATTAGTTTTAGTTGTATATATCACATTATCCATTCGTTGATGGACACTTAGGTTGTTTCCATGTTTTCTATCACGCAAAAATGTTGAATTTTGTCAAATGCTTTTCTGCATCTGTTGAGATAATCACACGATTTTTGTCTTTCCTCCTATTAATGTGGTGTATCATATTTATTGATTTGTGTGTATTGAACTATCCTTGCATTCCAGGAAAAAAATCTCATTTGATTAAGGTGTATGATCCTTTTAATGTGCTGTTCAATTTGGTTTGCTAATACTTGGTTAAGATTTTCACATCTAGGGCAACCGCGGTGGTGCAGCGGTTTGGTGCCTCCTGCAGCCCAGGGCGTGATCCTGGAGACCATGGATCGAGTCCCACATCAGGCTCTCTGCATGGAGCCTGCTTCTCCCTCTGCCTGTGTCTCTGCCTCTCTCTCTCTGTGTCTCTATGAATAAATAAATAAAATCTTAAAAAAAAAGATTTTCACATCTTTTTTTTTTTTTAACAACCTTTCCCTTTTTTTTTTTTTTTTAAATTTATTTATGATAGTCACAGAGAGAGAGAGAGGGAGGCAAAGACACAGGCAGAGGGAGAAGCAGGCTCCATGCACCGGGAGCCTGATGTGGGATTCAATCCCGGGTCTCCAGGATCATGCCCTGGGCCAAAGGCAGGCGCCAAACTGCTGCGCCACCCAGGGATCCCCCAAGATTTTCACATCTATATTCATCAGGGATGTTGGCCTGTGTATATGTACATATACTTTAGTGGGTGGCAAAACAACACTCCAAGCATTTCTTAGGTTATACTTTATTTTTTAAGTTAATACACAGTACCATGTCATATTTGATTCCATGCTTCTGTGACCAGTTAATATTTGTTGAAAAAAAACATAAAGATTAACAATATTTATTCATTCAATGTAACAGAAGTTCTTTGGGTGATTTTTAAATAAATACTTTTAAACAAACATTAAATTAACAGCTTGTTCACATCAATATTTCAATCATTCCTTTGCTTTCTCTTTTTAAAAAAGATTTTACTTATTTTTTTAAGTAATCTCTACACACCATGTGGGGCTCAAACCTATATCCCTGAAATCAAGAGTTACATACTCCACTGACTGAGCCAGCCTGGTACCCCTTCCCCGCACCTTTCACTTTGAGCTATCCATAACAAAATTTTCCTGAGCAAAATAAACTTCAATTTAGTCCAAGTGGAATAATTAGAAATGTGGGACAAGCAGTGTGAATTAATGAGTGTTTAATGTGTTCAGTATAATTCTAGAGTATTAGAGTATAAGAAATCTTAATGTGTTAATTAAATTCTTCCAGGTTAGTTAAGGAGACAGAGGAAGAGAAAGGAAAGAAAAGAACAGCAAGGGCTCTAATCACACTATGTGGGGCCTAAAAGTAAAGTCATTCACAGATAGCCCTGGTAAAACTTTCTGACAGCAGTTCACTCCCACCTTAACTCTCACTTTAGAGAGTACTGTAATCCCCAATAGTGAAAATGAGCACCCTAGCATATTGGGCCACAGGGCAATTTGTTGTGAGAAAGATGATTCTGACCCCCTGTCCCTCTAGGAATGAACCAGCACTCGGATGTGCCTAGAAGCAACCCTTCTGTTCAGATGCTTCATGGATAGTTCAACCTTGGACACTGATTGGTAAAGTGAGTGTCTGGGCTGCTTCACACCTGTTTGGTTAGAATGGTTGTAGTATTTAGTCTCAGAAATAATATACTTATAATGAAATGAAATGAAATGAAAGTAGTCATACTAGTAAATTTGTAAGATAGGAACAGATTTTCCTAAAGGTACATTTACTTTTATTGTGGTCATCTATCTTCTTACTTAAACATAATAATGCCAATTATTATTCAAGTCTGGTAGGTGACTCTATAGTTTACCGATACATAAAACACTGGACAACTTAAAACTATCACCCAGTAGTTATTTTACATCAACCAAGTGAAATCAGCCTTTCTGGTGAATCTGAGACTGCTGATAAGGAGACATCAAGAAATTTATATATCTGGGGATTTCTGAGGTTTCTGGTTTCTGGTAAATCTGAGACTGCTGATAAGGAGACATCAAGAAATTTATATATCTGGGGATCCCTGGGTGGCTCAGTGGTTTAGCGCCTGCCTTCTGCCCAGGGTGTGAATCTGGAGATCTGGGATCGAGTCCCACGTCGGGCTCCCTGCATGGAGCCTGCTTCTCCCTCTGCCTGTGTCTCTGCCTCCCTCCCTCCCTCTCTCTCTCTCTGTGTGTGTGTGATCTGAAATACTTTTGTCATAGCTCACATATCCCCATATGTGTTTATTTGATGAATAAATAAATAAAATCTTTAAAAAAAGAAATTTATATATCTGGATTTCCTTATTGTGATTTTGGGCATAGAAATAACATGACTTGGTTATAAAAATAAGTGTCATGTAGAAGATGCAGACTAGAACCTAATGGAAATCCAATAAATAACCCATGCATATATGGTCAACTAACTTTTGACAAGGGCACCAAGAATATACAATAAAGGATAGTCTTTAGTAGACTGTTAAAAACTAGATATCCTTATCTTACACCATACAAAAATTAACTTGAGATTGATTAAAGACTTGTGTAAGATATGAAACTATAAAATTCCTAGAAGATGGCATAGGGAGAAAGTTCCTGACATTGGTCTTGGCAATATACTTTTTGGATCTGACATGAAAAGCACAGGCAAGAAAAGCAAAAATAAGCAAGGGGAACTGCAGAGTAAGCTTATCTCTCTCTCTCTCTCTTTTTTTTTGTAGATTATCCCCAAAAATAAAGCATTTAAAAATATTTTTGATAAATCTAGGATCAATGAGAAGGTATCTATAGATAGATCCCTGGGAGTTTTTTAAAATTTGCCATAGTTTATATCTGCATAAATAGTCAATGATCCCATCCATCCCTCTGTGGACATGGAGATTTCCATCAAATGCCAAATTGACCAATCAATCTTGACTGGTTATACTAACAAATGTGCTTTATTATTATTTTTTAAAAGATTTTATTTATTTACACATTAGAGACACCGAGAGAGAAAGAGGCAGAGACGCAGGCAGAGGGAGAAGCAGGCTCCATGCAGGAAGTGTGATGTGGGACTCGATTCTGGGACTCCAGGATCACGCCCTGGGCCGAAGGCAGGCACTCATCCAACCACTGAGCCATCCAGGTGGGTGGCTTCTTGCAAGAGATGTTAAACATTTAAAAGATTACGTGAAATACTGTTCCTAATTTGTTAGCAATACTACCATAATCATATACAAAACCTCACCATAATAAAAATCAGAGAAAGAGGGACACCTGGGTGGCTCAGTGGTTAAGCATCTGCCTTCAGCTCAGGCTGTGATCCTGGAGTACTGGGATAGAGTCCCACATCGGGCTCCCTGCTGGAGCCTACTTCTCCCTCTGCCTGTATCTCTGCCTTTCCCCCCCACCCTCTGTCTCTCATGAATAAATAAAATCTTTAAAAATAAAAATAAAATAAAATAAAATAAATAAAATAAAATGTATATGAGATATAAAGGGCCAAGAAAAGCCAAGACATTGTTAAAGAAGAAATAAGTAAGAGAGACAACTCTATAAATTAAAAATTTAATAAAAGCTATAAAAATTAAGGCAGTGATACTGAAACAAGACTAGAAATTAGAACAATGGAAAAGATCACAGCCCCAAAACAAACCAACACATATGGGGATATGTGAGCTATGACAAAAGTATTTCAGATCACTGATAAAAATGCATTAAAAATTAATGCTGCTAGGTTAATTGGATAGTCATATAAAAAGGCATTTTTTTTTCTAAGAGAGAGAATGTAAGTGGGGCCAGGGGGAGCAGAGGGAGAGATAAATCTAAGCACGCTCCATGCCTAGAGCAGAGCCTGACATGGGCTTGATCTCATGATTATGAGATCATGACCTGAACTGAAATCAAGAATCAGACATTTAACTGACTGAGCCACTCAGGTGCCCCAAAAGTTAAATCTTGAAACTATTCACAAAATAGTTTTAAATCTTAAAACTATTCACCATTCACAAAAATAAATTGCAATAGAAATGTACATTTAAATATGAATGGTGGGATCCCTGGGTGGCGCAGCGGTTTGGCGCCCGCCTTTGGCCCAGGGCGTGATCCTCGAGACCCGAGACCCGGAATCGAGTCCCGAGTCAGGCTCCCTGCATGGAGCCTGCTTCTCCCTCTGCCTGTGTCGCTGCCTCTCTCTCTCTCTGTGACTATCATGAATAAATAAATAAAATCTTTAAATAAATAAATAAATAAATAAATAAATAAATAAATAAATATGAATGGTAAAAAGTAAACCTTAATAAATTATTTTTATGATCTGCAGTTAGGGAAAGATTACTTTTTTTTTTTTTTTTTTTAAACTTAGCTCTTTTTTTAGTTTTATTTTTAAAAGACGGGCAGCCTGGTGGCTCAGCGGTTTAGCACTGCCTTCACCCAGGGCCTGATCTGGGAGACCCAGGATCGAGTCCCACGTCAGGCTCCCTGCATGGAGCCTGCTTCTCCCTCTGCCTGTGTCTCTGCCTCTCTCTCTCTTTCCTGTGTATTCTCATGAATAAATAAATAAAATCTTAAAAAATAATAAAAAAAAAATCTCTACACCCAATGTGGGGTTTGAACTCATGACCTTGAGATCAAGAGCTGCATGGTCTTCCAACAGAGCCAGCCAGGTGCCCTTAGTTAGGGAAAGATTTCTTAAATCACAAAAAGCAACAGCTATAAAGGAAGAGCTTGATAAATTAGACAACATTTAAATTAAGAGTATGTGTCTATCAAAAGACACCATTAAGAGAGTAAAAAGTTGAAAACAGATATATACGATATTTATACCTGATAAAGGGCTCACATTCAGAATATGTAAATAACTCCTGCAAGTCAGTAAGAAAAAGACGATCTAATAGAAAAATGGGTAGAAGACCTGAAAATGTAATTGATAAAAAAAGATATTAAAGTGAGCTCAGGGCAGCCCAGGTGGCTCAGCGGTTTGGCGCTGCTTTCGCCTGGGGTATGATCCTGGAGACCCAGGATCAAGTCCCACGTCAGGCTCCCTGCATGGAGCCTGCTTCTCCCTCTGCCTGTGTCTGTGTGTGTCTCTCATGAATAATAAATAAAATCTTTTAAAAATAATAAATAGAGCTCAACTTCCTTAATAATCATGTACATTTGAATTAAAATCATAGTGAGATACCAACATCCTCCCAAATACTTGAAGAGTAAAAAGACTGCCAATACCAAGTGTTTGTGAGGATGTGGTGCAATGAGAACGCTCACTTGCTACAGGAGGGAGTGCAGTGTGTTTGACATTGTACACTAGATCTAAAAATGAGCATAGCTTAGGGCCAGGTATTTTACTTCTGAAGTAACAGAAATACACACGTATGTGTGTCAAGAGACATGTATAGAAATATGTGTATCGTTATCTGGCATAGTAAAAAAAAAACACTAGAAAAATATCTCCATGAGACATCTGGTTTCAGCTTGGAAGCTGTCACTCCTGTCTTCACAATAAGACAGAAGCTAAAACTGAAAATCAACAACTTTCTTTTAGATACATAAGAAAACTGAGATCACAAGGCAAATTACTACAACCCAAATTTGAGAGAGGTGAATATAATCAGCTTACCAGGATCAGAAGCAGCTGCTAGAGACAGTGAGGGGGGTGCTAGGGGGAGGGCAAGAAACTGACACTGTCATTGACAAATCAGCTTGCCAGGGGCTTGGTGTGTACAACCTTGAGAGTTAAAAATTAAAGGGGGAGGCCCCACATTTTCATGAGCTTACTCCCAGGAGCCCTATCAGGTGCTCCCTGAAGATCAGAGAAAAACTGCCTGTTTCCCTCAGGGGAAAGGAAAAAGTAAACCATTTTTAAATATGCCCAGAGTACTCTGTTCCCCTTAACAAAACCCTGCCCTCAAGGAAACGATTTTATTAAAGCGTAGCCATTCTGGGTTTTACCAGAGCCTCACAGACACAGGCGATGGGAAGTAACCAACTCCAGTTCCCAGTAGCCTTCCAGTCTCACCTAAGCAGAGAGTAGGGGAGTGGCTAAGAAGCAGTTGTGAAGGTCGCAGCCTGAGGCACTGGCTTGCTAAAAGCTGACTGACTGAATCCTAGGATGGAGAGGACACTTCGCCTTCCTCCATACCTCACCACCACGTTGTTATGTATGGCTCCTGAACAATAACCAGGGATTACAGTGGCAAGAACTGCAAGCCTCAGACTTTTTTTCAGAAGTCTCTGGGAAAACCCAAAGACAACGGTGTGGGGGAAAAAATACAAGGACACCAGAGGAAATTTTAGCCTCTAACACCTTAGCTTCAGCAGATGGTAAATATAACTTTACTTCTACACAGATAAACATAGAACCTCACGCTAAAGGCATATTTACCGCAGTTCCTTTTACCCGGTACATCATGTTCAGCTTTAAAAAAAAAAACAAAAACAAAAACAAAAAAAAACAAGGCATACTAAAAGGCAAAAACCCACAGCTTGAAGACACAGAGCAAGCATCGGAGCCAGGCTCAATATAGCAGAAATTTTAGAAGTATCAGATCGGGAACTTAAAATAACTATGATCACCATGCCAAGGGCTCTAATGGAAAAAGTGGACAACTCGTACATTACCCACCTGCAAGAACGGATGGATAATGTAACAGAGAGATGGAAACTCTAAGAATCCGAAGAAAGTGGCTAGAAATAAAAAACAGTAAAGAAATAAATAATGCCTTTGATGGGCTCATCAGTAGATTGGACACAGTTGAGAAAAGAATCTGTGAGCTTGAAGATATGTCACTAGAAATCCCCCAAACTGAAAAGCAAAGAGAAAAAAGAATGAAACAGAACAGAGTATCTAAGAACTGTAGAACAATTGTAAAACTGTAATCATACTTGTAATGGGGATACAAAAGGACAAGAAAGAAGGAATATATGGAGTAATAATACCTGAGAATTTTCCAAAATTAAATGACACCAAACCACAACCAGGAAGCTCAAAGAATAGTAAGCAGACAAATGCCAGAAAAATCTACGCTTAGGCATATCATATCCAAACTGCAGAAAAATCAAAGACACAGAAAATCTTGAATTAAAAGAAGCCAGGTGGGGGAATACACCTTAGTTATCTAAAACGAAGGTAAGATTTTCATGAGACTTCTCTGCAAAAACCTACCAACTAGAGTTGTGTCCAGCAGAATATACTTTAAAAAGAAAGAAAGAAAGAAAGAAAGAAAGAAAGAAAGAAAGAAAGAAAGAAAGAAAAGAAAGAAAAGAAAGAAGAAAGGAAAGAAAGAAAGAAAGAAAGAAAGAAAGAAAGAAAGAAAGAAAGAAAGAAAGAAAGAAAAGATAAACAAAAACTGAGGGGTGATGTCACCAGTAGATCTGCCTGTCAAGAAATGTTCAAAGTTTTTCAGAGAGAAAGGAAATTGATATAGGTTAGAAACTAAGATCCACATGAAGAAAGGAAGAGCATTAGATAAGGAAAAAATGGACTTCTCAATTCACATTTTGGTGCCAAGCTCATACCTGGATCCCCAGGCCCATGCTGAATGATATCCACATGGAGCATGATGGCTCTGTTGGCTTAAAAAAAGAAAGAAGACTTGCTTTCGTGACCCACAGCTGCAGCCTCCACATTTAAAGATACTGCAATGGACATAGCAAGTTCTCTGGCTCATAGAAGGGAGAAATCTACTCCAAAGACTCTGGGCAAAATTTGTAAATAAGAAGTAAAAATATGATGAGAGCAATATCCCCCTTAGCTTTATAGAGGTTTATAATGTACCTTATTGTGTCTAATGCCACACAATATTTCCCTACAGTGTTAAAGAAAAACCAATTTGGAAGGAAAAAAAAAAAAAAAAGAACCGGATCTGGACAGTAGTAGTTAAAGTAGTTAGAATAGGTTTTATTCAGAAACTATTGCAGTAGGGAAGAAAGAAGCCTCCACAGAGAACAGGACCCCATCCCCAGGACAGTACAAAATGGGGATTTATAGCCAAAGAGCAGGGTCATGGTCAAGGGATGGAAAATTACTGAGAAAACCTCAGAAATAGAAAGATTCTAGTTAAACAAACCTGACAGGATTCTTGGCAGAAGGCAGGACAGGGTAGTCAGATGCTGTGCAAGGGAAAACCCAGTCTTTCCACTCATGAGTCTTTCTCCTGTGAGTCTGTCTCCCTTACTACTCACACAAAACACTTCACTTCCGGTCACCCAATGTGTGGGTTTTTTCCCTACATGAAGCAATTCTCTATCACACCAGATGGATATGATACTACAATTCAATTCAATTCTAACATTATCTGTCTAGAGCTAGCATCAGGTTCCACAGGTCAAGGGCTCAGTGCCACAAAGCAGCACCCTCCCCTCCTCCCTTTTCAGACGGCAATCTAGGTCCAGGTTACCACCTGTGCTTCTGACTGATCAGCTCTAGAGTGGAAGTTCCAACAACCCCCTCCTTAGGTTCAAGTTATTTGCTAGAGTGGCTCACAGAGCTCAGGAAACACTTGCATTTTTACCACTTCATTGAAAGATGTGATAAAGAATACGTGAATAGTTAGATGAAGAGATACACTGGGTGAGGTCTGGGAGGGTACTGAGCACAGGAGTTTGTCCCCATGGAGTTGGGGTGCATCACCCTCCCAGGGTGGATGTGTTCATCCATGTGGAAACTCTCTAAAACCCCATACTATTGGGATTTTTATAGAGGCTTCCTCATGTAGGCATGACAGATCATTAACACCACTTCCAGCCCCTTTCCCCTCTCTGGAGGATTGGTGTGTGTGTGTGTAGCTGAATATTCCAAGCTCTAATCATGGCTTGGTCTTTCTGATGACAGTCTCCAATCCAGGAGTCATCCAGAGTTCCCTCATTAGAACAAGACATTCCTACCACCCAGGAAATTCCAGGGGATTTAGGGGCCCTGTGTCAGGAGCTCAGGTTAAAGACCAAATATTAGAACAAGAGTTGCTCCTAGTGCTCTGAACCCTTCAGAAATTACAAGGGTTTCAGGAGCCTATGTCAGAAACTGGGGGCAGCAACCGATACATATATTCTATTTTCTCAGATACCAAAGCAGGAGAGATGAAGAATATTATCAGATATTGAGGGTGAAGAGTTCTCTCTAAACTGACTTGGCAAGATTCTTGCTACAACTGCGTGGTACAGACAGACGAGAACAGACTGCAGGGTCCAGGCCTAGAGAATGACTAAAGTTAATCAAGGAGAGTCATTACCAATAGCTATTGTAAAGACAGTTAAATTGTGATATCATTTTGACACTGATCATCCACAGTTTCAAGAAAAAAGGAATTGAATTATTTTAAGGCTCGACATCCTGGCTTTCTTTAAACACCAAAAATTATTACAGATTTCCAAACTAGACTTGAAAAGGTCACCAAAGCATCCTTCAGGTTTTAACTTTTAGTAAGGTAAATATCAACCACTATAAGCCACATAAGCATAAAGGCCTTTGGGGGTGTCCCCCCCCTTTATTAAGAGTAAAGGGTTCCTGGGCAGCCCTGGTGGCTGAGCGGTTTAGCACCGCCTTCAGTCCAGGGCGTGATCCTGGAGACCTGGGATCGAGTCCCATGTCGGGCTCCCTGCATGGAGCCTGCTTCTCCCTCTGCCTTGTGTGTCTGCCTCTCTCTCTCTCTCTCTCTCTCTCTGTCTCTCTCATGAGTAAATAATCTTTAAAAAAAAAAAAAGAGAGAGAGAGAGAGAGTGTAAAGGGTTCCTGAGACCCAAGTGAGAAAACCATTGTGAATTATCCTTAATGTTAACAGGTCTATTTCTTATACTGACTTCAAGAGCCATCAGGAGAGAATCCTAAGCACCTCTCTGCATAAGCCCTACATCTTTTTGGTTCTTTTAGGCCAGGGACCTGGTGTTTGGTGAGCCGAGGGACTTTTGACCACAATTAGCTTTTTCCCCCTTTGTTCTCTTGTTTGTTTCTTTCCTCTCATCTTTATGTAGTTTGTTAGTACTGTTAGGGGGCAATTGTAGGTAGTATTGCTAGCAGTAAATCACTGAGCTGCAGGACCCGGCAGCCATCCCGGCAACCAGGAGACTCACGTTGACAACTACCAGCCCCTCGACACTACCAGCCAGGGGCACCTTTGCCAAGGTGAGGTTGGTCTGGCACAGCCTGAGCGGGTCAGAGGCGTCCATGAAGGTCATTAACAAGAGTCAGCAGAGCTCCTCCAGCCTCCATAGACTATTCCTTGAAGTCCAGAGCGTGAAGGCCCTGAATCACCACCCTCGAGTCATGAAACTACATGAGGTGACGGACACCATGGAAATGCTCCACCTGGTTGGTCACAGAGTACGCTATAGGCACTTGCTTACCCACTGGACCACACGTGTGTGAAAGGAGGAGCCCCTAGGCAGATTCTGTCAGATGGTGTCCACTGTGTAGTACCATCACCAGAGGGTATCGTCCACAGGGACCTAAAGCCAGAGAACCTGCTTTTGGAGGCTGACCTGAACATCAAGGTTGCAGACTTTGCCTTTAGCAATGAGTTCACTGTCGGCCATAAGCTGAACACCTTCTGTGGTAGCCCCCCCTCATGCCTACGTACAACAGTCTCGCAGTGGATGTGTGGAGCCTGGAACCATCCTCTATACAATGACTGTCCAGTGAGCAGCAGGTCCCTGGCCTTTATAGGACTTCAGGGAGATGTGGCAGTGGGTACTGAGCAGAATATACCACGTTCCCCTTTATATGTCTGTGGAGTGTGAAAACCTACTAGAGAAATTCCTGACCCTCAATCCCAGGGAGAGAAGCGCTTTGAAGGAACCATGAAGGACCCACAGATGAACATGGTCCATGAAGAGGAACTAAAGCCTTACATTGAGCCACTTCCTGACTACAAGGACCCCCAGCAGAACTGAGGTGACATTACCCATGGGCCACGGGTGGGACAAGATCCAGAACCTGTTGATGAGCTGGAATTATGATGAAGTTATAGCCAACTACCTGATCCTAGGCTGCAAGAGCCCCAAGGAGAAGGGGTAAACCACTGCTGTGATGCTCCTGCCTTCAGCTGATCCTACCAACAGCTGTTGTCCTTCCCCATCCTATATGCTTCAGCCTAGGGTCTCTGCCAATGCAAAGAAATGCAGTTTTGTTGAGCCTGTCATCCGCCCCCCCCTCCCCCCGCCTTGTTGTGTCTCGTAACTCAGAAAGTCAGCAGCTTGGGGAGGACTGGGAATCAGTCGAAGGCCAGCAGCCCAGCCAAAGGGCCTGCCAGTCTCCCACCAGGCCTGGAGACAAGGACCAGCCCATTCCCCAGCACAGGCCCTCATGTGGGCCTGGGGCTGCCCTGCCACCCAAAGCCTCAGTAGCAGTGGTAGAGCCCCATATGGAACCAGCTGCCCCCTACCCTGGGTTTATCCTACATTGGAAACTCCTCTGTGCTGGATGACCTGGTGATGGGAGCCCAGCCTTTCCTTTTGGCAAGAGCCAGGGCTGACATGGGAGCTGTTGGGAGCTTCTTCAATTTCCTACTCAGACAGACACCCATGTTTCAGGCTGCCTAGAAAGAACTTGTGCGGCCCTTAAAACACAGTGAGGGCAGCCTGGGTGGCTCAGCAGTTTAGCGCCGCCTTCAGCCCAGGGAGTGATCCTGGAGACGAGGGATCGAGTACCCGTGTTGGACTCCCTGCACAGAGCCTGCTTCTCCCTCTGCCCATGTCTCTGCCTCTCTGTTTCTCTCTCATTAATAAATAAAATCTTAAAAAAAAAACAACCCACAGTGAAGCCAATGAAAGCTCACATGGTTGATAGCCAAGGTAGGGATAAAACCAAAGACTGCTTTTAAAAGAGGGAGCAATGTGCTCGCATATACTAAAAGAGCAAGAAGATCCTGAGTTCCACAGAGCCCAGTGACAGGTGTGGGAGCCAGGACAGGGCTGAGGCGACAGCTGCAGGGGTGGGAGTGGTGCAAGGAGCTTACAGCACATGTGCAGGGACACCTAGAATGAGGACTGCGTGCAGTCTAGCACGTGCAGACTGCCAAGGTGCTCTGCATGGGATTCAAATCAAGGGAGTACCTGCACTTCTACAGCTTTCAAAAGCACTGAATCCAAAATGCTGGTGAGCTTAAAGGATGGCTGGGAGCCACCAAGGAGATAAAAGGAGAGGCTGGCCCTTTGTCCCAACCTGGATGAATCTTCAGAGGCTGGACTGTTGTCCTGGGGCACTTCTCCTCTCCTGCTCTTCTCCCTCTTCCTCCATGTTTATCAGGGAGGGGAGATACTGCTGCAGAAATAAACACAAAAAAACACATTTAATGAGGAAGCATTTAACATCTAATTTCTGAGTCACTTTTAATTTTCTTCAAAGATCGTATTTATTCATTTATTTATGAGAGAGAGAGAGAGAGAGAGAAGAGGTGGAGATATAGGCAGAGGGAGAAGCAGGCTCCTCAGGAAGCCCTATGCAGGATTCAATCCCAGGACTCCGTGATCATGCCCTGAGATGAAGGTAGATGCTCAACCACTGAGCCACCCAGGTGTCTCCGCTGAGTCACTTTTAAAGCTGGATTGTGGGAGGTGATTATTGATTTGACTGGTTCTCATTGATGTTTGTCTTACAGAACACAGGGTTGTCCCTTGAGCAGGTTTGATAATAGTGATATTAACATCAACAAATAACAGTAGCATTTACTAGTGGCTCTAGACCATTTCAATTCCTTTTAGGTACAAGTGCCTATTTAACAGACTAGTAAATGAATGTTGAGTGGGGTTAAGCGCTTTGTACAATCACGGAGCAGGTGAGTGGCAAAGCTTGTGTCAGGAGCTTGTGCTTTGAGCCCCAGCTCTGTGGCCTCCCGTGGCTCCAGCCTGGGGCCTCTGTAGTCCTGGTTTTGACACCCTTTCAAGGTTTTTACACTGGGTCTCTGAATTAATTGATGATCCACTAATATAAGAGATGAGACAACCAACCACTTGGGTAGTAATCTTCAGAGCTCTGTGAATTAACCTGTCTGCAGTCCCCTAAATCCTTCTTTGCATAAGTAGGACACAGTTCTGAGTATACACTCTACCTCAAAAATGTAAGGAAGAGGGATCCCTGAGTGGCGCAGCGGTTTGGCACCTGCCTTTGGCCCAGGGCGCGATCCTGGAGACCAGGGATCGAATCCCACGTCGGGCTCCCGGTGCATGGAGCCTGCTTCTCCCTCTGCCTGTGTTTCTGCCTCTCTCTTACTGTGTGCCTATCATAAATAAATAAAAAATTTTTTAAAAATGTAAGGAAGAAAGATGAAGCTGCTTAGAGTGCTGGAAACACGGTTTCTAGATCTTGAGGGACAGTGCCTTATAGGTCCTTTAGCAATGAAGTGCCCCCCGCGCCCCACCCCATGTTAGAGCCTGATCCAGATCCTTTTTTTTTTTTTTTTTAATTTTTTTAGCCTGATCCAGATCTAAACGGATCTAGGGTGGTGCCCAGCAGGGTGGCCTTAACTCTCTTCTACCTCATGTTGAAATCTTAGGAGCTAGAGAGCAGATGAAGAGTGATGGCTTTCAGATGAACTCTCATGTATTTATTTTTAAAGATTTTATTTACTTAAGAGAGAGAGAGAGAGAGAATGCATGTGCGAGCCAGTTGAGGGGAGGGGCAAAGGGAACAGGAAAAGGAGAAGGAGAATCAGGTTCTCCTTTGAGCAGGGGGCCCAATGCCAGGCTGGATCCCAACACCTTGGGATCATAACCTGACCTGAAAGCAGATGCTTAATCAACTGAGCCATCCAGGTGCCCCAAACTCTTGTGTATTTAAAATTCACTTACTAGAGTCAAGAGCCCCTTTTCCTATCCCAATCCTTTTTATTCATGTACAAATTAATTAGAACTTGCCTGAACTGCTCACTCACCCCAGAACTGCTGGGTCACATCTCTGCCCTGGGGGATCTGCCACAGTGTGTTCTGGGCCTCTATCCTCTCAGGCACAGGGAACAGACTTCTCATTTATGGTCAGATTTGAGCCTTTTCCAGAGTCACTCTGCTTCCAGAGTCACAGTGGTGAGGCCACTGAAGAGCTTTGGAAGGGTCCTTGATTGAAAATTTGATGGCAATTCTTTTTTTGGCACATCCTCTAGGTCAAGGTACAACCCTCTGGCATGGGCCTTTGTGATTATCAGAGTGCCTGGGACATACCAGTGGTCCACAAATGGTGCTTTTCCTCTTTATTGGAAGGGAGTTACAAGGAAAGAATTGCAGGGAAATTTTGGAAGACAGAGACAGACAACTAGGTATAACTGATGCGAGGGTCAGGAATGTTTTGCGGACATGGCAGATTTGGAGCTGAGGCCCACCAGAACTGCTGGGACACTGAGTCCTCGTGTGAGATGGGTCACATATTCTTCTGAGGACTGCCATTTTTCCCCCCACTGCAGCTGCTGTGTCAGTTTCCAAGCTGTCTGCTGTTGGGAGGGCCTCAGCTTGTACACAACACAGATCCATTGGTGGTAGTCGCCTGGAGCCCTGGCTGGAAAGGATCTGGAAGTCAAGGTCAGGCTCAGCAGGGGGGAGTCCTGCTTGTCAGGCACCCATAAGAGTTACAGTTCCTAGAACTGCCTTCACTGTTGCTCCCACTTGTAATGAGATGATGTTAAAGGACTCCAAGACTGAGGATCCCTGGGTGGCCCAGTGGTTTTAGCACCTGCCTTTGGCCCAAGGCATAATCCTGGAGACCCGGAATCGAGTTCCACATCGAGCTCCCTGCATGGAGCCTGTTGCTCCCCCTGTGTCTCTGCCTCTCTTTCTGTGTCTCTCATGAATAAAAAAATATTAAAAAAAAAAAAAAAGGACTCCAGGGCAGAGCCAGGACGATGAACATAACCCAGTCACGACAGGAGCTGCTGGGTCAGAGAGCTCTCTGATCATCACTGCATATACCTGGGTATGATAGCTTTGCAAGCCCCTGTATTCCTGATATTTCTAATTTTATTGCATTATGGCCCCAAAATGTAATGTATTAAATTTTTGTCCTTTTCATATTTACTAAATATATACTTCTGTTTCCAAAGTATAATCCAAAGGTATTTCTATTTCTTTGTAAGTTGTCTTGGTTTCTAAAAAAAATTCACTTTGTTATTTGTTAATATATTCTCTTGGATAGATACATAAAGGTCAGTTACATTTTCATTGTTTTGTAGATTTGTGTGTTTTAAATCATTGGGGCCTTTCATTCTCTCTGAAGATTTTTCCTTCCATGCAGAGAGAGAGAGAGGGAGGCAGAGACACAGGCAGAAGGAGAAGCAGGTTCCATGCAGGGAGCCTGACGTGGGACTCGATCCAGGATCAGGCCCTGGACTGAAGGCAGCGCTAAACTGCTGGGCCACAGGGGCTGCCAGGATTTAATTTTTAATACCCAGATTGGAGCGCCTGGGTGGCTCAGTCGGTTGAGCATCCGCCTTCGGCTCAGGTCATGATCCAAGGGTTCGGGCTCCCTGCTCAGCAAGGAGTCTGCTTCTCCCTCTCCCTCTGCCCCTCCTCCCTGTGTTCTGTCAAATAAATCTTAAAAAAAAATACCCAAATTGCATAGCAGTTATTTCTCTCAACATTTTTAGCTGATTATATATATATATATATATATATATATATATATAGAGAGAGAGAGAGAGAGAGTGTTAGTTTGAGTCTTCAAAAAATACATTTTAAACGAGGAAAAGGGATGCCTAGGTGGCTCAGTGGTTGAGCGTCTACCTTCAGCTCAGGACGTGATCCCGGGGTATTGGGACAGAGTCCCTGCATCGAGCTCCCTATGGGGAGCCTGCTTCTCCCTCTGCCTATGTCTCTGCCTCTCTCTGTGTCTCTCATGAATAAATAGATAATTAATTTAAAAAAAAACGAGGAAAAGTTTCTTGTTGCTTTCAAATACAATCAGCAGACCATCAATCACACTAGTCACTCTGCAAATCTTTGGAGTGTTGGCAAGATGTATAATATATGATGCTGCTGGTCTACAAGAGGCCACTACACAAAAAGCAATTATATGCTAATGGCCGCATTATTTTTTAATTTAATTTTTAAAGTATGATGTGGAGAACAAAGGCAAAAGAAATCTAGAAAAAAATTAAATCTCCTTACAACTTGCAGCCTATTGACAAGCCTTTGAGATAGGCAGAGCGACCTTCCTCTAAGAACTCAGTTCAATACTTGGCTAGAAGCAAAACATAATCTTAGCTTAACATTAGCCCAATCTCCAGGATCTTCTAAGTCTTCTTAACACATAAAAATTCCTTTGGAGACAGCCCAGGTGGCTCAGCGGTTTAGCGCTGCCTTCAGCCTGGGGCCTGATCCTGGAGACCCAGGATTGAGTCCTATGTCGGACTCCCTGCATGGAGCCTGCTTCTCCCTCTGCCTGTGTCTCGCCTCTCTCTCTCTCTCTCTGTCTCTCATGAATAAATAAAATCTTTAAAAAATTTTCCTTTGGAAACTTCCTTTATTTTTACCCTCACCCCCACCAAGATATATGTCAGCAATCATCCTCCAAGCATATAGCCCACTGATATACATCTGATGGGTCTCATGACAAAAGTTTTACTAGACAGTAGTAAATGCTCTTTTCCTAATAACAGCTAACCCCTCAAGGTCCTGGAAACCTGGCTTCCAAATACCTTAGAGACTCAAGCTACCCCATAACCCCCTCCCAACTTACAAGTATATAATCGGCCACTCCTCACCATCCCAGTGCAGTTCTGCTCAAGGGCTCTGTCTCCTGTGCTTTAATAAAGTCACCCCCCCTTTAAAAAAAAAAGATTTCATTTATTTATTCATGAGAGGCAGAGAGAGGGAGAGAGAGAGAGAGAGGCAGAGATATAGGCAGAGGGAGAAGCAGGTTCCATGCAAGGAGCCCGATGTGGGACTCGATCCCAGTACTCCAGGATCACATCCTGAGCCAAAGGCAGACGCTTAACCACTGAGCCACCCAGGGATCCCAATAAAGCCACTCTTTTTGCATCAAAGATGCCTCAAGAATTCTTTCTTGACCGTTCACTCTGAACCCCAACATTTTCACATCAAGCAAATTCTATTCCCAACATGGGGCTTGAACTCACGACCCTCAAGAATTGCAAGCTGTAGTGACTAAGCCAGCAGACACTGAAAAATTGTTAGGATTTTTTGATGGACTTGCTATACCTTACAATTTTTTTCTATTTAAAATAATAGGAGGGCACCTGGGTGGCTCAGTTGGTTAAGCGTCTGCCTTCGGCTTGGGTCATGATCTGGGGTCCTGGGATCAAGTCCCATGTCCGACTTAGCAGGGAGTCTGCTTCTCCCTCTGACTCTCCCTTTGTGCTCTCCCTCTCTCAAATAAATTAAAAATCAATAAATAGGGATGCCTGGGTGGCTCAGCGGTTGAGCGTTTGCCTTCTGGCTCAGGCTGTGATCCTGGTGTACGGGGATGGAGTCCCGCATTAGGCTCCGTGCATGGAGCCTGCTGCCTGTGTCTCTGCCTCTCTGTGTGTCTCTCATGAATAAATAAATGAAATCTTAAAAAAATAAAATAAAATAAATAAATAGTGGGAACTAAGGTCTCCTTAGAGTTTCTTCTAAGAGAAAGTCTTGACATTTCAGGCATAGACTATCAATCTAACAATCACCAGTGGCATATAACTTTGTAGCTTTGTCTTAGTTTTAAGTTTTTGATTACCTACCTTGGAAATTACTTAACTTCATTTCTTCCAATTCTTGTAGAATTGCTGCTCCAGAAAGTAGGACCATGGATATTTTGCTCTTTTGCATCCTCCCTGCACAAAATTGGAACTGTGCATAAGTGAGTTCAAGACTGTGTGTAGGTACTTAGTAATTGAGAGCTAGCTAATCAGAAAAAATAAATGGACAAAATGACTTAGGAAAAACATCACTATCACCCCCGAAGGCAACAAATTATTTTGTGGTTCTGAAGGAATATTTAAAAAGGGATATGTAAAGGGGTTCCAAAGGAGCCAGACTGTAGAAATTGTTATGCTATCTTCCTCCATAAACTTCCCTGACGTTTTGGGAAGGACCAAAGGGAACTTGTAGTCCTGCCGGCCTGTGTGAATGAGGCCAAGAGGGCCACTATTGGGAACCCTGTCAACCAGCCCCTGCGGGGAGTTAGAGTCATAGCTTGGGTGTGGTCCCCCAAGGGTATTAGGAGGTCACTGACCTGCCCGCCTGAGTTTCCCATCTGTACCATGCAGCTTGGGGCCTCTCCACTGTCATGTTTCTCCTTTGCACAACACCGCACTGTGCAGTCCCTCTAAGAGGCCTGATGAAGTGTGGACTGTTCAGCCAGCCCAGGGGTGCAAGAGTTGCTCTGCGGCCACATCGCCAACAGCCCATGGGGATGATTTGGGCAGCCCCCAAGGACAGAAGTGACGGCGGGAAAGGTGGCTTTAAAAAGGCAAGCTGCAGGTTTCCAGGTACCGGTATTTCCGTTGCAGCCGGTGAGTTTACGTTTCAAATAACGGCTTAGGAGCTTCCGCGCGGATTCCAAGCGACCACACCAACCGCCAAGTCCGCGCGGGCCGCTAGCTCCACCCCCAAGCCAGGTGGCCTCAACCTGCGCGGCCCGGCGGCACTGCGCATGCCCGAGGGGGCGTGGCTCGGAGGCCTCGGCGAGAAGAGGCGGGGAGCGAGGCGGTGGGAAGGGCGGGGCGTGCTGAGCCCCGAGGCCCGGCTGTATCCAAGGCCCGCTCGCCGCAGGCTGTCAGATGTGCGCTGCGGCACTTGCTCGAATAGAAACCCGGCTTTGGCCACAAGTCGCGCCATGGGCAATTCGTGAAGATGCACTCTTACGATTACAGCGCCAGCCAGGAGGTCAGGGGCCGGCTGGGCGGTGTTTCTGGGAGCGGGGCTCCGAGGACGTCGGCGCTCCGCCCCGGGTGCTCGGGGGCGGGGCTAGGGGCGGGGCTTATCTCCCGGGCATGCTGGGAACTGTAGTCTCTTAGTCGTTCCCAGCCTGGGGCTTACAGGGCGGCAGAACTACAACTCCAAGGATGTGCTGGGCGCTGGGTGCTCACCGTGGTTCAGCATCTTCTTCTTCTTTTTTTTTTTTTAAACGATTTTATTTATTTATTCATGAGAGAGACACACACACACAGAGAGAGAGAGAGAGAGAGGCAGAGACACAGGCAGAGGGAGAAGCAGGCTCCATGCAGGGAGCCCAACGTGGGACTCGATCCCGGGTTTCCAGAATCACGCCCCGGGCTGAAGCCGGCGCTAAACCGCTGAGCCACCCGGGCTGCCCTGTTCAGCATCTTCTGTTTAGATTTTGTGGCTCTGACACTTTGGGTATCCCAGTCCCATTCTTATCTGCTGCACTGATTGCTTTTTTGTTTCCTAGGAGCCATTTGGTTGTTTCTGTATCTTGCAGTGTTTTTAGGGATTCCACCCTCATTACATAAATCAATATGTGCAATAAATAGAATAGCTACCTACTTGTATCTCTCACGTTTGTCCTCTCCAATGGAGCTGTGAAGAATCCTAGTTACTTTTAGCTCCTCATTCTCATGCGGTCACTTACAAAGCTGAGCATCTCTTCTTTGGTCTCATTGATTTTTTTTTTCATCTATTTTGAAATATATTCTGCTGATAACATGGACACTGGCTGGCATTTTTACATATCTAACATCTCTGTGAAGGAGGCCTGTGGTCCCCATTTTGCAGGTGAGGAAACTGAGGCTAAGAAGGGTTGAGTAGCTTCCTAAACTTCACACGATCTCTTAGCACATTTTGAATCTTAACGTGGAACTCTGTCTCTCAGGTGTATACACTCTGTGAAAGAAGATGAGTGTTTACAGAATTTTGGCACAAGGTGCTGAAAGCAAATGATTTTAATTTGAATATAGCTTTGTACAACTTCTTTCTATCTTACTTCAACCACCCAGATTCATGTAACTCTCAAAAATGCATTGGGTAGTTTCAGGGATTCACAAAACCTTTTCTTTTTTTAAACAACATTTGCATGGCTTTCATGGTGTTTTAAGTGAAGAATCGATGATGATGTTGAAAAAAAATGATGATGATGTTAAACTTTGCCAATTATCAAGTACAGAAATACCAGCCAACTTACTACTGAGCAGGTGGAGAGATCTACAGTGCCTGGTGCTGCTGATCAGTGAGCTCTGGGAAGGTGACAGGTGTCCTGCAGTGCTGGCAGCTCCTCCACTGGCTGGGCACTGTCTTCAGTAAAACTGGCCTGTGTATATGTGAGCACCTGGATCTTGTTAGGGCTCTGGATGGCTTCTTGTATTGTTTTTTTAAGATTTTATTTATTCATTCATGAGACACACACACACACACACACACACACAGAGGCAGAGACACAGGCAGAGGGAGAAGCAGGCTCCACACACGGAGCCCAACGCAGGACTCGATCCCGGGTCTCCAGGATCACACCCCGGGCTGAAGGCAGCACTAAACCGCTAAGCCACTGGGGCTGCCCCGGGTTCTTGTTTTTAATAATAGTTTAATAGTTTGAAAGTGATAGTATAAGTGTATTTTCTTTCCTTTGTTTAAGTGTGCCTGTGTGTGACAGACATAATGAGCCTAATAATTTCATATGAACCCATGGTTGTTCTCAACTAAGGACAGTGGTGGAAAAAAAAACAATTTGTGTATAATCACTGGCTTCATACTTCATACAGAGAAGACATATTTCCTATTGGAACAGCTGGTGAGAACTCTTTTGCCTTTTATATCTTGTTTGTCTGTTCTAATGTGATATTTTAGGGGCAATGCTAATGGTGCAAATTGCAGGGCTCCCATTTTTTCCTTGTTTGGGCTTAAGATGTAACATTTTTATCTTTTTAAAAAAATTATTATTATTCATGAGAGAGAGAGACAGGCAGAGGGAGAAGCAGGCTCCATGTAGGGAGCCCGACGTGGGACTCAATCCTCGTTCTACAGGATCAGGCCCTGGGCTGATGGCGGTGCCAAACTGTTGAGTTACCCAGGCTGCCCACATTTTTATCTTAAATGGCAAAAGTATCTTTGTTGATGAAAAAATTCTATTGCCAAATACCTGTACTTTAGGAAAAAAGCAGAGCTCAAATATACTTATTGAAAACAAACTGCTTGCTTTTCTTGTTCTGTTCCCCCAGATCTTTTTTTCCAAAAGAGAATTTTCCTTCTTTTTTTTTTTTTTTTAAGATTTATTTATTTATTCCTGAGAGACCCAAAGAGAGAGAGGCAGAGACACAGGCAGGGGGCAAAGCAGGCTCCCCGCAGAGAGGCCGATGTGGGACTGGATCCTGGATCCTGGGATCACTCCCTGAGCCAAAGGCAGATGCTCAACCGCTGAGCCACCCAGGCGCTCTCCCCCCAACATCATTTTTGTGCACTTAAGTATCACTTAAGAAAATGGCAATATTCTATGGAAAAATCATGGTAGGTTTTAAATATTAGAGTCCTGCAGAATATTTCATTTTGAAATGAGGTGGCGAAAAATGTTGATCATCTCTGAATCCAAAGAGTGTCTAAGATTTGTTCCAGCTTCAACAGTCTATGAATTGCTGGGCATTAGCAATAAGCCATGTATTGTATAAGTAGTAATTTTTTTTCTTTTTAGGAGGTACTATATAAATGAAATATGTAACTATGTTTAATATCGGGAAACTCAAATTTCATATTGAAAATTCTGTTCATTGAACAGAATCCTATTTAGCAAGCATGCATTCTTAATCTTCACTTTAAAAACGTCTAAGATTTAAGTCTTGAGGGCTTTCCTTTTAAACCCAACATAATTTTTCACATGCATCAGTTTAGGACTTTGGTTTCCTTCAGTAAGAAGTTCAGAGGAGCACCTGGCTGGCTCAGTGAGTGGAGTATGAAACTTGATAATCGGGGTTATGAATTCAAGTCCCATGCTGTGTGTAGAGATTACCTAAAAATAAAAAAAAAAAACTTAAAAAAATGATTATTCTCTCCTTTTCAGCTGCTGTTTTGGTAAGCCAAAGTTACACTGTGGTTCAAGGCTTTGCAGACAGCCCTGTTTCACAGAGAGAAAATGAACACAGTTTTTGAAAAGGAGAGCATTGATAAAACTGTGGTTTTTAAAAAGACTTTTATTTATTTATTCATGAGAGACACACAGAGAGAAGCAGAGACATAGGCAGAGGGAGAAGCAGGCTCTCTACCTTGATCCAGGACCCCGGGATCATGACCTGAGCCAAAGGCAGATGCTCAACCACTGGCCACCCAGGTGCCCCATGATTTTTTTAATATAACCAGGACTATTGGCTTCAGAAAGCTGTTGGGGAAGATGATGACTATTCACCATAAAAAAAATACAAAATTTAAATTATGTTTATGTTTATGGTTTTTCAGATTTTTTTTAGTGGTAAAAGGGCAGGATGTTCCTTCAGGCTTGTATGATGATGACATTTCTTAGGTCAGCATCTGTTAGGATCTGCTCTGGATGTGGGCCCATCCTGTGACTTCAATGGAGCCTGCCATCAGGTGATAGCTCATAGTTAATTTCTCTCTCTCCATATGAACACAGACTGTGTGTTACTACCTGGTAAAGTGGGCCAAGATGGCTAAGAACCAGAGATAATGGGACCATCAGGCAGGATGTGTGCTGTTACTCAGATATAGGACTACAATCTTTTCAGATTGTAATAAAAAGAAATCCTTATATCATCCTTACCAGTGTCAATCCCTGCTTTAATTATGAACCTCACAATTCTTGCATGTGAAATGGTTTAATAACCTCTTGGGTTTGTTAAGTGATTAAATGAGCTATTAGTAAAACGGCAATAAATTGAAGCTCCAGGTACATTATTCATTAAAATGTCAGAGCCTTTTGATGCAGTGTCCAGCATTTTGTATGACAAAACAGGCTTTATGTGGAACTTAGGGTCAGTAGGTGTGGCCTGCATCCTCTCAACACAAATCAGGTGTACATTACATTACCAGATACAAGGACAGGCAGGTTTAGCTTCATAGTCCAAAGACTCCCAGGACCCCTGTACTGAAGGACAGTCCTAGCCTGGCTCTTCCCGTAAGATGAGGTGTCTCACTCCTATTTTCTCTGACCTCACAGCTTCCACTGGCATTGTTTCTCCTATAACTTCATCCCCTCTCTCTGCTCACAGAGTAACAGAAGCATTTTTCAATGAATTCAAGTCTTTCCAATTCTTCAAAACTGGATAAAAATTATTTTAGGGTGAGGAGGCTGCGAGGGGAGGGTGAGAGGATGAGAGAGAATCTTAAGCAGTCTCCACACCCAGCTCAGAGCCTGATGCAGGGCTCCTTCTCACAGTCCTGAGACCATGACCTGAATTGAAACCAAAGAGTCAGATGCTTAATTGAGCCACCCAGTGGCCCCTGGCCACAATTTTCTAAATTTTACTCTACCTATTATATTCCTTTTCAATATACTTCCCAAATTAAGGAAACAATACTTCCTGTAGATTACTTCCAGTTTCGGAACAAAGATTACTTATAAAGGGGCAAAAATGGGTGGTTTGGAACAAGGATGAAGAGAAGTATTTATTTTTTAGAGTTTTATCAAATATTCAACTGTATTCTAAGAAAACAAAATTAAAATCAGAAAAATAAAAAAGCAAAACTGACTCCCTACTGTCCCTTACTGTACACATTCATACAAATGTTGGAAAGAAACTGATTTTCCCATCAGTCCCTGACATGGTGCAATCATCACAGAAACATGGGAAGATGACCATAGCTCAGAGCCTCGAGCACCTTCCAGATGCACTTAGATTCTGTACTTGATCCAAGTGGAGACACCTTCCTATCTATTGGAAACAAGTTTTCAATTCAGGAGAAAGACAAAGGTCCTATTGACCTGTTTGTCACAAGATATTTCATGGATAGAGGTAGAACTACAGATGAATTGAAAAGAAACATCCCAGGGACAAAGCCTCTATCAGCTTAGTCTGTCACCACCCTCAGGAAGCTCAGTCTCATCTTTTCTCCCACTCACTGAGCCCATATAGTGGCATCTCTGTTACTGTTACTGACCTCTCTTCCCATAAGTGACTTTCCCTAGTCCAGGCTTTTCTTGTCCTTGTTAACGCCCTCAGAAGCCACGTAGGCTTCTGAGACTCTTCTGCCTCATTAACCCCAGGTTTGTGCACTAGAAAAGGTGTGTGGGAAAGTATTTTTTAAAAAGATTTTATTTATTTATTCATGAGAGAGAGAGAGAGAGAGAGAGAGAGGAGCAGGCTCCCTACAAGAAACCCAATGTGGGACTCGATCCCAGATCCTGGGATCACTCCCTGGGCTAAAGGCAGATGCTCAACTGCTGAGCCACCCAGGCGTCCCGGGAAAGTATTTTTTTTTTTTTTTTTTTTTTTTTTTTTTTTATTGGTGTTCAATTTACTAACATACAGAATAACACCCAGTGCCCGTCACCCATTCACTCCCACCCCCCGCCCTCCTCCCCTTCTACCACCCCTAGTTCGTTTCCCAGAGTTAGCAGTCTTTATGTTCTGTCTCCCTTTCTGATATTTCCCACACATTTCTTCTCCCTTCCCTTATTTTCCCTTTCACTATTATTTATATTCCCCAAATGAATGAGAACATATAATGTTTGTCCTTCTCCGACTGACTTACTTCACTCAGCCCGGGAAAGTATTTTTGAGCAGAGATTTTTCAAATGCCCTCTGGGACAAGCCAGCTGAACCCTACTTTACAGGGAGAGACTTGGAGCAGGTGATAGCAATCATCTGAGGGCTTTAAGCTTCAGGGTCAAGCCCATAACTTGACAGTGAAGCAGATCTCTGACACTGAATGAGCCCATTTAATGTTATGTATGAGGAAACTGAACCCAGAGAGATCAGCTGACTGGTGTCATCACATAGCCTGTTCATGACCTTGCACCCAGAAGTAAAGTGCCCTTCACATTCCATTATCTTCTGTGTTTATCTTCTTCAACACCTTTATCTGCTAAAATCAGATTTGGAGGAAAACTGGCAAAGCTCCGGTGTGGAGCAGTGGTTCTCAAACTTTTTTGCACATTAAAGTCACTTAAAATAATTTTAATGTCTGGCTGCATACAAGTGATGAATTAAATCACAACTTCTGGGCTGAGTTCCAGGCGACTAAGAGTACCTAAACCAATGCAAGTAACTTGACTTGTCTGTGCCTGTCAGGTTGAGGGGAGTGGGGAAGGGTGGGAGGTGACAAGTGGTCTGGATGGTCCAGTCCCTTCTGGTGTCCTATGGGTCTAAGATTCTGGTAGGTGAAAGCAGTGGGGCAGGGGGATTGCTTAGGTCTACTGGGATTTAGGACTGTTTTCAAGTGCGGCCTCCAACTACCACATAATTTTGTTGGTCTACAAATTGTTTCTGTATTCAGAGCAGCTGGACCAGTCCACCAAGCTCTCTCAATGTTACCATTTAGAAATAAACACTCTCACTGCTTGGCAACAGGGGAAGGACTGACTATGTTCCAGGACACTCCTCCCTGTACTCTGGGGAATATTCTGACAGTGTCTCTGAAGATGGAGACAAATGTCTGCTTTGGTTAAGAATAAGTCATTGGGGGCAGCCCTGGTGGCGCAGCGGTTTAGTGCCACCTGCAGCCCAGGGCATGATCCTGGAGACCTGGGATCGAGTCCCACGTCAGGCTCCCTGCATGGAGCCTGCCTCTCCCTCTGCCTGTGTCTCTGCCTCTCTCTCTCTCTCTGCATCTCTATGAATAAATAAATAAAATCTTAAAAAAAAAAAAAAAGAATAAGTCATTGGATGATTTGAACTTAGGTTTAAAAGTTACTGGTTTGGTAAAGTAGAAAACTGTAGTATTTAAAATTTAAAAGCCAATTTTATGATTTTAGAGCCAAATATACTTAGATTGACTGATAAATTGTTCAATGCAGACACTGGTAAGAATAAAAGCTAAAGGCTAAAGAGCTTTAACATTAATTTCTATTTTCCCAAACTTTACATTCATTAAAGTTTACAATTAGGGCCTATCTATCTCTATATATTCATATATAGATATTCATATATAGATATATATATATTCATATATAGCTATATATAGCTATATATATAGATATATATAGATATATATAGATATATATAGCTTTGAGATGTGTGTCACTATTTGGTAGGTGCCAATTCTCGTGCAGCACCCATACTTTCTTGCCTTTGGAGAAGTTGTTAACATTTGTTCATACTAGCGTACATAAGGAAATAAAGTCTGGGTGGGTTAGGGCCTCTGCAATGTGGCCAAAGAAGAAAGCGAGTTGGCTAGGAGGGCTCACCCCTGGCTCTCTGGGCTTCTGTTTGGGCATCTGGGACCCTAAATTCATTCTTGACCAAGTTATAGGGGATCTAGAGATCAGCCCTAGCCAGATGCCCTCCAAGCAGTTCTCTCAACTTACATCAGGCATGGATTACCCTCAGAGATCTTCAAAGTTCTAGGTTCACCTGATTTCTTTAGTTTTCCTAGGCATCATATCAAGGATGTCACAAACTAAATCAGTCTACCAAAAGATTTTGTAAAGTGATTATATATTTCTATGTCTGCCACAGTCTTCTACCTTCTCAGTCCCTGAGATAGCTGTTTTTGGTGAGAAAATATTTTATTTATTTATTATTTTTATTTTTAATTTTTTTATTTATTATTTTTAAAAAGATTTTTATTCATTTATTCATGAGACACACACAGAGAGGCAGAGACACAGGCAGAGGGAGAAGCAGGCTCCAAGCAGGGAGCCCGATGTGGGACTTGATCCCAGGACCTCAGGATCACGCCTTGAGCCAAAGGCAGACATTCAACCACTGAGCCACCTAGGCGTCCCAGTGAGAAAATATTTTAAAGAATGGTTATATATTGTTTTACAATATACAATTTTATATATGGATTATAGTTATGTTATTAATCTCATTTTGTAGAGCAATTATATACATATATATTTTTGAGAGAGAGCGAGAGAGAAAGAGAGCTCAAGTACACAAGGGGGGAAGAAGGGCAAAGGGAGAAAGATTCTTAGATAGGCTCCACACCCAGCTCAGAGCCTAATGTGAGGCTCGATCCCATGACCCTGAGATCATGATCTGAGCCTAAGAGTGGGATGCTTAATCAAATGAGCCACCCAGGCACTCTGATTATATATTATTATAATATTATAGACTTTGCTACGGGCCTTCTAAGAGGTCAGCTTCTGCCTACAGGGCAGCTTCACCCATAGATAGGCCCTTCTTGGGACTGCTGAAGCCAAAGGAAAAGTGCTGTGCAATAAAGGCCCAGTTGCAAAAATTGTCAACTGCGATGGCCATAGATGACTCAGAGACTTCCACAGGCTGCACCACAGTTCACCTTCAGCCTCTAATCAATCCTCCTTTCACCCTTCCCTACCACTGAGGACGATAGTTAATTCATATACGGCTTGCCAAAATCAATCTCAACATCTGTTTCTGGAGAAACTAACTCAAGACAGATGGGAGTGGGAAGGAAGGCAATTTAGAGAGGGATTTTGGAACTAGCTTGTTCCCTGCTTGGCTGGCAATGAGAACCTCTTCATGGAATAGGTGGAGCACTCATGCACCAGATACAGCTGGCAGTCTAAGCATTAAAACTCTCACAGGTGGGATCCCTGGGTGGCGCAGCGGTTTGGCGCCTGCCTTTGGCCCAGGGCGCGATCCTGGAGACCCGGGATCGAATCCCACGTCGGGCTCCCGGTGCATGGAGCCTGCTTCTCCCTCTGCCTGTGTCTCTGCCTCTCTCTCTCTCTCTCTCTGTGTGACTATCATAAATAAAAAAAAAAATTAAAAAAAAAAAAAAAACTCTCACAGGTGATGAGATGGTAATTGCTAGTTACCACTGAAGCAACCAGAGATGCTTTGTGTAGCAAGAAAGCTGAGACCCAGACCCAGGACGAATTAGAGTGGCCAAATTCTACGTAAGGGTAATAAGCCACCCCTAGGAGATCTGTTAGGCTATGCGGTCTGTGTGTGTGTGTGTGTGTGTGTGTGTGTGAAAGAGAGAGACCCTAAAACTTGCTATAGGGACTTCAGGTGGACACCCCCAAACTTTCAACGGGATTCCTCTGAGCCTGTGGAAATGGCCCACCCCATCTCTATTTTTTTTTAAGATTTTATTTATTTGGGGATCCCTGGGTGGCTCAGTGGTTTAGCACCTGCCTTTGGCCCAGGGTGTGATCCTGGAGTCCCGGGATCGAGTCCCGCATCAGGCTCCCTGCATGGAGCCTGCTTCTCCCTCTGCCTGTGTCTCTGCCTCTGTGTGTGTGTGTGTGTGTGTGTCATGAATAAATAAATAAAATCTTTTTTTTAAAGATTTTAAAAATTTTAAAGATTTTATTTATTTATTCATGAGACACACACAGAGAGATAGGCAGAGACATAGGCAGAAGGAGAGGAGCAGGCTGCTCGCATGGAGCCCAATGTGGAACTCGATCCTTGCACCCCGGGATCATGCCCTGAGCCAAAGGCAGATGCTCAACCCCTGAGCCACCCAGGCATCCCCACCCCATCCCTATTAAGAACAAATGCTGTCTCTCCTTTCTCTTCCTACAACTAGAACGATTGCTCTAGCTCTTTTTTTCTTCTCAAGTCCCACCCTTTGAGCTACCAGTTCGTAAGAGAAATTGGTTGCCCTAAATAAGCCAGCAAAAGGGCACTGGATTCAGAGGAGCGGAAGTAGTCAGTTTCCTTTAGAGCTGTAAAGTGCAGCTGGCTGTCTCCCTTTCCAGGTAAGGACAGCAGCTCCGACCGACTGTCACTGCCGGCTTTCCCAGTGTCAAGGTGATGGGGGAACAGAGCTAGCTGAGGAGAAAGCACAAGCCTGGGGCAGCATACTGATAAGTCCTTGAAACAGGCAAAGGAACATTCCTTTACCAACTTAACTGCCTCAATGTTAATACTTTGCTAAGGGCAAAAGGCAATCCTGGTCCGACCCCCAGGATCCTATAAGTCTACTTTAACATATAAAAATTTCTTTAGAGGGATCCCTGGGTGGCGCAGCGGTTTGGCGCCTGCCTTTGGCCCAGGGCGTGATCCTGGAGACCCGGGATCGAGCCCCACGTCGGGCTCCCGGTGCATGGAGCCTGCTTCTCCCTCTGCCTATGTCTCTGCCTCTCTCTCTCTCTCTCTGTGTGACTATCATAAAAAAAAAATTTCTTTAGAAATTTCCTTGTTCTCTACCCCCAAAGATTCATGTTGTCAATCATCCCCCAAGCACGTGGCCTACCTATATACATCTGAAGGGTCTCATGACACAGGTTTTATTAGACAGTAATAAGTGACCTTTTCCCAACAATAGCTAGCCCCCTCAAGGTCCTGGAAACCTTGCTTCCAAAATACCTTGGAGAGAACGCTATCCTCAAACACCTCCCAACTGCCAGGTGTATATAAGCAGCCACCCCTCACAGGCCCTGGGGCAGCAGCTCTTCCTGCCCATGGGTCCTGTCCCCTGTGCTTTAATAAAACCACCATTTTGCACCAAAGACATCTCAAGAATTCTTTCTTGGTCGTCGGCTCCAGACCTCACTCCACTAAACCTCACCTATATTCTAAAACTTCATCGAGGGGAGCTGCCGGACCCTTGCTAATTCAGATTTTCCCATTCCAGGCTCTTCCCTACTATCTCCAGCCCTTCACTTTGGAACATGTTCAAGAAGTTTGATGAAAAAGAAAATGTGTCCAACTGCATCCATTTGAAAACCTCAATTATGAAGAACCAGTTGATAGAGCAATTTCCAGATAAGGAACCATGGCCTCATCCTGTCAAAACAGTGCAGTGCCATGAACATATAGACATCCTTACAGTGAATGGATAGTTACTATTCTTTAGACAAAGAGAAGGACCTTTTTTATCCAGCCCTAAGGTTACTTCACAAATATCCTTTTATTTTGTCACACCAGTAGGTTGATAAAGGAGCCATCAAATTTGTACTCAGTAGAGCAAATATCATGTGTCTAGGCTTAACTTCTCCTGGAGCCAAGCTTTACCCTACTGCAGTAGATGTGATTGCTGCAATCATGGCAGAAGGAAAACAGCATGCTCTGTGTATTAGAGTCATGAAGATGGCTACAGAAGATATTGAGAAAGTCAACAAAGGAATTAGCATTGAAAATATCCATTATTTAAATGGTGGTCTGTGGCATATGAAAACATATAAATGAGCCTCAAAAATATACACTTGGGCAAAATATGGAATAGTAGTTTGTGTTATTGTCTGTGTGTGACAGCATGAAGACAGTACTTCTGTGCTTATGCTGAATAAATTCAATGGGTGCTAAAAAAGAAAAAAAGAAGAAGCATTTGTTATCACCTTGCTTGGAGACAATGCAGACATCTTCTCTGCAAGACAGCATCACTTCCTGTAAGATCTGTACCTGTCTCCTCTCCTAGCCATCGGGCTATAACTCCCCCAGAAAAGCTGCATGATCCAGATGGGAAAAGACATGTAAGACTGAATTCTCAGGGTACTTGACCCATGGTCAGACCATAAAGATGGGCAGCTCTCCTGAAATACAAGATTTAACACCCTGGCAAATGTCCCAGGAGATAGTGTGACCTCGATACTGGGATGGCTTCTAGAAGCGTGGAGAAAGTTATGGCCCAGGCTAAGTTTTTTTTTTTTTTTTTTTAACATTTATTTATTTATTTATTTATTTATTTATTTATTTATTTATTTAAGAGAGAGAGAGAGAGAGGCAGAAACACGGGCCGAGGGAGAAGCAGGCTCCATGCTGAGAGCCTGATGTGGGACTCAGTCCTGGGACTCGATCCTGGGACTCGATCCTGGGACTCGATCCTGGGGACTCGATCCTGGGGACTCCATCCCGGGACTCCAGGATCAAGCCCTGTGCCAAAGGCAGGCGCTAAACCGCTGAGCCACCCAGGGATCCCCAGCCCAGGCTAAGTTATGCTAAAATGCCAGAATGGCTGACTTTGGAGGGGGTGGGGCAAGATACCATATGGAGCTGTGGCACTTGCCAGAGCAAGGATCACAATGCAGGCCCCTGGGGTTCTGGAACAAGGCGGTGCTGTCCACAGTAGAGGGGTATGTGTCTTTATAAAGCTCCTGGAATTCTTACTGGGCTCTTGTAGAGACAGAACACTGGTCCATGGGAAACCAAATGGCCACACACTGGAAATGTTCATCATGAGCTGAGTTTTATGAAATCCACCAAGGCTTAAAGGCCAGGCAGGGCCAGTGCCATATGCACTGCTGAGATCAGACACAAACATCAGAGGGCACAGATGAGCTGCATGAGAAAGTGGTCCAGAAACCCATGTCATCCACCACCGCTGCACCAACACTATTTCAGCACACCTATGGCCAAATGACAGATTCCCTATGACCAAGTTTGGCTGTGTGGGGATGTGCAAGCTGAAATCTGACAGCAACTTCACTGGAGTCTCACCTAGCAGTGGGTCAAAAAGACAGCGGTGAAGGAAAACACCCCCAAATGGGGAATATGCCTGGTCATCCATCTGGTGTAGAAGGAGACATGGATCAAGGTTAGATTTCATACTGACCTATAGCAGTGGGGAATGACTTTGCTGGCTGGTGAGAGGCCTGCAAGATTGAGGATGAGGAGGTGCAAGGTGGAAGTATATGGATGGATGACTGGGAAAATGCAGATTGCTGTGTCATGTTCATGCCCACCAGAGAGCATCCAGGACAGAAGAGGAACTAAACAACTAAGACAGCTGATGCTGGTCAGTCTTGGTCATTGGTCCCTCCAGTACTGGCACAACTGACACATGAATAAGAGTGGCCACAGTGTGAGGGGTGGAGCTCATTAGCATGGAATATAACTTGTTAAGGCTGATTTAGCTGTTTTCTTCACTGAATGCCCAGCCTTCCTGCAGGACACCAGTACACCAATACTGAGCCACATCCAAGGCATCATTCCCAAGGACACCAACCAGTCAGCCACTTGCAGCAAGTTGATGGTTTTCATAGGAATGGACGTTCTGGGTCTGAATTTGCTTTTCTGCTTGCAGATCCCCAAGCATCACTACTCTCTGAGTCCCATGGAGCATCTGGTCCATTGGTATGGGGTGCCACAGAGCACAGCACCAGACCAGAAGATACCCCCGCACACACTGAAGGAAGTGCAAGAATGGACTCATGACTGTGGGGTCCTCTGGCTGAGTCACACATGGTACCTCCAGAGGCTGCCTGCTTCATGGGTTGTGGGGATGGTCTGTGGTGTGGTTGAAGCGGCAGTTTGGAGGTGTGTTCCATTTAGATGGGCACTGTCTTCTGATTCTGCAATATACACTCAGTACTGAAAATAGCAATCTGGCTGCTCTCTACAATTCAGCAATATAACAGCTAGAGCAAATCTGGTCAGATTTTTCTCTGAAAATCAAAACAGCAAGTAAAGGGTCTCCTTCATCCCAAATATTTTTTTTCATCCCAAATATTGAAGCAATAATGGGTCATATATTGTTTTGGAGGGGTGCCTGCTGGGGAGATGTGGAGGTGTGTGTTTGTGAAGAGCAAGAAAGAAGAGGGGTTTTAAGTTTCAGAGTTTAGCAGCTGGAAAGTCTAGTTCCTGGTACTGTTCTGAGAGCTGGCACAGTTGGTGCTGCTGACTGCAGCACAGGGTCCCCTCAAGTCTCGAGGTTTGGGGGATGAGAGTTAACTGATTCAAATGAATAAATTGCACCAAGAGTTTCTCAATAAGACAGCCCAAGCTGAGGCATTGTTAGAAACATCACAGTAGGTTTAAATGATGCAGAGTCAAATGATCTTTCAAACAGGCTCTTTTTAAAAAAATATTTGAGAGAGAAAGACAGAGAGAGAAATGCAGCTCAAGGGGAGAGATAGAGGGAGAGAGAGAAGGAGAGGAGCAGAATCCCCACTGAGTGGGGAGCCTGACTTGGGGCTCGATCTCACAACTCTGAGATCATGATCTGAGACGAAATCAAGAGTCAGATGCTCAACCAACCGAGGACCCCAGGCACCTAACAGCCTCTTGGAAGAAGTGGAGACAACCTATATGAAGCTACTTCGGTTCTGCCACTTTTTAGGAATTTGGAGGCAATGACACATGATGGAAATGCACTTTCTATGTTCAGTTATGATTTTTAGGAACGTTACTACAGAATTTTCTCCACGATATAGAGCAGATGTTTTCAAAATATGTTTCCTTGTGTGCCCTGGAGTAGCTTCACTTTCATTTGCTTCCTGTGAACAGTAGGCAAAGTAGTAATTGTTCCGGGGTTAACAACATCTAGAGGGCATGGAGGGAGTCATAGATAAACATGAAAGAAATGATCAAATCCAGTGTAATAGTAAAATGATTCTGTAGAGAAATATAGAGAAAGAATTAATTGCTCTATGTAGTAGTGCTTCTCCCTCTCATATGTTTGTATAAAAGAAAAGAAATCTGCTTCTCGAGTAGATATTGCAAATTGAATCTTGGATCTTAACAGGCTGGGGAATATTTTTGGAATGGATTTTCCCCCTAAAAAGTTTATTATGTGTATATTTTGAAGATCTATTTATTTGAGAGAGAGAGCACATGCATGCATAAGCGGGAGGGGCAGAGGGAGAGGGAGCGAGAATCTGAAGTAGATAACGCACAGAGCATGGAACCCAACATGGGACTTGATCCCACGACCCTGAGATCAGACCAGAGCCATAACCAAGAGTCAGCCACTTAACCAACTGCATCACCCAGCTCCCCATTATTATATTTTTATTTGTGCCTGGAGTAGCTTCACTTGAAACCAATGGCTACTTCTGGGAGGGGTATGAGTTAATCAGCACACTCTGAAGTGAAGCCCGTATTCCCTTTTCAGAGGACTCGAACAGACCATTCTGATATGTGAGCACTGAAAAGCTAGAATATGGCCTGCAGAGAATACATTTTGTTTAAAAATAAAAACAATAGGGCAGCCCAGGTGGCTCAGCGGTTTAGCGCCGGCTTCAGCCCAGGGCCTGATCCTGGAGACCTGGGATTGAGTCCCATGTCGGGCTCCCTGCATGGAGCCGGCTTCTCTCTTTGCCTGTGTCTCTGCCTCTCTCTCTGTGTGTGTGTGTGTGTCTCTCATGAATAAATAAATAAAATCTTTAAAAAATAATAAAAAACAACAAAACCAAAAAAAAAAAAAAAAACCAACAAAACCCTTCATAGAAATGCTTTTCTGTTTAGTAGACCCTTCTCCAGGGCCACAAAGGCCCAGCCATCTGAGCTGCAAATCGGGCTCCAGTACTCCAGTACTGGGAGGCAGGAACTACCTTCAGGCCTGAATCTTTAAAAAAAATTTAAAAAAGTTTTATTTATTTAAGTAATCTCTACACTTGACATGGGGCTCAAACTCATGACACTAAGATGAAGAGTCACATGCTCTTCCACCTAAGCCAGCCAGGCACACCTCCATAGCTTACAGTTCTAAAAGATTTTTTTTTTTAAGATTTTATTTATTTATTCATGAGAGACACACACAGAGAGAGGCAGAGACACAGGCAGAGGGAGAAGCAGGCTCCATGCAGGGAGCCCAATACAGGACTCGATCCCAGGACTCCAGGATCACACCCTGGGCCAAAGGCAGGCACTAGACTGCTGAGCCACCCAGGGATCCCCTGTTTTTTTTTTTTTTTTAAGATTTTATTTATTTATTCATGAGAAACACAGAGAAAGGCAGAGACAGAGGCAGAGGGAGAAGCAGGCTCCCTGCAAGGAGCCTGATGTGGGACTCGATCCCGGGATTCCAGGATCATGCCCCGAGCTGAAGGCAGACGCTCAACCGCTGAGCCACCCAGGCATCCCGGGATCCCCTGTTCTAAAAGATTTGTAGGGATCCCTGGGTGGCGCAGCGGTTTGGCGCCTGCCTTTGGCCCAGGGTGCCACCCTGGAGACCCGGGATCGAATCCCACGTCAGGCTCCTGGTGCATGGAGCGTGCTTCTCCCTCTGCCTATGTCTCTGCCTCTCTCTCTCTCTCTGTGTGACTATCATAAATAAATAAAAATTTAAAAAAAATAAAAGATTTGTAACTTGAAGTATTTCTAACTTTCTAACCAAAGAGCGTTTGATGATACCAGTACAATAGTGTGTTGCTGAATCCTTCTAAGGCTTTTAGCAACAATCCTTTTTCTCTTAAACATCAACATCTCCTCTATCAGATCTTTCCCCCATCTGTGTTTAGAAACAATGGCCAATTTCCTCTACCCTCAGAAATCTTCCATAATCTTCCCTTCTTCTCAGCTACTGGCTTTCTCATGCCCATCACAGACTCACTGGGTCTATGCTTGCTATCTCTACATTTCCCTCTGCCCATCATCCCTCAACCCATTTGGGGCTAGAGTCAACATGGCCAGATAACTCCTTGAATCTAGAAAAATGGATCATGGATGATTCTGAACCATTGACCTTGGTACTCAGGAGAGGGCATCCACAGGGGAGTGTGAAGTAGCTAGTAGAGGAGGAGAGGGAGAGAAATGTGGTTTTATCCATGATAATCATTCATGTGACCATGCTACAGAGCCCAGATGTGAGGGCAGAAGAAATCAGGGCTGGAGATAAATACTTGGGGGTCAGGGCCTAGAAATAATAGCTGAACCAAGAGATAAGAGCTCCACAGTTACGAATGCTTCTCTGTACTCCAGAATGTTCTGATTCTAGGTCAATCACAACTCCCATACTCATTCTTTTTTTTTTTTTTTTTTTAAGATTTCATTCATTTTTTCATGAGAGACAGAGAGAGAGGCAGGGACACTGGCAGAGGGAGAAGCAGGCCCAATGCAAGGACCCTGACATGGGACTCAATCCTGGGACTCGAGGATCACACCCTGGGCCAAAAGCAGGCACCAAACTGCTGAGCCACCCAGGGATCCCCAGCCCATACTCATTCTGTGTGTGAACTTGGGCTTGAAGCCTGGCCTCTGTCAGCCTGTTTCTTCATCTGGAAAATGTGAAAGCTCCACTAATCTTTCAGTCTCTGAGGACCCAGTGTCATACTACTATCATCGTTGTTATTGCCCTCACCTCTCCAGGTGGAGCAGAGCCAAAAACTCAACACATTTCTTTTCTGTCTTCAGCCTTATCTCCACTCTGTGAGGTCTGCTTCATAAGCATTATTCCTCTATTTTCTAGATAAGGAGACAGAGGCTCAAAGAGGGGCGGTCTTCAGGGGCCCACGGTGGAGAGAAACTTGCCCTTCCCTGCCAGAGTCCACACCCTAGGTGCTTCACCTTACCTCCAGCCCTATGACTGATAAGATTCCTGTCCATTGAGTTCTTTATGTGTGCCCTGGGCCAAGCTGTGGATGGAGTGAGATGGGCTGTCTTGGTGGCCTGGTTGAGTGGCACTTGCCTACTCCATCCCCACTGGAGTCTCTGGCCCCCAGGCTGGAACTGAGGCCATGTCAAAGGCTTCACCTCCCTGGAGAACCCCTCAGGCCATGCTCTGCTCTACACAGTGCCTTAATTCACTGTCCAAAGAAGACAGGGAAAAAGCTTCCAGGTGAGTGTGCCTCTCTCTGTAGAAGGACCAGGGAGGATGAGGGAGAAGTTCTTGAGGATTTGGCACTCCTGGGTGTGGGAAGAGAATGAGTTGTATGGTGGGGAGCTGGAGTCTTATTTGCCTTAGCTTTAGTCCTCCTCAGTTTAAATGATCTCTCCTAGATGCCCAGAGAGCCCCAAAAGATCCTATTCAGTACCCAAAGGGTAAGCAATTCAGCGAGGTCTCCAATAGCATAGCCTGGCCACCTTTATCAGTGCTCTATAACCACAGATCTGTCTTGGGGCATCATGCTTGGGTTGCCCAGGAAGTTAGCCACACTGATGACCAGGATTGTGGTGACATGGACTATGGGTTCCAGGTGTTCATTGCTAGGCTTATTCTTTTTTTTTTTTTAATATTTTTTTATTTATTTATGACAGTCACACACAGTGAGAGAGAGAGGGGCAGAGACACAGGCAGAGGGAGAAGCAGGCTCCACGCACCGGGAGCCCGATGTGGGATTCGATCCCGGGTCTCCAGGATCGCGCCCTGGGCCAAAGGCAGGCGCCAAACCGCTGCGCCACCCAGGGATCCCGCTAGGCTTATTCTTTTGAGACCAGGCACTGATGTGGTACCATCTCAAGCAGATCCTGGGCACGGGGGTGGGGGGGCGGGAAGTAATGTCACTCAGCTCTGCAATACCCCAGCGTAGTGTCCCAGGCAGGGGTCACAAGTCAGAGCTGGAGCTCAGGAAGCTGAGGATGTAGCCTGAGCCTTGTTGGAGTAGTCCCTGAAGGCACCCACTACAGGATGATCCAGGACCCATTACTGGAAGGGAAGGGAGAAAGTCATTTGTACCCTGACCTTCCCCACAAACTCCAAGCTCCAGAAGGTGGCTCAAGTCTGTTCCTCCCAAAAGGGCATTCTCCACCAATCCTGATCACCTCTCTGGTCCTACCCCCCATTCAGATGCATATTTCACTGTGGCAGCTACAATCATGGGTTCGTTTGTTTGTCTTCCTTATAGTTAGGTACACCTCAGATACCTAGTGCTGACACTGCTGGGTGGGCAGATGAGTGGGTGACCTATGGACCTGGCTGCACACAGTCAATTTCCCTACCCCACCCAGCTTTCTATCTCTTCTGCCTCATTTAATCTTCACAGCCACTCTGTACAGTATGTCCTATTAGTGTCCATCTCTCCTGTCTGCAGGTGGACAGTAAAGGCTTCGGAGTTAAGAATAATGCCCAGGTCACATGGTTGGTAAGTGATGGAGCTGAGATTTAGACCCAAGTCATAAGAGTCTAGATCAAGGAAAGCCAGGTCTGGGGCAATTATGGCAGAAGGAAATCTTGTTTCAGCCCCTCCCTGAGAGCCCAGCTGCTCACTACATCCATCAGAGTCAGCTGCTCTGTCACCAGCTTGGGAGAGAAGTCCGTGAGGTCAGGCTTCCCCCTTAGCTGGTTCTTTCTGATCACATGCCAAGGGCAGGAAAGCTCTGGGACTGCAGCTGACTCTGTCTCTATTTTTGGAGCTAGAGATAAAATTCCCATTATAGCTGATATTTAAACTGACTCCATCTCAGGACCTTACACATATGCTGAAGAAGATGTTAGCACTTGCTGATTGAGGTGACACCGGCTCTGACATTTGAGAGTCGTGGTAGAAACAGATCTCAAGCTGCCTTTAGCTCCACAGTAGGCCCCGTTTCTGGTTCTACATCTAGAAGGAGCTCTGGAGCTGGTGCTGGAACAGAATGAAGAGAAAGGTTTACCTACATAACTGACTTTCCATGTGCCCTTCCCCAAACAGGAATGATCCTACTGCCTTGAAAGGAATACCCAGCCCATGAACCCTCACCCCATGTAGTCTCTCCAGATCACAAACCCCTTTGCCCTGTGATTTCTGTCTCAGTGGGCTCTAGAAGTTCTTTTTTTTTTTAATGTTTTATTTATTTAATTTTTATTTATTTGTGATAGTCACACAGAGAGAGAGGGGCAGAGACACAGGCAGAGGGAGAAGCAGGCTCCATGCACTGGGAGCCCGACGTGGGATTCGATCCCAGGTCCCCAGGATCGCGCCCTGGGCCAAAGGCAGGCGCCAAACCGCTGCGCCACCCAGGGATCCCGGCTCTAGAAGTTCGATAAGTGGTGCATGGTTCTTCAGGTCTTAGTTCTGCAAATTGACATGCACAGGGGTCAACTTTAGCTTGAAACATGGATGGTGCAGGGACTGCTAGGTATCCTGCAAATTCTGGTCAGGCCAAGTACTCAAGATGAGAGGGAGGGCACTGAGGAGAGTCATGTGTGGGGCAGAGTTAGAGGCCTGGCCTGTCACTCCCCACTAGGCTCCCACAGCACCCTTTTATCAGTGTGGGTCCCAGAGGATAGAGTCAGCCCACTTCCAACTCCTCCGAGGCTGTCCTTGCAGTGGAAGGTTTGGTCATTCAACAGGCCTGACAGAGAACCTGTGGACATCTGGTTTTCCCAGATTTCCCAGAATCTACCCCATCCTCCATGCACATAGACATCAAGACTGAGGTTTGAGGTAGATTTGTGAGAGGACAGCTCACATTTTCTGTTCTGGGCCCCAGTTGTGGAGGTTAGGAAATGTGGATATGAAGAGGGGCAGTCAGAGCAAGATGGGACTATGGAAGGGACGGGTCTTTCAGGAACCGACTCAGCCCAGCCTGCACTCTGCCTCCTGGGTGGTGGAGGTGGGGTGGAACCACATTCATAGCTCTCTTTTATTCATTTCCTTTTAAAAAATATTTTATTTATTTGTTCATGAGAGACACTGAGAGAGAGGCAGAGACACAGGCAGAGGGAGAAGCAGGCTTCATGCAGGGAGCCCGATGTGGGACTCAATCCTGGGACTCCAGGATCACATCCTGGGCCAAAGGCAGGCGCTCAACTGCTGAGCTACCCAGATGTCCCTCTTTTATTTATTTCCTTATGCAGGGAAAGGCCTCAGACCTCAGCCATCCCATGGAAGTCAAAAGACCCATGAGATCCAGGGCTCTGCTAGTCCCTCCCCAGCTATAGGCCCTATACTCTACCACCCTGCTCTGTGGAGACAGGAGGTCTCCTCCTGTTTTAGTTGGTCTTGTGGTCCATCATCATGGTCAGAATATGAGAGGATTTACCTATATCTAAGGAGGCCTCAAGGGTGTCACATCTAATGTATTGTGGATATGACTACTTATAATGTCTAGAATAATTGTCTGACTCAGACTGGAACTGAGTCCCAAAGATTGTGTCTGCTTCATCCATTGAATTATCTTAGTATCTAGAAAAAGTATCTTCATTTATTAGGTGCTTAATATATATTGTTAAATGAATGTACCCCAACCAGGTATCTGAGTGGGCCTTGGGCTCCCCTGCCTGACTCCAGAGATCCCTAATCTGGCATACCAAGGGCAAACACCAGCTATCTGGAATCTCAAAAGTACTTTGCAAAAGGGAAAGCAGTTTGATTTCCACATGCTTTTCCAAACTCAGAAAGTCCACAGCCAGTGAAGGATAAGTTAAAGAGCTTCCACATTGGGGAGAGAGTTATACTAAGCATGAAGACACACAACATGTCTAGGAGCTCTCTTTCTTTCTTTCTTTCTTTCTTTCTTTCTTTCTTTCTTTCTTTCAAGTTTTTTTTTAATTTATTCATGAGACACACACACAGAGAGAGAGAGAGAGAGAGAGGGAGAGAGGGAGAGAGGCAGAGGCACAAGCAGGCTCCATGCACGGAGCCTGATGTGGGACTCGATCCCAGGACTCCAGGATCATGCCCTGGGCCAAAGGCAGGTGCTAAACCACTTAGCTACCCAGGGATCCCCTAGGAGCTCTTTCTACAGAGCCAGGTTCCAGGTAAACACCTGCCATGGCGTATCCCATGATTTCCTACAACAACAATCTATGGGGTTTATGGTCCTAGCACCCCCTTTTTCAGAAGAGCAAAGTGAACCTCAGAGAGGTTCAGTGATATTCCCGAGATATACAATCAGTAGGAGGGAGACTCACCATGGTGCTGTGCAAGGGGTAGGCACTCACATATTGAACTGCTAGTCTGGGACCTGTTGGGGTGGTGAAAGCTTAGTATGTGCACAGGAAAGTGATGATGTAGGAGGTGTTTCTATCCTGGAATACTGGTACCAGGGATTGATTCCTTTTTATATTGGATGGACAAGGAGGGACATTTAGCCAACCACATCAGCATGAACCACCAGCAATATCAGGGTTTAGAGCTCAAATCAGACTCTCCCATCATTTCAGGAACCTGTTGTGGCCTGGCCTGCACTGGGCCATCCTAGGCTTTCCTGAGTTACCTTAGGATACCTCCTGACAAATGTCCAGCAGCTTCAGGGATCAGGGCTGAGCCAATGTCTACAGTGAAAGAAAAGTCTCTGAGCCCCCAAAAGTAGAGACACAGCAAGAGAACATCTTGTTCTCTTGAATGCCTCCAGCCAAGTGAGCTGGAGAGGGAACTGTCCTATGAATGTGGGTTTTCTGTGTTAGGAATGGTAGGAATTTGTGCTGGTTATGCTAATTAAGCTTGCACATAGATAGGACTGGGTGAGTCCACAAATCTGTACATGATTAGTTAAAAACCAATTCCCATGATTCATTAGTCAGGAAAGATCTTCACTGAGATGGGTGAATATCTGGGTTGGTGTACCGCAGTCATTCAAAGTTCCTAGACATTCACAGCTTTGACTATGAGAATGACCAAAGTTCATGGTTGTTTATTGGCTTCAGCTGCAGGGAAACACAGTGTTACATTAATATCTCCTAGGCAAATGCTATTGCAAATGGAAAGTTTCAAGAATATTTTCAGCTTTGAGAAATGGAAAGTCCAACTCCAAATGACTTAATCAATAAGGAAATGTTTTGGCTCAGGTTATGGAATAACCAAAAGTGGGGTGATATTCAAAGTTAGGTCAGGCAAGCAGCTGGGCTCTGTTTCACCTTGAATTCCTTGCTCTGCCCTCTTCTGAGTAGTGGTTTCATCTCTAAGCGGAGACCAAGAAAGCTATAAACTGGAAAACTACCTAGAAGACCGGCAGAATTATGAAAAATTAATAAATGTTTGTTGTCTTAGGCCATTGAGTTTGGAGTGATTAGTTAAGCAAAAGCTAACTAATATATGCTCATTCCTGAGGCAATCATAAGTGGGGGGAGTTATATTACTCTTTTTTAAAAGATTTTATTTATTTATTCAGGACAGAGAGAGAGAGGTAGAGGGAGAGAAGCAGGCTCCATGCAGGGAGCCTGTTGCAGGACTCAATACCAGGACCCCGGAATCACGACCTGAACCAAAGGCAGATGCTCAACCACTGAGCCACAGGTGCCCCTACTCTTAAAAATCTTTTACGGTTATTTATTTAAGCGATCTCTACACCCAGTGTGGGGCTTAAACTCACAACCGTGAGATTAAGAGCCACATATCTGCTAGTGGAGCCATCAAGGCACTCTGAATTATATTACTTTTTTTTTATTTTTTTTTTCAATTTTCATTTATTTATGATAGAGAGAGAGAGAGAGGCAGAGACATAGGCAGAGGGATAAGCAGGCTCCATGCACCGGGATGCCCGATGTGGGATTCGATCCCAGGTCTCCAGGATCGCGCCCTGGGCCAAAGGCAGGCGCCAAACCGCTGCACCACCCAGGGATCCCTATATTACTTTTAAGTGAATTAAGAGACTCTCTCAGAGCTGGGGTTAGGACCTGTTTCCAAGACATCCATGACTGTGTAGAAGAGAGTTGGATCTCTAAATAGAATAGTTTTGACAGGAAATAAAAGAAGAGAAAATGCATACTGAGTTTGACAATTAATAATAATTACTAAATACATCAAGCTTTGTGTTGCTTCTCTATACAAAAAGGAAAACTAAGGTACCATTAAAAGGATGTCTCATAGGAAGCAACACATATTTCTGTGTAGTGAGTGTGTCATGAGCCTGGGTGAGAGTGCAGATGAGAAACCAAAACTTGGATTTCACTAGAGCAGGGATCAACAAACTTTTTCTGTAAAGGATCAGATAGTAAATATTTTAGGTTTTGTGAGCCTTACGGTCTCTGTCACAGCTTCTGCCTTTTTTTTTTTCTTTTTTTAAGATTTTACTTATTTGAGAGAGAGAGTGCGAGAGAGTGAGCACAAGTAGGGGGAGGGGCAAAGGGAGAGGGAGAAGCAGACTCCCTGCTGAACAGGAACACTCCCCCACCCCCACTGGCCCCAACTTGGGACTCTATCCCAGGACCCTGGGATCATGACCTGAGCTGAAGGCAGACACTTAACTGACTGAGCCACGCAGGCACCCCTTTGTAGTGTGACTCTACTTTTGTAGTGTGAAAGCAGCCATAGGCAAAAATAAATGAATGGGCATGACTTGTTCCAATAAAACCATTTTACAAACAAGTGGCTAGATCTGGCCTGAGGGTCATAGACTGCCACCTTTGTAGGAGACAAGCAACATGTGATACACGTAATTAGCTACCACCCAACATGCACATCTGTATTGTGCATTTCATGTAATTTTGGCGGGAGGAAAGCTGAGTGACTAGCAGTAATGGAGAGAAGCAGTAATACAGTATTGTACATTGGCTGCTACATGTACCCTGATATGGGACGAAGTTTTTTTTTAAGATTTTAAGATTTTTAAAATATATTCATGAGAAACACAATGAGAAACACACACACACACACACACACACACACACAGAGAATCACAGAGACACACACACAGAGAGAGAGACAGAGTGAGAGAGACAGAGACAGGCTCCATGCAGGGAGCCTGATGCAGGATTCCATCGATCCCCGGTCTCCAGGATCACACCCTGGGCCGAAGGTGGCACTAAATCGCTGAGCCACCCGGGCTGCCCCTGAAGAAGGATGTCTTAATCGCTATTTGTTTTTCAAAGATAAACTTATAACTCTGTGCCTAATTTTCTTTACATAACCTGCTGAAAGGAATAAAGTTAGGTACACTGCTTTCTGTAGAGAAGTACCATGTATCTTTGAGGGTGTCTCATTCTTAAATTTTCTTGGGAAGAATGCTGAGTTATCAACAATTATATTTCACTTGAGAAACAATCATCTTTTTGATCCATTGTGAATAATGCTCGATTACCCAGGTTCAGGACCTGAGCCAAAGGCAGATGCTCAACCACTGAGCCACTCAAGTGCCCCTGGTTATTACTTTTTAATTGTGTGTTGAGGTTGGAGGTGTCTCACCATATCTTTTAATATTTAGTGCTTCATAAGATCTTCTTATATCTAGCACTGGCTGTATATTCTGTGTTGTCCTCTTGAGAAGGAGACCTGAGTTACTAGCAAGGGTCTCTCACTTAGATTTTATATATGTATATATTATATATATTTTGTATATAATATATGTTATAATAATGTATGTATATATAATATATAAATGGTGTGTTCATGTTATTTGTTTTGGTGAAAAACAAAAATGCCTGAATTTTTAGTAATTATATCACACAGAGAAGGGAAATTCATCTCTGTGGACTTTATGTTTCCTGTAACCTGGTCGGATTGAAAAGCTGAATTACTAGTAGATTTATCTTTCCTAGAGACAAAAATTTTAGGTGTGTAAACCATACTTTTTCATATATTCTCCTTGAAGAAGTAAATCAGTTGGGAAAGCATTTGGCTGCATTAAAAAACAACAACAACAACAACAACAAAAAAGCACAACCAACTAGGGAAGATAGGCCAAAAGGTGTCCAGGAGAGGCAGTCTGTGGCTGGTGTAGTAACTAAAAACCATGCCCTTCTTTTTCTTCAGTCATGCCATTCTTACAATGTGATTGGCATTTTCATGCTTGCACCTCATGGTTACAAGTTGACTGATGCATCATTAGCCTCAAAACTGTGTTCCAAGGAGGGAAAAGTGAAAAGAACAAAAAACATTTCCCAACTGAGTTCATTCTTTTTAATTAGGAAAACGGTGTTCTGAAAGCTCCACCCATAAGCACTGTATATTTATCTCTTAGTCCAGAACTGTGTCATATGGCTAGCTGCAGCTAAGAAGAAACTTGAGAAATCTGGGCACAGTGCTACCCTGAATAAAGATTTGGGTTGGTTGGTAAGGAAAATGATAATGGATACTTTATGGGCAACATGTATTGTTCACCATGATGTCCTTTCTAAAATGGTGATTGTTGGATCTAAAATCGGTGTATATAGTTCTGGCCTCTTTAGATATGGTGTAATGGAAAAGGAGAAGATGTTGATAAGGACAATTTAAATCATGGAGAAGGAAGGGAAATGGTCTGCTGTAACCTGCAAAGGACACTAGGTTTGGAGGTTGAAATTCTAGCCTTCTGATCTGATTCTTTTATTTTTAATAAAATATTTTATTTATTTATTCATGAGAGACACACAGACAGAGGTAGAGACATAGGCAGAGAGAAGCAGGCTCCATGCAGGGAGCCCGATGTGGGACTCGATCCCGGGACTCCAGGATCATGCCCTGGGCTAAAGGCAGACGGTCAACTGCTGAGCCACTCAGGTGTCTCCTGATCTGATTCTTTAACTTACAATCTGTGTGATATTGGTTGCATCAGCCTTAGCCTTTTTTCCTTGATGGTAAATTTGGCACAGAGTGTTACAGAGAAAGGGAAAAATAGATACTGGGTGAGAAATTTTGAATAGTATTGGTGGTTGTATCTTGCATAGAAAAACAAGACATCTTTATGGCATATTCTTCATGTAATCTCTTTTTGAAGGGTGGTTAAATATGATTTACCAGGAGTTTCTATTTTCCAATGGGAAGTAACATTCACCTATTTAGAGTGTGTGCCTTGGGTAATATGGGGAAAGAAAGATGATTTTCCAGGTTTTTTTCCCAGTAGTTTTCCCTCTCCTGTAAGAAATATACATCTACGTGGAGGAACTACTTCATGTAACATGTTGGAACATAAACTATAACCAGGTATCCTATCAGCTATGAATCTGGTGATATTGAATATGAAACTCTTTGTCTTATGTTGTTGGTGTTCTTCAAAAATTTCATAATTTTTTGGGTCTATTTATGTTTAGGGATGAAACTCTAGATAGATCAGGATCAGTATTCAAAGTGCCTTTCTCAGCTCAAGAAAGAATTCTGATTCTGGTGGTTTGGTCAGTCATTTATGAAGTATGTATTGAGTGCCTACTTTTTTTTAAAAAGATTTTATTTATTTATTCATGAGAGACACACACAGAGAGAGAGAGAGAGAGAGAGAGAGAGAGAGAGAGGCAGAGGGAGAAGCAGGCTCCATGCAGGGAGCCTGGTGTGGGACTCAATCCCGGGACTCGGGGATCATGCCCTGGGCCTAAGGCAGACACTCAACCGCTGAGCCATCCAGGCGTCCCATGGGTGCCTACTTCATGTCAGCTACTGTTCTGGATGTGGTTAGACAGTGTGAGTAAGAGAGAGAAGGTCCCTACCTTCATAAAGCTTATATTCTACTGAAGGAAACAGCAGATGTATAGACTGAGGTGAGTAGATGGGAATATACCAACTAGATGGTCCTTCCTTTTGGATGTTCACAGACTTGCTGAATTTAATTTATGGCATTCACAATTTTCAATTTCTCAAATATGCCAATAACCTGAACTTTACTTTTGTATTTGATTAGTGGATTGGACACATATTTACTGAGTATCTTCTCTGCCAGACACAGCTTAACACTGGGATATGATAATGATAATATGATATAATAATAGCTGCAGGTACCTGCATAGAGTTGTGTAGAGATGAACTGGATCCTTCATAGTTGCCCTTAGGTGGAATATGACCCGTGTATATCTCCCTAATAATGATCAAAAGTGGACAAGTGTGTGTATTTCAAGCCAGAATTACTCATACCAGTGAGACTGGAGTGTAAACATTAATGAAGGTCAAGGATAGATTGGCACTGGGTCTTGGAAGAACCAGTATGACCTGAATGGCCAGGGTGTGGGGCAGTAGGTAGAAAGGAGGGAGAATATTCTAGAGGGGCAAGTCCTGGAAAAAAAAAAAAAAAAAAAAGATCCGGGGTCAGGGAGGGTCAAGAGATTTCAGGGGGCCAATGGGGGAATTCACTTATGATACAGGAGAAAATGTGAATGCGAGCAGAGTTAAGAGAGATTGCTGGGTGATGATGTCAGCATGTGGGGGCCTAGAACAGGAATTTGTCCATTATTCTTAGTAAATAGTGGATCATTCAAGATTCTTACTCAGGGTCTCCCTCTGCCTGTGTCTCTGCCTCTCTCTTTCTCTCTCTGCGTTTCTCGTGAATAAATGAATAAAATATATATATAAAAAAAAGATTTTTACTCCGGGGCTATTTTTAGCAGGTGGACTACACTAGGTGCCTCGCTGAGGCAGCCTCTCCCGAGTCCTATCCAGCACGCTCTCCAACACTAACGCCCCCCATCTACAGCCTTCCTGGGGGATGAAGCGGTCACCGTGCTCCGGGAAAAGGTGGCCTCTAATGGGACGTCATGCACTTGGCTGGGGTTAGAGGGAAACCAGGCCCGGATCGCCTTCTTCGGGGACCCCGCGAGCGAGACTCAGGCAGCGGAAGGCCTCGCGAGACGAGGCGCGCGGAGCCGCTGGTGACGCACTACCGGCCGCGCCACTGCTCTTCCGGCCTGGGGGCGGGGCGGTGAGCCCGTGCCCTGGGCCTGCGCGCACCTGTGGGACCGTAGTCGCCACCCCGCGGGGAGCCCCTGGACCTCACGGTGAGCGGGCGGGGCCTCGGGGAGGGGAGGGGAGTGGCTCCGGGCGCCTTCGCCTGGGGCAGCGGGCGGGAGGCTTTTGGAGGCAGCCTGCCCCCGGCCTCGTGCGGCCCCGAACTCCCAGCGGCCTCGGCACAGCGTCCGGCGCGGAGCAGGCGGCTGAGAGGACCGTGCGAATTCGCACGAGCGAATGAGCGATGACTGACTGAGGGCTAGATGCATGGATGATCTACAGCTAGGGCTCACGTTCGGAAACGAAGCCCCAGGGCTCAGAGTTCTCGGTCTGAATACCATCTCTCCCCCGTCCTCCCACCCCCTCCCCATTAATCCTGCCTGCAGCTCAGAGACTTTTTTTTTTAGGGACCGTCGTAGTAGGAACCGGCAGTAGCGTGAAGGTGGCGAGTCTCGAGTCTCTGAGTTGCAATTCCTGAGGATACAGAGGCTGTTCTCTCATCTCTAAAGTTGGACTGTCTACTGTGTCTAGTAGTCCTTGCCTTCCTTGCTTTGCAAGGCTCAGTTGACAGCATGTATGTGATAGCCCGCACGGACACGTTCATGTCTTGCAACAAAATTTTACTGTGCGTTACTTGCCAAGTTGGACACAGAACCCAGGGGCGGGACTACAGAGTGAGAGACCTTGGACCTGGAACATGCTTACAGTCTAGTTAGTGCTGGGGGATATATATGTGAACAGGTTTTTGTGATGATCTAAAACATAGTGCTAAATAGGACTGTTCGAAGCAGCTGTGCTGATTGAACCTTCAGAACAACCCATTATCTGTAGTTTTTTTTTTTTTTTTAAGGTTTCATTTATTTATTCATAAGAGACACAAAGAGAGGCAGAGACACAGGAGGCAGAGGGAGAAGCAGGCTCCCTGCAGGGAGCCCGATGCGGGACTTGATCCTGGGACCTCAGGGTCATGCCCTGGGCTGAAGGCAGACGCTCAACCACTGAGCCACCCAGGCATCTCTTATTTGTAGTTTTTTTAATGAGGATATTGAGGTACGGAGAGAATAGGAGACGATGGAAGGACATATTGCTACTTAGTGACCCAAGGCTGCAGAAGAGAGAGATCCAGAATGCTGCTACAGCCTAGATGAGTATGTTACTTGTGGCCAACTGACAAACCCAAGAAGGGCTTCAGGGAGGAGTACATTTTGAGTGTGGTCTTATTGAAGGAATTGTTTCAAATTCTCGAAAAATCCCACCTGGTTTGCCCATAATCCTTTAGCTAATTATTGAGAGGTAAAGAGGTGGCAGGGAGGAGAAAGCTTACAAAGTAAGGGGAGAGAGAGCTAGCTCCTTGTTACTTTGAACGGGATTAAGCTATTAAAAGCTCTCCTGGGACGCCTGGGTGGCCCACGGTGTAATCCTGAAGTCCCCCGATCAAGTCTCATATCGGGCTCCCTGCATGAAGCCTGCTTCTCCCTCTGCCTGTGTCTCTGCCTCTCTTTCTCTGTGTCTCTCATGAATAAATAAAATCTTTTTTAAAAAATTAAAAAATAAAAGCTTTCCTTTTTTTCCTTTTACCCTTCACTGTAATACCCATCTCGCCCCCAAACGTGGATTCTGACAGATCCTTTTATCTTCTTAAAATCACTGACAATCAGATTATTCTATACTAGGCATTGGCGGAAAAACCTGTACCTTCCTCTCTGGGAAATTTATAGACTAGAGGGTCAGTAAACTATGGCCCCCAGGCAAAATGTCTATCACCTGTTTTTGTTTAAAAAAAAAAAAAAGAAAGAAGAAAAAAAAAGTCTTACTGAAACACAGCCAAGCTCATTTATTTTTATTTTTTATTTTTATTTATTTATTTTTAAAGATTGTATTTATTTATTCATGAGAGACACACACACAGAGAGGCAGAGACACAGGCAGAGGGAGAATCAGGCTCTTCATAGGGATCCCAGTGTGGGACTCGATCCCCCAACTGGGATCACGCCCTGAGCTGAAGACAGACGCTCAACCACTGAGCCATCCAGGAGTCCCTCATTTTTTTTTAAAACATATTATGTGTGTAGTTGTTTTCACACTACAAAGGCAAAGTTGAATAGTTGTGACAGAGAGAGACCATATTGCCCCTGAAGCCTTAATTATTTATTTTCTAACCCATTACAGGAAAATTTGCAGTTTGACATAAATTGCTGACAGCTCAGATGATCCACAGTTGGAGGAGAGGGTTGTCAGCAAGATGTCTTTTCTTCTCCATAGATTTTAGTATCAAACATAATAATGCCTGACCCCTGTGGAATACTTGCCATGTGGCAGATGTCTTTATAAATGCTTTACATGAATTAACTCGTTTGGTTAAGGATTCACAGAATGTTAAAGCTGAAAGGACTCATAGATACTATCTTTTCGCCCCCATGGATATTATCTAATTTGTCAGCTTTTTCAGGTAAGTAGCCTGTCATGTAGGCCCATCACATGGGCTGTGACAGAACAATTTCCTGATTTCCATTTCAATCCACTTTAATCTTACTCTGAATGAGAGGCCAATACCTTATTCACTAGATCTGGCATTTTGTTGGTTGTAACTCCTTTTGTTTCTGTTTTTTTTGATCGTTGAAACCTGTGAGCAGGAACTACAGTTCAGTCATTTTTTTACATAATTATTTCTCTAACTTTAATACATGTTTATTGTAGGGAAAGTGAAATATATAGAAGAGTATAAAGGACAAATGAAAGTAACCCATTAAATGACCTAAGGATCAGTGTGTTGACATTTTGGTGGATTTCTTCTGTCCTTTGTGTTTTGTATATGTCTGTGTATTAATAATAGTTCTTATTTATTGAATGTTTACTTAGTACTGGTACATGTATGCATATTTTTATTTTACCATTTTGTATTCTCCAGTTTTAACATATTTTCTCATGGATATTCTTTGAAAACATGACGTTTTTAAAAGATTTTACTAAAAAAAAAAAAAAAAAGATTTTATTTATTCATGAGAGACAGAGAGAGGCAGAGACATAGCCATAGGGAGAAGCAGGCTTCCTGCAGGGAGCCCGATGTGGTACTCCATCCCAGGACCCCGGGATCATGACCTGAGCCCGAGGCAGATGCTCAACCACCGAGCCACCCAGTTATCCCAACATGATTTTTTTTAAGGGTAAGGAACTCTAAATCCTGAGAAGGAAAAAGTGTAATTCTTTCATAAAAAGGATGTTTGAAGCAAATTCTCCCCTAAAACTACCTCTTGTATTAAAGGTGTGAAAGACTCAAATAAGGACATTCATTGTTACCTTTTTTTTTTTAAGATTTTTTATTTTCTTTATTCATAGAGACACAGAAAGAGAGAGGAGAGACACAGGCAGAGGGAGAATCAGGCTCCATGCAGGGAGCCTGACGTGGGACTCGATTCCAGGTCTCCAGGATCACGCCCCGGGCTGCAGGCGGCACTAAACCGCTGCGCCACCGGGGCTGCCCTCATTCTGTTACCTTAAGCTGCGAGGCTGAGGGTTAGTTTTGCAACTCACCAAAATAATCTTTTTAAGGTCTGTTCTTCCAGAACAGAGCTCTTATATTTAACAACCGTTACATCTACCTGTCACGACAAATTGTTCGAATTAGTCGGTGAAGTCCAGGTTCTTGAGACCTGTTAATATGTACGTGAGCTATTACTGTAGCAGACTTAAAAGGTGTGCCTTTGGGAATCTTAGGTTGAGACTATCAGTTTCATTTGTGAGCTAAGACAGGATCCCTGAGAATTATGTGCTGCATTTCTCTGCAGATTAATTCACTAGAAGGTTCTCCAGTGCTCATACACAAAATTTTATGAAGTTGTAAGATTCGTCTTTTGCCCCAGTGTCACCCCTTCCAGAGTAGTAATCATTGAGAAATAATCTTCTTCTGTAATCATTGAGAACCAAACATTGTGATAGCATTGGGCATTTTTTTTTTAAGATTTTATTTATTCATGAGAGATACACAGAGAGAGGCAGAGAGAGAAGCAGGCTCCCTGCAGGGAGCCCAATGTGGGACTCGATCTTGGGGCTCCAGAATCACGCCCTGAGCTGAAGGCAGACACTCAACCGCTGAGCCACCCAGGTGCCCAGCATTGGGCATTTTGTAGTGAACAAGACAGACAAGCCCCTTGACTTCATGATACCTAGACCAGCAGGGTGAATCTTAACCAGAATTTATATCAAAATCAAGCAGGAAGATCCATTGGGTGGCTCAGCAGTTTAGAGCCTCCCTTTGGCCCAGGGCATGATCCTGGAGTCCCGGCATTGAGTCCCACCTCAGGCTCCCTGCATGGAGCCTGCTTTTCCCTCTGCCTGTGTCTCTGCCTCTCTCTCTCTGTGTCTCTTGTGAATAAATAAAAAAAATATTTAAAAAAAATAAGCAGGCATTAAATAATTTTTCCAAAATCAAATTTATGTAACTTTCATTTGTACCTTTTTAAAAAGCTTTTAATTTTAATTCTGGTATAGTTAACATATAGTGTTATATTAGTTTCAGGTGCACAGTGTAATGATTCAACAATTCTCTACATTACCCAGTGATTACCACAAGTGTAGTCTTTAATCTCCATCACCTATTTCACCCATTTCCCAACCTCCCAGTAACCATCAGTTTGTTCTCTGTAGTTAAGAGTCTGTTTCTTGATTTATCTCTTTTTTCTTTGCTTGTTTTGTTTATTAAATTCCACATATGAGTGAAATAATATGGTATTTGTCTTTCTTTGACTTATTTCACTTAACATTATACTCACTAGCTCCATCCATGTTTTTTCAAATGGCAAGATTTCATTCTTTTTTATGGCTGAATAATATTTCATTGTGTATTTACACCACATCTACTTTATCCATTCATCTACTTACTGATGGACACAGGCTGTTTCCATAATTTGGTTATTGTAATGCTGCAATAAACATAGGGGTGCATGTATCCCTTTGAATTAGTGTATTTGTATTTTGGGGGTAAATACCCAGTAATGTGATTATCAGATGGTAAGGTAGTTCTATTTTCAATTTTTTGAGGAAACTCCACACTATTTTCTAAGTGACTATACCAGTTTGCATTCCTACCAACAGTGCCCAAGTGTTCCTTTTTCTCCACATCATTTTCAACAGTTGTTGTCTCTTATGTTTTTTATTTTTGATTTTGTATTATCCTGTTTTAACATACTGTATTTTCTAATGAATATTCTTTTTTCTAATGGATATTCTTTGAAAAAATGATTTTTTTTAAAATTTTTTATTCATTTATGATAGTCACAGAGAGAGAGCGAGAGAGAGAGGCAGAGAGAGAAGCAGGCTCCATGCGCCGGGAGCCTGATGTGGGATTCGATCCCGGATCTCCAGGATCGCGCCCTGGGCCAAAGGCAGGCGCCAAACCGCTGCGCCACCCAGGGATCCCTGAAAAAATGATTTTTAACAGTTACAAAATCTATCATATTAATATGCCATCAGTGTTTATTTGCTTGTTTTACAATTATAGTAATTATAGTATGTGATCTTTGTACATAAATTTCTGTGCCCATCCCTGATTGTATTTTTTCACTTTTTTTTTTTCTCGGATTATAGAAGCTGTTTATTCCTGAAGGAAAACTTTGAAATGTTACACAAAGATACACAAAAGACCTTTTGTTACACAAAGGTCTTTTTTTTTTTTTTTAAGATTTTATTTATTTATTCATGAGAGACACACAGAGAGGCAGAAAAACAGGCTCCATGCAGGAAGCCCGACAGGGGACTGGATCCCAGGTCTCTAGGACCACACCCCAGGCCGAAGGTGGCACTAAACCACCCGGGCTGCCCAAAGATAGGTCTTAACACAAAAGTTTACCATAATCCTGTCCTTTAGAGATGCTTATGGTTAACAATTTGATACATATTCTTAGGGATTAGAGTCTTTTAAAAAGAAAGCATATTTTAGCATACATATACAGTGTTCTGATGTACTTGAAATTTTAATATCCTGCATTTTTTCATTTATATAGAGCATAAGTATTTTTACACATGATCACATATTTTTGTTTTAAGGATTTTTATTATAGAAAGAGAGGGCATGAGCAGGGGGAGGGGCAGAATGAGAGGGAGAAGCAGACTCCTCACTGGACAGGGAGCCCTATGTAGGGCTCAATTCCAGGACCCTGATGTCATGACCTGGGCTGAAGGCAGACACTTAACTGACTGAGCCATAAGTGCCCCTCATATTTTCATTTTTAATTATCTTAATGTCTATATAATTTCCACCAAGTGGAAGTACTATAATTTGCTAAGCTGCAGTGTCCATTCATAGAAAGATTGTGTTTTCCAACAACATTGCAGGGTATTTTTAATTTTTTTACAGGTAACAAAAGAATTCAGCTTTTTTCTTCTTTGGGAAGTTCTTTTTTATTTTATTTTTTTTAAGATTTTATTTATTCATGAGAGACAGAGAGAGAGAGAGAGAGAGAGAGAGGCAGAGACCCAGGCAGAGGAAGAAGCAGGCTCCATGGAGGGAGTCCGATGTGGTACTTGATCCTGGGTCTCTAGGATCACATCCTGGGCTGAAGGCAACACTAAATCACTGAGCCACTGGGGCTGCCCTATATTTTCTTCTTTTATTTTAAAATATTTTATTTATTCATTAGAGACACACAGGGAGAGAGAGGCAGAGAATTAGGCAGAGGGAGAATCCGGCTCCATGCAGGGAGCCTGATGTGGGACTCAATTTTGGAACCCTGGGATCACACCCTGAGCTGAAGGCAGACACTCAGCCACTAAGCCACCCAGGTGTCCCTTTTTTTTTTTTTTTTTTAAGATTTTATTTATTCATGAGAGACAGACAGAGAGAGAGAGAGGCAGAGACATAGGCAGAGGGAGAAGCAGGCTGAGAGAGAGAGAGAGAGAGAGAGGCAGAGACATAGGCAGAGGGAGAAGCAGGCTCCATGCAGGGAGCCCGACATGGGACTCCATCCCAGATCTCCAGGATCAGGCCCTGGGCTGAAGGCGGTTCTAAACCGCTGAGCTACCCGGGCAGGCCCCACCCCCCCCCGGACTTTTTTAAAAAATAGGCTCCAAGGGATCCCTGGGTGGTGCAGCGGTTTGGCGCCTGCCTTTGGCCCAGGGCGCGAACCTGGAGACCCGGGATCGAATCCCACGTCGGGCTCCCGGTGCATGGAGCCTGCTTCTCCCTCTGCCTGTGTCTCTGCCTCTCTCTCTCTCTCTGTGTGAGTATCATAAATAAATTTTAAAAAATTAAAAAAAAAAATAGGCTCCATACCCAGCACGGAGCCCAACTTGGGGCTTGAACTCATAACCCTGAATTCAAGACCTGAGCTGAGATCAAAAGTTGGATGCTTAACCATCTGAGCCACCCAGGTGCCCTGGGAAGTTACTTATTTATGAGAAAGTTCTTTTTTTTTTTTTAAGATATTATTTCTCCATGAGAGACACACAGAGAGAGGCAGAGACACAGGCAGAGAGAGAAACAGGCTCCCTGTAGGGAGCCCGAAGTGGGACTCGATCCCGGGACACCAGGATCCCGCACGCCCTGGGCTGAAGGTAGGCGCTAAACCGCTGAGCCACCCAGGGATCCCTGAGAATGTTCTAATAGTAGAATTATAGGTCAAAGAATATAGGTATTTTATAGACATACTAATAACTTTGAGAGTCTTTTGAGACACATTGTAGGTGTTGTATATACTTAGTATAATTTTCTGATTTCCTATACTCAAAAAAAGGATGATCCCAGTATTCCAACTGCTATTCATCCTACAACTTTAAGACCTGATTGATATATATTGCCAAATTATTTCTAGAAGGATGGTACCATCTTATATTCCCACTGCTGGTGTATGAGAAGCTCTTTTCCCCCATACCTTTGCCAGTCTTGATTTGTGGCACTTTAAAGAAAATTTCCAATTTAATATAAAAATAGATTCTTTATTGTTTCGTTTCCATTTTTTTATTACTACCAAGATGGAACTTTGTTTTGATATGGTTATTGGCCTTTTGTAATTCTTGCTCTATATGTTGTATACTTCTCTTTTTTTTAAAAAATTTTTTTTAATTTTATTTACTTATGATAGTCATACAGAGAGAGAGAGAGGCAGAGACACAGGCAGAGGGAGAAGCAGGCTCCATGCTCCAGGAGCCTGATGTGGGATTTGATCCTGGGTCTCGAGGATCGCGCCCTGGGCCAAAGGCAGGCGCCAAACTGCTGCACCACCCAGGGATCCCGTATACTTCTCATTTTTTATGAGTTCATCTTTTTTCCTTAATTATTAATAAGTCTTTTATTCATTAGGTCCATCTACTTACTCTTTGATGTGTAAATCAGAAATACTTTTTTTAGATTGATTATCATTTTATTTTATTTGTATTTTGGATATAGAATAGAGATTGTTGCTTTTCTATGACCAGATTTATCCAGCTTTGTCCTTTTTGGACAAAAAAAGGATGTGTGTTTTTTTTTGTTTTGTTTTTTTTTTTTTTTTGCATAATGCTTAGAAAAGTCTACCCTAACCCTAAAGTCAATTATTTCTTAATATTTTATTTTGTGGGTTTTTTTTTTTTTATATTTAACCCTTTAACCAGCTTAGATTTATTTTGGTATATGGTATAGGTAGGAATCTCACTAAGTGTTTTTTCCAGGTAATTAAGCAACAGTTTCAACATAATTTATAAGTAATTTTTTATGACTAGAGATGCCAATTTTATCGTATATTAAAATCTTTTAGGGCAGCCTCGGTGGCTCAGCGGTTTAGTGCTCCCTTCAGCTCAAGGTGTGATCCTGGAGACCCAGGATTGAATCCGGAGTTGGGCTTCCTGCATGGAGCCTGCTTCTTCCTCTGCCTGTGTCTCTGCCTCTCTCTCTTTCTGTTTCTCATTAATAAATAAATAAAATCTTTTTTTTTAATAAATAAAATCTTTTTTTTAAATAAAATCTTTAAACAAGCAAACAAAAATATTTTATTTCTTTCTTTCAGGGCATTAGGAATCTCTAAAATCAAAAGCCAGGGGATTCCTGGGTGGCTCAGTGGTTTAGTGCCTGCCTTCGACCCAGGGCGTGATCCTGGAGTCCTGGGATCAAGTCCCACGTCCGGCTACCTGCATGGAGCCTGCTTCTCCCTCTGCCTGTGTCTCTGCCTTTCTGTGTGTGTGTGTGTGTGTGTGTGTGTGTGTGTGTCATGAGTGGATAAATGAAATCTTAAAATAAATAAATAAAATAAAATCTTTAAAAAATAAATGAAAAAATCAAAAGCCAGTGTTAAACATCATCTTTAAGAAGATTTATTTATTTATTTATTTATTTATTTATTTATTTATTTATTTGACCGGGGGGTGGGGGGGTGTTATGGGAGGAGCCGAGCCAAGGAAGAGAATCTTCAAGCAGGCTCCCTGCTAAGCACAGAGCCCAGTATGGGGCTCGATCTCATGACCCATGAGATCATGACAGATAAAACCAAGAGCCATATGCTCAACTAAGTCACCCAGGTACCCCTAAACTTCCTTTTAAAAATGTAAAGTCATTGTTGAGGTTTTCCTAGCTACACTCCTTTGGTGTTTTTATCTGTTAGTCCCAGGATGTTAATTACTCTTATTATGACACTTCTCTCCTCTATTCCAGATATGTATGCCTACTTTCTATTTGGATATTTATGTATTTATTTATTTATTTAGATTTTTATTTATTTATTCATGAGAGACAGAAAGAGGCAGAGACACAGGCAGAGAGAGATGCCAGCTCCATGCAGGGAGCTGGATGTGGGACTCCATCTTGGGACTCCAGGATCATGTCCGGGGCTGAAGGCAGACACTCAACCGCTGAGCCACCCAGGCATCCCTCTATTTGGATATTTATTTATTTATTTATTTATTTATTTATTTATTTATTTATTTATTTTTCGCATTTTTGTGTTCTTTTTTTTTTTAATATTTTATTTATTTATTCATGATAGTCACACAGAGAGAGACAGAGAGGCAGAGACACAGGCAGAGGGAGAAGCAGGCTCCATGCACCGGGAGCCCGATATGGGATTCGATCCCGGGTCTCCAGGATCACGCCCCGGGGCCAAAGGCAGCCGCCAAACCGCTGCGCCACCCAGGGATCCCTATTTGGATATTTAAAAACTGAATGTATCTTCTTTATCCCCAAAGCAGTGTTCCCATTCTCTAAAGGTCGCTGTCATCACTCAAGCTCCAAACCAGAAAATAATCTTGACTTCTCCCTCTCCCTCACACCATATTCATCCAGTCTCTTAGTTGATCCAGTCTCCCTAGAAGGCTGCTGAACAACCTCCCAAAGGGTCTTCCAGTCTTCACCTTACCTCTACACCTTCCACCATTCAAACACAGTTTCCTTCTTTGCTATTGGGCAGAGGAATGTGTTCCTTTTTAAAAAAAAAAAAAAAAAATTATTTTATTCATGAGAGACACAGAGAGAGAGAAAGAAGCAGAGACACAGGCAGAGGGAGAAGCAGGCTCCATGCCGGAAGCCCGATGTGGGACTCGATCCCAGGACTCCAGGATCATGCCCTGGGCCGAAGGCAGGTGCCCAACTGCTGAGCCACCCAGGGACCCCGTGTTTTTTTGTTTTTGTTTTTGTTTTTGTTTTGTTGTGTGTTTTTTTTTTTAACAGCAGATAGATATACTCATGTCACTTTTTCCCCAAAAAACATTTTCATATTTCTTTTTTTTTTTTTTCATTTTCATATTTCTTTTGTGGCTTTCTACTCACTTTAAGGTAAATTCCTTAAAATGGTCCTCAGGGTTGTATTTGATCTGGCTTTTGCTTGCCTCGAGCTTCATGTCTTACTAGATCTCCTTCACTGAGCTTGATTCCTTTTGTATATTCTGTTTCATATCTCTGGTATTTTCTTTCTTCAGCTGTTTCATTTCTATTTATCTCTTTTTCAGGGAGGCTTTCTTTCTCAAACTACATTAGGTCCCCTCTGCTCTACATTACTACATCCCATATTTCCACTTTTGTAATTCCTGTAATTGTAACTACACTTTAATGTCTCTGTCCAGCTGTAATCTAAGTTCTAGTCAGGTGGGGGCATGTTTGACTGTTTATCTATTGTCTAACTCCAATTACACTGTAACCCCACTCTACTTCATGGTTCTCTGTAGGATTGTGTGGTAGCTTCTTTCTGTGCCCCTCTTATAGAAGAGGATCAGGAAATCTCAGATAGGATCCTCAAGCAGGCTCCACACTGGACTTGCTGTAGGGCTCGATCTCACAACCCTGAGATCATGACCTGAGCTGAAATCAAGAGTCAGATGCTTAACTGACTGAGCCTCCCAGGTGCACCCACCCCACCGGAGATAGGATCCTCTTATACCTTTAAAATTCATCACAGAAGTGCAGATGTTGATGAGAAGTCCATAGTACCAGCATTATTATGTATTTCAGCAGACTCAGACCATTCTTAACATGCCTTCTTAGCTCTTGATTATAGGTAAAATCATCTGTCTGTCTTCTTTTTTCCTTGAAATAATGCTGCTGATTCTACCTCCCACTTTAGGCTTATATGGGGAGACATTTTTGGATGAACAGTTGCAATTTAACATATCAAGCACCAGAAACTCTTTGTACTATTTTTTGGAACTTTCTTGTAAGTAAAAAATTATTTTGCAATTTGTTTTTTATTGTTGCTTTTTTAAAAGTAAGCTCCACACCCAGTATGGACCCCAAAATGGGGGGGTGGGGGGGGCTTGAACTCATGACCTGAGATCAAACCTGAGCTGAGATCAACAATTGGATGCTTAACCAACCGAGCCATGCAGGTGCCCCCCCCTTTTTTTCTTTTTTAAACTGCAGCCTATAATCTTAATATTGAGCTGTACCTGAAGAAAACTGTTCAGTTGATCTGACATCTAGAAGAAAGGGCAAGCAGTGTATCTCTAAGTTGTACAAATAGAGCTTCCTAACTCCTGTCCAGCTCCTTGGCATATAGTGGAGATGGGTGTATCAGATTTAATGTATTAGCCTTGCTATAAGGTCATTTCCCTATGCAACTTTTTTTTTTTTTTTTTTTTTTTTTTTAAGATTTCATGTATTTGAGAGAGAGTGCACCTGCGTGAGCAGGGGAGGAGCAGCAGAGGGACAGGGACAAGCAGGTTCTGCACTGAGCATGGAGCCCAACGTGGGGCTCAATCCCAGGACCCCGAGATCATGACCTGAACTGAAACCAAGATGCTTAACCAACTGAGCCACCCTGGCATCCCTTCGTATCCCTTCCTATGCTACTTTTGATTCTATTAATTGGCCTTCACATAGATTGTTATATAAAGGCATGAATACTTCTGTCTACTTCATAGATATCTTTATTATTATAAATAACATTCTGATTTATCCACCAAGTGCTTGAGGGTTTGCTAATGTATCAGTCTGGCTGTCACTTTTTACACAGCTGACAAATGGAATTTGTGAAACTACAAGGCTGGAAGCCAACCATGATTTTTGCTGATGCGGTCACATTGCTATCTAAATAGATTTTGTGTGAATTATTAGACAGTATCCCTGGGCAACAGTTCTTTGTCATTTTCCTGTTTCCTGGGACAGTGATATCCCCTTCCCCACCTTTTTTTTCCCCCTATGAGCAGGGCTCCCAGTTTTCCAACTCTGAAGTGTTTTTCAATCAAAACAAAGAGAAGATTTGTGGATGTTGAATATGCAAGGAGCTGAAGAGAGAGAGCTTGGAAGAGAGGTTTGTCCAGGTGAGTAGCAAGGAAAAACCAGTAGGAGAAACAGCAGGAAGAGAAACTGATTAAAGCTCAAGAAATAAAATTACCCTTTCTTTTAGGGATGTTGGGGACAGATGGTGGTGAGCATCTCTTGGGGCTAACTTTTTCCCAGTCCTCATTTTGTCTCATTTCTAGCATTTGCTTTTACATTCTCCCACTGTCCATTCTGAGTAGAAACCATCTATGTTTCCTCTCTTGACCTAATCTCAGCTTGCTATTGTTTGTCATTGTCCTTTTATTTCTACCATCTCTGGTCCCTGGCTTCCTAATAAGTTTCTGTAGGTGCCCATTAAATGGGATTCCTTATGAATGGTGATCCCCTTACCCTCCTATAGGTCTTTTCCATGACTTGTAATTGAATGACTTTGCTCCACGTGATTTTATTGGCCCTTATTCATATGCTATTACTGAGACATGTCAGAATTAGGCCCCTATAACCTCAGAGGCTTCCACTCTGTCCTGCACAAGAGATACTCACTCTGATGTTTTCTTTCAGATTTGATGAACAAGTCTGTTCCAGAGCAGGATGCCTTTGAAATTGATTCACCAAGGATAGGAGCAAAGAGATTACAAGAGGATGCATACCAGGATTCTATATTTGAAGAAAAATATGCATGTGGGAGCATGAAGGAAAACTCTTCTGGAGAGGTTCCTGGACCATGCCTTTTTCAAGAAGGAGGTTTTGGGGAAATAACTTTTATCCACAAGGAAGCATCTCCTGAAACAATTAGCCAAGAATATAATTTTGAGAGAAGCTTGCTTTTGACCTCTAGCTTTGTTACACATCTCAGGGTTTCTACAGAAGAGAGCCTACATCAGTGGGAGACAAGTAGCATAACTAATGAGATTTCAGACCAAAGTAAATGTCCAACTCTCTCTACACAGAAAAAGTCTTGGGAATGTAACGAATGTGGAAAAACTTTTACTCAGAGCTCATCTCTTATCCAACACCAGAGGACTCATACTGGAGAGAGACCCTATGCATGTGAGGAATGTGGGAAAGCCTTTAGTCGTAGTTCCTTCCTTGTTCAGCATCAAAGAATTCACACTGGAGTAAAACCATATGGATGTGAGCAATGTGGGAAAACCTTTCGATGTCGATCATTTCTTACTCAGCATCAGAGGATCCATACTGGAGAGAAACCTTATAAATGTAATGAATGTGGGAATTCCTTCCGCAATCATTCACATCTCACTGAACATCAGAGAATTCACACTGGAGAGAAACCTTATAAATGTAATAGATGTGGGAAGGCATTCAATCAGAACACACACCTCATTCATCATCAGAGGATTCACACTGGTGAGAAACCTTATTTATGCAATGAATGTGGCTCTTCTTTTCGCAAACACTCAAATCTTACACAACATCAGAAAATTCACACTGGGGAAAAGCCTCATAAATGTGATCAGTGTGGGAAAACTTTCCAAACAAAGGCAAACCTTTCTCAGCATCAGAGAATTCATACTGGAGAGAAACCCTATAAATGTAAGGAATGTGGCAAAGCCTTTTGTCAGAGCCCATCCCTTATTAAACACCAACGAATTCACACTGGAGAAAAACCCTATAAATGTAAGGAATGTGGCAAAGCTTTTACTCAGAGCACCCCACTCACTAAGCATCAGAGAATTCATACAGGGGAGAGACCCTACAAATGCAATGAATGTGGTAAAGCCTTCATTCAGAGCATTTGCCTCATTCGGCATCAGAGAAGTCACACTGGAGAAAAACCCTATAAATGCAGTGAATGTGGGAAGGGCTTTAATCAGAATACTTGCCTCACTCAGCATATGAGAATTCATACTGGAGAGAAGCCCTATAAATGTAAAGAATGTGGGAAAGCCTTTGCTCATAGCTCATCTCTTACTGAACATCATAGAACCCACACTGGTGAGAAGCTTTATAAATGTAGTGAATGTGAGAAAACTTTTCGCAAGTATGCACACCTTAGTGAACATTACAGAATTCACACTGGTGAGAAACCTTATGAATGCATTGAATGTGGAAAATTCTTCAGACATAGTTCAGTCCTTTTCAGACATCAGAAACTTCACAATGGTGAATAACCCTGGTGTTCAGGTTATGACAGCTTCTCTAGAAAGAGTGACCAGGAATCTGGCTGGGAGCAGTGGGGCAAGGAGAGTTCTTGGAGGGAAGGATGAAGGAACATCGACCATTACACTCAGAAAAATATTTCCAGTTGTGGAGTTAGGAGCTTGGAAAATGCAGAGCCTACTCCAGCTGGGCATCTGGGAATACAAGGTGGAAAGGAAATTCCTGCCTTATGGATAAATCCTTGCCACCTGCCACTCCTTTCTCTTGTGACTCTCATATCTTAAGGTACCATTTGTTAACACTAGTGTTGCCTTTACTATACTCCTGCCCCACCTTCCCAACTTGTGACCCCTGTTCTGTGGCAGTCGGCTGGGGTATTTCCTAACATTCAATGTGAAAGTTGCAGCGGTTCTGAGGTAGAGCTAAGCAGCCTTCAGACATCTGAGGCTGCTCTGAACATGTCATCTGTAGAAGTGTTCTCATGAAGGGGAGATGGAAGTAAGGGAAAATAAAGAATCCTTATTCATTCATACAACAGATAAGGGGATATGTGGCAAGAACTGGGCTGATACATTTACAGATATGTTTGCGAAGAAGGCTTTTATCAGGGTAAGGGAGATCTTTCCTGATCCTTTCAAGCTGGAGGGCAATTTGTGGCTAAAAAGGAAGGAGAAGGTCAAGAAGAACTTCTCTTGAATGATGCTAGTTTGTGGAGTCGGATCTGCTTAGAGAGGCACAAAGAGGAAGGTCCAACCTTTGCCCAGGGGAACACTGACATCCAGGAGGGAAATGATGTGCTCTAGGCTGCTGGTGCTGAGGCCAGCACAGGAAGCTTGTGTTTGACCTTTCAGTTCACTTTCATATCCCAGCCCTGGACTAAGGTGTACACCTGTCTCTTACAAGTTTGGGTGGACCACTGGTTTGCAGGGTCCAGGGGAAAGAGACCCACCAGGGTTAACTATGTTCAAAAAATGTTAATTGACGTTTAGGGAGGAGAAACCATTAGTGAAAAAAGAAGATGGTCTTTTAGGTTGGCTGGACTTGGGGCTGCTGGACCAGTCCTTAAGAGAGTATTGGTCGTTTTAGCAGGGAGAGCTGGATTTCATGTAATTATGCCATTGGTGACTATAAGCAGATTTATTACATTTCAGATGTTTCTATTTTTATTGGACTATCTTATTCTTGGATATTTACCCTTCCCTGCAGGTTAGGAGTATCTAGGGAAACACTCATGGGATAAATTTGCAAAGTGTATTAGATAGGACTACCTCTTTTTAAAATCCCTGAATAGTACAGTTTGCCACTATGATATTCTTTTTAAGAGAAAGGGCATTTCCCCCCTATTTATCTCCTTACTCTTTTTCATGTTTTTTACTGTAACTGAGAGATTATGTGAGGATTGCTTTTGACTATTTGTAATAATTTCAATGCCCTGAAGCTTATATAGTCTTTAAAATAATGACTGTTAAAAACAAAGTCAGTTGATTCTGGAATGGTTGGTTACTTAAAACTCAGCATTAGTTTTTTTTTTTTTTTTCTTTTTTTCCAGAGCAGCTATCCTGTAAGCAGTGGTTTGAGATATTAATCACCATTAATGGGAGTGTGGCACTCTCTTCCTCTCCAGCTACGAAGATTATATTCTCAAAACCTGCCACGGGGCAACTCATAATTGAGTAAATTAATTCCTTATGGACAAAAATAACCCTGTTAAAACTTTATGGTCATGAAAAATATTACTCAAAGAAAATATTGATGTATTTGTACTTCCTAAATGAAAATAACACTACAGAATTTATTGCTGGCACATAGTAAATGTTCAATAAATATTTGTTGAATTAATATATTTTAATCAAATTTTGCCCACCAGAAACTTTAGCAACTTCCTGATATGAAGATATTTATACACTACTGTCTATAAAGTCTTGAGATTAGAATTGGGAGAGTTCTCTTTTTGGGGGGTGGGGGAGAGTTTTCTTAAGGAAGAAATCGGAAATCTAAGGATGAAAGGTATCTTCAAGTTCTTGTTAGAATTTCCAAAAATCAAAAAAATTTTTAATCCTCAGGCTGAGAGTCTGATACCATTTTAACTTCCTGAGAAAACAGGAAGGAAAGGAACTTGTCATCTTGCCTTTCTCATCACATGTTCTCACACTTGCAAGTATTTGCTCCTAGTTTCCTCCCAGTTGTTGGTCCAGTTGCTGGCCAGTCACATGCCCAGTCACTCCAGTCCCAAATCATGGAATTGCTCTTGGTCAGTCATCACATCCAAGCAACTACTGTATCCTGCTTCCATCTCCTAAATCTAGGAGCCATCTCCATTGCTATCATTTTAGTTCAATCCCCAGTCTATTTTCTAGACCATTTTCTTATTTTCACAATCAGTCTTACAGTTGCTTGCCCCACAAGGCTGTCTTTCACAAATTTTTCTGGATGGTATTTGTAAGACACAACTGGCAGCTCTACTGTTACCTCAAAATATCCTAGCCCCTTAAGAGATATCTGAAGCTCCTCCACTGGGCCATGCCTATGCTATCACACTCAGCTGCCTTCCCTGCATTGCATGCTGTTTCACAGTACAAATTCCTGTGATTCCACATCATTGCTGGACTCATCTTTGGCACCTTTTGCATATACTATTCCTATTGCCTCAATTTCCTTCCTTAATTCTGCTTGCCTGGAAAGCTTTTGTGTCGCCTTTTTTTTTTTTTTTTAAGATTTTATTTATTTATTCACAAGAGACAGAGAGGCACAGACACAGGTAAAGGGAGAAGCAGGCTCCACGCAGGGAGCCGGATGTCCAGGACCACACCCTGGGCTGAAGGTGGCAATAAAGTGCTGAGCCACCCAGGCTGTCAGATTTTGTGTCACTTGTGAATGTGCTCATGCAACATCTCCTTTGAAGCTGTCTCTGACCTCACATATTTTGTATTTCTGCATTTTGTATCTTCATTTTATTTATCATGTTGCATTGTAATGGCTTGTGTACAAACCTTTCTCTCCCCACTGAACTATCAGCTGTTAGAGCAGGAACCATGTGATATTTATTTATTCATCTTTGTATCCACAGTATCTGGCACTTCCTTGTGATTAGTAAATATTTGTTGAGCTCAATTAAAATATTGAGTCAGAGATTTCTCCATGCCTACCTGCAGGGTGTGACTTAGGTCCACAGTTGCCAGCAGAAAGGAGGTGTGCAGAGTATGAGTATGCCACTGAAGTGTTTGCCAGGTGCAAGAATTCTGAATCTTTCCCAAAGATACAGATTGTGCCCTTATATTAAGCAGGGGGTCCCTTAAGAAAAAGTAATATTTTGTAGCAAGAAAAAAAAAAACCTTGTTATAAGGTTGTTTTGTTACAAATTAGCCATTTAAATGTCCCATCACAGTTTAGCAAAGTACTTACAGATATGTTGATGTCAGAGTCTACAGGAAGAGGCAAATGCTTGCAGCTGTAGAAGTACAACTATGTCAGCTGGAATATCCCTGAAATAGGAAGTAGGAGTTGAATAGTGTTGCTGGTCTGGCAGGAGAGCTTTTGAGTTTAGCAATTCCAATGTGGAAGCATTTCCTGAGTTCATGGCTTTACCTGGCTCCAGATGATAAAGAACTGCGATGTGTTGCTTATTCTCAGTGTGCTGAAATTTATTCTGTGATTTCAGAAGAACATGGGATGAGGCCACATCATATCCTCAGAGCAACAGTAGAGAAAACAGAAAGGTGGATGGTCTTGCCCAAGGTCACATAGCTAGTAAGTGTCAAGTGGAATTTAAACTCCCATGTCCTTTTTCACTTTTCCTTCAGATTTCTCTTTATTAGTCATACCTCTGTTCCATGATGCCTCTTTAGTTATAATTATTATAGAGGTGACCACATAGGACTTCAATTTTGGCCTGCTTGTGGGGATGGGAGGAGCTCATTTTAATATTTTAAAGTAATCTCTACACCAACATGGGGCTCAAACTCACAACCCAGAGATGACTAGTCACATGCTCTATCAACTGAGCCAGCCAGGCTCCCCTGGGAGCTCATTTTAGATCAAAAAGCTTTTTTTTTGCCTACAGACCTTCCTGTGTATAAGTGTGAGAAGTACATTGGTTTTACATTTTGATTTCACCTTTCTGCCTACATAATACAGAAGTCTAGCTTTTACCCCAGGTGGCTTTAATTTTCACTGCCCTTGAGCTAATGACCACTGCAAAGCTAAGGTCACTTTTGTGGAAAGTTTTTGGTAGCCACTCTTCCCCTGCCCACCCCCCACTCCATTTTCCACCTCATTGAAGGAAGTTTAGCCCAAATTGTATTAAGCCACAGATTCATGTTTCTGGTAAATTGCTCTATGGTACTCCACTCCGGAGTTAGTTCCTACACAGCAGAGACTGCTGACTTAGATTCTTTGAAGCTTAAACGGGGAAAAAATGATTAGGCCTAGGCTTTCTGACCTGTGGGATGTTAGGGCTTGTGCAGAGGGCTGGGGGTGGGGGTGGCGGAGAACTTGCTATTTGATTCCAAAGAAGTGCTGAGAATGTGACACTTGGTAAAAAGTAAGATGAACTCACCATTACTGTTCCCTGGCATGTCAGCTGACAGTTCTACAAAGGATCCTCTTTTAGCTGAACAGGGTTAGTGATGGCCTTAGTCTGGGGCATCTTCACTCCTAATTTCAGCCTCCTAAAGGTAAAACAGCCAGTCTGGAAATTTAAGCAGATAACTTCTCTATTGCATCTCATTCATTTTTTTCCAGTGTTTATTGAGTGCCCCCTATGGATTGTACAGTAGACAACTGTATTTCCCAGAGCTTGCACATCAGTAAGAATGCCTGTAAGTGTATCAGGTGCCCTGCCGCCCATGCCTTCATCTCAGGAATACAGTCAAGAGGAGCCTGTATGTGCAAGTATTCCTGAGCAAGTCTCAGTAAGATATGAAGTTTTGCAGCAGTGGTGATGAGGGCCTTGAAGGCTGGCAAGGTCCCGTGAAGCCAATGCAGAACAAAGAGGACAAGCTGGAATCTGTGGAGCATGATAGGACAAACTTTTTTTTTTTTTTTAAGATTTTATTTATTCATGAGATACACAGAGAGAGGGAGAGAGAGGCAGAGACACAAGCAGAAGGAGAAGCAGTCTCCATGCAGGAGCCAGACGTGGGACTCCATCCCTGGACTCCAGGATCACGCCCTGGGCTGAAGGCAGGCGCCAAACCGCTGAGCCACCCAGGGATCCCCTACTGAACTTTTTTTAGTGCTAGTAATTACATATATTAACCTCATTTAATCCTCATGGTAACCTGAAATGCGGTGCCATTATTATTTTCTGTTCTATAAGTCAGGAAACAGCTACAGAGAAGTAAATAACTTGCCCAAGTTTGCACGCTGAAAATCAGGGACTTGACCTGAAAACAGAGCTCTAATGTTCTTAGGGCCAACTGTTGAACAAAGATCCTAAAGCAGAGGGTGCTTGGGGTGCCTGTGAGGAGGCCAGTTTTCTGGCAGGTGAGAATGTAAGAAAAGTTGAAGCCAGCTTTGAGAAGCCCTCCAAAAGTCAGTGACACGGAAGAGTTTTTAGGAAGATAAGGAAAGTTGCAGAATGAACAGTAAAAGCGCCTTGTGGTCCAGGCCAGCAGTCTCTTCGGTTCGGTTTCCTTACTCTGGGAAGGAGCGCGGTGAGGTGGGTTTACGGCTGTTTCTGCAGCTGGGGCTCCGGTGTCGGGCTGAACCCCCAGCTCTGGGCCGGGGAGGAAGCACCGAGAGGGAGCCGCTCCCGCCTTCCTAGAGAGGAGACCACAGGGGTCTGACGGCGGCGCGGACTGCTGACGTCACGCGGGCCCGGCGCGGCGGGCGCTGGCTGCAAGGTGCCGCCAGGTGTCGCAGGCAGCGCCGTGCGTGTCGAGTCGGCGGTGCGCAGCTGCGACGGTTTTGGGGTCGCCCCTCCCTCGGAGCCGGGGCCGGCCCGCCGCAGCGCCTCTTCCTCGCGCGGAGACCCTTGGAGGAGGGGTCGGGTGCCGCGGGGTCCTGAAGAGAGAAAGGCGAAGCCTGTTCGAGAGCCTGTTCTGGGAATCGGGAGACCTGGGTACCCGTTGTATGTACTTCGGGGACGAAGCGAACTTCTGATTCCTTCAGTTCTCTGATTTCCAGAAGCCAGTGCTGTTTCTTGCTTTGCCACTTGACAAAGTCGAGCGGGTTGAATGATTATATGCGAGAGTTATCAACTTCCTTTAAGCTTTTAATCTCCTCTCATAGCAACAAAATAGGTACCTGTGAGGACATATAGACCCAAGACTTTAACAGCAGGTACTGTTGAAGGCTTTTTTCTAAAGGCTTCCCATGTATTAACTCATTCATGCATCATCACAACCCTATAAAGTCATTATTTAGTCCATATGACGTTTGAGAAATGACCTCGAAAAGGTTAAGTAACTTCCCACTATCATTTGCTCATATATGGTAGAGCAGGGATTCAAACCGAGTCCTGGCCCCGAAGTCCACGCCATACTTCAGGTTTATCAGAGGAAGACAAATATAATCAGCGCATCAAAACAGTAGAAAGTGCTGCAGTAGAGGTATGTGAAATTCTTTGAGAACGTAAAGGAGAAAAGGCCTTGCAAAAAAAAAAAAAAACCCACCTATGAGAAGTGTAGTGGTTCACATTTGAGTTGAATATTCGTACAAGTTTAAAAAGTAGTAGTTACTTTGTATACTCTGTCGAAAAAAATAAAAAATAAAAAATAAAAAGTAGTAGTTTGTTCAGTGTCCGATAGGGGGTGCTAGTGGATTGGGATGGATTGGACTGGTCATCAGATCCCTGGCTTTTATTTTTTTTTTAATTTTTTTTTTAATTTTTATTTATTTATGATAGTCACACACACAGAGAGAGGCAGAGACACAGGCAGAGGGAGAAGCAGGCTCCATGCACCGGGAGCCCGACGCGGGACTCGATTCCGGGTCTCCAGGATCGCGCCCTGGGCCAAAGGCAGGCGCTAAACCACTGCGCCACCCAGGGTTCCCTGATCCCTGGCTTTTAATAGCTGTTCTTTCCTCCCCATTCAGAGGGAGTTCTTAAAAGCTTTCTTCCCAGGAGGTGTCCTTAACATCTTCCAAAAGACTCCCCTTGTCCTTTCTCCTACATGCTGCCTGACTAAATGCAGTCTAATTTTCCTGAAATTCCTCTACCTCTGATTCTGGTAAGATAACTGGAGGGGAGTTTCCTTGCTGTTGACTCAGCCTATTCTCTGACAGAGTACCTGTGCAGTTAGTATTTTTCAAATAAATGAATAACCAGCCTCAATCAAAGATGGACTGGACTTGAGGTTTTTGCTCTTTTCCCGTGTGTTTTTGGAATCAAAGGATTACAGAATGTTGGTACTAGTTTTCCACTTTCAATTCACAGATAAGACTGAGTGAGTGACTAGCTTTAGGTCACTGAACAAGTCAGTAGCAAAGCCCTGACTAGAATGCAGACTTCCTGACTCAGGCCAGCGTTTATTCTAATGCCCTCTATCATGGCCCCAGTTTTTGACTTTTGAAGTCAATGGCTTTTCCAGTAGGTTTGGGGAGGGGCCTTTGGATCCAACTTTCTCTCTTGTGGAGGTATTTTTACTTGAGGATAGTTCTTTTTTTTTTTTTTAATTTTTTTTTAAATTTTTATTTATTTATGATAGTCACAGAGAGAGAAAGAGAGAGAGGCAGAGACATAGGCAGAGGGAGAAGCAGGCTCCATGCACCGGGAGCCCGATGTGGGATTCGATCCCAGGTCTCCAGGATCGCGCCCTGGGCCAAAGGCAGGCGCCAAACCACTGCGCCACCCAGGGATCCCATACTTGAGGATAGTTCTTAGGAGGACCTGCCCCCTTTCTTTGTGCAGTGTCAGGTCTCTTGGAGGACTACCCACTTACTGATTTTGGTCATTAGTGATACTTTTTAAAAAAGACTTTTTAGAGAGTGAGCATGTGCATTTGCATGTAGGAGGAAGGGCAGAGGGAGAGGGATTGAGAGTCTTAAGGAGACTCCATGCTGAGCTTGGAACTCATGTGGGGCTTGATTTCACCACTTTGAAATCATGACCTGAGCCAAAACCAAGAGTCAACCACTTACCCACCTGTACCACCCAGGTGCCGCATTGGTGATACTGTTCTGATTCTTCATTCAGACTTAAAATAGTTATTCGGCTAGGGATTGGCTATTCCTGAGTTCCTCTGAGTTCAGAATAGGAAGGAAGTAGGCTTACAATTTATGGGTGCTTTTTCCTTTCCCTCCATGCCTCAGATGCCTGCCCTCCCTCAAGAGAAGGCCCCAGAAGACAAACCAGTGTTGTTTGTGTTCCTAACGGCTTATCTCTGGGTAAGTGAAATCTAACTAGAGAGCCCAGGATGGGGGTGTTCATTCACAAGTGGTGGCAGAGCTATTGTGAGACGACCCACCAGTGACCACTACACCTAAACACTGCAGACTGAAAACACAGAACCACTCGGAAATGGCCCCATCTTATTAAAATCAGACTGATTATGGCCCGTTGTGGAAGCAGGCAATAGAGTAATTGTTTTGGACAGATCAGATAATATACTAATTTTATATCACATGTACTTAAACTGTAGCAAGAATAGCTACAGTTACCTGGTAGCTACTCACTGAACTGGTAACTATCATGTCTTAATGGTGTAGCAGTCAGATATGGGAAAACTGGTAGTAAATTACTGGAAGACTCATCACAAAAGTGGTTTAAGTGTGTCCTCAAAGAATATGAATGGGTTCCTGACTCTGGAACAAGAGCCTAAGTAATAGCAACTTCCATTATTATGGGGCATCAGAAAGCAACATGGAGCTTGGGGATTTGTTAAATTCAGTAAGAACAGTATTGTATGAACTGGATTCTTAGGCTATAGGAACTCTATGAATAGACTGTGACTGTTTATGGCTGACGAACTCAGTTTAGTTTAATATGTAGGCATAATATATGTGTATGTGTTTGTGTACATGCACTGAGAGATGGCTAAAAGAAAAGGCTGTCAAAAAACCAAGTGTATTTTCACTAGGTGATAGGATTTCAAGTAATTTCCTTTGTGGACTGTTTTTTTAGAATGAGTATGCATTCTTTGTGTGGTAAAACAACAACAACACTTTCTGAGACAATAAAAATAAAGGAAATGAAAGTGTGGTTAGAGTTTTGGTTTTATGTTTAGCTGTTTAAACCACCTGGCATTAAATTTTATATACAGTGTATCTGTACTGGAAGTACACAAAAAATAAAGATAGCTATGTTCAGGAAAAATATTCAATATATTTAGCAACCAATGCAGTACAGTACTACCCAATCAGATCAGTCTCTGACTGTAAACAGTTTGTGCAGAGATACCAGTGTATACCAACTAACTCTTAGGGTAGACCCATATGTACTAACAAGAAATGATTTTGAAGACACATTCTTTAGTGTAAAAAGAAAAAAGCAATAGCACAATAGAACCTATAGAACAATTTTATCTATGTAGAGAGAATAAAATGTGTAGAAAAAAGACTGAAAAGGGATGATTGGGTGGCTCAATGGTTGAGCATCTGCCTTTGGCTCAGGGTGTGATCCCGGGATCTGGGATTGAGTCTCACATCGGGTTCCTTGCAGGGAGCCTGCTTCTCCCTCTGCCTGTGTCTTTGCCTCTCTTTCTGTGTGTTTCTCATGAATAGATAAAAATCTTAAAAAAAAAAAAGACTGAAAGAATATACTCTAGAGTTAATGTTAATTAGGAAGGAAATAGGTTGGGGCAGTCTGGGTGGCTCAGCAGTTTAGCGCCTTTGACCCGGGACGTGATCCTGGAGACCTGGACTGAATCCTGCGTCAGGCTCCTTGCATGAAGCCTGCTTCTCCCTCTGCCTGTCTCTGTGTCTCTCATGAATAAAATAAAAATATATATATTTAAAAAAAGGAAGGAAATGGGTTTACTTGAGTAGGGTGGGATGGTAAGAAAAAAAATGACTAATTTATCCTACATCTTTCTGTATTATCTAAATATTTTAAAGTGAGGATATATTCATGTATAATTTACATTAAAAAACTAAAGTAAACAGGGGCCTTAGAGAATAAGAATGTGTCAATGTCTCTGGCACTATTCAGGGAAGATGTTGCTGATGTGTGGCACCTAAGTATCTGCTCTCAGATTCTGTGTGCCCTTATTCAGAGCATCAGGGTTTCAAAGTCTGATGCCATTCAGATCATCTAAGTATTTCTCTTTCTCCAGTTCTAAGGAGTGTCCTCAATGACTTTTTTTTTATGATTTGGTTCTTATACAGTTTTTCTATAGTGGAGAGAATGTGTCAACCAGCTGGACATTGAGCATATATATTTTTCAGTGTAGATCAGCAAAGTGGCTGTTTTCTACATCACCTTGTGAATATGATTAGTATACATCAGATTCTGAAGCATTTCATTAGTATCAAAGGTGAGGGCCAGATTCTGGACCATCATGCTATAGTCAAGTTACTGTCCAATAGGAATCTCTTCCCCAAGGACCACCCCATCCTATTTTTCTTCAAACAAAACAATATTTTACTTTTAGTAAGCAGGGCTCTATTTTCAAACCTAAAGATCTTCCAGATGGTCCTAGGGAGAGAGCTACAGATGCTGAATATTTTGGAGAGAGAGTTCCAAAAGACACCATTAAAGTGAGTGAATAGGAAGGATTAGTGTGATCGACCTAGTAGAAGTTACAACTTGGAAAGCCTTTTTTTTTTTTTTTTTGGAAAGCCTTTTTTTTTTAAATAATATTTAAGGGGGTACCTGGGTGGCTCACTGGTTGAGCATCTGCCTTTGGCTCAAATTATGATCCTGAGATCCTGGGATTGAGTCTCACATCATGCTCCCTGTAGGGAGCCTGCTTCTCCCTCTGCCTTTGTCTCTGGCTCTCCCTCCATGTCTCTCATGAATAAATAAAATCTTTTAAAGAATTACTTATTTTTAGAAAGAGAAGGGGGGAGCAGCAGAGGAGAGGATGAGAGAGAATCTGAAGAAGACTCCCCACTGAGCACAGAGAGCCCAACATGGGGCTCGATCCCAGGACCCTGAGATCATGACCTGAGCCAAAACCAAGAGTTGGATCTTTACTGAACTGAGCCATCCAGGCACACCTTTGAAATCTTAAAGAGAAATTCTGAGTGTCCCTAGACAATGATGTAAGCTTGTACTTTCTCAAATGGCATGAACAAGATATTGTTTACAGGCAACCTAAGAAAATATAATTACTTTTCACCTATTTTTTGAGGAGTAGAGACTGTAGGTAGGTGGTAATTTTCCCTAACATGAATTTACCCAAGATTAGTATGCTTATCCCTTTCACATCCTACTGTTTATCACTCTGGATAATCCTAAATTACCTGGATTCATTTTTTAGTATTTAAGTGTTCCACAATCACAATAGGGAATTTTATAGATTTCCCAAGACCTGTCACTACTTAATCTCTTCTCCCTATTATCTAATCTTTTCTCTAGGTCATTGTGATCCATCTCCATTATTGAGAAGAGGATAAAATCAAGATTCCACAATGCAGGTCCCTTGTTCTTCATACAGGACATTTTCCTTCATGATTTTTTTTTTTTCAGGCAAGAACACCAAGCCTGACACAACAGTGTTAAATGACTTGTGGAAGCTGTGGAGTGTCAGAGAACCTGGTTGTCTGGGGTTTGCATTTGGAGAAGGTGAAGACACATGCTGAAGAAGGTGGAGGAGGCATATCCTACAGGAATGCCCAAGAGGACAGTTCATGTACTCATATACCCAAAGCTTTCCCAGGACAGTGTTACTGTAACCATAATCATCTCTGAGAAAGCACTTTGGAAATATCATGATTTTGGGAGAGAGTTTCCTCTAAACCTGAAACTACTGGACAGACATTCCTTGTATTACAAGCAGCATGAGTTCCAGCCAGATTCCACTGCACATGAACCCTCAGAGTCGTAACATGCAGAAGAAACCTTCAAAGTGTAGTGAATGTGGGAAATTCTTTACTCAGAGATCATCTCTTACCCAGCATCAGAGGATTCACACGGGAGAGAAGCCCTACATATGTAATGAGTGTGGAACTTGTTTCCGTAAACAGTCCAATCTTACTCAACATTTGAGAATTCACACAGGAGAGAAACCATATAAATGTATCGAATGCGAGAAAGCCTTTCAAACAAAAGCAATCCTTGTTCAGCATCTGAGAATTCATACTGGAGAGAAACCCTATAAATGCATGGAATGTGGCAAAGCCTTTTGTCAGAGTCCATCCCTTATCAAACACCTGCGAATTCATACTGGAGAGAAACCGTATAAATGCATCGAATGTGGCAAAGCCTTTAGTCAAAGCATTTGCCTTACTCGTCACCAGAGAAGTCATTCTGGAGATAAACCTTATAAGTGTAATGAATGTGGGAAAGCCTTTAATCAGAGTACATGCCTCATGCAGCATCAGAGAATTCATTCAGGAGAGAAGCCTTACACATGTACTAAATGTGGTAAAGCCTTCACTCAGAACTCCTCCCTTGTTGAGCATGAGAGAACTCACACTGGAGAGAAACTTTACAAGTGTAGCGAGTGTGAAAAAACTTTCCGCAAACAAGCACACCTTAGTGAACATTACAGAATTCACACCGGAGAAAAACCTTATGAATGTGTTGAATGTGGGAAATCCTTCAGACACAGCTCAGCGCTTGTTCGACACCAGAGACTTCATGCTGGAGAATAAAATTTGAGATATAACATTATGGAAAGATTTGTATGAAAATGCCAATCTCCTACCCTCCCCGAATTCTTAGAACTTTAAGACCCAGTCTTCAGCAGGGATGAATGTTCTGTATGTTGAGCAAGACACAAAGTATCCTGAAAGTTAAGAAAACAGACTCAGAACTAGGTAGTCTTGAGTTTGATGCCTTCTCTGCCACTTAATGGGTGTAAGACCAGATCCTCTCTGAGCCTGTTTTCCCTATCCTCCTCAAAAGTATAATGAGGAAAAAAAAAAAAAAAAGTATATTGTTATCTTGAGAATAAAATGAGTTGTATATAATAAATAACTGCCATTAATTGGTTTTGAGTTATAGATGTTCCAGAAATTATATAAATCTGGCTACTGAAAACAAGCAAAGTTTGGCATTAGATTTTGGTTCTTAATGTATTTTCAAAAAAACATTTTTTATTTTTTTATTTTTTAAAGATTTATTTATTTATTCATGAGAGATACACAAAGAGAGGCAGAGACATAGGCAGAGGGAAAAGCAGGCTCTCTCTGGGGAGCCCGATGTAGGACTCGATCCCAGGACCCTGGGATCATGACCTGAGCCAAAGGCAGATGCTCAACCACTGAGCCACCCAGATGTCCCCCATTTTTACTTTTTATTATTATTATTATTTTTATTTATTTATTCATAGAGACAGAGAGAGAGAGAGGCAGAGACACAGGCAGAGGGAGAAGCAGGCCCCATGCAGAGAGCCCAACGTGGGACCTGATCCAGGGTCTCCAGGATCACGCCCTGGGCTGCAGGCGGCGCTAAACCGCTGCACCACCGGGGCTGCCCTTTTTATTATTTTTTAAAGATTTTATTTATTCATGAGAGACACAGAGAGAGAGAGGCAGAGACATAGGCAGAGGGAGAAGCAGGCTTCCTATGGGGAGCCCAATGTGGGACTCAATCCCAGGACCTCAGGATCATGACCTGAGCCCAAAGTAGATGCTCAACCACTGAGCCACCCAGGTGTTCCCTGGTTTTGTTTTATTTTATTATTTTATTTTATATATATATTTTTAAATATGGAACGCTTCACGAATTTGCGTGTCATCCTTGCACAGGGGCCATGCTAATCTTCTCTGTATTGTTCCAGTTTTAGTATATGTGCTGCCGAAGCGAGCACTGGTTTTATTTTTAAAAAACATTCTTGAAATTGGGCCATGATTTCATGCTTAATCTACAGAAATTTATTTAAACTATGTCCAGATTTAAGAAGAATACAATTTAAGACCAGTTTATTCTTGAGAAAATTCAGATTGAATCAGAGAAAAAAGGAAATTATTGGGATTTGAGCAGATCTTGTGAAGTATACTGCTGGGTACCCTGAAGAGCTTTCTTTGATTTGACACCTCCCGCTGTTGGACCTTATTTCACTTCAAGCTCTAGACCTCTCTTTCCATGAAAAAGGAAGTCTTGGTGATACTAACTGAATAAAAACTCATGTTGCAGGACCTTTGTGTGTTGGGCAGGGGGTCAGTGAGGAGAAGTTATAGAATTATAAAGTGGGGTTGAAATAGAGGAGACCATAAGCATGTTGATTAGCATGTGGCTGTACTTGCTTGGAAATTTGTGAAACGGAATAAAGAAAATGTCACTTAAAAATGGAGTTGGGAAGCCAGAGAGGGGAGCTCACATATATCACACCTTACAGCCCTTTGCAGAAACAACAGAGCCATACCTTGCATTCCTAACAAGAAGCCTACTTTACTAACCCCCAGCAGGAAGAAGGAAGGTTTTCTCCTTGCCTGGCAACAGCCTAGCCAATGAGACTGTCACAACTCAGCCAATGAAAAAGCATTCCACTTCAAGCTCTCAGTATACTCCAATGGACATTTTATCACAACTCCACCAAATTCCCTCTTTCCTCTGTAAAAGAGCAATCCCCTCCTTGTTCTCCTGACTTGCCTATGGTTTTGTAGTAGCTTGTATATCCTGAATTGCAACTGTCTACTATTCTCAAACCCATGTTGCTGGTAAAATAACTGACTTTTATTTTTAAGGCTAATAAATTCTAGAAGCACAACACTAAGGAGCCTCTTAAGGGAAAAGGAGGGCAAGAGACATTGAATTCTCAAGTGTCAGCAAGTGGTACCACTGACCAACAACTTTTGGTTTATTCTTCTCATGTATCAAGTCCAGAATCCGTAGCTGGTGCAGCAGCTTCTTGAGGCATGCTATCAGGATCTAAGTGCCTTGAGTCTTTCCACTGTACCACCCAGAAAAAGGGTCTGCCTTCCTTAGGGCAAAAAATGGCACCAGTACTCCTAAGTTTCATGTACATGCTCTGGGATGTAGCAGGATGTAGCAAGGACAAAGTTTCATGCTTGCCAGACCTGCTTTCTTATATCAAACACCTGGTAGCTTTGTTAAGCAGACTTCTATTTGTATCTCTTTTTGTTATCAACTACAGTCACCATGTTATACATTAGATCCTTATTTCTATCAAGATCATTTGTATTAGATCCTCACTTGTACAAGTTCCACTTTTATCTCTAAAATTGCCGGAGCTGTTATATGGCTACCTTTAGCAGGAGCTGGGGAACTATTCTTAACTAGGCACATTATCATCCTCATTCAAAGTGAGCTTCTGCTAATGTAGAAGATTCAATAGGTGCTCTGTTTAATGACAAAATCCTCTGTAGCAATTACGTTAAGTTTCTGAATTACTGATCTGGAAAAATGCTCACACTATAATGTCATGTGAGAAGCAGGAGAGAAAACATATACAATGTAATCTTAATTTTGTTTAAAAAATATAATTTACATACATACATACCCCACATGTGGGAGTTCCAAAATGTTAATAGTAGCTATTATCTACAAAGTTAGAATCATGTCAAAGAAGCATTGATAGACAAAATTTTTATCATACTAAATTTTTTCTGAATTCTCTGAACTTTCTATAATGAACCTTTATTATCTTTAAATAGAAAAAAAAATGTCACTTTAAAAAACACCCCATAAGCTCTTGAAGACTAAGTCCAAAATATTTACACTTACGCAATTTCATCTTCATTGTCAAAAGAAAGGAGGGAACTGTTTTTTATTTGCTTTTGTGAGTTCTTTTTAACTGAGTCCTGATTATTTATTTCATCTTCCTTTGCCTTCCTCTTTTTTGAGCTTGCTGTTAAACCTGAGTATTTTTCATCTGATGAACGCTTGACTGGTTTCCGATACATGATTCTTCCATCAACTGCAGCTGGTTCTTCATCTGCAGCAAAGACAAAGTTAAATAATTTTCTTCTCTCATTATTTTGTCTTTATTGGAGAGTCAAATGGCAAGAAAATCTCAGGTGGTTTTTAAGGATGTCCTGAGTTAATTCAGTCTGGTCTTCTCCACTGCTTCTAGCTACATACCCATAAAACATGCGGTCCTTTAATAAAAACTCACGTCCTGAAGTATTCCATCATATTGCCAGTCCCCAATTAATTACAATCAGGCTGTATTTTTAAGTATTATGAAAAGTGATTGTTTGGAACTCCAGCATTTTTACTTAAGGCAATGTAATAAATATCAGGAATAATGAAAACTATACCATGTAGCATACCACGGTTCAGGCACTGATTAAATACACCTCTGTTGACTAATCTGTAAACCTAACCACCTTTTTTTTATTTATTTTTTTATTTATTTTTATTTTTATTTTTTTTTTTTAATTTTTTTTTTTAAAGATTTTATTTATTTATTCATGATAGTCACAGAGAGAGAGAGAGAGGCAGAGACACAGGCAGAGGGAGAAGCAGGCTCCATGCACCGGGAGCCCGACATGGGATTCGATCCCGGGTCTCCAGGATCGCGCCCTGGGCCAAAGGCAGGCGCCAAACCGCTGCGCCACCCAGGGATCCCTTTTTTTTTTTTTTTTTTAAACAGGATGTTTTTATTTAGATTTGCACTCCTAACAACTCAGTAAGGTAGGTAACATAGTCCCCATTTTACTGATGAGGTTGCCAAGGCTCGGAGGTGAAATAACTTGTTCAAGATCACACATCTGGTATGTGTTAAAGCCAATGTTTGAACCTAGGACTATCTCTTTCAAACATTCCATATTATTACATAAGACAATTTCATATTCCAGGCTTCTTACATGGTTAGAAAAACCAGATTACTTCCAGACATACCTGCTTTGGCAGCTTTTATTTCTGCTTTAATTTTCATGACTTCTTCAACTGACAGGTCTCCTTTTTTTAAAACCACCACTTGGGGCTGTTCATCTTCTTTGTCACTGTGATCACCATCTTCATCTGGGAGCTGAAGCTGGGTTCTCTAGGGGAAAACACAAACACAATATGGAAGCTGCTAACCTTGAACCAAATATAAGTGTTCTCTGTGAGATGCTGTGATTACTAAGTGACAAGGATAACTTTATTCATTAAATATATTTGGCAATGAATTTTCAAGTAACTCTTAAGGGCCTAACCTTGCCACATTAGGGAAGAAGTCTACTTTCCAGTTATACTGGGCAGTGCCTGCCCGAAGGGATTAATTTCCATCTCAGCAGGACCCCAGCCTGCAGGTCCCAAAGTAGGGGATGGGGGGGCTCTGCTTCATGGACTGCCAGCATTCCCAGCCTCCTCAGGGCATGCTAAATCACACCAGTTCTCTCTGCTCTTCATCAACTGTTTTCACTTCCATCTCTTCTCAAAGTCTGACAAAAAAAACAAAACAAACAAAAAAAACAACAACAACAACAACAAAACACCAAAGTACTAAAAGGCAGTCTTTATTCCACCTTTGATGATCTTTCTTCCCTTCTAATAGTTTCAGTTTGGTGGGCATCTTATCAGCTATTTTCTAATAGTATAAAAATATGGAGTATAGGAAACATTCGGTATATACACAGGATATTGTACATATTACATGACTTGATTTCTTTTCTTTATAAAATTTCCCAAACATAAAAAAGTACAGAGAATACCAACAGAAACCATGTATTCACTATATACATGTAACAAGTGGTAACCTTTGGCCAGTTGATTCAGATTTTCGAAAAATGTCAGTTACTGAGACACCTGGGTGACTCAGTCAGTTAAGCCCTCTACCTTAGGCTCCCTGTTCAGTGGGGAGTCTGCTTTTCCCTCTCCCTCTGCCCCTCTTCTCTGCTTCTGATCTCTCGCTCAAAAAAAAAAAAAAAAAAAAAAAAAAAGTCAGATACCACACAAGCCCTTCTCTCCCAACGTTTTTACTCAAAAAAAAAAAAAAATCTTTGTATAACACCTTGGAATTATTTATTAATACGGAATTATCTACTTTAAAAATCACTGCCTAGTATTTAATTGTGTATATGGTCATCTCATGGTTTATTTGACTGGTACCCTGTAAATACAAATTTTAGTGGTTTCTAGTTTTTTCCCCACTATGCTTTGTTTACTTTCTTCTACTATGCACTTGTTTTTGTTCACTTTTGTGAACTTATATGTAAGATAAATTCCTAGAAGTGGAAATGCTGGGTTGAAAGGAATGCATACCCACCACACGTTATTCAAGTAACTTGTTACTCCACCTCTCAAGAGTCCTGTCTCCCCAAACAGGGCAACAAAGCCCTCATGATCTGGCCTATGAACACAGCATTATTCTGTACCACAACCACAGGCTCTGGACACCAGCCAGGTTGGAAGACTGCAGATCCATGAACATATTATATTAGCTCCTCTGCCTCCCATCTCTGAATAAGTTCCAAGTGCCTAGAAACCCCATGGCCCCTGGTCCACACCAACTTGAGCTGCCTTATAGACTTAGATTTTTTAGAAGTACATTCCTAATGTCGCCTCATCTTCTTTCTCACACTGTGCATAGCTCATAGGGAGCATGTGCCAAACAGAGTTATCAATATTTTTCTGTTTCCACTAGGTGAGCTCCTTTGAGAGACACAGAGCCTGACAAACAGCAGGGATGATACAAGGAGTATTTGTTGGTTTACTCATGAATGACTAATAAGATGAAAAATGATGAACTACCTAAAGCCCCGGAGGGGAAGTCACTCACAGGCACATTCATTCATTTTGTCTATATCCGAAGTCTGCTCAATCATTTGACACAAGTGCATTCTCTTTAATAATATCCATGTTAGTGCACAGATTACTCATTGGTTTTGCCTATTTTTTTTTTCTGAAAGATTCCAATAAGTCATCACAAACTAGTAAATAAGTATTTTTCACCATAGAAATGGGAAAATGAAATAAAATCATTCCTGGGGTGCCTGGCTGGCTTAGTTGATAGAGCATGTGACTCTTGATCTTGGGATTTTGAGTTCAAGCCCACAATGGGTGTAGACATTACTTAAAAATAAAATCTTAAAAGAAACAAAGAAACAGTGGCTGCTCAAAGCCACTCTTGAATTAACTCTCAAGATGGTGAATAAGATAATTTAACTCAATTATGTAATTATTTCCCATGAAACTTATCTTTTTGCTAACAGATCACTAGAACAATGGTTATAATGCCAACCTAAGAGTACGGTTGGTTTCTCAACCACAGACATGGGGTGTCCCTTTATGGAAAAGTCTCTTAACTAGGGAAGTCTAAATAATTGATATGAATTGGAAAGTGCCCCTCTCCCCAAGTTTGTTTGTTTGTTTTATTTATTTATTTATTTATTTATTTATTTATTTATTTATTTATTTATTATTTTTTAGACTTGGAGACTTGGCATTCCTTTTTTTTTTTTGTTTTTAAGATTTTATTTATTCATTCATGAGAGACACAGACAGAGAGAGAGAGGCAGAGGCACAGGCAGAGGGAGAAGCAGGCTCCATGCAGGGAGCCTGACATGGGACTCGATCCCGGGTCTCCAGGATCACGCCCTGGTCCGAAGGCGGCGCTAAACCGCTGAGCCACCCAGGCTGCCCTCTCCCCAAGTTTTATTTATTTTTTTTTAATTTTTATTTGTTTATGATAGTCACACATTGAGAGAGAGAGACAGGCGGAGACATAGGCAGAGGGAGAAGCAGGCTCCATGCACCGGGAGCCCGATGTGGGATTTGATCCCGGGTCTCCAGGATCGCGCCCTGGGCCAAAGGCAGGCGCTAAACCGCTGCGCCACCCAGGGATCCCTCTCCCCAAGTTTTAAAATAGCATTCCAAGCTAGAATCTTCAGGGTGTTAATTATTTACACATGATCATTACAAGAATCTCAAGCAAACCATAAAATTAGGTCTCATATTCTCCTCATTGCTAAATCTATGTCTCTTTCCTCAAATCTCATCCTTTGTCATCATTACTGGTTTGGGTCCTGGGAAATCAGTCACTCTCTGATCATGTTATCTCTAACCAAAAACGGCTCCTTGTTGCCTACTGAATAGGCCATGTGGCCTCCCTTCAACCAGTTCCTCAATCATCTCTACACAGTCCATGACTCGCTTTTTTAAAAAATTTTATTTTTAAACAATCTCTACACCCAGTATAGGGCTCAAACCTACAACCCTGAGATCAAGAGTCACATCCTACACTGACTGAGCCAGCCAGGTGCCCCACCGACTCACCATCTTTATACCTTTATCTACCCTTCCGGAATTCCATCTCTACTTGCTGTCCTACCCATGCTCAAGATTCAATCTAACTATCCCTTCCTCTGTGAAGCCTTCCCTGACAATAGTCAATGCAAATGGTCATCTACTACCTGGTGCCAGACACTGTGCCAGCTGCTGGGAAAACACAGAAAGATTAAGATACTAACTTGGAGAGTTTGATTTAGTGATGATGATACACAGGAGAGCAAGTAATTGCAATGCAAAATGATGACTATAACAGCTATGAACAACGTGAAGAGATAAACAGGAAAAGCAATGCTTTGGAGGAGTTTTGAAGAGGTTCACAGAGGTAGTAACCTGTGAAGGCAGAGATGAGACAGGCAGGAAAGTTTTAAAAGAATATGGTATTTTGGAGATTCATTTCTCTGTCCTTTCAGAGCCTAGCACAATGCCTGGTCTTAGCACATACTCACTGGGTTGAGTAATTTCACATAAGTCGATCTTGTTTCCTTTACAAAGCTCTAAGTGACTTGAGGAGTGGGTATTCGTGAAAGCACTAGACACAGTGCTAAATGAATCCTCTATGTCGCCACGCAACCCCTAAGCATAATAGTCTCTTCCTATTGAAAGCAGCAGGGCAGGTTCTGGTGTGAACCAATTAGCCCGAGAGCACTCAGAAGTTGATTATCACGAATCCCCATCCCTAAACTATTCAGGTGTTTCTCCTTCCTGAAGCTCCTCTTCTATTTAGATCCAGGATATTCTTAAACATGCTTTGAGGGGTGGAGATGGGGGGGAAGCAGGCAGTAAACAACAAAGCATAAAAACAGATCCAGGGCATTCTTCCAAAGATGCTTCAGACTTTCAGGCCTAGGACATCAGGTCATTTGATCGAGTGGCTTCGGTTTCTTTTATCTGGAAAACGGGACTAAGCTACTACTCGTCTTGCGAACTACAGGTTTTGGGATCAGCGAATAAGACAAGAGAGGAAAGGAATCTTTCTTAACCATCTACCAAGGACGAAGCGCTTTACCAGCATCAAGTCATTTTCAAGAATACAACAGCACTACGAGAAACGACAGACTCGCGGGCGTACGAGGCTGTAACTGAAGAAGACTAGCCTGGGGGCTGAGACCCACCCAGATTCCAGGCTGGGAGCAAGTGGGAGGAGGGACCTGTCAGCGCCTGGCCTCCAAGTCAAGACAGAACCCGGAAATGGCAGGGCGGCCCGGGTTTCTGAGGTCCCGCGACTGGCCTGGGCTCACCTTGGTTTCCACAGTGGGCCCTTCCCTGTAGCCGACACGTTCCTTGAAGCGGGCCAGGAACGCCGGCTCGGCTGGCCGCACGTACGAAACCTGGTTCCTCTTGCTCATGGCTGCTTCGGGGCAAACACAGGTTCCCGGCGCCGCCTGGAGATGGTACATTCGCGACGGCGCCTGCTTGTGACGTCACGTCGTCCCCGCCCCGCCAGAGGCCGGGCAACATGGCGGCCTCCTTGCTGGCGTCAACGTCCGGCCCGAGCGCCAAATTCAAATTTGCGGCCATCTTGAGCGTGCAGAACCCCGGCGCGCTGCGCGGCTGAAGGTGGGAGTATCCGCCGCGTTGGTCTTGGGATCAAGCTGTGAGGGCGCCATGGCGCCGGGCTGCAAAAGTAAGTAAGGCGCTCAGGCTTCCTGAGTCCCAAATATAGTAAAGGATGGGGCTCCCCGCCCCCGGTTTCCCGGCTGAGCGTGAGGGACAGCAGTGGACTGAGCGGCGCGGAGCGTCTGGGACCTCTCTCTCCGTCCCTCCTACAGACAGCTGTCTTTCCTTCTCTCCGTGTATTGGCCCCACAGCACGAGCCAGGCACAGTTGTAGGCGCCTGGGCTGGGCAGTGACCCGGAGAGCCCTCCTCCAGGAGCCTGGCGCCCAGCCACCCGCTGGTTTCGTCCTTCCGTCCTCCGTTCTGCCGCTTCGTCGCTGCCCTGTTCCCGCGTCCTGCCTGGGGCCGTCCGTGTGCCCTTGCCCGAGGGCCTCACCACCTTCGGCGTATTTCCACATCCCTGGCAGTCCCGAAGGGGAGAACGGATTCTGTCCCAAGCGCGTCTTCCTCTTGTGGAGGAGGGCCTGCTGTAGAATCTCTAGATAAGCTCAGGATTAGCACAAATCCCTATTTTCTTCTCAAGGGACCTGTTCGTTTTCTTCTTGTTTTCTTGGAGAGGAGCACTGCCAATTTTTCCTTTTTTTTTTTTTTTTTAAGATTTTATTTATTTATTCGTGAGAGATACACAGAGAGAGGCAGAGACACAGGCAGAGGGAGAAAGAAGCATGCTGTCTGCGGGAAGCCGGATGCGGGACTCGATCCCAGGACGCCGGGATCACGACCTGAGAGGAAGGCAGACCCTCAACCACTGGGCCGCCCAGGCGTCCCCAATTTTTGCTTTTGATAAACCCTGTAATTTTCACTGATTTCTTGGTCTTTTGCCTTTCCGTGTACGTGCCTCATCTCTTACATTGCCTAATCCTTTAAGGAGTCTTGTTTTTTAAAGCTGATTTTGAGCTAACACATGGATCTCCCTGAATGATATGAATGTTAATGAGGAGAGGCCTATGTTAGAAGATTGAAGAAACTGAATTTTGTTTGGGGCTTTGATGAGACTTCCAACAACGTCGGTGCTTCAAGCTGTCAGTTGTAATTGTCTTCTGATAATATATTTTTTCTTTCATTTACTTTCTAGGCCATCACATCATTCACTGCCTACTCACTGTGCTCTCTCTTTCTGTCTAAAGTGTTTCTCTCCCTCTCTTTTTAAATTTTATTTATTTATTCACGAGAGACACAGAAAGAGCTAGAGGCAGAGACACAGGCAGAGGGAGAAGCAGGCCCCACACAGGGAGCTCCATGTGGGACTCAATCCCTGGCCGCCAGGATCACACCCTGGGCTGAAGGCAGGCGCCCAACTACTGAGCCACCCAGGGATCCCGGAAAGTATTTCTCTTCTATCGCCATTTTCAGTATTCAGGGGATATTAGCACACAAATTGGTATGTGTTTGGATTGAAATGTTCTCTAGGCTTTGTGCACAACCACAGTCTTTGTTTTGTAAATCTGGACTTAAGGACAATTGAGGGATTGCTGGGTGGCTCAGTGGTTGAGCGTCTACCTTCCCTGTGGTCCTGGGATCCAGTCCTGCATCCCGCTCCCTGCAGGGAGTCTGCTTCTCCCTCTGCCTGTATCTCGGTCTCTCTCTGTGTCTCTCATGAATACATAAATACAATCTTAAAAAAAAAATAAGATTTGATACCTGTGGTATAATTAGAGCATCTTGTTCACATAATGGAAAGTAACATTTATATGTCGCTGTCTATTAAAGGGCTCTGTCTTGTCTATGCACATCATTTTCTAGAAGTGGTGGGAACAAGGATATTCACAACTCCCCTGTATAAAAAATGGTGGTTTTCCATGGGGAACTTTTCTGTTCCTTGTAGTCTGTTAGCAACATTGAGGTTGATGACATCCAGGTGAATGCTGCTTGCATTCCCAGCAGTCCAGAGATTTGGCGCAGGAATTGGGGAACTCACCCGGTGCTGTCCACGACTTTTACTTTTGTGCCGATGAAGGTTATTTTTTGTGACACCTTTGGCACCGTGGGTTGCTGATCGTGAAATCAGAGAAACGAGAATGTGAAGTACAATCCCAATGAAATTGAGTTGAAGATTCTCTTTCAGGTCAAATGATCCATAGGTATTTATCTGGACTGCAGAATAAGTAAAGCAACTTTTGTTTTGTTTTGTTTTAAGATTTTATTTATTTATTTATTTATTTATTTATTTATTTATTATTTTTATTTATTTATTTATGAGAGACAGAGAGAGGGGTAGAGACACAGGCAGAGGGAGAAGCAGGCTCCATGCAGGGAGCCTGATGTGGGACTTGATCCTGGGACTCCAGGATCACGCCCTGGACTGAAGGTAGGTGCTAAACTGCTGAGCCACCCAGGTGTCCCCAATCTTTTGGAAGGAAGATTGCGGGAAGACCCTTTTAAAACTTTACTGTTTTGTTGAGGATTTTTTTTTGAGGATTAATATACATACAGCAAAGGGCATAAATCTTAAGACTACTATGCGATGAATTTTTACATATGAATACACTCTTGTCACTGCCACCAAGATCAAGAAATAGAATGGTTCCTATGCCCCAGAAAGTTCCCTGTGTTCCTTAGTTAACAACTACACTGATTTCTATCACCATTGACTAATTTTGCCTATTCTTGAACTTCATGTAAATGATATTTATTCTTTTTGTTCTGGCTTTTTACTAAATATTATGTCTGAGCACTGTTTTATCTGTTGGCTGTAGCAGCAGTTAATTCTTTTTCATTGTTGTTTAGTGTTCCATCATGTCAGTGTGCCACAATTTGTTTATTCCTTTGATGTACATTTGGGTTTCTAGATGAGTTATTATGAATAAAGCTGCTGTAAATATTCATCATATTTTAAGTTTAGATGGATTGAGGACTTGAGAGCTAAAAGAATTTTACAGCAAATGCCTATCAAGGACCTTTGTGTCAACATTTTACAGCAGCTATGTGATAGATTTTTATACTCTTAAACCTTTGCTTAAGATACAGCATACTGAGGTGGTTAAGAGTGTGAGCTCTGGATCCTGAATGTCTGGGTTCAAATGGCAGCATTTCTCAGTGATGGCATTGCCTCAGAACTCAACGAATCTTAATGCAGAACTATCTACCTCTGTGCAATTTTTTTGTTTTATTTCACTATTGGCTTACTAACTTAGCTTTTTTCCTTTCTTTAGTAAACATTTCATTTTAGAGTAATTTTAGGTTTACAGAAAAGTTGTAACACATGTTCATCCAGTATCTTCTTGACTCAACTCGACCACCAGGTGCTATATTGGATTCCCCTTCCCTGCCTTTCAGGCTTGAAACTCCAGGGAGTTGAGTTGGGGCAGTTGAAGCCACTCACTGCCTTTATTTCCCACTCACTTTACTGTGCTGTTGTTCAGTGTCTGAAACTTGTTGTATGTATTTTCCCAGTTTCCGAGTAACTTAAGACAGGCCAGTAAATGTAGTCCCTGTTACTCCATCATGGCCTTAAGTAGAAGTCTGGATCTATTTTTGGTTCATCCTTACCCCTAGGGTGTGGCCTTTCTGTCTTCCCTTCGAAAGCATGGGCATTTATTAGGGCCCTGAACCCCAAATTTTGTTTCTCTCATCTGAGTCTATTCAAAACTCTGCCCAAAATCTCAGCCTCTTAGCTGCAGCTCGCAGAATCGTAATCTCTTTGAAGGAAGAAGCAGCCTCAGATGTTGCGCTCACATCTCTGGACTTGTGTTCCCTCTTGGGTTTTGGCTCTGTATTTGCTGACCGCCTTGGCAGGTCACCAGTGCTGTCAGGTAGATAAGTTTTCTATACTTTTTCTGCTTCCTGGGTGCTTACAGGCAGGAGGGTTGGCCTGAAGTAAACTCATCCTCTAGTTCTGGGCTGTCCCTAGCAAGGAAGGCCTTACTGTAATAAATTCAGTCTTATTCCAGGACAGAAAAAAAAAAAATCTGTATCTGAGAAAGCATAAAAAATAGAAATAAGTTTAAAATATGTCTATTATCATAAAGAAAGGTTAAAACTACAATTTAGTGTAATTTTTAAAAAATCTGCTATGCTCCTGCTTAGCATCTCAACTCCTGATTTTACTAATGCTAACATGTGGTGGCTTGAACCTTTCAATTTTAAGTGGTTAAAAAAAAAAAAGCTTATGTAAAAATGTGTTTTCTGCTGTCACCTTGAGGATTCATTGTTGTAGATGATAGTTGTCTTAGTCTGTTTGGGCTGCTCTAACAAAAATAACAAACTGGTAGCTTTTAAACAATGTTCATTTATTTCTGACAGTTCTGGAGTCTGAGAAGTCTATGATGATGGTATCTGCATATCTATGTTTGGTGAGGGCCCACTTCCTCACTGAGGCTCTCTTTTTGCTGTAATCTCATGTGGTGGAAGGGAAGAGCTACCTGGGGTGTCTTTTATAAGGACCCTAATGTCAATCATGAGGGTCCTGCCTTCATGACCTAATCACTTTCCCCGCCACCTCCTAATACCACACCCTGAAAGTTAGGATTTCACCATACTAATTATAGGGAGATACAAACATACCATAGCAGTGATAAAGGGATTACTTAACATCATTTGTATAGAATTATTAAAGATTGGTTGACTGTTTTTAGCATGGTACATTGCCTTTATTTTTTTTACTTTTTATTTATTTTTTATTTTTGAAAGATTATTTATTTATTTGAGAGGGACAGAGAAAGAGCTGGGGCAGAGGGAAAGGGAGAAGCAGACTCCCCACTGAGCAGGGCACCTGACTCTGGGCTCTATCCAAGGACTCTGAGATCATGACCTGAGCCAAAGACAGACACTTAACAGACTGAGCCTCCCAGATGCCCAATAGTGCCCTCTTGATAAATTGAGGTGCAGGTTCCTGTTTGAACTGCCTCCTCCTAAAACTCCCAAAACCTTCTGAATATCTGCCTGACTCAAGCCTTTGTATTTTTTGCTTACCTTTTCTGCTGTCTGGGTATGTGACCCTAGCTCACATCATCTATTTTAATCTTCTTTCTCTTTCTCCAGCTCTTCGTAAGGATCAGACTTCAGCTTTCCTAACAGGAAAGCCTTCCTTTTGTATTCTGGCATTCTCATTTGTTTTTATTTTTGCAGAAGATACAGAAGGACTGTTGCTTTGCTGCCAGCTCTTGTAGAAACTGTGAAGAGCAGGTGGGGAATTGGGCAATCTGGTCTATTTCCCACTTCACAGACATTCATTTGCTTGAGGGAATAGCTGGAAAGGGTAGTTTCCAGAACACTTGTTCTGTGGTGAATATTTACTTTGAGCTTCTGTGCTGTGAAATGAAGAATAGAAATAAACAATAGAAAGAATTGAAATTAAGTGTTTGTGGGGTGTTTTGTTTTGTTTTTTGCTGATGTCCTAGTATTAATTTATTCAAAGATATTTACTGTGTGTTCACTGTGTGTCAGGCACTGCTCTAGGCAATGTAAACAGTTAATTTGGAGGAGAAAGAGTAAACTAATATATATTATTATGGCAGTAAGTCCATAATAGGGCCAGGAAAGGGAGTTAGAGTGATAGGTGAGTAAGTGGTGAGATCAGCTGGTGTTTCCCACCATGTGAGGTTTTGGAATGCCTTATTGAGAAGACAATACTTGAGTAAATGCCCAAAGAAATGTTCCAGGGACCCTGGGTGGCTCAGTGGTTGGGCACCTACCTTCCACTCAAGTCATGATTCTGGAATCAGGGATGGAGTCCCGCATCAGGCTCCCTGCAAGGAACCTGCTTCTCCCTCTGCCTATGTCTCTGTCTCTCTCTCTCTCTGTATCTCTCATGAATAAATAAATAAAATCTTAAAAAAGAAAGAAAGAGAAAGAAAGAAAAAAGAAAGAAATGTTCCAGGCAGAAGATACAGCACGTGTAAAGGTACTGAAGTGTAACACGTTCTAGAAATTACAAGAAATCTAGTTTGGTTGTAGTGGAACAAGGAATGTAATAGGAAATGAGTTGTGGAAGTGGTAATGGGGGGAGGCAGGGTCACTAGATCATGTAGGTTCCTATAAGCTGTTGTAAGAACTTTGCTTTTTACTCTGAGATGGACAACCATTGCAGAGTTTTGAACAGAGGAATGACTTGCTATGATACACACATATCCTTATTTATTTTAATAGCTTTTAATTTTGCTATAATTTAAATTTGCAGAAAAATTGTGAGAGTAGTACAAAGAATTCTTGTGTAATACTCTTCACTCGTATTAACCACTTTCCAGTTTGCCACATTTGCCTTATCCTTCTCTTTCCCTTCTCCCTCACCCTCCTGATTGTGTGTGTATACACATATTTTTTATGAGCCATTTGAGAGTAAAATGGGGACATCATGTGCCTTTACCACGAAATATTTCAGTGAGTAATTTCTATGGATAGGTGTATTCTGTTGGCTAATCACATTGCAGTGATTGAAATAAAAAATTTTACATTGACATAATACTGTTATCTAATACACAGTCTATATTTTACTTTTATCCAGTGTCTCAATGATTTATTTTAGTCTTTTTTCTCTAGAACCAGATTTCTCATTGCATTTAGTACTGATGTCTGACATGTTTTAGCAGTTTGAATGAGATGTATGTCCGATACCATACCATCTGTATAAAGTGTAAAGTGGTTTTTAGTATATTCACAGATATGTGCAACCATCAGCATAGTCCATTAGAACATTTTCATCACCTCAAAAGAAATCTCATACCTTCAGCTCTCCCTCTCCCCACCTCTCTTTCTTCCATCAGACCTAAGTAACAACTACTCTCTCTTCTTATTCAAAGTAGGTTAGTGAAGTCTCCAGCTGTTATTGTTGAATTGTCTGTTTCTCTATACTTTTCTGTCCGTTTTCCCTTTGTATATTTTGGTGATATTAGGTGAATATATGTTTGTATCTGTATTATCATCCTGAAGGATTGATCTTTGTATCATTATAAAATGTCCCTCTTATTTATCTCTTTATCGACTTTTTTGTGTGGTTTTTAAAAATCTGTTTTGTCCAATAGCTACTGCAGCCTTCTTGTGGTTGCTATTTGGGTGAGATGTCTTTTTCATTGTTTACTTTCAGTGTATTTTTATCTTTGAATCTAGAGTGAGTTTCCTGTAGGTAGTGTATAGTTGGAGAATGTTTTCTCAAGTAGTCTGACAGTCTCTGCCTTTTAATTAGGTTATTTAATCCATTCACATGTTATTGATATAGTTGGATTTACATGTGCCATTTTACTTTTTGTTTTCCATGTGTCTCACAACTTTTATGTTCTGTTCTTCACTGCTTTACTGCTTTTTCTTTTTCAGATTTTTGTTTTTTTAAGCAGTTGCTCTAGGGTTTTAACATGCACATCTTATCAGAATCAGCATCAGATTTATACTAGTTTAATTCCAGTGATAATAAACATTACTCTTGGGCAGCTCCAGTGGCTCAGTGGTTTAGCGCTGCCTTAAGCCTAGGGCGTGATCCTGGACACCTGGGATCGAGTCCCACGTCCAGCTCCCTGCATGGAGCCTGCTTCTCCCTCTGCCTGTGTCTCTGTCTCTCTCTCTGTGTCTCTCATGAATAAATAAAATCTTAAAAATAAATAAATAAATAAACATTACTCTTTTGTAGCTCTAGTCCCTCTCACCCCCTTTAGGTATTATTGTTAAACATACTGTATTTATTAATGTTATAAACCTAAGAATACATTACTGTAATTATTACTTTACCAACATTAGTCATTTCCTCAGGCCAGTACAGCTTTGCTCCTACCTACCTCATATGTATATTTCATTCCTATATGTTGTAGACCCAACAATACATTATGTACATTTTATTTTATTTGGTTTTTTTAAAGCTTTTTTTTTTTTTTTTTTTTTTTTAAGTAGTATCTACAACTGATGTGGGGCTAAAATTCACAACTCTGAGATCATTTCAATGCTTTAAAAGTCCATTAAAAGGGGGCGCCTGGGTGGCTCAGTTAAGCGTCTGTCTTCAGCTCAGGTCATGATCCTGGGGTCCTGGGATTGAGCCCTACATTGGACTCTGCTCAGTGGGGAGTCTGCTACTCCTTATCTCTCCACCCCTCCCCCTGCTCATTGTGCTTACTCCCTCATGCTGATGTTATATATCTCTCTCAAATAAAATCTTAAAAAAATAAAAGTAAAAGTCAAGAGAAAAGAGGAGGAAAAAATAGGCATTTCTATGTCTTCAATAATTGCATAATTACCTTTCCCTGGTGCTCTTTGATTTTTCATGTGGATTCAGGTCACCATCTGAATGTCCCCTACTTTGAGACAGGAGGACTCCCTTTACCACATTCTTGAAAGGTGGGTCTGCCAGCAGCAAATTCTCTCTCAGATTCCTTCTGGCTTCCTTTGTTTATGCTGAGAAGTCAGCTGTGAAGGTAAACAAAGATTTTTTTTTTCCCTTCTCTTCCATCTTCACCATGTTTACCATGATATGTCACTTTGTGGATCTCTGTGTTTATCCTGTGTGGAATTCATTGAACTTCCTGGATGTGTACATTATTTTTCCGTGAATATGGAAAGTTTTTGGTTATCATATCTCTGAATTTTTTTCTGCTGTTTATCTTTTCTCCTGGTCCTCCTCATTACATGTATATTGGTGTGTTTAATGATGTCCCACCTTTTTCTGAGGCTTGCTTTACTTTCCTTTATTCTTTTTTCTGTCCTTTGGCTTATATAGTCTCTATTGATCCGTCTTGAAGCTTGCTTATTTTTTTTTCTGCCAGTTCATATATACTGTTGAGTCCTTCTAGTGAATTTTTGTTTCAGTTATTGTACTTTTTGAATTGTAGAGGTTCAGTTTTTCAAATTAATGTCTATCTCTGTTCTCTGTTTGGTGGGATATTGTTATTATACCTTCCATTAATGCTTTAGTTAGGATTTCCTTCAGTTCTGTAAACATGTTTAAATGGTTACTTTGAGATCTCCCAACATCTGGATGCTATCTTAGGCAGTTTTTGTTGCCAGCTTTTTTTTTCCTGCTTCATGGCTCATATTTTCTTGTTTCTTTGAATGCCTGGCATTTTTTTTGGTTCAATACTTAACCTCTTAAAGGGTTTTTTTGTTTTTGTTTTTGTTTTGTTGTTGTTGTTTATTTATTCATGAGAGGCAGAGACACAGGCAGAGGGAAAAGCAGGCTCCATGCAGGGAGCCCGACGTGGGACTCCATCCCAGGTCTCCAGGATCACTCATGCTCTGGGCTGAAGGCGGTGCTAAACCGCTGAGCCACCTGGGCTCCTAGATAATAAATTATAGCAGCTTTGGATACTGATCTCTCTACCCTCTCAGGGTTGTTATTTGCTTGTTTGTTTATTTATTTTAAGATTTTATTTATTCATGAACCACGGGGTGGGGGGAGCAGAGACACAGGCAGAGGGAGAAGCAGGCTCCATGTAGGGAGCCCAACGTGGGACTTGATCCCTGGTCTCCAGGATTACGCCCTGGGCTGAAGGCCGCGCTAAACCACTGAGCCACCTGGGCTGCCCCTGCTTGTTTGTTTAATGACTGACTGGATCATTTTAGTGACCTCTCTTTCCCTCTCATGGCGTTAAGCCTCTGATGTTGCTCCTCAACTTTGGGTATGCTCACAGTCACCCTGATGACAGTGTTTTTGGTGGGGATCTCTCCCTGACTACACTTAGTTTTTTTTTTTTTTTTTTTAATTTTTATTTATTTATGATAGAGAGAGAGAGAGAGAGAGGCAGAGACAGGCAGAGACACAGGCAGAGGGAGAAGCAGGCTCCATGCACCGGGAGCCCGATGTGGGATTCGATCCCGGGTCTCCAGGATCGCGCCCTGGGCCAAAGGCAGGTGCCAAACCGCTGCGCCACCCAGGGATCCCCTACACTTAGTTCTTAAACTTCAGGAATACTAGCTGATTGCGCTGTTTTGAACAGTGCCTAAAAATTGCCCTACAAATTAATCTAGTTAGACTCTTCACACCCCTTTTTTGTGTGGAGAGGGGCAAAGAGAGGGAGAGAGAAAATCTTAAGCAGGCTCCATGCTCTGCTGGGGCCCTACGTGGGCCTCGGTCTCATGACCCTGAGATCATGACCTGAGCCGAAACCCAGAATTAGATGTTTAATTGACTGAGCCACCCAAGAGCCCCTGACTCTTGCCCCTTTGACAGAAGTTTCTGAGGTCTGGTTTGATACTTGTGTTGACCCCAGTAAAGCTGCTCTCAGCTGTCTGATGCCCAGTTCTCTCCTGCAAATTAATAGGCCAGTGGTGTTTTTTGTACCTCCTGATTGCCTCTCATACAACCGTCATTGTTCTTGAGTGTGTTATTAGGCTTGAACTTTTCTCCATGCTCTGTTGGAAATGAGGTCAGCTCCTGAGCTAAGCTATCTGCTTTGTGGTCTGTTTTCCCTGAGGCAAGATCTCTGATCCTCGGCTCTGGAGCTGGGGATGGAGACAATGACAGTCTTCTTTCAGAGTGATGCCTCTGCTCTGGTTGCTGAGTGTTGGGGAGTGAATGTGTGTGTGTATGTGCAGCCTGGCATTCCCTTGACTTCCCTCTCCTAGTGGAGAACCACTTATTGCCTCATGAGCCTGACCAAGGGTAGATCAGAGTACCAGTGTTTTCAGTACACTATGTCCAAGGTACAGTCTCATTCTACAAGTGGAGGCTGGGTGGGAGAAGGGAATCCCACCTCTCAACCATATTTTTTGGGATTTAGCTTCAGCAACAGGCAGCTGGCTGGAGGTGGAATGAGAAACTGATCACCTGTTCCTGGAAAGAAAACCCTCCAAATGGGAGCTGAGGGGAGGGGGGGAGAATGTCTGTGTTCTTGGCTGTGCTGTTTGGAGTAGTCACCCAACTTGCTGAGCTGGAAAAGAGGGAGTGATCTTGGTTCAAGTACCATAGACTCTCACATTTGTTGTGGAATTTTCATAGATCTTCTTGACTAGGTGTTTTTTCATTTGGCTATTTACCTTTATGGCTGGTTCTAGAGAGCTTAAGTGTTTGTTGTTTTGTTTTGTTTTTTTATTTCACCAGTTTTCCTGGGCAGTGGGTCAATGGAGTTCCTCATGTGGTCATGCTGGAAGTTGATGTCTGAGTTCTTTTTTAACAAAATCATTCTCCCTTCTGGGTTGATAACAGGTGGGACTCTGGGGATGAGGGAGAGAGTAAGAGAAGCAGGAGACTGTTGTCATAACTCAAATAAGGGGTGTTGCTGGCTTGATTCCATAGCAGTGGATTTGACCTGAAGTTGTAGGATTCTGGATGTGTTGAAGGTAGAGCCAAAGATTGGCTAACAGGTTGGATATGAAGTATGAGAAAGAAAGGGGTCAGAGCTGACTCCCAAAATTTGGCCTGAGCAACTAGAGGGATGGAGTTTTCTGGATGCCTGGGTGGCACGTCAGTTAAGTGTCCAGCTCTTGGTTTCAGCTTTTGGTCATGATCTTAGGGTCCTGAGATCGAGCCCTGTGTCAGGCTCCTTGGTCAGCAAGGAGTCTGTTTAAGACTTTCTCTCCCTCTCCCCTGTCCCTCCCTGCTGGTAGCTCACTCTTTCTCTCTCTCTCTTTCTCAAGTAAATAAATCTTAAAGAAAAAAGGAGAGAGAAAGAAAAAGAAAGATGGAATTGTCATTAATTGAGTTGGGAGAAGCATGTTTGGGGTGGGAGTAGGGTGATCAGTTGTTCAGTTTTGGACATTGAGACATTGACCATGGGGCATCCAATTGGAAATGTCAGGTAGGAAGTTAGATTTGAGGGTCTAGTGCTTAAAGTGGTCCAGGGAGGTTTAAATTTGAGACTCACCAACATATGCTTAGCATTTAAAACCATGAGCTTGGGTGTCATCACCAACTGAGTGGATGCAGATAGAATAGAAGGAAGATCAAGCCTGGGCCCTGGAGTGCCCTGCTGTCAAGAGGTCAGGGAGCTGAGGAGACAGGAGTTGTCAGCAACAGAAGATCAGGCTAGATAAGAATGAGATTTTTATAGTACAATTTTAAATGCCTATAGTAACTTCTTGTTTTTTTTTCTAGCTGAGTTACGCAACGTGACAAATTGTCAGTCTAACCAAACAAGGTAAGGAAAAATATCGTTGATGAGACCAAAAGAATTAGGGATATAGTATTCCTGAAACAACCATTTAGCACAGTAAGGGGTACTTGTTTCAGAATTAAGCTTGGTCCTCAGCTACCTGGAAATCTGGAAACCTCACACTTCCTCCCCAAAACTTCACCCATCCTCTCACCTTTGAGGCTAAAAGATGGAATTGGTAACCGTTCTTCCTTGGGGGTGATTTATTACTGCTACTAAGAAGGAAATCAGACAAGCAGTGCCTGAAGCTCCATGGAATCAACTCCCTTTGAGCTGATTTCAAATAAAAGCTTATGAAGATGAGTATTATGAAACAAATCTGTAAAGGGTGTGAGTCATGTGAGACTCTTTTAGAAGAAGTAAATGTAAGTGGGTAGATTTGGGGCTTTGTTGGGGAAACTCAGTATGGAAACATTAGAGGCAATATGAAACTCAGATCCCTTTTTAGTTTTCCCCCACTAAACTTAGGCTGGAACATTTTTTGTCTTTAGTAATGAAGGTGATGCCATCAAAGTTTTTGTGCGAATTCGTCCACTTACAGAAGGTTCTGGATCAGCTGATGGAGAGCAAAACTTATGCTTATCTGTGCTTTCCTCTACCACTCTCCGGCTACACTCCAACCCTGAGCCCAAGACCTTCACATTTGATCATGTTGCAGACATGCAAACCACTCAGGTATGATAATTTTGGAAACTCCATTTGGATAAGATTCTGTTATTTGTGAGGATTTCATTTCTGGTTTCTTTGGTTTGATTTCAGATAAGGACACTCAAACATTTTATATAAATATTTAGATTTAATATATTTTAAAATATTTTAAACTTAATTTTATTATTTTTCTTCCTTCATCAAACTTTGTGCCAGAATGACAAACCTGCTCTTTTTTTTTTTTTTTTTCAACACTTCCTTTGCTCCTTTTCATTTGGCACCGCATCCAGGATAGGGGCAGTGAGGCCCAAAGCAAGGGCTTCTCCAGCTTCATGTCCCCTAGCCCCTGATATGCACTGATAAAGGGCAGGGGTCCTGGAAGGCTCAGTGTCTTCAAGAGTCATGCATCAGCTTTGGGACAAACTCGCTTTACTTTCACTCACCATTCAGTGATAGAGGTTAGTGGAGGTGTATTTTTCAGAGCCACTTGGATGATTGATAAGTATAGTTGAACTTCCTAGTTGAGGGGAGAGTATCTTAGTTGTGGCTGCTATAACAAAAATATCAAAAACTAAGTGACTTAAACAGCAAACATTTATTTCTTACTATTCTGGAGGTTGGGAATTCTAAGATCCAGGCTAGGATACCCAGTGTCTGGTAAGGACCTGCTTCCTGGCTTGCCACAGTTACCTTCTCACTGTAGAGGGAGAGAGAAAACAAATTCTCTCTCGTCTCTTAGAATGTCAGAAAGGCACTACTCCCATCATGAGGGCTCTACCTTTTGACCTTATCTTCCAAAAGCCCCATCTCCAAATACTATCACATTGGGGATTAGTGTTTCAACATACAAATTTTGGGAAGGACATAAATATTCAAACCATAGAAGAGAGTAACAGGTTTAAGATTACTATGATGTCAGTAGCTATTTCTAATTAAGGGCAATTTAGTTAAGATCTAGTTAGCACTATCTGTTAGAACTTTCTTTAATGAGGGAAATGTTCAGGGCAGCCCCGGTGGCTCAGTGGTTTAGCGCCGCCTGCAGCCTGGGGTGTGATCCTGGAGACCCTGGATCAAGTCCCACATAGAGCTTCCTGCATGGAGCCTGCTTCTCCTTCTGCCTGTGTCTCTGCCTCTCTGCCTGCCCCCCCCCCCCCGCCTCTGAATAAATAAGAAATTAAAAAAAAATGTTTCAAAAAATAAATCAGTTAAAAAAAGGGAAATGTTCTATATCTGTGCTGACCATTACAGTAGCCTCTAGTCACATGTGGCTACTTAAGTTTGAATTTATGAAGCTTAAAGAAAATCTAAAGTTTAGTTTTTCAGAGACATTAACTGCATGTGGCTATTGAGCACTTGAAATGTGGCTACTGCATCTAAGGACCTGACTTTTACATTTTATTTAATTTTAATTTCTTTGAATTTAAATAGCCACATGATGGCTAATGGCTACTGTATTGGATATCATAGATCTTGATTATTCCCTTACACCCATGGGTATTTTTGGGTGAGATATCTAAATCTTTAGATCTTTTTTCGTTTAGGACATGGATGGTCAATGGAAATATAAAGTTAGTCACATATAATTTAAAATTTTCTAGTAGTCAGGTTGTCTGGGTGGCTCAGTTGGTTAAGCATCTGCCTTTGGCTCAGGTCATGATTCCAGGGTCTTGGGATCAAGAGTGCTACGTTGGGCTCTCAGCTCAGCAGGGAGCCTGATTCTCCCTCTCCCTCTCTCTTCCAGCTATGTATTTGATGCAAAGACGAGTATAATATTAGCATGCAACGTGCTGAACAAAATTCTGTGTAAATTGTAGATATAAGCTTTATTTTTTATTTCTTTTTTTTTTTTTTAAGATTTTATTTATTTATTCATGAGAGACACAGAGAGAGAGGCAGAGACATAGGCAGAGGGAGAAGCAGGCTCCATGCAGGGAGCCTGATACGGGACTTGATCCTGGGATTCCAGGATGACGCCCTGAGCCGAAGGCAGACGTATAACTGCTGAGCCACCCAGGTGTCCCTAGATATAAGCTTTAAATCTATAATTGTATATGAGCTTAGTGGACATAATTGTCTAATGTTTTTCATTTTAGGTATTTTAGCCTTTTTTCTATTGTGATTGTAATTTTCACATTATCACAAGCGTTGAAAAATTTAAGCACTATTTTTATTCTGTTTTAGAATGTAGTTTAAGAAAAATGTTTTCATTTCTATGAAATGTTAAAATGGTTGATGTTTACATTTGTAGGAGTCTGTGTTCTCAACCGTGGCCAAGGGCATTGTGGAATCTTGCATGAGCGGTTATAATGGTACCATCTTTGCATAGTAAGTTCCTGGCTATGTCCTTATACAAAGATACAATAGTAAGTGCTTCTGTTCATTTCCTATGGCTGTTGTAATCAATTACCACAAACTTAGTGGTTTGAAACAATACAAATTTATTATCTTTCAGTTCTGTACGTCTGAAGTCTGACATGAGTCTCCTGAGCTATAATAAAAGTGTTGGCAGGGCTGTGTCCCTTTCTGGAGGCTCTGGGGGAGAATTCCATTTCCTTCCCTTCTCCAACTTTTAGAGGCAACTCAAATTGCTTGGCTACAGCTCTCTTTATCTTTGAAGCCAACAACATGCAACCCTCTGACTCTTCTTCCTTAATCACTTCTCCCTCTGACAATGGCTGGGACATGTTCCCTTATTTAATTTTAATTAATTAATTAATTAATTAATTAAGATTTTATTTATTTATTCATGAGAGGCACAGAGAGAGAGAGAGGCAGAGACACAGGCAGAGGGAGAAGCAGGCTCCATGCTGGGAACCGGACATAGGACTCGATTCCAGGTCTCCAGGATCACACCTTGGGCAGAAGGTGGCGCTAAACCGCTGAGCCACCCCTGTTGCCCATGTTCCCTAATTTTAGATATGTGTGATTAAATTGGCCCCACCTGGATAATCAAGATGGAGGGGATTTTATTTATTTATTTATTTATTTATTTATTTGTTTGTTTATTTATTTATTTATTTAAAATTTTTATTTATTTATGATAGTCACACAGAGAGAGAGAGAGGCAGAGACATAGGCAGAGGAGAAGCAGGCTCCATGCACCGGGAGCCCGATGTGGGATTCGATCCCAGGTCTCCAGGATCGTGCCCTGGGCCAAAGGCAGGTGCTAAACTGCTGCACCACCCAGAAATCCCCGATGGAGGGGATTTTAAACTCCACCTCCTGGAGAGAATTATTTGGAATTCTTCTGTGAAGAACATTTGTCTCTTCTCCCCCATTTATTTAATTCTACTTATAGTCCAATAAATTATTTTTATCTTATTGTTCATATTGCCTGGCCATTAGGAGCAATTTGAGGTTGGTTTCTGTGTCCCTTTGACATGCCACATGCTTTTGCTTGAGCACTTCCTTACTTTATGATGCTACAGGCTGCTCCTGGCTCATCTGTATTTTCCTTGCCCTAAGCCTAGACTCAGCCATTTTGCCAAGGAGCCCTGGTTCCTTTTATTGGAGAATAGTATTTAGAAACTAAAATGTGGGCACTAGGTGTGTTTATTGATTGTTCCTGGAGTGTCCTTACTTCTAGGTCTTCTCAGCAGACAGCTAGGTGTTATATGTGTATATACTAAGTCATATATACGGACATATCTGTAATGTTTCTGTATGCATCCATTTGTATACACATTAAGCTAAGCATGAGTTCATGCTTATGTCTCTGACTCTAATCAGGGTTTAGAATCCACATGGGTTTGTTCTAACCTTTGTTTTTTATCTGTAACTTGCTTGCTGGCAGTGAGAACCCTGGCTCCCACTTTCTATCATCCCTTTGCTTATTTGTTCAACCTCAATATACACATAAGGCTCTTTCATAATTGTTATCTATATTTCCTGAGAAACAAATTTATAAACAAGTGCAGTGTTGGGACGCCTGGGTGGCTCAGCGGTTGGGTGTCTGCCTTCGGCTCAGAGCATGATCCTGGGGTCCAGGAATCAAGTCCCACATGGGGCTCCCTGCATGGAGCCTGCTTCTCCCTCTGTCTGTGTCTCTGCCTCTCTCTCTCTCTGTGTCCCTCATGAATAAATAAATAAAATCTTTAAAAACAAACAAGTACAGTGTTAATGTACAGTTTGTGTGTGTGTGTTTTGCCTTACAAATTCCAGTCAAAACCTCCATTTCTAGAGTTACTTAGGTCAGCTTCTTTGCTGCCCACCACTTCAGTGCAGTTATGTCACACACTTGTAATGTAGTTAAGTGGGTTCCATCCTGGGACCGCCAACATCCTGTTTGCTGTGGGTTTTTTTTTTTTTTTTTTTTAAGATTTTATTTATTTTTTCATGAGAGATACAGAGAGATTGAGAGAAGCAGGCTCCATGCGGGGAGCCTGATGTTGGACTCAGTCCTGGGACTCCAGGATCACACCCTGGGACAAAGGCAGGTGCTCAACTGCTGAGCCATCCAGGCATCCTGTGTTTGATGTGTTTTGCTTGTTTTTTAGTTTGCATTCCTGGAAGTTCACCCTTTGTGATACACAGTTAACATAGTATTTTGACAGATGCAGAGGGTCATATATTTACCACTCCAGCACTGAAGAGGACAGGTCCTTCACCTTAAAAGTTTCCCGTTTGTTCCGCTTATAACCAGCCACTCTCCTTTCGCCTAACCCCTGGTATCTAGGGTACACTAATATATTTTCCATTCCTTTAGTTGTACCTTTTCCAGTGTCATTATAATGAAATCCTACAATATATACCCTTTTGGATCTGGCTGTTTTCTCTTAGTGAAAATGCATTTAGGATGTGCCTGTGTTGTTGCATGCATCAACAACTTTTTTCCTTTTTTTATTTCTCTAAATAGTATTTTATTGTGTGTATGTATGTATCATGTCACGGTGGGATATTGGGAAAAGTTTTCAATTACCAATAATCACACCTCAGATAAACCTCATTGGCTATGATACTGCCACTGTGCAAAGCTGTATAGATGTATCATAATCTGTCTATCCATTTCCCTGTGAAAGGATATCTTAGTTGCTTCCGGTTTTTAGTGATTATGAATACATTTTTTTTAAGATTTTATTTATACATGAGAGACATTCAGAAAGAGGGAGAGGAGCAGAGACACAGGTAGAGGGAGAAGAGAAGAGAGAGAGAGGCAGAGACATAGGTAGAGGGAGAAGCAGGCTCCATGCAGGGAGCCTCACGTGGGACTCGATCCTGGGTCTCCAGGATTAGGCCCTGGGCTAAAGGTGAGCCACCCAGGCTGCCCGATTATGAATAAGTTGTTACAAATGTTTGAATATTGTTTTTTGTGTGAACATAAATTTTCAAATCGTTTAAGTAAGTGTGTAGGAATGCAATTGCTGGACCATATGGTAAGTCTGTGATTAGCCTTATGAGAAACTGCCAAATTGTTTTCCAAATGTATACTTAAAGTGAGTCATGATCCTGAATTTTTCTTTTCTTTTTTTTTTTTTTATCCTGAATTTCTAAATGTTGGTAGTCTTGAAATACTGCTATTGATTTAATGTTGGAATGTAACATGGAGGTCCAAAAAACATTGTGACCTTGCCGATTAATTATACAATGTAAATTTTAGTAGTATTTCAGATATATTTCACAAATAGGGATATAATTAGTATAATTTTTTCTTTCTTAGCAGTAGCCTTTCAAATTTTATTTAGAACTAGAGCTTTTTAACAGAATGTAGTGAATTACATAAGACATTTAAGCGGCTGATCCTTTTTGTGTGCTCTTGTTTTGTTGATAATTGGCTCAAGGCACAAGAAAATAAAAAACATTAAAAAGTGTAAACTTTAGGCTCATATTGCATATACATCCTTGAAAATTTGCCTTCACTTTTCAGTTCAGGGAAACTAAATATTTTCTCTTAAATGGTGAGGCAGATGCCCATTTTCTCATCTGTCTTCTCAAGAGAATAAAAGATTTTTTTCACAGAATATTTTGAGTGGTAAAGTTCAAAAATGAATTTGAAACAGCCACAGTTACCAGAGATTATATTATATTTACAACTGTTATCTTTGAAGGCTTTGTAGGTATCCTAATTATGTTTAATTTGTGACATATTCACTACTAACTTAATGAAAGTTGCTTTCGTCAGAAAAAGGTAGAAATGACAAATGCTTAGAGAGGAATGAGTGTGTGGATTATTGGTTGGGGAACATACTTTCTGGTTTACCTAAGATAGTCCCAATTCTTTTTTTTTTTTTTTTTTATTATTTATTTATGATAGGCAGACAGTGAGAGAGAGAGGCAGAGACACAGGCAGAGGGAGATAGTCCCAATTCTATGGCATTATTGATAGTGTCCCTTTCACTCCCAAGTAGGAGACTCAAGAGTAACCATTTCTCTTTCTGAGTTACTAAAGACCTTTTTTTCTAGTTCTAAAGGGAAGAGGTATTAAATAAATAGTAGATCATACTGGGTTTTTTGTTTGTTTTGTTTTATCTTTTGGGGCATTTAAACAAAAACTGAATTCAAAATTTTTTTGTGTTTGTGCTGTGAATCCAAGCTAAAGACATTTCATACCCTGATGGACATCTATTTTTAACATAAGCATTTTTATTTTTAGTTGTTACTCTTGTTTCTTGGCATAATGGAGAAGATATGGCCTACATATAAAATCAGGCCTATAGCCTGAGGAATTTTTAAATTGCTTTATTTTTTATTTTTATTTTTAAAGATTTTATTTATTTATTCATGAGAGAAACAGAGAGACACAGAGATACAGGCAGAGGAAGAAGCAGGCTCCATGCAGGGGGCCCGACTTGGGACTCATCCCAGGTCTCCAGGATCACGTCCTGGGCTGAAGGTGGCGCTAAACCGCTGAGCCACCCGGGCTACCCTGAATTGCTTTATTTTAATTTTAATTTTTTAAAGATTTTATTCATTTATTCATGAGAGACACAGAGAGAGAAGCAGAGACACAGGCAGAGGGAAAAGCAGGCTCCATGCAGGGAGACTGACATGGGACTTGATCCCGGGTCTCCAGGATCACACCCTGGGCTGAAGGTGGCGCTAAACTGCTGAGTCATCTGGGCTGTCCTTGCTTTATTTTTAAACGAAGGCATTTTAGTATCATTGTAGTATCTTTAATGGCAGAATTTAGGAAAGAAATTGGTAAATTATTTAGAATAAACTGGAAACAAAATTCAGTTGCTTCTGGTTAAATGAATTATACATGCATGGAATACAATGTATCTATTAAAAATAATGAGGTAGACTTCTATTTACTGGCTTAGAAAAATATCTGAGATAAAATTAAAGGACAAAACAGATTGCAGAGGAGTAATGAGGAGCATCATTTCAGTTTTGTAAATAAAAATGAAAACTCTGATGTCTGTGTTTGTATAATCCTGAAGCATTGGGGCAGCCCGGGTGGCTCAGCAGTTTAGCGCCACCTTCAGCCCACGGCCTGATCCTGGAGACCTGGGATCGAGTCCCACGTCGGCCTCCCTGCATGGAGCCTGCTTCTCCCTCTGCCTGTGTCTCTGCTTCTCTCTCTCTCTCTCTCTCTGTCTCTCATGAATAAATAAATAAAACCTTAAAAAAAAATCCTGAAGCATTACCAGACAATTATTTTTAAAGATTTTATTTATTTAGGGATTCCTAGGTGGCGCAGCGGTTTGGCACCTGCCTTTGGCCCAGGGCACGATCCTGGAGACCTGGGATCGAATCCCACGTCAGGCTCCCGGTGCATGGAGCCTGCTTCTCCCTCTGCCTGTGTCTCTGCCTCTCTCTCTCTCTCTCTGTGCCTATCGTAAATTAAATTAAAAAAAAAAAAGATTTTATTTATTTATTTGACAGTGGGAGTGCACAAGTAGGGGGAGTGGGAGAGGGAGTGGCAGGGAGATTGATGTGGGGCTTGATACCAGGACTCTGGGATCATGACCTGAGCCTAAGGTAGGTGCTTAGCCCACTAAGCCACTCAGGTGCCCTGCATTACCAGATAATTAACAGTGTAGGAGAGAAAGAAAATGAATCATTCATTCACTTATGTAATATAATTTTAAAAATATTTTGTTTATTTGGGAGAGACAGAGTGAGCACAAGTGGAGAGGGAGAAGCAGACTCCCCACTAAGTGGGGAACCCATGACCCAGCGTGATCCCAGAACGCGAGACCATGACCTGAACCACTGTCAGATGCTTATTAATCAACTGAGCCACCCAAGTGCTCCATTTTTTTTTTTTTTTTTTAAGTAAGTTCTCTGCTCAACATGGGGCTTGAACTCATTACCCTGAGATCAAGAGTTGCATGCTCTACTGACAGGCAGGCTCCCCTACCTAATATAATTTTTAAAAAGAAAAATAAAAAAAAAAGAAAAAGAAAAATAAGATTTTTGTGGGAAAAATTTGCACTGGTAGACCATATTAAAATAGGAGGGTAAAAAAAGTAAAAATAAAATAAAATAGGAGGGTAGCCTTTTAAGTTTCATGTGTAAAAATAATGTATAAAACATTTGTTTTTACAGTGGACAAACAGGCTCAGGGAAAACATTTACAATGATGGGTAAGTGAATGAAAGATTATTATTTCCTTAATTTTTTTTTAAGATTTTATTTATTTATTCATGATATAGAGAGAGACAGGCAGAGGGAGAAGCAGGCTCCATGCCTGGAGCCCGACACAGGACTCCATCCCAGGACTCCAGGATCACGCCTGGGCCAAAGGCAGGCGCTGAATCGCTGAGCCACCCAGGAATCCCCTTATTTCCTTAATTTACTCTTAATTTACTCTTTCTGCAATGATAGCACCTAGGCACCTAGTACATTTTGGGAGAAGGCATACTTTCTGTATACAATTCTGACCTCATAAAAGTAGGGGTATTTCCCAGGCTTCTGTTAGATTGTAAATTCTATGATAGCAAAGTCCATGTTTGCACCTATGTTCCTAGTCAATGCTCAGCACAGAATAGATGCTCCATAGTTTTTGAATTGGATTTAATGACTTTTTATATATTTATAAATCTGTATCATTACCACCCAGATCAAGATTCCCAGTCAGTAACTACCTTACCTCCTTCCCCTGAAGTATATATTACTCTCACTTCTCTGTCATCATTAGTTTGCTTGTTTTTAAACTTCTGCAAATGAAGTTTTACTGTATATACTCTTTTATATCTGAGTTCTTCCTCTCAGCATTATCACCGGTGTTGTTGCATGTCATTTCTGTGTAATGTGTTATTGTATGGATATGCCACGTTTTCCACTCTAGTGCTGATAGACATTTGGACTATCTCCAGATTTAGACCGTATGAATGAATAATGAGACCATGACCGCTTTTTCTTGTATGTGTTTTGTAAAGTTCATTTCTGTTGGATACATATCCAGGAGTGGAATTGCTGAATCATAGATCCATGTATATTAGCTTTAGTAGATAGTGTCATGATAGATATGGAAGTTCTCTGAACTCCCATCCTTTTTTGGTGTTATTATCAGATATTAAAATTTTAGCCATTCTGCAGTACGTGTAGTATTATCTCACTTTGTTTTTGTTTGCAGTTCCCTGATGTCTGTAGACAGCTGAGCACCTTTCATGTATTTATTGGACATTTGAACAGCCTCTCTGTAAAAAGGCCATTCAAGCTTTTTTTCTCCCATTTAAAAAATAAGTTTGTCTTTTTCCTACTCACTCGTGGGGATTTTTTATAAAATAGGTTAACCTGTTAGCCCTTTCTGTTTATAGATAACAAATTTTATTTTAGGTTTTTCATTTGTCTTTTCAGTTAAGGTTTTTTCTTTTGCTCAAGTTTTTTATTTTCTTGTGGTTGAATTTCGGTTGTCTTTTTTTTTTTTTTTTTTAATTTCTGAATTGTGAGTTGTAGTCAGAAAGAGTGTTACTGAGTGAAATAAGAAGGAACCGTGAGACTCTGATCTTCCAGGAAGTAGGCTCTGAGTTGGGAACATGCTCAAGAGTGTTCAAAGAACAACAAAAAAAAACCCATGGGACTAAAGGAGTTTCCAGAATAAGGGGCTAGTAGGGAGGGAAATTGCAGTTATACCTTGAGGCCAGGTCATGTAGGACATAGGAGAAATTTGGGATTTTGTGAGTGGGATGTGAAGTCATTGGAATGTGGTTGTTTTTTTTTAAACTACATGATGTGATGTATAATTAAAAGGATTACTCAAGCGGATGAATGGAATAGACTAGGAAGGGCTAGAATAGAAGTAGGATGAGGAGCTGAGGCATAGAGGAGACAGGAGATGATGAAGATAACTGTAAAGAATATGCTGAATATCTTTGTATATTATTTAATGGAAGATGTTATAAAATTATCTGCATACTCTTCTATTATTTGTCATCTTTGTTTATTTACTTGCGGTTTTCCAGCTCCTTTATATATGTATATTTTAGGTACCGTTTACAAGGGCCATTTTTTTTTAAGATTTATTTTAGAGAAAGAGTCAGTGCAGGGGTGTGGGGGAGGGGCAGAGAGAAAGAATCGCAAACAGCCTTCTTGCTGAGCATGGAGCCCAATGCATGGCTCGATCCCAGAACCCCGAGATTATGACCTGAGCTGAAACCAAGAGTTGGAGACTCATCTGACTGTGCCACCCAGATGCCCCTTCAAGTGCCATTTAAAATATTCCAGGTTGTAGCACATCAAAACAGCTTTAGTGGCTATTATGGGTCCTTCCTTCAGTCCCATTGATAGGCAAGTTCTGTTCCATTTCTCAGACTAAAATTTAAATTGTTTGGGGGTACGAAGAAGGAATTGTTTATACAATGTGTCATCTTCTGTATAAATTTCCTTTCAGTATTGCCATTTTGAAGGACTGTTATGGAATAAAGATGAATAGCTACATATGTATTTTTTTTTCCTTTTCTTTAGGACCATCTGAATCTGATCATTTTTCTCATAACCTGAGAGGAGTAATCCCACGAAGTTTTGAATATTTGTTTTCCTTAATTGATCGTGAAAAAGAGAAGGTAAAACTTGTCAAAAAATAAAGTGGTTCTGTGAAATTCTAGGTTTGAGCAGTTAGCTGCTAATAATTATCTCATAACATAGAGGGTTATAGATGATACCCTACAATGTGGATAGGCGAGTGTGGCATAGGAAAAACCTTCTCAGTTCTTAAGAAAAAATGAAGGATTCTGAGGTTGTTTGTTTGTTTGTTTTTTTAGGTATCAGATGCTCAACGGATTGAGCTATCCAGATGCCCCATGGAATTTTTTTTTTTTTAAGGATTTTATTTATTCATGAGAGACCCACAGAGAGAAGGAGAGAGGCAGAGACATAGGCAGAGGGAGAAGCAGACTCTATGCAGGAAACCTGATGTGGGACTCGATCCGGGAACTCCAGGATCACGCCCTGGGCCAAAGGCAGGTGCTAAACTGCTGAGCCACCCAGGCGTCCCAGGTTTTTAATTTTTACTAAAAATTTTTAGTTTCTAAATCTTGCATCCTCTGTGAACTCAGAATAAAAGAAGAATGTAGTACTTCTTAGGCTCTCAGATTTTTCAAGAGAGAAAGTGTAAAGAAAATCTTAACTGAGGATAACAGATTCATTAAGCCCTGTCACCTACCTTCACATAGGTTCATAGTTGACTGCAGGTGTCCCTAGATCCTCAGGGTGCCCATAGTGATAGGCCCATCCTTTGCCTCCTCAGTAGCACTTTCTACCACCTGACCATAATTTGCTTATTTCTTTTTTTGTTTGTTTAAATAGTGTGCTGGATTCTCTTTTTTTTTATTTTATTTTTAAAGATTTTATTTATTTATTAATGAGAGACACAGAGAGAGAGAAGCAGAGACACAGCCAGAGGGAGAAGCAGGCTCCATGAAGAGAGCCTGATGTGGGACTCGATCCTGGGACTCCAGGATCATGCCTTTGCATGCCCGAAGGCAGGCACTAAACCTCTAAGTCACCCAGGGTCCTCAATTTGCTTGTTTCATACATGATATGACTCTGTCATCCTGGTGATGTGGGCTTCCCTCTTTTTTTTTAAGATTTTTATTTATTTATTCATAGAGACACAGAGAAAGGGAGAGACACAGGCAGAGGGAGAAGCAGGCTCCACGCAGGGAGCCTGACATGGGACTCGATCCCGGGTCTCCAGGATCACACCCCGGGCTGCAGGCAGTGCCAAACCTCTGTGCCACTGGGGCCGCCCTTCCCTCTTTCCTTGGCTCTCAGGTTGGGCTTTCCTCATGATTGTGCTTATTTAGCTTGGTGAATTCCATGTTTGGGAGCCCTTAGTGTAACATGTTCCATTCCCTGTGTACCAAGGAGAACGATATATAACATTGGCTCACCATTTGCTCCTTTGCAGAAACTGTCCATCACCTTTGCTGTTAGACATGCACCTTGGGTACCAGTGAAAGAAGTTTAGCACCCTGCATTCCTGTGGTTAAAAATCCTAGAGAGAGCATTTTGAGATCAATATTTAGCCTTTTAAAGAATATAACCCTTGTTTCAAGTAAAACTTTCCAAGGAAGTATAGTATATGACAGATAAAAATGGAATAACTCTTATCACAAGGAAAAAATTTGTAGCTGTACGGTGATAGGTGTTAACTAGGCTTATGGCAATTCTTTCTCAACATATTTGTTGAATCAGTATGTTGTACACCTGAAACTAATATGATGTTGTATGTCAGTGATACCTCAGTTTAAGAAGGTGGAATTGCCCATCTCGACTGCCCACCTCCCTGTCTTGCTTCTAAGTCGCCTCTGGAGACCTAGGCCTCCTGGGATCAGTTTGGTGCTGCCTTAAGATGTAACAATGTTACATCCAGTTACCTAGGATTTTTTTTTTTTTTTTTTTTTTAACCTAGATTTTTAACTGGCTTTTAGGTACCTTTTTTTTTTTTTTCTTTCAGAGAGAGAGAGTGAGAGGCAGAGGGAGAAGCAGGCTCCATGCAGGAAGCCTGATGAGGGACTCAATCCCGGGTCTCTAGGATCACACCCTGGGCTGCAGGTGGCGCTAAACCGCTGCACCACCAGGGCTGCCCAGGTACCTTGTATTGTGTAAGGGATAACGTTTTAGGAAATATACACCTTACTAGGCACATGAAAGGGTGATGCTCATAAAAGATAGGGATGAACTCATGAAAAGAGTGTGTCTAAACAAGCTTTTACTTTCCAGGCTGGAGCTGGAAAGAGTTTCCTTTGTAAATGCTCCTTTATTGAAATCTACAATGAGCAGATCTATGACCTACTGGACTCTGCATCAGCTGGTCTGTACTTAAGGGAGCACATCAAGAAGGGAGTCTTTGTTGTTGGTGCAGTGGAGCAGGCAGTGACCTCAGCTGCTGAAGCCTATCAGGTACCCTACCCTGAGCAATTTGATCTATAACCAACATTGTATGCTGTGAAAAGCACCTTGATCTCAAAACAAGCAAGAATTGAACATTAAATGTAATTTTACAAAGGCATGACATAGAATGTTCACGAGAAGAAAAAAGAATATGACTGTTTTATAGATTTTTCCTTAGTTAAAATAGAACTTTGAGCCTCTTGATTTTGCATTATTTTGGTGCCATTCATTCCAGTCAGGCACCCTGTAACTCATGGCTGGAGGGTAGGGACAGAGCACAGTTTGTTAGTGTGGTATTTCTTCGGTGGTTCTTCCTGGGAGCTGCCCCTTTGAGGAGCTTCTGGGATTGCTGCTTTTTAAACCAGCTGGCTGTTCTCTTTCCTTTATTTTCTACCTTTGTTTACTTGTTAGGTGTCGAAAGCCAATTTATTTATTTATTTATTTATTTATTTATTTATTTATTTATTTATTTATTTAATTTATTAATTATAGTCACAGAGAGAGAGAGAGAGAGGCAGAGACACAGGCAGAGGGAGAAGCAGGCTCCATGCACCGGGAGCCCAATGTGGGATTCGATCCCGAGTCTCCAGGATTGCGCCCTGGGCCAAAGGCAGGTGCCAAACCGCTGCGCCACCCAGAGATCCCGAAAGCCAACCTCTTTTGAACACTCAGCTCAGAGCAAACAAAGCTCTTGACAGGAATTTACGAAATACACCCATTTTATCTGGCCAGTTTTTTTTTTTTTTAAAGATTTTATTTATTCATGAAAGAAGCGGAGACATAGGCGGAGGGAGAAGCAGGCTCCCCACAGGGAACCCAATTCGAGACTCGATCCCAAGATCCCAGGATCTTGACCCGAGCCAAATGCTCAAAGGCAAATGCTCAAACACTGAGCCACCCAGGTGCCCTAGCCAGTTGATTTTAAACAGTTTTTTATCATGTAATATTTGGTACATACCAAATACTGCCACATGCATTTAAATTACTAAGCTTAATGTTAAAATGAACTTGGACTATCTTAAGAGAACTCAAGACCCAGATGTCACCAGTACTATCCTGTCTATCTGTGTGTCCTTCCCTACCTCATGTGCCTGGCTTCTTCCTAAATGTAAACACTATCCTGAATGTCCTGATCATTTCCTTCCACTTTTATTTATTTATTTATTTATTTTACATTTTTTAAATGTTTTTTTTAGTTCTTATTTATTTATGATAGTCACAGAGAGAGAGAGAGGCAGAGAAACAGGCAGAGGGAAAAGCAGGCTCCATGCACCGGGAGCCCGACGTGGGATTCGATCCCGGCTCTCCAGGATCGCGCCCTGGGCCAAAGGCAGGCACTAAACCGCTGCGCCACCCAGGGATCCCTCCTTCCAGTTTTAAATCACATATATTAGTTTTTCTGAAAATGTTGGTTTTGCCTGTTTTTGAGGTTTTTTTTTTTAAGTAATTTTTTTTTTAATTTTTATTTATTTATGATAGGCACACAGTGAGAGAGAGAGAGAGAGAGAGGCAGAGACACAGGCAGAGGGAGAAGCAGGCTCCATGCACCGGGAGCCCGACGTGGGATTCGATCCCGGGTCTCCATGATCGCGCCCTGGGCCAAAGGCAGGCGCCAAACCGCTGCGCCACCCAGGGATCCCTGTTTTTGAGTTTTAATGAATTATGTGTGTTTAGCCTTCTATAACCTTTTTTTTTTTTTTTAAGATTTTTATTTATTCATTCATGATAGAGAGACAGAGAGAGGCAGACACAGGCAGACGGAGAAGTAGGCTCCATGTCGGGAGCCTGATGAGGGACTCGATCCCGGGACTCCAGGATCACGCCCTGGGCCAAAGGCAGGCGCCAAACCGCTGAGTCACCCAGGGATCCCCTTCTATAACCTTTTATTTATTTATTTATTTGTTTGTTTGTTTGTTTGTTTATTTATGATAGTCACACAGAGAGAGGCAGAGACGCAGGCAGAGGGAGAAGCAGGCTCCATGCACCGGGAGCCCGACGTGGGATTCGATCCGGGTCTCCAGGATCGCACCCTGGGCCAAAGGCAGGCGCTAAACCGCTGTGCCACCCAGGGATCCCCCCCTTCTATAACCTTTTAAAACTCAACAATGTTTATGAAATTTATCCATGTTGCGTTTCACATCATTGCTGTATAATTCATTGTATGAACATTTGTGTGTGTGTGTGTGTAAATACGTATGTATATATCATAGTGTGTTTTATTTAGTCTTCTAGCTTCAAACACATCTCCTGATTCAAACTTCTTAAACTGTGACTCTCATGTAAGATATAGGTTTTACATGTGACCCAGTGTGTGTTGTGTGTGTATGTGTGTGTATGTGTACATGTGTACATACACATACTTAAATAATGTTGAGATTTTGATTGGAATTGCATTGCAGTTATAGACCAGTTTGGAGAGATTGGCATCTTTACAGTATTGAGTCTATACGTGAACATGGTATGTCTCTTCATTTATTTAGGTCTTTAATGTCTTGTAATCCAATAATTTTCACCATAAAAGTCTTACCTTTTTTTTTTTTTGTTAGCTTTATTCCCAATATACCTTATATTTTTGCTCTTGTAGAAGGTAATCTCTTATATTCTATTTATTTATTTATTTATTTATTTATTTATTTATTTATTTATCTTTATTTATTTTAAAAAAATATTTATTTATTCATGAGAGACACAGAGAGAGAGGCAGAGACACAGGCAGAGGGAGAAGTAGGCTCCATGCAAGGAGCCCGATGTGGGACTCGAACCTGGGAATCCGGGATCATGCCATGAGCCAAAGGCAGGCACTCAAGTGCTGAGCCACTCAGGCGTCCCAGTAATCTCTTTTTTAAATTGTATTTTGTTTGGTGTGTATAGAAATGTAGTTAATATTTATGGAATACTTTTATATTCCACTACCTTTATGTCTTAATAAAAATCAAGAGTGTGTGTTAAATTTTTTCAGGTAATTTTTTCTACCTCAGTTGAGGTGATTGTATGGTTTCCCTCATTCATCATGTTAACGTGATAAAATATTAGATTATATTTGTCAATATTTTATTTAGGATTTTTTGTCAGTATTAAAGATTGAGATCGGGATCCCTGGGTGGCGCAGCGGTTTGGCGCCTGCCTTTGGCCCAGGGCGCGATCTTGGAGACCTGGGATCGAATCCCACGTCAGGCTCTCAGTGCATGGAGCCTGCTTCTCCCTCTGCCTATGTCTCTGCCTCTCTCTCTCTCTCTCTCTGTGACTATCATAAATAAATAAAAAATTAAAAAAAAAAAAGATTGAGATCAACCTGTGATTCCGTTTTTCCTACTCTTTTTGTTTATTATCCCCTTTGTCTTTTCTGAAAGTCTGTATGATTGGAATGACTTGTTCTTAAAAATCATTCAATTCCTAAAATCATCTGGGCCTTGTGTTCTGTGAAAAGATTTCTAGCTACCAGTTGAAAATTCTGTATTAGAGTTGTGCAGGCATTTTACCTCTTCTTGGGTCAGAAGTTTCAGGAAGTTTTTAATTTTATTCCTAGAAAATTTTAGTTTCCTCTCAGTTTTCAAATATGTTGGCTTTTTTTTTTTAAGATTTTATTTATTTATTCATGACAGAGAGAGAGGCAGAGACATGTAGAGGGAGAAGCAGGCTCCATGCAGGGCGCCCGATGTGAGACTCGATCCCAGGACTCCAAGATCACACCCTGGGCCGAAGGCAGGCGCCAAACCACTGAGCTACCCAGGGATCCCTAAAATTTATTTATCATGTTGATTCTTAATTGCCATGGTACCAGAATATGGCCTCATGCAATGTTTGGTTTTTAAGATTTATTGAAAAATGATTTATGAATTAATATAGTGGCCAGTTTTATAAGTGTGTGCATGAGAAGAATGTATATCCTTGAATATAGGCTTTTACATTTTTACTAATTTTTTTTTTTTTGTCTATATAATCTATCAGCTTAAAATGGCTGTTGTGTCACTTGGAAGTTGTGGCAATTTTCCTTTTGCCTAGGTCCTGTCTGGAGGATGGAGAAATAGACGTGTAGCATCAACATCAATGAATAGAGAGTCTTCTAGGTCTCATGCGGTCTTTACAATTACAGTAGAGTCAATGGAGAAAAGCAATGAAACTGTGAATATACGGACCTCCTTACTCAATCTGGTGGATTTAGCAGGATCTGAAAGGCAAAAAGACACCCATGCAGAAGGGATGAGGTTAAAGGTAAGAATGGAATTATGATCTTCAACTCGTGTGTAAGTTAGTTACTAGAAGTTAGTACCAAGGTAAGTGTGTGGCGGTTACAAAGGAATGAGAAAATGCTCCCATTCTAAAGGTGTAGGAATTTTTGTTGCGGGATAAGGACATTAAACATACAGTGGGATAGAACAAGTCTATCGGTAGCCAGAGTATTTGAATTCATGCCAGAAGAGATGATAGTACAAATATCTGCCAGAGTCAGAGGAAGAAGGGACTGGACTCCTTGGGGGAAGCATGGAAAAAAGTAGTTCTTGAGTTGAGTTCTCAAAGGGGGCAGGATTTGGATTGGTAGAGAGGAATAGGGACTACATGCCTGACAGGGGGACATCTTAAGGGTCATTATGGATGCTGAGTGAGTATGACATTTGGCATTTCAGCATGGATCAATGGGATTGGGTTTGAGGTGCAAGCCGGCCCGGGTCACTGAGGACCAGGAGTGTCAGGCCAGGTTTGCACTCAACTCTCTAAACACTTGGAAACACTGAAAAGTTTTGAGTGATTTCACATAAAAGCCTTTTTTATAGAAGCTTATTCATTTGGCCCACCACTGCCAGATTCATGAGAGGAGAGCCTAGAGAAAAAGGGCAGCTGTGCTGGTTAATATTTTAGGAGGAGGGCAAGGACGTAGTCCTAGGCTAAGGGATTGGCAGTGGAACCTGAGGTTCTTGGAGTATGTATTTCTAGTGTGTATATATATACTAGCATATATATATGTGCATATATATATGTATTGTGATCTGTATTATCAGTAAAATGTGTGGATACTATAGTTGAAGGTATATGAGGGCTAGGAGTAGAGTGTCGGAAACAAGGGAGGACAGTCTACTTTTTCATGGAAAGTGAGGATTTAAGCCTCCTGATGTTTTAGGCAGTTTCAGGCAGTCTTAGGCTCATGTTTCTATTTATTTATTTATTTATTCATTCATTCATTCATTCATTCATTCATTCATTCATTCATTTATTTATTTATTTATTTATTTATGATAGTCACAGAGAGAGAGAGGCAGAGACACAGGCAGAGGGAGAAGCAGGCTCCATGCACTGGGAGCCCGACGTGGGATTCGATCCCGGGTCTCCAGGATCGCGCCCTGGGCCAAAGGCAGGCGCCAAACCGCTGCGCCACCCAGGGATCCCAGGCTCATGTTTCTATTGAGACATGAAACAAAGAGAAATAACCAGTGTTTGTAATAGGACATGTGCTTGGCCAGTTTCAAGTGTTTCATGTGTATTAGCTCATTTAACCTTCCCAACATCTCTGGGAAGTAGGTACTGTTATTTTTTCTATCTTAGAGGAACAGGAGTGAAATTATCCAGGGGCACACACCTAGGAGTAGATCTGGAAGTCAAGCAGAAGTAGTCCAACTCTACAGACAGTGCTGCTAACACCTTTCTTTCTTTCTTTTTTTTTTTTTTTTTTAAATTTTTTTTAGTTATTTATGATAGTCACACAGAGAGAGAGAGAGAGAGAGAGAGAGAGAGAGAGAGAGAGGCAGAGACACAGGTAGAGGGAGAAGCAGGCTCCATGCACCGGGAGCCCGACGTGGGATTTGATCCTGGGTCTTTAGGATCGCGCCCTGGGCCAAAGGCAGGCGCCAAACTGCTGTGCCACCCAGGGATCCCTGCTAACACCTTTCTGATTTACTGACTGCTAAAATAGACAGCGGCACTTGAATTCAGAGCATCTTGCTTGATAATATGCACTTTTTCTCTTTTTTTTTCTGTACTCCCACCACTGCAGACTCAGTTATTGAAGTATGATAACTACAGTAAAAACCCAGTGTAACTTATTTAATCCCAATATTTTTCCCTCCCCAAACCACTTTTTTTTTTTTTTTTTTTAATTTGACAGAGAGAGAGTGGGCGCACAAGTTGGCAGAGTAGCAGGCAGAGGAAGAGTGCGAGGCAGGCTCCCCATTGAGCAGACAGCCTGATGCAGGTCTCGAATCCAGGACCTTCCGATTATGACCTGAACCAAAGGCAGACATTTAACCAACTGAGCCACCCAGGCACCCCCCACTAAACCACTTTTTAAAAGAGTTTTATTATAATTTACAAAATTACACTGACCTCTTGTAATAAGTTCATCAGTGACTTTGTGGGACATGGAGTGGGATATTAGTTATCACACTGTTTTAATGTTGCAAATATTTTAATATAAAAGGATTAAAATATATGCCTATTACTACTATGCACTACTCCAACCTTTTTCTTTATTCTTTTCTAGCTTTTATACCTACCTATAGGTCGATTTAAAACTATTAGAATCATGAGGTGGCTTTTTTTCCATCACATAATTTTTGCATTTGTCTTCGAATACTAAAATTGCAGTGTGTGGGGGTGCCTATGTGGCTCAATTGGTTAAGTGTCTGCCTTCAGCTCAGGTCATGATCCTAGGATCCAGCCCCATGTTGGGCTCTCTGCACAGTGGGGATCCTGCTTCTTCCTTTCCTCCCTGTTTGGGCTCTCTCATGATATCTCTGTCTCTTTCTCTCAAAAAAATAAAATCTTAAAAAAAAAAATTCAGTGTATGTCAAATAGGAAAAGTTAGGAGATAGTTGAGGATATTTTTCTGCTGAAAAATCAGTTATACTTAATAATATTGTCCTTACTTGACTTTCTATTCAAAATTCACTGCTAGGCTTATTTTAATTTAAAATACTAAAATGAAAGCAGTACACCTCAATTTTTGTTCTTTTTCCCCTTAGGAGGCAGGAAACATAAACCGGTCTTTGAGCTGCCTGGGCCAAGTGATTACTGCGCTTGTCGATGTGGGTAATGGGAAACAGAGGCACGTTTGCTACAGAGACTCCAAACTTACCTTCTTACTTCGGGTAAAGTAGATCATTGGCTTCCTGGGCCCTCTTTTTGGTTATGCTCACTATGGTTGGTTGTCATGTAATCTCTCAGTCTTAGTGGTAAGAATATCCGTTTTCTTTGCTTACCAAAGATCTTGTGGTTTCTCCCCTGAAAATGTGTATTATTCGTATCATTAAACAGGATTCCCTTGGCGGTAATGCCAAAACAGCCATAATTGCTAACATTCATCCTGGATCCAGGTGTTTTGGGGAAACCCTGTCAACGCTTAATTTTGCTCAAAGAGCCAAGCTGATTAAAAATAAGGTAAAATACTGAGTACAATTAAGTAAATTAGAAAAATACTTGTGTCTCACTTTAATGATTGCCCTAATTATTAACACTAGCTTATATTTATTTCTCTGTGAAAGCCTAACTTTAAGCAAGATTTCTATTTCATCTTTTCTAGCTTTCTCTATTGCTCAAGTAGTTTGAGATTTAGATAAGGTCTTATTGTTGGTATTGTTTGGCTTATTTTTTCTTGAAGGCAGAGTTTTTCCTTTCTAAATTGGGTTGGAGACTAAATTTATTTACCTGTTAAACCATACTATCAGAGTTGTGTGTCTGTGTCTATATGTGTGTGTGTGTGTGTGTGGTGGGCTTCACTATACAGTTTGATATTGACAAGCTTTGTCTTTTAAGTTGTTGATACCTCCAAGGATCCCTATTTTTCTAATATATAAGAAGCTTCCTTGATATTTGTGTACACTAGTGGTCAGAAAAGTTCTTCAATAAAGGTAAATATTTGAGGCTTCTTGGACTGTATAGTGTCTGTCCCGGCTACTGAGCTCTGCCTTGGTGATGAGAAAGCAGCCGTCAACAATACGCAAACATAAGGACATGGCTGTGTTCCAGTACAGCTCTACTTATAAAAACAGATGGCAGACCATATTTGACCTATGAGCAAGAAGCTCTTTGCCAGCCCCTGGAGCAGACAGTCAAAACACCAGGGGGTCCCCCACTTCTTTTGAAAAGATTGGAGGCCCCTTTGGTTCATACAAAAGAATCATAGCACCATGAATTGGCAGATTAATTTCCTCTTTCTTTCAAAGGAGTAGTTGGTCATTTCAACCCAAGTAGACTCCCCAATCATCTAAGCATTAAGAGGGAAGAGATCCATGTTGCCTCCTCTGGTTAAGTCAGAAGATTATAGGTCTAGTTGTTCACTCATTTTATTGGATTATGACCCTGTAGGTGGGGTATTAGTAATATGAGGAGGAAAAATCACTAGAACTTCTTGACCCTGTCTCTTGGGACTTACTAGAAATTTTTGGAGAGTGGAGAACTGCAGGGATAATTAGTATTATGATGTCACTGACATGGCAATGATGTCAGAAAGTGCAGGAGTGCCTTGTAATGAGACTGGCCATAAAAATCAGAAGCAACTAGAAATGGGTTCTGAACACATCAAAAAGTAAAACCAGGAGGAGCCTTCTGCTAATTATTAGCAATGGTAAGCCATTCTGCAGCCTATCAGTGGAACATGACTAGGATATCTGGGACTTGTTTAAAAATGTGCTATTTATATCTTTCCTGATGGGCAGACCTGGCTTCAGACAAGAACCCAGGGACCTTGGGGCTGTGTCAGAGTTTTTTTTCCCTCTCTAGGATTTGGGTATTTCACAACTGAATTTTTTTTTTTATCTGATTGGTAGTCAAATATTGGCTTTTATCACCATGTACGTTTTATGGGCCTTTTTGAACCTCTTAGAAATTGTCTTAAAGAAGCCATTTCTTTAAGATAATTTCTTCAAGAGACATGTAATTTTTTAAATTTTTATCTTTATTTTTTAAAGATTTTATTTATTTATGAGAGACACGGAGAGAGAGGCAGAGACCTAGGTAGAGGGAGAAGCAGGCTCCATGCAGGGAGCCCAGTGTAGGACTTGATCCTGGGACTCCAGGATCACGCTCTGGGCGTGAAGGCAGACGCTCAAGCACTGAGCCACCCAGGCGTCCCAAGAGACATTTCTTTAAAATAACATCTAGTGTGGTAATAAAACAGAAATGGAGCTATCCAACCAACTCTCGTGTCCAGGAGGACTGTTAGGAAATATAGGGGTGGATTCTTTTGGAGAAGGTTTTTCTGCTAAGCTGATGGAGCTCAGGCCAGCTGTGTAGTTCTTCATACCCATATAGTGAGCCAAGACAGAAGGGAGAGGATACTCCTTCCAGCCGGGAAGAGCTGTTTGCTCTTCTCCTTGGGGCTAGGGCTGTCCCAAGAAGAAGGCAATGTTAGGTGAATGTACCCAGATCCTGCAGTGACCCAGTGTTCCCAGACCTAAGTGGGAGCATACAAGAGGTGTGGTGAGGGATCCCTGTGTGGCGCAGCGGTTTAGCGCCTGCCTTTGGCCCAGGGCGCGATCCTGGAGACCCGGGATCGAATCCCACGTCAGGCTCCCGGTGCATGGAGCCTGCTTCTCCCTCTGCCTGTGTCTCTGCCTCTCTCTCTCTCTCTCTCTCTGTGTGTGTGTGTGTGTGACTATCATAAATAAATTAAAAAAAAAAAAAAAAAAAAGAGGTGTGGTGAGGCGGGGAGAGTCCCTTGTTATAGGTATGAGAGACAGGTAAAAGAGGCTTCCTCCCTACTCCAGCACACTGTGATTCTAGGGGCCTTATGGACTGTTTGTGAGATGATTTGTTTAATGTTTGTCACTCCAGATCCTATAAACAAATATAAACACAAGATTGTATGACTTGAAAGTATTCTTTTAATGCTTTTTAAAAAATTCTTGAACAGGCAGTAGTAAATGAAGACACCCAAGGAAATGTGAGCCAGCTCCAAGCTGAAGTAAAGAGGCTCAAAGAACAGCTGGCTCAGCTTACTTCAGGGCGGTTAGTACCAGAAAGCTTTCTGACAAAAGGTAAGATGAACGGTGTCCTTTATCCTGAAGATGACCACGTTTGGATATTAGTATAAGAACTCTCTGATGAGGGCACCCGGGTGGCTCAGGGGTTTAGTGCCACCTTCAGCCCAGGGTGTGATCCTGGAGACCCAGGATCAAGTCCCACGTCGGGCTCCCTGTATGGAGCCTGCTCCACCCTCTGCCTGTGTCTCTGCCTCTCTCTCTCTCTCTCTCTGTCATGAATAATAATAAATAAAATGAATAATAAATAAAAGCTTATGAATAAATAAATAAAAGCTTAAAAAAAAAAAGAACCCTCTGATGACAGGCACAATACCCACATTTCTGAACAAGTGTTTTTGTTTTATCTACGTAGGAATATGGTACAGGCATATATCAGAGATTCTGTAGATTCAGTTTCAGATGAGTACGATAAAGCTAATACTGCAATAATGCCAGTCAAATTTTTGGTTTCCCAGTGCATATAAAAGTTATGTTTACACTATAGTGTAATACATTAAGTGTGCAGTAGCAACATGCATACTTAGTTAAAAAGTATTTAATTGCTTAAAAATGGTAACCATCATCTGAACTTTCAGCGAATTGTAGTCTTTCTACTGGTGGAGGGTCTTGCTTCATGTTGATGGCTGCTGACTGATCAGGGTGGTGGTTGCTGAGAACCGGGTTGGCTGTAGCAGTGTCTTAAAATAAGACAACAGTGAAGTTTGCTGCATCAATTGGTTTTTCCTTTCATGAACAATTTCTCTGTAGCATGTGATGCTGTTTGATAGCACTTTACCCATAGTAGAACGTCTTTTGAAATTAAGGTCAATCATCTCAAATCCTGTCGCTGCTTTATCAAGTTACTTTATGTGATACCCTAAATCTTTTGTTGTCATTTCAATAATCTTCACAGCATCTTCACCAGGAGTAGATTCTAGCTTAAGAAACCGAGTTCTTTGCTCATCCATTAGAAGCAACTCCTCAGGCAGCCTAGGTGGCTCAGCGGTTTAGTGCCGCCTTCAGTCCAGGGCATGATCCTGGAGACCTGGGATCGAGTCCCACATCGGGCTCCCTGCATGAAGCCTGCTTCTCCTCTGCCTGTGTCTCTGCCTCATTCTCTGTGTGTGTCTCTATGAATAAATAAATAAGTAAAAATCTTTTTAAAAAATTAATTATTAAAAAAAATGGAAGCAACCCCTCATCACTGGGGTGCCTGGGTGGCTCAGTCAGTTAAGCATCTGCCTTTGCTCAGGTCATGGTCCCGGGGTCCTGGGATTCAGCCCTGAGTTTGGCTCTCTGCCTGACAGGAAGCCTGCTCCTCTTCCTTTTACCTACTGCTCTGCCTATTTATGTTCTCTCTCTCTCTCTCTCTGTGTCTGTCAAATAAAATATTAAAAACAAAACAAAACTCCTCATCCGTTCAAGTTTTATCATGAGATGGCAGCAATCCAGTTCCATCCTCAGGCTCCACTTGTGATTGTAGTTCTCGTGCTGTTTTCACCACACCTGCAGTTACTTCCTCTGCTGAAGTCTTGAACCCTTAACATCCTCCGTGATGGTTGGAATCCACTTCTTCCAAACTCCTGTTCATGTTGACATTTTAGCCTCTTTCCATAAATCACTATTGTTCTTAATGGCATCTGAAATGGTAAATTGTTTCCAGATTTTAAGTTGACTTTGCCCAGATCCATCAGGAGAATAACCATCTATGCAGCTATAGCCTTATGAAATGTATTTCTTTTTATTTATTTATTCCTGAGAGACACAGAGGCAGAGACATAGAGGGAGAAGCAAAGCTCCCTGTGGGGAGCCCTATGTGGAACTCCATCCCAGGACCCTGGGATCACACCCTGAGCCAAAGGCAGATGCTCAATCACTGAGCCACCCAGGCGCCCCATGAAATATATTTCTTAAATAGTAAGAGTTGAAAGTCAAAATAACTCCTTGATCCATGGGCTGCCGAATAGATGTTATGTTAGCAGGAATGAAAACATTTATCTCATACATTTCCATCAGAGCTCTTGGGTGATCGGCTACATTTTCTTTCTTTCTTTCTTTTTTTTTTTTAATTATATCTATTCATTCATGAGAGACACGGAGAGAGAAAGAGGCAGAGACATGGGCAGAGGGAGAAGCAGGCTCCATATAGGGAGCCCAATGTGGGACTCGATCCTGGGTCTCCAGGATCACACCCTGGGCTAAAGGAGGCTCTAAACCGCTGAGCCACCCGGGCTGCCCTCAGTTACATTTTCAATGAGCGGTAATATTTTGAAAGGAATCTTTTTCTGAGCAGTAGATCTCAACAGTGGCCTTAAGATACTCAGTGAACCATGTTCAACAGATGTGCTATCATCCAGACTTTGTTGTTCCATTTCTTGGCCATAGGCAGAGCCGATTTAGCATAATTCTTTTTTTTAATTCAGTAGAATTAAAATTTTTTTTAATTTAGCCTAATTATTAAGAGCCCTAGGACTTTCAGAATGGTAAATGAGTACTGGGTTCAATTTGTAATCATCAGCTGCATTATCCCCCAACAAGAAAGTCAGCCTATCTTATGAAGCTTTGAAGCCAGGCATTGACTTCTCTCTAGCTATGAAAGTCTTGGAATGGCATCTCCCCCTATAGTATAACATGATTTCATCCACATTGAAAACCTGTTGTGTAGTGTGGCCACCTTCATGAATTATCTTCTGGATCCCTTTAGCTTCTTCATCAGCACTTGATGCTTAACCTTGTACTTTGGTGTTAGGGAGATGACTTCTTTCCTTTTCTAAATTTAAAAAAAGTAATTAATTAATTAATTTCACTTGTTCCCTTAAACCTCATGAATCATCTTCTGCTGGCTTCACACTTTGCTTCTGCAGCTTCCTCACCTCTCCGAGCCTTCAGAGAATTGAATAGAGTCAGGGGTCTGCTCTGGCCTAGGCTTTGGCTTAAGGGAATGTTGTGGCTAGTTTGATCTATCCAGATCCTTAAAAGTTTCTCCATATCACCAATAAGTCTGTTTTGCTTTCTTTTCTCATGTGCTCACTGGAATAGCACTTTTCATTTCCTTCAAGAACTTTTCCTTCACACCTGGCTAGCTCTTTGGTGCAAGAAGCCTAGCTTTCAGCCTGTCACGGTTTTTGGCATGTCTTCTTAACCAAGGTTAATCATTTCTAGCTTTTGGTTGAAAGTGAGAGATGTGCGATGGTTTCTTTCACTTGAACACTTAGAAGGCTATTGTAGCATTATCAAAGGGCCTAATTTCCATATTGCTGTGTCTCAGGGAATAGGGCGGTCTAGGAGAGGGAGAGAGATGGGAAGAGCCAGGCAGTAGAGTAGTCAGAAAATACATTTATTATGTTTGCCATCTTATATGGACGTGGTTTTGGTGCCCAAAATAATTAACGATGGAAACATCAAAGATCACTGACCATAGATTACCATAATATAATAATAATACTGAAAAATTTTGAAATGTTACAAGAATTGCCAGAATATAACACAGAGTCACAAAGTAAAACAAGTGCTATTAGGAAAATGATACCCATTGACTTGCTCAACTCAGGGTTGCTACGAAATTTCAACTGGTAAAGAAAGCAGTATTCGCAAAGCACAATAAAATGAGGGATGTCCTAGTTTGTAATCAGATATGGATACCATATGTACATCATATCCCCATTTCTATGGGATATGATAGGAAGGAGGAGTAGAAATAATTTTGAGTGATTCAATTCCCACAACTGCTAAAAAGAGATACTGATTTCATTTAGATCCACTTCTGAGATTCTTTCATATGCAACATATGTATGTTTACCAAACAGGGTAAAAGAACTTACTTTTCTTAAAAGAATCGATAACGTAGATTGGATTGATTTGAAATATGTGATCTAGTGATGGTAGTCTGATTCTTTTTGATTGAGAGCAGTCAGAGGCTGTTTTATAGCTCAATTCTTAGTCCTAAAATTTGAGAGATAAACATTTTTTTTCCGTTTTCTTTCCTACCAAATCAATTACAGATAAGGATGAGACTAATTACATGAAGTATTTCCAAGAGGCAATGTTATTCTTTAAGAAATCCGAACAGGAAAAGAAGGTAGGAAACCAAGTTGGTATAAAGGGGATTCCAGATATTTTAGGCTTTTGCTCCATGGTGTCTTTCTGAGTGAAATGGCACAAGTAAATAAAGAGAACAAAGAAAAGCTATAGAAAATCTAATTTTGCCTTTGAGATGAAGTTTCAAGTTAGTGTTTATTGCTTGGTTTGTGGAAATTTAGGGAGGCAGAATTACTTTTCACATTTAACCAAATTATGAATTTCTTAAGTCTCTGGTAGAAAAAGTTACTCAATTAGAAGACCTCACCCTCAAAAAAGAAAAATTTATTCAATCTAATAAAATGATTGTGAAATTCCGAGAGGATCAAATAATGCGCCTGGAGAAGCTCCACAAGGAATCCCGGGGAAGTTTTCTGCCTGCAGAGCAGGATCGCTTGTTGTCGGAATTAAGGGACGAGATCCAGACTCTTCGGGAACAAGTGAGTATATGACATTAGCAGTATTTCTAAGGAGGAGGGAGATCCGGGACACCTGGGTGGCTCAGCAGTTTAGCACCTGCCTTTGGCCCAGGGCGTGATCCTGGAGACCCGGGATCGAGTCCCACATCAGGCTCCCTGTGTGGAGCCTGCTTCTCCCTCTGCCTGTGTCTCTGCCTCTCTCTGTCTCTGTGTCTCTCATGAATAAATAAATCTTAAAAAAAGGAGGGGGGAGATCCGAGGCATATATAAGCTTGTCACCAAATTCATGTGAGTTAATACAGCAGAAAGCATTTTGAATGAATTCAGCTGACCGTATGATAGCACAACTTCTTTGCCCCAAATGACGGGGGGATGGGAGGAGCTGTGAGATACTGTATTAGCACTCCATCCCCCAGGCAAGTGTCCCTTGTCTGTCGTCCCAGTGGGCAATTGTGGTTGTCTGAATCAGCAATCTCTGTACATAGGGGCCCTTTGAATTCATTGATGCTGGTTTTCCTTTTCCCTGGGGGAAGATGAGTAGTTAATACAGGTACGTCATTAAAAACACACACACACTGGGGATCCCTGGGTGGCGCAGCGGTTTGGCGCCTGCCTTTGGCCCGGGGCGTGATCCTGGAGACCCGGGATCGAATCCCACATCGGGCTCTCTGCATGGAGCCTGCTTCTCCCTCTGCCTGTGTCTCTGCCTCTCTGTCTCTCTCTGTGTGACTATCATAAATAAATAAATAAAATCTTTAAAAAACACACACACACAAAGAAAACCTGTTTCTGGTTTTTGTAGCCTTCTGAGACTTTTTAATGCATTTTCAATCTAATATGGATATTTTTACTTTTATTCATTTTTAACACAAAAGACAACTTACCATACATACTTTTCTGCTGTTCTTCTTTTCACTTAATATATCTTGGAGGGTGTTCCAACCTGGTCAATAGAGCGTTTCGTCATTTGTTACAGTGTGTTAATGTCAGCAGCCCCTGTTGCATGAAGAGTGTACACCCTTACACTTCTCTTTTTCAAACCCATGCCCAGGTGAAAGTTCTGAGGCACAGACCCAAACATGGGATAATGGCACCATAAGCTATGCACATACTGAGTGTGGTCAAAAATGCCAGGTTGTTTTCCACAGCCCTTGCAGCCAACCACTGCAACAGTGCATGCAGCATTCCTAATGTTTCCCAATGGCTTTGCAGAAAGACTGGTTATTATGGAAATGTCTGTAAGTCTTAATTCTTCTGTGTCACAGATTGAGCACCACCCCAGAGTTGCCAAGTATGCTATGGAAAACCATTCTCTTAGAGAGGAGAATAGAAGATTGAGATTATTAGAGCCTGTGAAAAGAGCCCAAGAAATGGATGCCCAGACCATTGCTGTACTAGAGAAAGCTTTCTCCGAACTATCTGGCACAGAGAAAAGAGGTAAGGGTAAGAAATGATTGTTGTCTGCATGCCTTCTAGCTGCAGGCGGTCTGTTTGAAAGGGCATTTATATTGCTTTGTAGGTAAGGTTTTGTTTTAGCCTCTAGACCTGGTGTGGTGCTAATTTCTTGTATACATACTTACGCTTTTTTGTTAACAAAAGGCATTTTTAAAAAACTTTATCTCATAAATTTCATAGTAGTGAATTGGGCTAATAGACTTATCAACGAAATACCTCTTCTGGTTCTGTTCTGTTGATGAAAGATTGACTCAGGGTGCCCGCCATGGGGAATGGGGCTGCCAGCCCCATAGGGGCCATGCCGGCCGGGCCCCGGGCCTGCCCCGCATCAACACCGGGATGGTGAACCTGGTGGTGATGGTGTGGCACTGGCTCCTCCAGAAGAGGTGGGTGCTCGCCCTGGTCTTTGGGCTCTCGCTTGTCTACTTCCTCCACAGCACCTTCAAGCAGGAGAAAAGAGCAGTAAGAAATTGGAATCTCCTCCAGGTTCAAGACCATGACCAGCCCATTCTGTGGAAGGTGCATTTTCACCTGGGGAACAGCAGTCGGCCTGGCAACCAGTGCCGGAACTCCATTCAAGGGAAGCACCTCATCATAGATGAGCTAGGATACATTTGTGAAAGGAAGGATTTGCTGGTGAACGGCTGCTGTAATGTCAACGCCCCCGGCACGAAGAAGTACCGCTGTGATGGCTGCTTGCCCCATGGCTGCTGTGGTGCCTATGACTACTGTGTGTCCTGCTGCCTGCAGCCCAGCAAGTGACTTCTCCTGGAGTGCTTCCTCAACCGCGCAGGTGTGGCATTCCAGAACCTCTTCATGGCTGTTGAAGATCACTTCGAATTGTGTCTGGCCAAATGCAGGACCTCATCCCAGAGCGTGCAGCATGAGAATACCTATAGGGACCCCATAGCCAAGTACTGCTATGGAGAGAGCCCTCCTGAGCTCTTCCCCACGTGACAGGCACAGCAGACAACACACGGATGACCAGGCGCCACAGGAGAACTTGTGGCCTGAAGCCACCCTCCAGCGTTCTCTAGTCTGCATAGAAGAAGAGATGCCTCACACAGAAGTCTTGGCTTTGACCGCTTCTTGTGCTGTACTCTTTGGCCTCAGTCACCACTGGGCTCTACCTTGTGGAACTATTCTGTGAAGGAGCTTGGAAACACTAATGCATCACATACAAGAACAAACTACAGGCGAGCCTGTGGAGTTGCTGGTGCTCTGGGGCACTTCTACCGTTGCAAACTCCTCGAGTCCTTCACTGTAAATTTATTTATTGGATTTCTTTGGAGTAGTAGGAGCATGATAATAGTTCATATAGAAAGATATCTTGCCTTAATAGTCAAATATATTCAAGGAAATTGTTGTTTTCTTGTGTTCCTGGGTTTCCTGAGTGAAGTCATCCCTTTACCCCGATAAAATGTTTGGCCTTTTTTGTTTTTTTTGTTTTTTGTTTTTGTTTTTTTGGCCTTTTTGAACATGTATGTTCTCCCAAGGTAGTTGTTTTGAGTTTTGTTTTAAAAGCTCCTTCAGGAGTGGGCCCTGGACACTATATTCTGACATCTAAAATTGTCAACAACTCAAAGATACTATTCCATTCTTGCCCTCTACCAGCCACCTTGCAGGTGGCACCAGCTGCCCACAGGTTTTCTCATCATGGTATTTGTGCTTGCATTCCCTGCATGTGAGCATCCTCTGAATCAGAAATTCCAACTCCCTGTTCCAGAGGATTTTCTCATTTCCAATGCCACTGTTGAAACGATTGTGGTCTGCTCAGCCATGGTGCCCTGGGAGCCTCCTCCCTTCTGTCATGGAAACCTGCTGTTAGGGTAATTCCTAGATGAAGAGACACCTAATAACTGGCTGTAGGCAGTCATCCTTCATTGCTTTCAGCTTTGAGACATAGGACAGGTTCAGACCTTCAGTTTCCTTATGACTTATGAAGAAGAAGGCCCAATTTTCCGTCAAGGTGCTGCTGTAAGTGAGTCACTCCTACCCTCAGTGGGGTGAGCCCGTGAATGCTGGCTGGGCATGCCAGTTGTGGGTCCACATGTTCAACACTGAATTTCTCAGGCTCAAGGTCAAGAGTATTTGGTCCTCTGATAAGACATTCTGCCCCTTAAGTACTATGACTCTTTGCTCTCAGGAGACATGGACACACAGCTCTTTCCTGGAGCAAGCCCCTTACTAATCCTGGGATCAGGCCAGGTCTTTTTCATTTTTTGATTGTTCAGGCTGTTGACCTTGGAACCGGGTACTAGTTTTACAATCCACTTTTGACATTTTTTTCAATAGGGTTTTTTCTTTGAACCATGTTTGTCTTCCAGTATGTTTCTGCAGTATGTAGCAGTAATTCCCCATGATTTTCTCCTATTACTTTTTAAACCTTTCTTCCCAAAGGTGTTTGTCTTCCTTAAATAAGCCACCTTAGAGGGCTGTCTGGCAATTGTTTTTTTAATGTTTTTTTCCCAAAAAATCTATTTAGTTTGCATTGGACTTTTTGGATTCTATGTGCATTCACGGTGCTAAATCAAACTTCATATGTGAAAGAAATGTGCGTGTCTGGATGTTTTACATCTCATTCTTTTTGATAATTCGAGTCTGGTGTGTGTCTGTCTCATGTGAGTTGTCACTGGTATCAGCCTCTCCTTGGAGCTTGTTTGAACTTTTGAGCAATGTAACAGATTTAATGTGAAAATGGCTTTATTAAAAAAAAAAAAGATTGACTTAGATATTTTTAATTTTTATTAAATGAAATTTTCCTATTTTAAGTATTTGTAATGAAAAGTGCTAGCCTAATCAACATGGATGAAGATGGAGATGTTTACCTGCTAGCTAAGCAAGGTTTGTTCAATGTGAGAGGTATCTGAAGGTCAGACTCCTGATCCCAGCTTGGTGGTACTTGCATCATGGAGTTGTGGGTGCCAGTTATACACTGGCCACCATACACTGTTAGTTCTGTGTTATTTCCATCTGCTTTTACTCTGTGAAAAGTGATTTAGTTGGTGCCGATTCTCACTTATAGGCTGGGCAGCTCCTGGTGTTAATGCTCTGGGATTTGGCAACAGAGTCTATGTTCGCCCCACTCTCAGAGTGAATATTTTCATGGACTTTTTTTTTTTTTTTTTTTTAAGATTTTATTCGTTCATTCATGAGAGACACAGGGAGAGAGAGAGAGGCAGAGACACAGGCAGAGGGAGAAGCAGGCCCCATGCAGGAGCCTGACATGGGACTCGATCCCAGGTCCCCAGGATCATGCCCTGGGCTAAGGCAGCGCTAAACCACTGTGCCACCCGGGCTGCCCAATATTTTCATGGACTTTTATCAGATTTCTGTCTCAGCCTTTGTCATTTCAGATTGAAATTGAAAACATTCTAATCTCATTCTGCACTTGTAACGAAGCCTGTTTGTGTCTATTTTAAATTTTCATTTTGCAAGTCTTCTTCCATTCTGTTATGACTGATTAAAAGAATAAAACATGGGTTGTGAAGAGATTGATTTTAGATGCAAAGTTAAGATGAGGTTTGTGTATTATTTCAGCCATTTTTCACTACAGGGCTCTGTATTTTGTTGGCCATTTTGACCTCAAATAATTCCTTGACATACTACTACCTTTGAAAGATACTAATGGTCATTTCTTGATCCTACCATCTTCTAAATGAAGAGCATTTTCTAAACAACTTTAATGTGATGTTTTCCCACAGAACTCTCTCCTGTATATCCAGTTTTCTAAGCAATCCCTGAACATATTCCCCACCAGTTAGAGGATACCGATCTCCTTCAACCTGCTGCCTTTGCTGTTTGGTTCCTTTCCAGAGTAATTATTGACTGTTAACATTAGCTGTCAGCATGAATTTCGGCAGTATTCACCTGTTGACGTTGCACCAGCCTGATGTGTGTTGTACTCCATGGTTTGCTCTTTCTCCTGATGGAAAAGGTGTTGCCTTCAATATGCCCCTATATCCTGGGGCTTCCCCACTTCTCAGAAACAACTTCTGGCACTTTCTGACACACTGTGTTGGATCTTTCTTTGTGTCCTGTTGAGCCTCAGGTTCTTGATTTTTAGGGTCCTCTCTCCAACCCATCTCTCATTTTTCCTTCTTTGCTTGAAAATTGATACCTGGCAGAGAACTTAGAAAATGTGTTCTGTTATTTCTTTCAAAGACCGAGTTGTTTCCTTCTTACCAGGTCAACAAGGATTTTCTCCTAAAACTCCAAAGGAGCCATGTTCGTTAGTGAACACTGAGAAGTTGAAAGCACAACTCTTGCAAATTCAGACAGAACTGAATAATTCAAAGCAAGAATATGAAGAATTCAAAGAACTAACAAGGTAAAGTGTAAATGCACATTCATGCTTTCCTGTTTGAGTAACTTTAGTGTTGATTCATTTTAGCATTTAACATCAATTTAATTGAGCATTTTCCATTAAATACTAATTCTCATATAGCAACTAACTTGTTTTGACATGAAGAGAAAGCTCCTTAATATATTTAATGAACCTAGATGATACAGATATTTTCACTGATAACCGGGCTGCCCTAGTTACCAAATTTAAATCAACATTGTTAAGAATTAAATCAGGACAGCCCGGGTGGCTCAATGGTTTAGCGCCACCTTTGGCCCAAGGCGTGATCCTGGGGACCCGGGATCGAGTCCCACGTCAGGCTCCCTGCATGGAGTCTGCTTCTCCCTCTGCCTGTGTCTCTGCCTCTCTCTCTCTCTGTATCTTTCATGAATGAATGAATGAATGAATGAATGAATAAATAAATAAATAAATAAATAAATAAATAAATAAATAAATAAATAAATAAATAAATAAATCTTTTAAAAAAAGGAGTTAAATCAGGTGGGATGCCTGGGTTGCTCAGTGGTTTCAGGGTCTGCCTTTGGCTCAGGGCATGATCCCGGAGTCCTAGGATCGATCCCGGAGTCCTAGGGAGTCCTGCATTGGGCTCCCTGCATGGAGCCTGCTTTTCCCTCTGCCTGTGTCTCTGCCTCCCTCTGTCTCTGTGTCTCATGAATAAATAAACAAAATCTTAAAAAAAAAAAATTAGTATTTTTAGGAATTACAGGTTTGTTAATATTATTTATGCTCCTTTTGTAGAAAAAAATAGAAGCTTCATTCAGAGTATAACTAAGGTTAATGCTATCCTAAAATATAAAAAAGTGTTTATTTTATTTATTTTAGAGAGAGGCAGAGAGCGCACATGAGAGTAAAGGGCACATGGGAGTTAGGGGCAGAGGGAGCGGGAAAGAGAATCCCAAGCAGACTTCCTGCTGAGGGTGGAATCAGATGCAGGGCTCAACCTCATGACTCTGAGATCATGACCTGAGGTGAAACCAGCAGTCAGACACTAAACTGACAGCCACCTAGGTGCCCTAAAAGTGTTTATTTTGAGACTAGTATATCACGTGTGGTATCACGTGAACTATTTGGGCTTTTGAGTTGGAGCTCTACCTTTTTTTTTTTTTTTTTTAATATTTTATTTGTTTATTCATGAGAGACAGAGAGAGAGGCAGAGACACAGGCAGAGGGAGAAGCAGGCTCCATGCAGGGAGCCTGACATGGGACTCCATCCCGGGTCCCCAGGATCAGGCCCTGGGCTGAAGGCAGCACTAAACCGCTGAGCCACCCGGGCTGCCCGGAGCTCTACCATTTATTAGTCAACATAGCCATATTTTACCCAACTAGAAATTGAGGGTAATCTGAGAATATCTCAGATTTAGAGAGATAAGTATCAAGTTATATAAGAATATAAACTGTACTTTACAAGGACATTACTTATTATCTGAAATACTCAATTTTTAAATATTCCTTAGGAAAAAGCAGCTAGAATTGGAATCAGAGCTTCAATCTCTGCAAAAAGCAAACCTTAATCTTGAAAACCTTTTGGAAGCAACAAAAGCCTGCAAGCGGCAAGAAGTTTCTCACCTAAATAAAATTCATGCTGAAACACTTAAGGTAGGTGGTCTGAAGCAATTCTTTAATCCTAATGAGTTTGATCCCATTTTGTTGATAATGGAGAGAGACTGCACAGATGATCCCCAGATATGCTAGACTCCTTTGCAAGACAATCAACCCCAGAGTGACTGATCCAGCTGTTCTGATGTCTGCCTCCAGTGGTCCAGTGGTCCAGTGGTGGGATGTTGTGGGAAAGAAAGCATTTGAAATCAGACCTGGGTTCAGATTTAACCTGTCACTATCCTTAGGCAGGGTTTCCTCATTTCTGAGCTTCATATTTATGGTCTCCTAAGTGGGGATGAGGAGGATGTGATTGTAAGTTTTTTAGAGCATTAAGTGAGATAATAGAGCTGTGGCACCTGGTGGATCTTGACAGCTGTTGCTATAATGTACCATGTGCTCCCAGTTAGTGGTAGAAGAATAGAAATCCTAAGGACAAAGACCACTAAAGGATCTAAGATAAAACTAGTAATAACAAGAGGGCTTTTTTCCTAAACAACCATTGCCCTCATTAAAAAAAAAAAAAAAAAAAGTGAATATCTGAGAATGAGGAGAACCCAGGGAAAGCAAAAGATTAAGAAGGTGGTGTTGCTGATGCTGGTGATTGAGCTTTTGTACCAGATTCTGTGAAGGCTAAAAATATCTTTCTTTATACAGCTTAAACTTAATAATAGATGTTTATTTCTAATGGTTATTTTTAGAAGTGATATTTTTGATGTCACTTAATAGGAGACTTTTTTTTTTTAAGATTTTATTTATTTATTCATGAGAGACAGAGAGAGAGAGAGAGAGAGAGGCAGAGACACACAGGCAGAGGGAGAAGCAGGCTCCATTCAGGGAGCCCGATGGACTCGATCCCGGGTCTCCAGGATCATGCCCTGGGCTGCTTGCGGCGCCAAACCGCTGAGCCACCCGGGCTGCCCTAGGAGACCGTTTTTAAAAGAAATTGTATTCATTTGTTTGAGTAGACAATTCACATGATGGGAGTTTTTAAAGGTATAAAGAGTATACATTGACAAGTCTCTCTCCATCTTCTGTCCTTCCTGCCGACTAGCCAAGCCCCTTTTTGGAGACAGTCACTATCAGCAAGTCTTTTGGGGTTTTATTTTTCACCTTTTAATTTTTTCCTTTTTTAAAATTTTTTAATTGAAGTGCGGTTGGTATACAATATTATTTTAGTTTCAGGTATACAATATAGTGATTAGGTAGTTTTTTATATTATCCTATACATTATGCAGTGCTTACCCAATTAACTGTAGTCATCATCTGTCACCGTACAGGTTATTACAGTATTATTGACTCTAATCCCTATGCTGTACGTCACATCTCTGTGGCTTATTTATTTTAGAACTTGGAGTTTGTACCCCTTTACCCATCTCACCCATCTCCCCAACCTCTTCCCTTCTGGCAACCACCAGTTTGTTCTCTGTATTTATGACTCTGTTTCTGATTTGTTTTGTTTTTTAGATTCTACATATAAGTGAAATCATGTAGTGTTTGTCTTTTTCTGTCTGATTTATTTCACGTAGCAAGCTACCCTCTGGGTCCATCTATGGTATCACCAATGGCAAGGTCTCATTCTTTTTTACGGCTGAGTAATATACCAGTGTATATACGTGTGGGGATGTGTATGTGCATATATATATCACATCTTTATGTGTTTATCTATTGATGGACACTTGAGTTGCTTATATATCTTAGATACTGTAAATAATATTGCACAAAATGTAGGAGTGCATGTATCTCTTCAAATTAGTGTTTCCATTTTCTTTGGGTTAATACCCAGTAGAAGAATTTTGCTGGACCATATTATAATTCTATTTTAATTTTTTTGAGGAACCTCCATATTGTTTTCCACACTAACTGTACCATTTACATTCTCACCAGTAGTGTAGAAGCCTTTCCTTTTCTCCACATCCTTGCCAACATTTACTGTCTCTTGTCTTTTTGATGCTGGCCATTCTGATAGATGAGGTGGGGTGATATCTCATTGTGGTTTTGATTTGCATTTCTCCAATGATGAGGGATATTGAGCAATTTTCTCATGTGTCTGTTGGGCATCTGGATGTCTTTAGAAAAATGTTCAGGTCCTCTCTGCCTTTTTTTTTTTTTTTTAAATTTTTATTTTTTTATGATAGTCACACACAGAGAGAGAGAGAGGCAGAGACACAGGCAGAGGGAGAAGCAGGCTCCATGCAGAGAGCCCGACGTGGGACTCGATCCAGGGTCTCCAGATCATGCCCTGGGCTACAGGCGGCGCTAAAATGCCGTGCCACCAGGGCTGCCCTCTGTATGTTTTAGATATTAAACTCTTATTAGATATATCATTACAGGTATCTTCTCCCATTCAGTAGGTTGCCTTTTTTATTTTGTTGATGGTTTCCTTATCTTTTTCTTTTTCTGGGTACAGTATACTTTAATTGATGGTACATGACAAGGTAGGACTCCCCAAGACCCTCTCCTTCTTCAGGGAGTCTGGGGTGGAAACTAGGTAGAGTTCGGGAGATTCTCATTGTGTTGGGTGAGTTGGGACAAGGACTCCCCAGTAGCTAAGGGCCTCTCTTTCTCTTGCTTTTCCTGGGGCTGGTGGTCTGGAGGGCTCTTCTTGGAGGCAGCATGGACTGTAAGGTCCATCACCCAGTTGCTGTCGCTAAATTCATTGTCATAGCAGGAAACGAGCTTGACAAAGTGGTTATTGAGGGCAATGCCAGCCCCATCATCAAAGATGGAAGAGTGGATGTCATTGTTAGAGTTGCTGGGCAAACCTGGTCCTCAGTAGGGCCTAGGATGCCTTTGAGGGGGCCTTCCTATGCCTATGTCACCACCACCTTCTTGATGTCATTGTATTTGGCAGCTTTCTCCAGGTAATGGGTCAGATCCATGACTGACACGTTGAGGGTGGGGACACAGAAGACCATGCTTGTGAGCTTCCCATTCAGCTTGGATGACTTTCCTACAGCCTTGGCAGCACCAGTAGAAGCTAGGATGATGTTCTAGGAAGCCCCTCAGCTGTCATTCATGCCACAGCTTTCTAGAAGGGCTGTCCACGGTAGTCTTGGTGGCCATGATTGCATAGACTATGGTCATGAATCCCTCCACCATGCCAAAGTTGTCATAGATGACCTTGGCCACAGGGGCCAAACAATTGGTGGTACAGGAGGCATTGCTGATAATCTTGAAGGAACTGCCATATTTCTCATGGTTCATGCCTGCCACAAAATGGGGGCATCAGAAAGGGCAGAGATGATGACCAGCCCCCCTCTGCCCCACCCTTCAAGTGAGCCCTAGGCTTCTCTATGGTAAATGAAGACCCCAGTGGACTCCACAACATACTTAGCACCAGCATCATCTCATTTAATGTTGATAGGATCTTGCTCCTGGAAGATGGAGATGGGCTTTCCATTGATGACAATTTCCTGTTCTCAGCCTTGGTTGTGCTGTGGAATTTGCTGTGGGTGGAATCATACTGTAGACCATGTTGTTGAGGTCAATGAAAGGGTCATTAATGGTGACATTGTCTACTTTCCCAGGGTTAAAAGCAGCCCTGGTGACCAGGCACCCAGTACACCCAATCTGTTTAGTCTGACCTTCACCACTGTGTCTCTGGGATGTGGCTGGCACTACACCAGATGTGGCTGTCTGTCAAATGGGGAGGAGCAAAGAGCCTCTTTTATGTACTTTTAAAGACCCAACGAACCTCAAGGTCATCAGCATATTCTACTTTTTTCACTACTTTTGTAATTTTCTCTTTACTTTGAGATGTTAAATCCATCTGCTATTTTATTTTTGAATGGTATTACATAGGGATTTAACTTTTTTTTTAAGTTTCTATGGAATTTATTTTTTTTAATAAATTTAATTGTTATTGGTGTTCAATTTGTCAACATACAGAATAACACCCAGTGCTCATCCCGTCAAGTGCCCACCTCAGTGCCCGCCACCCAGTCACTCCCACCTCCCCTTCTACCACCCCTAGTTCGTTTCCCAGAGTTAGGAGTCTTCCATGTTCTGTCTCCCTTTCCAGTATTTCCCACTTATTTTTTTCTCCTTTCCCCTTTATTCCCTTTCACTATTTTTTATATTCCCCAAATGAATGAGACAGGGATTTAACTTTTAATAGTCCTTGTTTTTCTCACTATTTTGAACTTTACACATATAAATCATTGTTTTTCTGTGTATTTTCTTCCTGTGTTCTATTTGACTATTCATATGCTAATCACCGATTTAAGGCCTATACCCTTATAATGTATTTTTATGTGGGTCAGGGAAGTCTTCCTAATTTGTTCTCTTTTTAAATTGTTTTTCCTTACACTTATATTCTTTATATGAAGTTTGGAATTGGCTTAACAAGTTTCAGTTTTAAAAATCTAACTAGAATTTTGCTTGAGACCACATTGAATTGATAGATTTGTTTCTATTTAGGCATTTCTCACCTGCCTCTCAAGGATACTCTTTCTTTTGGTGATTAGAATTTCAATTTTATCCTCTCTGTTCACATAGTAACTAAATACTTTTGCTATTTTGTTCATGGGTACTAATACTGTTTCATAATCACATTTTGCTGTAGATTATGACTACGCCAACCAAGGCTTATCAACTTTGGTCTCGAACAGTACCAAAATTAAGCCCTGAAGTGGGGAGCTTTGGCCCTGTGTGCACTCAGAATTCAAGTGAGTTAGATGATAATATCTTGAATGAGCCAATTCCACCTGACATGAATGAACAAGCTTTTGAGGCCATTTCTGAAGAGCTTAGAATGGTGCAGGTAATGTTTAGTTTCAGAAAACACGAGTAAAAACAAACTTCCTTTACTGTTTCAACTCTGTAATGTTTAGTGTTCAAACCTGTATACTATTAAAATTGTATTTCTTTAAATATGGATGTGTGAAAACTCCTGACTTTGAAATCCGCTCTGATTTGCTCTTCAGTATTTAGCAAGGCCCCCTCTATAGTCTCCTGGGGCTTTGGTTCTCTCATATGTGAAGAAACTGGTCTCTTTGCCACCAGCTTCAAGTTCCAGGTCTGGTTTATGTGACACAGTACTATATCTGCTAAAGAAAATTAAAATGATTGAAAGAATCTTATTATAGATCAAATTTCAGGCAGTTTTTGGTATATTTGAAAGAACCTGTGAAATGTGCTTATTTCAGAATTCTGGTGATTTATTTTTTTTAAATGTTTTTCTGCTGTCTAGTAAAATTTAGAGTGAGCCACACCACTCTCAAATTCCAGACTTTTTGCCCTTTCCAAGGCATAGAGGCCATTCTGGTAAAGTCACTCACATGCGGCCCTGGGAAAACTTCTTAGAAGTCTCAAGATGGTTCTGTGATTGAATCCACTTAATTTTAACCACCTTTTCCCTTGTATTTCAAACTATTTAATTAAAAGGACCACAGGTATAATTCTGAGACCCCACAAGTCATTAGTGTCGTCTTTTGAAATTGTTTTCTGGCTCCCAACTGGCCTCTGATGTCTTTGTGCATATAAGGTTTTGAATTTAATTTTTTGTTTTTCTAATGCCGAAGAGACAGTGGATTGTTGAGAGTTCCATTAAAAAGAATTTTTGGCAACAGAAGTTTTTGTGTTGCTGTAGGAACAGATGAATGCCCTTCAAGTGAAGTTGGATGAAGAAGAGCATAAAAACCTCAGGCTTCAACAGCACATTGACAAACTGGAACATCACTCTATACAAACGCAGGAGGTAAGGCCAGGAGTGTGGCCCCAGAAAATTACGTGAAACAAAGCCACAAAGTGAAAGGATTATGAGAAGAAAATGCCTTCACAAAGCCTCTGTCAAGGCTTATTTGAGTTGTATTTATTGTGTTACTTCACATACTGCTCTGATCATGACACACACACCCCTAGTCTGAATTCTAGCACACTTTGTCGATAGTGCCAAGAGATCTCTTGTGCTGTTAGTTTGGAACAAAGTAAGATGGATGGACAGTCCAGGTGCTTGCAGTGATCCTTCCCTTTGTTGATCATCCTCACTGTAGCTCATGGGAACAACCAATTTTCTTCTCTCAGAGACCTTAAACTAGATGTTTAAAACAGAAACAAGGTACTAATTTATAGTATATCTTAGTACACCAATATTCCTTTTCCAATAAACTTATCTTTTTCTCAAAGCTTTTCTCATCAGAAAGAACTGACTGGACCAGACAACAGCAAGAGCATCTCTCACAATTGAATGTCCTTGAAAAGCAGCTTCAGGACACTCAAACTAAGAATGACTGTGAGTTTGAACAACTGGGAGCTTTGTCATCTGAATACTGTTAACTCAGTGTCTTTTGACTCTTGTGAATAAATCTTGCCCTATATTTTGGGTTTTTCAAAATTTTAAATTAGATGACCAAACTTGAGTCTGCACGACAGTGATAAGTAACAGTAATATGTCATAATTGGGTAATTTGCTCGAGGACTGCTCACAAACAAGTGATTGAACTGTTTGCTGAAAGTTTTTTTTTTTTTTTTTTAATTTTTATTTATTTATGATAGTCACAGAGAGAGAGAGAGAGAGGCGCAGAGACACAGGCAGAGGGAGAAGCAGGCTCCATGCACCAGGAGCCCGATGTGGGACTCGATCCCGGGTCTCCAGGATCGCGCCCCGGGCCAAAGGCAGGCGCCAAACCGCTGCACCACCCAGGGATCCCCTGCTGAAAGTTTTAATACGGCTTTGAAAACAAATTGTCTTTAAATTATATGATGAATAATGTTTTGATAGTGACAAAATAAAGCATAAATTAGATATTTGTATATATCCATAGTTGGGAATATCGCTTAATTCCCAGGTTTTTTTTTTTTTTTTTTTCAGTTTATTTCTCCTTTCGTCAAAGTGTTTGCAGCAGTTTATAATAAAGCTAAAAGGGGATCCCTGGGTGGCGCAGCGGTTTGGCGCCTGCCTTTGGCCCAGGGCGTGGTCCTGGAGACCCGGGATCGAATCCCACATCGGGCTCCCGGTGCATGGAGCCTGCTTCTCCCTCTGCCTGTGTCTCTGCGCCTCTCTCTCTCTCTGTGACTATCATGAATAAATAAAAATTAAAAAAAAAATAAAGAAAAAAAATAAAAAATAAAGCTAAAAGACAGCCATTGTGTTTTCTTTGACCAAAGAGTTACCTAATTTAGTTGGAGTTTCCTTAGAAGACCAGAAGCATTTAACCCATTTTGGAAAGTTCTGGTACATTACCAAGGAGTTTTCAATAAGTAAGATTAGATCGCTTAAAATGTGCTTAGTCTCTTGATTTCTGTCCCTTATATTAAATTTTCATGCACATGCTACAGGAGAAATGTAGAGTCAAATGGCCTGCAGATCAGAGACAGATGTTAAGTCTCCTTTTTTTGTAGAAATACATCAAAAATCTAAGCAAAGGGGAGGAAGAAAATAATCTGAGTGCCCCTAGGTACCAACTGCTTGGTTGTTTAACTTTTTTTTTTTTTTTTGATTGTTTATCATCTTAAAATTGGTATCTTTACTTTTTTGCTGTTTGTGTGAAGATATCCCTCAAACTTATTTACCTACTTTGTTAAAAAAAAAAATTATATAAAGAAACCTGTTGAGAGTTTATTTTCTTTCTTTCTTAGTTTTGAAAAGTGAGGTGCATGACCTGCGTGTAGTTCTTCATTCTGCAGACAAGGAGCTGTCTTCCATGAAACTGGAGTATAGTTCGTTCAGAGAGAGTCAGGAGAAAGAACTGAGTAGCCTTTCTGATCGACATGCGCACACACAGCTTCAACTGGACAGCGTCAGGTAGAGTTGTTCTGTTATGACGTCCCGTTGCTGGTTGGCCTGCAGCCTGGGCCTACTCGCTGTGCAAGTGCTATAAACCCAACCCAAACTAGTTAAACAAAAAGGTAAATTATTGGCTCACAATACTGGGGAGACCTAGAGGTGATTTTGGTTTCAGGAACAAACTAGATTGAGTTTCAGAAGATATCATCAGTGCATGTTCTCTCTGTCTCTGTGTCTCTGCCTGTATCTGTCTGTCTGTCTTTCTGTGTCTCTCTCTCTGTCTCTCTCTCTCTGTCTCTCTAAGTCCCTGCTCTTTTTCCCTCAGTATGTTGCCATTACTCTGTCCTACTTTTGAGAGCCTTCCTTTATGTGACAAGGAACAGATTGCCTCAGACAGCTCCATCTTCTGCCTCTTAGCATAACGATCCCTACAATGACCTCTCTCCCAGAAGCCGTGTATCAGTCCCAGGGAAAATCCAAATCAGCCTTTCGGGAGTCATCTGCTTACCTTTGGGCCAATTACTCATTGAGAGTTTGGGCCAATTACTCATCAAGAGTTTGAGATGGCATGGGCCCAACATAGTACCTTTCCAGAGGAAAAGGTGTGCTCTTACTAGAAGGGACACACAGTACGAGACTGACTAAATCAGCAGTTGTCACTATTGTCCATGGTAACTCACCTGAAGCCAGTGGGAGTCAGTGCTAGTACTCTTGAAACAAAGGAATGATAGACAGAAGTTGTTTTTACTATTCTTCTTGCTAATTTCAACCTGTTGTAAAACCATTTTGTGGTGTCAATGCCAACTTGTGGGTCCATGGCAATAACTTAATAATAGACATCTGGCATGTGATACGGTGAGTGTCAGAGACGTTGCAAAGGTTTAAATCTGCAATTTGTATGTGTTTTCCCCAAATGTAAGGAATTAAAATAGAGGAAGAAAACCTGAGGTCTGCAGACCAAATCCATACAGACAGGTTTTTACTGGGCCTGCCCAGTATGATTTGAAAAAGCTTAGCATAGCATTCTCAAAATTGAAAGCTTTCTTATAAAAATCTGTCTTTTAGCGTCCTCTGAAAATCCCATCTCTGCCATGTGAATGACTCTTGAGACAGAGTCTCACCCCATGAGACAGGGGTGTGTGCAGAGTCCACATGCCCTCCACTGCCCCTACACACTGTCCCCAGCACCAAGACTCCAGCCAGTTGCCATTTGTCATCCCTGGTGCACTGTTGTTTTTTCTTACACCTGGCATCTGTTTTCAACATCTTAGTCACTGATTATAATCTTGGCTCTGTTGTAAATTAATTTTGTGTGATTTTTTTGAAAAGGTCACTTCAACTAATCTCATTGGGTTTTAACTTCCTGATGTTCATGTCAGTTCAAATAGATCTAAAATGTTAAGAATCCCCACAATATTTGACTATATGCTTAAATTCTGTCTTAAAAATAGCGAGCATATTTCCTTGTTTTTTTTTTTTAAAGATTAATTAATGTATTTATTCATGAGAGACACAGATACAGAGACATAGGCAGAGAGAGAAGCAGGCTCCATGCAGGGAGCCCGATGTGGAGCTCAATCCCGGGACTCCACGATCACATTCTGGGCGTGAAGGCAGAAGCTCAATCGCTGAGCCACCCAGGTGTCCTTATTTCCTTGCTTTTTAAATTAGATACAACTTAATTTTTCTCAGTGACTCAGGTTTAACACTGAGGGCATCACTCTCTGGGCTGCTTGTACTCCATGGCCTTCCAGGCAATGAAGAGGCCCCTGCATGAAATAGCACAACACCACTGTGTGTTTCTTGAATCATTTGGCTGCTTTATATATACAGTTTATATCATAAATACATCCCCCCTTGTTCCCGTCTCTTGTCTGTATATCTGTCTTTAGCAGCTGATTTATACTGCTTTGAAATTTGCTGCTTCTGCCCTGCTTCAGTTAGTAAAGCAGATCAATCCCCATCTAATGACCTGTGTATAAGCTGGGACATCTGTTTTGGATGGTGCCAGAGTCAGGTTCATTGTTTATAAGTTCTTGGCCAAGCTCTGGATGTTTGGGTGTGTCATAAAATGTGTGGAGAGGAATGAGGGGATGAGAACCTAAAAAGCAGGAAATAATAATTATATGAATTATGAGAGTTTTGTCTGAGGGAGTTTACTCTCTTGATCAAATTAAAGCCCCATTTGCCATCTTAAAACTTTCCTAGAGTTCAGAGAATATGTGATGATGAATGGATAGAGGTGAGCTACCACCAAAACTAAGTTAAGGCCAGTCCCTAACTCACATGAGAGAGGTTTAGGTCTGGCACCCCCTAAAATGAATCCATGACCCTAACTGCCCATCAGTTTCGCACGTGCAGTTGAGACCACGGGAGGAAGAATGAGGAGGTAGGCGGCTATAGGCTTACATGCCCACCTTGTCTTTTCCATCCCTATCACACTGCTCTGTGGTCCAGTGTGTCTTATATGTTTGTGCATTGTGGGCATTCCACACAAGTTCATGAGGAGCTTTATGTCAGTCAAGGCTTCTGTAAGTTGGGAATGGTCTGTATGTAGATGGGAGAAGTGGAACTGCCGATAATCTGACTAGCAGAACTACATTTAATGTTTATATTTACCATTGTAAAAATGTTTTCCTGATAAAGATTAGAAAAGGAAAAGCTTCTTGAGAGCAAAGCCTGCCTACAGGATTCCTATGACAACTTACAAGAAGTAATGAAGTTTGAAATTGACCAACTTTCAAAAAACCTACAAAACTGCAAAAAAGAAAATGAAACTCTGAAATCTGATCTGAATGTAAGTTAAGAAGGTTATTGCTTATTGATGAATTTGTCCTGGATGTGTGATTGTTCCCTGGAGCACAGGGCAAAGTCTGTTTTGACCTCTCCCTAACTTCCTGTACTGGCCCATCATGCCTGCTGACATAGAAGATACTTGATGTGTTTGTTGATTACACGTTGCTAGTAACCATTACTTAAAATCTGATGTGACGTTGTCTTTTAGAATTTGGTGGAGCTTTTTGAGGCAGAAAAAGAACGCAATAACAAATTATTATTACAATTTGAAGAAGATAAAGAGAACAGTTCTAAGTGAGTGCTATTTATCTTTTCCGTTAGTTGACTAGAATATCATTTACTACCATATTAACTTGAGTTACTTTTTTATTGCTGATACCCTGTAAAGTTATTTTTTTTTAAGCATTTTAAAATACCAGATTCTTTTGTGTAAGAGGGTAGAGAAACTTAATTTTTCAAAAGCATTTGATAAGCAGCTGTGATACTTTTGAAACAAATTGCAGTTGGTAGTGATCAGAACCCAGGGCATTCTCTAAATAAATCACAGTAATTTTATAACTGGAAGGTGGGGAACTGATTTTTATTTCTGTCTCTACTGTTCTTTTTCTAGCTGTTCTGTTTTTCTCTTGGTCTCTTCACATGAATGCCATTGTCTTTCTTCCTGCTCTCTCCCAAGTTCTTTCCCTTAGTGATCTCTGTCAGTCACTTGGCCTCAGCCAACAGGATGCTCATTACTCTAGTGAGAAGAAATTGTATTTATTTATTCAACAAATGCTTGTAGAGTTCTTAGTATGACTCAGATTGTCTTCTGGGCCTGGGGATACAGGGGTGAATACATCTAGTGGGCCTACATCCTAGTTTGGAAGCAGTTAACATTTAGTCATTTGTTCATATACTAGGTGATATCCAACAAGCCAAGCACTATTCTGGCAAATGCCAGAACATTTATTTAGAAGTAAGACTGAACAAAATATCCCCATCCCCATGAGTTTCACATTCTAGCACACAGAGATAGGTAATAAACAAATGCTTATGTTAGCCAGTCCTAAGTGCTCTGAAGAAAAAGAAAGTCGTAGCCCAAAGATGGGATCTCCTTAAATAATTGTTGAAGAAACAGGTAGATATCGGACTCCTCCTGGAATGCAATGCCTAACACCATGTGTGTGCTGCACAGAGTTCTGTTGCAGTTCATTGAATCTTTTCTGTACAAACACACTTAATTCCTGTTTCTATTGGAATAAGTTGTGAATAAAAAAAATCATTCTTTTCTTCCAGAGAAATCTTAGAAGTTCTTGAGGTTGTGCGTCAGGAGAAACAGAAAGAGATGGCCAAGTGTGAGCAGCAGGTGAGTGACCTCTGCTCTAATTTTAGAGTTTGAGATCTGTAACTTCTGTTCCTGATGTTGGAATAGGTGTATTAGAAACACGGTTTCAGCAGTCAGGTGTCAGAAATTGGTAGTAAAAAGAAGGACTTGTTGGTTGGTTGTATTATTTTTGAACTCTTGCTTTCCTAACTCCTAGATGGCTAGTCATACTTTCTTGGTGGTCCCTTGTTGGAAACCCACAGCATCATCATTGCCTGTTAACCCAGCTTCTCGTTTTCAAGTTTTAAGCTAGAGAGCATTGTGTAATGTGAAAAGCAGATTTCACCTCCCCCCCTTTTTTTCTATATGTGTGTGTGATTTAATTTTTTTCTCAAAATACTTCTTTTTCCCCATAGATGGCAAAAGTACAGAAACTGGAAGAGAGCTTATATGCTGCAGAAAAAGTAATCCATTCTCTGGAGAAGTCTAGAGATGCTGACAAGGTTGGTAGAGGCCAAAGCTGCATCCCTTGGCATTTTCTTTAGAAGTGATCCTTTAATGCTCTAGTTCCTGCTCCCACGGTGACTGGTAACTGACATTTCTAGAGATGCTTAAGCCTTGTTCATCTTCCGAGGTTGCCAGAGAAGGAGGTCTTCTTTTCTTTTCTTTTCTTTTTTCTTTTCTTTTCTTTTCTTTTCTTTTCTTTTCTTTTCTTTTCTTTTCTTTTCTTTTCTTTTCTTTTCTTTTCTTTCTTTCTTTTTTTTTTTTAAAGGAGGTCTTCTATTTAAGTTAATACTCCATGTAACTACAGGGGCAAACTGTTGTCATTTCTGTTGGCATCGTTTCTAAAACACATCCTGTCAGTTTAACTAGGATACTGTTAGTAGGACCTTTTCTTGTTGGCTCTGAATCCTGTAATACAAAAACTGTCAAATCCCTGCTGTTGATTTTCACCAGAATAGTAAACAAAATATGTATGTCCAAGTGTAAAATTCAGTATAAATTCCTTAGGGGCAGCCCTGGTGGCTCAGCGGTTTGACACTGCCTTCAGCCCAGGGTATGATCTGGAGACCCAAGATCGAGTCCCACATCAGGCTCCCTGCATGGAGCCTGCTTCTCCCTCTGCCTGTGTCTCTGCCTCTCTCTCTGTGTGTGTCTCTCATGAATAAATAAATAAAATCTTAAAAAAAGAAAAAATTCTTTATATGCCTACCCCTAATTCATTCAGAAAAACCAAAACAGATGTTTCAATAAAAGAGTATAAAGCCATTAAAATATAAATTGATAATGTGACATCTTTTGCTAAATAAAATTGACTTCTCTGACTGTCATTAGGAAAGACAAACTTTGTTGTTTAAAAGTGATCTCCTCCTAGGGCGCCTGGGTGGCTCAAGTCAGTTAAGCATATGTGTTCAGCTCAGGTCATGATTTCAGGGTCCTAGAATTGAGCCCTGTATTGGCCTCCCTGCTCAGTGGGGAATCTGCTTCTCTCTCTACTCCTCTCCCTGCTTGTGTTTTTTTTCTCTCTCCAATAAAATCTTAAAATTAAATAAAAATGATCTCTTGCTTAATGCCATTGAATATGAAGATATTGTTTCTGTCCTCGTCAGGAAGTTGTAGCTGACCTCATGAGCCAGATCCAGGAGCTAAGAACATCAGTCTGTGAGAAAACAGAAACCATAGACACCCTGAAGCAAGAACTGAAGGACATAAGTGTAAGTTGTCACTGACAAGATAGCACATTTGAGCACAAGATGCACTTCACAGATTCCTCAAGAGTTTAACAAATGCTCCACCAGAAAAAAAGATTTCTGTGGTCATAACGGCATGCAAATATTAGTACCACAGGTTTCTGGATTTGCAGAACTTATAGAGAGCCTTGAATATGCTCATGTGCAGTGTGTGCCTCTGGGAGGTGGTATAGGCTGTGGCACTACTCGGACCACCTGGGCCTAGGAACAGTGTTCTGTGTTCACCCTTTGATCAGAAACGGACTGGTTGTGGTCTGTGATAGTAAAGGGTATGTAGTGTTCCTTAACTGCTTCAAGAAGAAACCTTGACAGATTTTGGTGAAGTTCAGAGACATTTGTTACATAGTGAGTTTTTGCATTATTGGACTTCATGGTCTCAAGTAACTACTTTCCCTTGCAAGTATCTAAGTGGAATGTTGGTGCTTCCTCCTCACCTCCGATCAGGGTGAAGGCTTTTGTCCACATTCCCCATTCCTCTGCTACAAAGGAAGCTTGCTGTTCTCCACATTTATTGCAAAAGACATCTCCTGATAAAAGTGCGATAATATGGGGTGCCTGGCGGGCTCCATCAGTTGAGGGTATGACTCTTGATCTCATGGTCATGGTTCGAGCTCCACGCTGGGTGTAGAGATTACCAAAAAACAAATACAAAACCAGAAACCTTGATGTGTTTTCACTGGTACCTATGGGACTTTTTGACATCTCTTCACCATTTGAGCATTTACTCTTTCATTCCTTCATCCAACAAGTACTTACTAAAAGATTTGTGGTAATATCATCACCTCAGAGCTCAAACTCCTTGTTCTTTTGACCTAAAAATAAACATAGTAGGGGCACCTAGGTGGCTTAGTCCGTTAATTGTATGCCTTCGTTCAGGTCATGATCCCAGAGTCCCTGGGATCGAGTGCGGCATCCAGCTCTCTGCTCAATGGGGAGTCTGCTTACCTCTCTCTCTGCTCCTCCCCCTGTTGTACTCTCTGTCTCTCCCTCAAATAAATAAGTAAAATTAAAAAAAAAAAAAGTAAACACAGTAAAGGAGACCACTCTTGTATCATAATTTTCTTTTCTGCAGTGCAAGTACAACTCTGCTTTGGCTGACAAGGACGAGAGCAAAGTGTTGATTAAGCAACAGGAAGTGGAGATTCGGGATCTGAAAGAAGCCCTTAGACTGAGAATACTCTCTGAGGACATAGAGGTAGACTTTAACACATCCTGACACTTGTTTTTCCCCTTGTTGATGTTTATATGTGTATGTGTGTGGGGAGGTTATTAATGAAGAAATAGAGGGCTTTATAAAGGAATAAGTCAAGGGCAGCCCCAGTGGCGCAGCGGTTTAGTGCCGCTTGCAGCCAGGGTTATGATCCTGGAGACCCAGGATTGAGTCCTGCGTCGGGCTCCCTGCATGCTTCTCCCTCTGCCTGTCTCTTTCTCTGTCTGAATGAATGAATGAATCTTTTAAAAAATAAAGGAATAAGTCATAATTAGAGCCATTTTCCCTAGAGTAGTTAGGCCATTAATAGGTAACATTAAAATTGTTATATTTTGGGATGCCTGGGTGCCTCAGCGGTTGAGTGTCTGCTTTTGGCTCGGGGTGTGATCCTGGAGTCCTGGGATCGAGTCCCACATCGGGCTCCCTGCATGGAGCCTGATTCTCCCTCTGCCTGTGTCTCTCTCTCTCTGTCTCTCATGAATAAAGAAATAAAATCTTTAAAAAAGAAAAAAATTATTCTATTTTATCCAGTTGATTGATTTTCATTGTGCTGACACCTCGTAAGTTCCTATAACTGACCCTCTTCCTGAAAGGGACCAGAGTGGAAGCTGTGTTTACTTGGTAGAGTGAAGCAGGGAGCAAAGAAAGAGCAGGTTAACAGTTTAACCTCAGGGTTGCCTCTTGTGTCTTAGCTAATATAGGTTTTCAGGTTTTTTGTTGTAAATTTATGTTTTTTAATATTTAAGGGTACTATCACAAGGTTCAATATTCAAATTATGTAAAGCAGTATACATTCCCTCATGTATCCTTTCAGAGATATTTTAGGCAAATCTCATATACATTTTGTTTTCCTTTTCTCACACAGATGGTAAACACACTAAGTATACTGCTCTGTGGTTGCTTTAGAAATAAAGTTTTCTTGCTAAACTATGCTACCCATGAAACAAACTCAGCAAATACCTATTGAGCCCGTCTACCATACATCCTTGCCTGACTTGGCATTTGTGAATGGAGGAATGATTGAAGCACTGTTACTTACCTCAAAATATGCCATCTAGCTTAAGAATTAGATGTATTTTGATGTAATCAATGGCCTGAGAGCACGGGAAGGGGAGGAAAAGATTGATTGAGGTTGGAGAATTCCAGAGTGCTTCCCAGAGGAGGTAGGATTTGTACAAGACTTTGATGGGGGAGGGAAGCTCGGCAGCTGTGGGTGTTTGGGGGGGTGGAGCAGTCCCTATCAAGGCTGGAGGTGAGGGAGTCTGTGTCATGGAAGGTCTCGAGAAGCATTGGCTGTATCTTTCAGGAAGCCAGGGCAATAGAGACTTTAGCTCAGGCCAAAGATGATGAGGCCCAGTCCAAAAGTGCTGGTGGGGATATAGGACGAGCTAGAACTGAGCAGTGCATCAGAAGTACCACTGACAGTTGCTGTTGTCTGTAGGACGTGTACTGTGGATGCAGGAGCAGTCAGAGTAGGCACCAAGGGCTCCAGCCATAATGACCACAGATGTTTCTGTGTACCCCTGAGATGGACAAATAGAGGTCTGGGGGAAAATTAGTGGAGTAACTTTTACACACACTAGTTTTGAACTTTTGAGAACCTGTGGGGATAGATATCCAAGGCCCATATTACCCAGTAATTTGTATTTATATTCTCCTGTACCCCAGGAGGGACTTGAAGCTGTTAACATATATACAATGGAAGGAGATTAAAACAGACAAGTAAAATCCAGGTCAAAGGAAGATAAGACAAGTAGTAGGCTGTTAAGGGCACAGGCTGTGGAGTTGGACTGCTTGGGAGTCTGAGTCCTGGCTCTGTGACCCTGTGAAAGTTATATTTCCCTCTGTGCCTCATTTGTCACATCTCTGGAGCAGAGATAATAATACTGCCTCGTGCGTAAGAGGAGAAGATGAAATGAGGTAGTACATGGAAAGTGCTTAAGACACTGGCACCTTGTAAGTGCTCAGTCCACAGAAGCTGGCAATATTTTTTGGAGGCTTGTTGAAAAGTTCTACACAGTGTCAACTAACTATACTCTGATTTAAAAAAAAAGAAATTAGGGGTACCTGCTGTCTCAGTTAAGCATGTGCCTTTGGCTCAGGTCATGGTCTCCAGGTCCTGGAATTGACCAGGCGTCAGGCTCCCTGCTCAGTGGGAAGCCTGCTTCTCCTTCTCCTTCTCCCTGCTGCTCCCCCTGCTTGTGTGCTCTCTCTGTGTCAAATAAATAAGTAAAATCTAGAAAAAAGGAATTAAAAGGAAAAATTAGCACACAAAAGCCACACCCTGAGGTCTTGTACAGAGTATAAAATAGGACTAAAAATTCAGCTGGGTGCTGCCTGTGGCCAGAGGGCAAAGGGAAGTCTCGCTGTGTGAGTGGGAGTGGCTGAATGATGCATGTTCAATATAATTTTCCTAAAAGCTCTTCTTTACTCCCTTTGTCTCCTTATATCTTTCTTTCTCTTCCCTTCTTGAAAAAAAAGTATGACTCTGCATATTGAAGTATCTTAGATTCAAGTGGAATTTACCCCACAGTCAGTTCACATCCCCTTTTTCCTCATCTCTCAGCTTTGTTAGCTAACGTATTTACAACTGAGGACAAAGGGGTCCTTGCCTTGTTCCGTACAAGAGCCCGGAAGACTCAAGAAAGACAGACACATCCTGGTGGTAAATGGACACAGGAAGGTACATGAGTAGCTCCCCCAGGGAGAATAGAGTGGCCCAAAAACCTTGCTAAAGTCAAAGAAACGCAAGTTAAAAATGGAGCTTCTTCTTGATCTTATGGCTGGTAAATATTAAGATCCAAGTCAGAGAAGGATGATTACTCACACTTCTGGTGAGGTTTTAAGTCCAGCCTTTAGGGAGGTGGTCTGGCAATGCACAGCTTTCATTTTTTTTGCATAAGCTTTGAGTTTGTACTTTTAGAAATTAGCCTAAGGAACTAATCTAGATGTGAGAATATAACACATATAATAATGAAAAATTCAAATCAGCCAAAATATTCAGTGATGGGTTAAATTGTAGTGCATTCATAAGATGAAATCAAGCCTACCCAATGAAAAATGATAGGGTAAAGGAAAGAATATGTGGAAAAGTGTGGTGCATCAAGCATGTCTATATGTGTGCATGTATCACATTTTTCCACAGTACTCTTACATTTATTATTATTGTACGTGACATGTACATGATACATATCATGCATAGTATTCTCTATAAAATACTGTACACATTAACTTATGTGTAGTTATAGAAGTTTACATATATATACACATACATACATGTATATACATATATACATACACATTTGGAAAGTTATGGTAAGCAGATTCTGCTCTAACTTGGTAGGGATCGCATGCTGTGTACATAGGAACTATGCAACCCATAGGACTCCTAATTCTTCTGCCACTCTCCAGCAAGCTACTTTGCTGAAACTCTAATGGCCTATGACACTGTAGCAGTGTCTAGTGACTGCCTGGATCCTCCCCAAGCTGGCTGAGGGCCATTCATCTTTACAGCTGTTTACCTTCCAACATATAAAGGACTAGAGTCAGTTGGTCAGATAGCATCTAAGCTAGAAACCTGTGTCTAGAGTCCTCCTCAGGGAAGAGCAATAAACTTTGAGATCCTGGGGGTGAGGGGAGAGGTTCAATATTAGGGGGAAATGGGTGGAATGGAGTTAAACTGCAATAGGGATACCTGTATGAATTTCCTGTGATGTTTCTTTTTTGACCTGTCCACTTCAATATTAACTGCTTGGTTTGCTTTGGAATGAATTATCACATTAGCAAAAAAATACATAAATTTTAAAAAATGAAAAGTAAAAGTTCTGCCTTAAAACATTCTTAACCTTTCAGGATGGCACATAGTGGTGATTTAGAAATCCTTAGTGGAGTCCACAGTTAAGAGGAATCTTCCTTTTTGGGGGTTGTCTCCTGACAGAGGGATATGCTCTGCGAGGACCTGGCCCATGCCACTGAGCAGCTGAATATGCTCACCGAAGCGTCAAAGAAGCATTCAGAGCTACTGCAGTCTGCCCAGGAGGAGATGACCAGGAAGGAGGCCCTGATCCAAGAGCTTAAGCACGAGGTGAGGTCCAGGGCCTCAGCTCATTCTCTCCGTATACAGAAAGAGGGGGCCATCGGGGCACTTAGGTGGCCCAGCAGCACAGCGGGCTCTGAATGACTTGGTTGCTTATGTGGGTTCTGCTTTGCGTGGCTGCCTCTCTGCCAAGCCTTAGCACCCCCAACATGTGCCCTCAAGTCTGACCCCTGGGGCAAGGTTATGGCTGACTTTTATTCTCTTGTTGGCTGTTTTTGTTTTTTTTTTTTTACATTTTATTTTTTTCAAATGACCCTTTGATGACCTGTGAAGCTTAAAAAAGTCTTCAAAAATCATAAATTAAGTCTGGGAAAGAGCGGGAGACAAGAGGGTCATAGCAGCAACCACAGTCCACAGACATCAATGGCAGCTGCAGGGTTTACAGCCATAAACATTGCTATGGTTTAGGTTGGTTTTAATACCTTACTGCTTTTCAAATTATTAACGAAGTCTGAAAAAATGAAATCTGTATCTTCCTACCTTGGGCAGCTTGTCTGTTCTAACAGGACCGTGGGTCCCATATGATTTTCTAACTTAACATTTTACCTCTGTTCAACTTTCCCAGTTGAACCAGAAGAAGGAGGAAGTAGAACAGAAAAAGAATGAATATAACTTCAAAATGAGACAGCTCGAATACGTAATGGATTCTGCTGCTGAGTATCCCCAGGTACTTATCAGAAAGAGTGTATTGCAGGAAGACTGAAGTTTCGTGGGTGATAAAAGTTTGGAAATTACGAAGACCGTAGCTTCGTTTTTGTTTTTGTTTTTTTTTCCTTAAGTACTAGTGTTTTATTTGTTTTTCTTGGACAGGAATTAGATTAGAACAACAAGCTAAACAGCTGAGTGTTTTGTGTGCTTGGCATATACATTTACAACGAAATCTTTATAAAATGTCACTTGAATATTTGGATGAAACTTAATTTTATTTTAGAGCCCTAAAACACCACCTCATTTTCAAACACATTTGGCAAAACTCCTGGAAACACAAGAACAAGAGATAGAAGATGGAAGAGCCTCTAAGATTTCTCTGCAACACCTTGTAACAAAGCTAAATGAAGACCGGGAAGTCAAAAATGCTGAAATCCTCAGAATAAAGGTAACTGGATGATTTTTTTTTTCCCATAAATTTAATCTTTTAAAATAAACAGTATCCAAAATAAATAAGTAAAATAATATCTTTCACGGTTACTGACAATACAAAAATTCAACAGATGGAACTAAAGGATACACAGGAAAGCCTTCCTCCCCCTGCTGACTCCAAACTACCTAGATGGCCTGTCCCTGAAGGCCCCCACTGTAGCCAGTTTCCCATATAGTCAAATCTGTTAGCATTGGCTCCCCGCCTGTTTGTTTTTTATGATGGTATCATACCCGGGCTGTACCAGCTACTCTGATCACAGAGCTGCCTGTCTTAGACCCTTGCCAGTTTCAGAGCTAAGGTATGCTCTCTCACTACAGTTTTAAGTTTGTATTTTTCTTATTAGGAATAAGGTAGAGCATCTTTGTTTTATCTGTTTCTCTGACCTATATCCTCTGCACATCTTTCTATTGTTGGACTTTTCCTTAAAGATTTGTAAGTATTCTTTAGATATTAGATCTGCTTCTGTCTGTGGTAGTTAAAAATACTCTCCTCTTGTTTTCTGTTCCTTTAAACTTCTTCTGGTTTTTTGTTTTACCCAGTGACTTGGGGAGTACAGTGATTGTATATGCAGGGAGTGTGTTTAGAGGAGTATTGAGGGCCAGGAGGTGTGGGGAGGAATGCCTTGGTGGGTGGTGTGTTGGTGTGGAGGGGTATGGGTGGAACAACAGATAGGATGCTTCCTGGAAAATTGCATTTAGCCTGTGAGATCACTGCTCTGTAGTGAATTTTTGTTTAGCAACAAAATTAGCTGACTGTAACTAAGTTACAGAAAGTACGTGAAGACAGCATCTCTCTTAAGCTTTGTTCCTCATGGAGATCATTCCTTGTTTTTTTATTTAGGGCAGCTCTCAGTATGCCGCCATCCCAAGAATGTGGTTGTTACCCAGAGTTGGCATGATTTTAGTACTCAGAAGAAATTGGGTCAGGTTAAAAGAAATCAAACAATGGAGACTCCTGGGTGGGTTCAGTGGTTAAGCTCAGGGCATGATCTTGGGATCCGGGATCGAGTCCTGCATCAAGCTCCGTGCATGGAGCCTGCTGCTCTCTCTGTGTCTCTCATGGATAAATAAATAAACCTTTTTTTTTTTTTTTTAAGATTTATTTATTTATGATAGAGAGAGAGGCAAAGACACAAGCAGAGGGAGAAGCAGGCTCCATGCCGGGAGCCCGACACGGGACTCGATCCTGGGACTCCAGGATCGCGCCCTGGGCCAAAGGCAGGTGCCAAACCACTGAGCCACCCAGGGATCCCAAAATAAATAAATCTTTAAAAAAAATAAAGATTTAAAAAAGAAAGAAAAGAAATCAAACAATGGACAAGTAGGAGTAAATAAGAAAGGACACTCCTTGCAGACAAGTATTTACTTCTTCCGGATAGTTTTAAATGTTCATGATTTTTGCATTAGAGTTCATGTAAGGATTTTGAATGATGGGCTGTGACACATAAATTGTACACTGCATGCAACGGTGATTTGACAGTCCATCCGTTATGCTCTGATCACCACAAGGGTAGCTACCATCTGTCACCAGACTTTATTACAGTGTTATTGACAGTATATTCCCTACATCAGTTTTTTTTTTATCAGCATTTATTAAATAGAATCAAATAGAACATTTATCAAAGTAGAGACTTTTGAAAATCTTTTCTCATAAAGGGACTTTAATGAATTATGTGATATCAATAAGAGACTTTTGTTTTAACACACTGTGGGTTTGAAAATAAGTGACAGTTTTAGACCCCAAGCGCTTGTCATACTTTTTATCCAGTGATAACCAGTGCAGTGTTCTGTACATAGCAGGAGCTTAAGATATGAATACGTGTCTCATTTGTGGCATTGGGGAGCAAAATAATGCCTACTACAACATGCCTTCTGAAAAGATATGATTCAATGTCTCATTAGGAGCAGTTGTGTGAAATGGAAAACCTACGTAAGGAAGCTGAGCAGTTGAGAGAGAGAAACTGGCTCCTGCAAAGTCAGCTGGATGATATTGAAAGAAAAAAGGACAACAGGTAAGAAAGAGCCACCAGAACTCTGTGGGCTAAATCTTGGCCTGTCTGGGTGTAGTTAGATGAAAGCGGTTGAAATTGGTTTCACGGCATGCACAGTTTTTATTGCTAGTCCAGGGGATGCTCCATCAGTTGCTTTTAAGTCAAGTCTGATGAGCGGGGGCTGCTTTTTCCAGAGTGCCAGAATAAGGCTTTCATGCTCTTGCCTACTCTGTTAACCTCTATGTTGTTATAGACTACTGAAATGAATTTCAGACACGTGAAACATTTGCACCAAACTGTCTTACTGCTATTTTAAGAAAAGAGGCATGGGGTGCAGAGCAAAGACCTCGATAAGACAAGGTTTGAGAGGTCCAACAACAAGAGAGGTCCAGCAGAAAAAGAAAGAATTTCCTATCAGTTGGTTTTGCTTCATGACCCATGGTCCAGGAAATGCTCTTGCGCAGGAAGGAGCCTTAAGAGAAGCGTTACCTTGGGTTGAAAGTCCTGTGATTTTGGACAGTTTTTAACTTTTAGTATTTCAGTATCCTTAGCCATAAAATGAGGAGAATGATGGCTCTCTCACAAGGTGTTTTAAAGACCAAAACTAACATGGATAAAATGCTGGTTATAGCACTTGGCCTGAGGGGTGTCACTCTCAATAAATGGCAGATATTAGATATAGAAGGTAGTTATGATCCTGCCCTTCTGTGAACTTTCTGAGTGAGGGATTTGAGATGAGGGTGGCCTGGAAAATTAGGTGGCAAATTGAACTGAAGCACAGGGGGTCTCCATTTAGGATAGAGGCCCTTACTGAACCCAACTTCCCAGAATAGGGGTACCTGCTGTTCCTATTGTTGCCAGCAGGTCTTGAGCAGATGCTCTCCCCTCCTGCAGCTCCCCTTTCCTGTCCAGAAGCACTGTCCAAAACCTAACTAGTACAACAGATACTTGAAGATGGTAATGGTGGCTGTGCTCACAGCCTATTCTTAAACGCTTCAAGTTTCAGTCAGCACTAGAAATGCTCATTCTAGTAGCACTGCGCCTTCCAGCTGATTCCAATGTGGGTAGCCCGCAGTCTGCCCATCTACTTTCCACATGTTCCACCTTCATGTAAAGAAAAGCACTGTACTTGGTACACTTGTCTTTTATCAAGAGCTAGTTTGAGCGTGGAAAATAGAACGTTTCTAGCTCATTTGTAAAATCGCAATGAAAAGTACTCTTTCATAGCCACATGTTCCTTATGAGGATCCATACAGAACCTCCTTCCTAAAAGATCAGAGTGGGAGAACGCTGTGGCTCAGGGGTCAGATCCAGCCCACAGCATGTCTGGTGAAGAAAGTTTTACAGAAGCATAGTCACGTCCCTTATTTAAAGATTGCATTGGCATTATAGTAGCCAAGTGGACTAACTGTGACAGACACCCCATAGCTTCCAAAGCCTAGAATATTTTGTCTGGTTCTTATCAGAAAAAAACTTACCCACTTTTGGATTAGAACATAGGGAAAAAAAAAAAAAAAAAAGAACATAGAAAACACTTCTCTAATGGTTTCAAGCATTTTCCTCACTGAGGTCTCATTACCATTTCTGTCTAGGCTGCCAGATTCATTAAGTGAAAGAAACTACTGGAGCTTCTATTTTCCTTCAAGAAACGATCTTTTGCTCATCAGTGAGAGATATTTCTAGAGGAGCCTGTGGCATTCAGGCAGGTTCTGCTTGGGGGTTGTCCCCTGGTGTAGGGGCTACCCACAGAAACTCAATTCAGGATCCTATCCTGGTCAAGCTCACAGAGATGGACTCCCATTAATCAGATTCGTGATACTGAGGCATCATCCAGAATGTGATTTCCTTTATTTAGAGGAATGTTCCTTTTCCATGAAGAGATTTATATCTGGTGCTCAAGGAATCCCTTTCCTGGTGTCAGCATACATGGGACAGCAGAGTGCCATCAGAAAATTGCCAGCTGACCCTGGATCCAAGCAGAGGGGGCATTGGGGCTCCATGTGTTAGGCTGGCCTAAGGAACCCTCCCCATTCCAGAGATGCCCCCTCCCAGCTGATCACCAGGCTTCTGAACTGCCTGTGTCTCTCACCCCTTTTGCTCACATTTGATCTTCATATGGTACCACTCTTGGCTAAATTTCTACTTTATTTCCCACCAAGCCTTGACTGGATTTCCCAGCTCTGTTCATCTCATTTTTGTACGGGAGGCATCCTGAATTCAGGGGAGATGCCTGATTTCATCCCCTTATATCAGTCACATTTGTGAACTGTGCAAATAACTTTGATGACCTAATCACCAGAGTTAGCTTTTCATTGCCTAACTTGGCATTGCTGCCTATGACACATAGGAAATTGATATTTGAATATGCCTAACTGAGTTTCCCCATTCTCCGTTTCTCATCTCTGTAGTGAACAGAATCATCCAGATCATCAACAGCTGAAGAATGAACAAGAAGAAATGATCAAAGAAAGACTTGCTAAAGTACATTTTTTTTTAATATAATAGTTGTGTTTCCTGTCTGAGAAATGCATTTGTGGTTATATGTTTTAGACACCATTTGACTTTGGAAATTTCTGTCCCTTCTGTATCCCTACTATTAGTTTGATATTTACCATCAGTATTTAGACCTTGCTGGTAATTATGAGTGAATTTGTCTTCATGTTTCAGTGGTCACCCTTCTGCTGGCACCCTCACACAGAGTTGTCCATTTATTTTATTTATTTTATTTTTTTTTATAAAGATTGTATTTATTTATTCATGAGACACGCAGAGACACAGGCAGAGGGAGAAGCAGGCTCCATGCAGGGAGCCCGACGTGGGACTCGATCCCGGGTCTCCAGGATCATGCCCTGGGCTGAAGGCGGCATTAAACCACTGAGCCACCCAAGGATCCCCAAGTTGTCCATTTAGAATAGAAGCAGGTAGGGGCAGCCCGGGTGGCTCAGCGGTTTAGCTCTGCCTTCAGCCTGGGGTGTGATCCTGGAGACCCGGGATTGAGTCCCATGTCGGGCTCCCTGCATGGAGCCTGCTTCTCCCCCTGCCTGTGTCTCTGCTTCTGTGTGTGTGTGTGTGTGTGTCATGAATAAATAAATAAAATATTAAAAATATAAAAGAATAGAAGCAGGTATAGGGTGCCCATGGGAGCCCTCACAGGGCCTGAAGTCTTGAAGACAGGTACCCCCTTTATGAGTGCACCATTGGAACTATGGAAGAGGATGTTGGTTTAATTGATCTCATTACCATGAGGGAGAATGGACTGCTGGCTTTTAATCTTTTTCTTAGCAGTGGCAAAAACTTAAGCCATCTTTTTCTTTTTATCTTATTACAGAATAAATTAGTTGAAGAAATGTTGAAAATGAAAGCAAAGTAAGTGCACTGTTTTGTAATTCAAGTTCTTATAGGCCTTTTCTTTCTTCTCCTCTAAGGGAAGAAATACTATATCCACAAGGTAAGTTAACTCCTTTCCTTTCTCTGGTCTCTTCTGATTTAAAACCTTGAGGCCCACCTGAGACCCATAAATCAATACTCTTGATTGCCTCTGATATACACACACACAGACACACATATTTTGTTGAAGTTTGATTCAGTTTGCCAACACACAGTATAACACCCAGTGCTCATCCCGTCAAGTGTCCTCCTCAGTGCCTGTCACCCAGTCACCCCATCCCGCCTCCCGCCTCCCCTTCCACTTCCCCTTGTTTGTTTCCCAGAGTTAGGAGTCTCTCATGTTTTGTCACCCTCTCTAATTTTTCCCACTCATTTTTCCTCCTTTCCTTTCACTATTTCTTATATTCCCTGTATGAGTGAAACCATATAATAATAGTCCTTCTCTGATTGAATGCCTCTGGTCTTGACTTGGGTCTCTTTACATGTGTTCTGTAAACAGGATTCTAATTCGTTCATCTAGTTTTTTTTTTTTTTTTTTTTTTCATCTTGTTTTCATATTAATTTGTATAAACTTACAAACTGCCTCATTCTTGGATGAGCAAGATATACTGTGTTTTCTCTCCGGTTCAAAATAAGCAAACTGGTTGGTATTAACAAATAAACATTAGAAAGATGGTGCACTCTGAATAGATATTCATCTGGAACAGAGGGTCCTCAAACATTTTCACTTGTTAATTCTGAAAAGAATTCTGAAACACCATAGACCCTCATGCACATTTTTGGAGTTTACTTTATGTCTAAAATTTCTCATTGAAATTTTACATAGAAGCAAAGGGTAGAAGTTCCCACATACTGAACATATGCCATTTAGGAAGAAAGTTCTTGGTGTCAGGATGGCCAAATGGTCTAAAGTACAAGACTCAGGCTCCTGCTTGTGGCTGGGATTTCTGGTCTCTGCATGGAGATGTGGGTTTGAATCCCACTTCTGACATATCCCCACTTTTGTTCTTGCAATCCTCTTCTGAAAACTCTCACCTTGAACTTGGCCACTGAGATAAAACTCCTGGTGGTGTTCTCTTAAAAGTATCCAACTTACTTGATACTTTCTACCCGTTGAACAATACAGGAACAAATTCCCACACCTAAAATTATACATTGTTCCTTTTGCCTTTCAAATTCTGTTCCATACTTACACAGAATTATAACCTAATTTTATATATGTCTGGGAAATTTTTGCTGATTTGCCCTATCATGGAACTTGGCAACAAAAATATGTATACGAATGGGAAATAATTTGTAAAAGTTTCTTGTATCATAAAAGTAATTTGTATTCATATTCTAGTGCTATATTTTTTCTGGATTGAGTTTTCATTACAGTGTCCTTGATTTATTATACGTTTTTATAAATTATCATACATAGTAAAACTTAAGTGGAAATGCATCTCCCAGTGCATTTTATCTTAATGCTTTTGCTTCAATTACTCATTATTCTGTTATACTTAATTCTGGAATGAGACATTATTCAGTAGCACTTTTTTTCCTGCTTTTTGTTTTTATACCTATAAGTGCTGAGAAATTTTATTCACATAGTAAGTAAATGGCAACAGAAGGAATTTTGTTAGAGTCCTGTCATGCAGTTATTTGAACTCCTTCCAAGTTAATATGTCCAAAATTACTTTGTGATCTGTCATCAAAAATTCTTTTTAATGACCAGCTGACGAAGATCACCTATCCTGTAAAAGATTTATTACCTGCTCATTTGCTTTATAGCATCAGAGCTTGTTCCATACTTTGATCTACATACAAGCAGTTTAGGGACTGGCTCCTAGATAGGTGTCGTAGAGCTGGAATAAAAACGTGGATTACTTACAGGCTCTATGAGAATGCAGCTATCTGATTTTTGTTGAATTACAGCAATTTTAGAAATAATAGCCATTTTAAACTTTCTAACAAAAAGAATAAAAGCTAAGTTGGCATGTAATTTATTTCATAGTCTAGTAACCAAGCGTCTCCAGTGATACTGTCCCTAGAAGATACAAAACCTCACACTGTGGGCAAGTGAAGCACACACAAGAAAGTGGCATACCCAGTTTTATTGGTTCCAACCTACAGCAGTGATTTTCACCATAATATTATCTATTTGTGTATGTGGAGATGCTTTTAAAAAGCAGGAGATGTTTAATTTCATATTACAAGAGGTCTGGAAGTGCATTGATGCCATCAGGGACCCATATCCTTCCCATTCTGCTTTAGGCAGTCTTGCTTGTGGCCTCTTGGCCATAAGATGGCTGCCATAGCCCCAAATGTCATAAATAAGAGGATCACAGTTTGTGGTGAGGTGAGTTCAAAAGGGCTTTCTTTTGTCAGGGGAAAAGAACTCCTAGTAGCCCCCAAGAATCAGCCTGTGCTTTGTGGCCAGAATGAACACACCTCTGGCAAGTTGAGGAAACCAGGATCTGGCAGCAAGGTGAAGAAATCATGTTTAGCATAGACTAGCTTTTTTTTGTTTTTGTTTTGTTTTTTACCAACTCTCAAGAACTGGGTGTGCTTCTCCTTTTTTTCCTTTTCCTTCAAAATGAGTTTTTTTTTTTTTTTTTTTCAAAATGAGTTTTTATAAGCAGAAAAGCAGCAAGGGAATGGCTGTTGGATAAGCAGCAGCAAGGTTTGTCATGTCCCAGAACCTTTTCATCAAACTAAAGCAAAGTACCCAAGACAACAGAACAGCTCCAAATGAATTAGAACATCAGTGCCCTCCTCCCCACACTGTTCTGAGGTTCCATGGAATGTAGTCTGAGTTTATTTTATTTTTTTTTTAAGATTTATTTATTTATTTGTGATAGGGAGAGAGAGAGAGAGAGACAGAGGCAGAGGCAGAGGCAGAGACACAGACACTGGAGGAGGGAGAAGCAGGCTCCATGCCAGGAGCCCGATGTGGGACTCGATCCCAGGACTCCAGGATTGCGCCCTGGGCCGAAGGCAGGTGCTAAACCGCTGAGCCACCCAGGGATCCCCCTAGTCTGAGTTTAAACACTGCTCCTGAAATTAGTTTGCCTTTAGTGGTATATGAAATTCTTTTTTTTTAATTATTTTTTATTTTTATTTTTTTATTTTTTATTTATTTTTTTGGTATATGAAATTCTGAGTATGATGTCATTAAATAATCCTTCTATTCCAGATGCTGTAAAATATCTTTCTTAAATTACATTTGCTCCAAAGTTCCAATTCTCAATTTTTATTATTTAAAAAATGTTTTGACAAGTTTTCCAAAATGAAAGTCTTGGATAAAATAACAAAAGAAGCTTATCTGCATCCCTTGCTCTCTCCCTCTGCCGTCAGTAGGGGAGGGCTGAATACTAGTGACGCTTTCAAATCAAAATTCTGGGCTTGGGTAAAAAATGTCTCATTTGAATATTGTGGTAATTATGTTCCTTTGGGATTCCAGAAAGTGATATTTGTTGTTACAGCCTAGAAGAAGTCCAGAGTGCTCTTCAGAACCAAGAGATGGACTGCCTTAGGATGGCTGAGGAAGTTGAACGAACTAGAACTTTGGAATCCAAAGCGTTCCAAGAAAAGGAGCAACTGAGATCAAAGCTAGAAGAAGTGTATGAAGAAAAGGAGAGAATATTCCAGGTGCATTTGTGTGTTGGTTCTTTTGTCATGTACATAGGCCATGTCTGGGATTGGGTGTCTGGTGGTTCAGAGTTGCTCTGGCATGTACAGGGATGTATGGCCCCCAAAGCCGGGAGCCTGGGCTCTCTCATGCCCCATGCTCTTGGACGGGAGGAAATGATGTTATTGTAAAAGGAAAATTAAGAGCAGCTCATTTTCCCCTCCCTGCACTGATTTGCCTGCAGGAGATGGAAATGTTAAGGAAGCAGGTGGAGTGCCTTGCTGAGGAAAATGGCAAGTTGGTCGGTCACCAGAACCTACACCAGAAGATTCAGTACGTGGTGCGGCTGAAGAAGGAGAATGTCCGGCTTGCTGAGGTAAGCTCTGGACCTAGTGTTCTAGGTAAACTCAGTCTGGTTTTAGAATGATTGTTTCATTAAAGTTTAATTATCAAGTCACTTAATGCTTTCTTCAGGGAACTCCTTACTGAATTAAAAAAAAAAAAAAATCAGTCATCATTATTCCGAGCGTAATTCAGTCCTTTGTCATGCTTTTGTATAGCAGATTCTTGTTTAATGTTACACGTAGTTTACAAATTGAAAATTGTGGTCTTAATTTGAAATATAACTTAATGAGTACAGAGAATAACTTCCTCTAAGCATTAGAGCCTTAATATATTTTTTTTTAATTTCTCAGGAGACAGAAAAGTTGCGTGCTGAAAATGTATTTTTAAAAGAAAAAAAAAAGGAATGAATCGTAAAGATCTTGGTCATCACCTTTTTGGAGACTTTCTTTCCTCTTGCAAAAGTAAGCCCTACCCTGCGCATCTAATAGCTGAATTAAGGAGCACAAGTACTAACTCCATACGTGACACTGGGGGCTGACCCCCAAGTTTCTGATGAACGTTCTGAACCAAACTCACCCTGTAACAGTCAGCAGTCTACTATTTTGAAGTTACCACCCCACTTCAAAGCTTTAAATCAATTGTAAATACTGGGAAAACCTTTTGCCTTTTTAAAATAAAAGCCGGTAGCTAAGGTTGACAGTGGATGTTGGCCAGGTTATGTTTTTTCCTTAGATACTACCTACCATAATATCCTTTGCGTCTTATGTCAGAAGCTCTAACAATATGAGGTGATTTCATAACATGACTGATTGCGTAGCACGTGCGAAAGGCACACATGTTAATATAGATTATTTTTGTATTCTTGCATTTTTCAAAATTAATAAAATTTCTTGAAAATAAAGTTTAATAAAGTGATTTAATTGTTCACTTGAGAGAGCCAAATGAAAGACTTGTTTATTCAGTATCCACTTCATGAGCACCTATTATGCGTCGGTCATCTGTGAACAAAGAAAACAAAGCCTCCTGCCCTCAAGAAACTTCTCTGTGTTGACATTTTGTTCCTTCTCTTTGTGAATCCTGTTCCTTTGTGTGGACGCGCCACATTTGAGAGCCATCTGAGCTATTGGCGATTTGGGAGTTATTTTGAATAATGCTGCTATAAACACTTGTGCACCAGTCTTGGGGACTGTGTGTCTTGAGTAGAAACCTAGGAGTAGAATTGCCAGTAAGCTTGTGTTTAACTCTTAAAGATCCGGGCAGCCCCGGTGGCGCAGCGGTTTGGTGCCACCTGCAGCCCAGGGCGTGATCCTGGAGACCCTGGATCGAGTCCCACGTCGGGCTCTCTGCATGGAGCCTGCTTCTACCTCTGCCTGTGTCTCTGCCCCCACCCCCCTCTCTCTGAATAAATAAATAAATAATCTTAAAAAAAAAGAAAAACAAAACTCTTAAAGATCCTGCCTCACTTCCAGATGTGCTGTTGCGCTTCACCATCCCTGTTCTGGCCAGCAGGGGGTTCGGTTTCTCCAGATCCTCCTCAGCTCCTGTGACCGTCAGGTGTTTTACTGTAGCCATCCCCATAATGGCTTATCACTTACGTTCTCCTAATGCCTAAGGATACTGAGCATTGCTTACACATGACAGGACACTATACTTGGCAATCCGAAAGAGGCAAACTGACATGCTACGATGTGGATGGACCTCCCTCAACACAGAAAATGAAAGAAGCCAGACCCCAAAGACCACATACTGTATGATTCCACATATGTGAAGTGTCCAGAAAGGGCAAAATTATGGAGAGATAGAAAGCAAATCATTGATTGCTTGTGCCTGGGGGTGGGAGTGAGTGACCATATGGGTGTAATGGGAGCTTTTTAATGTGGTAGAAATGTTTTGGTTTGTGGTGTCCCTTACACACATTTAGCTCTATGAATTTACTAAAAACTAAAATGTTTTCAAAATGGTTTCATTTGATGGATTGTAGATTATACCTCAAAAAAGTAGAGGAAAGGCAATTTTAAAAAGTAATGCAGGGTGGGGCACCTGGGTGGCTCAGCGGTTGAGCATCTGCCTTTGGCTCAGGGTGTGATCCTGGAGTCCTGGGATGGAGTCCTGCATCGGGCTCCCTGCAGAGAGCCTGCTTCTCCCTCTGCCTGTGTCTCTGCCTCTTGCTCTCTCTCTCTGTGTCTCTCATGAATAAATCAATAAAATCTTTAAAAAAAAAAAAAAAAGTAATGCAGAATTGAGTTCTCAAGGAGTAATAAATAAATCCCTAAGAGCCAGAAACAAAAAAGGAACTAAACATCACACTCTAGGGGGCACCTGGCAGCCCTGATGGTGGAGTATGGGACTCTTGGTCCTGGGATCAAGTCCTGCATCCAGCTCCTCACAGCAAGTAGGCTTCTCCCACTGCCTGTCTCTGCCTGAGGCTGGTACTAAAGAGACTGGGGTCTTACCCACCTGTGGGAGTGTCTGGGACCTGCCAGAACAAAGGACCATGAGCTGGGGAGGCTAGAAACATACTCTCTCACAGTTTCTGGAGGCTAGAAGTCCAGAATCAAGGTGTTGGCAAGGCCATTCTCTCTGAGGGCCCTGGGGAGCAACTGTTGGAGGTGTTTCTCTTAGCTTGCAGCACTGATAGCAGATCTTGGCGCTCCTTGGCTAAAGAGAGACACATACATCAATCTACCTCCGTGGTCACACGGCCTTCTAGAAGGACACTAGTCGGGATAGGGCTCACGCTAATCGTATCTGCAGTTGGCTCCCTTTCTGAGTAAGGTCACATTGACTGGTGTGGATTAAGATAAACCTATCTTTTCTGGGGGGGTACATAATTCAGCCTTTAAAGAGCCGTTGTCAGGCTATCCATGCCACGAAACCACCCTGTGAGAGAGGTCGTAAGGAAGGACTTCAAAAACTTTCCAAATGGAAAGAAAATGCTGCTCGACAGTTCGGGGTGAAATCATACTAAAAGAAAAAGACCCATACAGACTATGCAAACTACTTTCTAACGTGTGCTACATATAAAACTGCATAGACGGAAAGTACTCTAATAATGATTTTCCTGGAGAGTGGAAATGGTCCTTCATACACTCCCAGCACTAAACTTTGAAAGACGTGTACTGCGTTTTACAAAAAGTATTTTAAGCAAAAATAAGTAAGCAAATAAAATAAATTTTAAGCATTTAAGTGCACAGGAAATGAGAAGCAGCGTGAGTCCTGGCCTTGGGAGCGGACTAAACCCTACCCGCCTCCTGGGTGAGCACAGAGGTCTCCGGCGCCCTCTGCCGGGGCGGCTTTCCCCTTCGCGGATCCCCCAACTGGAGGATGCAGGTGAATCCCCCGCCGGGCTCGTTGGAATGCGAGATTCTGATCCAGGGGTGTTGGGCAGGGTCTGGGGTTCGGCATTGCAAACAGGCTCCCAGAGGAAAGGGATGCGGGGGCACACTCCGTGGCGAGGACTGCAACTGCCGAGTCCCGGGCAGTTTTACTTCTGCAGCGGCGACCACAGGGGCGCGGCCCCGGACTCACACGCCAGCCCCAGCGGTCTCCCCGGGAAACCTAAACCCCCTCGCCCCGCGGAGGCCCCCGGAGCTCGGCCCCGCCCCTCGGAGGCCCTCGCCGCCCCCGGATTGGCCTCCCTGCTCACGTGGGCACCGCGTCACGTGAGGCCGCCGCCCAATCGCGGCGCGCGCTCTGCCCTGCTGGTGGCGGGGGCGCCGGGCCCTGGAGAGACGGCGGCGGGCGCTATGGCCGAGAGGCCGCAGCCCCCGGGCGGTGCCGTGTGCCCCGCCGCCTACCCCGACGCCGCCGCGGAGTTCCCCCCGCACCTCCAGGCCGGCGCGATGCGGCGCCGCTTCTGGGGCGTGTTCAACTGCATGTGCGCCGGCGCGTTCGGGGCGCTGGCCGCCGCCTCCGCCAAGCTGGCCTTCGGCAGCGAGGTCGAGCCCGGGGCGCCGCTGCGGCCAGCGGGCGGGGCGGGGGCGGGGGGGGGCGGAGGGGCGCTGCGGGGCGGGGACGGGCGCGGGGGCGGGGACGCAGGGCGAAGCCTCACGCCCGCAGGTCTGGTCGCCCCGGCCGCCGCGGTCGGCAGAGGCGGGCGGGCGTCCCTCCCTTGTAAGGCCCGCGACTCGTCGCCCAGTGTAGGCGGTAGGAGACCGAGCCTCCTCCGACCGGGGCCTGCCGTCCGCCGTCGCGTCTGTCCTCCGTGGGGCTGGTCCGCCCCCCTACACCCACCCTGCCTCTCGCGCTAAGCCCTTAGGCCCCAACCTTGCCCTCCACGTGACTCCAGGTGGGAAGCCTGGTGCCCATCTCTGCCCCCTAATTAACGAGGGTTTTGAGCGGCTGCCGGATCGTGGGTGCTTCGGGGCACAGAGGCGGAAGAGAGGACGGGAAGCTCTGTGGGCATCTCCCCCGCCCCCCACCTGCATCCTGCTGAGGACTGAGCTGCCGCCCCGCGCCTGCCCCTCTCCTCGCCAGTCCTAGGCCCGCGTCCGCACCTGCGCCCCGGGTTAGGTTTGACCTGGACCGTGGACAGACTGGGTCTTTGGGGGTCGCCTATTTAGGGCTGATCCAATGAGGACCACCTTGCTTGACCTTAGTGTCCTGTTGGGTATAAACTCTTCAAGTGGTCCAAAGGAAGATGAGAGACTGAACCATGAGGTTTCCTAGTCTTCTTTTGTGCACCAGGCCTTCCTGACTATATAAGCAGGCTGCCATCGGTGCATGCAATGCCTTCGTGAAAATTCTACAAAGACACCCTTTAAGACACTACTCAACAGTTACGAGAAATGAGTATGAGGGGGCTCCTGGTTGGCTCAGTCAGAGCATGCACCTCTTGGTCTCAGGGTTGTGACTTTGAGCCCCACGTTGGGTGTAGAGATTACTTTAAAAATAAAATATTTTATTTATTCATGAGAGCCACAGAGGGAGAGAAAGAGAGGCAGAGACATAGGCAGAGGGAAAACAGGCTCCTGTGGGTCGATCCCAGGACCTGGGGATTGCGTCCTGAGTGGAAAGCAGACGCTCAACTCAACCACTGAGCCACCCAGGTGTCCCTAAAATAAATTTTTTTTTTTAAAGAGTATGATATTTAGATGACCCCGAAGAAGGCAGCTATGTCTGCAGGCAGTTTTCTAATTCAAAACCAAGTAAGGGGTCTGCATATTCTTTGTGCAGGAGGCTTAAGATCCTCGTCTCTCCAGGCTTTCACTTTAAAAAAAAAGAAAAAAAGGAAAAAGGCTGCAAGTACTCTAAGTGACATCTGGGATCACTAGCCAAGTAGAGGGTGTTTTCCCTAAGCAGTGCTGTGTCCTGGTTGAAAGCGTGGAGCCACTGCCTGGGTTTGAATCCTCATGGCTCCCACCAGCTTTAGGCAAGTTACTAATGTCTTAGGTTCTTTTCTCTGTAAAGTGGAGTTAAGGGAATAAATGAAAATGCACTTAAAACACTTGGCACAGCACCTGGCACAGAGTTAAAGTTCAAGAATGCCTAGCAGTGGGCAGCCCCGGGGTGCTCAACGGTTTAACGCCACCTTCAGCCCAGGGCGTGATCCTGGAGACCCCAGATCAAGTCCCACATCAGGCTCCCTGCATGGAGCCTGCTGCTTCTCCCTCTGCCTGTATCTCTGCCTCTCTCTCTCTCTAATGAATAAATAAAATCTTAAAAAAAAAAAAAGAAACAGAATGCCTAGTGGGACTGGCCTGAGTGTCCTGTAGCCTGCACAGAATGGGGGAAGCACGGCCGGTTATGCTTTACCCCATCCCCGGAAGTGAGGGCTCCCCACTTGGTTTACTTATGCTACGTACCAGCAACTGCTTGGCCCTCTGGCACTGATCTTTGACACCAGGGAGTGGTACTCAGAACACAGTACTGGTTACGGATTAGCTTTCCACTCTGCCCAAGGGCACATGGCCACCTAAGTCTCAGTTTATTTCTGCTGTAAAAAGAGTGTGCGGAGCACAGAATTAAGTGAAGTCCTGTGCAGGAAAGCTCTGAGGCCCGCCCACCCAGGCTGTGGTGGGATCCGGCTGCTGCTGATCGGGCCCCTCGGTGTGCTGGGAGGGGGCTGCAGCGACACTTTCTTCTGCAGGTGAACGTGGCCTTCCGCATCTTAGGCATTATCGTGATGGCGACCACCAATTCTCTCATGTGGACGTTCTTTAGCCGCGGCCTCAGTTTCTCCATGTCTTCGGCCATTGCATCTGTCACGGTGACTTTTTCAAACATCCTCAGCTCGGTGAGTAACCTGAGGGTGCGGTCCCCTGTCCCACACCTGGGTCCTGGGGGGAGGGCGGCTCTGGGTTGAGTTAGGGAGCTCCCGCCCTCCCAGACAGGACTAAAGGCAGGAACTGAAGCAGAGATTGGGCTGTAGCTTGACCCCCACAGGCTGCTCCTCTAATCTCAAGCCAGCTGGGAATGACCTCCGGCTGTAAAAAAGCCTGCGTGCTTGCTGCCCTTCCAGGGTGCAGCTCTCATCCTGTGGTCTCTGCAGCCTCCGTGCAAGCTGACTCCTAGGGGTCTGTGACCTTGAGCATGAGACATGGCGGGTGGACGCCCTTTCCTCTGATAGCCTGATGTCAGCCCTGCCTTTGAGGGAGGGAGGACTTGGCAGGCCGCTTTGGGTCAGCCAACACCAGGCACCAGCTGTGGGCTGGGCTTGAGCACCCGGCCTCTGCTACTCTTCCCTGTGCCCTTTGCTTGGGGCCAGGGCTATGAGGAAGCCCCCCCACACACACACATGTAAGTCGTAAATGAATAGTGACTTGCGGAAGGTGACAGCTGGGTTTCCAGCTCCAGACCTTTCCCCCTGCCCCAGGATGGCAGGCAGCCCCCGGGGGAGTGAGGAGGTGCCTACTCGCTGAGGTCGAGTCCGGCGGGCACGTGTCTGCGTGGCCTCACAGTGGTCTCTGTCCACAGGCCTTCCTGGGCTTTGTGTTGTATGGAGAGTGCCAGAAGGTCCTGTGGTGGGGAGGCGTGTTCCTCATCCTCTGCGGCCTCAGCCTGATCCACAGGAAGCTGCCACCCAGTGAGAAGGCCCCTGCACACAAGCAGCAGTAGCAACAGGGGCCCAATGACCCAACGGGAGAGTGTGGCCAGGTGCGTGGGGACTGCTTCCCAGGTGGTCTGGGTGCAGCCTCCTGACCATCGGCCAGAGGGAGATGCTCCTGAGGGAAACGGGCCTCTGACCTTGAGGGCGGCCAGCCATGGCTTCTGGGAGGAGAAAGGACAAGCATGGTCAAGTCCTGCCTGAGGCCTTCTCGAGACACCTGCATGGTGCTTTGGATCCTCACACCCTGGGCCTGCCCGGTGGCCCTTGGCAGACGCTGGAGACCCTGGGCCTGTTATGCTGGGTGCGTAGACTGGAGACCACACTACGTGTAGTCCTGTGGCCGAACAAAGGCCAGTCATGGGACATTGGGATCAGCTCTCAGTGGAGCCTTCTGACAACTCCTGACACCGATGTACAGGATACCTGTGTCTTGCTTCTGCAGTTTGGCAAGGGAAGGGAAACTGGATTAATAAATCCTTTTTTTTTTCTTCTTTTTTTAAAATAGCAGGTACAGCATCTTAATGCTTCCCTACTTTTTTTTCTTTTCCTTTCCTAATTTTTTGGAGTGAGAGGGAGCAGCCCAAGTGAGCTGTAGTTCTTGGAATGGAGTTAATAGCTGCCCTCACCCCTTCCCGCTCCCCAGACCTGGGGCTCAGCTGCTCTCTTACCTGCCGAGCTCCAGCACACGGTTCTGTCCTGATGGCACCCAGGCTGGCGCTCTTCAGATTCAGCAGGGTCTGTCCATTTTCTTGGTACTCGAGGAAGAGAGCTTGACCTCACTGTGGGGACCTAGTTTTGTTTTACTCTTGAGGAAAGGAAAGCGGCCCAGGCTGCTCCCACCCCCTCATTTCCCCTGGAGGCCTGTCTGCCCGTGGGTTTTCTCAGATCTCTGTGACTTTTTTGTATCTTACACAGTGTGAATGTAATTCCTAGTTCAAAATGGTCTGTGTGCTGCCTGCCTGTTCCCTTGTGTGGAGCTTCAAGTGTGATGCTCACCTCCAGTTCTCTGAGGGGAGGGTGGGGGGCTCCCCTGGGTGTCTCGGTACCCGCTCAGCTCTCCCAAGGCTGACCGCCTCTGTGTCTTCTTCAGACATTCTATGCAATTGGGGAGAACTTGGCAACCAGTAGGTAATGGAGCGGATGGTTGGGCCGGGCGGGGGGGGGGGGGCAAGGGCCATGTCCAGGGTGGCCCCTCCTCCCTGCCCAAATAGCACCTGCACTGCCCTCCTCTGTTACTCATGGCACAGCTGACAGATGAGCTTCTGAAAACTGTTCCATGGCTCCTACTGATTGGGATCTGGCCTTAGCTCACCTGCCCAGTTTCTCTCTTACTGCCTCCTTAATAGCCCCTCATCCACCATGCTAGAGTTACCCCAAACACCTGCATCTTAATAGTTCTCAAGTCTAGTATATCCAGTCCTGCCTCTGTGCTTGGTGTTTTTTGCAAGAATAGGAAAGCCCATCCTAAAATTCATGAGAACCCTCAAGGGTTCTCCACCCTGGACACTCAAAGGGCCCCTGAAGAGCCATAACAGTCTTTAGAAAGAACAATGTCAGAGGACTTACACATCCTGAGTCCAAAACTTACTGCAAAGCTACATAGTGAAAACAGTATATAGTACTGGCCTAGAGATATGAACCAGTGGTACGGCATAGAGAACCTAAGCCCTTTGAGAAGGGTGTCAAGACCATTCAGCAGGAAAGGGCAGTTCTTTTCAACAGTTGGTGCCAGAGAAACTGGATATATGTATCCAAAAGAATGAAGTTGGACCCTCACCTTTCACCATATAGAAAACAAACTTGGGGGGATCCCTGGGTGGCGCAGCGGTTTAGCGCCTGCCTTTGGCCCAGGGCGCGATCCTGGAGACCCGGGATCGAATCCCACGTCGGGCTCCCGGTGCATGGAGCCTGCTTCTCCCTCTGCCTGTGTCTCTGCCTCTCTGTCTCCCTCTGTGTGACTATCATGAATAAATAAATAAAATCTTTAAAAAAAAAAAAAAGAAAGAAAAGAAAGCCGGGTGGTTTCCTCAAGTTTCTGTATGAACCTTTTCCCGCCAGGCCCAAGGCGTCAATGGAGACACAGTATAATCTGGCCAGAAAATTGAAGCTGATCTGAAAGCCTGCCAGGGCCGAGCGGGTGTCACGGGAGGCAGGGGCACACACCAGAGGTACCATCCACGTGGTCCTCTGGACACAGAGTTTGTAGTGTCCGGGCAGCCAAGCAGGACCTGCACCGGGCAGGATAGGCCGACACTGCGTGGCCGCCCGCCGTGAAGCCCCCTGCCCTGGAAAACTCAGTCCAGACCCAGGACTTCAGGGCAGATGCTGCGGATGTGGTTTACACAATCTCTCACTGTTTGTGCCGCTCATTTACCCAGTGAGCTGCCTGGAAAGGATCGACCCCTTTTGCATTAATGGGGACAGCTGCATTAATGAGCCGATGGTCTTCCCAACGTGTGCGGACCAGGAGGAAGATGAGGGGGAGAGGGGCAGGCTGTCAGTGTGCTGTGGCGAACTGCGAGGACTCTGGAAAGCCGGTGGTACCCTGACATCCCTCTGGGGTCCCGAGTGGCCTGAGCTGGCAGGAGCATGTGGGCCCCCGCGATGGGCCTCCCCAGCCCGCAGCTTTGGGCTGGAACCACAAATGAGGAACACAGCCTTGGCGTCAGAAACTCGCTGGATTTCACATGGTCTCAGCGGAGCACAGGCTCCTTCCTGTGGGCATGTGTTCGTGACCCGGCAGGGCCAGCCTAGGATGTCGTCATAGTTCAGGGGCTGCACGGAGGGGTGTCCTCAATCAGCCCAGGTCCTGTGTGCTGAGCCCGAGCTGTGCTGCTGACAGGTCTGCAGGTTCTTGTCACCGACGTCCTGAGAGAGGAGCACGCCGTTTCTCACCTCGCTGCGGTGTTCCAGGCAACCAAAGGTGTGCCAAGGGCAGGTGCTTTACCTGCGGCTGCTGCTCGATCCGGGCCCGAGGGCCTGGGCCCACCTGGAGCCCCGCTCGTGGGGGTCTGCGGGGGTGGCCGGTACGCAGAGCACGCGGGTTCCGATCGGCCCTTCCAGAGCAGCCAGAGTCAGGGGTGCCCTCGCCTCCTTGATCCTGTCTCCCCACCTGGAATGTAGGAATGATGTGGGGACAGTGAGGATGGAGTGGGGGACCGAGGGACGAGGCGGGGCCCGGCCCACGGGGTGGGAGGCCCTCCATCCTCAAATGCCCGGGTTCCTTAGCCAGGAGCAGGGCTGGGCTGGGAGGGGACAGAGCAGGGAGAGGAGACAGCGGGGCGGGGGGGGCCCTCTGCCTGAGGCGGGCTGCCGCCGCAGCTGTGTGGAGTGGAGGCAAGCCAGCCACGGGGGAAAAGTACCATATTTGGGGCGCAAAGATCATAGGACATGGCTCATCCACTGCTCATGGGGAGGTAAACACATGGGTGCAAGTGCAATCAGGGGACCAGACAGAAAATCTATTAGCTCTCATGACAGGTAGTGGGTAAGGGGAGGGGGGCGGTCTTGCTGCTTTAATGTTGTTTTCGAGTTTTTTTTTTATATATTTTATTTATTTATTCATGAGAGACAAAGAGAGAGAGGCAGAAACACAGGCAGAGGGAGAAGCAGGCTCCCTGTGGCGAGCCTGATGTGGGACTCGATCCCGGATCTCCAGGATCATGCCCTGGGCCGAAGGCGACGCTTAACCACTGAGCCACCCAGGCATCCCAGAACCAATGGTTTTATTTTTTTTATTTTTTATTTTTTATTTTTTTATTTTTTTTTAGAACCAATGGTTTTAAACAGGGACTCCGAGGGGCGCTGGGTGGCTCAGTCGGTTAAGCCTCTCCCTTCGGCTCAGGTCATGATCCCAGGGTCCTGGGATCGAGCCCTATGTAGGGCTCTCCACTCAGTGGGGAGCCTGCTTCTCCCTCTGCACCCCCACCTTACTCATGTTCTCTCTTTCTCTCTCAAATAAATAAGTAAAACCCTTAAAAATTTGAAAAATAAGAAATAAATATAAAGGGCCTCTAAGCGATGGCAGGGTTGGCAGTGGCGTCTGCTGGTGGGAGAAACAGGTGAAGCTGGTTGCGCCGGATTGCCTGGAGGACATCACAAGGCAGATGGGGACATGTGACATGCGTGGAGTCCTGCTTCCCTTGTGGGGGGACCAAGGAGGGCATGGAGAACAGGGGGACAGGAGGTCTGGAGGCCCTGGAGCAGGAGGCAGCTGGCAGGGGAAAGGCTGCGGGGCTCTGGGGCTGGGCCCGGGGCCCCAGGAGCCAGGGGGCAGGTGAGGAGCCACACGATGCTGATGCTGCCTTGTACTCGCCCCCAGCGGCTCGGCGCGTTTCAGGCTCTTTACCTGAGCTGGGCTCTGAACCACAGCACTGTGCCGGGTCACCCCGTCACCCCGTCACCCCATCAAAGTCATCAAGAAACACACGTTTGCCCATAATTGTTCTGAGCGCAGGTTTTCAAGTCGGATCTGAGTTCCAAACCCAGCCTCTCCTGGAGGCTTCCAGGCCCAGCCTCGGCCTCCGGGCTGCCAGTGGTCCCACGGTCCTCCTCCCACCTGCCGCTGGGGCCTCGGGCTGGGTGAGCGGACAGTCTGCCCGGGGTGCTCCTGGGTGCAGGACTGGGGGCCCTGTCCTCCCAGGAACTCCACTTGCCCAGAGCAGAAAGTTCTCAGGCAGCTGGGTCTCAGGTCCCCTCTCTGCTCTTACAGGTTATTGGAGACCCCGGTCAGCCGGTGGTTAGGACGTTTCTATCTGCAAATGGTTACCATTTCGGAAAGCTGAACTGAGAAGTTTAAAAAATATTTGTTTTATTCTGAATGAAGAATCCTACATTCTCCACACGTTACATAGATAACATATTTTTGTGAAAAAGAGCTATATTTTTTGGAAGCCTAAAATGTGGGGAAGAGAGTGCCGTTGTTTTGCATTTCTGTAAATCTCAGTGTCTGCCTTAGTAGAAATCAGCCGGATTTCCCCAGTTGCTTCTGTATTCAATTGTTGAGATGCATTTTGTTGTTGTTGTTGTTGTTGTTGTTGTTGTTGTTGTTGAAATAGATTAAGAAAATCTGCCTTCAGCCAGATACATAGATGAAAAAGGCAGGCATATTTCCTTTTTTTGTTTAAGATTTTATTTTTAAAAATATTTTATTTATTTATTCATGAGAGGCACAGAGAGAAAGAGAGAGGCAGAGACACAGGCAGAGAGAGAAGCAGGCTCCATGCAGGGAGCCCGACATGGGACTCGATCCCGGGTCTCCAGGATCACGCCCTGGGCCGAAGCAGGCGCTGAACCGCTGAGCCACCCAGGGATCCCAGTATTTCCATAGGCTCTTCAGATGATGGTGGATGTCCTTGTTTGAGTCTATACTTGTGCGCTACAAGTGGTAGTTTCTTCATGTTGACGGGAGTGTGGACTCTGAAACTGCATCACTGAGCTTGTCCTATATCCTATGAGGGAATCACAGCGGAGAGGCGAAGAGCGTCTTGGGATTATTGTGCAGATACTTGCTGACCTCTGGACTCCCAGGGGCTCCCAGCCACACTGAGAACGCTGTCCCGGGGCCCACCCAGACGGTAGCCGTATGGTCGTGTTTGCACATGGGTGGTAGGCAGACGTGTGTTCATCGCTGGGTGAGTCTGAAATGCTCCCTGTGCTGGGTGGCTCTGAGCGTGTGCCTGGCACACAGGGGACACTCTGTGAATGGCGGGGGGCTCCTGATCCCTCGTGGCCCACCTGCTCATCCCAAGTTAGTGGCTGGTAGCATTACCACGGGGCCCCCACCCTGACCTCTGGGGTCCAGGCACAGAGCCCACCATGTCCATGGAAAGAAGTGCCTGCTTCTTCCCCTTTGCCCCCATGCTGGCACCTTCTGGCCTGGGAGAAAGAAAGAAACACTGAGGAAGCCTGGGCCATGGGCAGACAGAGCCGGCGACTGGAGGCCCTGGTGCTCAGGGGTGCAGGTGGACTTGAATGCACCTGGCCACTTCCTTTCAAGCTCTGTGATTCTGGGCAAGACTCTGACCCCTCCGGGTTTCCATCGTCTCATTGTCAGGGGTTATTATGAGGATTCAGTAGCACATAACCAGTACCCAGTGCAATGCTTGGCACGGCCAGGGCCTGCTGGAAGGCTGTTTGTTCCCAGGGGAGTCTTGCTGGTGTTGGAGTTTGGGACGCAGTGGGCTGAGCCACTGCCCATTCAGGAGATGAGGAAACCAGCCCAGAGAGATGGGGCCGGGAGCCCAAGGCTGCACAGCAAGGTGGTGCAGTGCTCCCTCCTGACATCCACCAAGCTGTGAGCCAAGCAGGGGCAACCAGAACTCCCAGGTGTTGCGAGGGTCACATCCAAGTTTAGGTGATGAAAGATGAGGTCCCATGTTTGGGAATCTCAGAAACGCAGCTGGCTTTAGGAGGTCCTCTGCTGGAGGCCTGCGACCTTCCCCTCTCCGGCGCCCTGTTACTATTTCTCCTTCACCGCTAGAGATACGTGGCCCTCTGTGGGCCTGCTGGTCCACTAGGAATCCATGACTCCCGGGGGGGCTGCTGGCCGGGGCTGTCTAACTAGGGCTCCGACGTCGGGCAGTTAGAGTATTCGTTACCTGCTGCTGTGCCACATATTACCCCACCACCACCATGCAGTGCTTTCAAACCACAACCGTGTGTCTGTGTCATCTGCAGCCAGGGCGGCCAGCTGGCATCACCCAGGGCAGAGGCCGCAGGCCCCTTGTAACCTCAGAGGTGACATCCCATCGCTTTTCCTCCATTCTTAATTTTATTTCTTAATATTTTATTTGTCAGAGAGAGAGAGAGTGAGAGAGAGTGAGAGAGAGAGAGCGCACAAGCAAGGGGAGCAGCAGGCAGAGGGAGAAGCAAGCTCCCTGCTAAGCAAGGAGCCTGATGCAGGACTTGATCCCAGGACCCCAAGATCATGACCTGAGCCCAAGGCAGCCGCTCAACCAACTGAGCCACCCAGGTGCCTCCTGCATTCTCTTTTTAGAAGCGAGTCACCAGGTCCGGCACACACTCTAGGAGAGGGGGTTCCACAAGGCACGAGGTGTGCATCACTGCCCAGCACACTTGGAAGAGGAATTTGCTTTGTTCCACAGGAATGAGAATCGTCCTTTGGGATTTTTGCAACTGTGAGTAGCCTTGGGGGCTCAGCATCACTCCACCCTCCCCTTCCTTTAATTACTCTATAGCCAGCATGGGTGGGCCCGAAGGCACGAGGCATGAATAGGCTGGGGCCACGAGGCAGGACAGGAGGACAGGACAGGAGGACACTGCAGCCCGGAGCAGAGAGGCGGCAGGGCCCAGCGCTAAGAGTCTCTATGTCCCTCTTCAGCCAGACCCTTCACCTCTTTTCCATGTATTTGCGTTCCTCCTGGCCGCTCCAGGGCCTGGGGGTGGCCTTTGTTCTCTCTGATGGGAGAGGTCGCTAGAGGCCCGGGCCACACTGTCTTTTGCGACTCCTTATAAATTAAAACTGAACAGCGTCCAAAACAGGCCTTGGAAATCGTGACATATTGTAAAGCCCCAATCTAACAAACTGCTATCTTTCCTGTTCAGGATACAGGGGGTGTGACTGTCTTTCACCAGGCCTGATGGAGTTTGCAAAGAACCATCCTGTGCCGGCCAGGAGGGGGCGGGCTGGGGGTGGAACCCAGGCCACCGGTTCAGAGATTTGTGACAAGTGTCATCTTTATCCCATACCTGCCTCTACAGCCTTTTATAGAAATTACATCAAAAGTCTAAATTAGGGCCCTTTGCTAATTTATTTTTACATGATTTACAAGCGCTTGTTGTAAGTGCTTTAAAAGAGGAATTTAAGGGGCTTTGCCCTTTCTCTGGTTTCAATAAAGTGGAACGATTGTCCAGCTGGGGCTCGTCAGAGGTTGAGAGATGCAGGCCACTCCCAATTAATTCCAAAGCAGGAGATGCCCCAAACAGGCCTAAACATATCGTCTGCAAAACAACCCCAAAGGTAGGTGTTCTAACGCTCCCATTTCACAGAAGAGGAAACAGAAGCCCAGACAGGTGGGTGTCCGTCCCAGGCCACATGGTGGGTAGGTGCCCTGGGCCCTCTGCGCTCCCTGCCTGTCTAGACAGGCCATGGCCTCCGTGTGTTCTGCTACGCACGAGGCGTGTGGCCGGGCCGGGCTGGCCTGGGCTGGCACCACCTTGTTCCACTGGGTGTGGACACGGATGCCTCCCCCTCCCCGCCTTCCCCGTGCCACGTGTGTGTCAGATGAACGTGCAGGACGCGCAGGGCGTGCTCGCTGGGAATTGGTCAGGGAGCTCCCAGAGGGGCAGGCCCGGACCTGCACCCCCATCCATGCCGGGGCAGCCCCGCAGCCCGTGCTGGGTGTTCTCCGGGCCCCTGACCACAGGTAGGCAGGACACCAGGGACGAGAGGGGAAAGGCCCCCTGGCCCTCGGTCGCTGCTCGCTCCCTGCCCCCCGCATCATTTCTTGGCCGAGAGCCTGGGGGAGCCCAGCACCCAGAGGCTACGATTCAGATGGTGACACGAGAACCTCAGCGAGGACGTGTGCCTGAGCGAGATGGGCGACACCAGAGACTCTGGGCTGGTAGGGGCAGCCCCCTCCCCCGCCTCCCTCTCCCAGGAATCTTCTAGCAGGAGCCCAGTTGCCAGACCCCCCCAGCCCCAAGACTCCACAGTGGGGACTCTCCAACCTTTCAGAAACTGGTCCGAGCCACAGGCAGGTGTCCATTGCTCCTGAAATCCAGTAATTTTCAAAACGTGGCCCTGGACCCTCTGCACTGGATTCAGCTGGGGGTGCGTGTAAAAGCAGTCCCGGACTGGCGCCCTGGCCCCTAGCTAGGGGTGCCCCTAGGGCCATCTACATTTAGGAGCCACACCTCCCTCTGTAGCAAGGCCTCACTTGGGAACCACAGGGGACGGGGCCTTTGGCTGGTTTATGAATTTGCTGGATCTGCTGCGTCAGTTCTGTCTTCTCCACTCCAGCTCTCGAGGCCAAGCAAGTCCCAGGTCCCCCAAGACCCCTCTGTCCTCCCCATCCCCTGCTCCCCAGCAATCAAGCTGCCTTTGGGGCTTCCTGACCAAGGGGCACCTCACTTGGAGCCTCCGGCCCTCCCGCCTCACCCACCACCTCATCTTGCCAGCGCTGGTGGCCCCGAGACACCCCAGGCCTGGAGACAGGCTCCTGGCAGGGACACAGGCTGCCCCGGGTAGAGGCTGGCCCAGCTCGGGAGGGGTGGCTTCCCGGGCTCAGAAGCCTCGGGCAGGCCCAGGGGAGAGAGACCTTCCCTCGAGGGGAGTTGGTTCCCCGGGGGGGCAGTCTTCCGGGAGGGGGTGCCTCCTCCTGGCAGCTCCTGGCGCTGAAAGCCCGGCTTTGTTAGCTGAAGCCTCTGCTTCTGGTTCGGCCCTCCGGAGACTTGCTCAAATGATCAATATGCTTTTAATTAAACTCTGACTGCTTCACGAGGACTGCGTGGTCCCCTGGGTCACGTTTTTCTTTCTGCGAACAGGCTTCTTAAAGAACCTCGAGCGGCGGATCTCGTGGGCCCTTGAGGAGCCATCTGATCCTCGGAACTTCCCAGGTCAAGGGCCTCTCCGGGGTCCGCTTCCTCACTGGGCCTTGGGCCGCACTCAGGACGCTGGCGGGGGGAGGGGATGGAGGGTCGGGGGAGCTTCTCAAAGGCTTTAACCCCAGGGACGAGCTTTGGCAGAGGCCTGGGTTGAGTGGGCGTTATTCTAGGTGTGATTGGCATGACATTCAAGGGCAGTGGCCTGGCTTTAGTCAAAATCCTGGGCACCTGGGTGGCTCAGATGGTTAAGCATCTGCCTTTGGCTCAGGTCATGATCCCAGGATCTTGGGATCCAGTCCCGCCTCAGACTCCCTGCTCAGTAGGGAGCCTGCTTCCTCCCTCTGCCTCTCCCCTCTGCTCTTAGTCTGTCTCTCTCAAATAAAATTAAAAAGTCAACCCCCTCAATCCCGCCCCAAATGCCCACCTCCCTGGCCTGTGGAGGCCGAGAAAATTAAGGCCATTCCACTTTAAGTTCAGTGTTAGCACAAGTGCAGCCATCCCAGGCCCCTGGGAATAAGAGCTGAAATTTACAGTACTTCAGTTACAGGAAGAAAACAGTTTACAGCTTAAGTCCTAGAAAGTCCCATATTAGAATGAGAACAGAGCTCAATGCCCTTGAAAGCCCCATATCAGAATGTAAACAGAACTTGAGAAATTCCTCCACCCCTTCTGAAAATCCCCTAGACCAGCCTATAAAAAAACCCAGCTTTGGACAGCCCCGGGTGGCCCAGCGGTTTAGCGCTGCCTGCAGCCCGGGGTGTGATCCTGGAGACCCGGGATCGAGTCCCACGTCGGGCTCCCTGCATGGAGCCTGCTTCTCCCTCTGCCTGTGTCTCTGCCTCTCTCCTTCTCTGTCTTTCATGAATAAATAAATAAAATTGCTCTCATTCTGAATGAATAAATAAATCTTAAAAAAAAAAAAAAAACACCCAGCTTTAACCCACTTCGGGGTCCAAGTCCTGCTCCGCGGTGTCGGGTATACTGTAAATAACCCCTCGTGTGTTTGCATCGGTGTCGGCTCCTTGTGGTTTCTCGGATACGTAATCTTGGGCGCAACAGGCCTACGGGAGGTGTGCAATAAGTGCTCTGATGAAATGAAAGGTGAGTTTTCCATCTGCTGGAAACACCCGCTGGGAGATGACCCGGAGAGGTCTGGTTAGTTACTCTCCACCCACATCCTGGACGTTCGCTTGTCCTTCTCCACCCGCGGGGACAGAGGTGCCCTTGAGGTGACTAAGCCCAAGGACCCTGCTGCCCAGGGGTCTGGACTGGGATTTCTTGCTGAAGACAGGAGACTCCAGCCGCCGAAGTCAAGCAAAGAGCTTTTTATTCAGAGCCCGGAGGTGGAGTGTGCGCCCAGCCTCCCTCCCCGCAGCCCTCCTTGGGTTTTGACAGCGGTTACAGTCCAGTGTGAGGCAAGCACAGTGTTATGCTGTCGCCGTGCAGTGAGGACAGGAAGCTCAGGGTTGGACGGGGCCCCAGAACCCGGTGGGCTGCGCTGAGCTCCAGTGCAAGATGAGCCCACTGTGCGGGGGGAGCCCCGAGCAGGAGCGTCAGCCCCCCTCCGACCAGGGCCCGAAATCCATGGAGACGGACATTGCCAGTGGTGACCCTAACTCTACGTGCGGCCTCCTCGGGGCCTCCAGGGGCGGCACTGCTTCCCCCCGCGTGCGGAGTCTTTGGTATACAGTCGCCGTGCTGCACCCCTCTGAGCCCCCCTGCCTCCCGGCTGCCTCCCGGGTTAGGACAACAAACCACAGGCCTCTGTGATCCGAGAACGGCTCTCCCAGAGGGGCCAGCGGCCGCGTCCTGCCCAGACTGCGAGTCCACAGGCTCGGAGCCGACCAGCCCCCCTGCCCTCGTCATGAATAAATATTAAAGCTGATATAGGGACGCCTGGGTGGCTCAGCGGTTGAGCGTCTGCCTTTGGCCCAGGGCGTGATCCCAGTCCCGGGATCGAGTCCCACGTCGGGCTCCCCACATGGAGCCTGCTTCTCCCTCTGCCTGTGTCTCTGCCTCTCTCCTCTGTCTTTCATGAATAAATAAATAAAATCTTAAAAAAAAAGCTGATATGGACCAAGATGGGCCTACGGCCTGGCTGCTCTGTCCCTGTTAGAGCCTCACCATCAGCCCCTCGTGGGATGTCCTCCGGGGGCTCTGAGCAGGGCTTAGCACAGGTGGCTCTGTGAACACCGGCCCTGCTGGGTAGTTAACCCTGGGGTTCAACCAGGCTCATCCTGGCAGAGTGTGTGTGTGTGTGTGTGTGTGTGTCTTTCTGGCTCGTCAATCTGTAGTCCCCGGCCACCACCCATCCTCTCAGAGAAACACAACAGGCCCTATCTTGTGAGAAGTGGCTTAAAACACAGGCCAGATTTCTGGTCGGTTCTGCTGCCCACGTGGGTTGTGAGACTCTCTCCAGAGGGATAGTTAATTAAGCTATGGGGCAGGGGCGGGGCCGGGGGGCGCTCAGAAGGTCCCCAGCAGCTCTAAATAGGTCCTCTCCCCCATCCCTACCTGTGAATGGACAGACCTGGAGCCACCAGGCAGGACGGCTCCAAGCTCTCCGACTCAGTGACAGTTCTCGTATCCCTGGGACGGGATGGGAGCTCAGCTTTGGCACCACTGCCACGACAGTTACGGTCATAACCCGCTTTTTGAGCCTGGGCATGTCCCTCATGTATGCGTGTGTCCAGCCCAGTGAAGGGCCTCCTCAAGCCAAGCCTGACCCTCAGGTCTGACCTTGCAGGTGGCTGTGGCAGCCGTGCCCCTGTCCTAGGTCAGACAAGCCTTCCTGGGGAGCAGCCGGGATCCTGAGACCTTTCCAGGCTGGTCTCTTCTGATGTCACTGTCCCAGCCCGGGGTCCCCGCGGCCAGCCCTGCTCTGTCCTTCCATCATAACATCATGGCCTTCGTTCTCCAAGAGAAGACAGACATCCCAAGAAAGGCCAAAGGCAAGTTCTTTCCTGACCCTGGGCTGCCCTGTTCGGAGCTTCCTTTGCTGGCGAGGCTGTGCCAGATGCCGAGGACGCCCGGTCTTGGAGGGACGTCCAGGCCCGCTCTGGGCAGACCCTTCCTGATGGACTCCGAGTCTCGTCCTCTCGTCACCCCTAGTCCATCCCCCCAAGACCCGGCCCGACCCGGGGAGAGGATGAGGCGGTGCAGGGGATGGCAGTGGCAGCGGGCGGTCTGCGGGCGGCAGCGGGGTGCAGGGGTGCGTCCAGGTTGCCTGAGGCTTTCGGGTGACGGGCTCCCCCCATGGCAGCCTCACTCATCTATCACCTCCACGGAGTCCTCGTCCTTCCTCTCCTCCGACTGCTCCTCCGTGGTCTCCGTGTTGTCCGTGTCGGACAGCGAGGCCGCCTGCCGCACCCAGGCCCTGTCACTGAGAGGCTCGGGGTCGCACGGTCCGGAGAAGGGGTTGAACCAGTTCGGGGAGAAGTCCCCGCCGAAGGTCTCCTTCACGGACTTCCAGCTGCCCCTGCGCTCCCTGGGCTGGTGCTTTCGTTTGAGGCGCTCGATGCCCTGGAGGGACAACGGGATGAAGAGGGTCAGTGGGGTTTGGGCTGCGCGCCCCCCGGCACACCCCCAGCGGGGCGGGTGAGGTGAGGGGTGGAGGAGCCGGGACACAGCCAGCCTGGGCCAGGTCAGGGCTCCGGGGGCCCCCGAGGGCCGGAGGGGCCCAGTGGGGAGCGGCGGGGAGCGGCACAGCAAGCGGGGCCTTCATGGGGATCTGGCCTGTGTCCCCCCAGCCCGGGACCCCAGGCCTCTGCCCTTTCCCCCTGCTGCTGCCGGGGTTCCCCAGCCTCACTAAGTCAGGCCAGGCTGCCAAGGGGTCCCGGGTTGGGGAGTAACATCGCAGCTGCCCTGAGAGCTCTGAGAAGACGAACCCGCCCCCCTCCAGGCTTCTGGGCCATGCCCCCCAGCAGGTGCAGCAGACTTAGCACGAAGAAGGGGTGCGGGCGGTAGCAGGGGAGCATGGGGTACAAACAACACCAGGGCCAAGGAAGCAGATCGCGTGCACAGCCAGTGCCAGCATGCGGCGGGCAGCCGGGGGCGCACAGGGTCGGGGAGGCCTGGGTGGGCGTCAGGCCCCGCTCGGGGGGGCAGACTGCCCTGTGGCTTCTCCCAAGCTGCCCACTCACCTGCCTCTGGGCATCGGCCACCAGGCCACAGAAAGAGGGTGTGGGAGGGGGAGAGGCCCACGGGAGTTAGAGGCACAGCCGGGTCAGCTCTCCAGGCCACAGCACCCTCCAAAAGGCTTTTAGCCCCACTGGGGCCTCTTCCGGAAGCCAAGGGACATTGCTGTGGGTTTGCCCGGCACGGGCACTGCTCATTCACACGACCCATTCCACCTCAGAACGATCTCTGAGGACCTTGTCCTAGGTTTTCTCTTCTTTTCCACACAAGAGCCTTACATAACTGGTATGATCCCTTGTGTTATGCAGAGAGAGAAACTGAGGCACACACACCAACTGAGGTCTGCCCCGTCCTCCGGGCCAGGTCGTCTCCAGCACTGTTTCTTCCCCCTCCATCTCAGAGATTTACGTTTCTTGGCTCTTGAAAAAATTGTAGGAGTCAAGAATCTGATCTCAAAGTACGTCCCTTGTAAGGTACTAATTACAAAGGTCAAACCAGCGTGGGAGCTTCGCAGGCATCGCCTTAACCAGCTCGGAAGTAACATCGCCGATAATGAGATGTGTTAACGTCGCACGACCTCAGGATGTGACGCGCCCAGGACACCACCTCAGTGGTTTTCCTGCCAGAAACGCGTAATCTAGATCTAATTGCCAGAAAACAGCAAACGCAAATTGAAGGGTAGACACTCCACTGAATACCTGGCCTCTGATCTTCAAAAGGGTCAGAGTCTGATGAACACACTTTGGAACCGGACAGAGGTGGAGGTGGCACGGCCTTACGTCCGGACTCCATGCCACTGAACGGCACGCACCAAAGTGGTGGATTTTATGTTATGTGAATTTCATCTCAATTCTTAAAAAAGATTCTATTTATTTATTCACGAGAGACACACAGAGAGGCAGAGACACAGGCAGAGGGAGAAGCAGGCTCCTCGCACAGAGCCTGCGGCGGAACTCGATCCCAGCACCCTGGGATCATACCCTGAGCCAAAGGCAAATGCTCAACCGCTGAGCCACCCAGGTGCCCTTCATCTTACTTTTTTTTTTTTTTTTAAAGGGGGTCAAATTCATGAAAGGCGAAGAAGGACCGGACAGCACTGCAGATTGGAGCAGACTCCAGAGAAGTGACAAGCGACACAATGAGACAGAGGAGGGTCTCAGCGGGACAACCGGACAAGTCTGAATAAAGCAGGTAGACCCGTTAATGGTATCGTATTGATAAGTTCCCAGGTTATGTCTTGTGGCCATATAAAATGTTTACGTTTAGAAAGACCGATGGAGGGGGGATATAGGAGCGCTTTGTGCTATTTTTGCTGCTTCTCTGTAAGTCGGAAGTTATTTCACAGTGAAAGATGAAAAAAATAATCTGAGACACAAAAATGTGAGCGATACGGTCTTGAACACCGAGTTACAAGGTGACAAGCTGGAAACAATCAAAATGCCCACAGTGACAGCCAAGTCAGCGATCCTACAAACCGAACCACAACACAGCTGTGACAAATGGTGTCCACAGTTTTACAGCGCACCGGAAGATCCTGTCCAACGGTGTCAAAGGAAGACAGCATAGTTAGTTGCACACGACATCACGGGACCCGAGATTACCTCTGGGGAGGGATTTGGGATGATTCGTATTTATATCTGTGGACTTCCCGTACGTTCCAAGCTTTCCCCACTTTTGAGCGGGTGTTACTGTCGTAATCAGAACAGAGGAGCCGTTTCAGGAAACAGACCTTGCTGACAACTTCTGCGGGAGCCTCATGTACTTAGGTCAAGAGCACCGGATGCTGTGCCGCCCACAGACTGGCCCCTCGCCAGGCGCCCCCTACTTAGCAGAAGCAGCGGTGGCCAACTGAGGGGACTTGCTTTGGGGATCCTGCATTCCCTTCCTGGGCAACCCTTAGCAGCCTGTCAAGAGAGAGGCATTTTAAGAACATGATTTCAGGGAAGCTGTGACATCATGAGGTGGCAGGGCAGGCCACAGAGGGGACACCCAGAAATGGCAGACTGTATCCACACTGACTGGGCTCACTCAGAGCCATGATTTTGGGTCCTCGCACCACCCTGAGAGGAGGCAGGTGTTGGTACTGACACTTGGAAGATGAGAAAACAGAGGGTCTGAGAGGCCACTGCGGTAGCCAAAACTTGTCCTGCTGGTCGTCAGAACCGGGGCGAGAACCAGTGTCTCCCCTCTTCCCAGTGCATTTTCAATCCTCCTACAAATTCTCCCTCTACCCGTGCCGATCACAAAGGCAGAGGGAAGCCAGAGCCTGCAGGATTGCTGTGTCCATGCCAGTGGCGTGGGCCCAGTGAGCACCAACTTCTTCACCAAGCTCATAAGAACATTCTGGAAGGAGCCCATCCCGTCCACCAGATAAAGTTCCTGAGCAGAGAGATGGACAAACATCCAGGTGTATCAACTCTGAGTCTGGACAGAAGCAAATGTTCCGAATGCATCTGAGGCATAAGAGAGGCCTGAGAGTCTGAACCGCAGGTTCAGGAGGATCCAGTGGGGTTCGTTTCTCCTGGTAGGACTCAATTTTGAGTTTCGTGTGGATTTAAAGACGTGCTGAAGGCAACCTTCTTGAGCAGGAGGTTTGTGGCGGCAGCAGTAATACCCACTTCAGGCCCAGGTGAACGAGAATGGTTGATTCCTGGGTAGGAGGCAGTGGCTGGAACCAACGTCTCTTGTAAGGTGTGGTGTGTGTGATGGGGGCTTTGGGGCCCCTGTGCCAGGGTGGCACAGGAGCTGTGATCTGCAAACGGACCCACCCAAGTCCCTAAATGAACATACTAGGACTAAGGCGTCCGAGGGAGCACAGGCTTTGTAAGGCTCGGCTGAGACCCTCGGAGCAAGAGATCATTGCCCCTGTCCCCCCACTCTGCTCCCCACATCACTGGAGGGAGAGTTGGAGAGGCTGCCACCCACGTCACCTGCCCTCCTCCTTAGAGGGCCAGAGAACACTCTCGCAGCTTTTTACTACAACCCACAAAGGGCGATACTTTTCTGTGCAACCTGGCACCGCCCCCCACAAAGTTCCATGAAACCATAGTTACTCTACAATTGTGGCGCATTTTTATTTATGTACTTTTTTTAAAAGGCCACAGCACACCAACAAGCATCTCACTAATCGTGAACCGTTGTGAGTGGTTTGGGAAGCGGAGGTCTAGCAGAGCTAACGTGGGCTGAAGCCACGCCGTGCGCCAGACGCCACCCTCACTGCCGGTCACGATGCCCCTTTAATCCTCGCTCAGCCTTGTGATTTAGATGAACCTCTCTGGTTTGACACATGAGGTCGTGGAGGCTTAAGTCAGCCGGGGCCCAAAGTCACACACACAACGAAGCAGCCGAGCAGGGACTTGAACCAGAGCCTGGGAGAAGCCAGGGCCTAAGTGCCGGGTCGCCGGGCTGCGTAACCTCAGCAGGAGGGGGACTCAGGGCATCCTTGCGTCCGGAGCGGGTGCCACCCAGGGGCTTCTGCAAACTCCTGTGCGTGCGGATGGACCCGGGGCCACTCCGACTTCTAGGGTACCCACGGGGGTCATGCCACCGAGGACTTCCTCCTGAGGGAGAAGGTGGGAAAATGAAGTCTCCGTGTGGGGAGGGCAGAGCGGCCAGCGGCTTGTATCCGTGTCACCGTGAAGCCTTTAATCCGGTGAACCCCTTGGTGCAGAGCCCAGGCGGACAGACTGAACTGTGCAGGCAGATGGACAGACAGATAACGGTCTGGCTCCCCCTTCACGCGAACAGACCTTTCTTGTTTGCTCAGCGTTCATTTGTCGGGGAGGCTGTGGGTTGGGGAAGGGGGCGCCCAGTCGGCACACCGGCAGCACCACGCGGGAGACCCCTGCACACCCCGTGGGGCTCCAGGCCTTGAGAGACGGCGTGTCAGTCACCTGGGACCCAAGGTGCGCCCCGAGAGTTTGGGGTTGGGCTGCTCTGCCGTGCCCTGGGTGATGCTGACGCTGCTGCTCCGGGGACCCCTCGGAGGTGCGCTGCCTCTGGGGGAGAGGGATTCCAGCAGAATCGTCCTCTCTTCACACTTCTTTGGTATTTAAGGGCCCCTCCTACGGTGAGACCCCTGGCTCACCCTTTGGGCGATGCACCTATAAGCCACGAGGGGGGAGGAGCTGAAGGGCCATTGCCTGGCTGGGGGAGCCCAACGCAGCCTCCCCAAGCCCGGGTTTCTGCGCGATGCCCACCTGACACAGGTGGTCCAGAAACACTTCCTAATCCGCCTCATCTGAAAGATCCCTGAAACAGGACGGTGGACGGGGACTTTCTCAGCAGCCGAGGCACGGTGAATGGAAGCTGGTCATTGCAGGTGGCTCACTTGGTTCTCCAGAAACAAACTATTTCAGAGAGGGATCAGTGCGACTAGCAGAAGACGGGAACACGCATTGCTACCCACGCTCACTTTGTGGGGCATGAGGTCCCCAAGCCCGGGCACAGGGGCAGAGGTTTGCTGGGATGTGGGCCTTTTGCGTGTTCAGCACAGTTGCTGGGATCCCCTGCCTGAGGCCGACAGGCCGGCAGGAGTCACCTGATCCAGCTCCCTGTGTCACCTTCCTCTTTAAAAAAATTTTTTTGTCACCTTCCTCTTTATCCTCCCTCCCCCCACTCTCCAGGGACCCATCTTTGGAAGACGGAAGCCGCTATAGGCTCACTTCCCAGGCGCACAGCTTCAGGGCTGCAGACAAAAGCTGGGGCCGCCCTGGTGCAGACGGTCCTCTCTCCCCATCTCTCCCCAGCCGTGTGTGAAGCCGGTTTCTTCCCGTGTGGACGCCAGGCCCGGAACCAATCACTTTACTGCAAAGACAGCCACATCCCTAGTCACTGAACTCCAGGCAAAATGCCTTCCATTTCAATGGAAGTGATCTAAGAAAGCCTCGGGGATCTTGGGGTATTCCCATCTTCCGAGGGCCTGAAGAGCTGGGGAGCATTCCTTCTTTCAGCCAAAGGGCTCCGTAAAAGCCCGGAGGTGGAATCACGCAGGAGGCCGAGAGCAACCTTTTTTCTCTGGGAAGGATATGCATAGTATGCGCGGGTTTAAACGATGAATTTCTATTTTTAGGGCTTACCAAAAAAAGAAATCAATACATTTTCAAAACTCTCTACTGCATTCCTCAGAAATTCCACGGGAAAAAGAACCAAACTGGGTCACTTAAAAAAAAAAACAACAAAAAACCCCACAAAACCTTGGAGTGTTTGGAGGGCATCCAAATACTTAAAAAATATTCCCCGGCAGGACCAGAGGGCAGCGCTGCCTCCCAAGGGATGGATCCCTGACGGGCGGGAGCGGGCCAGAGCCTGTGACAACTGTTCTAAAGTCACTGTACGGTCACTGTGGCCTTCACATACCTCAGTGAACTGTTGAAAAGGAAAACAAAAATCAAAAAACCTATGGGAAACACACAGTATTAAAAAAAATAAACCAACACTTCGGGGGCGCCTGGGTGGTTCAGTCGGTTAAGTGTCTGCCTTCAGCTCAGGTCCGGATCCCGGGGTCCTGGGATCCAGCCCACATGGGGCTCCCGGCTCAGCAGGGGGTGTTTCTCCCTCTGCCCCCTGCTCGTGCTGCCTCTCAAATAAATAAAAATACAATCTTAAAAAAGTAAAAACCACTTGAGGTCTCAGGCTAGACTTAGGGCATGAAGAGCCCGGTCTCAAGAGGCGAGCCTCAGGAAGGGTCCTGGAGTTTTCTGGTTACACGGGAGGGATGAGAAGGAGCGCCTCAAAGGACTGGAACGTTCTAGCGACTTCCTCTGGCTCCACGCCGCTTTCTGCTGGGTGGGGAGAGGGAAAGGGACCTTTCTCTCCCCCGTGGCCGGCGCTAGAGGCCACGCTGCGGACTTGAAGGCTTTTCTGTAGCCGGGAGCTCCCGAGGGGGTTTCAGGCAGCAGAATCCCTGCAGCAGAGGCAGGGGTGGGGGGCAGGCTCCGTCGAGGGCATGTGGCTGACGCGTCCTTTAAAATCAACACAACTGGGAATCCCTGGGTGGCTCAGGGGTTTGGCTCCTGCCTTTGGCCCGGGGTGTGATCCTGGAGACCTGGGATCCAGTCCCACGTCGGGCTCCCTGCATGGAGCCTGCTTCTCCCTCTGCCTGTGTCTCTGCCTCTCTCTGTGTGTCTTTCATGAATAAATAAAAAATAAATAAATAAAATCAACACAACTGATGCCTCAGTCAAGAGGAGGAACGGAAATAAATGTCGTTTAAGGGCAGTGGAGCAAGGGCCCTACCACCACACGCTCGCCTCGCCCGGACCCTCAGCTCTCCCCGAGGGTAGCGCTGTGAGAGAGCACGGCTCAAGGACAGGTTTTGGAAAAATTTTATTGCATTTTGTTTCCATGTGGAAGCACGGACAGAATCGAAAAGAGGCAGCATGTTCCACGTACTGTTCATGGAGAATCACATGGCTAGATGAATTTCCTCCATCCTGCACTGAGCTTCACAAACCTTCCCCACCCCACCCGCAGCACAAGCTAAAAAAGGAGGTTTGTGGTGATCATTTAAAAAACCTCAAATCCACGTGTACAAATTCACAGATGCTCAGCACTCCGAGGTCTGTGATGTCTGCATCCCTGTCCGTCTCCTCATCTCCCCACTCTCTTCAGGCCTCGTGCCTCCGAATGGCAAGGCCACTCTGTCCCCGCGCTGCCCGTTCCCGTGAGCGGGACGGCCACCTGCCAGCTTGCAGAGGCCTGCGGGCCGCGATGTCCACCTTACACCCCGGTCAGCCCTGGGCCAGATGACGGCCTCCCAGGTTAAAATACAGATAAGACATGGCTACGTGCACATTTAGGTGTCTAAAACATCAGAAAGGGTACCCACTTTGGAGATTTACAAAATGGGGCAGAGGGGGGTGATGATGGGCTGTGCGCCTTGGGGGCTGTGGTTGTGTCACTCAGCATTAATGCAGCTGACTGGCCACCTTGCTGGGAGAGGGAGAGAGAGGGGGAGTGAGGGGGGGGGGAGAGGGCAGGAGGAGATGGAGGGGGAGGGGTGCTAAGAGTAAGCAAAGAAAACCTGAAATAGCGTGATTTTTTTTTTCTCCTTTTGACTGTGTAAGGCATTTTGAGCTGAAAAACTCTCCTTCATACTGTTCCAAATAATCAGTGGGAATATAATTGGTGATTCAGAATACAAATAAGACCCCTTTGATCCCACCCCACCCTCCAGAAGTCACTCTACACACCCAAGCCCATGGAGTACAAGGAGGCAAACCGTGTCCACATGGGGGATGAGGCCACTGGGCCAAGGGCCCTTCTTAGGGCTCTGGCCCTGGTCCCGTCCCTCTTGGTCACAAGGTGGTAAGCATCTGTCTTCGGTGACGCTTTAAGTCCCATTGGGGTGCCTGCCACTGCCTCCTGGGCAGCGGGAGGTCACGGCCCCCCTTGCCTCTCCCACGCATCCCTAACCAGCGTCCAGGCCGGTCCATCTGCGCACCGGCCAACGGCTCCCTGTTAGTAGAGGCGGGCCGGGAGACAGCACCCTCCACGTTAGTCAGGCCAGACAGACAGCAGAGAGGAAATCAGAGGCCAGAGGAGTGATTTTAAAAAAGGAAAAAAAAGAAGAACAGCTTCGGTCACCAAAAAATAGATAGGATGATCTTTTAAAAATAAAACATGGGGACATTTTTTTTTCTCTGCAACGCTCAGCCATTTTACTGGAGACATTAAAAAAAAAAGTTTTAGAGTAGTTGGTTTGCTTTTTCTCGATTTAAACATTCGTGAGAACGGACAGGACGGTAGTGCTGTGATGTGGTTTGTGTCTGAGTGGCAATGCTGGTCAGGGTCCTTCAGACCACATACTGGTACGGGTCTGCCTTCCCTTGGTCTGGCGTGGCAAAGGGGCTGGCCCAGCCTAGAGAGAAGGGGTGGCCAAAAACGGCTTTCATGTTCATCCATTTTGTTTTTTTAGCCCATCTTCTCTCTTCCTTTTTCAATTGTTCTATTCCCTGAAAACAAGAACAATCATACTTTCAGTCAAGCACTTTATTGCTGTGGATTTTGGGGACGAATGTCCGTTAGCTTGAGATGAATGGAGTAAATGCTTCCTTGTCAAGCCACAGAGCTACCTATATGATACATGTTTCTTCTCTTTCTCTTATAAAAAGTGTCAAAGGAAAAAAAAAAGCGTGGTTTTTTGTTTTGTTTTGTTTTTGTTTTTTGGTGGTAGTAGCGGTGGGGTGGGCACATATTTACAGGTCCCTCCAGGGAGGGAAAAGTGAGCAAATCCACAGGCCGCTGAGCCAGGATTCCTGGGCATGCTGATCCAGTGTGTTTCACTAAGTGGAGGAGCACGTCTACCCAGACTGGGCTCTGCGGAGGCGCTTCCGGCCTGGTGCTGGGCCCGGCTGTGTGCAGGAATGCTGTGAAGGCTTGGATGCACAAAGCCTCAGGGCTGGCAGGGGCTCGTGATCATGACAGCCAATGTTGGCCTTCGATTTGGGTTGGTTCAAGTCTGGCACTACTATGACCACTTTGCAGACAAAAAAAAAAAGGGAACAAATCAAATGACTGCTCTGGCATCGTTAGTCTCACCAGCCCAGGAGGTCAAAGAAGCACCCTGCTCAGTGGGGCTGGCGAGGCCAACCTGAGGAGGCCAGACAGGAGTAGGAGACCGTGGGTGAGGGGAGAAGCCACCACAGAGGAGGAAGGAAAGGGATTAGTATAGGTTAGAGGGGCTGCCTGGACAGACAGCCAGCCCCAGGCATGGCAAAGGGCTTCCCGGTGCTCCTCAGGGAAGAAGCAGGAGCAGAGGCCATCTTGGTGGTTGTCTACAGGCTGGACTACTCCCCTACTAAGCCTCACGGGAAAAGTAGGCTAGGGAGGAAGCCAGTTCCCTCCCTTCGCCCCTCTTCCGATGGAGCTGGTCAGTGGGCAGGGCCTGAGGATGTGGCGCTGCCCAGAGGAACAGGAGGGAAGCAGCCTGGCAGGAGCCTGGCTGAGGGTCTGTCTGCCGTGGTCTCTGGTGAGGAGGAGGAGCGGGGAGGAGCCGGAGGGGCCAGCCTAAATGGAGTCTCTGTTCACGGAGAGGGAGCTGGGAGGGTCCAGGCGGAGGGTCCATGCGCTTTCCCAAGACACGCCCTTCCTTCTTTTCTGCTTTCCTTTCCAACACAATTCCCTTTAGGAATGGCCTTGAAGGGGGAGGACAGCTAGGACAGGGCTGTGTGAGTTTTCCTTCTGGCTCCCTGAGCCCAAGGCCTGTGTGGCCTGGCCGTATGCAACAGTGGGCGGGGCCAGACGGTCACCCATGGGTTCCCTGCGGGTCTTAGGCAGAGAAGCTGGTCACATTTATGGCTTGGACACATAGCCAGATCTACACCATTGACTACTATTGTTACAGAAACTCTTACAATGATGTTACTTCTTAAAAAAGGTATAAAAGTTGCTGAGAGACCCCCCAACATTCTAAACCATCGGGAATTCCCATGGATCCAAAAGATGGCGCCTTGCTGCTGAGAAGCGCCAAACCCGTTTTTCCACACCCCCAGGGAAGGGCCTGGGGGGCAGTGACAAGGAGTCTGTCTTCCTACGAGCCTCCATCTGAGGCTAAGTAATCAGCAGGCCCGAAGCCGTCCCACAGAGCCCCTGGATGACTGAGATTTGCCACCTGAGGGGGACCTTGGGAAGCCAGGACCTCATGCCTCTGCTCCCCAAACTAAGTGCTACCTCTTCCTCTTGGGGCTCCTCACCTGGAACCCAAAGCCAAAAAGAAGAAATGCCCACATCACAGCAATGGATTGACCACCTTGAGGCTTCTGGACACTTGGGGCAGCCAGACAATGGTGGTGGCAGTGGCACCAGGGGAGTGGGCTCCAGTCCTCCCAGCCAGCAGCCTCGAAGTCTACAGAGAAGGAACTGTGGGTATGGGTAGGGGCGGGGGTAGGGGCGGGGGTGGGGGTGGGGGGAAGGCAATGGACGAGAACCAGAGCTGGGCCAAGCGGAGGGATCTAGTGGCCAGGTGAGGGCTTGATGCCCACAGCTCGGGGCTGCCTCCTGATTCTGCCCTCTGGACCTACTCATGCGGCCACCTCCTTCAGGATGTTGACCCTGCCCATTTCAGCTGGATTAAGGCACCCTTTGTCCATCATCCTCTCTCCAGGCCTCTAGTCCTTGGAGGGGAAGGAAAGGGTGTCCCTGTGCCCGGTAGAGTGCCTAACATGGCAGTGCGTAGAAGATAGAACCAAAATGGGAGGATGGAAGGATTTTGGCAAAGGGCACCCTTCACCAAGGCTGCTAGGCCCCATTCCTGCTGTGACCTGCTGGGCCTGCCCCAAGGGAAGACTCAAATATGTGGGTGGGTGTGGGCCTGTGTGTGTGTGTGTGTGTGTGTGTGTGTGTAAGATCCAGTGTCACTGTAATGGAGGCGTGCGCCCTGCACACCTCACACCTGGCCCTGGTCACAGGTCTGCCTGCACACACCCCTCCCAGCAACACCTGCCCCAGGGCCTCCCCCCAAGCCCAGGAGTGGATGGGGTGGGCAGGCCGCCCACGTACCGTTTCATCTGTACAGATGGAGTGCACTTGGGTCCCAAACATCACTGATGTGAATATGAGGAAGAGCAGCCCCTCGAAGCACAGGAGGATGAGGAGGATCACTGTGGTAGGTGGCGAGAAGGAGCTGCACTCTGAAAGGAAAGGGACATGTGAGACTTGGGGCTGCTGGCCGCTGCCCACTGCATGCCACTCAATGCCCCCAGCCCCGCATGGCCTGGCACCTCCCAGGTGCCACACGTTGTCTGGCGTCTAGGCCCAGGCGGCCACTGTCCTGCCCCACACCTGGTTGCACAGCTTGCCCTCGGGCAGGTTCTCCAAGGGCCAGGCCCCTCCTGGGGCCTCCCCTCCTCACACCTGTTACCCCTGGCTCTTTTCTCAGCCAGCATCTGTATCCTGGTGCCAAGCATAGTGCCAGGCACATGGAAGGCCCCAGAAAGGCCTCAGGGCTGAGGCATGAAGACAGGGAGACCCTCCTCTCCACAGAGAGCACAACATGGTTGCACAGGTGGAGGGGCCTCGGTGTGGTTCTGGTTTGGCCATGAATTTTCTGGACATTCCTACACCTCTGTCTGCTTCTGGGTGACAGGAAGGGGCCAGGTCCAGAGAATCGCTCAGGGGTTTTGGGATTCGAAGTTTATGAGGGGTTCAGCTGCTGGCCTTGGGCCTGAGCTGGGGGTGAAATAAGCCCCAGTGGAAATGCCCTTCCCAGGAGCATTTGCATCACAAGACGGTCAGTCCAACCAGAGAGCTGCAGGACCCAGAGCAGGTGCTCTCCCTCTCCTGGCCTCTCTGGGCCCAGGCTGCCAGGGGTGTGACCTGATACAAGTCCCTGTCCCCGCCCAGGCCTCTGCCCCCTCCTCAGTAGAGCAGGGAGGTTGGACGAAATGGGTGGTTCTGTTTTAAGCAGTAGAAACCTCCGTCTGGGCCAAGTCTAAATCAGAAGCACCTCCAAATGGAGAGCAAAGCAGAGGTGCTGTGGGTAATGGTGGTGGAGGGCAGCGGGGCTGCCTGGGGGAATGTGGACAACACTGGGAGATGGGGGTCCCAGCTGATGATACTCACTATCCCAGGACCCTGGACCCCACTGACGGCCACCTCGACCCATTAGTCTGGTTGTGCATGTTTCTCATTGCCCCAGTTCTCGGGCCCCTTGCCCTGGTTGGAGGGGTCTGATTGGCGGGGGAGGGTTGGGCTTCACTGGGCTTTGGGAACTCAGAACCTGGGGGTTCAGTGCTCCCCTGAGCAGCCCTGCATGGGGGGTGGTGGTGAGGACCATCTCATCCAAATGCCTTTATCACCTCATGCCTCCCTTGGGACTTAATGCCTGTAAATGCCTTCCCTTCTGGGTTCCTTGCTGGCAGGGCCTGGTGGGGCCAGCTCGGGAGGCTCTGGGTATGGCAGCTGCCTTCCTGGGTGCTGGGCAGGGTGGGCAGGATGAGGGTTCCACAGTCAGGCAGCCACAGCAGGGTGAGGATCCTGGAGCCAACTCGCCACCACGGGCTCTTGCTAAGAAGCCCCCACTAGTATTGTCTCGCCCCTGCATCCTTCCCACCCCACACGCCATGGAATCACGTTTGTTCCCGTCCTTGCGTGCTGACTGCCTTGCTCACGACACCTCCAGCCCCAGAAGGTCGGGACTTTGGCTCCCTGCTGGACTATCAGACTTGGAGTAGTGCCTGGTAACAAAGGAATGTGGGCACAAGGCCGGGGCTCTCTGAACTTTAGTTCTCCCTTACGTTGGGTGGCATGGTTGAGAACACGCGAGAACATCTGCACAGGTCATCCCGGGGCCCTGCATGTGCACACGGCAGGTGCCCACTGGAAAGAGGCGCCTTGCTCCTTCTGTCCTCACCTTGGCTGCCCCGGGGCCGGGCAGGAGGCGGAGCCCAGCACCATGGCGTGCTCTCCATCCTCACACAGCTACACATACCCTTCTCCTCCTCGACTGGCCCCGGGAACTATGTGAATGGAGTTGGGGAGGCAGGAGCCAGGGCCCAGGAGTGTAGAACTACCCCTCTACCCTTCTTCAAACCTCAAGTCAAAGTGCCCTGATTCTGGGGACACCCCCTCCCCTTCTTACACAAGCTGGATGTGAGGCTGAGCAGTGATGGTAGGCGTTTGTCTCACAGACTGTGTGTGTCAGAGATCTTGCCCAGCATGTGGCCTCTCAATTCCTCCAGCATCTACTTAAAATTTTTTTCTTCCCTCTTATTTTTATTCTTGTTTAAAATCATAAAACTGCATTCATTTTTCACAGCAGCTATTTTTTTCCCTCAGGATTTGTGTGGCCTTCTGGCTGGGGTTCCTTCCTCAGTGCCTGTGCACTGAAATGGATACCACTACAGCAGGGAGAGCTGCTCTATCACCTTAATGTAGATCGGTAATTAAGCAGTTAAGAAACCATCACACACACAAAAAATCAAAAGTTCAGAATGGATTTCTGTGAGACTGGAATGAAATGACTTTTGATTAAAGTGCCTCTTCTTCCTTTTTTTCCTTCTAAAGTAGACTCCACACCCAGCATGGAGCACAATGTGGGGCTTGAATTCATGAGACCTGAGCTGAGATCAAGAGTCGGATGCTCAACCGACTAAGCCACCCAGGTGCCCCTAAAGTGCCTCTTCCTAAAGACAAGGAGACAAAGGTTCTCTCCATGGCAGGGCTCCCGTGCCCTGGGATGTGCTTCCTGTGGGGGCCTGCATTTCCCCTGGGGACCCTCAGGCTAGAGGGTCTGTCCCACTCACTACTTTACCTGTGGAACTGACTTTAAGGGGCTGCTTTTTTTCATGAAGAGAGAGTCGGGCCTCTGCTGTCCCTTCCCTGGTCAGTCCGTAGGCTTGCAGCAGATCTAATAAAATGGGGTTGGCCCCTGGCACCATGACACAAACCAAGAGCCCGCCCTGCTTGGGTCGCACACCGCCCCTTGGAGCAGGGAGGCAGGCTCCGGCACATACTCACTTGTCCAGTCTTCTTCAAAGCAATGCAGAAAGTGGAATCCCACCATGATGAGGGCGTGCAAGGAAATGAGAGCTATGTACATCTGAAACAGGAAAGCAGTGCAGACGCCATTGTTGTGAGAACCTTCTGACCGTGCAGGCTCCCGGGACAGGGGCGCTCAGAACCTCCCGTTCCGGAACACTCTGGCTGAGGGCTGACCAGGAGAGAGCCAGAGAGGCACCTGGTGATTCCTCTACTGGTCTCCCATCCCAGTTCTGGGACTGGGGTGAGCAGCACTTACTAGGAGTATGTGGAATAAGATAGAAACCAGCGCCTGTCGCCAGGCGTGACCTGGGCCCTAGGTGGGCCAGGGTGCTCCAGGCCTGTGGCTTCCCTTCACTTGAAAAGTCTGGGCGCTGACTGCCAAGGGCTCTTGCAGCCCTTGTGCTAAATATTATCTATATCTACTCGCAGGGAGGGCTTGCAATCACCACCCAAACGGGCTTCTGTAGCTACTTCGACTGGACTCTTGGGAGGGGAGCTCAGTACAAGGCCCTTGCTTATAACCAATCAACTTGAGCCAGTTTTCTAGAAGCTCAAGTGGAGGGCATAGGAACAAGCAGGAGTGCTCTGGGAGGAAGGCAGAGGAAGGCCAGGCTATATTCCGCACAGCAGCAAAAAACACCGTGAGTGCCGAGAATTTCCAAAGGACCACAGCACTCCATGGCTCCGCGGAGGTGGGGCGCGATTCGGAAGCTGACTTACTGTAAACAGGACGAAGTACTTCTGGTTGTTCTCGCCAACACAGTTATTGACCCACGGACAATGGTGGTCCATCTTCCGAATACACCGCTTGCAAACGCTGAAAGGGCCCACAAGGCAGACCTTTAGGGGTGTCCTCACAGCAGCAGGGGCCCGAGGGGAGCAAAGAACCCACCCCCTAGCTCTACTCCGTGCACGGGGCCTCCTGGGCACTACCTGCTGTCCCACTGGGCGTGTTGCAAGGGTCCTAGAAGGCGGGTCAGGACCCCCATGGTCACACTTATTCCAAACAGGGGATAGTCCTACGTCAACGAGGCCCCTTCTCGTTTAACATGAAACAGGGTGGAACTGAGGGGCTGAGCAAGAGGCTGCTCTCCGGTGCTAACGGAGAGCTGTGAATCCGGTTTACTGACAGGATGGAGCGAAGAAGCAGTTTCCACAACGTGACAGTCTGAGATAGGATACAGAAAACAGTTGCTCCCAACATCCCCCGAACACCCAAAACCCAAGGGCCAGGCGCTAGCAGGGAGGGTGTGGCTGACCGCAGAGGGCGCCGGAATAGGCAAAGCGGAATAGGCAAAGCGGGCTCAAGTGCAGGATGTCTAGGACGATGGGAAGTGCCCCTCAAGAACCTTCCAGCTCTAAGATAACAACCTCTTAGCTGCAGAAGCAGAATATATTTGAGCTTAAGTGTTGATCAGAAATTCCATTAATTTGCAAATTACTAACTTGTAATTGGGCTCATATTGGGACTGAGACTGTTTCAAGTTTATTGATTACCAAACACCCTCCTCGCCCCTTTTTTGGAAGAAATAATCTGAAACAGGAATACAGGCTCACAGGGCCTTGAAAGCACCTACCCCCAAAACTCAGGTTTAGAAACACTCCTTTGCCAATAGATGGGCTCGCCAGAAATTGGTCCTTTCTCAATTTGCTAACATAGGCTCCTTGACATTATTTTGAGGTTGTTATCTGCTCAGAACAGTTTAAAATACTGTAAATAGAAGCTTGGAAAGAATACAATTAGGAACTTTACTTTTTTGGAAGCCCCTTAGTTGACACTAGCTTTTCTTTCCATCCGTTTCCACAACTAACTTTACCTTGGGTTCTTAATTTTTTTAAAAAAATATTTTATTTATTTATTAGAGACACACACAGAGAGAGAGGGGCAGAGACTGGCAGAAGGAGAAGCAGGCTCTGTGTGGGGAGCCTGATGTGGGACTCGATCCCGGGTCTCCAGGATCACGTCCTGGGCTGAAGGCAGCGCTAAACCGCTGAGCCACCAGGGCTGCCCTACCTTGGGGAGAGAACTTAGGTGCACTGTGGGCCATGACAGGTGGATGCTGGTGGAAGGGCTGTGTCACATTCACACGTGGTGAGCTCACACTCACTGAGCTCTGATGACTGTCAGGGCAGGGAAAGCACAGGAGGAGCTCTTCTGGGAATGGAGTTTAGGTGCTCCCCAGACTGCAGGCCAGGAAGCACAGATCACTCTGAATGAGAGCCCCATGGCGAGGCCATGGCTGACTTGGGGCTGTGGGCTCATCCACACCCAAAGGAGGACCTGTGACCTTTTCTGAGCATGGTGTGAGCTTCGGTGGCAAGGTAGGCCTGGGTCTGAGCTACCTTGGTCAGACTGACCAAACTTGGAGCCTCAAGTTCCCCACTCACAGGAAGTAAGTGTTGGAAGCACAAGGTGAGAACTGATCATGGGGGCCTGGCCAGTCTTCACCTTGTTCTTCTCCACAACTTCGAAGGTCCTCACTAGCATAGGGGGAATGAGCACATCTTAGAGATGCGGCCCAGCTCTATAATCTTCCTGGGAGCCAGGAGGACAGGGGAAGAAAGAGGCATGAAAGGGACACGGAGGGATATAAAGAGAAAGTCAGGTATCCATCTCTCTCTGTATGCATGTGTTACCAATTAAAACTACATATGAATATGCATACTACAGATTTCAGTTGATAACACTTGTTCCCAGGATAGAATTTTAAGAGTACAGACAAGTAGACAGTGAAGACTGAGCTGCTCCCTCCACCAGGCCCCACATTCCCTCTGCAGAGTCACCTTGCATGTCCTTCCTCAGCTCTGGGGTCTTAGCTCCCTCCCAATCTAGGGACCATACTCCAAGGGTCACTCCTTCCCTGCTCTGGGCTCCTGACTGGTTTCTCTTCCACCTGTGCTTCCTCCTGCAAGGGGGTTCTAAGTGGGTGCTCTAAAGCAGTGTTTGGTCAGCAGCACAGATGTGCCAAGTGGCCTGACATCCTCTAAAGGCTGCCCAAGTTTCAACAAGCTCTTAAGCAAATCCATCCTGTGCTCTCCTCTCAGCCTCTAAAGAGACCCAATGGGCACCCCAGGAAGTGAGTTTCACAACGGGCTACGTGTCACTGGGCGGCCATGCCAGAACACTCCTCTTCCTCCTCCAGGGAGCAGCAGGGACAAGCAAGCACAGCTGCTGAGAGCTGCAGAAGCTGGCCCAGAGTGCCAGGCTCTGAGCTACCTGCCTGCAAAGACATGGAATGCCCGGGTGGTCCTCCCTGCAGCGTGTGGAGCTGTTCAGAAGCAGGCTGTGGGGTCAGGCGAGGGTGCATGTGGGTGGGGGGTCCATCCATGAACATGGCGAGAGGTCCTGACCAGGGGCTGTCTCACCTACGGCTTACAAAACCACCAGCTGCAACGGTTCTGCATTTGAGACCTGGAGTACACCAGAGGTGAGGCCAGCCCCGCAGCCCATCCAGCTGCCTCATCTTGGGCACCAACCGTCACGAGGAAGAAAAGCTTCCCTCGACCCCCAGATACCCTGGTGGGGAATCCCGTCATCTCAGAGCCAGCCCTTTTCCTGTTCCACGCGGCTACGTGGGCAGGACGGCTCTGCGGTCCCCTCCCCAGACACAGGAGCTGAGGGCGCTTTCCCCACTCTTGCCACTGGGGAGAACCTCTTCTCTCTGACCTCCTTGCGCTCCTCCCTGAGTGCGCTGGCCCTCTTCTGGGACTCCTCTCAGGCACCACTCGCTGCCCCTCATGTGAGAGCTGTGGGCCAGTAAGCTCCTGGGGCCACGGGCACCGGGGGCCTGGTAGCATGTCCTAAGCCTGCGGGAACAGTTGCTGCACAGCCCTAAGGTCTTCAATGCAGGCATCTGTTGATGTCCCTGACTTTGGAGTTTCCCAAGCCCTTTCTGTGTTTTTTAATCAATGTTCTAGAAGAGGGCAGTGCCTCTCCTTCCCTCTTCCTCCAGGTTCCCTGCCATTTTTCAGGCCCGGAAGTGCTTCCTTCAAAAGCTTGGTGGATTCCAACGAGCTCATCGGCTCACAGGCGCTTGGGCCCGTGGCTCTTAGCCCCCAGAGTTGCTGGCTGAGGCCCTGGGCCAAGCCGGGGTGATGGCCCACCATGGAAACATAGCTGTATCTGTGAGGGCCTGTGTATCTCCTTACAGAGCACTTACCAAACAGTATCAGGGTGGGAAAGTGCATCGGCCCCACCTGAGTGGGAAGCCCCAAGGTCAGGGCCATGTCTAATCCACCACTACAGCCCAGGGCCAAGCCTGGGACCCCTTTGCAGAGAAGAGCCAGCCTGGGAAGTGGCTCCACCACATCAGATTGGGAGGCCCAGCAGGGCAAGAGAAAAAGGCACACACAGCAAGAGGACACCAAGTGGACCATACTCTGTACACAGGTTTTCATCCCACATCTCCTTCACTGTGATTAACAAATTATAAGCAAAAAAGTATCTACCACATCTTGGTCCCAGCTCAGCAACAATTCTGGGTAAGGAAGTCCAGTGTAGCAGTAAGAACACTGCTCTTAGATCCCCATGTTGGGCCCTGGGCAGAGAAACTTAGCTTCTCTGAATCGCCCTCTGCAGAATTAGTCCTGATCTCTCAAGATTAGAGATGATGCAGGTGAAATGCTTTAAAAATACTGCTAGTGCTATATAAATTTTATCGGTGGTAACAACCATGAGAGAGACAAAGTGAGAATCTAGCAGGGACCCTAAGCACCCCATGACCATCTCAGCCTCAGTGTGTATGTGTGTGTGAGGGGTGGGGAGTGTGGAGGGTGTGAGGCTTTTCCAGGGTCATGGTTTCCACCTCCTTGTGCAAGAGGAACCTAGTGCATAAGCCTTGCTGTCTTCATTAGCAAGAATAGCTCCCTCTACAGGGTTTCCACATTCCTCCATGGTTCTCAATGCCAGGACAAAAGCAGCCTGGAGTTCCAGAGTGCCTCTTGGTGGAAAGAGGATCCATCCACACACCAACCACCAGGCTGGAAAGAACATCTACCCATCCAGGGTCAGGGAGCGTCTGTGGTACCCATCAGAGCTCAGGGAATGGGGATAGTTTTAAATTCCATGGGACTCTGTTGGGAGGACAAGATCCAAAGAGCCAGGTGCGTGCTCATGCACGCAGACATGCACCTTCGCCCCAGCAGGGACACAGACACTGACTCTCTCAAGCCTGGCAGCAGGCCCCTTGGCTCCAGCAGTCACAAACCTAGCTCTGTTTGGCATGCTGGGGATCGGCTTATCCCAAACCGCGGGTTCCCAGATGGCCTGGGCCGCCACGAGCCCTCACAGAGGAGCAGTTGTCAGCACACACTTCCTGATGCAGGAGCAGGCGACACACAGGCATCCTCACTCAACTGCATCTGAATCAGCAGCTCTTGTTTTGCTGAAGCTGATTTGTTTACTAGCACTCAAGAATACCTCCCTCGGATCATCCTGGGGAGAGAGGCGAGGAGGAGGCGGTGAGCAAAATGCCAGGCAGTGGAGGCAGCCCGGGGTTCAGGGAGGAAAGAGAAAGAACCACTGTGGTGACCAGAAAGTTCTTTCCTGCAAAGCTCGCACCTCCCTGTTGCTAGTCCAGCCTATAAACCCATCTCGCTCTGCCACATGCACACACTTCTACTAACCAATGGCTTCTCCTGGGGGAGCCAGTTGACTCATATAGTTATTCATGTCTAACCCTCACAACAAGCTGCCAGGCAACAACTCCCTTCGCAGAGGACAGCGCGGAGCTCAGAGGGAGCCTGGTCCACGTCTCACAGCGTGGTGGGAGCACTGGTGGACTCTGAGCGCTGACCTCTCCAACTCTGAGTGAAGTGGGAGCCTGCTCCACCACACTGGGCTGCCCGGAGTTGGGTCCTCTTTACTCAGGGGATGACAACATCTCGGGTGGCAGAAAAGGCAAGACAGGTGCCTCCACCTCAGGCACAAGCAAGCCTTGAGTTTGTCTGTAACACAGACCTCAGAGGTAAACTGACCCCATGGTGGGCTCTGTGCAAAGAAACTCTGCTTCTCCAAACTGCTGGACACCTCATGGGAGACAGCAATCAGCACAGGCTCTGTCCAAGCTGCTCAGCCCTCACTCTCACTAGGGGCCAACTAGTTGAGGGGGTCACCACCTTTCTCTCTCTCTCTCTGATAGCAAGACATACATATAATTACATCAGGCCACACAAGTCACCCCCAAACTGGAGTTCTAGTGGGAAGAGCCCTGGAAAGGAGCGCACACACTGGGCCCCAAGTCTGTCTGTGGCACTCACTAGCTGTGAGCTCCTCCCACTACCCACTCCCCCCACCAGCCTGAGAGAAGGACCAAGTAACATGTTTGTCTTTCTGTAATGTAGTGTTTAAAATTCCCTTGTAATAAAATGCAGTTTTTAGCTAGATGTCTTCTTGTTGAGAAGACTCAAAACAATGAAGAAATCTGAAAACCAAAGGGAAAAACCACCACAGATGAGATGAGGAAATGGCTTTTTTTGGCCGGACTCTACAACTGTCAGTCACAACCTCCAGTTTTGTTTTAAAGAAACATCTTCATTCAGGCACAGCCCTTTCATTTCCCTCTGAAAGTTAAGGGAATAGGGCCCACCTCTTAAATGGGTCAAGTACTGAACACTCTGAACGATTTTTCCAAAGCTCTGTCTCTTGTGACCTAAAGTAATAAAACTGTGAGGCAGAAAGAGCAGGAAGCCCCTTAATTTTATAGATACGGAAAAAGAGCTGGAGACAATCAAGGGCCTGGCAGGGTCCTTCGTCAGGTGTGGGACATTCAAGTCTTAGGACAGGTGTCCTGAGCCCGAACCAAATGCCCTCTCCAATCTTTTTTTTTTTTTTAAAGGTTTTATTTATTTATTCATGAGAGACACACAGAGAGAGAGAGGCAGAGACACTGGCAGAGGGAGAAGCAGGCTCCATGCAGGAAGCCCGACGTGGGACTCGATCCCGGGTCCCCAGGATCACGACCTGGGCTGAAGGTGGCGCTAAACCACTGAGCCACCCGGGCTGCCCTGCCCTCTCCAATCTAAGTGAGCTCCCTGGGGGTTGGGGTTGGGGGATAGTCACAGCAGCCACTCTGTGCCCAGAACAGGGGACATTCAGAAGTCCTGTTGCTGATGGCACCCGAGTGAGAAGCAGGTGCGGGAGCATGTGAGAGGTGAGGGAAGGGAGGAAGCAAGCTGGGGGTGCATGTAGGGGGCGATGAGGAGTGGGGACCCATGTGTACCTGCAGTGGTGGGCTCGGTCAGGCTTGATGCTGCAGCATTTGGGACACTTGTACACCACCTGTCCAGGCTTCAGCTGTAAACTCTCGATGAATTCTTTAGTGGCATTTCCTTTGGGTACCGCCCCCTGTCAGAAAGAAGAAAGGTGTCAGGGCAGGGCAAGGAGTTCCAGCAGTTCTGACACTGCAGTAGAGACGGTCACTTGGAAGCAGTGACTGTACACATGGACAGGACATTTTCACCCCAACAACGTATGTGTTCTGAATTATGCCAATACTGATGGACACTTAATGACAGAATTTTCCTGAAGAAAGTAAATGATTTTTCTGAAGTGAACAGTTACATTGTTCCTGATGATTTTTTAGAAGATTATTTATTTGAGAGAGTGAGAGAAAGACAGGGAGAGAGCACGAGTGGGGGTAGGGGCAGAAGGAGAAGCAGGCTCCCTGATGAGTTCGGGAGCCTGACTCAGGGCTTGATCCCAGGACCCTGGGATCATGACCTGAGCTGATGGCAGATGCTTAGTCAACTGAGCCACCCAGGCACCCCATGTTCCTGATGATTTGCTAGCTAGTCAAATAGTTTTCATTGAGTCCATTCTTTCCTATGTAAATACTACAGTGAGGATTTGACTCACAGATTACTTTTTGGTTTGCATTAAAATTTCCCAGTAATAGCTTTGGCCTTTTCAAATTATTTTTTGGCAGGCATCACACCCAACAGTTCAGTTTTCCCAGGTCAAACTTTGCAGCTCTCAATGTTACTGGCTACTGTTTTTTGTTTTTTATTTTTTTGTTTTTGTTTTTGTTTTTTTTTTTTGGCTACTGTTTAAACTAGAATCGAGTTTTATTTACGTTGTTTTTTTTTTTTTAACCAATCCTATTGTTATGAAGCATTGGTAATCTATATTCGGTTCTCATAAATCCAAAAGCAACTGGGAGGGACACTGGGTGGCTCAGTGGTTGAGCATCTGCCTTTGGCTCAGGTCGTGATCCTAGGGTCCGGGGATCGAGTCCCGCATCAGGCTCCCCTCAGGGATCCTGCTTCTTCCTCTGCCTACATCTTTGCCTCTCTCTCTCTGTGTCTCTAATGAATAAATAAAGAAAATCTTAAAAAAACAAAACAAAACAAAACAAAACAACTGACTGGAAGCTGCTGCCCTCAGATTTGACTTGCCTCTCGACTAGAACTCCAACTCGCTATCCCATCCTTTTCTTATGCTTGTGGATACTTTGTGATTTGTTTTAGCTGTCAACACCTTGGGGTGACAGACCCAAAGTGCCACCAGAGTTTACTGGGGCTGTGTGCCTGTCTGAGCAGAAGGAAAACAGGCCATGCTCAGGCCTAAGCCAGGTCCCAATAATTGATCTTCAGCAGGCGCCTACTGGGTACTTAGCCTGTGCTCTGGTGCACACTGCTATAGATTCAGGAACCAAACGAGGTCTCTGTCTCAGGAGGCTCCTGGTCTTTTGGAGGCTAACAACAATTCTAGAAGACAGCTGTGTTGCAGGAGCACAGAAAAGCCACTGCCAACTAGCCAGGGGAACCAGAGAAGTTTCAAGAGGTTAGGGTTGTTTTTATGTTTTTAAAGTAGGCTCCATGCTCAGTGTGGAGCCCAATGTGGGGCTTGAACTCAAGACCCTAAGATCAAGACCTGAGCTGAGACCAAGAGTCAGATGCTTAACTGACTGAGCCTCTCAGGTGCCCCTGAAGAGGTGAGGTTTACAGGTGGTCCTGAGGCATGCACAGAGGTTTGCCAGGTGGACCTGAGAGAGAAAAGTGATTCTGGCCAGCAGAGGGGCATAGGTAGAGACATAAAAGTGAGAGTGAGCACAGGACATCTGGGGCACGGTGAGAAAACCAGCATGGCAGAGCCCAGGGTATGCAGTGTCAGCAGAAACGCTGGATAGAAGGGCAGGGGCCAGCTTGAGAGAAAATGCCTAAAGGCTGGGACAGGATTTTTCTTCATAGGCCACCCAGAGCCATCAGGTAACATCTTTAGGATGAGAACTCAGTTGCCTGTATGTGTGGGTCAGATCAGAAGTGGGAGAGAAGAGAAGCCAAAGACCAGTGAGGAGGTTACTGCTGATGGCCCAGTAAGCTAACAATCAGCTAATGAGGCTGAAGGAGAAGTGGGGAGGAAATTCAGATCTAAACTAAAAGTGTAGGGAACCAGATTTATCCTGTGGTAGTAGAGAGGGTATGAGACGGGAGGAGATGAACAAGCTCCACGCAGAGCAGCTGGTCAATGGCAGCATCTTTCACCACTTAAGAGCACAGGAGAAGCAAGGTCTGGGGAAGAGCTGATAGGCTCACTATTGGATATGGGAAGTCTGAAGCGCCTGGGGGACCCCCAGGAGAAGGCATTCAGGAAGGTGGTTGGGAATATGGGCCCAAGAAATAGGAGAGAAGAATGGTCAGTGGCACAGCAGTAAGGGCTAAGAGGCTGGCTTGAAAGTTGGCTGGCCCTGCTTTAAATCTGGGTTCCACATTTGTGGGGTTTTGGTGTTTTGGTCTTTTTAAAAAGATTTCATTTATTTGAGAGAGAGAAAGAGAGAGAGAACAAGCAGGCAGAACAAGCAGGCAGAGAGGGAGAAGCAGATGCCCCACCAAGTGGGGAGCCTGATGTAGGGCTGGATCCTAGGACCCCCCTGGGATCATGACCCATGCCGAAGGCCGATGCTTAATTGTTGAGCCACCCAGGAGCCCCTGGGTTCTACGTTGGTAAGTGGAGTGCCCATTGAAAAGTTGCCTCTCTGTACCTTACTTAGTTCCCTAACCGGTGAGCCAGGACCCATTTTATCCAGTTCTTAGCACCACTGTGAGCGTTAAACTAGACATAGATGCAGACAACTCATAGAAAGGGCTCAGATGATGCTCCCCACAGAGACAGTGCTCAGCACATGGCAGTGCAGCAAACTGAATGTTTTGTCTCCCCCAAATTCATAGGCTGAGGTCCTAACCCACCGTGTGTGGTATTCAGAGGTGGGGGCCTCTGTGAGGTGATTAGGTTATGGGGTTAGCACCTTACAACAAGCCCTCAGAGAGCTCCCTTACCCTTTCTACCATGTGAGGACACAACGAGAAAATGTCCATCTATGAACTAGGAAGTGAGCCCCTCCCCAGACACTGAAGCTGCCAGGACGCTGATCTCGGACGTCCCAGACTCCACAGCCAGGCTGTACCCTTGGTCATGCGCTGGAGGCAACAGAGCAGCTTTAACAAGCTACGGATGCCTAGACTCTGATGTGGTGCTGCTACCATGCAAGAACCATCAGTGGTGGGGCCCAGGTACTAGAATTAAAAAACAAAAACAAAAAACAAAAAACAAAACTCTCAGCAGGGCTGAGAACTTCTATATTATTGGACCAGGAGCTCCATGACTAGGTCTACCTTGTTCAGCACCAGAGCCCCTGGCCTGGAAAAGGTTTATTGGTTTCCAGCACGGGGTGAAAAGCGCAGTGAAAGTAAGTGGAACAAGCAAGAAGGGAGCAGAGTGTGCCAGCCTGGGGGCTTCCAGCAGCATGGCCCGGCTCCCTATCAAGAACTGGGCCAACACTGAGTCAAATCATGTTATGGGATGGGCCTGCTCCATGCCCTCCATCCAAGGTCTGGGCGACACCAGGCCACACTCATAGGTGGGTAGCCACTAGATGCCACCATCAGGGAAGCTGATGTAACGGCTGAATAACAGAAGCTGGGACACGCCCAAGTCCCGGAGGGGCCCGAGGTGAGGGACTGTGGTCTACTAGGGTGGGTAAAAGGGGGAGTTCAGGGCTGACAGAGCATTCCTGGTCTCCTTAGAGCGGGGGTCATGGCTTCTAGCAGGCCAAGGGAGGGGGTCCCAGGGTAGAAGGGGTGAAAACTGGGTGTCAGAACCCTTCTCACAAAGGAGAAATTCTGGGATGCGAAGAGCTACTGAAGAAACAGTAAGAATTTGAAATGCCACAACTGGACATCACTCTTGTCTCACGTACAAAGGAAAAACCCTGAGGAACGCCACTGTCCAAGGAGATAAAGCAATGGAGCTGACTTTTCCTAAATGAAGGCCCCGGTTGTTTTTCACCCTCTACATCCGTTTTTAAGGTCCCAGCCACCAGAGCTTGCTGGAAACCTGGGAAGACCACACATAAAGGGCTACAAGAGGGAACCCCGATACTGCCAAGAGCATCGGGGCTCTCATTTGGTACCCTCATTATCACCTGCTATTCCAGACCACGAGGGGAACCTAACAATGCAGCCTTTTAGAGGTCTGTCCCTCCAGCAGCACCGCATGTACATAAGCCCCAGGAAAGGCTCATTTCCTTCCCCAGCGAGTCTCCATCTGCCTAGGGAGTCCATCTCGCAGAGCCAGAGACCAGCCGGGCCAGTCCCTGAGACTGACCAGCCTGTGACACAGGCCCTTCCCAAGCCTCTGGCTCAGAGGTCTCTTGTCTCTTTCTTTTTTTTTTTCAAAAGAATATTCTCTTCTGTGCTTATCTCCACAGATTTCAGAATTTCCTGTTATTAGTTCACGGTAAGGAGTTTTGTTCTGTACAATTCTGGACAGACGGCAGGGAGTCGGAAGGCCTGCTGAGACATTTCTGCCAGTGTTGTCACACTGGCGTTACTGAGAACCGCCTACTCCTCATTCTTACGCATCTCACAGGGATGTCTTGAAGCTTCCATGCTACTGCAGCCCGGGAGACCACAGCATACCGATTATTTTTTTCTCATTTCCACAATAATACTTGTTCATGATTTAAAAAAATAGAGAGAGAGGAGAAAATTGAAAAGGAAAACCCACCCTTTGATTTCACCACCCATAGATCTGTACAATTAACATTTCGGTGTATATCCTTCCAGTCTTTTCTCTGTGCACTTGGCAAGCTAAAAACACTGAAGAATTTATAGGTCCGTCATGCTCATATATTTCTAAAATATGTATTTGGCCCTGTAGTGGCATCTGTTTAAATCTGGAGCAGGGAGGTGTGATACGTTTCTATCAACCATTCCCCTCAGGGGTTAGTCCAAACTTCCAGTACCTTCCTTGACCCCTACCCACTTCCTTTCCTATTTCAGAAAAAACTGAGGCTGCCAGGATAGGCCACCAGCTTGGAGGATGAGGGTCCCAGCTAATCCTGGTCTTCAGGGGCTGCAGACTTTTACCTCAAAGCTTCTCCTGGGTGTTGTGCCCACACTCCAGGCTCTCCCTTGCAACGAAGGTTCTCAAGTTTGTGCATACTTCTGTCTCTGCTACCTCTCTCTTACCCTAGAGTTCACTGCTCTGTGGCACCCAACGTCCACACCAGGAACACCTCTCACCAGGTCACTGTACAACTTCCTGTGACCAAACTGAAGATTGATTCTATGCCCTCATCTCCCTCGAATCTCCTGTGACCACCAGTCCCTCCTGTCACTCTCTCCTGAGGCTGCTCTGCACCCCTCTGGGTGTCCTCCTGCCTCTGGGGCTGGGCCACTTGCCCTCCCTTAGGGTGCTGCCCACCCTGGGCCCTAGGGTTCCTCAGGGATCCCCCTACTGGTCCTCTCTCCTCATTCTGCTTCTCCCTACCCCTGCCAGTCCTCCCTGTCACACCCAGTGGTGATGCTCAATTGGCAGCTCCAACTCAGACCTCTTTTCGAGCTGTAGACATCTCCACCTGGTTGTTCAAGAGGCATTAAAGCCAAAGAAAACCAGCCCCCTAAATTCACCATGCTAGAACTGAATCTGTTCCTTTTGCCCCAGTTCACCCCTCCCATTCTCCCATTCTCCCTTCTCTGGCCTGTGGTTCATCCGTTTACTGTGCATTCAGGGTAGAAATCCAGCAGTCATCCCCAGCACTCTGAACCCTCTACCCCACATACTGGCTCCAAACTGTGCCTCAAATCTCACGTCCTCCCCTCCATGCTGCCATCATGGCCTTCATTCTGGCCCATCCTCACTTCCCCCAGATGTTAGAGCATCTCCTGCCTCTGCCCATCCTCCTTAACTATTTCCCAGAGTAAACTTTCTAAAAATGGAATCTGGCCATATTATTCTCCCTGTCTGGATGCCTTCACAGGCTTTGCAGAGCCTTCACAAGGCCCAGCGTCCAAGCGTCCACACAGGGCTACCACAACCCAGGCCTGGACCATTGATCCAGTGCCCCCTGGTACCCCACCGCCAGCAGTCCCACCCTGTGGACTACCTGCAGTTTCCAAAGGCACTGTGCTTTCCAAGTCTTCCTCTTGTGCTTCTAGGGACTCTGCGTCGGCATGTCCGTCCAGCCTGTCAGATACCTGCTTGCCTCTTGCCCTGGAACCAAACCCACTCAGAGGGATCACCTCCTCTGCCTTCTTCCTCACAGCCCCCAGGCGGCACCCAAGGCAGAAGCCATCACTTGGCCTTTGCTGCCCCGGCCTGTTTTTATTTGTCTTAGAACACCTATCATTTAAGTACATGGCTGTAAATTTCTGGAGGACAGCAACAATGTCTTTCAACCTGCATTGCCCAGGGCCTGGCACAGAGCATGTATTCAGTAAACCCAAGTGAAGGATAATGATGATACAACAGACATTTATTGAGTGCTCCTATGCCAGGCACAATTCCAAGAGCTTTACTGTATTTTCTCAGTTAATTCTACCAATGAACTTGTGAGGTGGAAACTCTATTGTTCCCCATTTTACAGATGAGGTAACTAAAGCAGAGAAATCAGGCAATGTCCCAAGATTATATGGCTAACAGGAAGCAGAACCAGGATTCGGACCCTGGCAGTTTGAGTCCAGAACTCTTGTCTCTACCAGAAGGCAACTTAAGTATTTACCAGATGTTGCTGTTAAGTGACTTGAAGAGGCTTTTTAAAATTGCCTTAAAAAAAATTGCCTTGATGCTATAATATCATTCTCCTGCCAACAACTGCACACAACATTAAGACTGAGTCAGGCCTGTTTCAATAAGTACTTAGGATAACAACAGTGTAAAAAGGACACAATGGAAAAGCACCAGAGAAGGTTCCGGAGAAATACCAACAAGTCCAAGGACTCAACATCCCCATGCATTTTAAGCAACAAGGATGAAACCTGTTTAAAGTGTTTCAGGGGCCCTGGGATTGAGGCATGAGTGCACCTGCTGTCCAGGCAGAAACTCTCCCTCGATTAGTTCTGCCATGAACAGACTAGCCCCAGGCCTGTATCACAGGCCACCTATCTCCTCCACAAAAAGGTGGGAGGTAGGTAATCCCCAAATGGGTCACTTTCCTCTCTCTGGAGCCAGAAGGATTTTTCAGTCAGAGTTTCTAAGTTGTTTAGTAGCAGGTACGAGAAGTTGCCTGGCATGAAGAAGAATGTAACAGCCTGCTCAAATGACCTCCGAGGAAACTGACCTGACCTGGGGAATGGGTCAGTACTTCTGGCTGCACCCAGCCCTGGCTTATTACCCAGCATGCTGTGAGAGGGCCCAGTGGAACTGCCGTCATGCTGCCATGCTACTGGCCCAAATACTTGCTAACCTACTCTGTACACAGTGTGTAATCGATAAGGTCACCGAGAGAGGCTCCAGAAGGGAATACCAACTGCACATGGATGAGTTTTGGCAGCTGAAACTGAAATTAGTGGCCCCCAATGGTCTGGGACATCATGTGAAGTCTCTTCATGGCGAGGTGTTCACAAGATGGGACTCAAAAAGAGGGAGGAGCAGGCTGACAGATGTAAATTCTTTTCCTTAACAATGTGGTTAAATTGATTTATATGCCTCCTGTCAAATATTAGATTTGGGATTATTTACCATGAGGTTATTAATTGATTAGTTAATAAATGATCAGAAGGGTTTACAGATTACTGCAATTGTGCAGCACTTGGCTTTGAGATTCCTGGCAGCCAGGGCAAGAGACAAACTATGCCTCTTAGCTTAAGAGGCTTCCAAGAGACATACATTGTTCCAGATCCAAATTTTCTCTTATTTATTTATTTTTTAAAAGATCTTACTTATTTATTTGACAGAGAGAGCACAAGCAAGGGGAGCAGCAGGCGGAGGGAGAGGGAGAAGGAAGCTTCCTGCTACACAAGGAGCCTGATGTGGGGCTTGATCCCAGGACTCTGGAATCATGACCTGAGCCGAAGGCAGACGCTTAACCCACTGAGCCACCCAGGTGTCTCCCAGATCTAATTTTAAAGGGACTCCTTCAGGATTCCTGAGGAAGCTCACAGGATGAAGAATTAAAATGTGTCTGCAAAGGGAAAGGAAAAAATGGCGATGCTGGGGGTGGGGTGGGGAGGGAGACATGTACCACGATAAGAGTCTCCAAGTCTGGTTTGTTTTCAAGAGGCTGCCTCCTCCGGGCTCTCAGAGCCCCTCTAGACCTCTGAAGTGTTTCAGGAACACAGAAAGCTCCTTGATACCACACACCGTCAGAGTGAGTGAGGAGAGGGCGCCTAAGACCAAATACTGGTCTGACTTGGGTGCTGCCCGTGCCATGCTGCCTCTAGGCCAGGCCCCTGGTCAAGTGAGGCCCCTTTGGCCTCTTTCTCACTCCTTCTAGGCCTATCTCCTTCACACCACTTCCCACGGGAGCTTCACCTCCAACAGGGCTCCTCACACATTTTTGAGCGATTTTCCTCTTCCCTTTTCTGCTTGAGCTCTGTATGGACCCGTTTCCTACGGGACAAGAACGAGAGGAGGAACGGGGTTCCTACAGGACCCGTTGGAGGAGATGACTACTAACTGGTCCAGAAAGCTTCGGCAGTTGCAGTTGTTCCGATTGTACAACCAAGGTAAGAATTTCGACACTGGAAGTGGTCTATAATGGTTTGGAGCAGACTAAGAGATTCTTTCTTTTTTTAAATATAACCTAGTAATACTAACAAACCCAAATGATAAACAATGCATACATTGTTATACATTGTTTATAACCTGTGGAGATAGTTTTTTTCTGAAGAGCTATATAAGCAATGTGAAAGACCAAGATACAAAACATTATAATCCTGTTAAGGAGCTTCTTAGGCCGTGCAGTGACCCCTTTCTAAAAACACACTCCCCCTCTCCCCCTACATTGTTAATAAGGAACCCCTAATTGATGTGTTTTCAGTGTGAGATAGAGGCTGCCTATGCTGCTGCCCCAGGGCCTCCCACCCCTCTCTGGACACACTGCATTTTGCAGGACATGTCATGTGCAGGGAGAGGAGAAAGGCAGGTGGCTGAAGAGCTTAAGGTGGGTCATGCCTTCGGGATATGTTTGAAATGCTTCCCTTATTAATGGTAGATGTTACGTTTTGGGGCCCAGTTTTCTTTGGGGCCACCAGCAAAACACTGATGAGAAGCTGACTGGCATGTGGGGTATGGTCTACAGTTCTTACTCATTTGGGAGTAGAAGCCATGAGAATCATTGGCTCCTGCATCCAAGTGCAAGGGGCTAGCCTGAGGAGATCTCAAGAGAGGAGGCCACAGGAGTCATGTGGGATAAAAGGACGCATACATGTGAGAGCAGCTGGAATGCCAGGCCAAAAACCCTCCTGCCGCCCTCCTCTCGACATGCAATTCCCTGACTCATGTGCCTTCTAGACACCGGTGACCTCACCTGAAGCTGTCTGATCCTGACCCTCCACCAGCCCTAAACCTGGCTATCTCCTGCCCACCTGGCATTTCTGCTTACATGTGATATAGACACACCTGTCCAGAACAGAAGCCTTGATTTCTCTCCAAAATCTGTTCTCCTGGATTCTCCCATTTAATAAATGGCATCAGCAATCCCCTGGTGGCTCCAGCTAAACACTCTGGAAGGCATACTCTCTAGTCCCTCTCCATTCTGTCCACCCTTCTGAAGAGTGGTTCTTCACCCCGATACCCAGGGCTCTATCCCAAACCAATCAGAGCAGAACCTCTGGGGGTGGGGCCTCCTACTTCTTCATAGCTCTCTAAGGGGTTCTCATGTGTAGCTAGGTTGGAGAATTGGTGGCTTAAAACGTACTTCTATCCAGTTTCTCTGCTCCCACTTTGGTCTAAACCACCAACCATGTCATGTGTGGGCCACTGTCATCCCTCTAGTACTCCCAGGTCTCTGCCCCACCTTGAACCCCCCCCCATTACAAGCACAAGGCACTGATGGTTTCCCACAGCATTAGAGTAAAGAGCAAAGTTCTTGTGAGGCCCCTAGGGTCCTGCACAATCTGGCTTCTGAGGTCCTATTTACATCTCCCAGCTCCTCTTGCCCTCACTCACCACGCAGCCATCACTCTGGTTTTAGTCCTTTCCTCAAACACACCAAATACATGCCTCCCTCTGGGCCTTTGCACCTACTCTCTCCTCTTCCTGGAAGGCTCTGCCCTCAGGGTTTCATTTGCCTGACTCATAGCTACATGCCATTTAGGTCTCAGCTCGAATGCACCACTCAGAGGCCTTCTTAGATTCCCTGGAGCTGAAGCTTGCCCCCTGCACCCCCCCAGAAATCACCACTACGTCATCCTGATTGCACTCTTTCATTGTCTTTAAAATACTCATCAGTGTTCACCTTCTGTGCTCCCATCTTCACTGCCTGACCCCCTCCCTACATGAGGATGTGAGCTCCAAGAAGGCAGGGATTTTGGTCTGTCTTGTTCATGGCTGTATCCATTGTTCAGAAAGGACCTCCCATATAGTAGGCACTCAATGAGCACATCGTTTACTTTATCCCATTCATCAGTGCCCCCAGGGCCCTTCCTCCTTGCTGCCAGGGTGATTCCTATAAAATGACAGCTAGATCTTGCCATTCTTTATTCAAAATCCCCAGGGGCTCTCCATGGCCCCTTGTCATCCAACTGCTCCTCTGCTACGTTGGCACTCTGCCCACACTGCCAACCCAAACCCACTCTCCTCCTAAGTTCCCACCGTCCCACAGGGCTCCTGGGTGCCTCGAGGAGACACATGCCTGCATTCCCGTGCCTTCGTGCACGCTGCCCTCCCCTCTTCCTGGCACGCCGTCAGTGTCTTCCTGCCCTACCACTCTATGCTTCTCTTGCAAGAACTGGCCGGAGTGCCACTGAGCAGCAGCCATCATTGTCTAGCCTGGTTAGCATCCTCCTTGTTTTTCCACAGCAACCCGTGCTTTCCTCTGCCAAAGGCTTTTGTTGCATGGGGCTGGCCTCCTCTGTCTCCTCTGGGCAGAGGGCACTTCGCCTGTAACTGTGTACAGGTTTCCACTGCTTTCCTGAGTTTGTGTTCTGTCACTTTGCTTTTTTCAAATTTTTCAAAATTTTAAAAAAGATTTTATTTATCCATTCATGAGAGAGAGAGAGAGAGACAGACAGACAGACAGAGACACAGGCAGAGGGAGGAGCAGGCTCCATGCAGGGAGCCCGACGTGGGACTGGATCCCAGTTCCCCAGGATCACACCCCGGGCCAAAGGCAGGTGCTAAACTGCTGAGCCACCCAGGGATCCCTGTCACTTTGCTTTTTATGAAAGACCTGCTTAGAACCTGTTTTTGCCAACTGAGAGAAATCAGAAGAGGAAGTTTGCTTTTACAAAATGGTAACTGCTTCCTTGCTTTATGCCATTTCAGCTCACGGAAGGTTTCACAGGAACACCACTTTCAGATGGTGGGGTAGACCCATGCGGCACATCCCTCAGGTGCCAGCTGGTCCATGACCCTGTCAATGGTGCTAGCACGTGCAGAAGAGGTGCTATCCGGACTTGCTGGTGATGTGTGACTGAGCCAGGAAAGGGGCTCTCCCCGGGGCGGTTAATGATCCACCGCTGGAACCAGTGGAAGTGGAGGCCCTGGAGGAGGCAACCTAGCCCAGGACCCAGAGTCTCTATCTGGCTTTCCCTGGGGCTCTGTTTTGCTGTGTGGCCAGTGTCAATGCCAGCAGCAGAGCTTTCCCCTTTCTTAATTTAAACACACTTGTCCTACGCACTCAAACAATCAAGCTGCAGGAGGTCTTTATCGAATCATGCACTCTCACTTTTCCCATACGAGATAATGAACAGGAAGGAGGATTTAATGCCAGGGTACACGACATTCAACAGCCACTTGCACAGCTTGGTATATTTAGCTAAGTCATTGGCTAGAACGCCACTGCTTTACCCACAGATATTCACCAAAGGGCACTTGCTGCCGCCTGAAACAGGCTTGTCCAGCTTTTCAGGAAAAGATGAGCCTCGCCCAAACAAAGTGAAGGTCATTTCCGTGTAGGTTCCTGGAATTGGATATGGCTTAAATTTCAAGAGCACCTAGTCCTGTATCCACTGGGAAGCCCTGCCCCGACCCAAGCCCCCAGCATGCTTTCCACTCTGATGATCTGTCCCCCATCTCCATGGTTGCCTGACCCTGCCTTTCTAACTAGAGGCTAGGTTTCCCCCAGACCAAACTCTTCCTGTAGCAGGCTCTGTTAACATATACACCAATGTATGTATAGACTCATTCAACCAAGATAGACAGTGTCCCCTCGGGAGGGGTAGGGGGGTGGGGAGGGAGGTGAGTTCCTTTTCCCACCCCAGCCCTGGCCCTCCTGTTTTCCACGCTCCCAAGGTCTGGGGGAACATGCAGGCTGTGGCCATGCCAGGGCCAGAGGAGGAGAGTGTGGGCTGGTTAAAACAAGCCCAGACATACTCACGGGGTCCGTCAGCATGGCCCGGCAGTGAGAAGCCAGGGCCAAGAAGGCCAGCAGGTTGAACACGATTCCGTTGATGATGCTGTACACATAGTCTCGGGATGGAATCAGCATGACAAAGAGGACCACAAATTCCGCATAGAGGACCAGAAACCAGGTGACAATGGCACAGGCAATGCCACAGCCGTCGCGGATAAACCACATGGTTCCCACAGGACTGGGGTGGGGTGGTGGGACACACTTCTCCGGCTGGAGGTATTCTGGCTTCCGCTCAATGTCTCGGAAGTGGTGGGTGGGGATAAGCATCATAAGCTATTCTGTCCATACTGGCATCTGGAAGAAAGAAGAAAGGACCCAGAAAATTGGTGGTGTCTTGTTATCAAGGAGACTTGACAAAATTACCTTTCTAAAGTGAGCCATGAGTATCTATGTGTGAACTTCCTGCAGAAAAGCTGCCTAAACCTTCTGTTCCTTTAAAATGTGAGTTCTTGGGGTACCTGGGTGGCTCGGCCCATAGGTGTCTGCCTTCGGCTTAGGTCGTGATCTTGAGGTCCTGAGATGGAGCCTCACGGGCTCCCTGCTCAGTGAGGAGTCTGCTTCTCCCTATCCCTCTGCCCACCTCCGCCTCCTGCTTGTGCCTGCTGTCCCAATAAATAAAAAATATCTTACAAAAAATAAAGTAAAATAAAATGTGAGTTCTTGGGACACCTGGCTTGGTCAGTTGGTAGAGCATGTGACCCTTGATCCTGAGGTCATGAGTTCAAGCCCCACGATGGGTACAGAGTTTACTTAAAAAAAAAAAAAAAAAAAAAAAAACAACAGGTTTGTTAGTTCTGTGGCTAAAACAGTAGATTTTCTAGGAATCAGAGACTCCCTCTGTACTGCCCTCTTTGTGGGCGATGGGGTCAAGTGGAGAATGTTGGATGATGTGTCCAAAGATGTTTTTGCACCACCTGGCTGTGGGGCTTCATGAACCTTTGCGTCCTCACCTGAGGAGACACCCCCTTTTCAGCCCCAGCCTCCTCCTCCCAGGGCTGGTGAGGCTCGAGGGAGTCAGAGGTGCTTGTGATGAACGCTGTAGACTGTAACAGCCCACACACCATGGACTCCAGACTCATTCTCTCTAGGAAAGACATCCATTCCTTCTGAAACAAGTACTGAGCAACATGCCCCTTCTTCCTAACAGCTGCAGCCCGTATCTCTGGAGACCGCAATGAAATAACTCAGGATCGATAATAAAGTCTATCTGTCCACAGCACGTTCTGCAAGATGCAGAAAGTACAGATTTCCCTCCTCTGATTCCCCTTATCTTACTCAGAGGCTTGTTGCATCACCAGACCAGATTCTCAGTCAGAAACAGTGCCGGCACAGGCTAGCTCCAGATGGAGGCACCATGGAGAGACCACCAAAGCAGTCTACAGCACAGCCAGTGACATCTCAGGCTTCTGAGAGCTTCAGTCACTTTGTTGCAGAGGAAATTATTCCTAAGCACCACTGGCTATGCATGTTTTCTGAAGACGGGCTCTAAAGGGCACGGGCAAACCTTCAATGGTTGTGTTGGGCTTTCCTTACCCTTTTGCCTTCTTCCTCCCCTCCAACAGAGAAAGAGCATCTGAACTGAATATGCTATAGTCATGACAAGTAAGGACATGTCCAAAAAGCTGAATGGGCAGAGCAGTAACAGCTACTCAAAATGACAGACATTCTAGAGTCAAGAGTTGCAAAGGCTAATGATGGAAGAATAAGGCCAGGGCCTCCCCTCCCCAGGGTGGCAGAGAATTAATAGCTGAAAGGCAGTTAGATGTGTACCATGTACTTGTCCAGAGAAATGTTGACTCAATAAATAGAGTGACTATCACATGCTGGGTACACTGTGTTGGGAGCTGAGGGACGGGAAGTCATGACGTATGGAATAACCATCCCAAGTAGAGTAAAAGCAGTAGTTCCCGACAGGCCGTCAGCCAGAATCTTGGAATAAAGCAACCTTGTGCTCTCCGCAAGACAATGGTAATTGGTGCTGCCAGTTACAACCTATAGGCATTAAAGATGCAAGGACACCCTCTGAGGCAGTCCTTTCTTAGAATGGAATATTTTGTAAAAATTAAAAATTATATTGGGGAAGAATATTTAATCATATTGAAGTATATTTATTATATATTATCAAATAATGAAAGCAAATTAAAGACAAAATGTAAAATATCCTATGTTGATGGGGGAAAAATGTATATGTGTGCCCAGAATAAAAAAAGAGGGGGAAGCCAAAAAAAAAAAGCTCACCATTTTGACAAGCATTCTCTTGGTTCTTCCTGCTGCCATACAGATTTGTGGTACTTAGGCTCTAAATGCATAAGGTTTTACTGGACCACAGCCATGCCCCTCGAATACATATTGTCTGTCTGCTTTTATGTTATGATGGCACAGCTGAGCGGTTGTGATGAGGCTGTACGACCAGCAAGCCTAAAGTACGTATGCTCTTTTTTTTTTTTTTTAAGATTTATTTTATTTTTCAAGTAATCTCTACACCCAATATGGCGCTCGATCTCATGACCCCAGGATCAAGAATCACATGCTCTGGGCAGCCCCGGTGGCACAGTGGTTTAGCACCGCCTGCAGCCAGGGTGTGATCCTGAAGTCCTGGGATCGAGTCCTGCGTCAGGCTCCCTGCATGGAGCCTGCTTCTCCCTCTGCCTGTGTCTCTGCCTCTCTCCCTGTGTCTCTATGAATAAATAAATAAAATCTTAAAAAAAAAAAAAAAAAAAGAATCACATGCTCCGCTGACAGAGCCAGTCAGGCATGCCTTCCCTTTAGCTTTATATAAAAGTTTGTGGACCACTGGTCCTAGGCAGTTGTTACCTACCAGACAACTGAGATCTGTCTTGGCTCCAGCTTTCCCTTGCAGAAAAGCTCAGTGTGACTGGGATGGTTGGTTACAACTCACCCCACCCCACCCCACCCCACCCTGGTCTGTGGCAGCAAAGCCTCCTGTCATTTGCAGCCTGAGGGTCATCTCACTGAAACCCATGTACTCTGTCAAACTGTTCTTCAATTATCATAAAAGGTGTGGTTTTCTGAAATGGATGATCACTGAAAATAAATATTAGAGTAACGCTACTGTTTAGCAATTTCCAGTGATTAAATTATGCTCATGGTATATTCAGACTAGTTGACTGTATTCTCCTCTGACAATTACTCATTCTTTTTTTTTTTTTTTAAGATTTTATTTATTTATTCATGAGAGACACAGAGAGAGAGAGAGAGAGAGAGAGAGAGAGAGGCAGAGACACAGGCAGAGGGAGAAGCAGGCTCCATGCAGGGAGCCTGATGAGGGACTCGATCCCAGGACTCCAGGATCATGTCCTGGGCTGAAGGCAGGCGCTAAGCCGCTGAGCCTCTCAGGCGTCCCACTCATTCTTGATTGTACACATGGCAACAACTTGGCTAGAGTGATGCTTTGCATATGTGGTTTGCGGAGGAATAGACCCTTCCGTGTAAGTAAATTTCCCAGTAACTGTGACTTGTTCCTGAGCAGATACACATTTTAACCATTAAGATGGTTAAGATGGAGGGATCCCTGGGTGGCGCAGCGGTTTGGCGCCTGCCTTTGGCCCAGGGCGTGATCCTGGAGACCCAGGATCGAATCCCACGTCAGGCTCCCAGTGCGTGGAGCCTGCTTCTCCCTCTGCCTGTGTCTCTGCCTCTCTCTCTTTCTCTCTGTATGACTATCATAAATAAATTAAAAAAAAAAAAAAAGATGGTTAAGATGGAAATGAAAAATAAAAAATGGAAGTGAAATAAAAACCAGACCAAAAAAAAAAGAGACTATAGCTTTTCTGTCTTAAGTACAATAACCATCCATTTCTTTGGAATGATGCACAGTTATCACTGGGAACATCAGTTACTGGAGTGTGTCAGGTCATGATGTCCTCGGAGGTCATGGGGATTCACTGGGCTCTCGGCCTCACACCAACTGGCTTGTTGAGACTACTAGAATTCTAATTCCAATATTTCCTTTGTATGGTTGTCTTTCTCTTCTGTTCCTGGCTACTGTCATTTCAGTGTCTACAGTTACCAATTTCCCCGACAAATTCTCCATTTATGACTGCTAATTGGCTGTAGGCTGGAAAACAAATAAATCTACATCATGTTAGCTTTATTTGTTAAAGAAGGGTATTTATTTTAGATTATAGGCCTTTAGGGACCAGCTGCTATGCTCTCCTGCCATACAGTTCTGCAGGTTGGAAGCCCTGTCTTTTATTAGCCCTGGGCCTGGCATGTAGTAGCTGCTGACGGTGTGTGTTCATTATACAAATGCTTGAGTTAAGTAAAATGCCCGAGCTTTGTGATCCCAGATCCCCCTCTGGAGGCCCTGTATGCTTCCTTTCAGGGGTGTGGCCATATCCTAGATGGTGGATGATGTACCAAGTAGGACTCTGAAGTAGGTGGACTGTGACTCTTAATTTAAGTAACCAGAATATTCCATCCCTCAAACAATGTCAGACGGAAGAGTGTATAGAGGAGCTCTGTTTTCCCACTGCCCCTCACTGGTGAGGGAGAATCTATGATCTGGGCAAGCACTCAGACAAGGCACACCTGGCAAGATTCAGACACCAAGTACTGAACTGAAGTTCACATTCCACCCCACACTTTAGAGTTTCAAAATATCCTGTTCAAAACCAATCAAGGCATACCACTATAGAAAATTTATTTAAGCCCAAGGCCCGAGCAATGGAAGTAGCTTTCCAATAAGGATTTGTTCCTTAGTCAACTGGAAATCTGAGAAATATGAGGAAAACTCCACCTCGAACAAATTATGCACATTCCCTTCACACTGCCCCTAATGACAACAACAGCAGGAAAGGCAAATGTTGACCTCTTTTCCTTTCCTATTTTGAATTAGAGAAACTCCAATCCTTGGGGTTGAGGAGTGGCTCTTTGCCCATGACCCCACGAGTCCTTGCTTGTGACCACTGGGCAGAACTGCTTGCTTAGGCCAAGCTGTTCACATAAGGAAGCTGGTGGGTCCCAGGGCCTTTATTCCTGCCCACCAGCTCATACCCTCAGAGGGGTGGTCTCCTCTAGTCCTCCTCCACCACATCTCTTTCATTCCATTCCTTTGCCCTATTGATCCTCTCAATTCTCCTGCCTTTTTTTTTTTTTTTTTTTAAGATTTTATTTATATATTCATGAGAGGCACACAGAGAGAGGCAGAAACACCGGCAGAGGGAGAAGCAGGTTCCAGGCAGGGAGCCCGATGCGGGACTGGAGGCGGGGCCTCCAGGATCATGCCCTGGGCTGAAGGTGGCACTAAACTGCTGAGCCACTGGGGCTGCCCAATTATCCTGCATTTAATTCAATTCAAAAAACATATTCACGGAGCAGCCATTAAATATAAGGAACTGTGTAGGGGGTTCACACACAAGGGATCATGAGGACAATAATTTGTGTGTGCTGCCCAGTTCGGGTCCTCCCATTCTCCTCTCCCAGTTCCCAGTCTGCTAAGACTTGTCTTACTAGCTTTGTTCTACTAACCTGCAAGTCCTATTTTGTTTAGCATTGGAACCAGGTACCTGGCATGAATATATGCTCAGATCGTTATTTCTTGAGTGGATGGATGCAGAGACAGATCTACCTCACGATGACCCTAACACATAGGTTTCTAATGAACAGCACAACGGAGAAGCAAATCGTACCTGCTCCCTGCAAATAAACAAAGCCCAGAAGTGGGATAAATAGACTTTTTCATGGCCAGGGAATCCAAAGGGAGTGGATCTGAGCAGGGCGTGGAGCCAGGTGAAGTGTTCTGCTCTGAAAAAGGCAAGGACAGTGGTGATGCAGGTTGTGGGGCTGGATGTCCCGGGCTGTGTGCCTGCGTGTGTGCATACGTGGGCTGTGTTGGGCATAGGAGGTGGGGGCGCTAAGTGGAAATGAAGCTTTAAAGGTAGGCTTGTTACGTAGGCTATGTTTTACAAGGCCTTGAGCTTTAAGATGAGTTGGGAGTTCACCCTGGAGGTATTGGTGAGGCACCCCAGGCTCTAAGGAAAGCTATAAGGACTGTATTCGTGCTATAACAATGCTGCTCTGGCACTGACAGGCAAGACAAGATGAAGCAGACAGGAGGGCTCGGGGTCCATCAGAGGCCAACGAGCCCAGAGAGGCACTGAGGGAACAGGCCAGAGTTCCAGTTGGGTGGAATAGGATTTTCTGCTCCTCTTCCATCTTGTTTCCAAAGAAAGATCAAAAACAATGATCATTTGGCAATTTTAATCATAGTAACCTATGTTGTATTTTTTTGGCCAATGGTTCTGGAACATTAAAAAGAGTTGGCTTTTCCATATGTTAATAATCCATGCCCAAAGTAATTATTCTTCTACCCGGCAAAGGAGCACCCTGATGCCCAGAAAGGTGAAAGGACTAAGCCTTGGGGGTAAGGAAGTCGTAGGAGGATTCACAGTGCCAGAGGAGTTCTGGAGCTCCCAGGAATGAGTGATCCAGATGATAAGGAAGATGAAGTGTCATGTCAGAATGACCTTCTGAGCTCTGTGATATCTGAGTATGTGGGAATTCTAAGGAAATCATCTAGTCTTCCTTCTTTTTTTATTTTTATTTTTTTAAAATTTTTATTTATTTATGATAGTCACAGAGAGAGAGAGAGAGAGAGAGGCAGAAACACAGGCAGAGGGAGAAGCAGGCTCCATGCACCAGGAGCCCGACGTGGGATTCGATCCCGGGTCTCCAGGATCGCGCTCTGGGCCAAAGGCAGGCGCCAAACCGCTGCGCCACCCAGGGATCCCTAGTCTTCCTTCTTAAGAGTTTCAGAAGCAAAAAACTGAGAAATGACTGAAAGGAGTGATAATTTTCTAAAACAAAAGCAAAACCAAAACCCCCCTACATCTGGCCCAGAGAACTGTCTCCAGATCTATAACTCACATGCTTCATTATACCTGACCACAAATGGGTCCTTCCACTAACCCAGACAGGCAGACACAAATATATTTAGTGAAATGCAGTCTGGGGCTCTACAAACCCCAGAGTTTGGGGTACCGGGTTGGCTCTGGGGTATGAACTCATGACTCAATTTCCATGCTGCCTATCCATGGCTGAGCAACACAAATGGGTTTGAAGGGTGATGCTACGGCCAAGATCACAGGTCCCATATCAAATTGTGGCCTATCTACATGCTGGCCAGGCTGGATGCCTAGCCAAGTGTTAACAATTAGTGATGGCAAGAGTCCAGATATAGTGCCTGTAGTTATCATTTGTTGAATGAGGGGGAAATCCTCATAAATCCATCACCTGCCCTAAGAAAACTGACCCAAAGCCCAGGCTTTATGCGCAAATGTCAAAGCCACGACCTTCACATAAAACATATAAGTTCTGTATTGGATATACTGGAGCCCCCACTGCCTTCTCCGGCAAGTGTCCTCAGGAACCACAGATCCTCTCAGATTGCCAACTTCACCAGCTTTCATGAGATAAGATCCTGCCCCAAGTCACGGATTAGTTCAGCTAGATCTAAAATCCTTAAAAGCATCTCAAAGTACTTTGTGAAGATTACTTTCCTAAGACACCACACCCACTCACATTCTCACATCCACACATGCATTCATGTACAGCACAGAAGGTTTTGGGGACTGTACAGATTAAAGTAGCATTAACACATCCAACCACTAAGGCCTGTATGAAATACATAGACTGGCTGAATAAACTCAAATCAGATGTAATTATTTACCCTTGGCTTAGAGACAAAGGTCATCCAAATACTCAAAAAAAATTTTTTTTAAGGACTAAACTTTCTGGCTCCCTACTAGTAGGAACTATGCAGTTGACACTCAGTTTCATCAACTCCTTAGCTAACGTCATGAACATCAGCAAGGCAGTAGAAACCCTTAAATCAGAGGCGTTTAACTTAGGTCAACATTTGTTTCAGGTGATAGTTAACATTTTAATAATTCTAGTATTATGCCGAATTGTTGTTGCGGGGGTGGGGGAGAGGGGCTAGTCTGGTATCCTCTTGAACTTGCCCTAAACACTGAATTCTCACCTAAACGAAATTTTACTACATTAAAGAACTCAATCTATCCCTACAAAATCACTTAGAAGGACCCCTGAAAGAAGACAGCATTTTTTCTGGTACTTCTATCATCTTTCTCAATTGAAATTCATCTTAACGAGTACATCAATAACCTTGGATGGTTTAAATCCTCCTGTCTCAAGAATATGGTGTTTGCCTCTTTTAGAACTTCTCATATTTCAGAGTGATAGGACTTAAAAGCATTCAAAAGCCAGCCCTACAACTTCAAAGATGAATGAATGGTCCAGGTCCTAGACACTTTAGAAAGGTATCTGAGGAAGTAGAAAACTAAGTTATCTAAGCTACAATTCTCTTAATTTGTGAAGGATCTAAAAGGCTTGTTAATTTTATACCCATTTTTAGATGGCTCTCAGAAAAACAAAGAATGAACCATGAATTCTTATGTTTGGAATCTTTCATTAAAAAAACCAGAATGAGGGCAGCCCCAGGTGGCTCAGCGGTTTAGTGCTGCCTTCTGCCCACGGCGTGATCCTGGAGACCCAGGATCGAGTCCCACATCAGGCTCCCTGCATGGAGCCTGCTTCTCGCTCTGCCTGTGTCTCTGCCTCTCTCTCTCTCTCTCTCTCTCTCATGAATAAATAAATAAAATCTTTAAAAAAACAAAAACAGAATGAGTCACTAAACTTTTTTTCCCAAAAGGTAAGGGTGTGGTTCAAAAGAAAGGTGCCTTATCACTTGCATCACAACCTGCCAGCCAAGAAAAGCGTAGAGGCAGGCAGAGCACCCTGGCCTGTTCTGGAAGATCGTCACCAACAAGTCTACATGATTTCTCCCTCTGCAGGAATATCTGTCATGCCCTGCCTGTCTCTTATCTTCTGACATACTCAACCTTGAGCAAAACACTTACATTAAAAAAAAAAAAAAAAGTAAAACATCACACTCCCAAACTGAACCCTATGGGTGTTGAAGTTGACCGAGAAAATCAGGGAGGGGTTGGTAAGTTTAATTTACCTTCTTGCCTCCTAACTGGTCACCTTCTTATAAAACAGACTCATGTGCATACTCAGATTTCTAACAGTAGGCTTTCATTTCAGAACAAAGTCTGGGATTTGGACAGCTCACGGACGCTAACACTTCTCTCACTTACCACAATGGACTATTGTACTACACCTGGCCAGGTCACCTCCTGACTTCTAAATCTACCGAAAAAAATACATACCCACATAGAGGATGCCATAACTTATGTCACAAACAACTGGGGATTAGTAGAAACTATGTTCATCTGGGTAACACGGTCTACTCCACCCCCCCTTTTAAAGGACTGATTGATTGATTGATTGATTGATTTATGAGAGAGAGAGAGAGAGAGAGAGAGAGAGAGAGGCAGAGACACAGGAGGAGGGAGAAGCAGGCTCCACGCCAGGAGTCCGATGCGGGACTGGATCCCGGGACTCAAGGATCGCGCCCTGGGCCAAAGGTAGGCGCTAAACCACTGAGCCACCCAGGGATCCCCTACTTTCCCCTTTTATAGGTGTGCTTTATGATACGTTATAACAAGGAGGAAAATGAATGAGACTTTTAAAACAAGACCGTGCATTAAGATTCACTGGTTAAAAAAAAAAAAAAAGGTTCATTGGTTCAAAATAAAAGATCACAACCTTGAGTCAGAATTTTGGAGCTGGAAGGAGCCTTAAAGACCACCTATTAGGGACGCCTGGGTAGCTCAGCGGATCGAGCCTGCTTCTCTCTCTGCCTGTGCCTCTGCCTCTCTCTCTTCTCTCTCTCCCTCTGCGTGTCTCTCATGAATAAATAAATAAAATCTTAAAAAGAAAAAAAGACCACCTCACCTATTAGATTTTAGCCAAACTCCCTCTGTTTCATAGATGAGGACATCAAAGTCCATTTGAGATTTTGTCTAAAACAGAAGTTTTAGGGCACCGACATGAACCAAATGCCTAAGATGATTGAGGACTTAGCTGAAGCACCTCGTTGTAACTCTTACAACAACCCAGCACCTTAACCTCCTTATACCTCAACTCGATGAGGTACATTAGTCTTGGGTGATATTCCCAAGGTCATACAAAGCGAGGGAGTGGTAAGGCCAGGATTCAAAACCAGCTCTGCCTGCAACCACAGCCTGAGCACAGCACATGACTTTCTTTTCTTTCTTTCCCAGAGGGGGAGGAGAGGGATGACCAAGCAGGAAACACGAGTTCTGCTTCCTACTCCCTCACATACTTGATGGGACCTGAGGAAAAGTCACTTTAACTTCACTTTGATGGCTTCATCTCTAAAGTGCGTGGGAAGGACTCAATCTCTAAGCTTTGTGACTCCTTTTGAAAAAATCCAAGAAATGGACTCTAAACAGACTTTGCTTCCACTAGCTCCTGGAAGCCTACTGTACCCATTCTTTAAAAAAAAAAAAAATGTGTGTGTGTGTATATATATACACACACACACATTTTTTAATATATATATATATATACACGCACACACACTTTTTCTTTCTCCTCTGAGCCATTGGACTGAGTTCTAGCAGCTGTCTCTCCAGCTCTTCAACAGATCATGACACCCAACAGACCACCTTACACATGCTGGCCCTTGAACACATGGCCTTTCAGAGAGACACTGCAAGGATGACCTGACCTCTTCCAAACTCTCGTCCAGCTTGTTCTATAGATGAGTAAAGAAATGAAACTCAAGGAATGAGCTGCGGTTCCATAAAATGTTGAGAGAGGTGACTAACTTCCCCTCTTGGTTTAATGGATCCTATTTGCCACTGGCTCCTGCTGCCAGCACTCTGCATGAACTCTTCCTTCCAGATGTCTGACACCCAGCAACAAAAATCCTTCCAAAGGCAACAATGTATCACCAACCCAGCTACCTTCAATACAGCTTGTCAATGAATGTGTCACTCTCACAGTATGTGAATCCTTGCTAATCAGGGGCTCTGGTCTCATCTGACACTGAACTGCCTTCTGGCCTCTGTCAGGGTAGGTTCCATCTGGGCATTCCTTCCTGGATGTCCACTACCTGCTAGGCACTGGGGCTGCACGCTAGACGCATCTCATTCTGTGCGATCTTCACATCTACTCTACTGTGTAGATATAAATGCTGGCTTTCCCGTCCCTTTTGAGAGGAAATTGAGGCATGGAGAGATTTGCCTAAATTCATATTTCTGAGAAGCAGTGGGACAGGGTTACACTCCCCAGCCTACTCTCATTACAGGGCCTGCTTTTTATTCTTCACTACAACCATTAATTTTGCCCAGTAACTAGAAAAAAAGGGAACGGTGTGCTGGTGCTTCCACCATGATCTTGGGTTACTTACCATTTGGCTCTCATGCCCACACATGGTTATATGGAGATGGCACTAGTGGATGGGCCACGTGTGGCGGTGTTCACAGGCCACAGGCCTGAACTTAAGCATTCTGTCCTCTAAGGTGGGGCCCTGGCTGAACACCAGCCAACATTTGATCTTGTCTTAACCTAGGAAGCAGGAGGGATGTGAAGCTTCAGCTAGGACAGTCACCCTAGGACTGAATGCCTAAAATCTGCCTCTGTTGGGGAATGCTTCTTGTAGGGCTGAGTTCAAGCGTGCTGCTTTTTCGCAGAGAAAGCCCACCCATGCTAGGCAGAAGACCAGCCAGCAAAGGGTCCCACCTGAGAGTGCTGAAAATGGCACTTGACCCCACATTGTGCCATGTGCAGACATGCAGCCACTGTGACATCACCCAGGCAAGAGTTGAGCTTTTTTAGGGACTAAGAGCAAAAGCCCTTGGAGGGATCTGAGAGAAGACCAAGGGGAAAGAAAGAGAACCAGTTCCTCCAATGGCACCAGGCATAAGAAGGGAAGTCATTTAGCTTCAGATTCCTGCTGATGCCACTTATCCCTGGCACCAGTAAGTGCCACGCAAAAGTGGGGCTTTGGAAAGAGCTTGGGACCAAGGAACTACGCTGTCCATGTCCACAGCCCCGGCCTACCAGGCAACAGGCTCTCTGAAATCTATTTGAGGACTTTGAAGACAGATGGAAGCCTAGTGCTAAGTGAATACAGACTGGGCTTGGAGTCAGGAGGCCACAGTTCTACTCCTACTCCTGTGGCTCACTACCTCCTGATTTCTGGCAAGACAGTTGCCCTCCCTGGGCCTCAGTGTTCTCATCTATAAAACGAAGGAGGATTGAGCTGAATGCTAAGATCCCTTGCAGGGTTGAGATTCTGCTTCTTTTGTTCTCATGAACAAATTCAGTATTTTCTTTGCTAATTTCTTGGATTTTTTATATGTTTATCAAAAGTGTCCCTTAACTTCCTTTCCCCGTTCTTTGTTCATATACAGGAGGAAATCCTCCAATAATGTTAGCCATTTTCCTGAGCATGCTCAGTGTTTCAATCAATTACCATTTCCTTTTGTTAATTCACTTAATTTTTTTTTCAGAGTGACAAAAAGCACTAGGAAGATGCATCAAATATTACAAAGTGGTAAAAGAGAGAAATCTTTAAAGTGAAGCAGGACCATTTTTTATTGTTTAAATATATGTATATCCACATCGGTTCTGAGCTTTACCATCTGGTAAGATATATGTTTTGGGTAAAATGAGGCTCAGAACGTTTAACTGACTTGCTCAAAATTGCAAAAAATGATCTCTGGCTAAGCCCAGATTGCTGGAATAGACACCTAGTAGTCTGCACCAATAGATCATTATCTTCCTAATCATTTTGCCTTTCTAGATTTTCTGCTGCTACTTCTTGGTTTAGAAATGTACACTTTGTAGCAAAGTCAAAAGTTATTGCAACAGAACTGTGGCTAGAATTGCATTTGTCCCACTAGGCTTATTTTTCTAAGGTGAGGTATCTATCTCATCCAAAGGGATTCTGTCCCCACAGACCCTGACCAGGAGAAATTCATGTCTCAGGTAACCTAGAAAAATCAGAGTTCAACTGCCAAATTTCTACATACCAGGAAGGTTACAGTTTGGAGGAGATTATGAAAAGATGGGAGTCTTCCTGGTATTCTCTGGCATTTCTTGGATGGATAATTGAATTAAGTGGGGCATGGAACTGGAGCCTTCTTACCTTTACAGTCAAGAGCCAGGAATAACCTGGTCATTTGTCTCTGGAAATCTGCTTCCAAAGAGGAAAGCAAAGGATTAAAAACATGCAAAAACAGAAAGAAACTCGAGGGTGCATGGCCTCTGTTTCTTTTTTTCTCCCCCAGCAGGTCAATATCCAGACTTCGCTGTTCCATTTCTATTTGAATTTCTGTGGCTGTGAGCATGTGTATGTGTGTTTAACTATTTCCAGATTTGCTAATCAGAATCAGTGACCCCCTTTGTTCACACATGCCCTAGTGAAGAGACATAAGCACCCTGCTACCCTTTCAAAATGAAACACACATGAAAACCGTTCCTCTAAATGAGAATAAGCTTAACCCACATAGTTCTATCAATTTTTCTACCACTGTAATTACAAGTTGTAATTTCTAGAAAAGCAAGACAGCCCCAGACCTGCCGGCCTGACTGGATAGGTTATTTATACTGAGTGTTTCTTCAAACAAGGCACAGGGAGGACAAGTCAAAATATTTAAAGGAAACAGATCTGTAGGGAAAACAGTCGTTTGCTTCTGCTTTTCTGCCGTGCTGGGCTAATTGTGAAAATGCAAAGGTAAAGGCCTAGCACTTGGCTATCTCTCTGAGACTGGAAAGATGTTCCCTGGCTGGGCTTTTAAGAGCTCTCTGCCAACTTCAGCACCACGGACTCAGCATGGCCCCAAGCTCTTTTCTAACCAGCTTTTATTGCTTTAATTAACCAAGGTTAGGTGGGACACGGTTTACTCCACCTCTGTAATGTCATTGTTGCCTGCTAGTGGCTGGCGGCAGCTCTTTACCTCTCGCCCTTGATGCCTGGCCTGCACAATTAGCACCTTATTATAGGTTGGCCTCCCGTCTAATTACCACACTGGCTCAATTGGGCACTTTATTCCTTGTCTTGTTTATGCGCTAGTTTGAGTGCCTGGGCTCCCCAGCTACAGTAAATCCTCAACTCCTTTTAGGTAGGTGTGCTTTCAGCTTCCCATCTCTGGCTCCACAAGAACACGAGACACTCACGGGCATACAAACAAATACTTCCGGTTTGAAGAGCTTCTAGATATCTATTCTGGGAGTAAGACATAGCTGGAATCTGGATCTCTGTGCCTAGCTCCACCATCCGTTCTAGATCCATTGGCCTTCTCTGTTGCTGAGGGCTCTTCTTAGCTACTGTGAGTCAGGTTCTACTTGGCCTACATGTAATCTTTTCCCTATCTAAAAGGGTTGGCTGAAACAGACATAGGAGCATATCCTCAGCACCACGTTCAACATTCCTTTAGAGTAAGGATTCAAGGGATGTGAATTTATGCTTGAATAGACTCCCTGCTTTGGGAATAAAAAACGAACTACAGCTTACAGGGCAGCTACCAATTCCATAACAAACAAAGACTTCCTTCACCAAATACTCTGGCAAATGAAGTGGAGTCTGGTGAGGAGTCTGCACAAAGGGACTTTAGGAGTGCAAGTATGGGAGCTAGATTGCCTGGTCTTAAATCCCAGCTCTGGCACTTTCTTTCTAGTCTGTGACCTGTGACCTTGACAATCAACCTCTCCACCTCAGTTTCCCAATCTGTAAGATACGAATAACAGTACTTGCCTCATGGGCTCTTGTGAGGACTAAATCAAGTAATCTTTGGAAAGTGCTTTAGAACAGAGCTTGGCCTGTAATGAGCACATGTCAGTCAGTGTTAAGTAAAATTAATAGAGTACAGAGATTCAGAATGGATGTACCTACAAAACAATATGCTTCCCCACCCCATGAAGACCCTCACAGTGATGAAAAAATATGCTGGTTTTATAGACTAAGGTGTTGTCCTTGGCTTTTTGATTTTTCTGGCTAACATGCATTCTTTGACTTGCTTCAATAAACCAAAAAAGAACTCTGAATTTATGAGTTTTAAAAATGTCTAATGCATTACCACAACGAACGATAAAAAATGTTCCACCGGTTTTGAAATATAACGGTTAAGGTGTCATTGTTTTAATAGAGAATTTAAAATAAACATTCCGCTGTTTACACCTCTCAGACCCGCTTTGCCTAACATATCAGACATCATTCACAATAGTATTTCACAATATTATTTAACAAATATACCAACTTTTCTCCAGCAAGGAACCTTTAGTCAATTGATCAATAGTCAATTGTCAGGGGAATGGTTCAAATTTTCGTTCCATATTTTGAAGACACATTGAAAGATTTTCATGAAAGATGATTCTGTGGCATCCAACTCAGACTCTTCTGTCTTTTCTGATCTGTCCATTTACTGCCACTTTTTAAATCCTCAATCCTCTTAAATATCCTAGCCGCTAAAATTCCATGTTCAGGGTCTCCACTTTCTGGGCAATCTCTAGAACAAAATATCATTTCTAACATCAGCAGTCCCTTGTCTCATCATAAAGCTCCTCACATAGAAACCAGGTGCCCAACCACACAAAGATGCCTATGTGCCACAACAGGTGGGGCACCTGTGCTGTTATTCAGAAGGAAACCCTTCCAGCTTCATCTCTCAGTTTCCCTGGAGGGCAAAGTCCAACCCTGTAGGCTGTCAGGTGACCTATAAGAGAACTATGTAGAGATACACAAAACAACTGATGTCCAGTCTACCAAGAAGCGATCACTTATTTTGGAACTCAGCAGTTTACAGCTTAAGAATATAGGCAGGTACTTCTCTCTGTACCCCCCTCTGATCCACCTCCCCAATTCCACTGTGCTCGTGGGTGCCATCATTGTAGTTCTTAACCGTGTTCTGCGGTTATGTTGACCCTAGAGCCTTACCCTCTGCCTGGGGAGCTTCTCTGGGCAGAAGTTGTGTTTTATTTGTTCTAGCATTTCAAAGCTGGCACAAAGCCATCCACAGTAAGCTCTCAATAGTTACCTGCGAAACGAAACGGTATTGAAGCTACAAGCTGGGAAATACATTCTTTAGAGGATCGAGCTCTCAAGGGTTACTGCATTTTCACTTTTAAGAACAGGGAGGCTCCTTAAAAAGAGGGACATTTGGAAGAGTCATCAGATCCCCTTGCCTCAATCACTCAGGGTTAACCTTCCCTCATTTATCACATGGCCTCTTTAAAATCCGTACCATACCCTACCTTGCCTCACCTTAATGGGCTCCTTCAGTGACCCTATATTCACCTTGCAGGTATCCCTTCTGGATACCCAAGGCCCATACTCCCACTTGGCCACCGCCAGGACTGGCTTCTTTCTTTTCGGGGCAGCTGTCTACAGCTCCCAGCGGCCACACTCTCAAGCCGAGGCTTCCAGCCATCACCGGGAAGCGCTGGGGATGCCTGGGTACTGTGCCCCTCACCGGTGCCAGTTGCCAAGACTCGAACCCCCGTCCTCTCTTTGAGGCAATCAATGCTCCAGCGACCACCTGGGGCAAGGGGATCCTGCAAGGTTTGGGGTCAGCGTCTGGTCAGCCCCAGGGAGAGGCGGCAGGGGTGGAATCCTTGGAGGGGAGTGAGGACGCTTCGGGGCTAGTGGGCACTCACTCCCAGCCCGGACCCTTCCTACCGAGAACGAAGTTCATCACCTCTTCTTTTCAATCACCCTGGGGACTAGGGAAATGCAAGACGGAGGGCGGGGGTGGGGGGGAAGCGGGGAGGAGAGCAAGGAGACAGCCCCTCAGACCAATCACGACGTCCGCCTCCCCTCGCTCGGGGTCGGTCTCTCTTTCAGGTCTCTCTCTCTTCCTCAGGTCTCTCTCTGTCTCTGTCTTTCTTTCGCGCGCACACACGCACACGCACACACACACTCTGCTACTTCAACTCCAGCTCTGAGCAAACTGCGACGCGCGCCTCTCCCGCTGCAAGTCCTAAGCTCCGGCCCCGGCCCGCGCCTCTGGCCTCACCCCAGCCTTTTCACTCAACCCCGGTCCTCCCTCTCTCAACTGACCGTGAAGCCGGAGGCAGTTCCCCAGTCCCGGGCCCCCGGTGGGGCCCCAGCCGCCGCCGCCGTCGCCTCCCCCTGCAGCCCCCGACCCGGGACCCGGCCTCGGGCTGCAGCGATGGCTCCCCGGCACGAGGCGCCGCGGCTTCCTGGACTCGTCCAGACACGGGGCGGCGCGCAGGAGAAGCCCATCGAGCTGCCGGCGGTGGCGGCAGCAGCAGCGGTGGCTGCAGGAGCGGCCGCGGCGCAGGCTGATGACACACGGGCGCGCGGGGCGGGGGGGGCGTGGTCGGCGCGGGGGCGACGCGGGTGGATGACGTGTGGCGAGCGGGGCGGCTCGGCAGCATGGCGTCCGTAGCGCTGAGCGAGGCGGAGAAGGTGTACATCGTGCACGGCGTCCAGGTAGCTACGCCGCGGCGCCGACCACCGCGTCCCCCTGGCGCTGCGGGTGGCGCTGCGGGTGGCGCTGCGGGTGGCGCCGCGCCCTAGGCCCGCTCGGAAGGAGGCGGCCGGGCGGCGTTTCCCGTGTGGCCGCACAGCCCGGCGGCCGGCGTTCGCAGCCCGAAGCCGGCGACGCGGGCGTGTTTAGGACCCCACGGCGCGGGCAGCCCACGACTGTGCGCGCCGGCAGCGACCCGCGGCTACAGGGTTCCGAACCTGGGTGGGGAGGCGCGCCCCGGGGCCTGTTTTAGCGAGGGAGCCCGGCCCCTGGGGCCGCCTCTTCAGCCTTCGCGCGTCGCCTCGCTGGGCTGAGCCTCGCTTTTCCGTGCTGGGGAACGGGGGTTGGCGGTGGGCTGGTGGCTGTTCCCTACCTCGTGGTTGGGAACCGCAGGGAGAGAGGACACTGATGTGAGGGCGCTTTGAAAATGCACATTTCCTTACAAATAAAGGGGAAAAGATCCGTAGAAAGCGGCCCTATACCGGTGGCACTTAGTTCTACGGTGCAGAAGTAAAGATTCAGAGGCAGCTGTAAATGTGTTCAGATCTTCCGTGGTCTTCAGCCCCTAGACTTGACCACACCGGAGCAAGACTTGGAGGATGTCGGGTCGTAATGAACTCCCAAAGGAAGCCGTGTGTGTGTGTGTGTGTGTGTGTGTGTGTGTGTGTGTCCTTGTCTGTACTCTACCCAGGTTAGAGACCGTCCCAGACCTCTTGGTGAAGTCTAACCGGCATTCGGTTCTTGCCCCTAGAAACCCAATCATTTTGTGTCTTTCTTTCGCTTTTATTTATTTTTATTTTTTTAAGAAGATATTATTTGTTTGTTCGTGAGAGGCAGAGACACAGGCAGAGGGAGAAGCAGGCTCCTCGCAGGGAGCCGGATGCGGGATTCGATCCCAGGACCCCGGAATCACACCCTGAGCCAAAGGCAGACGCTCAACCCACTGAGCCACCCAGGTGCCCCTCTTTTCTTTCGCTTTTGGTCCAGTATGCTCAAATTCAGCTTCCCTTTCCATCAGCCGTTTATTCTTTTATTATTTCAAAGATGAATAAGTACTAGAAAAGGCAAAGTAACATATATGCAAAGGGAGTGGTAGAGTTAGTAGAAGTCAAAGGAGTTCTACAATATTGGGGCCTGTGATGCTCTGAAGGCTTCCCTAAGGATGTGGAATTGCTCCCTTTAATCCATGTCAGGTCTTCCTCTGTGTGTTTTCAGGACTCTGTGTTCATTCATTCAACCTAGAATTAAGCTGGACTCACAGATAGGAAGGAGCCTGCCTACTTATATGGAGCTCCCATGCTAGAAGGAAGAGACAGAAATTACAGATCTGTATATGTGTTTGTATGTAAAATTGTACTGATAGCTGTGAAGGAGAAAAATCAGGGACCTGATCTGGTCCAGTAAGTCAGGGGAGACTTCCCTAGGGAAATAGCATTTGAGATGAGCTCTCAGCATACTTATGCTCTCTGTGTATGTCTCTCATGAATAAATAAATAAAATTAAAAAAAAATCTCCCAACACTTTATGAAAATGTCCATTCCCAGGCTCCAATCCCTGGGTTAACAATACAGTATATACCATGCACTATTTAAAGTCTCGAAAATGAAAAATAAAAAATAAAAAAATAAAGTCTCGAAAATGGTATGGGGAGGAAGGGGGGCGGTGGTGGTGATGGTGGTGGTATCCAGAATTTCCCTTCCTCTTTCCTATTTGCTCATAGGATTCCAGAGGAAAGAGAAAGAAAGAGAAGTAGAAAAGGGGATTCTCTTTGGCCTTTGCTTTGGGATCTCTATTTAAGGACCATAAGACAATGGCTTTCACTGCAGTAGGAAAGCAGCATGAAAGTCGAGGACGGGCTCTGCAATCAGATCTGGATTTCTGTCCCCACTCCATTACGCACTCTCTGTGTGACCTTGGACAAGTGACTTACCCTGTCTGAGCTCAGTTCTTTGTCTGCAATGTAGAGATAATAATGTTTACCTTCAAGCCAGTTTCAAAGATTCAATGACATAAAAATTATAATATAATATATACCTAACAAGAGTAGGACATCTCAGCCTTCTAAGGGTGACAGGGAAACCAATCCAATCATCTACTAAGAATTCTGATTGATCAACCTTTCCATTTATCCTGTCCCACTTCCTCAGATCCATTCTCTTTTTTTTTCTTTTAAAGATGTTATTTAAAAAAAATAATAAAGATTTTATTTATTTATTTATTCATGAGAGACACACAGAGGGAAAGAGAGAGAGGCAGAGACACAGGCAGAGGGAGAAGCAAGCTCCATGCAGGGAGCTCAATGTGGAACTCTATCCCGGGCCCCCAGGATCACACCCTGGGCTGAAGGCGGCACTAAACCACTGGGCCACTGGGGCTGCCCAGTGTTGGGAGATTTTGATGCTGCCAGCAGACGCTGGCTTACGGGCAGACCACTGGCCTGGCCCAGCTGAGAGTCTGCTTTGGAGTCTCTGCTTCTGCCTACTTGGGGTCATATGGTCTTCCACTGTGAACCAGACTGAGCTCCTTTCCCAGCTACACCATTCACTGAGGGATTTTACCTGAGTTTCCCATCTAGCTCACTCTGGTAAAATGAGACTGTATCCATTTGGGGGGCAAAATGGGCTCGTGAGGAATGACATAATGAGGAAATATAGAGCACTTGGCATGTGATCAACCCTAAAGAGATGTTGTCTCCTTGTCAAGTTTGTTTTTTCCATCAGAAGTATGGCTTTGTGCTGAACCATGCATATTATATTCCCAGCCTTCACAGTGACTGCCAACAGCCTGTGGCTGTTGAGGACCAGAGATTATTAAATTATCTCAAGAAAAAGGGGATTTGTTGCAAGGGCTAGAAAGTCCCAAGGCTGCTCCAGGGTACTGCATCTCATGGGCTCCGCAGTGAATCACGTGGTTTGTGTGACTGCTTGTCTTTATATCTATGGTGACACATCCACTTCTCCTGAAGTATATCTCTTTGCAGCGTTTGCCATCCAACTTCCCTTCATCTTGGTAAATCTGTCTCCACTGCTTGCCCCCCACCAACCCCCATACCTTTCTTCTATGTGGCCTCTCCAGCCTCCCTCCAACCTCACTGGTCAGTTCCTCTTTCACTCCCTTCTCAAGTATTTTCCAGGTCAGAGATCAGATTCCAAGGAGAAAGACAGTTTCATGCCAGAGAAGCTGGTTGCTCTCTGGATTGTATGCTTGGGCTTGTGTACCTACCACTGGCTCTGGCTGTTGGAGGTAGGCAGTGACTGAGTCATGTGGCTTCAGTGGAGCTGGACGCACACTAGGCTTTCCAGAGGTCTGCTTAATGGTGCTGTGGTCGTGGCCTGGATATTAAACTGGCCTTCATAAGTTCAGGTCAGACCCTGGCAGTGGATTAGCCCCACCAAGAGGCTTCCCCCGAGGCCTTATCAAAGCCATTTTATGGAATTTTTCCTGGCAATTGAAGGGAGGGTAGCTCAGCTCACAGTTTCGGTTTCTTTTCTGTGGCTCTAGCTTTCATTGTAAGCTCTGTTAGCAGAACAGTGCAAAAGAGCAGGAATGGGGCTGAGATTGGAGTTGTTAGCTATAAAACCAAGTAGTCTATACTCAGCCGTTCAACCTGGCCATGCAGAGCTGGAGTGAGCCCCCAGGACTCTTGATTTTGAGCCCCGTGCCCTTTCCATTTGCAAGCCCATGGCACAAAGAGCCTGCACCCCAGCAGTTTGCAAGGTGAACAGAATCACATCCTTGAAAGGAAATGCAGACTACTCAATATGCTTGGAAGATGAATGAGGATTGACATCTGGTTTTCCCTTCTGTGACTTGGGCCAGGGTCTGTAGAACTTTATTTGATGTGGTCCTTCTCCTAACTGGAGTTGCGTTCTAGTAGGTGAAGCATCCTAGTCTCCGTTCTGTAGCAGGTGTGAGGTGTTGGACACATCAGAGAGAGGTAATGGAGGGTTAGCATCACTGCCAAGGCCAGGGTCTAAATTCTCCCAAGTGTGTTATGTTAGTAGAGCCAACTTGTTAGCTTCCTTTAGTGAGTGATAGGACTGGGTTACTTCCACTCTGCCACAGGCACCTCAGTGACCTACCTCATTGATAAGCTCTCTGCAGGGTGGTTTTCGAGGATTTGGTGAGCTGATCCTAGCCCCAGAAGCAGGAGAAGGAAACTGTGCAGGGGGTACTTCTGTGTGCTGCACTGTGCTGAGGGTCCCCTAAATGATTCCTGGCTTTTGGATTCTTCTATATTTCTATGAGGTGGAGTGATTCCTGCTTTCTAGACAAAGAGATGGACTCCAAGCTGTTAGAAACTAACTTGCACAAGGGCACAAAGCTGGTATGTGACAGGAGAGATTTATGTAGAGGATGGGGGTACCTGGGTGGCTCAGTCGGTTGAGCGTCCAAATCTTGGTTTTGGCTCAGGTTGTGATCTTGGGGTTGTGAGATGGAGCCCCACATCAGGCTCCATGCTCAGTGGGGATTCTGCTTGGGATTCTCTCTCTCTTCCTCTGCCCCTCTCACAAGCATGCTCTCTCTCTCTTAAATAAATAAATCTTAAAAAAAAAAAAAAAAAAAAAAAAGATTACATTTGCCACTCCATGGTGTTGTCCATCACTTTTTGACATCTCTGTTGATTTGTTGGATGGAGCTTTCACTGCAGGGCAGCCCCTGTTTAAATGTTCACACATGGATTCATTCCTTTGCTTCTGAGTACTACTGGTAAATAAACATTTTGGTAAGATGTCTGGCTCTGAGCCAGACCAAGCAGGTTTGGGTAATTTTTAAGCCTTTTATGAGGAAAGCTGGATTAAAAAAAAAAATTCTGAGTGCAGTGATTCATGGACTAATTTGTTGTGTTTTTTTGTTTTGTTTTGGTTTAGTTTGGTTTTGGTTTTCCTCCCATTCTCTTGGGTGCTTTTTTTCTATGAAAAAAATACATACTCCGCATCCTTGGAAAGGGAAATTTGTAGATTTTTCTCTTTACTTGTCACCTGAGCCTTTCCCAGTGAGCCTTTGCCAGGGAGCAGAGAGTGATTTTAATGGCCTGTGTTTTTTGTTTTTTTTTTTTTTTTACCCCTCCCAGCCCCCTCTTGGAACAAGGGGGTTATCACTACAAAGGGTTGTGACTAGATCTTTCCAGATAAGTGGTATTTTATTTTATTTTATTTTATTATTATTTTTTTTTTTGATAAGTGGTATTTTAAAGCTGTGGTCGGAAGCCCTGTTACCTCATGGCCTCCTTGCATTCAGAATTGTTTTCTCCATCATTAGGACCAACTGGTGGAGCCAGCCGTTCACCCTTTGAGGGAGGCCTGCACTGTCTGTCTCCTGTTGCACAGTGAGAATGCAGGGAAGCATGTGGAATTCTGGCTTGGAATTAAAGTGCTCCTTACTGGCTATGTGACCTGAGCCCAGACGTTTAGAGTCTTTCAACCTCTTTCCTCATTTGTAAAGAGGAACAACAACAACAACAAAAAGCTATCTTACAGGGTTATTTTGAGAGTAAATGTGTCAACTGTGTAGCATTCCTAGCACAGTATCCCAAGTAAAGTAGTTGCACGTTAGAGAGTAGCTGCTATTTGTTTTTGCAATAATTGTGGCTGTTTTAACTTATAGATCTGTAGAATTAGAAAAGTACATTTGAGGCCTTCTAATTCAATGTCCATCTTTCAACAAAGGAGGAAACTAGTCTGAGCATTTTGTCCTCGGTCAAGCAGCTAGGTATGGCAGGACCAGGCCTGGAGCCCATGACTAATACTCCTAGTGATTGCTCACGCATACACCTGACCTGCGACTCAGGCAGGAAGGAGGTCTTTGTAAATGATATTTCTGGGCCCTGTTTTCACATTCCTCACAGGGCACTACTGGGGGATGGGGCATCAGAGATTGACCTAGGAAGAAGCCTTTCCTGTTCTATGGGTGAGTTGTTAAAGAGATAGTTACATAGTTTGGGGATCCTCCAGTGAAGAGAGATCACTTTATGGAGTTGGTCCTTGGAGTTCATTTCCTAGACTTGAAATTCTGTTGCTTTTTAAGTACAGATCTCCCCAGACTCAAGATGGGGACTGCCTCCAGGGAGGGGATGGCCTGGGGATTGGATGAGCAGCAAAGGGACTTCAAGCTGACCTGTAATGTTTATTTTCTCTGCATTAACAGGAGTTGGGATGGGGAAGAGTAGGAACAGAGAAGGTTGGAGCTGGGCAAATGGTGTGCTTTGCTGGATTTCAGTATCTCAAAATCAAAAGTCAGTCATATATGCAGTGAGCCAGGCAGTTTAAAGATAAATTTGTGACACATAGCTTAGAACAGTGTTTTTAAACATTTTGAGGAGCATTAACCCCTTTGAGAATCTGATGAAGCTGAGTCTTTTTCTGAAAGAAAAAAATGCTTTGAAAAAATGTTTACAAAAAATGAGGAAGATCTCCATGAGCTGATGTGTAGTGATTTCCTGCATATGTATTCTTAAGTGTTTAAAAAAAAAAAAAGCAGAAGTAGCAAAGTATAAAACAGTATCTCTAGTATGCTTCTCTTCATGTAAGAAAGAAGCGGGTATAAAAAATATTCACATATCTGCTCGATTATGCAAAGGAAGTACGGGAATGATGAACCAGCAATTAAACAGACTGCCTGGGGTGGCTGGGAAAGAGCTAGAAAGAAGGAGGGCATGTAAATAGGGCTGAGGGAAGAGTGGCCTTTCCCTGAGCACACCTTTTCTGATAACTTTGAGCAAAAGAGTCATGGCGATAAGTCCACGTACCCAAAAAGTAAATAAATGATTAAAAGTAGCCACACTGGAGCACTGACAGCACTAGAACCTCACAGGGGTGCAGAGGAATAGAAGAGCCAAACTGAAGGTTGGGGAAGACACCAGGAAACAGGGTTCCAGATGGGACTGTAAGGCTAAAGACAAAAGAACTGGACCCAAGTACTGTCCTCCATTAGTAAATTTGTTTCTCAAGATTTCACAAATACATAAATACATTGTGGATAATGAGAGCCAGGTTTCTCCCTTTCTGAGAAAGAAGTTACAAATAGGAGGAGGAAGGTTAGAACCAACTTATCAGTGTGAACACATGGCCTTGTAATAGTTATGTGGATATAATAGGTGTGTAGATATAATTATTACGTGGATGGACATAGAAAGAATTACAGCTGTGTGGGTTAGTGTACATCAGTGTTACCTAGTTCCCTTTGCAGAGAAGTTCTGGAAGCAATGATATCCCAGTGGCAATGAACTTACTTAGCAATCAGATCCTGGATTTTAAAGCACTGTTCTTCAATGAAAGGAATCATGACTCCTCAGAAGAAGGGCTAATCCCAGGGCTGGGGCAGGGAAAAATTCAAGAGGCTGGAACATCTTGTCAGAAGTAAAGATGTTCTCAAAAAAGGTTGCAGGCATGTCAAAAGAATGTAGGAACCAACCCAAAGGAACTCCCAGTGGCCAGATCTGGAACACTTTGAGCAGCAGGATAAATAATGACAGTATTGGATTATAACTACAGCATAAAACAGAGATCTGTGAGTTATATTGGTATAAGTAACTAATGGAAGAAGTAAATAAAAGGGGACAAGGGATACGTAGCATCGTAGACCACTCTGAAATCTATCTTCTGCAGCAGGAGTCGACAAACTTTTCCGTGAAGGGCTAGATAAGATTTGGGGCTTTCAGGTTATAAGATCTGCGTCACAATCATTGAGTGTGAAAGCAGCTAGATTGCCTCAAGGAACAGGCGTGGCTGTGTTCCAGGAAAACATTTCAGAGAAGCAGGTGGCCCTCGGGCCTAAGTGTGCTGTCCCTATTCTAGAGAATGCCTGGCTTAGAAGATAATGGCTAGTTATTTTTGTCTGTCCGCAGAGTGGATTTTGTTGAGTTTAGGGGGCAGGAGGGCTACAGCTGAGACAGTTGTACCCGTAGCTCTGACAATACATACTTCCTGGTGCAATTTTGGCATGGCAGATTTGGAAAGAGGCAGCTTATTTTGTCTCTTGTTCAGATTTTGTCTGTTTTGTGTGCCTTTTCGGTATAGGGGGGATGTAGTACGGACTTTGCACTTTGCCATGCCTGGGTGGAAGCCCACCTTTGGTCTGTGTCACCAGCTGTGGGACCTCAGATACACTGCTTTACATCTCTGAGTCTTCATTTCCTCCTGTGTAAAATAGTAATGTTGTTCCTAGCTACAAGGATAGAATTTTGGATGATTCACTGAGAACGGGATGCTGTAATGCCTAGTTCTCCTGGGAGAAATGGCATGAATGAGTTTAGTAATCTGTTGGTGGTTTGGTTGTGGTTGTATTACAGTTGTGGTTCTTGCACTTTAGGAAGACCTCCGTGTGGATGGCCGTGGCTGTGAGGACTACCGATGTGTTGAAGTAGAAACTGACGTGGTGTCTAACACCAGTGGGTCGGCCAGAGTCAAACTAGTAAGTACTGTGGCTATAGTTCATGCCCATGGGGAGGATCGGCAGGCCCTAGAGAGCCAGCTGCAGACTCCTCTGGGCTTTGGGAGGCATATTTTTCTAGGGAATCCAAGACCCAAGCCAAACTCTGGGAGGGTGTCTGTCTAGGTCTGAAGGACCCTTTACCTTTTCAAAGGGCCACTTCCCAAGTTCCTATGCGCTGCTCCTAAAATGGTACCCCAGGGGCATAGTCTGTGAGAGAAGGGAGGTGGTTGGGTATCTAGCTACCTGCCCTGAGTGAGGACCCTTCTTGTGTGTCTCTGCAGGGTCACACAGACATCTTGGTGGGAGTGAAAGCAGAAATGGGGACGCCAAAGCTGGAGAAACCAAATGAAGGCTACTTGGAGTTCTTTGTTGACTGGTCAGTACTATGTATATATGTATGTTTGTTTTTTAAGTAGGCTCCACACTGGGTGTGGAGCTCAACATGAGGTTTGAACTCATGACCCTGAGATCAAGACCTGAGCTGAGACCAGAGTTGGACACTTTTTTTTTTCCATTTGCAACTATTTACTTCTGAAACACATTATGATAGTCACCATTAATTAATTGCCTACCACATAGCAGGCAATGTGATGAATGTTTTACATACATTATCTTTAATAAGAGTTGGACACTTAACTGACTGAGCCACCCCGGTGCCCCTATGCATATGCTTTTAAAGAAAAATGATTTATTTTATTTTTTAAAAAGATTTTTTTTTGTTATTTGAGAGAGGGAGAGAACACAAACATGAGCCAGGGGTGGGGAGGGAGAGAGAATCCTCAAGCAGACTCCGCACTGAATGTGGAGCCTGTTACAGAGCCTGAGCTCTGTGGGGAGTCTGCTTGATTTTACCTCATGCAGCTCTGAGATCATGACCTGAGCCGAAATCAAGAGTCAGATGTGTAACCAGCTGAGCCACCAAGGTGCTTCTAAAGAAAAACAATTTGAAAGAAGATTGAGAGACTGGACCTCTTGTTTCCTGTTGAGCCCATTTTTATTTTGTATTCAGTCATCATTCCTGCAGCCAGTAGGTATTTCCTGCATTCCTTCTAGGTGTTGGGCACTGGACTATGTGGAAGAAAGCCTTGGCTCAAGTCCTGCCCTTGTGTAGTCACCTAGCCTGTGCTGGGCCTCATTGTCCTTGTCAGAGAGGAGGGCATTGCCAGGCAGCCCAGCACATGGTGGTCCTGAGAGTAGCAAAATGGTGGGTTTTGTGGTGCTTCAAAAAATATAAAATGTAGATAAGAAGGGTCATTTGGTCTAAATGCCATGTTTCTCTTCCTGCTCTAGTTTTGCAGAAAACTTTTCATGACTTGCTTGGCAGAGAAAGGATAAGGGCCAGCCAAACCACCCAACAAACGGAGGGAGTGGCAGTGAGGCAGGCAGTGTGGGTGCTGGGAAGAGCCAGGACTCTGCACTTTCTGCAGCCAGCCAGTCTTCTCTGGCCAGCTATGTGATCTCAGGCTAGTTACTTAGTCTCTCTGTGCCTGAATTTCTCTATCTAAAAAATAGGGATAATGATACTGTTGCAATGATGAAGAAAGGAAATGAGGAAGACAGAGTGAGCACCACCACAATGACTGGCTCCCAGCGGGTTTAAAGGAAGCACCCCCAGCCCTTGCCTCCCCTTTTTCAGGCTCAGGGCTCTTTCCTGGGTTGCTGGCCCAATCCCATCTTCTGTCTATAACTTTGCTTCTAACTAGGTGGTGACAGCAGGCTTTCTTAAAGTGGGTAAGGATCTCTATTAGCTCATGCTAGGTGCAGCTATATAATATTGATTCTGTATGGGAGTCCCCAAGACCCCCATATTTGGAGATTTGCTAGAGGGACCCACAGGACTCAGCATATAGTTGTACTCATGGCTGAGATTTATTATAGCAACGGAAATGCAGCAACATGCGTGTGATGATTCTGTCCAAGAAAGCCCATTAGAGAGTTGGCACCCGAGATTTTTATTGGGGCCGGTCACATGGGTACCCTCTCCTTAACACATACCAAATTCCAGAATCTTAGAAAGAAAGCACATATTCACCTTACCATATTATTTGCACAAATAGTCTAGGCACAATGGACCACAGTTCACTGTTAACTGGGAACGCTCTGATTGTCAAGTTCCCAGATGCTACCTGAGGGCCCACCTTACAAGCAGGCCCTTCAGAGGTAGCAGCCTTGGGCCTGCTGTGTGCACCTTTTCAGCATAGGTGCTAACCCCCGTTTATATAGTGAGTTAGTCTTTCAGACTCAAAGTTTGGTCCTTGGAGTGCCTGGGTCGCTCAGTTAGTTAAATGTCGACTCTTGATTTCAGTTCAGGTCGTGATCTCAGGGTCGTGGGATTGAGTGACGTGTTGGGCTCCATGGTGGGTATGGAGCCTGCTTAAGATCTTGTCCCCCACTCTACACACACGCACACTAAATAAATAAAATAAAAAGAAGTTGGTCCTCACAACATTGCTATGAGAGAGACGACCAATGGAGTTGAGGGTGGGTAGGTGAAATTCCCCAGGGTCATAGAGCTGGAAATGCCAGCTCAGATTTCTCCCAGTCTAAGTCTTTGCTTGTTCTACTTCATGCAGTCTGCAGAAGCCAGCTTTCCAGGGGTATTGTGCTCAGAGTTCTGAGAATGTATCTGCATTTAGCTTTCCGGCCAGTTTCCTTCCAGCACATTCCTACAGCCTGCCCTGCAAGACCCCCCCCACCCCCGCCAGGCAATCTCCTCTCCTGGTTGGACCTGGCTGCTCTCACCAGTCTGAGTCATCCAATGGGACTGGCCCATCCTTTAAGTTTCTGTGACCTTGTTCAGGCCTCCAACTTATCCCATTGCTCTTGGTGGCAGAAAAATGCCTCTTCTGGCCTTGATCTGCCTAATTCAGTGCAGTAAATGGTCACTGAGGGGCAGGCAAAGAACTGTAATTTGTTTCTCTTTTTCACCTCTTCGTTATCTTCTACCTCCTTCACTTAGGCAAACCACAGATAGCCCAACCACACCTAAGGGAAGGTGTTGCCCTCAGATGCTTGGTATAGGGGACACAGTTCATTGTGGCTCTGTGTCTGAACATGACTCCAGTTAGCCTGCTGCTCTTGTTCCTTTCTTATCCCAGCTGTAAAGGGAGGGTGGCTCCAGGATGGGAGGAGGCCAAGATCTGCCTTCTAGGAGTAGCCCTCCTGGCCATACACGGCTGCCTGCTCCTTTCTTTTGTCCCTTTTTAAGTCTCAGGAGACCCCCAGCAGGCCCAGAAGCTCCAGTTCCCAAGGAGTTCTGACTCTTTCAAAATGGATAATCGTAAGGTGGCATGCCTTAGTGTCTTCAAGTGGCTTGGTTAATGTGATCAGTCTAGCAGGTAGAACTGATGTAGTTTTTGAATATGTATAGGGGAGGTTTGGTGGGGTGAGATCTGGAGCTGATGGCCAAGAAAGAATTCTTAAGATGTCTTTCGTACAGAATGGTGGTTTTATTAATGCCGGGGGATAGGACCCATGGGCAGAAAGAGCTGCTGCTGCTGCCAGCTGCCCTCTGCTGCCCCTGGATTGTGAGGAGTAACTGATTATATACTTTGAGGTTGGGGAAAGTAAAGATAAGGGAAATTCCAAGAGGATCTTCATATGCTAAAGAAGATTCACCTAATACTGGAGGCCTTGCTATTGTCAAACTAAGGTTGATTTTCCCACTAGCAAGGCATTAACATTAAGACATTTAGGAGAGGATCCCTGGGTGGCGCAGCGGTTTGGCGCCTGCCTTTGGCCCAGGGCGCGATCCTGGAGACCCAGGATCTGGTCTCACGTTGGGCTCCCGGTGCATGGAGCCTGCTTCTCTCTCTGCCTGTGTCTCTGCCTCTCTCTCTCTCTCTCTCTCTCTCTCTGTCATAAATAAATAAAAATTAAAAAAAAAAAAAAAGGACATTTAGGAGCTTCCTGGAGGAACCTTATACTCTGCCTTCCTCAAATATTTGTCAATGGGCTGCAGGTTGTATGGACATTTAATTTTATCTACATTTCCTTCTGCCTTTGTTTACCACATCAGAATCACCATGAGAGATTCACAAAATCTTGTATTCCTACAGAGGAGGGAGATGTTGATTTACCAGGCACTGCTGGCTGCCACCTTTATTGGAACCTCATCTGAGTCTTCAAAGAGCAACTCTGAATTGCACAAACAAACCCTTTTATTCTCATCCAGTGAACAGGAAGGGCTTCTGGACCTTTATGGCTGTGCCCAGCACTAAGGGGGATACCTTCCAGCCCCTCTGCTAGAGAACCCAATGCACTCACCCACCCATAGGCTGAAGCAGAGGTGGTATTCAGCTGGAGGATAGTAGTCGGGGTGGTGTGGGGTTGTCAGTTTGAGCCCAATGTGACTTAGCAGTAACTTCCAAAGTTTAATCATTTACATTCCCAGTGATTAGAGAGGTCTCAGAAAACGAACTGCTTTTCTGCTAACTCATTCTACTTCACTAGGAATAATACTTGGCACCTGAGCTAGATGTTGCCTCCCTCCCCTATAATATTCCCTATGTCTTGGGAGTGCTGCTCTTTGGGGCAGGTACCCAGCTGCGCTGACCCTGGCCCCGTCCCGGTGGAGTAGTAAAGACTTGGGGTTCCTGAGCACTGCCCGGGAGATGCCTGGCAGCACACACAACTCAAACTGGGAACAAACTGGGACCTTCTAATTCTTGTCTCCTGTCTTTGGTTTGTTAGCTGTAACTTGAGAACAGGCTGTTTTAAATAAGAACTTTGAAACTTTGGGAAAATATGGTTTCCATCTGAGGCCCAGAGGAGGGTTAAGAATTTAGGGAGCTGGTATGTCACTCTGGGCTACCACTAGGTGGCGGTCCATCTAGTCTCTTTGTAGCTCAGACACCATGTTGATGGGGGAGTATCAGGAGGAATGGTTTAGCCTCTTCTAGAGGCTTCGGGGCTTTTCACTGGGGCAGTTGAGAACATTTTTCATTCATAGACTTTTCAGTGTGCCCAGCAGTTGCCACTTCCCTATGGGATCTTAACTACTTTTCATTGTGATCACTCGTATTTATCACTCATATTGAACCAGAAGCTTCCAGCCCTGCATTGGTAAATGGAGCCATTGATCTCTGTTCCTTACTGCTTAGTGCTGCTTAAAGGGGATACTGTTAGTGCCTAGTGGGCTGGGGTGGGGTGGTGGGGGATAAAGCAACAAGCAACCTGCAGAAGTCAGTTGAAGCTAGCTATACTCTGGAAGTCTTCAGAACTAATTAACTCTTACAGAAACTTCAATCAAGGGCTTACAATGAAAAGCTCAAAGTGTGCGACTGTCCCTGTTCCCACTTAGAGGGAAGCTTTTGCAGGTTCAGGAATGAGCACCTGTACACCTAGGGGAATGGGAAGAATTGGGGCATGCTGCAGGGCTAGATGACTGACCAGTGGTCTGGTAAGGCCCAGAGTTAGCCTGCCCCACAGACCCACTGAGTCATTTTTTTCTGCCATAGTCCTGACCTGATTCGGCTGTAAGACTCCAAGGATTTGCAGGCTAGATTGATCCCAGAGGAAACAATGGGTCTAGTGTGTGAAGTCCTGTCCCAGGTAGACATGTCCTTGATCTCACCCTATCCTAGTTAAACCAGAGAAGTCCCAAGCCAGAGGAGCAGAGTAGAGGTGATGAGTCAGGAGGGGTGGAGAACTGGGAGGGGCAGCGTTCCCAGGATTTTTACTAGTTTATCTGCTCAGTAAGCAGTTTCCCCACAGCCCCAGAAGAGGGGTTGGGTCATACTTTATGAGGGATCTGAATTGGTTTTGGCAGTTGTAGATACAGAAAGAACTTGGTTTTATGTCCCAAGTGTAAACTCTGCTACTGAAAGAATGTACTGTGATACCTCTGAGCAGGGGCTGATTTATCATCCTGTGTGCACGTTCTCTCTTTCTAAACTTTGCATTTAATAGAGAAGCTTTTTATGTAGGACTCCTTTGGTCTGCATTCTTGACTACAGTATTTGTGGTCTAGTAAGAAGTCCCAGGACCAGAGTATCCATTCATTACCTTGACTCACATTAGGTTATATAAGCCAGACATGCCACATAACACATTCGGTGAGAGTCCACTGCTGCCTAGCAGGTAAGGGCCGGGCTGCCTGGGTTGGAATTTTAGCTCCGCAGTCACTAATTGTGTGAGCTTGGACAAATTATATAACCTTCCTGAGACTCAGTTCCGTTTTCTCTAAAATGGGCTCAGAAATAGTGCCTACCTCAAAGGGTTGTTAGGAGTATTGAGTGAGCTAGTATATTTAAGATGCTAAAAGTGTCTTCAAGCACATAGTAAACATTCAAAAGAGCTGTTAAAGTTTTTCTCCTTGTAAAATGAGAAAGTTGGACCATGTGAAGTCTCCTTGTTCTCCCATAGGTCAGAACCCACTTGTGAGATATTTCACTAACAGTTTGTTTTCAAATGTGAGTTAAAATGCCTTTAGATGGGCTAGAAAGTTTGTCAGAGTCCCCATCACTGCCTGTTAATCACTGGTAGCTCTTTGTTCAGAGCATGTGCTTATCTGGCTGGACCCCTGTGGGCATTTGGTTTCTTGTCCTCCGACAGGGTCTCTGAGGTCCTTTTCCAGGTCTGCATCTCTCTCTCCACCTCTACCAAGAAGTGTCCTTGTGCTAGGAGCATCCCTAGTGATGGGTGGGGGGGAACCCTCAGTTCTCTATCCCAACCCTACTCTTCATCCTTTGTTAGAATATGGGGTCTCTGACTTTTTTCATGTTACCTGAAGTTTTGTGCCCCTACCCCCTCCCAGCCCTGACAATTTCCTTCCATTTTTCCAGCCTCCTCCCCAGAGGCACTCCAAGGCTTAGGCACCATCCAGACACAAGAACTTTCCACGGTCTCATGAGCCTCTAAACCTGCCTCTCTGCCTGGCTACCAGCTATGCTGAAAAAATAGTGTGTTTAAAGAAAAAACCTTTAGAATAGGAAAAATTCCCACTTTAAATTAGTTCAGTGTCAAAAAACCCCCAGTGGGGCATGGTTTTGTGCGTAGATTAATTTAGCCATTTGGACCTGAGAAGTTCTATAAGCTATCCCCTAGGGCTGTAAAAGAACGAATACATCATCCCCGAGTAAATTAATTAGTGCCCCCCCCAGGAGGGTGTGGCCCGCAGCAGTCAGGAAAAAGTACACGTTGTAAGCATAAGCACCTCTGGCTGGATTTGTCTACTCAGATCTATATAGATGTGTTTTTAAACACTTAAAAGATGGATCTTAATATTGATTACTTAGTGCATAAATTAGAAACAGCTTTTGTTTTGCTGGCTGTGCAAAATTATTGAATTGATTCTTGGTAACTTGATTATTTCACCACAAATGAGCTGCTTTTCATGGCTCAGTGCCTGAGTCCCACAGAAGCAGTGAGGGAACACTGAGGCTGCTGTAGGGGTGAAGTTTCTCTTAGGGATTTTAAGTTGGGACTCTGCTGGCTAATAGTGCTAAGGGAAGGCTATATAACTAGAGAAGCAAAGTTACTATATAGTGGACACTCTGTCTCAGGGGCCATCCTTACACCTATAGTAGGATGACATAAGGGATATTTAAATATATTAGGTGAGATTTCTTTCAGCATTACACAGGGGTGGGCATAGCCTAGAGCCTTCACATGGGTTTTGCTTTGCATGGAATCCCCCTACCTGTCTGCAGCCTGACCGACATGTGCTCACATTCGGGTTTGAGGTTTCCTGTAACCCCCAGCACTGGTCGACATCCTCCCCAGCCCCACTGCTGCTGTTTTCTCCCTGTCATGAAGTTCTCCCTGATTTTGGGACATTGCCAACTTAGGGCCTTCATCTGCCTTTTGTTCAGGTTCTCCTTCTCCAGTGCCTACTGTAGAGCTGGTACCTTCTGGATGAGTGAGTGCATGGACCAGAAAGCTTCAGTATGTGATTTTGTAGAGAACATTGTGAAACAGCTGGTGTCTTACCTTTCTGGACCTTATTCATTACAGTAACATGATTACTGGACTGTTAACTTATGTCAGATGTATTGAGGGTTTTTATTAAGCCAAAACCCTCAAAAATTTCCCATTAAATGGGAATGTTGTGGGATCCCTGGGTGGCTTAGCGTTTTGGCACCTGCCTTTGGCCCAGGGCGTGATCCTGGAGTCCCAGGATTGAGTCCCAGGATCGAGTTCCGCGTCGGGCTCCTTGTGTAGAGTCTACTTCTCCCTCTGCCTGTGTCTCTGCCTCTCTCTCTCTCTCTCTCTGTGTGTCTCTCATGAATAAATAAATAAAATCTTAAATAAATAAATAAATAAATAAATAAATAAATAAATAAATGGGAATGTTGCTTAGGGCAGCAAATGTTGATAACTGTTCCTTCTTTGTTGAGATAATTGGGCATATGATTCAAGAGGCCGGGGTACCTGCCTTTGGCTTGGGTTGTGATACTGGGGTCCACATTGCATTAGGCTCCCTGCTCAGTGGGGAGCCTGCTCTCCCCCCCACCCCGCCTCTCCCTCTGCTTATGCTCTCTCAAATAAATTAAAAAAAAAAAATTCAAGAGGCCAAATGGAAAAGGTTTTCCTCTTGAAAAAACAGCAAATAAAGTAAAAGGAATAATCTGATATTTAATCAGCTGGTAGCTTTTCTCTCTCATTTCACTTTCCTGCTATTCAGTACAGTGATAGCTAAAGTGTGTAATAGAACTAGCATACCGTCATACAGATCTTCTAAATCATTCTGGGAGGGTCACTGTGCTTACGGTGTGGTTTTGGTTTTGAGAGTTTCGGGGTGCATTCTAAGGCTATGCAAACCCAGGATGGTGTACATAATTTGACCCCTTTATAACCAGACTGCTTGACTCCCTAGGCCTCCTGGCTTCCTGGGCCTGCCTGAGGGAAGTATTCCACTCTCCAGAGAGTTCGTTATTGCTGCCAAGGTTCGCTTAACTATTGTTCTCTTGTTTCTCTTTGGATAAAGATGGCTTCTGTTAGAAGTGGGGGGTGGGGGAACCCCCATCATGTACACTGACAAATCCAGGGCACAGTGCTTACTGATCTGGCTCACTGCGCGTGTCTGGAGGGTGGACGAGTAGCATCCTTGCCTACTGCAGTGACTTTCCCTATACCACTGACCCTTCCATCTTTCCACAGGGAGACTGGAACAAAGCCTTGTGCCTTCACTCTTTGTATTTGAAAAGACTCACTCACCTTTTCTGTTGCCTCTCTATGTAGTTCAGCCAATGCTACCCCTGAGTTTGAAGGCCGAGGAGGTGATGACCTTGGCACAGAGATTGCTAACACCCTCTACCGGATATTTAACAACAAGAGCAGCATTGACCTGAAGTCCCTCTGCATTAGTCCCCGGGAGCATTGCTGGATTCTCTATGTGGATGTGCTGGTACGTATCACGTTGCTGTACTGGCCACACTGTCTGCCTCTGCTGGAGGCCAGTTGGCCTACTTTCCTGCTGGTGCTTTTTTCCTCTTCAAGTGGATGAAGTTCCTTCAACTTTCAGCTTCCAGGGGAAGATTAGACTGAAAAAACATGATGTCCTATAATAAATTTTTATTTTATTTTATTTTTTTATTTTTATTTTTTTCTATAATTTTTAAAATTAAATATAATGCACATACCATAGCATACATATAATACCGTCCTATAGCAAAAATCACAAAACAGTCCTATCATGGTAGCACCTAAAATTACCCACTGGGTTTGTCAGGGAAGGAAAGAAAAATAAAAAACAAGAGATGCTCTCAAGATGGTATCAGATGGAGGTGACGGGCAGAAGTTAGACAAGTTGGTGTATTCTACTTGGAATGAGGATGAGCTTTTTTTAAAAAAAAGATTTATTTATTTGAGAGAGAAAGTGCACACGCGTGTGCAGTGGGGAGGGGCAGAGGAAGAAGGAGAGAGAAACTCTAGCCGACTCCATGCTGAGTGCCGAGCCCTCTGTGGAGCCAGATCTCACGACCCTGAGATCATGACCTGTGCTAAAACCAAGAGTCGGAGGCTTAACTGACCACACCCCAAGGATGAACTCTTTATATGCATTTTCATGTAGACCCTTTGGCTCTTTCATGAGCAGGCACTGCTGTCTTCCCCACTTACAGGTGAGGGAACTGAGGCTCGGAGAGGTACAGTGACCAGCCCAAGAGGTCTCAGCTTATGAGTAGTGGTGTCGGGGTCAAAGCTGCGTCTGTTTAATGCCAGTGCCTGCTCTTGATCTCACTAAGCCATCGTCCTTTGAAAGCACCCTGTAGCCCACCCGCTTTGTGTCCCTGGCTTCCTGAGGGCGGACTCTGAGACCCTGCCTCCTCCTCTGATTCTGCTCCTACAGGAGCCTCTCTGGTCCAGTCTGCCATTTCCTTCCTGGTGTCTTCCCTCCCAGATGCTCTGCAGCCTGCTTCTGGGCACTGGACAGTAATTTCTCATACTGCTGGCACTAAATTCGCCACTTGCTTGTTCATGTAAGGATAGACTCTTGTTGGATCTATTTTATTCCTTTTAGTTAAGTTTTATGAACCCGGAGATTAGTGACTACATCTTCTACTTTAGATTGAGGTCACAAGGCTAAACCATTGACCCAACAGATCCTTTAATGATTCTAAAGATAAAGCAGATTTTGTGGACTGAGAGTGAACTTGGTTATGAGGAGCAACCTGGCTTGTCTCTAAGTGTTGGCCCTGTATGAAACAGGGCAGGACTTTCCGGATCCTTTTTCTTTTTCTTTTTTTTTTTTTTAAAGATTTATTTATTTGACAGAGAGACCTACAGAGAGAGAGAGAGAGAGAGAGTGCACAAGCGGGGAGAGCGGCAGGCAGAGGGAGAAGCAGACTCCCTGATGAGCAGGGAATCTGACACGGGGCTCAATCCCAGGACCCCGGGATCACAACCTGAGCCGAAGGCAGACCCTAACCGACCAAGCCACCCGGGTGCCCCTCTAGATCCTTTTAAATTAATTTGATAATGGATGAAGTACAACTAGCCAAAAGATAGCAGTGGTGATCATTGTCCAGCAGGTTAGGGTTGTTCTGGATGCTGGCCCTAGTGGGTAAAAATAATGAAATGACAAAGTCCGTTTGCTTTTCCTCACCTCCAATAAGTGGGATGTACCTTTTCATGCAGTTCTACCAAGCGGTTAATTTTTTAAATCCTGGTTTTGAGGAGGCAGGAACTGGCAACCTACAATCCCTACTGAATAAGAGGCAGGTTTCTTAGCTACCTGGGGATGTGCAGGCCCACTGTGTGAATTGCAAGGTTCTACCCTGTGTCTGAAGAACATTATATCTTTTCCTTTCTCCCAAAAAAGCTGAAGACACGAGGGTTGTGGTGCATGGCACTTGTCCTCTGGTGATCCTGCTTTTGTTCCTTGTCTGTATTTGTGCACACTCGTGGTTTTGTAGGAGGCTGGCCCAGTGAGGGGTCCTGATGTGTGGTTTAGTCAAGAGGCCTGTTCTCTCAGTGTAGGCTTTTATAAAACGGCTGAAGATTGGGACGTTGTCTCAGCTTAGCACCAGCGCCCTCCCTCCATGGGCAGAAGACAGATGGTAAGCAGGTGTCTGAATGGTACACTGTGTCCCTGTCATCTGCAGACCTTTCTTTTAAGACTCCTTGCATTTGGATTTCTTCTCTAGTATTTTTTCCTCAAGGCTCTATTTGTTTTGGAAATAAGACATAAACTTTTGGAATGTTGTCATCCTCAGAAAAGTTTTCTGAGGGGCACTTGGGTGGCTCAGTGGTTGAGCGTCTCTTTGGCTCAGGTCGTGATCCTGGGGTCTTGGGATTGAGTCCTGCATTGGGCTCCCTGCATGGAATCTGCTTCTTCCTCTGTCTATGTCTCTACCTCTCTCTGTGTGTCTCTCATGAAATCTTTAAAAAAAAAAAAAGAAAGAAAAAAGTTTTCTAAAAGCCTTGATGGGGATGTGCTTTGTGCGTGCAAGTTGGAGGTTTGTCTTGGGACTAAATTTTTATCTTACATCTAAAAATATATGGAATACATTGAGTCCATGTTTGAAGCAAGATGGTAGAAATCCAGTCTTGTTACAGGAATTAAAAAAAAAAAAAAAAAAGAATGAATCTCAGTTTATTTTTTACCAGTTGGTCTGGATAGTCCTTAAGCAGAGCACATCTTTCAAACAAATACTCACTGGGCAACTGTCCTTGTTTTCATGCTTTTATTATAGGTACATTTACTATTCTAGTCAGATGTTCCCCCTATTTCCAGTATTATTATTATTATTATTTTTTTTTTACCTCATTTGGCTTATGAGAGTAGAAATGTAACTTCCTGGAAATGTCACCCTTCTTTGCTCTTCGTACTTCTTTTTCTTTTAATATTTTATTTATTTATTCATGAGAGACACAGAGAGAGAGGCAGAGACACAGGCAGAAGGAGAAGCAGGCTCCATGCAGGGAGCCCGATGTGGGACTTGATCCTGGAACCCGGATCACACCCTGGACCAAAGGCGGGCGCCAAATGGCTGAGCCACCCAGGTGTCCCGCTCTTCGTACTTTAGTGTCATGGTTTTTACTCTATGTGGGATACCTTTTAGGACTTTGTCACACTGGCAGTGTGTAGGCGACCTTTGGTGGGGAGATCAGTCACAAGGCTGTCATGTGATGATCCCTGGGAGTAGTGATGAGGGACTGGCACATGGTCCATGGAGCTGGGCCTGGGGAGGACAGAGAGAGTGGGGGAGTGACTGCAGCACCTGGCAGCTGGCTGTGTGTTGTGCCAGGAGGCATCCAGCCCGAGTGTCTGAGAGGATGTTGAGAGGAAGTCCGGGAGAGCAGGTGTTTTGTGGGGAGACATGTTTTCTCCTTTTGCTTCCTAGCAGTGTGTTTTGGAGGTTTGCCTTATGAAAAGAAAGCCCTCATCCCCAGAAGGCCAACAGAATAAGTTGTGTTGTTCCCCTAAAAGAACATTCTAGGGGATCCCTGGGTGGCTCAGTGCTTGCCTTTGGCCCAGGACGTGGTCTTGGGGTCCCGGGATTGGGTCCCGCATCAGGCTCCCTGCACAGGGCCTGCTTCTCCCTCTTCCTATGTCTCTGCCTCTGTGTGTGTGTGTGTGTGTGTGTGTGTGTGTGTGTCTCATGAATAAATAAATATAATTTAAAAAAACAAAAAACCAAAAACCAACATTCTAGAATCTGTGCACCTGACAGGGATGTGATTGTGATTGTGTGTATCCTTCTCTTCTCCAGTTCTGCTCCTTTCCCACCTATGTTACAGGAGGTATTTTTGCCCTGGAGAGGGCAGACACCCATGTCCTGCTCCAGGACCACAGCCCAGGCCCTCTGTAACACAAGTCATCCCGCACCTCCTGTTCTCCCCTGGCTTGTCTGGGCCTATTCTCAGATGCGTTCAGGCTGCTTTGGGTGTCCACGTTGCACCCACTGTCCCCTGCTTCCTGGTTGTACCACTGTGTATAGCAGGAAGATTCCTGCTAGGCTGCACCTGCTTGGCAGCAAGAGAGGAGGCTAGGGTCTTTGAGCCCATTAAGTGCTGGGAATGGTGAGGACATGATCTCGTTTAGTCCTTGCAGTCATCCCATAGAGAAGCAAAGCTTTGCTCTACTGATGGAGAACCTGAAGCTCAGAGGGCACATGGCCAGCAAGTGGCAGACCCACACTGCCAGACCTGGGTTACCCCATTGTATGGCGCACCAAGAGGAGCCTGAGTGGGCACACCTGAGGCCTGGATTGAGCTCGTCCTTTGCACCCCAGGGAGGAAGGTAGGCCAGCTGGCACCTGCCCTTTGGGCAGATCGGGTTTAGCATTCTGCCCTCTTGATTTCCTCTCTTGCTGATAAGCCAGAATGTTGAAAATCAAAGTTTGTAGTAGGCCACTGTGTCATGAGCAGGAGGGCTTCTGTGCCCCTAGCTGCCAAGAAAGGGGGGGGTGATGTGTTCTCCAGGGTCCCTTCCTGTAGGGAGACCAGACCCCCCAGCTGCTAGAGCAGATGTCAGCATTTCCCTTGGACCTTCTTTGCATGAAGCAGGCACTGTGGGACAGCAGAGTGTGAGACAGTGGTCTTCAGCCCTGGCTAATCATCAGGACCATCTCAAGTCTGGAGTAAAATGCACACACCAGAATGTCACTGTGCATGTTTCATAAGCTCCCCAGGTGATTCTGATGCACAGCCAGGGTTAGAGACCTCAGCTGTCAGTGATGCAGATGGAAAACGTGCAGCACACTTCCTCAGAAAGTCTGTGAAGATGGCAACGGGGAAACGAAGGCACAAGCCAGTATTCTTTAGAAGCACTCAGCTCATGCTTACTGTGTGCTAGACACACTTCTAAGGGCTTTACAAATATGAACTCATTCAGCCCATGTAACAATTCTGTGAGATGGTTGTGATTTTTACCCTCTGTGAGGCAGAGAGAGGTCAAGTAGCAGCCAGCTGACCAGCAAAGACAGAAATCCTAGCAGTCTGACTCAGGAGTCCAGCCGGAGCTCTTTGCTGTGTGGCAGTCTGTGTCTGAACCATGTGGAGAAGAGGTAGTCCCCTGCTAGGCCAGTGAGCTGCAGTTACAAAGTCAGATGGTAACATGGGTTGGGGGTGCGGGTGGGGGTGGGGGTGTCCTGTTTTAATGAGCATAATTCTGCCGTGCTGTGGGAACAGCGGCGTCTGCATAAAGAGCAGTTAGAGATGAATGTGATGTGTGAAGGAGACACACCAGGTATGATTGTCAATTCTGAGTGGAATTTGGAAGGCCCAGGCTTAGGCTGCCTGCTTTCTGTAAGTACCCACAAGGCTGTTTCTTCATGGCAGTCCTTCTGCTGGGCCCTGACGAGAAAGGACTGGACAAACTTGACAGGGTCCAGCCCTCAGGAGAGGAGATAGACTCTAAGCAAAAGCATAAGAGACTACATGACTTTTCTTTCTACATGTGACTGATTCTCCTTCCTTTCTTGGGGCCACCTAGTTGGCTTTGTTCCATAGCCTCAGATCAAGGCATCACTGAAATGAGGACAGAAGGATGTGTCACCTTCCACTTAATATCAGGCTCTGACCTTTCCTGCTGAATGAGCATGCATAAGCACAGTCCATGCTATTGCTCATGGGCAAGAACTTGGTTTTTAGTCTACTGAATGTGCAGCATGGTGTTTGGTCCATGTTCGAGCATTGGCTATGCGTTGGTAATTACACATAGGAGGTAACCACAGTCATAACTGTGAGCCTGGTGGCAGCTGCAGCATCAGTGGCCGCCCTGACTTAACCTGTTTGGAGGCCAAGTTTATGTCAGCACAGGGGAGAGTCATGCTTGCAGTGCAGTAAGGAGCCATTTGGGACCAAATAAACATGATCATTTCCTCCTTGAATGCAGATCCAACTGGCTAGGGGGCCAGTTAAGAGGTCACCCACCACAGGTGGGGGCCTGAGTGGTAGACCCATAGCCCGGACCAGTGGTGACCTCACTTGTGGGGCGTAGGCCAGCACAGCTGCCAAGGTGTCTCTTGCAATGAGAGTGAATGCACCAAGCGTCCTCCAGGACAGCTTCCACATGTTCTTCTCTTTGTTTTGTGAGCACTTGGTCAGTGTTTCGTAGGAACCGGTATCCTTTAACTGAGATGGTACTTAGAGCAAGAAGTGACGTTTGCTTTTCCTCCCTGCTTCACTTCCTGCCTCCCTTAGCTGCTGGAATGTGGTGGGAATTTGTTCGACACCATCTGCATTGCCGTGAAGGCTGCTCTCTTCAACACAAGGTAAGTCTTCCTGGGAACAGCCCCGCACAGAGCCTGAGCAGACACTTATGATGAAACACTTGGGACAGGTGAAGCTCTCAGCACGGGAAGGTAATGAGGGGCTTTAGCATGAAACATGGTGGCACTTCATGGTAAGCTCCAGGTGCGTATATTTCTCTATTTGTTCTTTATGTTATTTTCATAAGTAACCATGTCTCATGTAGAAAAATACCAGGGAACCACAGACAAGCAAAAAGAGTGGAAAGCAACCACAGATTAACTGTGAGATTATTGGATAAAACTGCTCAGGAGCATGAGTTTTGCCTGTTGTGTAGCCTGCTAGATCCCCAGCACCGTGAGCAATGCCTGACACATAGTAAATGCTCACATATTCCTTGACTGGACACAGGAATGTTCTGAAAGCAGGACAGCAGCCTACTCTTGGGTTTAAGAGCAGGAAATGGTTCTGCCACTGTGGTTCAGCTTCCCAACCAGCTGTGTGCAAGGGACATGGCATTAAGCAGTTTAGGAGCTGGCATTTCGTTTGACTGATCATACAGACTTCTCCTCTTCCTTTTTTTTTTTTTTTTTAAGATTTTATTTATTTATTCATGAGAGACACACACAGAGAGAGAGAGGCAGAGAAGCAGGCTCCATGCGGGGAGTCTGATGTGGGACTTGATCCCAGGTCTCCAGGATCACACCCTGGGCTGAAGGTGGCACTAAACCACTGAGCCACTTGGGCTGCCCGACATCTCCTCTTCTATGCACCAGCTTCTTGAAGGAAAGTTGGCAGCATTTGAAAATAAATATGCGGGGCAGTCTGGTTGGCTCAGCAGTTTAGCACCGCCGTCAGCCCAGGGCATGATCCTGGGGACCCAAGATCGAGTCCTGTGTCAGGCTCCCTGCATGGAGCCTGCTTCTCCCTCTGTCTGTGTCTCTGCCTCTCTCTCTCTCTCTGTCTCTCATGAATAAATACATTAAAAAAATCTTTTAGGGCAGCCCCGGTGGCGCAGCGGTTTAGCGCTGCCTGCAGCCCAGGGTGTGATCCTGGAGACCCTGGATCGAGTCCCACGTCAGGCTCTCTGCATGGAGCCTGCTTCTCCCTCTGCCTGTGTTTCTGCCTCTCATTCTTTTTCTCTCTCTCTTTTTTTTTTTAATTTTTATTTATTTATGATAGTCACACAGAGAGAGAAAGAGAGAGAGGCAGAGACATAGGCAGAGGGAGAAGCAGGCTCCATGCACCGGGAGCCTGACGTGGGATTCGATCCCGGGTCTCCAGGATCGCGCCCTGGGCCAAAGGCAGGCGCCAAACCACTGCGCCACCCAGGGATCCCTCTCTCTGTGTCTCTATGAATAAATAAATAAAATCTTTTAAAAAAAAATCTTTTAAAAAAAGAAAAAAATATATTTGGGCCAGGATTTTCATGCCATAAGAGAGCTTACATTAACGGAATGGGGGTCCTAGGGTATAGAACATGAAAATTAGAGACTTCTAGGGCATAGTCTAAGGAATTAATTGGATAAATGAGCAAGGGTATTATTTCTAGGGTGTTCATTGCAGCTTCTTTGTAATGGTAAGAAGTTAGGAACAGCCTGAGTATCCTAACACAGGGGATTGAACTCTGCCCAGCAGCCTATTTAGGGGTTTGTTAATACAGAAAACCAGACACTAACCATGATCCTCTCATCTCATTTGTTTTGTTATATTTTACTTTTGGCAGTTCTTATGAATATGTCTGGATGGATGGATAGATAGATATGTATATCCCCAAATGGACATTGTGATGATTTTCTAGTGCTCCTATTATAGGTGACTTAATATTTATCTATATTTTAGAGGTCTTCTATGGTACATTTAGACTACCTGTGTTATTCAAAGGGAAGTTAAATAAATTTAAGTCCGACATTGCAGGATGGAATATTTGCTGAGAATGAAAGCTGTATAAGTCCCCCACCCTGAGCAATGCCACTAGACTTGGGGCTGAGATCAGTCAGGAGGTGGGCCTAGTACTCGTGTCCACAGTGGGGCCCAAGCACCTATGCCATTGCAGCAGCCTGTGCTGGGGTTCTATTGGAGAAGAAAGGAAGTTGCCATCTGTTGTGCCTTGAGCTTCAGAAATCACTACCCATCTGCCAGCTGGTTTCCATGGGCACTAGGAAAAGGAAAGAGTAGAACCAGACAGGCTGTTTAGCTGTGGGGAAGTGTTGGGCAAACTGTACATCAGGATGGTGAAACCCAGCTGCTCAGGTTGGGGAGGACACCTGTTGTGGGCATAGCCATCAGTCTCCTCCCCAGAACAAGAACAGCCCTACTGTAGCAAGGAATGTGGCTATGTGAGGTATTGGGTCCTGGTACATGGAAAGACGTTTTGGAGAATCCATGTCATTTAGAAGAGGAAAGGCCATTCTCAGCCCTTCAGCTGAACCAGGTTGGGGCCAAAGTATTAGGAAGATATGTGTGTGTGTGTGTGTGTGTGTGTGTGTGTGTGTGTGTGTGTGTGTGTTTGCATACACTCATTTTTTAACGTACCAGTCAGAATTCAAACTGGTTACCTGACTTGCTCAAATAGAATGTTACTTAATACTTAACACCTAGGTGCCCCTGACATGGAGGCTTTGAGCTAGGGCAGACCCTGGCAGGACCCCTTGGTTCCTGCAGACATTCCCTGGCTGCAGCTCATCTGCTGTGGATGTGGCCTTGTGTAGGGACAGCCAGCAGGGCTAGACTCATAGAGAGCTTTTGTTAGAGGAGCAAGGCAAAGCACCAACACTGTTTCCATTACGTAGCTGAAAGGACCATCTCTTCCTTCCTGACTCCTCTATCCCAGATGGGGATGGATGGACTCTACGGGTTAAATGTGTTTTCCAGCACCCAGCTCAAGAAACAGAATGTTGCCAGCCCTACCCCCCAGAAGCACTCTCACCATCCACCCCCATGCAATCATTACAGCCACTGAGGATAACCATTGTCCAACAGTAGAATGGTTTTGTACTTGATATAAATGAAATTACACAGTGAGTTCTCTTTTGTGTCTGCTTCATTCACTGAGCATTATGTTTTGAGACATCTGTATTGTAGCCTGTAGTCATAGTTTGCTTTATGCTGCATGGTGGCCCATTGTGTGACTGTGCCACAATTTATTTATCCATTCTACTGTGGATGAGCATCTGGGTAGTTTCCAGGTTTTGGCTATTCCAAACATGAACATTTTTGTATTTTTCTTGCACATATTTACCCACTTCTGCTGGATACGAGTGAAAATTTTGGATCATGAGACATGGCTATGTTTGGTTTTAGTAGGTACTGCAAAACAGTTTTCTAAAGTGCTTTTACTAGATGGTACTCCCACCAGCATTGTATAAGCGTTCCGGGTTGCTTCACATCTTTGCCAACTCCAGTTTTTTTGGGGGGCAGAAAGGGGTTTATCTTTTTAGTATCTGCCATTTTGGCATATGTCCTAGTATCATATTGTAGTTTTAATTTGCATTTCCTTGATGAATTTTTAAGTTGAATACCTTTTTGTGTGTTTGTTGGCTACTTGAGTAGCCTCTTTTATGAAGTCTCTGTTCAAGTCTGTCTTTTTGCCTATTTTTCTGTTAGGTTGTTAGTCTTTTATGTTTGGTAGGAATTTTTTTTTTTTTACCTGCAGTAGGAATTTTTTACATAATATGTCAGCTCCTATGTATGCACACATGCACACACACACATTTGCAAATATTTCTCCATTCTGGAATATCTTTTCAACTTTTTTTTTTCTTTTTTAGATTTTTTTATTTATTCATTTGAGGGAGACAGAGCAAGTGAGAACATGAGCAGGGAGCCCAACATGGGGCTCAATCCCAGGACCCTGAGATCATGATCTGAGCCAAAGATAGAGGCTTAACCAACCAAGCCACCCAGGCACCCCATCTTTTTAACTTCTAAATGATGTCTTTTGACAAACAGAAGTTCATATATATTTTTTTTTTATTTCAAAACATTATATAGAAAGAGGGCCATTGAGAAAATGATTTATTCTGCCTAGAGGTGATTATGCTCTTCTGAAAGTAGTACATCAGTCTGAGGTGGGAAGATTGTTTCATTTCTTTTTTTTTTTTTTTTTTAATATTTTATTTATTTATGACAGATACAGAGAGAGAGAGAGAGGCAGAGACACAGGCAGAGGGAGAAGCAGGCTCCATGCACCGGGAGCCCGATGTGGGATTCGATCCCGGGTCTCCAGGATCATGCCCTGGGCCAAAGGCAGGCACCAAACCGCTGCGCCACCCAGGGATCCCGATTGTTTCATTTCTAATATCCATTTAATCAAGATGAAAAACAATAAGTGCAGCTTGTGTTCAGAGGGTCTGGCCAATGAAATGACACAGATCATGTTTATCCCTTTTAGACCACACTGGAGAAGTCCCCAAGGGGGAACTTCTCCACTAGCTTATATAGCTCTTTCCAGAATAAAGAATGTTAGCTATTAATGTTTTCTTAGGCCTCAGGCTTTTTCATCAGTCTTCAGCAGCACTATCTAATACTTTCCAGAACGTGGTCTTCACTTACATGGGTCTAAATATGTTAATTTTGACAAATGTGTATCTAAATATGGAGCAGATGGACACATTGATGGTATTTATGGGCAGAGAGTTCTCAGTGGTTGCCTTGTGGTGACCCATGCTTTATTTTCATCATTGCTTTATCTTCATCATCTGTTCACCTGCCAGCATGTTGAAAGTGGAAAGGTTGGTCAATTTCAGAGAAAATACAAACACACCTACATTATTCTTCTTCGGTTTTCTAGTTTCTCTGCCCTTGCATAGGCAGGTGCTATTATGCTAGCCGTGGTGTGGAGCAAACGCTGCTGTGGGGGCTAGAAGGCCTGAATTTAGTCTTGGTTCTAACAATCATTAGTGCTATGATCTTGAACAAATAATTAAATCTCATTCAATAAATGAGTCCCTCCTTGTGTAAGATAGTGTGTTAGACTCTAAGGATGGGGAAATGAGTACAATATTGACCATAGTTTCATTTGTCTTATTCTGTCTTTGGGGGAACATAACTGAATAACAGACAATTAAAATGTCCAGCTCTGGGATCCCTGGGTGGCACAGCGGTTTGGCGCCTGCCTTTGGCCCAGGGCGTGATCCTGGAGACCCGGGATCGAATCCCACATCGGGCTCCCGGTGCATGGAGCCTGCTTCTCCCTCTGCCTATGTCTCTGCCTCTCTCTCTCTCTCTGTGTATGTGTGTGACTATCATAAATAAATAAAAAATGAAATAAAATAAAATGTCCAGCTCTGTTTCATTCCTTTTTTTTTCTTCAGTGAAATAATAATAAACACAAAAGCAGTAAACTCTAGAGGATTATCCAAATATATGATGTTATTTTATTGTAGCTTATTCTATAGGCACACATAATTTTCTGTATTCAGAATACCTTCAATGCAAAGGCTTCAAATGTCAAAAGTTTCTGGTTAACAAATTTCTACATGGAAGTAACAAGATAAAGACCAAAAAGAATCTCATGTAATAACTTATCACATTCACTAACAAGTCCCTTATTTCCCTTGTATAATTTTAGTATGAAGGGATTCACTTTTAGGTTAAGATTCTTTGCTTTGTTCACAGATGGCACAATATAAAAATCTGTGCAGTAGATTTCTTCAACATGATTGAATCTATTGTTTTTTTTCCCCTTATTGTGGTCATTTTGTGCCCTTTTTGTGGTCTGTTCAAGAAATCTATTGTCTACTCCAAGGTCATGAAGATGTTTTTAATTTTTCTTCTAGGAGCTATATTTTATCTTTCCTCTTTCTCTGTAGTTTATTTGGTATGGATTTTGTTTATGGTGTGAGATAGGGGTCATTTTTTTTTCTCCATGTGCATATCTGATTGACCAAGGATCATGTTTAAAAGTCCTCCTTTCTTCAGTGCTCTGCAGGATTGCCTGTGCACTTTTCACAGAGATGGTAGAGATGAGAATGATAAAGTACAGGTGGGGTGTGACTTTATCTTGTAAGATGCAGGAATTCTGACTCCTATTCTCAGTCTCAAGAAAAAGAAGTTTTCTTTCTCCTCACAGTAATTGGGAACTTTATTTGTGCTTCTGCTCCTAGGATACCAAGAGTTCGTGTTTTAGAGGATGAAGAGGGGTCCAAGGACATTGAACTCTCAGATGACCCTTATGACTGCTTCCGGCTAAGTGTGGAGAATGTCCCTTGCATTGTCACCCTGTGCAAGGTATGTGGTTGTATCTGATGGTTTTTGAATTCCTTGTGGGTCTCCTTCAATCCCAACCCATTAAGCTTATTTAATAGGTTGAGAAGTTTTAGTGTCACAAACCATGTAGAAGTAACTTTAATCTAAATCTAGTAATTTGGTTATATTAGAAACCACTATATGAAGAAAAAAGAAACCACTACATGAGCAGCTCTTTCTTTTTCTTTTTTCTTTTTTATTTATTTATTTATTTTTAAAGGATAGTCACACAGAGAGAGAGAGAGAGAGAGAGGCAGAGACACAGGCAGAGGGAGAAGCAGGCTCCATGCACCGGGAGCCTGACATGGGATTTGATCCTGGGTCTCCAGGATCGCTCCCTGGGCCAAAGGCAGGCACCAAACCGCTGTGCCACCCAGAGATCCCACTTTTTCTTTTTTAAATTGGAAGCTATGATGGAGTCCCAGGAGTACAGGAGTGAGTTCATAGTAATAGTAGCCAGAATTTGTTAAGTTCCTCCATACCAGGCATTTCACTAAAACAGCCTGTGTGCTCATTTCCCTTAATTTCCTCAATTCTATGGGGTCTAGGCTGGGTGAATAATAATAGGGAGATTGAAAGGTGAACACTGTCCCCTCTGTAGGCCCCAGCGTCCACATCTATGAACTGAGGGGTTGGAGCAGGATCTGGGTATCTATTATGTCAAGTGTGTTTTTGTTTTTTTAAGATTTTATTTATTTATTCACGAGAGACACAGAGAGAGAGAGAAAGGCAGAGACATAGGCAGAGGGAGAAGCAGGCTGCATACAGGGAGCCTGATGTGGGACTCGATCCTGGGTCTCCAGGATCATGCCCTGGGCTGAAGGCGGTGCTAAACCGCTGAGCCACCCAGGCTGCCCAAGTGTGGTTTTTACATTAACGCAGAGGCCTGTGGAGCCTAACCCGTGGCTGATGCTGTTGTGTACTGAGGCCTGTTTTGGCTGAGACTATCCCTGATTCCACATAGGATTCATATAAAAATAGGACTGAATGAGTCACGTTTAATTCCCCTGAAATCACTTCCTGAACCTGGGGTATGGGGAAGCATTGGGAGTGACCAAAGCTACCTACACTTGACTCATTATTGAGCGTGCCTCTTAGCTTACACCCTCTTGATTCATCTTTGTCGTCAGTGAAACATCTATGTGGCTTCACGTGCCAGTTTCTTCCCGCGCCCCTCTGTTGGAGACTCTTAGTAGCCTTTGACTTGGATGATCTTTGAATTATGGATCTCACCCCACCCCCATCCCATATTATTTTCTCATGCTTTTGTAACTCTGCTTCCACAGTGGTCTGTGATAGAATTGTTGAGCATTGCTTTAGGTGTTTTCCATATGAGTACAATCTAAAATAAAATCTTGAATGGCAGTACGGGTTCTTCGCTGGTGTAGATATTCCTTCACAAAGGTATCAAAGGTGGGGATCTGGGATGTGTATTACCCATTTGTGTACTCTGCCACCCTGACTTTGCAGATTGGCTATCGGCATGTAGTGGATGCTACTCTTCAGGAGGAGGCCTGCTCCTTGGCCAGCTTGTTGGTGTCTGTGACCAGCAAGGGAGTCGTGACATGCATGAGGAAAGTGGGGAAGGGCAGCCTGGACCCAGAGAGCATCTTCGAGATGATGGAGGTGAGGCTCTGACTCTGAGGCAAGTGTTGGCACCTGACCAGGAGTGCCTGCTGGTTCTTGCCCCCTCGATTGCACCCTGGGAATTCTCCTTTTGCATCCTTGACCCTAGACTTAGAGCTTGGAGAATAGCTGGTATGAGTTGGTTGTCTACTGACTTAGCCAAGGGTGGAGGTGGTGAGGGCCCTGGACCGGGAGGTAAGGAACCTGTCAGTAATTGTTCCTTGTCCTCTCCCTCTCTGATCTCACACTTCCATGTCTCTGGATGAAAGTGTTGTGCTGATAATATAGAGTCACTTGTAACTCCAAAATCCTTGGCTTTTGTGATCTGATGAGGGAACTGGATTCCTGCCTGACTGCTTCCTGTCCTTTGAAGGGAGTGAGTAAAGGTGGAGCCAGGGGCTGAAGGATGGCCGTCTCCCCACTTCTTCATAGGTCTAGAAGTGTTCAAATGGAGACAAATGGGAAATCCTTCCAGCTGCCTCAGGGTGGATCACTCCCCACAGGTCTCAGGCTGTTTGACCACACCGACTATTAGGGTGCTTTCCAGCTTAGTGCTGATTGGTTGATGTGTGTGTGTGTTCCTTACTGGCCTGAAAGCTCCCCCGTGGCAGGGACCACCTGTGTCTTCCCAGACTCATCTTCCCCCACATCCACCTTGACTTTCCAGAAGTCTTCGAAGACCCGGACACAGCCCTGCTGAATTACTGGGGACAGAGTCAGCTGGACCCAGGTTTTTTGCTTTGGGTAACCACAGCTCACCCTCTTTCTTCATTCTTAGAAATAGTGACTTTTCACTGAAGACGTTAAGCATTTAATGTCCGTTTTCTCTTCTTATCGTCTTACTTGAAAGCAAAACTGGGCAGTGTATATGGTGTCAAGAACTCAGGCATGAAGATGTACTGCCCCACTGTACATCCTGGCCCTGGGCCACAGCTCGCTCCATCTCAGAGGGAGTGTGGCAGCAGTAGTGGTGCCTGCCGTGAGCGTGTTGTGAGGAGCCAGTGAGGGTGTGGAGGTGAAGCATATGGCACAGTGTGGGCCTGCTCGGAGTACTCAGGAAACGTCTCTGAGTGCTCTCTTCAGCTCCCTGAGCTCATGTGTCTGTAGCCATGCGTGGCAGTGGTATTCTTCATGGCCGGTTGGTTATTTGGTTAGTTTTTTTTTTTTTTTTTTTTAACAAAAACACTTAAAATACTTTATAAGTTCTGCCAAAAGCTTCTCTAGAGAACTGGCTTGTCTTAGAAGGAGCTCTTTCCCCACCCCCTGGAGAATTTTATGAGAATTCCAGTGTGTAAAACAACAAAAGTGATAAGTAATAGCGAAATTTTATTGTGTGCTTAATGTGTGTCTGGTACCCTGTTTTTAGTGCTTTAAATGTATTATGTCATTGAGTCTTCAGCCATCCTTTGAGGCAACTACTATTGTTATCCTTAATTTTATAGACATGGAAATTGAGATGTGTAGCAGATGAAGTAACTTGCCTATGGGGTTCCCAGCTCATAAATGCTGGTGCTAGGATTCAAACCCAGACGGTGTGCTTCCAGAACCGTCCCCCCACCCCCTGCAGCCACACTGAGCTATTTTCACCTTATACACCAGGTCTGCTGTAGCTGCCGTGGTCAGAGCTCCATCTGGTGAGCCGAGCTGCATCCTCCTCTGTGGCTCCATGAATGAGGTCTACAGACGCTGCTCAGGGGAACCATAGCCCCATGGCCCTGTGTCACTGCTCTGGCCTCATAGGGATGCACTAATCCAGAAGTGCCTCTTGCGATGCTTAAAACATTGCGGTGGCTATGCAGGCCACTTTCCCAAACTCTACCATCACATTCAGACCTCCCAAGTCCTGATGTCCCGTCTCATCCCCTCTTATCCTCACTCCCCACTTTCATTTATATGAACAGTCAGTACCCTTATCTGATTGACATTTTTTCTTTCTCTTGTGTTACGGTAAAATAAATCTTTCCACCGTCACTTTGGCCCTTCAGCCTGACTTTGCATTTCATACAATTGATCATTTCCCACTTTTAGACTAAGATATTTTCGTATAAGTTTCCAATAATATCTGGAGTCTCATCCCGTGTTACAGTTAGGGGCTGGGGATAGGGTCCCTGTAACTGAAAGATTGGGGCGGGGGTCTAGGCCTGGAGATCTTCCTCGCCTGACATTGCTGAGAATGGAACCAATGGCGCAGTTGAATTAAAACTGCTATGGAAACATAGAAGACTCAATGACATGGAGACTTGTTGGTTCATCATAGTCTTAAAATGATCTGTGAGCTCAGAATAACAGTTTCATAAAGAAAGATTTTTTATATATTAGTTTTGTTTTCAAGTGTTTCCATGTGGCTCCTGTGTCAGGCTATTTAGGAACTCTGTGGGTCGTCTGACCTCTTGACATGTCTCAGTTCCAACATTCTGTTCCTTTAGCATCTCTGCGTGGCAGCAACGCCTAAGACCTGATCCTGGTGTCAGCTCAGTCCCATCTGAGCTGCTCTGTGTAGAGATTTGGTGGCAGGTGAATGAGAAACTGCTTGTTCAGATGTGTCCCCAGAACCGTCTATTCCTTCATTAGACAGACTCTTGATTCCCCGTGGCCTCCCTCTGCCTTCTCACTACAGTACAGTGGGACTTGGCAGTACCAGGACCAGATTTGTGTTTTGTTTTTTTGTTTTTTTTTTTTCCCCAGGACCAGATTTGGTTGACTGTTTTGCTGCTTGTTGTAATGGCAGCAGGAGTGCTAAGCATGAGCTAATGGCTGAGGCTGCCTTTGCTGCTTCCTGCTGGCCGCCTGGGGGTGGCATTTTTTTTCTTTGTTTTTATTTTTAGTATGAGAGTTTTCCAGAATGTATCTGTTATGTTGTTGTTGGGGGTTTGTTTTTGTATTGATATGGTCCATTAAATAAAAGCCCTGTAAGGCAGATGGAATGTGTACAGTTGGGAATGGCTAGCAGGCATAGAGGGAAGCTTCCCTGGCCAGTGTGTGTACCTCACCGGTGGGTATATGCCTTCTTTTGTCCTGCAGACTGGCAAGCGAGTGGGCAAGGTGCTGCACGCCTCCCTGCAGAGCGTCCTACACAAGGAGGAAAGCCTGGGGCCCAAGAGACAGAAAGTTGGATTCCTGGGGTGACTTGCACATCAACACAAATGTGAGGTGTTTGTTATTTTGCTTTTCCTCTTAAGCCGCAGTTTGTATATATTTTTCTTATCTATTATGAATTTGAGCTGCCATTTGTACCTGTAAAATTAAAGTATATTTTCTAGTTTGGTTTGGTACGGCTAGAGTTCTTCAGCAATAATCCAAGATGCCATTTTGTGACCCCCTATAAAGTCTGGCCCTGGTCTAATGAATGATAACCAAATCCAGAGATCTGCTCCCAAGGAGATTTCTCTGGCAATGCCTCTCCAGTGAGGCTCATTTATCTCCTGCTATAGGAATTCAAAGCAACAACAAAAATACTAGAATAAGGACCTACCAGAAAGTTCAAAGGAAATGCTTATGATATATAATGTTTCTCCTGTAGAGCTTTCAAAATAAACACATATACACACACACACGTACACATGCACACGGTTCATTCTCTTTGTGGATTTGGTGCTTCTGAAGGAGAACAAAGGAGGCACATGCCCCAGGTACACACCCATGGCTTCTACCTGGCTGGTGAAGCTACCTGAGTCCTGGGGAAGCCCAGTTCTTGCTTCCTGCCCTCCAAGAAATCCACAATGAGCTCCCTAGGGTCCAGGGTTTTAGCGGCTACGTTGGTCCTTAGCCAAATGTTCTTATCACTCTTGTTTTGAAATTGCTCAATATTTTATAACCACTCCCTGGTGTTTCATAAGATTTCCTTGTTTTATCAGCACGAAGAAGGCTGCTTTAGAGATGTTGTCATTTGATTACTCAGCCTGCCTTCATACTCTGGGGTCAGAAGGGAAGGCCATTCTTGATGGCCCCACAAGGCTCCTTATAAGCCTGTATTCTACTCACAGCACAGTGTGTTGGAATTCAGTCTGTTTACAGGTTGAGCAATCTTTAGTTTTTTCCAAACAAACTCCCCAGTCAATCTTAAAAAGCCCTGGGGAGGGAGCTGATTCATGAAGGGTGAGTATTTCAGCCATAGCATTTGCTCTCTGTGTTTCAGTGAGACAAATGGGGTGAGGAGTTAGGAATTTATTGCCTAATGGAAGGAACATAATGTGAGCTGAAGCCCTTGAAGCCTGGTTCCAGAGGTCCTGGCATGGATACCTTCTGCTGGCATGGCAAGGTCCATCCCTATGGAGAGAAACAGCTGCCTTGGCTCAGACTTGGAGCTGCTGCCCTCTTGAGAACACAACCTAGGTTTTCATTTTTAAAAAATGTTTTTCCAGTGATTTTTCCCTCCAGGCGCTGTGACAGTGCTCTGACAAGGCAGCAATTAGTCTGTTACTCCTCCCCTGTTCCTTGCTGACTGCCTGTGATGGAACAGGGACAGTGGTCAAGATGCAGCTAGTTTTCAGTCAAGTTCAGAAGCTTCAGTCCTGATGATTAAAGATATCAGATAGATGAGTCTTTGCCAGGCTAAGCAGTTATAGTGAAAATGGGGGCAAGAAATAAGTTAGCATCTGTCTCTGCCACAACCTTTCCTAAGCCACCCCTGTGTGTAAGAAACATACATCACATGTGATATGGAACCCCCAGTGAGCAAGATCTGTCCAGGAGAGGCATTTATTGGAAATGTGTGATTATTGCAGCTCTCAGAATAAGGAAAGAGACTTGGAAAAATACAGTCCTGGAGAGACCCAGTGCTTCATCCAGCAGAAGCAAGCAGGGCTGTTGTTAGTGGCCATTAAATAAACATCAAGGAATGCAAGGTTACAGAATATTCAGATTGGTTCTATTGTTTTTGTGACTTCTCTGTCTCCCAAATCGTGTCAATTCAAGCCTGCAAAATACATCAGTTTAGAATATTAGCCCACTCAGCCTTGAAGTATGCGCGGCCCCAAAGTGCTGGGGACTTACCGCCTCCCAAGGCAACCCACAGCCACTAGGGGGCAGCAACCAGTGGAGAAATGCTGCTCCGTTTGATCCTTGGGTGGACAGTTCTGAGAGCTGTTTTGGAACATTCAACAAGCCACACCGAGCCACGCTGGTGGTGCTCATGACTGTGGTAAACCCTTTCCTTCCTGGTTTACCCTCCTCAGTCCTTCCCTCCTGTTCCCTGTGGGACCACCTCCCAGATAAACTGCCAAACACAAGCCCTTGTCTCAGGCGCTGCCTTGGGGAGTGACTCCGACTAAGCCTTTGGTACTAGAAGTGGCCTTGAAAAGCAGACCCTCCATATGTGTCTTGAAAACAAGAACGACCCGCCGGGATCCCTGGGTGGCGCAGCGGTTTGGCGCCTGCCTTTGGCCCAGGGCGCGATCCTGGAGACCCTGGATCGAATCCCACATCGGGCTCCCGGTGCATGGAGCCTGCTTCTCCCTCTGCCTGTGTCTCTGCCTCTCTCTCTCTCACTGTGTGCCTATCATAAATAAATTTAAAAAAAATAAAAATAAAAATAAAAAAAGAAAAGAAAACTAGAGCAGTCATTGGCAGATGGCAGCAAAGGCCCTGTGGGTGGTGGCAGGTGTGTCGGCGATAAGGTAGGCCATCCTGTAGTTGTCAGCGTTACCAAGTCTGGCCTCTGGTGGGTTGGAATGAGGTCCAGGGGAGGAAGTGTTGGGCTGTGAAAGAATGCTCTACCTCATGGAAGCATGGAGTCAGAGGTAATTATAAGAGTTGTTTAGTTGAACTGGCTTCTATTAACTATGGAAAGCCATTAAAAAAAAAAAAAATGAAAGGCTCATCGGCTATCAACTTGTGGTGTGTTCTGAAAACCAGAGGGCCTTCACAGTACAGTTTAAAGAGACGGGCCTGCAGCTGCTGGGTAGAATGTGCTGACATTCACATTTTGTGCAAGAGCTTCAAAGCCATGAAGGAGATAAGCTGCCTTCTGGGCTGGCTTTCCTTGCCAAAGTCAGGGCTTTTGTCAGCACAGGAAAGGACTTGGACCTGGGTTAAAGAGAGGATCTTCATCCCTGTAATGTCCTGGATGCTTTGAGCAGCCAGCCGCCATCCCCTAGCTGCGAGAGTGCAGCTGTTTCCTGAGAGTCTCTTTCCATGCAGAGACTATACGTGAGGCAGATGTCTCAGGAGATGGTATTTGTTAACCTCTGTCCCACCTCCCTTCATTACCAGACCAATGATTAGGGTCCTATGACAGCCCAGCCTGAATAGGGGATTATAGTCTCTGTTGTGGGAAGAAATAGATTACTCACTGAAATAATTTCAAGACCTGGCTTAGCATATACCAGCGAAATAGCAGCAGGGGTGGCTCTTGAAGGTACTGGACCAGGGCCGTGGCTGAAAAGGAGTTTAATGTCCTGGTAAGGAGGTCTGGGTTGTTCCTAATTCGCTGCTGGGATAGTCCCCTGGAGTTGAGACCTGGTGATCACCGGACCAAATGAGGAGAAGATACCAGAACTGAGCACACGGAAAAAGCTATGACTCTTCTCAGAGATCCCTAAGAGACAGGAGGTCCCAGAGCAAACTGTTGCTCCTCCCATCGGAGAGGCCAACAAACAAATACAGAGAGCCACAACTTACTGGGAAACCAGGGAAGAGAAACCTTGACTATAACTGGCAAATTGCTGGAGGTTCGGTGTAGATGGCTCTGAGAGTTAAAAACTCCAGGGGGACCCAGTCACCAAGGACCCCCATACTTTTGTGAGTTTTATCTCCAGGAGCTCAACCTGCTTCTCAGTTTCAGAGAAAAATCCTCTCATGCTTCTAGCAGGTGGTGGTGGAGGGGTGGGGAGAGGAGGGGAGGGATGATTTTGCAGTACAGCAGAGCACTCTGTTCTTCATAAGGCCTGCCCCTCAGGAGAAACTGCTTAACCAGAGCCTAACTGACTTGGAGGAAGGAAATACCCAGCTCAAGCCCAGTCTAGCCATCCTGTCCCACCTAGGGGTATGAGTGTGTCAGAGTTGCGGAGCTGAGAAGCAGTGTGAGAAGCAGAGTTGCGGCTCTGAGAAGCAGTGTGAGGTTTACAGTCCAGGGGCATAGGTACACTAAAAGACAAACCTGGCCATACCATGAATCACTTCCCCTCCTCCACACCTCATTGGCACATTACTAAAGGCCTATTTACAGCAGTTCCTTTCACCCATCATGTTTGGCCATGAAATGACAAATATGAAGCATACTGAAAAGCGAAAAACTCACTGGAGAAAAAGAGCAAGCACCAGAAGCAGACCTGGCAGGGATATTGGAATTAACAGACGTGGGAATTTAAAACAACTATGATTAATACGTAGGGGCTCTAATGGATAAAGTAGACAGCATGCAAAAACAGATTGGAAATGTAAGCATAGAGATGGAAATCCTACAGAAGAACCAAAAATAATTGCAAGGAATAAAAACACTTCATTAACAGAAATGAAGAATGTCTTACGGGTTTATCAGTGGACTGTGCATGGCAGAGGAAAGAATCTATGAGCTTGAGGATATATCAGTAGAAACCTCACAAAGTGAAAAGCAAAGAGAACAAAGACTGAAAAACAACAGAATATGCAAGGTCTGTGGGACAGTGATAAAAGGTATAACATAAGTATGATGGAAATAGCAGAAAAGGTGAGAAAGGAACAATAGAAATATTTGAGACAATAATAAACTGAATATGTCTCTCACATTAATGTCAAACACCAAACCACAAATCCATCAGTCACTTGGGTACAATGGACATCTGCAGACTACTTCAACAGCTGACCACATTTTTCTCAAGCTCATCTGGAACATTCAAGATAACAGATCAGTCACATTCCGGGCCATAAAACACACCTTAACAAATTTAAAAGAGTAGAAATCATCATACAATGGCCTGCTCTCAGACCACAACACCATTAAACTAGAAGTCAATTTCAGAAAGCTGGGAAAATCCCCAAATACTTAGAGATTAAACAATATACTTGTAAATGATACCCAGGCCAAAGAAGAAATCTCAAGTGAAATTAAAAAATATTTTGAACTAAATGAAGGTAAAAACACAACTTAAGATTTGTGGGATGTAGCTAAAGCAGTGCTTTGAGGGAAACTGAGAGCAATTGAATGTGTCTATTAGAAAAGAAGAAAGATCTAAAATCGGTCTGTGAAGCTTCCAGCTTAGGAAACTAAGTAAATTAAGCCTAAAATAGGCATAAGAAGAGAAATAACAAGAATTAGAGCAGAAATCAATGAAACTGAAAACAGGAAATCAGTAGAGAAAATCAATGAAACCCAAAAGCTGGTACTTTGAAAAATCCTAGAGAAGGGAGAGATCTTTAGAAGCCACCAGACCATCACCAGCCATGTTCTTCCCTGGGGCCATTTGCAGGTTCCGGCCTTGAGTTGAGGATCAGATTTGGTGCACCTAGAAGGATCCTATGGGGGCAAAAGAGAAACCAGCAAAACATTTGGCAAGATTGTGGAGGGCTAGGGTGATGATTTGGAAACTTCAAGATCCCTAATGGCACAGCTGGATTTACATTTGTTGAATTCTTAGGCTGTCCGCAGGGCAGGGAGTTTTAGTAAGAAAACTGTTGTATCCTATAGAGCTAATCGGTTTTCTGTTTCTTCTTGTGTGAGCTATTATATAGCTGAAGACATCAGGTAAGTGCAAAACTGGGCTGAGCATGCTTAGTTTATGAACTTCACAAATGTACAAAGGTCTTGCCCTTGGAGTGGAGGGAATAAAGAGGTGGACGGAGGCCATTCAGGGCTGAGAGCCCAGAGGCTTCTCAGAGCAATCCTCCTCCTCCCACACTTTTGCAGGTTGTCCAGCTGTCTCACACATAGGGTGGTTTCAATGCGCTCCGTGCAAGGATCCCACTGTGTAGGCAGGGTCGAGACTCTTGCCCCATTTTATGGATGAGGATTCTGGGTTTGAATAACTTGTCCCAAAGGATGCAAGTGCCAGGTGCCTGAGCTGGATTGGAAACCCACGACTCCAGTTCTCTTCACTGGAACATGGCTGATCATTAGGGATAAAACAACCAAGGAATGTGGGTCCCATGAGAGCCGAGACCTTGATGGGGTGGTATATTGCCTCTCCCAGCATCATTTGCCCCAGGGCCTGGCACACAAGGGTGGAAGCTGTACTTGTAGCATGAATGACAGCATCAGGCCAACAAGCTTTGAAAAGGAACAAAGGACTTTCCTAATGAGGGTCACTGAGGCCAAAGTTCTAGGCCATTTGGCTTTGGCTCTGATTAAGGGTCTGAGACTGCCTTTGCCATATTTTTGGAGATGTGTACCCTGGATGCTCTTACCTTTGGAGAGAGTGTGGAAAGTTCTCTGCCTCCACAGGCAGGCCACATTTCTGTTGACACGGAACAGCAGAACTAAAAGGAAACAGCTGTGCAGGGTGAGGGGCAGGGGTGGGGGATGGCTCCTCGTTGAGCCAGAAGTTTGCATGTTGTTTGGGCTGACATGGGTGGGGTGGCCAGAGATTGTTTTATATAACTCAGACTTCCAACAGCCTTGGAGATAGAAAAAAACAAAACTTAAAAGCTGAAATGTGCCTTTTATTTTTTAAAAATATTTTTATTTATTCATGAGAGACACACAGAGAGAGGCAGAGACACAGGCAGAGGGAGAAGCAGGCTCCATGCAGGGAGCCCGATGCGGGACTCGATCCCAGGACCCTGGGATCACGACCTGAGCCGAAGGCAGACGCTCAGCCACCCAGGTGCCCCTGAAATGTTCTTTTTAGAGCTCTCTTCTGATTTTTCAGCCTCCGGGCTTTGTTATCAAGATCAATCTTTGAACAGGGAAATTGACAAAAAGATTGGACCCTGAGGGCGATGTGTTGGGGGGGCACCCCTCTCCTGGCTGAAACCACCTCCGAATTGCTCTCTTCCCACTGACTGAGGCCTCAGGACCAAGACCAGCAGAGGGGATCCTCCTGAGAGGAGGAAACCGTAGACTCCACCAGGGCTGTCAGTGGGTGCACCACAGGTGGCCACAGTGGGGGCCCTCGCCTGGCCAGGGACGGTGGGTGGTGGATGAAGGGGAGCCCGATACTTAATGGCTGTGAGCTCAACATTGACATGGTTGTTACAAAGAGCCCGTGAATCTGTCTTTTTGAAGAGTGAGCATTCCGACTACAGGCAAGCCCCTTGAGGACATGTTTTGTTCCAGAGCTTTGCCACAATGAGGACTTTAACAAGCAGAATTCTGTCTAAAGGTGATTTTCCAGAAGGTTAAAAAAGGTCCGGGAACCATATTGTAGAGGAATGTGGGAGATAAAGGAGAAAGGCACACAGAGAGGTCACAGTGGCCAATGTCAGATGTTTGCTGGCCTCTTCCAGGACTGCCCCCTGCCTCCCTGCGGGGGATCTTTGCGATAAGTCCGCTCCTTTGCAGAGTGGGGAGCTGCTGGTTCTGGGAGGGGGACACCTGAGAGGGTGAATGGAAAGAAAGGGGCATCCCACGTTGAGGGACGGTTATACCAGACTGCAGCTTCCAACCTGCTTTTTGACACAGAGGTCGAGAGACAGTGAGCCACTTGCATTTTTTCAGCAATTAAAAATGAGGAAATGCCAAAATAGGGTTATAAAAATAGTGATATGTTTTAGAGACTTAAAGATTTATTTATTTATTTATTTATTTATTTATTTATTTATTTATTTATTTGAGAGAGAGAGGGGTGGGGGAGGGAGGGAGAATGTGAGGGGGTGTGGTGGAGGGGCAGAGGAAGAGAGAATCTCAAGCTGATTCCCTGCTGAACATACAGCCCAACTCAACAGGGAGCTCTGTCTCACAACCCTGAGATCATGACCTGAGCTGAAACCAAGAGTTGGATGTCCATCCAACTGAGCCACCCAGGGGCCCCCAAAATAGTGATATATTTTAAATATTTACCTTTAGGGATGCCTAGATGGCTCAGCAGTTGAACATCTGCCTTTGGCTCAGGTGATCCTGGGTCTGGGGATCGAGTCCCATATTGGGCTTCCCGCAGGGAGCTTGCTTCTCCCTCTGCCTATGTCTCTGCCTCTCTGTGTGTCTCTCATGAATAAGTAAATAGAATCTTAAAAAAAAAAAAAAAAAAAAAAAAAAAAAAGTTTACCTTTAATGAAATTGCACTTTTAACACAGACAATAGGATTCAGGGCAAATGCTATTCATAAGACAGGACTCCCCTTTAAAACATCATCCTGAGTGTGCTACAGGCCCACTGATAGGTACAGGTTTAAAGTGTGTGATGGTGTGTGTTGGGACACCCGGGTGGCTTGGCGGTTTCGCATCTGCCTTCGGCCCAGGGCATTATTCTGGGGTCCCGGGATGGAGACCCACATTGGGCTCCTTGCATGGAGCCTGCTTCTCCCTCTGCCTATGTCTCTGCCTCTCTCTGTGTCTCTCATGAATAAATAAATAAATAAAATCTTTTAAAAAAAGTGTGTGATGAACTTTTCTCTCGGGGCTGTCGGTATATCACCCAGGCCGTATAGACCCTCCTTGGGTGCCAAGCCTAAACCTGAGGAAGCCTCAAGCCAAAAAGACATCCCCCCTGCCCTGGTTTTAGAAGTCATTGTAACAGTGAGGTGACTCTTAATCACTTGTAGAGGAGCTCTGTGTAGTGCACACACACATGCACACATGTACACACGCATGCACACATGCACATACACACCTGTGAAAAGCTGCAAGATATTTGCTCACTAGTTACTAGAAAGCTCTCTACAAAAGCCGCCTTCCTGGAGAACAGAGAGTTCACTTGTCAGGTTAAGTAGGAAAGAGGCGCACTCTCCCAATGAAAGTGTGATCCCGCCTTGCTTGGGAGCCAATGGGGGACAGAGGCCTCATGTGTCCCTGCTACCTCCTGGGGCCCCCTGGTCCAGCCCCAACACTCTCCCCATAGTAGGGTCTGATCACAGCCCTCCTAGCTTGGTTTATTTTTTTGGCGTCAATTCCCTCAATCTGGGTCCAGAGTGTTTTTAGGCTTCTAGACCTGCCCTGTCGACATCTCCAGCTTGCTTGCTTTCCCACCTCCACCCCGCCCACACCCCTCCCGCTAGTGTTCAGGATTGAGAATGTGCAGTGTTTCCTCCACCAGAAGCGCCAGAAGCCCGGTCCACATTCCTCTCCTCCCCTCCCCTTCCCTCCCCTACCCCCCTCCCCTCCCCTCTGAGGCCCTTCCTCAGCTGGGGGCCGCCTTCCTTCCTGCCCCTGCCCACTGCATTAGGTGTCCTGTGAGACCCCACTGCAGACCTGATGGCACAGTGGTCCCCTCCTGTTGAACCCCCCGGGATCCAGGCACACTGTGGAGCGGGTGAGGGGCTGATGGGACGCTAACAGGTCCAGGCACATCCCGGCGCAGCATGGCTCGTGCGTGGCTCCTGCACGACCACGGACCACCCAGAGCAGGGCGTCAGCGCCGTTATCCGGCTCCTCTGGGGAGCCTGCTTCTCCCTCTGCCTGTGCCTCCGCCTCTCTCTGCGTCTCTCATGAATAAACAAATACAATCTTTAAAAAGAGAGAGAGAGAGAACCGCAAGTCCTTTCTTGCCATGTGCTACCCACCCCGAGCTCCAGGAAGCAAGGCTCCCCGTTAAGAGTGTGCCCTTCGGCCCCCAGCTGCGTCACGGAGACAGGGGCCCAGCTGCCCCCTAAAGCCCGGTGCTCGGAGGATGGAGAGGCGGAGCCCCCTGGCACTAAGGGCACTCGCCACCCCGCAGTGCCCCAGGCCGCCAGCCGGATCCCTGGCCGCAGAGGATCCCTCCCTACCAATCTGATGGCAGGCTCCCTTGGAAGAAAAGCCCAGTCACACAATGCTGTATTCTCTTCGCGAACAATCTTCAGCTCACAGGAAATTGGCAATTCCGGTGTACGGAGCGCTTGTCCCCTGAAGCCCCGGGGAGTTAGGGTGTCTGCGCCAGGCCTCAGCGTGCGGCTCCTCCAGGCCAGGCGGCTCCCCCCGAGGTCACAGCACGCCGTCCCCACCGAGACAGCGGCAGGGTCGCCTCACGGCCAAGAGCTCCTTGGACCCATGGGTTTCTCTGTTCGGGGCTGTCCAGAATCGCAGGCCGTGTTTGCCGCTCTGTGCCTTTGTCTCCTTCAGTCTGACGCAGTCCCCTCCGTCCCAGTCCGGCCAGTTTTGAGGAACCCGGGGCCGTCGTTTTGTAGAAGGCCCTCAGTCGGGCCCCCGCCGCGTTTCTTTGGCAGGAATCTCTGGACCGACAGACAGACGTGGTGCTGCGTTCCCTCCAGGAGTCCAGGGGGCCCGCGCGCCTTCCACCTGCGCCTCGATCCGTGATGCTTACTTGGGCCACTTGACTGATTAAGCAGCGTCTGCCCAGCTTCTTCCCTGCAGGTCACTCTTCCCTTTGTAAGGGACACATGTCTCGTGGGCAGGTAACATGAGGCTCGGAAAAGATCCCGTTCCTCCTCTGATTATTGGAGCATCCACGTGCTTACCTGTGGGTGTGCTCCAGGGTGCCCACGTCATTGTTGTCATTGTCGCTTTCACGACCTTGCTGACCTTTGGGCCCTGGACGCTCCCCCAGCTCGCCCCTGTGTGCAGTTACCGCGTGTCCCCATCATCCCTTAAGCACTCTCCTGCTTTCTGGCAAAACAACTTGTTCTGGGCTCCTTTTCGACTTTCCTGCCCCAGCCCTCGAATCAGGCACGTCTCCCTCCCAGGTGCTCTGGTTCCTTTTAGTGGGAAGCTGGATTGAGAAGCCAGTCAGTCCTTGGACCCGAGGGCGGCTGGGGGCCCTGGAGGGGTTGCTCCATGGTCGTTCCAGTGACAGCTAGGGAACAGGCGTGCACGTTTCCATCTAAATTTAGAGGTTCATCTTTATATGTTCAAGCCCACAGTTGCACACCGATGGCTCTAATTTTAATCCTACACCACGTGATTCATTCTAGTTTTCTCTCTCTCCATGTTTGTGCCTCCCTTCTCTGATGAGGAGTAGCCTGGCTCCCATTGTCTGGAGCAGATCTGCTTATTTGATGGGTGGTGCCCTGTATGCAACCTACCCCTCATCCCTGCCACCCCCCACCTCCCATGCAGGATCTCTCTCTCCTCGCTTGGACTCCCACGCTCCGTGCAGAGCCTCTGCCTCCCTCCACCCTGCTGGGCCAGGACAGTATTTGCTCCCTGCTCCACCTTCGATAGCATTCTGGGGCACCGTGGCTCCCACCTCTCCCACTGTAGTCACCTCTGCTTCAGGATAGGTTGCTCGAGAAGCAGAACATGAAGCAAGGAGAGGATTCCCTGGTATTTGTAACCAAAGATGCACCAAGTGTATCGAGACAGAACCACAGAATAATCATAATAAACATTCTACAAAATCAGGCAGTGAGCCCCAGGTCACACTGTCAAGAGGCCTCGGAGTGTACCTGTTTTGGAGTCGCCCCACTTGAGTTCGGATACCAGTGCTGCCCCTGGGGAGCTGGGGCCAGTTCCTTAGCCTCTATGAGCCTTAGTTTCCTCAAATGTAAAATGAGGGGATGACAGCAGCTTCCCTCCTGTTGCTGGCGTGAGGCCTCCGGGAGCTAATGCCAGGGAAGGGCATGCCCCTGCACCTGCCCACCCTAACTGCTCAACAGATGTGAGCTCTGACAACCATCGTGTTTTTCAGAATTCTATAAAAAACAATGATTCTGTATTAGAAGGCAGGGCCAGGACGCTGGGTGGGTGTTCCCCGGGCAGTGAGGCGCTCCCAGGCCTTCTTCCTTTGCAGGCTTTTGTTGGCAGGCCCGCAGACGAGTCTGGGAGGGTTTCCTGGACAGAGGACCCTGTGGCTGTTGCCTTAAGACGAGCAGGCCGGGCCTCAGCTGCCACTGCTCTCCGACCCAGGCCGAAGCAGGCAGCAGCCCCAGCCAGTGCACCAGCATGGAGCTTTGGGGCACCTACCTGCTCCTCTGCCTCTTCTCCCTCCTGACCCAGGTCACGGCCCAGGAGTCCACCCCCAAGGTCAAGAAGGCTGTAAATGCCAAGAAAGGTAAGGAGGGGGACAGGGCTCCTCCCCATCTTCCAGGGAGCTGGTCAGCCTGTCCTTCACTGCTCCTGATGCTCCTTCCCTTCATTTTCCTTCTTGATAAGTCCAGGGAACTTCAGGGAAGTTCCCCCGAAGCCTGGGAGAGTTCTCCGGTACCAGGCGCGGTTGTGAGAATTGTAAGGATCACTGATTCTCCGAGTGGGAAAGAACTTTCCAGATCATCTAAGCCCACACCCACTCCCCCCATCTTCACCCCCCAAATATGTTAAAGAAATGAAACCTTGGGTTTGGCAGTGCCAAGGGGCTCTGCTTTGTAACCTCCAAGCCTGGGGTTACTCCATTATAAAATGGGGATAGTGGCATTTGCTGAAAAGCTTCTGGTTAGGATTTAATGCTACAAAACATGCAAGTGCCCAACGTGGTGCCTGGCACTTGCGATATCCCCAGTGCACAGGGGAAGAAGGGACCCAGTTAATTCTCTGTGTGACAGCGTATCACACAACCTTGAGAAAACAGAAATGGGGGAACCCGAAACCAGGATGCCAGAAGTGGGTTTGCACTCTCTCTGTTGCCTCTGGGTTTGGGGTGTCCTTGGGTTGCCTTGGCTGCTGCAGAGCCTGCCCTTGGAGCCCTGCCTGGGGTGAGGTCACCCCAGGGTGTGTTGAGACAACATGAGCGAAATGCCATGGCGATGAACCGGGCTGTCACCCCCAAAGGGCTCCGAGGCTCCGAGAGAGAGTTCCAGGGGATGAGAATGTGGATTTAGGCAGAGAAAAGGGTGGCCAGAGCCAAGAGCCTGGAAAAGGCAGGGCAAGGGGGCGTGGGCCGCCCTCAGGCCCCTCTCTGAGCCTCCTCTGTAAACAGACAGCTGCCTGTAGGCCATGGACTAGTGGAGTGTGGGAAGGTGCCTCAGGACAGCAGAGACCCCCAGGGCTGTGACAAAGAACAGAGCAGCTGCGGCGTTGACAGATAATGACCTCCAAGATTCAGTTTATAAAGTTAACGACAGAAAATCCAAAACAGAATGGACACCATGCCGATGCCACATTTACTTTGAAAAGTGGGCTTATATACAAATACACATTTGCTTATATATTCATAGATATTTTTTCTGGAAGGATCCATAAGAGTGACAGTGACAACCTCTGGGAAGAAAAACTGGGGAGCTGAAGGCAATCTCCGTCGGAAAGAAGACTAATGTTTTGAACTGTTTGGGTTTCTTTCTTTTTTTTTTTATTTATTTATGATAGTCACACAAAGAGAGAGAGAGGGGCAGAGACACAGGCAGAGGGAGAAGCAGGCCCCATGCACTGGGAGCCTGACGTGGGATTCGATCCTGGGTCTCCAGGATCACGCCCTGGGCCAAAGGCAGGCGCCAAACCGCTGCACCACCCAGGGATCCCCTGTTTGGGTTTCTAAAAAGTTGTATGCAGATGTTACCTTCTATAAAATTTTCATTAAAAAGAGTCAATATCACGCACAATTGTGTCCACAAGTATTCGCTAAAATTGCCACCTAGGGAGGTTCTTTGTAGGGGAGGCACAATTCCAAAGGCAAATTATAGGATTTTTTTAAAAAAAGATTTTATTTATTTGTCAGAGAGAAAGAACAAGCAAGGGGAGTGGCAGGCAGAGGGAGAGGGAGAAGCAGACTCCCCCCTGAGCAGGGAGCCCAACGCAAGGCTCAATCCCAGGACCCCAGGATCATGACCTGAGCCAAAGGCAGACGCCTGACTGAGCCACCCAGGCGCCCCTAGAATTTTTAAATGTGGAAAATAGTTGCTAATTTCTCAAGTACCAGAGATTTATTTAATCATTCAAATCATTTATTAAAGCATGTGAAAAAAAGAGGTCAGACCAGATGGTGGCTTGGCCCTCTGCAGCTGTCACGCTGGAACTTGGCCCCAGGCGCTCTCCGTGGAGGTGGCCCCTGGAGACCCTGGGCCCTGAGGCCTGCAGAACAGCTGACAATGCCGGTGGAGCCTTCTGTCCAGCCCTGACCTTTCGCTGGAGCCCACTTCAGTGTTCTCTGACTTGCCCTGGGTTTTCTTCCTTCCACCCACTGTCCACATACACAACAGATGCTTCTAGACTGCTTCCCTGCAAAAGGGCCGATATATGCGCTGAGCAGCCTAGCAAAGGGACACCACCGTGCCCTTAAGGTGCAAATCGGCCCGAGAACCTCGATGGTTCTCACTCGGGCACTCTCAGGAGTACATCACAATCCAGAAGGCTGGTCCTTCTGGAAAGGCTGGATCTGGGGTCAGGGGCCCGGGCAGCATCTGCCTCTTCCACACATCTCCAGTGACTCCAAGGACCCGCCAGGATTGAGATTCTTAGGACTAATCAGAGTGTAGACCCAGAGCACACAAGGGGAGGGAGTCCAGAAGAGAGGCTATCCATTGGGGCTGCTTGGTGCCTGAGGGTGAGGCTGTGTGCAAAGCCCCCACCTTGGCCTCCGGGTCAGGGGACAGCCCTGGGTGCTTCTGGGAGCTCATCTGCTCATGGTGGGAGGTGTAACTCTGGCCGGCTACATAGGGGTCAGCAGGAGGCGAGGCATGTGGGGGAGGCGCAGGTGGCTGGAGCTCTAGTGGCCATGTGGCCTCACCTGCCAGGGCAGCGCAGGTGGGCAGGATGGCCTCACAGGGGGTCACAGGCCCTCAGAACAGGGAGACCTGGAAGTCTTTCAATAACATGCATCAGGAATCTGAGGCTCCGAAACAGAGAGGGGTAGCACAGAGCCTCCTGACTCCTTGCCCAGAGCTGCAGAGACATTCCCTACTCCTACACTCGGGTGGAGCACTGTTGGTGCCTTCCTCCTTGACCAGTCCCCAGAGGGCCCCTTGCACACGTGGGTACCTCGGTGCAAATTACGAAGGCACCCCTCTGAGTTGCCAAATTGTAGAAGGGCACCCCTTTCTCTGATCTGTCTCAGCATAGCCAGGGCAAAGCTTAGGGACTAGACATGAGCCCACACTCGTCCCCTCTGCTGAGTACCTTTGTGCCGTAGGCAACTTGCACAACCTCACCTGGCACCCTGCGCCGGAGCATCACATGACTGGGCACAGAGCTGCCACGAGCTTGTCAAGGCAGAGGCCCAGCACATGAGGCACACGTAACCTTGCCAGGCTAGTTTGCCAGTCCTAAACCCTCCTCCCCCTACCACTTTTTTTTTTTTTTTTTGCTTGCTTATCCAGGTGTTATTTCCCTCATATCCCTCATATTTGATAAGTTACATCACTAATTTCTGCATATACACGTTTCTTGCTCGCATTTGTTTCTTGAGATTTCCTTGCAAAAGCATCTTATGAGTGGACAAAGGCTCTGCCCTCATTGCTCATGACCTTGGACTTTACACAGGCACAGCTAAATGGTCCATGGAAGCGCTTCCCTGCCCTCTACCCCACGCAGCCTTTCCTGAAGCCCTTGGGGTTTCAGTAAGGTTGGGGTCCACCCACAGAGCCCTCAGCCTGCACACACAGAGAGACACCTCCCCCCTGCCCCTGCTGGCTCCCGCATAACCAGCTCCCAGCAGGCCTCAATGCTCAGGATGGCTCACGTAAGGAACGTGCTCCCGAGCCGTCCCAAGCGTGGGGAGGATCAGACCTGGCGCCACGTGCCCCTGGCTTCGGAACAGGCCTGCTGGCGGCCGGCTCTGCCATCCTCGGCCACTCGCTTCATCCTGGCTTCAGTTTCCTGCTTGTGAAGTGGTGCTACAGGAGGGGTGCATTACACGGGTCACATGGGTTGACTGTGAGCCAAGCACTGTTCACACGCTTGACCTCTCTCTTCTTCAGAGTCCTCTCAGGTGGGGCTCTTTGTATTTAATTAAATTAATTTATTAATTTATTTATTAATGAGAGACACAGAGAGAGACAAGAGACACAGGCAGAGGGAGAAGCAGGCTCCCCACAGGGAGCCCGATGTGGGACTCCATCTCGGGGCTCCAGGATCACGACCTGAGCTGAAGGCGCCGTTCAACTACTGAGTCACCCAGGTGCCCCTGAGGTGGGGCTCTTATCAACCCATTTCACAGATGAGGAAACTGACTTCAGGGAGGCGGAGCAACTTGCCCCGGGTCACTCACATCCTTGTGACCTCAGAGCCCAAGCATGCGGGCACCTGTGGTGTCACACTCAGCCCTGGGCTGGAGCGCCTGCCCATCCTGTCCATGCTCTGTTGCTCTAGCCTAGGGAGGTGAACTTGGCAGGTCTCAAGGGCATCTGGCTCTGCTTCCTATGCTTTGCTCTCCCCTGGAGCTGGGAGGGTGGTTGGGGGGGCGGAGCACTCCCGGCCCCTTCCAACCCCAACCCCATCCGACCCCCAGCAGTTCTTCTAAACACGTGGATGGGTTTCACTTGAGTAAGACCAAGTGAAGGATACGTTTCTCAGCAGATGGAAAATCACAAGCAGTTACTTAGACTGTCACCAGCAGGGAGAGAGAGAAAGTAGACCAAGATAGCAAGGTCTAGGGGTATCCTTTCCCTTGTCCCCTTGGGTGGTTGATGGAGGGCGGGTTTATCCTACCCCGTCCTTGCCCTGCCCCATCCCTACTGCCTTCTTCACGTGTTTGAGATTGTCTCTGTCCTAGATGCTGTGATCCCCAAGATGTTTGAGGAGCTCAAGAGCCAGGTGGACAGCCTGGCCCAGGAGGTGGCTCTGCTGAAGGAGCAGCAGGCCCTGCAGACAGGTGAGTGCGGACGGCAGTGCACCAGAGTAGGGCTTGGGCCAGGGCAGCCGCAGTGAGTGTGTTTGCAGCTTCCAGTCAGTACCAGGGCCCTGGCTGTTGGGCCAGCCCTGTAGGCCCAGATTCTGGGTTCAGGGAGCCCCCTCCTCAGCCTGCTTCCTCTCCGCCAGATCCCCTGATGTGTGTGCAACTGGGAATGTTCTCAAAGGACAGAGACTCTCCCACAAGGCTGCATTAGCACCTACCGGAAGCATGGCCCCAGGAGCAGCCTGGAACAGGGGCAGCAGCCTTCCTAATGAGCTCCCACAGGACCCTCCACTCCGCCAGCCCCCGCAGCCCTAAGGGGCACGTTAGCTTCGCTCCCCTGTGTGTCAGCAAATTTGTGGATGCTGTTACTCTTAATCATCCTAATTATGCCGAGGCAGGGCTTCTCATACCTACTTTAAATGGGGAAACTGAGGCACAGAGCGGTCCTGTTCCTTGCCCACGCTCACCCGGCTGGTTAGTGCAGATTAGGATCTGAGCGGGAGCAGCGGGTGCATGCTGGGTGTGAGGAGAGGTTGGTTTCGGTCTTCCCGGCCCTGCACTAATCGGATAAGCAAAGATGGACATGGTCACACAGCTGCAGAGCCTGGGGGCAAGGTCGGGTCTCCTCCAGGGCCACCTAACCTCTCTCTCTCCACCATAGGGTCTCAGACTCGCCCACTCCTCTGCCCCGGGGAACACAGAGAATACAGACTGACAATAATAGATAACACTCAAAAAAAAAAAAAAAAAAAAAGATAACACACGTGAGCCTGGCACTGCTCCAAGGGCTTTATGTATATTAACTTTTAATTTTCTTCCCAGAAAACCCATGCAGTGGGCTTATTGCTATAACCCCACCTCCATTTTCCACCAGGAAGCTGAGTCTCTTGCTAACAGCCCGAAGGGCAGAGTCTTGCTCTTAGCTCTGTCGATGCTTCCTCTCCAGTTATCTTCCTGGGACCCGCCTGGGCCCCTTCCTGGGCAATCTATAAATCTCCCTGTGCTCACAGCCATCCTCTCAGCTGTTGCTTCTCTGACAGCATATCCTGACCTTTGGGCCCTCCCTCGACCTCCAGATCCTTCTCACTGGGCAGTCTACACCCGCTTCTTCCCACCCAGGTCTTTCTTTCACCAGGCACACTGGCCATCCTTCTCTCCCTCTAACGTGCCATACTCTGTCCCCTCTACCACAGGGCCTTTGTACCTGCTGTTCTGGCAGCCTGAATGGCTCCCCCAAGATCCATCTAATATGCACACCTCTAGCATCATCACTGTCTCAAGACTTTTTTTAAAATTAAAAAAATATTTTGTTTATTATTCATGAGAGACAGACACAGGCAGAGGAAGAGGAAGGCTCCCTGCAGGGAGCCCGATGTGGGACTCGATCCTGGGACCCCAGGATCATGCCCTGAGCCAAAGGCTCAACCGCTGAGCCACCCAGATGCTCCTGTCTCAGGACTTCCTTGTCTCAATCAGGCTCCTCAGTCATAACTCTCGCAAAATGATGTTCTTTCCTTCATCATATTTATTGCAGTTTGTAACGATAGATTCCTTTGGTGATGTATGTCTGCCTCCCCTGCTAGGTGATAAGCCCAGGAACACGGGGGCCACGTTTGATTGCCTTCTCTCCCACCACCTCGCCTACCGCATATCAACACTCGGGAAATTTTTGTTGAAGGGAGGACAAACACATGATTTTGTACAACCTGCTTAATACAGCAGGTAGGGTGAAGGGGCTCTAGAGGGGAAGCGTCCACCATGTTTTTGCTTCAAGTAAATAGAACACCTAACAGGAGCTTAAACAAAAAGTGAGTCTGAAAGAGGGTAGCTGTTAAGTTTTTGTTCAGAAGCCTTGCCTCATGGTCCCAAGGTGGCTGCCCTGGCTCCAGACATCATGAGTGCATGCAAAGCAAGAGGTAGGAGAAAAGGTGGCCCGGCCAATCATCAGGCGAGTGAAAGTCTTCCATTTCCACCTTATTGATCACGGCTCTATCATATGACCACCTGTAGCTTGGATGCAAAAATGAAGCTTACCCAGCCTCTGTAGTGGAGGCAGACAAGGGGCTTGAGAGAAGGGGGTTGAGAACGGATGTTGACTGAGTCAACCAGCAGTACCTGCCACAAAGGGAATGTTTTTCAGAAGCACAGTGCCATTCTGGGTGTCAGTCTCCTCTGCAGAGAGGAAGGCTGGGGGGAGATTGCAGGGCACGCTCGAAGGTGTCTCTCCCGTCTAAGCTTTGTGCTTGGGCAGAGCCCCTTGAGGTGAGGTGATGTGGTGGGGATTTCCCCCCACAGAGTCCATGGCGTCTGGCAGTTTCCCCACCCCCACCCCACAGGGCTGCTGATTCTCTGGACACGCTCAGGGCCTCCCGAGCTGGCAGGGCCCTTCAGCATTGCCCTGCCTCAGGCAGGGATGACCTGTCTCTACGCTGCCACATCCCCCAGGCCCTGGATGCCAGCGCGGGGAGGGGCGTGGCCTCGAGCTTGCGGCTGCACCTGCACCTGCACGGCCTGGCCTGCTGCACCGGGAGGGGCGTGGCCTCGAGCTTGCGGCTGCACCTGCACCTGCACGGCCTGGCCTGCTGCACCGGGAGGGGCGTGGCCTCGAGCTTGCGGCTGCACCTGCACCTGCACGGCCTGGCCTGCTGCACCGGGAGGGGCGTGGCCTCGAGCTTGCGGCTGCACCTGCACCTGCACGGCCTGGCCTGCTGCACCGGGAGGGGCGTGGCCTCGAGCTTGCGGCTGCACCTGTACGGCCTGCGCAGCCGATGGGCCGAGGGGCCGGGGGATCTGGGCTGTACCTCGGCGTCCATCGCAGCCCAAGGCTGGGTGCGGGCAGGGGCCGTCGGGGGCCTGGGGTGGGGGTCCCCCCGGACCCCGCGTGACGGCCGTCCCCCCCCCCCGCAGTCTGCCTGAAGGGCACCAAGGTGCACAGGAAATGCTTCCTGGCCTTCACGCAGCCCAAGACCTTCCACGAGGCGAGCGAGGACTGCATCTCGCGCGGGGGCACCCTGGGCACCCCGCAGTCGGGCTCCGAGAACGACGCGCTCCACGACTACCTGCGCCAGAGCGCGGGCGCCGAGGCCGAGACGTGGCTGGGCCTCAACGACATGGCGGCCGAGGGCGCCTGGGTGGACATGACCGGCGGCCACATCGCCTACAAGAACTGGGAGACGGAGATCACGGCGCAGCCCGACGGCGGCAAGGCCGAGAACTGCGCCGCCCTGGCCGGCGCCGCCAACGGCAAGTGGTTCGACAAGCGCTGCCGCGACAGGCTGCCCTACATCTGCCAGTTCGCCATCGTGTAGCGTCGCCCCCGCCCCAACCCGCCCCAACCCGCCCCAACCCGCTCCTCGTGCAAATAAAGCTGGTGCCGCTGGGCCCCGAGTGGCTGCGCTGGTGCTGGGCCCTCGGGCGGGAGCTCTGGGGACGGGGACGGAGACGGGGAGGCGGAGGGGGAGGAGGAGGGGGGAAGGTGGGGAGGGAAGAAGAGAGAGGGAGGAGGGGGAGGAGGGGAGGGGAGGAGAGGGAGGAGATGGGAGGGGAGGGAGGGGCAGGAGATGGGAGGGGGGAGGGGGATGAGATGGGAGGGGAGGGGAGGGGAGAGGGTGGAGAGGGGAGGGGAGGGGAGAGGGAAGAAGAGAGAGGGAGGAGGGGGAGGAGGGGAGGGGAGGGAGGGGGAGGATGGGAGGGGAGAGGGAAGAAGAGAGAGGGAGGAGGGGGAGGAGGGGAGGGGAGGAGAGGGAGGAGATGGGAGGGGAGGGAGGGGAGGGAGGGGCAGGAGATGGGAGGGGAGGGGAGGGGATGAGATGGGAGGGGAGGGGAGGGGAGAGGGAAGAAGAGAGAGGGAGGAGGGGAGGGAGGGGAGGGGAGGGGGAGGATGGGAGGGGATGGAGGGGGAGGAGATGGGAGGGGAGGGGAGGGGAGAGGGAAGAAGAGAGAGGGAGGAGGGGGAGGAGGGGAGGGGAGGGAGGGGGAGGAGATGGGAGGGGAGGGGAGGGGAGAGGGAAGAAGAGAGATGGAGGAGGGGGAGGATGGGAGGGGAGGGAGGGGAGGGGAGGGGGAGGAGGGAAGGGGAGAGGGAAGAAGAGAGAGGGAGGAGGGGAGGGGGAGGGAGGAGATGGGAGGGGAAGGAGTGGAGGGGAAGGAGGGGAAGAGGTAAGGGGAGGAGAGGAAGGGAGGGGACGGGGGAGGGGAGGGGGTAGAGGGAGGAGACCCAAGGCAAGCCAGACACAGTTCTCACCACCAACGGATTCTCAGCAGCAGGACAGAAAAGAATGGAGATAGAGAACCCCCCACTGCTGCTGCACTTTTTTCTTTGCATAACTTTTTATTATCGTATAATTTCCTGCTTGTAGAAAAGTTGCAAGAATTCCTGGATACCCTTCATACAGATGTTCCCAACGGTAACATTTCCCCATATTGCTATATCCTTTTATTTTTTTCCTTAACCCTTAGAGGGTGAATTGCAGACATGGTTCCCCTTTACCCCTAAATGCTTCGGTGTATTTACTGACAGAGAGCAAGGATGTTTCCTTACATCCGCACAGCACCATTATCAAAGTTGGGAAATTGCCACCGACACGCTGTTGCCTAAGTTAGCGCCCTGATGTCTATTTCCCTGATGTCCATCTCCCGGCTTCCCCGTGCTGGAATCCAGCATGCCCTCCTCAGCTCCACGGAAGTGGGTGACACCCTCACCCCCAACCCCTCCTGCTGTGGATCTACTGATAGGATGCACTGACATCTGAGTCCTGCTGGGGGCTGAGAGGTGGAGGGAGAAAAGAGCAGAGGCTGCCTGCTGAAGACTTTGCACCCCCTTCCTTCCCCAGCACACCCTGGGGGCTGGCCTAGGAGTCCAATAGGACAGTTGCCAACACCGCCCAACCCATGTGTCCCCTCCTTCCCACTGCTTGCAAAAGCTCCATGCTTGCAATAGCAGCTCTCATGTGCTGAGCCGACCAGAGTGCAGGCGCTCGAAGTTATGTTGTATGACTTAAGTCTTATCCACCAGGACAGGATGTGTTATTATCCCCATTTTGTAGAAAAATAAGTTTGAGACTCAGGGAGGTTAAATGACTTCCCTCAGGGTCACACAGCTACTTAAGTGGCAGAGCCAGGATTTAACCCAGGGCTGATTCCAAGGGCCTTGGGCTTTCTACCACCACTGTGATGCTTGCCTCCTGTACTGGAACTTTCCTGAAATAAAACATCGGAAAAGTGGCCTAGTGACCCCCAGCAGCTGCTGGCCAGCTCCTGGCATGACCCTTTCCCAGGGGAAGTCTTCCTTGTCCCATCAGTCATGGCATCAGCCCACTATCTAGACATCCACAGCCCTTTTCCTCCCTGTTTTTTGTTTTTAGTGTCTTGCTTTCAGTAATAAATTGATGACAGTTTCATTTGCTCCATGGCCGTGGGGTGAGCTGAGGGAGGTAGCTTCCTGTGAACTGCGTGTCCACTGGGCATTGTCACCGAACACCTCTCCCGTAATCCAATAATTATGGGAAGAGGTAATAAGATCCACGTTAGGAACAGAAACAGGCCCAGAAGGCTGATGGGATTTGTTCAAGACGGCCCAGAGGCAAAGCTGAGACTCAAATCTGGATCTTGCAATCCTCAGTTTTGGGCTTTTAAAAATCCTACTCAGGTATAATCTAGCAGGATGCAGGTGACCCGGGCCTTTTCAAAGTTCCTGAAGTGGGCGGCTGCCCGCAAGAGGGCACCGTGTCTCTGCGCGAGGACAGGGATCCCGGTGGCGATGCCTCCGGGGCGGGCGGCGAGCACTTCCCGTTTCCAGCAGCAGGGGGCGGTATGGGCCAGAGAATCGCAGGCCACACAGCTCTTGGTTAGGAACGTCCAGACCTTCGGACTGTAAACACGGGGTACACCTGTCCTAGGATCTTGTTTTTATTTTAACTCTTGATACTTTGTTCCTCATGGATTTTCCTGCATTCATTTTGATTTTTAAAAATCTCCCGTTCAAATATTATTTAGCATGATTACTGAGATTTTTTTTTTAATTATACTTTTGTAATTTTTTTTGGTGCTTCCTTAAATTTTGTACCCCAGTGGTTCACACAGTTTTTCACTTATTCGCGTAGGTGTTGAGGTTAGGTCAGTGGTTCTTAGTCCTGGCCAGACATTAGAATCACCTGAGGTGCTTAAAGAACCCCCAATGCCCAGGCTGCACCATAGACCAATTAAATCCGAATCTCTGGGGAGTGGGACCAGGCACGGGGAGTATTTGAAGCTCTCTAGGTGATTCCAAGCCAGAGAGGTTGAGAACCACTGGTTACTAGGTTAGGATTTTGGAAGAACCCCATCAGCTCCAGAATATCCTCCTTGGTCTGCCTCAGTCTGAACTTCCTACCATTCTAATCCTTGAGTAGTGGTACCATGCACACTAATCAGTTTGGCCAAAGTAAGTTTGGTTACTGTTTTTTTTTTTTTTTTTAATATTTTATTATTTGAGAGAGAGAGAGAGAGAGAGCAAGAGCTGGGGGCAGGGCAGGGGAAGAAGGAGCCCAATGTGGGGCTCGATCCCAGAACCCCAGAATCATTTTTTTTAAAGATTTTATTTACTCATGAGAGACACACACAGAGGCAGAGACACAGGCAGAGGAAGAAGCAGGCTCCATGCAGGAAGCCTGATATGGGATCGTGGATCGTGGGATCACAAGACTCGCGATCCTGAGTCTCCAGGATCAGGCCCTGGGCTGAAGGCGGCACTAAACTGCTGAGCCACCTGGGCTGCCCCAAAACCCCGGAATCATGACCGGAGCTGAAAGCAGATGCTTAACCGACTATGCCACCCAGGTGCCCCTGATTACTGTTCTCTATTGATTTTGACAGGAAGTAGAGATTCAACTTGAAGGAGTTGGTGTAAGTTAATTTCGGTAGCAGGTAGGCATGTTTATTGAGCATGTTTATTCAGTTAGGATTAGATTTAGTTACATAGAATGAAAAATCCAAATAACAGAGCCTTAAAACAGAAATCTGGAGGCAGATAGTCCAATGCTGGTGTGGTATCTCTATGGTCATAGGGGATTCAAGATTCCTTTTATTTTCCCATTCTACCATAATGTGTGCTTTCTATCTTTGAGATCACCTCATGGTCCACAATGGCTGCTGGAGCACCGACCATTATTATTCATATTCCAGGCATCAAGTAAAAGAAAATGGGAGCATGGGCAAGGAGGTTCCAGTCAGCTTCCTTTAAGGAGCCTTCTCTTTTCCTTATATTTCATAGGCCAGAACTTTGTCAAATGTCTATCTGCAGGGAAGGCTGAGAAGTACAACCCTTTAGGTAGCTACCTTCACTCCCCAAATAAAATCAAACTTCTTTAAGGAAGAAGGGGCAAATGGTCAGTAACTAGCAGTTTGCGGGTGTAGCATGGAGCCACTGCAGACCAAAACTTGACCGTGGAGGGGAACTAGAAGCTAGGAGGAAGAATTAAGTGATTTTGAAGAAGAAATGGTTCATCTGGTTCCCAAAAACTTGTTGCTGTGGGTCTTTCAACAAGAGAAGCTTACTTTTAATGGGCAGCTGGGTCAGGCCCTAGTTCCTTTTCAACAAATCCCTAGTTCCTAAGTACAGCCATCTTAGCCTGACTTTTGGGTCATTTGTCTCCCAGAGCAGCCCTCTTCCTCAAGAGCCCAGACCAAGAAGGCTGTTAACACCCAAGGTGCTGTGCCTGCCCTTGCCTGGAAGGCAGAGTAGATGATTGCTGGTCTGGAGTCAGAAGGCACAGGGCATATCTTGGCAGACCCTGGCTGTGTTCTGTGAAGCTTTCTTTTTTCACTCCACCTGGAGAGGTAGTTGCACACTGTATCGGTTATGGTCTCAGCAGGAAGCAGGGTTCATAGGACTATAAGGAAGGAGGGCAGCCCTCATTTTGCACGGTTCTGATATATGTGAGTTTCAACTATCACTAATTTCAATTATTTTAAATGACACTAGGCCCTCAAGAAGATGGTTACAATTTCAGTTATGCTGGTATGTTAACTGTGATAAACTGCATGAAGCTTCGATTGCTAAGGTGTAGTTGGACTGCTAGCTCTTCATCCAGAAATCACTATGTGAACAGCACATACATAGTATGATCGGTGACCAATTATGTCACCGCTTTCGAAGACTGTGGGTGAGTGGCCACTGCACGTCCATTACTCAGTTCACGCACAGACAGCAAAGCATGCAGTTGTGTTGCCTCCTTGTCTCCTACTGATGAACTCAGGGGACATTTTACAAAGATGGGTAACAAACAGGGAACTGGCCAATAAAGAGGAAAATGCAGCAAAGCAATGAAATGTGATAATGCCGGAAGAGAAATCTGAATACAGATGGGAATTGGGAATAGGCAAGGTACTGTTCAAACTCCTTCTGGCAAGACTTTTCCAAAGAAACACTTTGATTCTCAATGTCTGTAAAGTTTCAAATTAGTGTATTTATATTTGTACTACTTTTTCTCTTACCGACAGTAAGAGGGTTTTCATGCTTTCACAAACCTTTTGAAAGGTCAATCGTGGGATCCCTGGGTGGCGCAGCGGTTTGGCGCCTGCCTTTGGCCCAGGGCGCGATCCTGGATACCTGGGATCGAATCCCACGTCGGGCTCCCGGTGCATGGAGCCTGCTTCTCCCTCTGCCTGTGTCTCTGCCTCTCTCTCTCTCTCTGTGTGTGTGACTATCATAAATAAATAAAAATTAAAAAAAAAAAAAAAGAAAGGTCAATCGTAATTTTCCTCATGGATCATTAAGGTTATTTTGCACAGCTGCAGCTTGCTTGGTCATTTTCACAGCCCCCAAACCATGATGAGGACTTGTGTATTTACAGAAATATGGGCGTTCTCAGCAAGGGGGCAAAGGATAGCCACAGCAGGGAGCATCCTATCCTGTAGGATTGGTCCCGGGTGGGGGTGGGGGGGTGGCAAGCAGTACTGCTGGAGCCGCTGACCAGGAACACATGGGAAGAGAGCTCTGTGCCTGGACAGGGGTGTAAGTACTTAACATGTGCTGCCATTTTTACGTCCATGCCCTATACTGGAGGACAGTCACCTGCATCTCAGCTGAGGTGCTCAGTGCTAACATCTTACCTTAGTAAAGACTAAGTGAACAGACATGGGAATCTGGGTTTCTATTCTTCCAGCGGAGGACTCCTAACACCTGCTGTGTCCTGGAATTTCCCTTGGTGCTGCTTGGCATATTGGCTGGGACACAACACACAGACGTAGGGTCAACCGGAAGGAGAAAGAACTCCCATGTCTTCAGTCAGCATTTATAGGAACCATTTCTATTGAGGGTACCCCAGACTCGATTTTCAGCAAGATGGGCTGGGTAAGTTTCAAATTACATTCTAAGTACAACTGACAGAGTGTCAGGGCAGGCGTGGGTACATCTCTCAGATGTTACTGCATATTGCTTGGGATCAAGTGTTCAAGCATTTTCCTCTCTGCTAGGAGTTTCTGTAACTTATATAAGGCATTTCCTGTGCTTTAGTTACATTTCTGGCAATCTCTTGGGGGGTCTGGGACCTTCATTAAACAAAAACTTGCTATTTAAATAGAAAGGAGGCTCTGGTTGGCCTTCTGCTGAATGCTTGCATGCTCTGGTGTGGTCTTCTGTTAGGAAATCTTTGGCTGTTTGCAGCTCTATTGCTGAGATCAATTCAGGGAGGAGTATTTCCAGGCCCTGGGGGTCTCCTAAGCCCATGTTGCTGGCTTCCTTGTGAGAGGGTGAAGAGGACTGGCAGGGCAGAGTTTCCCCACCCTCAGCACTACTGGCTTTTGGAGTGGTAATCCTTTGCTCTGGGCGCTGTTCTGTGCATTGTATGACATCAGCAGCATCCCTGATATCCACCCGCTAGATGCCAGCAGTGTGGGCTTCAGCTGTTGACAGCCCAAATGTCTGCAGATGTTGTCAGATGTCTCTTGGGGGACAAAATCTCCCCCTCCCCATCACTGAGAAGTTGAGAAGCAGTGAGAGGGAGGATACCAGCGAAGCCCTTCAAGAGAGCCTTGCAAAAAATAGTGGAGGCAGATCCTATTGACCCTATTTGTCTGATGCTCCAAATTCAGTGACTTATAAAGAAACCATATTTCCCAAGCCAAATTCAGCACATGTGACTTAATGGAGGCTTAAAAAACAAAACAAAACAAAAACAAAACAAAAATTCTTCTGTGAATTTATTTCTTCACCAGCAGTACACAATTTGTATCACATTTATGTAGTTTTATTTTTTTTTAAGATTTATTCATGAGAATACACAGGAGAGAGAGAGGGGCAGAGACACAGGCAGAGGGAGAAGCAGGCTCCATGCAGGGAGCCCTACGTGGGACTCGATCCTGGGTCTCCAGGACCATGCTCTGGGCTGTGGGAGGCCCTAAACCTCTGAGCCACCCGAGCTGCCCACATTTGTGTAGTTTTAAAAAAATTTTCCCCTTCCTTTCTCTTTTTTATCCTCATGGCCATCCCCCCCATTAAATCTCTTGCATGTCTAATCCCATCTTGGTCCCTGCTTCCAGGAGGACTTAAACTGGTTCAATGACTCAAAAAAAGTGGTGCTGCCCACTGAAGACATGTGTGGCCCTGGTGGGTGGGGCTCAGATGGTTGCATGAGAGTCCGAGGAAAGCAGTAGAGTGGGGCCAGGCTTCCCCTGGCTGCCTCTGGGCAAAGACTGAGCACGGCAGGGGCGCAGGTGCCACACCCCTCCTGCCCAATGAGGGGACTCCTCTAATGGGGAATTTCAGCCTGGGGAGTCCCCAGCGGCCTGGCCCAGATTTTCTCAGGACTGCACTGCGGCCTTAGGTTCTTCCCCCCACCCCCCCACCCCCCCCTTCCTTCTCTCCTCCTCTGCTTATGCAGGGGCTGTCCCTATACTGCAGAGCCCCCCCCCTACTCAAACCCTTGATCCCTCAAACCCTTGATCCCTCACAGGTGTTTCCCCAAATAAATCTCTTGCACTTCTAATCCCATTTTGCTGTCTGCTTCTCAGAGGATCAGACAAGTAATGGATTCCCTTCCCTAAAAATAAATTAATTTGTATAAAACAAGATAGTTTGTAGCAAAACCATATCCCAGGCAATGAATAGTTCTAACACTTAAAAGCAGGGATGTACCAGAAGATTGGGGTGTGTGATCATACCACTAATGTTTTCTGAGAGCGGATTGTATTTCTAAGTGAGGATTTATCTGTACTAAGAATGGCCATTTCTTATTGCCTTCCCCACCCCTTTACAGGAACTTCCTCCAATTCAGAAGGCACCTGCACAGAGATGTTATCCTAATTCCCCTCACCCTGCTTCCCCCACCTCCCTTGCCAACATGGATTTGGAATCACATCATATCCAGATAAAGGGAACCATAGATCTCTTCAGGTGACCGACATAGGGATACTCTAAACTAGGGTGCTGTTTCACCCCCACACCCACACAAATCCCTCTCTTTATTCTCATTCATCCCTTCTTCCTCTTCCAATGTAATGATCCTTATCCCACCATGAAGATATGAGACTAGGATAGAGAGAAGGCTGGGACTTGAAGGTCAAGGCTTTGCCTTTGCAGTGAAAAAAAGTTGTTCCCAGTAGCAGGCTCCGACCAGCCAGGTGCTCACAGGTATACCATGAAGTTCTCCTGCCAAACAGAGCCAACCTCACAGATCACCAACATCAGACGAGGTCTGACAAAACAGGTCCATTCCACAGTCATGTCTGAGGGCAGACAAAATCAAGGCCACTGTGCAAACCACAAAAACCACCCAACGTCCCCCACTGCCAGCTAACACAAGTGACAGTTCTCTTTTTTACCAAACACAGCTTTAGCTTTGCTGCCTTTGTCTGAGCTTCTATATAAAAATCAAGATACCCAATCATAGAATTGATCCTGCTTCCTCAAAGCACCCAATCCAGAAGGAACTCCTGCTTCCTTGAAACTGCCCCCACAGTACTTAACACAAGTTCTATTATAAGTCGTTTGTAACACCTACGGACTGGGATGGTCCAGGACTCCTCATCTAGACTCATCTAGACACCTATGCAGTCTCCCTCACTGCAGCAAATCAGTAAATCCAACTTTGTTCCTGATGGTCTTTGGCAATGGGCATAGACAGGTGGTCCACAGGTGGCCAGGCCCTGGCTTGTCTTAGCACTTTAGCTCCCGGGCCTGTCTCCAAGGTGCTGCATGCATCCTATGAGAGAGAAAAAAGAGAAGAAAGTGAAGGCAAGACCATAACAAGAAAAAAGGTCTCATATGTACGGCTAGGGTGAATCTCCTGACTATGGTTCCAATTCTTTTTTTTTTTTTTTTTAAGATTTTATTTATCTATTCATGAGAGACACAGAGAGGCAGAGATACAGGCAGAGGGAGAAGCAGGCTTCCTGCAGTGAGCCTGATGTGGGACTCGATCCTGGGACTCCAGGATCACACTCTGGGCCGAAGGCAGGTGCTAAACCACTGAGCCATCCAGGGATCCCTATGGTTCCAATTCTAATGAATTGCTCTGGGCTTTGAACAATTCATACAAAAGTGGAGCTACATGTATCCTTCACAGGCCTGCAGAGTAAGTTTTCAACAAGTCAGGGATGAGAGCAAGGTGGGCCCAATGGCCGACTTACAGACAAACCACTTGCCCCAGCTGGGAGGAAGCAGCACGCTGAGGGAAAGCGGAAGGTACAGAGAACATGAGGAAGTGAACTGAGAGATAGTGCAAGTTGGAAGGAGAAGAGCTAAGAACATCAGAAGGAAACAGAGCTGCAAATGGACCCTAGGGGCCAGAGACGAGGAAAAGAGGCCAAATTCATCCTGACCGTGAATCCTCTGCCCTTGAAGTATATCTCTGCCAAGGGACAACAACTTCGGGGAGGCCCTGGGAGAAATGGTGGGGGCAGGAGCTGGAAAGGTGGGGCAGATAAACACCAAAGTGAGGGAGAAGAGGAGAGGGCCATCCACTCCTGGGAATGGGGTTCAAAATTCACCTCCGAGTGTGACTTGAGTGGGAGCCTCAACTGGGCAAGTGTTCCCCTTACCTTTATGTGTCAGAAGGAAACTATCAAAGATAAGACTCCGGAGCAGATGCCAAGGCCCAGCCTTACTGCAGCCTTTACGATACTCTCCCCAAGACTTCTTGGGTTCTCCGAGCAGCTACCAATCAGTCGCCTTTCAAGAGAAACAACAGATCAATAACGAGGGTGGCCTTCCAGAGACTCAAGAGGTCAAAATTAACAGTCCAGCTTCCAGCGAGTGAGAGGAAGCAGAGTGTACCAGTTAGGAAAACAAATGCTTCCAAGGAGGGACGAGACGAATGGGGCTGTGGGTCCAAAGACAAGGAGCAGAGAGGCGCCTAGAAGGGAGCAGCAGCAGGTGCAGGTGCAGGTGCAGGTGCAGGTGCGCAGGCTGACCCCGAAGCCTCGCCGTCCTTGCACACTGCCACCCTTCGGAGCTGCGGACTTAAACTGTGGGAGAGCTGTTGGGCCCCAGTTAGGGAGATGCATGCTTTCCCCCTCCTCGCCCCCCAGATCGCAGGCCCCAACCGTGAGGCCAGGGGTCTCCCGGAGCAAACCTCTTCTGTCCTCAGCGGTGAAAACGTTCACCAGAAGCTCAGTCGGCGACGCCGTGGCACAGTTTCATGGATAAACGGGCTCGTTCTCCATCCGGCCAAGAAAGTCCCCGACTGGGGTCCCAGCAGGTCCATCGGCCGTGCCCCGCCGCCGCGGCCTCAAACCTGCCTTCCAGCGGCTTCTGCGCCCGCTTCCGTGCCCTCTACCTGGAGGCCCACCTGCAAGCCACGTCCGCGGGCAGGGCCGGGCGGGCTCACGGCCTCCCCCGTGCTGTCCCACCGGGACCAGAGAGCCGTTCTCCGCTGCGTGCAGGAGAGAGGACCGGAGCACCGGCTTCACTTCCAGAGACTAACGGCGGCGCCAACCGCCAGGTGAGATCCAGCCAACCGCCAGGTGAGATCCAGCCAACCGCCGCCGGCCCCGCCCCCGCCCCGCCCTGGCCCCCCGGCCCCGCCCCCGTCCAGCCCCGCCCACTCCCGCCTTCCCCTCCGCAGCAAGTCCCCGCCTACACCACCACCCACCGCCTCCGTGTCCCCACCCCCACAGCCTAGGGCCGTCGCCCCCCTCCGCCCCCGCTCTCCCCACCCCCGCCACGCCCCCGCTCCGCCTCTGCCTGGAGCTCCCTCCCCTCCCCCAGGGCAGCGCCCACGGGGGCTCCGCCTCCAAGCCTTAAGGTCTTTCTCACCCTCTGTGAGGCTCCGGCATCTTTGGCACCGGTTGTCCTCACCCTGGTCCGTTTCATTTTATTTTTTATTTTTTGTAAATTTATTTTTTATTGGAGTTCAATTTGCCAACATATACCATAACACCCAGTGCTCATCCCATCAAGTGCCCCCCTCGGTGCCCATCACCCAGTCACCCCCACCCCCCGGCCGCCTCCCCTTCCCCCACCCCTAGTTTGTTTCCCAGAGTTAGGAGTCTCTCATGTTCTGTCTCCCTTTCTGATATTTCCCACTCATTTTTTCTCCTTTCCCCTTTATTCCCTGTCACTATTTTTTATATTCCCCAAATGAATGAGAACATATAATGTTTGTCCTTCTCCGATTGACTTACTTCACTCAGCATAATACCCTCCAGTTCCATCCACATCGAAGCAAATGGTGGGTATTTGTCGTTTCTAATGGCTGAGGAATATTCCATTGTATACATAGACCACATCTTCTTTATCCATTCATCTTTCAATGGACACCGAGGCTTCTTCGACAATTTAGCTATTGTGGCCATTGCTGCTATAAACATCGGGGTGCAGGTGTCCCGGCGTTTCATTGCATCTGTATCTTTGTGGTAAATCCCCAGCAGAGCAATTGCTGGGTCGTAGGGCAGGTCTATTTTTAACTCTTTGAGGAACCTCCACACAGTTTTCCAGGGTGGCTGCACCAGTTCACATTCCCACCCACAGTGCAGGAGGGTTCCCCTTTCTCCACATCCTCTCCAACATTTGTGGTTTCCTGCCTTGTTAATGTTCCCCATTCTCACTGGTGTGAGGTGGTATCTCATTGTGGTTTTGATTTGTGATGGCCAGTGATGCGGAGCATTTTCTCATGTGCTTGTTGGCTATATCTATATAGCTTGTTGGCTACATATGTCTTCCTCTCTGAGATTTGTTCATGTCTTTTGCCCATTTCATGATTGGATTGTTTGTTTCTTTGCTGTTGAGTTTAATAAGTTCTTTATAGATCTTGGAAACTAGCCCTTTATCTGATACGTCATTTGCAAATATCTTCTCTCATTCTGTAGGTTGTCTTTTAGTTTTGTTGACTGTATCTTTTGCTGTGCAAAAGCTTCTTATCTTGATGAAGTCCCAATAGTTCATTTTTGCTTTTGTTTCTCTTGCCTTCATGGATGTATCTTGCAAGAAGTTACTGTGGCCAAGTTCAAAAAGGGTGTTGCCTGTGTTCTCCTCTAGGATTTTGATGGACTCTTGTCTCACATTTAGATCTTTCATCCATTTTGAGTTTATCTTTGTGTATGGTGCAAGAGAGTGATCTAGTTTCATTCTTCTGCATGTGGATGTCCAATTTTCCCAGCACCATTTATTAAAGAGACTGTCCTTGTTCCAGTGGATAGTCTTTCCTGCTTTGTCGAATATTAGTTGACCATAGAGTTGACAGCCCATTTCTGGGTTCTCTATTCTGTTCCATTGATCTATGTGTCTGTTTTTTTTTTTTTTTTTTATGTGTCTGTTTTTGTGCCAGTACCACACTGTCTTGATGACCACAGCTTTGTAGTACAACCTGAAATCTGGCATTGTGATGCCCCCAGCTATGGTTTTCTTTTTTTAATATTCCCCTGGCTATTCGGGGTCTTTTCTGATTCCACACAAATCTTAAAATAATTTGTTCCAACTCTCTGAAGAAACCATTTACCATTCAAATGGTCCTCAAAAGAAAGCAGGGGTAGCCATCCTTATATCAGATAAACTAAAGAAGACCGTAGTGGAAAAAAAAAAAAGAAGAAGACTGTAGTGAGAGATGAAGAGGGACACTATATCCTACTTAAAGGATTTATCCAACAAGAGGACTTAACAATCATCAATATATATATGCCCCGAATGTGGGAGCTGCCAAATATATCAATCAATTAATAAGCAAAGTTAAGACATACTTAGATAATAATACACATACTTGGTGACTTCAATGTAGCACTTTCTACACTCGATAGGTCTTTTTTTTTTTTTTTTTTTTTTTTTCCGATAGGTCTTCTAAGCACAACATCTCTAAAGAAACAAGAGCTTTAAGTGATACACTGGGCCAGATGGGTTTCACAGATATCTACAGAACTTTACATCCAAAAGCAACTGAATACACTTTATTCTCAAGTGCACATGGAACTTTCTCCAGAATAGACCACATACTGGGTCACAAATCAGGTCTTAACTGATACCAAAAGATTGGGATTGTCCCCTGTATATTTTCAGACTATAATGCTTTGAAATTAGAACTCAATCACAAGAAGAAGTTTGGAAGGATTTCAAACACGTGGAGGTTAAGGACCATCCTGCTAAAAGATGAAAGGGTCAACCAGGAAATTAAGGAAGAATTAAAAAGATTCATGGAAACTAATGAGAATGAAGATACAACCGTTCAAAATCTTTGGGATACAGCAAAAACAGTCCTGAGGGGGAAATACATCGCAATACAAGCAGCCATCCAAAAACTGGAAAGAACTCAAATACAAAAGCTAACCTTACACCTAAAGGAGCTAGAGAAAAAACAGCAAATAGATCCTACACCCAGCAGAAGAGAGTTAATAAAGATTCGAGCAGAACTCAATGAAATAGACACCAGAAGAACTGTGGAACAGATCAACAAAACCAGGAGTTGGTTCTTTGAAAGAATTAATAAGATAGATAAACCATTAGCCAGCCTTATTAAAAAGAAGAGAGAGAAGGGGGATCCCTGGGTGGCGCAGCGGTTTAGCGCCTGCCTTTGGCCCAGGGCGCGATCCTGAAGTCCCGGGATAGAGTCCCACGTCGGGCTCCCGGTGCATGGAGCCTGCTTCTCCTTCTGCCTATGTCTCTGCCTCTCTCTCTCTCTGTGTGACTATCATAAATAAATAAAAATTAAAAAAAAAAAAGAAGAGAGAGAAGACTCAAATTAATAAAATCATGAATGAGAAAGGAGAGATCACTACCAACACCAAGGAAATACAAACGATTTTAAAAACATATTATGAACAGCTATACGCCAATAAATTAGGCAATCTAGAAGAAATGGATGCATTTCTGGAAAACCACAAACTACCAAAACTGGAACTGGAAGAAATAGAAAACCTGAACAGGCCAATAACCAGGGAGGAAATTGAAGCAGCCATCAAAAACCTCCCAAGACACAAAAGTCCAGGGCCAGATGGCTTTCTGGGGAATTCTATCAAATGTTTAAAGAAGAAACCATACCTATTCTACTAAAACTGTTCGGAAAGATAGAAAGAGATGGAATATTTCCAAACTCGTTCTATGAGGCCAGCATCACCTTAATTCCAAAACCAGACAAAGACCCCACCAAAAAGGAGAATTATAGACCAATATCCCTGATGAACATGGATGCAAAAATTCTCAGCAAGATATTAGCCAGTAGAATACAACAATACATTAAGAAGATTATTTACCATGACCAAGTAGGATTTATCCCCGGGATGCAAGGCTGGTTCAACACTCGTAAAACAATCAATGAGATTCATCATATCAGCAAGAGAAAAAACAAGAACCATATGATCCTCTCAATAGATGCAGGGAAAGCATTTGACAAAATACAGCATCCATTCCTGATCAAAACTCTTCAGAGTGTAGGGATAGAGGGAACATGCCTCAACATCTTAAAAGCCATCTATGAAAAGCCCAACAGCAAATATCATTCTCAGTGGGGAAGCACTGGGAGCCTTTCCTCTAAGATCAGGAACAAGACAGGGATGTCCACTCTCACTACTACTATTCAACATAGTACTGGAAGTCCTCGCCTCAGCAATCAAGCAACAAAAAGAAATAAAAGGCATTCAAATTGGCAAAGAAGAAGTCAAACTCTCCCTCTTCACCGATGGCATGATACTCTACATAGAAAACCCAAAAGACTCCACCCCAAGATTGCTAGAACTCATACAGCAATTTGGCAGTGTGGCAGGATACAAAATCGATGCCCAGAAGTCAGTGGCATTTCTATACACTAACAACGAGACTGAAGAAAGAGAAATTAAGGAGTCGATCCCATTTACAATTGCACCCAAAAAGCATAAGATACCTAGGAATAAACCTAACCAAAGAGGTAAAGGATCTATACCCTAAAAACTACAGAACACTTCTGAAAGAAATTGAGGGAGACACAAAGAGATGGAAAAATATTCCATGCTCATGGATTGGAAGAATTAACATTGTGAAAATGTCAATGCTACCCAGGGCAATTTACACGTTTAATCCAATCCCTATCAAAATACCGTGGACTTTCTTCAGAGACCTGGTCCATTTTAAACATAGTTTATAATTGTGGCTTCGAAGTGGGAGGCAGGATGGAGAGACAGTTGATTCGGACACAGGCCTCAAGACCTGCCTCATTCTCCCTGGGAAGCATCTGCAGGTCTGGCCTCTGGACTCTTGCCTCCCTGCCCCAGCATGAGAGCGTTACCTTAGGAAATAGAAAGATCTGGAAACATGAGGGGCCCGAGGTAACCCGGGATCTTTGTTTTTTTTTTTTTTTTTTTTAACCCGGGATCTTTGGATGGAGATTTTTGTTGTTGGCATTTTTGGGGGGCAGCTCTTGGAGATGTCTGGGAGGAAGATGTCCCTTGAGTACCACTGGTCCTTTATGTAATGGTCCTCTTGTGGCAAGAGCTCTTTCATTGGGATTTGCTGGAAGAATTTGACCAGCCAAAGAGACAAAGCTTGTGACCCTCTTCCCCTTTCCTCCTGTAATTGCTTTTCAGTGTCTTGGAGCATCTGTTCAGAGAAGGTCAAGGGTGATGTCTATTCTGCAGAAGCTCATCCCTAAAATAGCCATTGTCTTCAAAACCTTCCTGATTGTTTGGGTCCTTAGAGAACCGGGGAAAGAGGACCTGAAATATGTCACTTCAGAAACTTGAGATAGGACTTAAATATCATAGAAGTGTCCACCCCAAACCCTGGGTATGCTGAGGTGGACTAGGAATACTCTATAGTGCCACCCTCTCCACGTGAGCCGGTTTGGTTATTTATTTATTAATTTGTTTATTTATTTGTTTATTTTCTGGTTCACCTGAATATGGATTTCCTTTCCCCTTCAGGTGAGAAAAATATTAGGTTGCTGTTAAAGAAACAGTAGTTCTCTCTGCAAAGGCTTGGAATCAAGATTAAGTCTTGAGGTGAGCCTGTCTCTTACAGGAGCAGAATCTATCATCTTCTAGCTGCCCTGGCCTTCAGCATTGATGAGGACCATGAGAGAGTGCATGATTTCTTTTTATAGCATCCAAAATGTAAGTTATTAGTGAAAGGATATTGCTAAGAAATCATGGCAATATGCTGTAATCGGTTTATAGATTAATACAGCTTGTTTGCTAATGTAAATAACTTGCAATGTAGTCTGTTGCCTTGGGAGCAAAGCTAGAAACAAAAGCACTGAATTGGGAAAACTGAATGAAAATTGGCAAAGAGTCCTCATCACATTTGCTTGCTGTCCCTGCAGTCTCAGCCCCACATACATTCCTTTACTAGTTTAGAGGTGTCTTAACAGCTCCAGAGAGCATGCCACACTTTTTGAATGAATGAGTGAATGCTATCACCAAAGGTTTGTAATCTTCCCCCCCCCTTTGTCCCACCTGCTGTGTGTCTGAACCTTTCCTTATAGCACTTCATGTGGCAGCTGCTTCTCCACCCACGCTTAGCCTAGCACCATGTCTTCCACATCGTATGTATTTGATAGCAGTGAATTGAAATAACTGAATCGAGTTGGGTACGCAGCAGAATAAATACCACACAGTTTAGCTCTACCTGTGCTAAAATTCTTTGTGCAGACCAAAGCAGATGTGATACCATGTTCAATTATGGCTCAACCCTTGACAAGGATCTGAAGACAAATAGAAACATCTTGATCTATTTGTGCAAGAAGTCTGTGCTTGCAGCATCTGTAGCAAGTGTAAATTTTTATCTTAAAAATCGATGTCTCTGGCCTGGAGAGAATGAATTAGATTGATTTTTTTTTTTTTTTTTTAACACTGAAGACAGAAACTTCGTTATCTCAGAAGGGTTTGTTACCCATGTTATTTAAGGAAAACATAATTGAAAATACAACTTCATCCTGGGTACAGTGGACTGATTTGACACTAGACTTTTTTTTTAAAAAGGTATAAGGCACTTTTATCTTTGTTATTGTAAGTGTCTCTGTAGCAGTGGTTCTCAAAGAGACCATCTGCCAAAATATCACTGGGTTGCCATTTAAGAGGAAGTGAGGAAGTTTTCTGGAAAGATCTAACCCCTGACTGGAAGGATCGCCTCTGAATAACCTATTTCCCCATTGTCCTTCCCTTCAGCTGGGCCTCAGTGTCTGCATCTGTAAAATGAATGGGCTGGTCCCTGGATAATCTTTAACATTCCTTCTAATTATAACTTTCACCATTCTTTTTTTTTTTTTTTTTTTTTATCAGCCGAAATGAAGGGCACTTGGTCAGCTACTACCAAATGGTGAATCTTAGGGTGTTTTTGCTCTTAAAAGTGATTCTATAAGGAATGACTTCTGCTTTCACTGTCTCCCAAAGTATTTGTGTCTATAAGTAAGTGTTTGCATTTCAAATAGAAACTCTGACAATGGCAGGAGAGTGAAGTCTGGCCTCTTGTAAACCAGGCATTGCTTAGAATGAGTCACAGACTATCTTAAAAATACTGAAAATCAAAAAAAAAAAAATACTGAAAATCTTAATTAGTGTTTTTTCTTCTTAAATCAATTTTATTGAGATGTAATTTACCTACATTAAAATGCACGTTTTTGAACTGTTGATCAGTTTTGACAAATATTTACTCCCAGGGAAACCACTCCCCAACACCCCCCAAAGTTCCCTCATATCCTTTTGTAGCCAAGGCTCTCATCAGACTGGTCTTTAATATAGATACATCTTCCCTTTGCATCCCATTTTTTTACTTTCCTAGGGACACAGAGGTGAACAGAGGCCAAAACCCTGCACTTGGGGCTTACATGCTAGTTCGGTAGGGTGAGCAGTTCTTCAGCTAGCCCAAGCCCCAGTTTAACTAATTCAACCTCTCTTACTGGATAAGGAGATAAGACTGTTCAGATCTTTGGAGGATGCCCCACATGGGGGCTCCCCTCACCCTTGAAACAAATCACTTTTCGCCCACAGGATGAGGAAGTTCTTACTCTGTCTCCTACAGCTGAATGCCAATGAAGTCTTCCCTTCTTTTTTTTTTTTTTTTTTCAACAGTGTGGGAAGCCAATCCCAGAGCTCTGAATGGATAACAGCCGGGAGCAGAATTACTGGGTTCTTCAGATGCATTTTGTTTTCCTTCTCTAGAAGATGGTAGCTTGTTTTAGAAAAACACTCGGTCCCCAGGAATTATTTATTTTCTGAAGAATCATGATGTATGGCAAATGTATCCTCAGTGGGACAAACCACGTAGAATAAGATGGCAAGTTAGATACAAGCCTGGTTAATGTCCCATGGTGCCATGAAACCATAGCCTTTGAGGTTTATGTTTTCTACTGGACAGAGTTCATTTGCATCTCTACAAAAATCATTCGCAATTTATCAGTTTATACAAATGAACATACACTCTTAATAGAATCTAGGTCCCAATCAATAGTAAATCAACCAAAAATTTCATTTCCTCATAGCACTGAATAATCCTTAGGTGAACTTGTTAGACAGTGCTCTGGGAGACTCAGAAAGGACATTCAGTCCATCATTTTGCATCATTTTCAAGTTTTGGATAATCTGTCTTAATGTGATTGACCATACTCCTGCAAAATAATAACCAACCTTCATTAGACCAGAGGGACAAGTGTCTCTTCCGTGGCCTATTGAGCTGTTGCCAACTGATGCTACTACCACTGCCATATCAGGTATTTTTCACCCCAGATCTCTCCTCTACCACCTGGGCAAATTGGTGACCTTCTCAGTACAATCTGATGAATGAGTTACTTCTTGCAGCTGCCTGTTTGATGTCTTCCTATAATGGAAAGGACCATTGCTCAGGAATGTTTGGCTTTCCTGAAAAAACAAACAAACAAAACCCCCAAAACTGGGGCTCTGGGCAGCCTGGGTGGCGCAGCGGTTTAGCGCCACCTGCAGCCGGGGTGTGGTCCTGGAGTCCTGGGATAGAGCCCCACGTCGGGCTCTCTGCATGGAGCCTGCTTCTCCCTCTGCCTCTCTCTCTCTCTCTCTTTCTGAATAAATAAATAAATAAATCTTACAAAAAAACCTGGGACTCTGAGTAAAAGGATTGATTCATTCTTCTTTGGCAACTTAATTTAATTTTTAAAAAGACTTTATTGGACAGAGAGTGAGAGGGCACAAGTAGGGGAAATGGCAGGGGGAGAAGGAGAAGCAGGATCCCCTGCTTGTGCTGAGCAGGGAGCCTGATGTGGGGCTTGATCCCAGGACCCTGAGATCATGACTTGAGCCCAGGGCAAGTGCTTAACCAACTGAGCCACCCAGGAGGCCCTAATCTGTTTTGTTTTTGGGATTCCACTTATAAGTGAAATTCTACGTTATTGGTCTTTCTCTGTCTGACTTATTTCACTTAGCATACTACCCTCTAGGTCCATCCATGTTGTTGTGAATATAAATGCATTTGGAGTGCTACCTGCTGTCTTGGAATGCCCTCCCTTTGCATCCCCCACTCCTCAAACAGGAGGCTGGAGTCCACCTCCTAGGTCTGTCACTTTCTTCCAGGTGACCTTAAGTAAAAGTCACACATTCTTTGTATCTCTTCATTTAAATTTCAAAGAAAAAGAAGGGGAATAAGACAGTTAGCTGCAGGACTCACAGGATGGTTCTAAGAACCAATTCAGAGTTTATTGAGTTAAGTGCCAGGCACTCACTGCTGCACTGTGAAATAAAACTGCAGTGATGTTTGCGAGGATACTTTGCAAATCGAAAGAGAAGCTGTAATTAGTTGAGATCAAAGACCCATGACAGTTAGCCTGAGGGCTGGGCCTCCTGGGTGGCTGCAGGGACCAGGGGTAAGATGTGGATGATGGTGGGAAGAGATTTAACCTGGTGGAATGTCCGATGATCCTGCTGGTGTTCAGCCTGCAGACAAGCTCAGGCAACAGGGTGAGTGGCCGGCAGCCAAGTAATTAGTTGTGTGAAAAAGAATCAAGAATGGAATTGGTCCCTACTGGCCTCCTGAGCCCCACTGAGTCCACCCAGGGTCCAAGTGGCTCTTTCATTCACTCCCACAGGCCCGTGGACTTGAATTTTGGCTAAAAATATAGTTTCCCTTAAAATTACAGAGCAGCCACAAAACGAGTTTCTGAGTAGCCCTTCCCATGTGGCAGCCTGCTTTCCCTGAACCCAGGGAACAGCCTGACCCTCTCCTGGCCCTAGTCCCAAGGTTAAGGGCTGAGTGGATCAACAGTTAAGGAGTGTGTGGAAGCAATAAAGTTCCGAGTCACTAGAGGTGTGTAGAAGAAGCTTCCAGCAGGGTGTGAGCAGGCGTTTCTGCTGCCACACCTTCTAGTCTTTTCCAGCCAGTAGTCTCTCAGGGAGTAACCTGGGATCTCTGACCAGAGAGGGGTGAAATCTGGCCAAACCAGTCACAACACCTGGGGTGAGGAGGGTGGAAGGGAGGCTCAAATCTGAAACACTAGACTTAGTAGAGGTCGGCAGGACTGCAATACTTTTTGAGACATTTAACAACCACCGAATCTTTTTAACAGTTTTAACAAGTTATATATATATGTTTATTTATTTATTTATATTTTTAAATGTTTATTTATTTAAGTAATATCTACACTCAATGTGGGGTCCAAATCCATGACCCTGATATCAAAAGTCACATGCTCTTCTGACTGAGCCAGCCAGGTGCCCTAAGTTTTAAAAAGTTTTAATTTTTTAAAAAAAGATTTTATTTATTTATTCATGAGAGACTCAGAAGGAGAGAGAGGCGGAGACACAGGCAGAGGGAGAAGCAGGTTCTATGCAGGGAGCCTGACGTGGGACTCGATCCTGAGTCCCCAGGATCACGCCCCGGGCTGAAGGCGGCACTAAACCGCTGAGCCAGTCGGGCTGCCCAGTTTTAAATTTTTTTTTTTTTTTAAACAAGTTTTAAGAAGGAAGTTTTCAGGGACGCCTCGGTGGTTCAGTGGTTGAGCATTTGCCTTCAGCTCAGGGGTGTGATCCCAGGGTCTGGGGATTAAGTCCCACATTGGGCTCCCTGCATGAAACCTGCTTCTCCCTCTGCCTAGGTCTCTGCTTCTCTCTCTCTCTCTCTCTCTCTCTCTCTCTCTGTGTCTTTCATGAATAAATAAAATCTTTTTTAAAAAAGGGAGTTTTCATTTTATTGTTTCTTTATTTTTATTATTTTTTAAAAGATTTTATTTATTTTTTCATGAGAGAGAGATAGAGATAGAGGCAGAGACAGAAGCAGGCTCCATGCAGGAAGCCTGACGTGGGACTCGATCCAGGGTCTCCAGGATCACACCCTGGGCTGAAGGTAGGCGCTAAACCGCTGAGCCACCAGGGCTGCCCTCTTTATTATTTTAAACAAATTTTTATTCACTCATTTAGGTAATCTCCACACCCAATGTGGGTCTCGAACTCATGACCTCAAGATCAAGAGTCACATGCTCTTCCGACTGAGCCAATCAGGTGCCCTCATTTTACTGCATTTTAAAATAAGAAGTACCTTCTCAAGGTTAAATTTAAAACTTACACAAGGGTATTGCAATGACAAGATTCCCAGAGCCACAGTTTCCTTCCATGAAGGCAAACACTTCACACCTCCCATTTAACAAGATTTTTTTTTTTTAACCTGCTTTTAAAACTTCTCTCCTGCTTAGAGGCTATTTAGAGGCAAAGACTGAACTCCACATTGCAGAAGAATTGATATGGTTTCCGACCACTGTAGGGGTTCAGAACAAGTTGCAAAGTAATCAAGGCCCAAAGACTGGGGAAGAAACTTTGGCCTTTCTGCCTAACTGCCTAAAAGAATTTAGATGAAGATAGGATTCTTAGAAGAGGGATACATGAAATCACTGCATGATAACACAAACCAGGGTGGTAGACGGGGAGGGATTTAGCAAGTCTGTTTGTTAAAATTCCTCCTGATGTCCCATTGTTTCCCCAGCAAACATTTGTTTACCAAAACATTTACTTTCTCCTCTTCCTGTGAATTGCCTTCCCTCTGAAGTCTCACACCTCTACCTCCTCTCTTTAGTTCAGGATGACATGTATACCTCATTTTGCCTGACTGTCTTTGGAATCTCATGTGTATATGGATTCCCCATATGTACACATTTTAAGTTAGATTTTCTTTTCTTTTTCTTTTTTTCCCTTTTTTCTTTTTTCTTTTTTTCTTTTTAAATTTTATTTATCCATTCATGAGAGACAGAGAGAGAGAGGGAGAGAGAGACAGAGACAGAGAGGCAGAGACACAGGCAGAGGGAGAAGCAGGTCGCATGCAGGGATCCCAATGTGGGACTCGATTCCGGGACCCCAGGATCACGCCCCAGGCCAAAGGCAGGCGCTAAACCACTGAGCCACCCAGGGATTCCCTAAATTAGATTTTCTCCTGTGAATCTGTCTTCTGTCAGTTTAATTCTTAGACTAGCTAGAAGAATCTGGAAGGACAGAGAAAAATGTTTCCTCCTCAGCACCAAATTTAAAGGAGTGGTGTTGTCTGTCCATACCCTTGTCATTGAGGATAGGTGTCCTTTGGGGAGTGAGATGGAGCAGGGAGAAAAGGCTGGATGGTTGCTATGGTTACTGCAAGCCACAGAGCTGGGAGTGCTGTACTTCCCCACCCCCACTCACATGTCTTCAATGGGGTCTGTTTCTGATCCGGGTGCCCTGTACAGGCAGGCTCTGATGCCCAGGGCTGCCTCAGACATGGGCAACAAATATTTCATCTCGGTGCTCTCATGTCACAAAATGAGACCCTGCACTTTCCACTTCTCTGGCTTGTTGAGCCCCCACAGCTCACACTGTGATGCTTCTTCCAGGAATGTCTCTTTCTAGGGCTGCACAAAAACTGTAGGATCACATGCCAGCTTGCTGGAGCTGACAGCTAAATGAGTTTGGAGAGGATGAGGAGAATAGCATCATCAAATTTGACACAGTTAGCTAGAGAACCGTCAACTCACAGGAAAAGGCAACCAGCTTGCTGAAGATGAGACCAAGCCAAAACAAACTGACTATTGGCAATGGTTTTTCTTTTCAGTGCAGATTTAATGAAGAGTGGCTACTAAATTCAGATGCTGTCATTTATGACACCTCTCGTACCCCAGTAATCATCTTGTTAAGTAGATATCAGAATTTATATTTTACAATTGAGGATATTTTGGCTCAGAAGAATTAAGTTGCTTGCTTGGATTACACGGCTGGACTTCAGAGCTGCCTCTCAGCAGTTATGAGGTGGTTGTCAGTCTGAGGACAAATGTTTCCCCAAAACAAGATAGGCTGTGTTTAATATACATACCTGTGTGCATAAATTGATAGACCTGATTCATCTCCTTGACACATGGTGGTCAGTGGCCTGTGGCTTCTTCCATGGGTTTACTCCTGGAACACTCTTCAGTGAGGGGCTGTAGCAGCGGTGACTTCCCTCAAAGACCAGTTGGCTCCTCATTTGATCCTCTGAGGCCCCTCAAGGAGCAGCAAACAGTGGCACAGGTGGACTAGAAAGTGGGCTCCAGTCTCCTCAACTGTGAGTCTCTTTTCTGAAGAAAAGTCTTGGTCAATTGGCCAAAGACTGGGAAGCTCATTGAGAATGTCAGAATTCCAGTTCTAAAGATCTTGTGTAGTTATGTATGGGGCCTGGGAATTTGCATTTGATTTAAGGACTCCAGGCAGTTTGGACACAGGTTCAAGAAATTACACTGAGACACTCTTGGCCCTGGAATGGGACATTAGCTAGAGCAGGGCAGAAAAGATCCAGAAGCTTTTCTTTTCCACTGAAGCCCAAGTCAGCCTTCGAGAGGCCTTGAGTTTCAACTGACTCAGACCCTGCTCAGAACTGGGGAAAATAAAAATGAACTATAATATGATGAAAGCTTCTAAATGGATGAACAACTCCAATTAGTGTGTTCATTGTCCAGCTCAGCTCACTTGGGCCTCCTTGGTGACCATTGCTCTATGTCACATGCATAGACTTTCAGTGGCTAATTGTACTTTGAGGTTAATTAATGCCCATTTGGAAACAAAATGAAACAGAACAAAACATCATCATGTTACATCTAGACTCAAGATCTTTCTATGGTGTTATAATGGGCTGCATTTGTATTACACGATAGCACTCATTTGATGCCTGCCAAAAAAATGCTCATTTTCAGTTTCGAAAAAAATTATAAATGCCAAATGACACAATACTTTTTAATGGAGACATTTCTCTAGTCCATGAGAACAGGATTTAAAACCCAGTGACTTTTTAGTGTGGTCTCTAATCAGCTAAGGAAAGAGAGGGGATAAGGGGAAATCTCCTTAGAGGTTCTTAAATTGATAAGGCAAGAAACAGAAAAAAAATGAGCTGGATGTATAAATGTCTGAGTGAAGAGAATCCAGCTATGAAATCAGATGTGACCACTACATTATGCTGGAAACAGCACTGCATGTTTTTGAGAGATTTACAGTCATTTTCAAATATAAACAAACAAATACATAAAACACCAGAACTGAAGCAAAGCCTAACCCGTATCCATTTTCTCATTTCTCCCCTGTAATAGACCTTTACATTGCCAGAGTCATCAATGTGTTTAGCTAATTTTCCAGTCATCCTTAAAGAGAGAGGTATGATATAGTAAAAAGTTAAGTGGAGCTCCCAGGAAAGTTCTTTATTCCTCATCTCTCTGCTCCCTGCCTGGAATGTATATTTGGCTTCTGGAGCTCTGGCAGCCATAATGAGACCATGAAGCAAACTTGATAGTTAGAAGCCATTGCCAGGATGGTGAAGGGGAAAGATAGGAACCTCGGTCCCCTCTGAAAGTCCTATATATGAGAAAATAGGCCTTTATCTTGTAGAAGGTATTGTTTTTTATTATATGAACTTGAACCTATCTTGTGCCAGGTACTGTTCCAGGTACTAAGGATGAGGATGAGTAAAACGTACCAACAGTTCCTGCCTCATGAAGCTTGTAATTTTTTTTTTAAGTCCAATGCAGGGCTTGAACTCACGTTCCTAAGATCATGACTTGAGCTGCAACCAAGAATCACACGCTTAACTGACTGAGCCACTCAGATGCCCCATGAAGCTTATAATTTTGTTGGAAGAGCAACAATAAGCAAGACAAAGAAATAAAACATATAGTTTGTTAGATAGTAATAATTACTAAGGATAGGAATAATTACTAAGGATAGTAATAATTACTGAGGAGTAAAAATAAAGCAAGGGAGCAGATATGAAGTGTGGAGGTTGGGAGAAGCCTTAACATTTTCAAGTGTGGCCACAGAAGCCACATGGGATTTTATCAAGGTACTGAGGTGATGTTTATATAAAGACTTAAAGGAAATAAGGGAGAGAACAGAGGTATTTCTGGTGGAAGAGCATTCTAGTTGGAAACGCAAGCACAAATGAGACCAGAATGAGACCAAATGTTCAAGAATTAACAAGGGCTTAGCGTGGGTGCAGCAGGATGATTGAGGGGGTAGGTATTAAGAGCTGATGTTCGAGAAGTGATAGGGCCAGGTCCAGCAGGGCCTCATGGGCAATAGGAGGGATTTTGACTTCTACTCTGAATGAGATGGGGCGATGCAGAGTATTCTGAGCAGGGGAGTCATGAAATCTGCCTTATATATGAACAGAATCACTGTGGTTACTGTATTGAGATGAAGCAGCAGAGGGCAAAGGTGGAGGCACAGAGACTGATGGGGAGGTGACAGCATCATCGAGGTGAAAGGTAATGGTGGCTTGGACCAGTGAAAGCAGTGGAGGTAGGAGGATGGTGGATCCTGTATACAAGGAAGAGCCATTAAAATCATTGGTGGCCCCCCGGGCACCTGGCTAGCTTGGTCAGTAGAACATGCAACTCTTGATCTCAGGGTCATGAATTCAAGCCCCACATTAGGAGTAGAGTTTACTTAAAAAAGAAAAAGGATTAATGGTGGATCAAACATACATGTAAGAGAGTCAAGGAAGACTCTGGGCAACTGGAGGGATGGAGCCACCATCAACTGAGTTGGAGCAACCTATTTCTTCCACCCTTCCTCTCAATGGGAGGAGTGGATTTGGAGACGGAACAGCAGGAGGTCAGCTTTGGATATTTGTTGTTGTTGTTGTTTTTAAGATTAAAAAAAATCTCTACACCCACCATGGGGCTCAAACTCATGACCCCGAGATTAAGAGTTGTACCTTCTATAGACTGAGCCAGCCAGGCACCCCAGTTTGGGATGTTTTGAATTTGAGATGCCCATTAGATGCCAAGTGGAGAGGTTGAGTGGAGATGGTCACTTTTCCTCTTAGGAGGAAGAGTATCTACTACATTCAGGGGCGAGGTCCATCCTGGGAGCCATCAGGATGTAGATGGTTTTCAATGTCATGTGACTAGAGGAGGTCACTAAAGGGGTGAGTGTGGAGAAAGAAAGGGATCTGAACCCTGAACCACAGGCCCCTCTGATGTTTAGAGGTGAGGAGGCAAGGTGGAACCAGTGAAGAAGGTGGAGAAAACCAGAGTGGAAGGAGGAAAACCAGCAAGCCCGAGGCTATCAGGGCCAAGAGAAAAAAAAAATTTAGTGGGGAGAGAGTGAGAGATGGTGTTCATTGCTCGTCAATCTGGCCATAGAAACACTTCGGAAGAGTCCTTGGTACATAGTAAGCATTCAGTTCATGGAGGGTGGTACTGTACACACACACACACACACACTTGTGCACACACACTGCACTAGTGCCGTGCAGCAGAATTTTCTGTGATGATGAAAATGTTGCCAACCTGTGCACTTACCCACAGGTGACTACTGAACATTTGAACTTGTGCCCAGTACAATTGAGAAAGTACATTATAGGAGGGGCAAACAAAATAAGATGAGGAAGTGTAACTTCTACAAACACCCTGAGGTATACATTCAAGTCAAGTGTGAACTCTATACCCTTTCCCTAGTCCTCCCACCCCCAACCTTAGTGTCCCTTCAACACACAGCCATGTACCCTTGATTTGAAAAAGGAAGCCCCCGTAAGTTTTGATGTACCAATTAGCACCCAGCTTGATTAAAATTTGATTACATTAAAATTAATGTAATATTAAAATTTAAACAGCCGTACATGGCTAGTGGCTACTGTATTGGATAGGACGGTTCATAGTCTATCCTGTGACCCTATTATAAATGTTCTCTTTTCTGATTATCAGTCTAATAATTATGAGTTTCAGTCAGTTAATAAGAGTGGTAGAGGGGCACCTGAGTGGCTCAGTGGTTGAGACTTTGCCTTTGGTTCAGGTCATGATCCCGGGGTTCTAGGATTGAGTCCCGCATTGGGCTCCCTTCAGGCAGCCTGCTTCTCCCTCTGCCTAGGTCTGCCTCTCTCTCTCTGTATCTTTCATGAATAAATAAATTCTTAAAAAAAATAAATGAGTGGTACAGAAAGGCCCTTCGGTAGAGTTTCACAAGTCAGGTGCATGGGAAAGGGAATTGTGTGAGCAAGCAAAGGCCAGAACTCTGAAGAAAGTGGGGTAGAGCTCGAGTCTCCCGAGGACTCATAGCTTGGTTCTCCTGCGCACTTAGCTGCGGGCCCCTAATGAGTTCCTGAATCTCTCCAAGCCAGCTTCATCCTCTGAGATGAGGGGTGCTAACAGCCCTGAACTCCAGCCAGAGGTGGTTACATCGTTTGCAGGGTAAATCAAAATGCGAGGCCCCTTGTTTGAAATCAAGAATTTCAAACTGGCAACAGAGGAGCACTGAGCTATGTGTGGGCCCTCCTGAGCGTGTGGCCCGTGTGACTGCAAGGTGGCACACACAGCTGTCTCTAGGGTTTGTGAAGGGCTGCTGGGTGGTCCAAGTGTTGGAAATAGTAATAGAGACGGGACTGAGCCAAGACCGGAGTGTTCGCTGCTGCTGTTGGGCTGGCCTGGACTGAAGGCTGGGGAGGGAGATCTTTCCTGTCATCTGTTCTGGGTCTTCCCTCTTTCCATGTCCTTAGACCAGTTTACAGCAAATCTTTTTCTAGGCCTGTTTGTTGTCTGGGTCTGAAATGACCATAGTCTAGCTCCTGGTAATTACCTGCATCAAACGCTGGCCAAGAGGCCATATAGGCTCAGCCCTGTAGCTCATGGATTGGCAAGAGGATCTCAAAAGGCCAGAGGAAAGGTGGGATTTGGGGGGTTAGACTGAGTTCCGTGTTCTTCTGTTTTCTCATAAGTACCTTTAAAGCCAAGAAGCAGCCCTCTAAATCCCCAAACAGAGAACAGTGAGCCCTGGGGTAGGGAATTATTTGCTTACCTCTGGAGTAGAACTTGGGCTGAGGGTGCGTGGCATATCCTGGCAGTGATCTTGGAAATCACGCAGGTGTGAAGTGTGACTCCCCTCTCCTGTTGAGAGCAGGAATCCATCAGAGGTGTGGCTGAGAGCAGGGCTGAGTGTGGGGGGAGCTGGATTTGGCAGGGCCTGGAGGGCTACAGGTGCTTTGCTCTGTGGCTGTAACACCAGATTCCTAGGCATCCCTGACCTGGGGAGGAGCTGCCAACACAAAGTCCAGAGGGGGCCTATGGGTGGGTTCAGTGTCCCTGAAGCTTCTTCTATCAAAGTTCATGGCCTCCTGGAGGAAGGAAAAAAGATGGGAGTGGGGTGGGGGAGACTTGGACCACTTTGGCGGCCCCTTACCTCATCCTGGATCCCAGGAGTTGTCCTCCTGGGCGGAACTGAGCAGCAGAGCATGGTACAAAGGCTGTACATCTGCTGTCCTGCCTCTTGTGTGTTTGTGTCCTTGGGCGAGTAACTCCATCTTACTGGGTCTCCTTTGCTCACCAGTAAACTGGAGATGGAACATCGCTGCTGGAATCATCAGAGGCTGCCATGAGAGAAGCTTGAGAGCTTCCAGCATAAGGAATTTGCCTGGCATTGAATTCCTTCCCTCCATCTGGCCGTCTCAAGTAGGATACCTGCCTGGTGACACTGCTGAAGTACAAGATGTCTCTATCCTGACAATGAACATAACAGATGTTACTGCTAGGCACCTGCTGTGCTGGGGAACGCGGGGAGGATGAGCCAAGTAGGAAACATGAACTCCTACTCTGAGACAAGGACATCCATGCTAAGCAAAACACGTGCAAGTATAAACTTCCAACTAATGATACTAATGTACCTCAGTACTGATTATTAGGCATCCTAAGGACTATGGCCATTGAGGAGAACTTGATGGGCCTGGAGGTCTTCTTGGAGGAAGTGGGTACTGTGGTAGACTCTGAAGTGCCAGTACGGTCTCCACAGGAAAGGAGGTGGGAAGCACAGCTTCTGGCAGAGTCTTCTGGGAACAGCGACATGAGTAAATAATTGGGCAGGAGTGCCCATGATGCCATTTGAGTGCCATTGGGACAGATCTCTGAGGTCATGGGTTGAATGGAGGGAGAGATCTGGAGAGGTGAAGAGGACCAGGAGGGATCTCCTCAGCAGATCAAGGATTTTCTTCTGAGGGGCAAATATGCAGGCACAGGTATGAGAGCAGGGCAGTCACATGATGACAAAAATACGGTGGGAGGGAATGGGAAGGTAGAGGAAGAGAAGCATCTAAAGCAATCTGGGTGAGTGACAGGGATGAACTAAAGTCCGGGCCACCAATATCCGGGCCTGGGAGACTGGAAGAGTCAAAGCATTTTATTTTTATTTTTATTTTTTTAAAGATTTTATTTATTTATTCTTGAGAGACAGAGAGGGAGAGAGAGGCAGAGACACAGGCAGAGGGAGGAGCAGGCTCCATGCAGGGAGCCTGATGTGGGACTCGGTCCCGGACTCCAGGATCACGCCTTGGGTGGAAGGCAGGCGCTCAACCACTGAGCCACCCGGGCTGCCCGAGTCAAAGCATTTTAGAGATGGAAGTGATCTTGGAAGATTTACTCTTGAGCAGACATTTGCAAAACAGAACGCAAGTCAAGACCACCCAGCTAGGTAGGGGCAGAGTCAGGAAGCCAACTCCTAGTAAAGGTTTAGGGCAAGGGGATGAGGAAACAATGCATTTGCCTCTGGAGCAATCAGGTTTGGGGCATATGGGGACATATGAATCTATCAGGCTGCTGAAAATGTGGGCCTGGCACCCAGGGAGGTATCAGCTAGCATTTGGGACACTCTCATCATAGAATAGAGGACACGGTTAGAGCCCCCAAGGGGCAAGGTGTCTGGGTGGCTCAGTCGGTTAAGTGTCTGCCTTTAGCTCAGGTTGTGATCCTATGGTCCTCGGATAGAGCCCTACATTGAGCTCCCTGCTTGGTGGGTAGCCTGCTTCTCTTTCTCCCTCTCTCTACCTGCTCCCCCCAACCCCACAACCTGCTCATGCTCTCTTTCTCTCTCTCAAATAAAATCTTAAAAAAAGAGAAGAACCCTAAGAACCCTGAGAGAAAAAACCAGAAGCCCAAAGACTGATTCTTGAAGTCCAAGAACAAAATCCAGGACAAAGGGCAGAGAGGTGGGATGTGGCCTAGATGTGAACATGGTGATCAAGAAAAAAAAACAGGGACAGCCCAGGTGGCTCAGTGGTTTAGCGCCGCCTTCAGCCCAGGGCCTGATCCTGGAGACCCGGGATCGAGTCCCACATCAGACTCCCTCCATGGAGCCTGCTTCTCCCTCTACCTGTGTCTCTGCCTCTCTCTCTCTCTCTGTGTCTCTCATGAATAAATAAATAAATAAAATCTTTTTAAAAAAAGAAAAAGAAAAAAAACAGGTGTTGGTTAGTGCTGTCTAGGGGCTTGGACACTTGGCTCTTATCCCCCCGCGAGTAGCAGATGGCTGTGAACTCTTTGACTCCTCTCCCACCGAGACTTGGGGTCTTTGCTTCCTCCCCTTAAGTGTGGGCAGGCTCAGTGATGGATGTGCCCGGAGACTAGAATGGAAGTGATGCCATGCTGGCTTCCAGGCCCACGTCTCCAGACACTGGCAGCTCCGACTCTCTGCTCTGAGAATACTCGCTCTTGGAACACAGCCACCGTGTTGTGTAAAAGCCCCCAAAGTCCTGTAGTCCAAGGGAAGAGGAATCAAAACTCCTGGCTGGCAGCTGGTACTGACTCCACAGCTGTGTGATGCCACCATCTTGAAAGTAGATTCCAGTTGAGCTGCCCAGAGAGGCCACCCAAAGCAGAAATAAACCATTCCTGATGAGTTCTGCTAGATATGTGAGCAAAATAAAGGTTGTTCTTAAGTTACTTAAGTTTGGGTGGTTTGTTATGCAGCAACATCCTATCTCCTTGGTGCACTTGGGTAAGGTGAATGGTGGGGGGCCTATTGGAGCTTTCTTCTCTCACCAGCTTCCCTTTTGCTTCTGTTCTGGTGGTTGGTGACCCACATGTGGCTTAGGGCTCAATTTCAGTCAATGGCAAGGATGGCCCAAGATCTTTAGGGGGGTACCGGGAGTCATCACACACAGAGGCCAATGGTGTCTCAACAGAGAACAGAACAGGCTCTGACCTCTCAGTTACCCACTGGCAGCCCAAAGCCTGGCATCTTGTACCATAAACACACTGTCAAGACAATGTCTGCTGATTCCCTGCTGAACCTGCCACAATAAACTGGGGAATCAGGGCCTCAGCCGAACTAGGGGACAAAGAGCGGAAGCATTTAAACAATGCGATGCCCATTTTTCTTTTTTGTACATTTGTTTATTTAAAAAAGTGTAGGAAATGAATAAAATGGTACCTAAAAAGTATCTACAATGAAATAAATTATTCCCAGTGAAGCACTGCAGATCCACACAAACCAGTCCTCTAACCTTGACCAAGGTTGCATCCCCAAGGACTTGTGTTTCCACTCCCCACTCTTCCTGAGACGTTGCTCTCCTGCACAAAATGACTGCGGCATTAGAACCCGGGCTTGTAGCAGCCGGGCTTCCACCGGCTTCCACACAAGCATTGCGGATGGCCGTGGAGGCCACCCAGGCGTCCGCAGACCTGGTGCCGGCACACAGTAGGCATCAGCAGGTGTGTCCAAGTGGTTTCCAGGGGCCCTGAAATATTTTACCTAAGTGGGGTCTGGGCTTTAGAGAAAGAGCCAGGCGTATGTCGGGTTGGCACCTCCAAAAATATTAAATTCTCCTGAGATCTTAAGATGACAGTAACTGGGCCTAGAGTTTTGAGCTAACAGTTAAAAGAACCTGGGCCCATGGCACCCCTGTACGTAAAGGTGGTGCGTGTGACGACAGCCAGGCCACAGGTGGCCGGCCACGTGGGGCAGCGAGATGCAGACCACAGGCTGAGGGAGCTTCGGAAGAGCCCAGGAGGTCAGAGAAGGCACAGAGCGGAGGCCAGGGCTCCAGGGGGGATTTTAAGTAACAATACAATTTCAGTTGAGGAGAGGACGCCCCAGCCCTCCTCTGGCCTTTCATGGGGGTGTTGCCAGCACCTCAGGCCAAGAGGCCAACAAGGGTAACTGGGCAGGAGCCCGCATTTTATTTTATTTTATTTTATTTTATTTTATTTTATTTTATTTATTTTTTTAAAGATTTTATTTATTTATTCATGAGAGACAGAGGGAGAGAGAGGCAGAGACACAGGCAGAGGGAGAAGCAGGCTCCATGCAGGGAGCCAGAGGCAGGACTCGATCCTGGGTCTCCAGGATCAGGCCCTGGGCCGAAGGCGGCGCTAAACCGCTGAGGCACTCTGGCTGCCCAGGAGCCTGCCTTTTAAAAGGGAAAGGTGCCCAGGGCAGCACCCAGCCTATCACCCAAACAGCAGACTCTTCCTTCTGGAAAGAGTCTTAGAGGCCTTGGAATACACACCATTTAGGAGATTGCAAAACTCCTTTTTGTGGAGGCAAAGTAGCACGTGAACAAGTCTAGGCGGTGCATTTCCGAGGTGAATTCACTGAACACAATGAAGCACACTTATTTTTTAAAGGAGGCTTGGCCGCAGAAACATTGACCTTTGGACCGTGTCAGCAAGCCGGAGCACAATCCCTCTCCCTCCAGATGAGAGCAGGGGCCACAGAGGCAAATGCTCCTGGGAGCTGGGCCGGTCATTAGTGTAAATGAGGGATGCGGGCTGTGCGGGAGAAAACAACTCTCCTACAATACACACCAGCCCCAAGGCCAGTCTTCTCCTTTGACACAAGACATGGGTCCCAAACTTTCCATTTCACTATGAACAAAGCGACCTTTGTGTGTGGGGGGGGACACTCGTCAGTAGTCAGATACTCAGCATCAGTGAGGGAGACAAGAGGGAGTGGTGGGGACTGGGGTGAACTGGGGAACCAGGTGCCCCACTGGCTGCTGCTAGGGAACAGTGTGAGCCCCAGCAACGGCCAGATCTCCTGGTCTGGATTTTTATGCAAAAACTGTATAATTTTACATGTTAGTAACTACTTCATCAAAAAGATTCTGCAGGCCAAACAAAACACACCTTGTGGCCTGGGTTATTTCCTAGTCTCTCCTGCAGTGGCAGGAAGGTGTGATAGGTGGAGTAATGGGTCCCCAAAGACGTCCATGTCCTAATTCCCCAGAACCTGAGGATATGTTACCTTCCTTGGCACAAGGGACTTTTTCAGTGGGATGAAATTAAAGATCTTGAGATGGGGAGATTATCCTGGATTATCTGGGTGGGTGGGCTTTATAAATGAAAGGTCCATGTACAGGAAAGAAGGAAGGAGAATCAGTGTCACAGTGTCATCGTGGGTGCAAGTGCCACAGTATGACCAGCCATCAGACGCAAGGAGCAGACCCTAAAACCTTGAAAAGGCAAGGAAGACAATTCTCCCCCTAGAGCCTCTAGAAGGAGTGTAGCTCTGCTGATACCCTGATTTTAGCCCACTGAGACCCATTTTGCCCTTCTGGTCTCCAGAACCATAAGATAAGCAATCTATCTTGTTTTAAGCCACCAAGTTTGAGGTAATTGGTTACAGTAGGAAGAGGGAACTAATATAGTGGCCTATATTTTTAAACAGTTTTAGAGGTTGAAAATACTCTCTAATTTTCTGTTTAAATGCCAAAGTATTGCTGGAGCAGGGACAGCCACGCACATGGCAATGCAAGGAAATTTTTCTTACTTCTAGGACTGAAGATGAACGTATGCAGTGGGATGACCACACGCACGCAGAGCAAGAGAACTGGGAAGTCCCTTATCAATGCCCTCAAACATACACACCCTGTTTTGGCTGGACAGATTGCAAATTATTCCCACCTTCTAGGGGACAGGCACATGTTTATCTGGTGGTCGACAGAAGTCAAAACCCAGCCATCCAACCAGTTAGCGTGAGTTGTTACTATGTCAGGTAAAAAGAGCTATATGGTTGTAAATTTGACTTCTTATATATATAGGACCACCAAATAAATAATAATAATAAAGTAATAAGGCACATTGTCATTTTCATCCAGGGGCTCCAGCAGGAGCAGGGACCTTGCATGAGCTCCAAGGGATTGGAATTGTTGCCCCGAAGAGGTCCAAATCCAAATCCAAATCCAGGGCTTGTTGCAACCGTGGTGACTCACAGCTCTCCCCTCTCATTACGGGCTGGTTTACAACCCAACCTGAGTTTAGAAGGACATGAACTGTGATGATTGTATCCAGATCGGAATTCATCACTTTCAACATCTCATCATTGAAATGAATCCACTTGGACTCAGAATCCACTTGGAAATCAGAGAGGTTGGTGGTGTCCTGAAAAACCTCCTGCTGTTCCTTCCATTTAATTCCTCTTTAGGATTTCTGCTCGAGACCCCTAATGGGTGTCTCAGTGCTGAGCTTTAGGCAAACTCTTTGGGATGGGTCCAAGTTACTCTGTAGGCTCCTCTGGCTCATGGGTGTCCAGCAATGGAATGTCTGTGTCCCTGTTGTTGGGGTGGGAAAAGGTGTAGGGTTCGCTCTCAGACTCGGCAGGGATGCCAAGGGGTGGCTCATCTGTGGCCAACTTTACAGTTGGGGCCCTGGAGCATATGGCGGGTGGAGAGGGAGGGCAGTCCCCCGTGGGGCCCTGGAAGGGCCGGTAGGTGTCCACCTCCGGCTGTAGGAAGGAGCCGTTGGAATCCTGTAGCAGATGCCCATACACCATGGTGTCATCAATGACTGCGTACACGTGGGACTCACTGTCCTTTCGTCCTTTCGGAAACTTCTTTGACTGCATTGGCAACTGGGTGTTGACGTTGCCATTGTAGATGCCTACTGGTGGGCCTTTGGTTTTCTTCTTTTTCCTACTGAGAGAAGGAGAACAAGTCAGAGTCAGAAAGGACAGGATGATCTTCGCTGTGCTCCATTGGCATATCCCTACTGGAACTCAGGTCCTTCAGGGGTTCTCGCACATCTCTCCCAAGTCCCTCAAATCCCTTAGCCCTTGAAACTGAAACTACTGTCCTTCGGGAGCATTTAGAAGGGACCAGCTTCTGTCTCCAGTCTTCACAGTGGAAACAGGGAGCAGAGAGTGGTTTAGAGAGGGCATGTTTAACACTGTCTGCACTTGGATTTGCAGGGGTGGAAAGAGCTGACAACCAGCCCCTCTTTCCCATGAGAAAGGGTGGTGCCCCAGCCCGACCACATCGGGTGTGGTTGTGTCGTGCCCCTGCTAACCCTCTATGACGTGGATCTTCCGTAGCTAATGCTTCATCATCCCTCTTTTGCATGGGTAGAAGTGCTGGCCATCTGGATTCTAAATGACACAACAGAAGAAGACTCAGGGTATCTTAGTCTTTAGCTGGGGTCGGGGACAGTGAAACTCAGTATTAGCAGAGGGATCTAGTCCCTTCAGCAGGAGGCTGTATGAGGGTAACAGCCTGCATAAGGGGACAGAGCTCAAAAGAAGATAACGTTCAGGCTGGGATGCCAGAGTTCCTCAATAACACCATTAACCTTTGGTTTGTAATGTTCTTTGGTACTTGGGTGTGGATGGGCATTAGCACTCTCTGGCACTGAAAACAAAGCTCCATCCTCCATCTCCAAGAGCCAAAAACAGGGGACACTGGCTTTTTAGCTGACTGGTGATTCAAATGGAGGACATTAGCTCAATTAACATAATGGACCATATAATGCACAGGCTGACGGCTCACTAATTGTAGACAGGCTCCCTGTCCTTTTCTGAAATAAAAATAATCTAGTACATTTAGCTTGTAACTCCGAGTCTCTGGCTGGGATGATGGGTTCCAAAGGCTCCTGCCTGAAGCCCTGAGATGGATGCCCCTCCTTTGAGCTCCACAGAGCTGTGATTGTCTCCATCAATGTTCTTCTCTGGGGGTTCTGAAGCCGGTCCTTCATTTGCCTTCCTCTTTCGTCCCTCTGCCTGCCCTGGGCAGTGGGAGGAGAGACTGTGTCCTGCTCACCATTATATTCCCAGCACTGTGCATGGTTCCTAGGGCCTAGGAGGCGCTCAGAAACACCTTGCTTAATGAACGAGTCCTCCATTCTCACTGCAAAACCCATCCACCCTCCTACAACTTGGCAGCAAACCTGTCAACTATGGCCCCACAGCAAGGTTGGGGAGGGCTAAGGATTCTCCTGCCAGGAACGGGGCAGTTTAGAGATGGAGGCAAGAGCTGGACCCTCCCCTTGTCTGGTTCCCTCCTGATGAGGAAACGAGCCCGATGTTAACCGGGCTTTCTGATCCAGACGGTATAGACTGCACCCCAGACAAGAAAGTTTCCCAGAGAAACCATACAATGATAATTTGTTGAAAGGAGTCCTTCCCCCCTCCACCCCCTGTGTGGTATCTATACAATCCCATTTCATGGAGAAGAGACTTTTCCCTGGATCTGCCATGGGCAGCCCCTTCCTCATTAGTGGAGACATTTCTAGACAGTCTCACTGTTGATCAGGACTTTCAGTTGTTTGCTCATGGCCCCAGTTAATAAAAAGAAATTCTCTTTGTCTTGTTGCAAGGTTGAATCGTGCAAAGGAAAGCAATTTCCCTCTCCCTCACGGCTTTAATCAGAAATATGCGCAGAATTGATAAAATCTGGTAGCAGCACATATTCTATCTCAAAAGGTCAACACTTTGCTTTCATAAAACAGCAGCTGTCATCCTGAGGGGGTGGAAGGTGAGATGAGTCAGGTAACTGGGTCTTTCTTCCTCTCGCCCACAGGGCTAGCTTTTTGGTGCTTGTCTGGAGTCCAATACACAAGCACAAAAATGTTTAAGAAACCGAGGAGAACAAGCTGGGGCCGCATGCGTTCACTCTCAAAGTGACAGAGGACATAGGCTCAGCGGCCTGGTCTGGCAGGGCTGACTTGAGCATTTTCCTGCTAAGATCATCCCCATCATGACCACCGTCTGATGAGCAGACAGTAAATGATTCCCAGGGGACTTGGGCTGAGACAGCTGTGTAAAAGCTTCAGGCTAAAATGTCACCCACCAAGTCTTCGGTCCCCACCCCCCTCCAAGTATAACTCACATCTGGCAATATTATTTAACACCGATCCTTGGGAGAGGAATGGGAAGCCAGAAAAGAAGTCAGTAATTAATGACAGCTCTGGTCTGTATGATCTAAGGAGGCGTCAGATCAGCTGAAGACAGTTTGAGAAATTCCACCTACTTCTTTTTCACAAAGCAAATGATGAATCCGAGGGCAAACAGCAGTAAGGCGCCACCTCCCACAACCGCGATGATGACGACAGTCAGGTCTGTGAGCAAAGACACGAGGGAGAGGGATGAGGAGGCATGGGGGTGGTCAGGCCAATGATGAACCAGGGTAGACAGTCTCCAGAGATGGCCAGCATCCCTCCCCACCCTCCCAGTACACACACGCTGCTCTTCACAGTAAGAGGAGTCTATTTCCCTTCTTCTTGACTCTTCTTGACTTGCTGGTTCTGGGGCCTTTTAGAGGCCTGGGAACTTCTTGCACTTTCTGTCTTTGGGACAGCCAGTCAGTCACCACGTAAGAAGTCTGACTATGCTGAGGCCGCCATGCTGGGAGGAAGCCCAAGCCAACCACGCGGAGACTCCATGAGGAAAACAAACTAAGGAAGCCAGCTGAAAATACCAAGGCTGTAGGTGTCTGTCCCCAGGTGAACCATCCCAGCTACCCTCTCACTGTTCAAGGTATCTGGTGGCAGCTCCTGATATCTAAGAGCAGATAAGAGCCATGCTGCTGTATCCTGCCTAAATTCCTGACCCACGGAATTGTGAGCAACCAAAATGGTTATTGTATAAGCTACTGAATCTTGGGACTGTTTGTCATGCAGTACAGATAACTAAAACAAATCAGGTGCCCTATTAGATCCCCTTCAAAGGCTACTCTAGGCCTACCCCCAGGTGTGTCCACCCAGGTGTCACAGTCTAACTGGGTGAGAAGGGTAGCAAAAGTCAGAAGTGAGGGCATTAAGGACAGGGTGGTTTCATCTGTGCTGTCCTTTTCCTACAGTTGTAAAGGAGATAGAGAGAGAGCCCTGCACCAAACAGAGATTTAGATGCCTGTTCAAGAAAATGAAAGGAGAAATTAAGAGAGAAATAGAAATAGAAAGAAGTGGGGCATCTAGTTGGCTCAGTCAGAAGAGTGTCCAGCTCTTGATCTCAGGGTCATGAGTTCGAGCCCCACACTGGGTGTAGGGATTGCTTAAATAAATAAATAAACTTTAAAAAAAAGGAAATAGAAATAAATGACAGAAAATGAATGTAAGAGAGTCAGAAAACTCAGGAGCTAACCTGAGTTTGGGAGAGCTTCTCACTTCTCACTTCTCAATTCTCTTGCTGCTAACCAGTTGTTCGTCTCTCTGAGTGCCACAAAGAGAAAGGGCCAGGAGGAACGTCCTCCATGGTCCCTCTGGTTCCAACACTGTGTGGTGCTCTGTGACTACCTTGGAATAAAGGCAAATGTGGCCCCACCACGACTGCCCTGTCACACATGCATTTCCTCATTGGAGACTCTTGAGCAGATCCTGCAACTTTGAGCATAAGGCCTGTCATCAAGGGCATTACATGGATTCCCATGTTTCACTGGACTGAATAAAAAATGCCAGTGCCAGGGGGTGCACTTAAGTGTCTGACTCTTGATTTCAGCTCAGGTCTTGATCTCAGGGTCATGAGATTGAGCCCTGCATCAGGCTCTGCATTCTCTCTCTTTCCCTCTGCTCCCTTCCCCTGCTTGTACGTGCGCACACACTCTCTAAAATAAATACATAAAATCTTTAAAAAATGCTAGCACCAAGTATCTTTGTCACACTTTTCAGGTCCCCACATTTGAATCTCCAGCACTTGAATTCCCAATGATACTTCTACGAAGTAGTTATTATCATCTATCTACCCTCTAAAATGAGGAAGGTTAAAGGAGTTTTGAGAGCCTTCCCCTACACTAGAGAGAGATTAATAGTAAATGACAGTGATAGATGGACTATAAAACTTCCCTAGTTCTCCCCACTCCCTGAATCACGTCTTTTACTACATGACTCTGCAGCTTCTCCCACCAACAGGTGGAGCCTATTGTCCATCCCTTGACTTTGGGCAGGCCCAAAGAAGACCTGTAGAAGGGCTGGTGTGTGAGTTCCTAACCCAAGCATCAAGAGACCTTACATGCTTCCTCCAGACTCTCTTGGATCTCTCTGCTTCTGCCATGAGAACAAGGTCCAGGCTGGAGTGTAAGGGACCGTGGGAAGGAGAGCCAAGGAACCTAGTGAGTGTGTGTGGCCAAGAACAGCAGAGTCCTCTAGCCACCTGCAGCTGTCCACAGGTTCATGAATGAGTGAACCCAGATAAGCCCAACTTACACCAGAATTGCCCAGCCAACATGTAAGCAATAACAAATAGCTGTCTTTAAGCCACTAAGTTCTGGGGTGGTTTGTTTTGCAGCATTATCGTTGCAAAAGCTGACCTGCCAGCCAGGACTCAAACCCATGTTTTCTGACTTGCCCCCCAGGCTTGCGCCCTACCCTCCAGCTGCCAATTTGTGGTCCACCCCCACCCCCACAAGACTTTGCAGGCCCTTACCTACAGTCCTTGGGGTAAGCAACACCCAGAAAAACAGGTCCAGCTGCTTGCCACTCACAGGGCTGCAGTTGGAGATGTTGACCCAGAAGCTGTGGTGGTGGAAGCTTGGCTTGGGGAGCACCTCGTCTTCCAGGCTGAAGATCTCCTCAGCTTTGCTCCGCTGCTCCTGGATGATCATGAAGGCACGCCCTGTCTGGCAGACAACTCCCGTCCTCTCCTTTAGGAAGGTCAAGCAAGCCACCTGGTTGCTGGGCACACTGATGTTCCAAGACACCGAGGTAAGGGATGGCAGGCCCCGGTCCCAGTTAGGGCTCCTCAGGTAGACCTTGCTTTTTGTATCTGGGGTCACCGTGAAAACACCTTCCTCTGCAGAAACAGGGGAGGGAATCCACACAAGATATTTCACTGAATCAAAATGGATGTCAACCTGCCTAGATGAGCACTGTTCAACAGAGTTTTTTTGCAATGACACAGAAGTTCTTCACAGGTTCACCTCCTCTTATTATGCTTTGTGGATTCCGCTTTTTTTATTTTTGTTTTTTACAAATTGAAGGTTTGTGGCAACCCTGTGTTGGGCAAATCTGTGGCGCCATTTTTTTCCCAATAGCATTTGCCACTCTTTGACTCTGTGTCACATCTTGGTGATTCTTGCAACATTTCAAACTTTTTTATTATTATATTTGCTATGGTGATCTGTGATCAGTGATTGCAACTCACAGAAAGCTCAAATGATGGTGAGCATTTTTTAGCAATGAATTTTTTTGTTTTTTTGTTTTTTTTTGCTTATGAAGATTTTAGTTTTAAGTAATCTCTACACCCAATGTGGAGCTTGACCTTAGAACCCTGCAGTCAAGAGTTGCATGTTCTTGCCAACTGAGTGAGCCATGCACCTTGGCAATAAAGAATTTTTAAATTAAGGTATGTATACTGTTTTTTTTAACACAGTGCTATTGTACACTTACTAAGCTACCATATGGTGTAAATATAACTTTTATATGCACCAAGAAACCAAAAAACTCATTTCACTTGCTTTATTGCAGTGGTCTGAAACCAAACCCGCGTTATCTCCTGGGTACCCCAATTCATGCTGTCCAAGCAAGTAGGCACTGCCATGTGTGTCTGTAGAAGACCCAAAATGTGCTTGACAGAGGAGCTACATTTTTAATTTTGTTATTAATTTAAACATAAATTGCCACACGTGGCTAGTAACTGTTGGTCAGCACAAGGTGAGAGTCTCAGGTTAAGTGCTCAGGTCTTTTGAACAAAATCGATCAACCAACCAACCAACCAACCAACCAACCAAAAAAAAATAACCCAAGGCTAGTTTGCCAAACCGCTGGTTATTTCTGAAAGCTTCCTTTCAGAAACGCCCTCGACATAGCTAACATCTACCTGATGCTCTGCTCTACAGTGGGACTGGTAGGGACTGGTTTCTGTTTCAGAGATTAAATCACTTCCGGTTCTGGGAAGAACAGAATTGCAAAGCAAAAGACCCCCAACATGTCACCTGACCTTCCGGTGAGATCAACTCCAACAGTCTACACTGAGGAAGGTATGTCTTGTTTTCAAAGACTCCCCAGGAGGAGTTCTTTGGGTAGCTGCAGAGATATCAGGCAGCCTGGACTAACCTTAATCTTATGGCCAAAGAATTCTTCCCTCCCCACTAAGGCCTCTGGGAACAAAATCTGAAGTAAACCTCAGATAAAAGTCTTGGTCAATTTTTAAGTGGCCTCTGACTTTGAGCAACTTGTAATGGCAACTGTGACTTTGAAAACCAACCATAGAGAGCTTCCCGTTGCAAAGGATTTAGATCCCATTGGCTGCCCAGCACCCTGAAGATCAAACACTTGCTTGGCAGGAGGGGCTGTGTTTCTTTGCTGGGAACAGGACCCTGGCACTCTGGAGACCCATCTCTCCCCCACCTGCCTTCCTCTGTGCACTCCACACCACCTTCCGAATTGTCAAAGTGGACTCACAGAAATGCCTGCATAAGGATTTTTATGCTCCCACCTTAAAAAATCCAAGATTCGGGAATATCTGGTTAGCTCTCATGTATGCCCCTGCCTGCTTCCAAAAAAGGCTTGAACCTGATTATTTGTTCTGCTGCTGCCAACTGTCACCTCCCACTTTCAGAGTCTTATTTCTGACTCCTGGGATTTTTCCACAGTAGGTTAATGGAAGAGTTGGGATGAGGATGCACCGTCTTGTGAGAGGACCAACGCACTCATCTCTCCCTACTCTTCAAGTTGACAGCTTAATTAAGACGATCACAAAGCAAAATAAGATGGATGCCCCAAACAAGAAAGGGGCAGGAAGATGGGGAGAGAGAGAGAGAGAGAGAGAGAGAGGGAGACCTCCTTACCTTTGAAGTATGGTATAAAGGACACGGTCAGGCCCTGCCTGGAAACCTCTTGTTGGAAGTTGGGGGCAAAGGTGCGGAGGGTCACCGAGATGTTCTGCTTCACCTGGATCTGCTCGATGGAGCCTCCAGGGCAGAAGGAGCCGAAGTAAAGATCCTGGCCGGGGACGGCGCTGGCCACCAGGTAGCTGAAGCTCGTGTTGCAGAACTTCTCTTGTGTGTGCTGCTGCAGCTTCTGGGAAGGCACCAGTGCCAGGCTGAGCTTGTCCTTGGGCACCAGCAGCTTCCAGGAGAAGTCGTGCAGCTGCACAGGCAGCTGGAGGATGTCCACAGGCACTTGGAGGGAGTAGGGCCTCCTCCGGCAGTTCCGGTGGTCCAGGCAGCCTGGAAAAGAGGGGCTCGTGCTACCAGCAGGGAGGAGAGCGGGAGTGCATCCTCCCCAGCTGTAGAGACCATCCTAGACTTTCTGGCTTTTCCCTTTGGTCTCTCCCCACCCACTCTGTCCTCCATTCTCCTGGCCTCCTTCTCTCCATGCTCTTTTTCTAGCTGCCCCTCTGGCCCACCCTCTCACATTCTTATTCTGCCCTAAACTGGCAGACCAACCTCTGGGGAGTATTTAGGGTTGAAACGTTCTCTTCCTGTGTGTCAGCCTCTCTTCTCTGTATCTGAGTCTCAGATGCTAAGTATGGGCAGGGCATAGGTTTTTCCTCCACCCTGCTTCCCAGCATCCCCGACTGACTCTGGGGAGGTGGCTCTGTGCAGCAGGCAGAGCAGGGATGGAGTTGGGGAGATATCTGTCACTTCTTAGCATGGCTGGCTGTCTTGTGTCTTGTGGCCTCTGCTGCCACATCTATAGAAACTCTAAACATCCATGTCAGAGGTCATGGTGGCCCAGTGGGGAGGTGACTAGGGGTTTTGCTGCCCTCCATTCATCAAACATTTATTTCATGATCAATACATGTCCAGCACTACCAGGGGACACAGGGACAAAAAAATGAAACAAGCCACAGTCTTGACCTCAAGACTCAATCTCATGTAAGAGGAGACAAGGGCTCATTGAACATGGAAGTGGGGGTGGGGTGGGTTGGTGGGGCGGTTACACAGAGGACAGGATCTCATGAAAGATGCTGGAAGGCTAAGCAGAGGACACAAGCATGAAGTTGGAAGTGCAATGCACTTCTGAAGGACACCCGTTCCAGCTGAGGCTCTGGTCCTAGTGGGGGACGTCTCCACCTCACCATTCGCTGCTTGGTTGCCCTTGCTCACCCTGCACTGCAGGGGGCATCTCTGATCACACTATTACAACCTACTCAGCAGACCCCATTAAGAAGATAAGGTGGGGCAGGGAGATTTGCCCATGGGCCCCGGAGGACGGTGCTAACTAAGGGGACGTACTTATGGTTTTCTCGGCGTTGATCCACAGGCGAGTCAGGTTATCACAAAGGAAAGAGATCTTGTGTTTGGAGCCGGCTGTCAGGGTGAGGTTGGTGCTACAGGTCCGTGACTCCAGACACACAAAGCAGCCAGGGACAAACTTGCGGCTAAGCTTGATGGGCCGTGGCTCGATGGTAAGCGACATGGCTTGCTCGTTACTCAAGTCGACCAGGTAGATTTTATCTGAAACCACGAGGAGAAAACAGGTCTGAAGTATGGATGAGAAGCCACCCTACGAAAGGCTAAAAATTAGCACAAAACGTCTCGTGGCTGGGGAGTGTTGGAAACATGTTTTATTATTAAGAGAATGTACAAGAATCTAGAAGAAATAAATTTATTTATTATTTATTCAAAAGATTCTATTTATTTGAGAGAGAGCAAGAGAAAGAGAGAGAGAGAGAGCACAAGCTGGGGAAGAAGCAGAAGGAGAGGGAGAAGCAGACTCCTCGCTGAGCAGGAAGCATGATGAGAGACTTGATCCTAGGACCCCGGGATCATGACCTGAGCTGAAGGCAGACGCTTAACTGACTGAGCCACCAAGGGGCCCCTAGAAGAAATTTAGAAAGAAAAATAATGGCCTGAATTCATTCAGGCCAAAATGAATTCAAGTTCATCTTAATCCTTGTTCATATGCATGCATATTTTCAGCTGCTTCAAAGTATGGTATATATAAAGTTTTATACTCAGCTTTTGCTTTATTACTTCACACAAGTTTACTTATTTTTCCATATAGTTTTCATATTCACAAGTCTTTGAAAATATTCAGTAATTTAGTGGCTGCGGGATAGTTAATAAGTGAGATTCACCACTGTTTATTTAAATATTCTCCTGCTATCCGTAGTAATTAGCAGCAGTGTGGCATCAGCGCAGGGATAGGAGATTCATAGGTATTATTAATGTCCACCGATATTATAACTTAGTCTCTAATAAATGCTATATTTCAAACAAGCGAGAAAAAGATGAACCACTCCTGGCTCACCTAGAACTATTTCTCCCGTTAGTAAAAGAATAAAATTAGACTGGTATTTCACAGCAAAGAGAATATCCTTACAAATGTGGGGTGCAAATTATGAAAGAAAGAAAATATATATAACTGACAGGAAGTTCCAAAATGTTGAAGGACAAGGGACACATCGGGAGAAAATATTTGTAAGACAGATGGATTGAGCAGTTCTCAGAGAGGAAAACTGAAATGTTCACAGACTCAAAGTACAAAGAATTCTTAGTATCACTTGTCATCACAGAAAAGCAAATTAAAACACAGCGTAGAGGATAAAGATGAAAGCCCCCACCCCTGCACCCTTGTTTGTACCACAGGTGTGGAACTGTGCAAAGCCAGACACCACATAACACGGGAAGGGTTAAATACACCGTGGAACATTCATGAACGGAGTATTATTTAGCAGTTAGAAAGAAAGAGGGAGATCTAAATATACTCTGCTCTAAGAACTTCCAAGATGCAGGATTGACTAGAACAGCAAGTGTACAATAATATGTAGGCTGTGACACCATTTAATTATAAAATCTCTGCATCGGGCGCCTGGGTAGCTCAGTTGGTTGGGTGTCTGCCTTTGGCTCAGGTCATGATCCCAGCTCCTGGGATCGAGCCCCACTTCGGGCTCCCTGCTTGGTGGGAAACCTGCTTCTTCCTCTCCCACTGCAGGTCCCCACTGCTTGTGCTAGTTCTCTCTCTCTCTCTCCCTGTCAAATAAATAAGTAAATAAAATCATAAGAAAAAGAACCACTTAAAAAAAAAATCTCTGCATCCAAAGTAATAGTATGTCTACGTGTATATACTTATGTATGTAAATGAAGAGAAACAAGATCTGGAGAGAAATACAACAAATCTGTAATGTGGTCATTACCGGAGAGGGGCCTAAGAGTGGGGCACCGCACAGTATTTGGAATACTTCTGCTTGTTGACCGAGCTTCTCTGGAGGGTGGTCTGACCAGATAGCTTCCTGTGGAACCCGTAACACCTGCATGTTTAAGTCTCTTCTTTTGGGTTGGTTGGATTCCTCCAGAGAAGAACCCACCATCCACCAAGTAGAGGAAACACTCTCAGGGCTTCTCAAGAAGGAAGCAGGATGGGGCCTTGATAGCCAGCACATCAACCTTATTCAAGCCCCCTGGGTTCAACCTAGCACCTCTACCTTCAATGCAACCAGGATCTTTGGTGCAAAAACTTCCCTTCTCCAGGGAAGAAACTCCTATCTTCTGTTGCCTGGGGGAGGAGTGTTCCTGGGCTGTTTGGTGGGTCTGGGGCTGGCAGGGCTTCTTTCACTTTTAGCCCTGGTTCTCGAGGTGACTTGCTGCTAATTCCTGGGCCTTTGAAAGTTTCTTTTTGGTGTTTTCCACTGTGGGATTGGATTCTGCACTTTTAGATCTGCTGGCTGAATCAGTTACCCCTCTCTACCCCATGCCAAGAAATGCTAGAATATTGTTGCCTTTACATTCATCATTTCCCTTGGAATTTATGCTTTTAGAAATGCTTTAAATTCCATTACGGTGTGTTTCAAGAAGGAAGTGAATCTCTCTTTACTGGGAAGTCTTCATTTTCCAATTACTTGTCTGTTTTTCCCACCAGAAAGGGAGCTTCGTGGATCTCCATAAGCTGCATATGTGGCACATGGTCGAGAGTCCATGATGTGATAAGTTGTTGATGCTCATGATATCCTTGAGAGGGAACATGTCAGTCAGCTCAGGCTAAATTATGCTGCAGTAACACATTGTCCCCAGATCTGAAGGGTCAGAATAACAAAGATTTATTCTTCATTCATCTTACATATCCATTGTGGGTTGACTGCAGGTGCATGTCTTTTTAATTCTGAGATATAGGCTGAAGGAGAAGCCTCTGTGACATGCGAGTCTCAAGGCAGAGTTTGAAAGGTGAATCACAGGATGGGTTCTGAAGCTTCTGCTTAGAAGGGGCATGCTCACTTCTTCTTCCTTGGCCAAAGCAAACTCACTTGGCCAACCCTGTATCCAATGGGGGCAGCAAAGCTAATCCTCTCCCAGGAGGGGTGGTGAAGATTTTGGAACAAATATTCAATCTAGCATAGTAGGCTTCATCAACTCCATTTGATTGACAGGGAATCTAAGGCTGGGAGATGGTGGGACTAGGACCCAAGCCCATAACCTCTGGGTTAAAAACCCTGTGCTGTTTCTACAACACTTGTGGCCTCTGTGGACATCAGCTTCCTCTTTTCTGGCTGGTACTGTGCAGAGGAGACAAGAAGCCATGGGAACCTCTGGCCTGGCATCTTGCAGCTCATATATGGTTGATGCCCCCTCTGAAAAAACGTACCAACAGCCATCTGATCTCAAGATGAGAGCAAAATAGTTCCTTGATATGCATTAGAAATGCACCAAATTTATTAGACTTGCATTAATTCAAGGATACTTCTTCAAATATTGATGGAGGGCCTGTTTTTATGACCAACACTGTACTCCAGTGATGATATGCAACCATAAATGGACTTTCCTTTGGGAAGTTCAAAGTTTTGATTTGTTTAAGGTAATACCGCTTTTATCATCCCAATTTTATAAACTACAAAGTCAAAGCTTGGAAAGGTTAAGCAACTTGTCCAAAGTCACATAGTTTGCTAGTGAGGCCCAAAGTAGTCTGACTCCCACACCCACTAACCACTGACTATAGCTTCCCTTGACTTCTTTGACATGTAATTTATATAATAAAACACACAGATCTTATGTGTTCAGTTTGATGAGCTTTGGCATCTTTATATTTCTATTGTGTCTACCACCCAAAGCAAGATCTAGAATATTCCTATTATACCAGAAAGTTCCTTTGTGCTCCTTTCCAATCAATTCTGTTTGACTTCTAGTCATGCCCCGCCAAAGGCCATGGCTTCTTGATTCCTATCTTGTAGATTTCACCTGTTCTAGAACTTCCTATAAATGGAATCATACAGTATGTACTCTTCTATCTGGCTTTTTCCCCTCAAAATGTACTTAGGGACACCTGGGTGGCTCAGCGGTTGAGCATCTGCCTTTGGCTCAGGGCCTAATCCCAGATTTTCAGGATCGAGTCCCACTTTGGGATCCGTGCATGGAGCCTGCTTCTCCTCCCTCTGCCTGTGTCTCTGCCTCTCTTTCTGCGTGTGCCTCTCATGAATAAATAAATAAGATCTTAAAAAAAAAAAAAAGGAAAATGTACTTCAGGCTCATCCATGTTATTGTGGATATAAGCCCCTTTTTCCTTGTCATTACTGAGTGGTATTCCATAGAACAAAGATACCACACTTGTTTGTTTCTAGATTGATGGAGAGTTAGGTTGTTTCTGATTATGAATAAAACTGCTGTATATATATTCTTTTATAGATCTTTGAGTAAACCTATGGTTTCATTTCTCTAGGGTAATTACCTAGGAGGGAAATTTCTGGGTCATAGGTAGGTGTAAGTTTGTGAGAAACTGGCAGGTTGTTCTCCCAAGTGATTTTGTCCTTTTACCCTCTTGCAAGCAGCAAGTCCAGATTCCAGTGCCCTATGTTCTTGCCAACATTTGGTGTTGCCAGCCTTCCTCATTTTAGCCATTCTGGTAGGCGTGGAATGGTACTGTGGTTTTATGATTCATATTTACTTTGAAGGTCACTGTAGAATAATCAAGGGACAGTGATGAGACGTACTGCAATTGAGCCAAAACAGAGAGTGGAGTTTGTCGAGGAAAATGATTCTGATTTTGGTGCAAGATGGATCTTGTATTGAGGGGAACATCAGGAGGACCCTGGCCTCTGTGTTCACACTACATGTGTCTGGCTTTCCAGTTCTGTAGACACATCCCATTCATTAGTCATTGGATGCGGCTTCTTTCCATACTTATTTTGGTTGGCTCTCAGGGGAGATGCAGGGGTAGACCCAGTAAATTCCCATGCTGCCTAAGGTATGTGTTCATAAGTGGCTTCAGCAGTCTGGGCAGGAGGGAAGTTATGTGGCCCTCACCTGTCACAGGTGGCGTGCTTTAAATAGAATTGTCACTATTTACATTTGTAAATCTATGGAAAAATAAGACAGATTTTACTCAGGGTCTTCTGTGCTTTGATAAGTTGCCTTAGCCTATTCACACCAGGAGAAGGAGGGGTAGGTGTGTCAGTCACCAGTTTATGGCTGAAAGAGACCTCGGAGAGGCTCCACGTATTTGCTCAAATCTAGGAACCTAATGGATAGTTTCCTACTGCAAGAGAATCCCATATTCTTTCTACAATACTACAGATGTTTCCTTCTTATAATAAATCCTTGAGCTGGAGATTTGAGAAGACACCTCCCCCTGCAAAAAAGACAAACTTTCACTATTTGATATTTATTGACACAGGGATTAGCTTATTGACTGAAGTTTCAAAAAAGTCCCTATTTTTGTGGAATCTGTAGATAGAGATTTCTCTACTTCATTTCTTTCTTTCTTTCTTTTTTTTTTTAGAGAGAGAGAGAGAGAGCAAGGTAGGAAGGGGCAGAGGGAGAGGGAGAGAGAGAATCTTAAGCAGGCTCCACACTAGTGCAGAGCCTGATGCTGGGCTCAATCCCACGATTCTGAGATCATGACCTGAGCCTAAATCAAGAGTCGGAGGCTCAACCAACTGAGTCACTGAGGTGCCCCGAGATTCCTTACTTTAAAATAAAAATGTGTTCCATGGGAATAAGGGGCTACGATATGTGTCAATTCTGCCAGGATAAATTTAAGTCCCACAGAGCATGAGTTATCCAACAAAAGACAAAAACAAAGTCAACCTTGAGGTAAAGGCTCCAGGTGGGTTGGAGGTCTTGCTGAAGAAGAAGCAACACAACTGCTTCCCCAACCAGCATTTACTCAGACTGGTGTTGAGACTCATTGAAACACATGGTGTAACAAGCTGGAAACTCCTGTTCGTCTACCTTGTATAAGTCATGATAACTCAGAAGCCCTTGGGTTTTGAAGATACTAGTCTGTTTGGTGCTTTCAGAGCAAGTGAACATACCTCCTAACAGCGGTAGGAGGATGTGTAAAGCAGTAGGCTAGCGGTCTGCTCTGGCTAAAGGGAACCATGTACTTAGGGAGACTACTATTAACTTGTAGGATTCGGCATCAGCAGGGCCACTTGAATCTTGCAGAAATGATATAAAAAGAGGAACAGTTTGCGGGAGACAACAGAGACATTGTCTCTCTATGTGACTGTCAGATGAAACTCCAGGTAATGATGTGGCAATACCACCAGGTATGACACGGTAGTACAGTTGACCCTTGAATGATGTGGGGTTAGGGGTGCTGACCTCCTGCCCCACTGTTGAAAATGTCTCTGTAACTTTTGACTCTCCCAAAATTTAACTACTATTGTTTTTTTTTTTAAAATATTTTATTTATTTATTCATGAGAGACACAGAGAGAGAGAAAGAGAAAGGCAGAGATACAGGCAGAGGGAGAAGTAGGCTCTGATGTGGGCTCTGAGCCTGATGTGGGACTCAATCCCGGGTCTCCAGGATCATGCCCCGGGCCGAAAGCAGGTGCTAAACCGTTGAGCCACCCAGGGATCCCAACTACTAACTATTGTTGACCAGAAGCCTTATCAATACCATAAACAGTCTATTAACATATATTTTGTATGTCATAGGTACCATGTACTATATTCTTGCAATAAAGTCATTTAGAGAAAAGAAAATGTTATTAAGAAAATCATAAGGAGGGGGGATCCTGGGTGGTTCAGTCAGTTAAACATTTGCCTTCGGTTCAGGTCATGATCCCAGGGTCCTGGGATTGAGCCCCACATTGGGCTCCCTGCTCTGTGGGGGGCCTGCTTCTCCCTCTCCCTCTGCCCGTCCCCCTGCTTGTGCTCTCTTTCTGTCAGATAGATAAATAAATAAACAAAATATTAAAAAAAGAAAATCAAAAGGGAAGAGAAAATACTTTTACGATGTTATATTTGTATTTATTGAAATAAAAAAAGTCTGTATAAGTAGACCTGTGCAGTTTAGACCTGTGTTATTCAAGACCTGTATTGTACCATCAACAAATAAAAAATAAAAAAGAGAGTGCAGAATGGAACACTGAAAAACAAGATTTGTTTGGTAGAGATGAATATGGCTTGAGCTCTGGTGGAGCTGTGTGCTTTGGGCAGCAGAAGCTGTCAGTGCTCACAAACATGCTCACAGCAAGCCAGATGGGTTACTCCTCAGGCCCAGGGCAGACTGTCCATCACCCATCCCAACATAGAATATTTATGGTCAAGCCATGGAAAGACATGCCTTAGAGCTCCTCTGGCTCTAGTTTGAGCCTATCTGATATTTTGTTTTGTTTGTTTGTTTGTTTGTTTTTTTGCAGTGTGGGCCCAGCATGGTCAGGTCCTGCTGTGGATGATGAGGGCTATAGGTGCTGCTGGGGCTCTGATGACTGCCTCTGCCCTTGCTGAGGCTTTGGCTTTGCACAGTTGCTATGATAATCAATCTCCAGGCTTGAGAAGGTCTCCTGCTCTTCTTTCTCAAGCTCTTCCCCTCATCTGACTTCCTGGAACAGCCACTCTCCCGGGTGCCCCCAGTGAAGCATAACCATCTTGCCCCTTCTGATGGGCTATGTCATTGGATGGTATCTGGTTCTTGAGCTACTTTGGGCAAGAGGCTGCCTCTTGAGATTTGGTAAGAATTTACAAAGGGCCTGAAATGTGCCAGAAACTGTGGTGCGTGTAGGCAGATAGAAGAATAAAACAGGTTCCTGATTGGGAGGAGTTTAGTGGGACACAGATGTGCAGTCAGATAAATACAACAGGGTATGTGATGAATGCAAACTCCCCACAGGAGCACTCTTGGTGTAGTGGCTTTGGTTTGGGTAGTCGTTTCCCCCACTGGGGGCAAAGGAGGACAACTGAGGGGCATGAGGCCCTGGCCTGGGTTCAGGGAGGGACAGCAGGAGACCAGCCCCAGGTTTGCCTTCACACTCTTGGGGGAAGGAAGGGCAGAGGCTCCTACACAAGGGACTCAGTCTCTGGAAGCACTCCTTGCAGCTGCTTCTTTCTCATGTCCAAGGCAGAAAGAGCAGAAACAATACACAGAGCCCCTTCCAGTGGCAATGAGGGGCACCAACCCTCCGGGGCCTCCCAGGTAGGTTGGAAAGCGCCAGGCTCTGCCACGAGTCTCTCCCTGAAACTCCTACCAGCCTGCTGTGTGTACCCTGCCTTGAACCCATGGCATACCAGTGAAACTCCTGGGAAGTGACTGGGTTGTAGTCTATCTCTAAGGGCAAGCACTGTGTCTTTTTCACCCCTGTGTCCCTTCCCTGATCTAGAACCCTGCAGGATAACACTCAAAGAGTACTTACTGCCTGCCAGGCACTGTGTACCTTATTTCATCCTTAAAACACCCCTAACGAGGGTGGGCCTATCCTCTATTTTAAGACGAGGGACCGAGTCACACAAATGTTAAGGGCCTTGCCCACAATCACTTGGTAAATAGAGGAACCAGGATTCAAATCCACGTGGGCAGACTCTACACTTTATGTGAAGCTGTGACACCACCAAATGGCTTTACATTGCAGTTAACTCTCTTTACTTATCTGGAAACTAAAGCCATGCCCTTCTGGATGGATGCTGGTTAAAGCCTGTTTAAGAATTTGATTAGTTGCGGAAATCAGCTCAGCTCTTCTTCCAGGAAATGCAATAAATCGGCAGCACTCACCATAGCTGAGATGATCAACGGATCCCTCTGTCTCCTAACCTCAAACCCACACCATCTCCAGATTCTTATGTGGCTGTTTTCAACATTCCGATGATGAAATTGTGACAGTGGAATCATAAAAATGTGTCAGCAGGCACACACACGCATCCGCACACACACACAGTTACTTCTACATGGTTACTGTAAATCAAAAGGCATCTTGGTCAGGTTACGCCAGGGCTACAGCTTCTGGAAAAACCCAGAGGGAATTGCTGAGGCAAGGCCAGCCAGGCAACCCCACAGGCGGGTCCCACACTGTCGCTTTCCAGATGTTTTATCAGCTCTACTAAAATGAATATTACTCTTCCATTTAATTTTTCTGCCTGGGTCTGCACCTGCTTCCTGGAGGTAAATACTAATCAAAACAAGGCTGAGAATCAGTCCTCGGGATAGAACCTGTCCTGAGCACATGTCACAGGTTCAAGACCACTTGTCACACACTTGCTCCTTTGCAGACTCCAGGTTACAGATGGGCCCCAGGAACAGTCACTCTGAACTCATCTTGTACCTTTTTTTTTTTTTTAAAGATTTTATTTATTTATTTGAGAGAGGGAGAGCACGAGCAGGGGGAGGGGCAGAGGGAGAGGGAGAAGTAGGTTCCCCGCTGAGCAGAGAGCCTGACTTGGGGCTCGATGCCTAGGACCCCAGGATCATGACCTGAGCTGAAGGCAGACGCTTAACCGACTGAGCCACTCAGGTGTCCCCATCTTGTACCTTTTATTTCAAGACTCGCGCCACTCCTCATGGAGCAAAGTTTAAGGAGGCACTTACTCTCAGGAGCTGGCCTTGCACTTACATGATCTTTTTTTTTTCTTTTTTTTGCACTTACATGATCTTGACGGTGAGCACCTCCTGAAGAGCAAGCACCTCAGAGCGGATGCCTCCTTCAATGTTGCATGCTGGGCACTTTGCCCTAACCCTGGCCCTGACTCAACCTTTTCTGGGTTCATGGCATCTCTGTAAAATGTGTGTAGAGTGATGTGCAACCTCATTCTCAACAGCCCACGTGGGATTCAGAATGATCCAGAGCACAGGCATTGGGTTCTGAGCTTGCTCTGCTCCTGACAAACTATGTGATGTTGGGCTAGTTCAATAAGCTCTCTGAACCTCCTGGTTTTTCAGCAGTAATTGAGGATAACTCCTGCCTCCCCTATAGGGTTGTCATAAGGATTAGCGAGGCTAAGTGGTATGCTTAGGTCGGGGCTGGGCACGGAGTATGCGTGCGTGGTATGGGGCACTCAGCCAATTAAACAGGGTTCATGATCATTATCACTACTGATGGTGCTGAGACCATCCTGATTTACACTGAGAGTTAAGATATGTAATTTAGAAAGTAATCTTCCGGGAACCTGGGTGGCTAAGTAGGTTGAGCTAACCTCTGACTCTTGATTTTGGCTCAGGTCATGATCTCAGGGTCCTGAGATGGAGCCCCACGTCAGGCTCTCTGCTGTGCATGGGGCCTGCTGAAGATGCTCTCTCTTCCTCTTCCTCTGCCCCTCCCCCACACTGCTTGTGCTCTAAGGGGAAAAAAAGTGACCTTCCAACACTTTCATTAAAAACAACAGCCTGAATGCAAGTTCTCGTTTGCTTCTCACTGTGTTGAAATGGAGCAGCGTGCCAGGCGTTCATCCAAGAGCCTGTCTTATTGCCTGGCAATGCACTTCCTGAAACTCTTACAGGGTCCAGAGTCCAAGTGTTCCAGAAGCCATAGATGAGCAATAGGAAGGGAACCTCACACCAAGCAGACTACCCAGGAAGGAAAAGAGCTGGAGGAGGAGGGGAAAAGAAGGTGGGGCTCACTTACTGCTTTCGTTCTGTGGATGTTGGACCAAAACTTGAAATTGCAGCCGGAGGATCCCCGGATTTTGGGCATCTTGGTCACAGCCCTGCAGAGAGAGGTTGAAGTTCCCAGCCATGTTCCCGGGCTGTTTGTCCTGCAGCCTGAACACCTCGGGGTTGGTGGTGGAGCCCGGGATGTAGTACTCCACCCGCTCCTCCTTCTTCTCGCAGTTGGAGACATTGAAGTGAAGGAAGGAGACGCTGGCCCGCAGGTGCGCGGGAATGACAAACTGCCACGTCATGAGCTCGTCCTCCGGGAAGCCATCTGGGTAGTTGGCAGACATCAGGGTTGCTGAGCCTTCACCCTCAAACACAGATTCGATGATGCACAGTCCTATTTGGGAGGAGGACCCAAATGAGAAAGAATAAGAGGTGGTTAGAACGTGCCCTGGTTGCTCATGGCTGAGAGGCAGCAGGGTTAGGAAGCGTTGAGAGCAATTCTCAGGTCCTAAGCTCTGGGTGTTGTCTTATCTCCAATGAGGATACATCAGAGGCGGGTGACTAAATGCTTAATGACCAACCCAGAGATGGGGTGGGGGAGCCTTAATTTGTAGTGTCTGTCCATTTCCTTGCTGTAAATATTCCCACCATGGCTGATTTCAAGCTGCCAACGTGACATGAATGCGGAGTCTGGAGCAGATGGGCAGTAGCTCCCCATTGTATGGCATTTCCACTGTAGAGGTGTGTTTGACATAAGTAACCTCAAGAGCACAGGTAACAGTAAAATGTAGTGAACTCATTAGGAAGTGATGAGTTAAAAAAAAAAAAAGGAAGTGATGAGTTTTGAGTCTTTATTACCTTTGCTTGTAAGCAAATTTTTAAAATTAATTAATTAATTAAGATTTTATTTATTTATTTATTCATGAGAGACAGAGAGAGAGAGAGAGAGACAAAGAGGCACAGACACAGGCAGAGGGAGAAGCAGGCTCTGTGCAGGGAACATGATGTGGGACTCGATCCTCAGCCAAACCGCTGAGCCACCCAGGGATCCCCCCTAAACGAATTTATTTTAACTGTAAGTCTGCCTAATTTCATTTTTGTTAACGGCCCTGTTTAGCATCAGCTCGCAGAATTCCTGAACCTTCAACCATCAGCTGTCGTGAACTGGTGCGAACCGGATCCAGGACACCACGGATACAATTACATAAAAGGTGAAAGGGCTACAACTTGGGACTAAGACATGAGACATGAGGTAATCCAGGGAGGTGTGGAGGGCCAGTTCCACTTCACGTTTTGAAAAGAAGCCTCACAGCACAAAGGGCCAAGAAAAGAGAGTGGGTGCACAGTTTGTTTCACAGAGAAGGGTGGGTTCACACCAGGAGATCCGCACCACTTCTGGAAGAGTGGGATCTTCCTTCAAGGTAGTCACAGGAGAGCGCTGACATCTGCCCGTTTCTGACCTAGAACCGTGTGTTGTGTGTGTGTGTGTGTGTGTGTGTGTGTCTCAGCCTCAGCAAACAGTGGGGATGGAGGGGCGTGCTCACGTTTTATAGAAGATCGGTTTGCGATGCTGAAGCCGGAGATGTTCCTGTTGTGAAACCAGGGCAAGTGTAAGGCCATCTTCACCCCTTCTTGCATTTTGATGCGGGACACAGTGCCGTTGCTGCAGAAAGTCCCTATCTTGACGGCGGTGGCATCGATGCGGCCGCTGATGGAGTGAGTGACCCCGTCGGGGCAGCTCTCCCCGGGCCCGATCTGCCTCAGGCGCGGCGGGGCGAACTGTAGCTCTAGACCAATGCTCTTGTGAGCTCTCACGTCCCAGATGAAAGTTCTGTTGAGGGTGGGCAGCGTCGATGTTGAGGGCTGAAGCTGAACCTCGCCAAACGGACAGGGGCCTGCCATGCAGTCTGAAACACAGTCACAAAAGCTCGCTTGGTCACAAACACTACGGGGCCACTCACTGCCTCCCCTGACCCCTGGGGCGATTGCTGGGGGCCCCCCCGGCAGGCAGATGCACGATCTCCTGGCTGTGCCTGTGTCAGTGGCCCAGAGCTAGCTCACTCTTCTTGGGGGGCGTATGTGTGCTCGGGCTGGGGGAGCCCCTTTGGGCTAGAGAGCCTGAGGGGGCGCCCTGCACCTGCTTCCCCTCCCATGGTGGGTAGCAGCCCACAGCCAGTCACCGCCCGCAAGGCAGGGGTGAACCAGCCAAGCCTGACCTCCTCCCTTCGAGTGACACAACCTGGCGAGGCCTTCCTGGAAGCCGGACGGAGACCCTTTGTGACAGAACCAGTGCGATGGGCTAGCCCAGGTCCCCTGGGTCTGAGACAGTCACGGTTTCACTGTTCCAAAGGCACAGTGCCGAGTTCCACCTTTCAAAACTGGTTTTTCCATCCACATACTCCTCAACACACTGAGAACACTCTGAACTTACGAGCCCCCTTAATGGCTGGAGCCCAGAGGCCCAGTGATTGTCCTGCCTCGTGGCTGTAATGCTGCTGTTTTACCACCACTGCAGTTGAATTTTTCCTTTTTTAAAAGCTAATAGCCAAATGACATCCTTTGATGTATTTTGTTTCCTAAGCCTTTTATTTTTTTTTTATTTTTTTAAAGATTTTATTTATTTATTCATGAGAGACACACACACACACACACACACACACAGAGAGAGAGAGAGGCAGAGACACAGGCAGAGGGAGAAGCAGACTCCATGCAGGGAGCCCGACGTGGGACTCGATCCCGGGTCTCCAGGACCACACCCCGGGCTGAATGCGACACTAAACCACTGAGCCACCGGGGCTGCCCCTGTTTCCTAAGCCTTTTAAAACAAAGCAAGAAATGTTGCTCGCAAGGAAGAAATGGGCCTGTGGAAGAAGTGATGAAGGCAGATGGAACAGGGAGACTTGGTTGTGTCCAGTGTGGGGAATCTGAAAGGTGCAGTGGCTTCAGGCCCCTGTTGCAGGGATCTTCCTGCTCCTAGTGCTGCTCCATTGGGGTGTCTGAAAGGACTGCCAACTTGAAGTGGGATTATGGGAGAATTTCAGAGCTGGCTAGGACCTCTGGGGTCACTCACACTCAAACTCTCAATTTTGCAAAGTACTCCTTGGAATCTGGGTGACCAGCATGTTTGCAGTGCACACAATCCCGGGACGAAAGCTCAGGCTGTGTTTGGTCTGCCTGAGCTCTTGCAACACATTGCGTTGCCTAACCCATGAAACGGGGTGAGATGATAAGGTGACAAAGGTGGCTAAAATTAGTTTTTGTGTATGGGCAAAGATAGGACCTATTTTTAGGAGCTCATGGAGACTTCATGATATTAAGCCACCTTTGGGGCGCCTGGGTGGCTCAGTAGGTTAAGTATCTGCTTTCGGCTCAGGTCATGATTCCGGGCTTGGATTCCAGTCCTACGTCAGGCTCCCTGTCCACCAAGATGTCTGCTTCTCCCCCGGCCTCTCCCACCAGCTTGTGCTCTCACGCTCTATCTCTCTCTTTCTCTCAGATGAACAAATAAAATCTTTAAAAAAAAAAAAAAGCCACCTTTTTCAGAGCTTTCCATCCATCCATACCTCCAAGTGCCCAGGGCCACATGGATTAGCTCCTGCTGGGGGTCTCCTGAGATCTCTTCACCCTTTTTATTTTTTTTAATTTTTAAAAAAGATTTTATCTATTTATTCACGAGAGATACATAGAGACAGAGACATAGGCAGAGGGAGAAGCAGGCTCCATGCAGGGAGCCCGATGCGGGACTCGATCCCCGGACACCAGGATCACGCCCTGAGCTGAAGGCAGATACCCAACCGCTGAGCCGCCCAGGCGTACCCCTTCACCCTCTTTAGGCAGTGATTTTCTTTTTTATGCTCTGGCACATTTTGATATTGGGGTTTTAAGAGCCTTATTACATTAACTAAGAAAATCCACCTCTTTCCGTGTTCTCGAACAGGGGTCAGCAAGTCACAGCTCATGAGCCCAGTTCAGCACAATCCCTACCACCGAGCATAAAGATGTGGGATGTCACTGCCCAGGCGTTTCCCTACTACCAGTGGCTGACTCACGCTGCAACAGTGGAGCCCAGTGGTTGGGACAAAGATGATCTGAGATATTTACTATTCAGCCTTTACCTCCTCTGGAATGGTTTCAATATCACAAGAACTTATCTGCCTGAAGTTTTACAGGATCCTCTATGAAACCATGTCTAACTAACCCAAACCCTGCTTTCCCCCCTCTTGGACGTGGTTTCCAATCTCCTCTTCCATTATTTATTTTTTCAGGTTCCCTAATTTTCTATGAGTCAATCTGGCTCACAACACTTTCCCTGCAAATTATTCCTTTTATTCAGATTTTCATACTTATTATAATAATGTTGTACATAGTCTCTTTTAGAAATTGGCTCTGCAAATGTCATTCAATCAACATTTATCCTTTCAATGCTGTATATTTGTATTTTTCTCTTTCTTTTTTTCCAGAGGACTAATCAAGATGTGTCTATTTAATTAGTCTTTATAAAAACCATGCCTTAGCTTGAGTTATCAGATGTAGTTCTAAAGCTGCTGGTAATACTTTAATTGCTCCTTTTGTTTTTCTGAACTTCTTTTTTCTAAGGTTTATTGTACTCCCTTTTCTTATCTATTGCCCGATTCATTAATTTTCAATGAAAGGCAAAATAAATTTTTCTGGGTATGGCTTTGATTGGATCTCAAATAGTGTTCTCCTTGTTGTTATGACCTCTAGGTTCCTAGCCAACATGCTCACCTAAAGCAATTGGGAAATGATAGATTTAATTCTTTCTGCCTGGTGATTATACCTTATGTCAATCTCCTATCCTAAATTCAAATTATAAGGAATAACAATAATCCCAAATAGCCATAGTTTGTTACCTTGTGTGTCAAACATTTTGAGTCCATTAGTTTATTTCACCCTCAAGAAAGCCCTGTTGGTTGGTACAATGACTTATTTTACAGTTGAAAAAAAACCAAGTCACAAAGCAGTTAAGTGACTCATTCAAAGCCACGTGATGAGCTCACATGATCAGGAGCCTAAAGCTTGAAGCCAGATCTAGCTCTCTCAGCCTTAAAGCTACTGTTTACCCCATTGTGTCTCTCGGACCCACCTTACCACACTTATGTCCTCAACCTTCCAATTTCTTTCTTTTTTTAAAGATTTTTAAGTAATATCTACACCCAGTGTGAAACTTTACCCTACAACCCTGAGATCAAGAGTCATAGGCTCCACCAATTGAGCCACCTGGGCGTTCCCAATTTCTTTGTCTTTCAACTCCTTTGCTTTTTTTTTTAAAAAATATTTTATTTATTTATTCATGAGACACACACACACACACACACACACACACAGAGGCAGAGACACAGGCCGGAGGAGAAGCAGGCCCCAAGCAGGGAGCCCGAGGGACTCGATCCTGGGTCTCCAGGATCACGCCCTGGGCTGAAGGCAGCGCTAAACCGCTGAGCCACCTGGGCTGCCCCTCCCTTGCTTTTTTGCTCTTCATCAGCAACATTTTAGCTTAAAATTAAATTAGTTAATTTAAATTTGAATTGAATTAGGTTTAAAACTTTTTTTTAAACAATCTTTTTATTTTTTTTAAAGATTTTATTTATTTATTCATGAGAGACACACAGAGAGACAGAGAGAGAGAGAGAGAGAGAGAGAGACGCAGAGACACAGGCAGAGGGAGAAGCAGGCTCCATGCAGGGAGCCTGATGTGGGACTTGATCCGGGACTCCAGGATCACGCCCGGCCAAAGGCAGGCACTAAACCACTGAGCCACCCAGGGATCCCCCAAAACTTTTTTTTTTTTTAAGATTTTATTTATTTATTCATGAGAGACACACACACACACAGAGGCTGAGACACAGGCAGAGGGAGAAGCAGGCTCCATGCAAGGAGCCTGATGTGGGACTTGATCTTGGGTCCCCAGGATCACACCCTGGGCTGCAGGCGGTGCTAAACCGCTTCGCCACCAGGGCTGTCCCAAAACTTTTTTTAAAAAAGATTTTATTTATTTGTTTGAGAGGGAGTGAGTGAGAGAGGGAGCATGAGCAGGGGCAGGAGCAGAGGGAGAGGGAGAAGCAGGCTCCCCTCTGAGCAGGGAGCCTGATGCAGAATTCAATCCCAGGACTCTGGGATCATGACCTGAGCTAAAGGCAGACACTTAACGGTTTGAGCCACCCAGGTGCCCCTGAACTAAATTAGCTTTAAAGTTTTAGTTTAACAACTTTAAACTTTAGTTTAAAAACTTACGGCACCTCAGCTGGAGCATCCCAGACCTGAAGCTTCGAAGATCCTTAGCTCTGTCAAGAAACAGTGTGGCACAGGGGTGGCAGGTAAAGCCTGGGGCCAGCGTACCTGGGTTCTTGTCCTGCTGTGACTCATTAGCCATGCTAACTTAGGTGAGTTTTTGTGTTTCTCAGAGAGCTGTTTTGTAGATTCAACAACTTAAACCGTGGAAAGCACTGAGAACCACAAACAGCCACATACCAGCTAAATAGAGCATGGGGTTTCAGCATTTGAGGCTGGTTTAGCCCCAGAAAGAGAGGCAGGGAGGCCAAACAGTTGGTGAGTGTGTACTTACCAATATTCTTCTGGATATCAATGACAAAGTGATTCTCTGGGTCCTGGCAGCTGAAGGAAAAGATCTCTTTTTCTCCAGATTTGATGGTCAACGTGGTTTTATGTCTTTTAGAATTGATGATGTAACAGGGCTTCACTGGCAGAGCTGGGGTCCCAGGCTTTATGAAAACTGTAATGCCACTTCCTTGTGGCAGGGCAATCTCAGAAGCTTCTAGAGGAAGGAAGAAACATGGAGTGAGCAGGACAATTTAGGTCTCCAAACTTACTGCCGTCCCCTCTGTTGGTCCAGGAAGGATAAACCCTCTTTGACAACTTTGTTCCCTCCCTCCTGGTCTGAGAAGGGAGGTGATGTAACATGACAGTGCTATCCTGACCAATGGGAAAGAAGCAGGCTATTGCTGATGGGGTGTTGACAAGTGTCTCATTTGCATTATTATTTTTTCTAAAACTTAAAAACACCGGACCACTTCCTAAATGTTTTGAGCAGTGAGCACAGATACCCCATCTGTGTAGCATTAAATAGCAATCAGAGAAACTGTCACACCTCTTCTCATATGACTAGACGAAAGTCCATGTACAGAAACCGTCTATCTATACAGGGACATATTTGTTGGCAAAGAGCTGCTGTCTCCTGCTCTGAGAGCTTTACATGCCCAGTATATACATGTAAACCATAGTGGAGGCTGGGAAGAAAAAAAAAATTTTTTTTTGTTTTTTTAAGAAAAAATTTTTTAAAAAGGTTTTATTTATTTATTTGAGAGAGCAGTGGGGAGGGGTAGAAGGAGAGGGAGAAGCAGACTCTTCCCAGAGCAGGGAGAGGGACTGGGGCTGATCCCAGCACCTCAAGATCATGATCTGGGCAGAAACCAAGAGTCAGACGCTTAACCAACTGAGTCACCCAGATGCCCCTAAAAAGTTACTTATTTTATTTATTTTTATTTTTATTTATTTATTTTTAAAGATTTATTTATTCATTCGTGAGAGACACAGAGAGAAAAAGAGGCAGAGGCACAGGCAGAGGGAGAAGCAGGCTCCACGCAGGGAGCCCGACGTGGGACTCGATCCCGGGACTCCAGGATCACACCCTAGGCCAAAGGTGGTGCTAAACCGCTGAGCCACCCAGGCTGCCCCCTATTTTGTTTTTAAAAAGATTTTATTTATTTATTTGAGAGAGCGAGAGAGCACAAGCAGGGGGAGGGGCAGAGGGAGAGCGAGAAGCAGGCTCCTTGCTGAGGAGGGACACCCACGCAAGGCTTGATCCCAGGACCCTGGGATCATGATCTGAGCTGAAAGCACACGCTTAACCAACTGAGCCACCCAAGTGCCCCTAAAAATTTATTCTTTAAAATCAACTTGAGATATAATTCATATACGTTAAAAAGGGCCCACTCATTTTAAGAGTTGTAACAAATGAATATACATGTGACCAGCACAATAGTCAAGATATAAAAACTTTTCATGACCCCTTTTCATGTCCCTTTATGGTCAACCTTGGCTTTTGGTCCCAGAAAACTATCCATTGCCTGATCTAGACCCTCCTATAAACAGAATCCTACAGTGTATTCTCTTTTGTACCTGGTTTCTTTGCCCAGCACGCTTGTGAGTTTAATCCACGTTTCCGCAGGGATTGGTAGTGTGTTTCTTTTTACTGATAAGTAGTATTCCATCATCACCATAAACTACGGTTTATTTATCCATGCACCTGATGAGTGACATTTCAGGTTTTCTAGTTTTTGACCAGCCATGTGCTTTAATGTTATCCAAACTACTAGCCTGCATGAGTGTCATATACATTTTCCCTGTCACGGGAAGGTATGAGCACACTTGTATTCCCCAGGCCAGCTGCTGTGTGTGATCATACATTGGGACTACTGTCAACGTCTTCTTGGGAACCTGTCTCCCTTGTTCGCTCTGCTGTAGCCTGGCCAGCCGGCAGCTCTTTATATAGTGTGGGAATTGATCTGTGATAACGAACTGCAAATATTCTCTCCATTTTACCATTAAGACCTTTACCCTCTTTGGGCCTCTGTTCCTTATTCGTAAAATGAGGGGGTTGGGCTAGAATAACTCTACTTACATTTCCTGCCAGCTCCCAGTCTATGACTAGTATCTGACTAAGTGAGAAGTGACTTTGCAACTGTAAGCATTCCAAACCACTGCCCAGCAGTGACACATGTCTCAGAGCGCCAGGGCACCAGCTCAGGTGCCTCCCTGATTTTGCTTTCAAGATGGCTTAGGTGCATTTTTTGGAGCAGAATGTCCCAATCTCTCCACCTTTAGCTTGTACTCCCTCTCTTCTTTGATCACTGTGCTCAGGCCACCTTTGCTTTCTTTCTTGAAAACACTAACCTCAAAAACAAAAACAAAAACCCACTAATCTCTCTCCCATCCCCAGGGCCTTTGCACATGCTGGTTCTGATTTCTTTCTTTTTTAAAGACTTATTTATTTATTTATTTGAGCAGGGAGCCTGACATGGGGCTTGATCCCAGGACCCCAAGATCATGACCTGAGCTGAAGGCAGACGCTTAACCAACTGAGCCACTCTGGCGCTCTGGGTCCTGATTTCTAAAATGTTCTTTCTCTAGCAAGACTTGGGTCCTTTTTGTCATTCCAGTCTCAGCTCAAAGGTCATCTCCTCAGAGCAGCCTTCCCTGACCAGCCCCCTCAAGGGCTCCCCTCACCTCCCACTTCCAGTCTTCCTGCTTTATGTCCCTCCCCGCTCTAGTCTTTGAGAGCACGTTGTTACTTGTTCATCTGTTCTTGCTGTCCATGATCAGAATGTGAGCTCCTTCCTACCGGAAGGCAGCAAGAATTTGCCTGCCTTTTTCAGTGGTAGCCTCGGGATCCAGCCAGTGCCTGGTGCCCGTGTGGAAGCAGAAGTCACAAGCCTCTCAGCAGCTCCGGGGAAAACGAAAGTCTCCAAATTCTTGTCTTGGCTGCCTCTGGATGTACCTCACAGACATACCACCCCTCCAGGATTTCAGTCTGGGCTAATAAATCTTGGTGGGAACCAGGGGCTCCGAGCTTCTTAATTAACCGTGAAAACACTCTCTGAGGCAGAGGTTTATTTACTCCAATGCTTCATTTTCAAGCCGTGTAGCCATTTAGAATCTTCTGAGATGAGAGCTGAAGGCCCAGGGGTTCTTTAAAACATCAGATGAAAATGAATCTAGATCCGTGTTCAGAAACCCAGTTGTCAGACTGATATTCAACCGGTATATGTCAACCTTCTGTTCTTCTTCTATAATTGTAAAAATGTCTTTACCATGTTATTTGCAAAAAATTCTTGGGACACTCAGTCTCGGGAAGGCATGGCATGCTCTCTCGTGGCCTCCAACCCCGAGGCTCCAGTCGGGCTAATTCACCATCAAGGGAAGCCATGTCTAGTCTCAGGACTGCAGCCCAGCTAGCTAGGTTATCAATTTCTTCTCCATTCTTATTTCTCCCTTGTGTTTACACCCGTTGGCCACAGCTTTATTATTATTATTATTTTTTAAAGATTTCATCTATTTATTAATGAGAGGCACAGAGAGAGAAAAAGAGGCAGAGACACAGGCAGAGGGAGAAGCAGGCTCCATGCAGGGAGCCCAACATGGGACTGGATCTGGGGTCTCTAGGATCAGGCCCTGAACTGAAGGCGGCGCTAAACCGCTGAGCCACCAGGGCTGCCCATGGCCACAGCATTATTTAAAAATTCCTCACTCGAGGCACCTGGGTGGCTCAGTCAATCATGCATCTGGCTCTTGATTTCAGCTCAGGTCATGATTTCAGGGTCTTGAGATGAGACTGCATTGGGCTCCATGCTGAGCGGGGACTCTGCTTGGAATTCTCTCCCTCTCTCCCTGCCCTTCCCCCTGCCCCTTTACCAATGCATGTGTTTGAGCAAGCTCGCTCTCTCAAAATAAATTTTAAAAAATTTCAAATTAAGTGTTAGACTCTAAGCAGATCAGCAGTTGCCTGATGGGGATGTAGGGGGAGGTGGGGGCAGAGGATAGAGGCACCAGGGGGAGAGGAGCCTTTGCAGGATGAAAGAACCACTCTGTATCTTGACCATGGAGGTGATTACACATTGTATGCAAATGCCACAATTCATCAAACTGTACACTTAAAATTGGTGAAGTTGATTATAGATGTAAATTATGCCTTAATAAACAAAAAAAAAAGGGAAAAAACATGTATTAGGAAGATTGTGTTTTTACACAAAGTAGGCACTTAATAAATGAAACAAAGGGTTGTCATGACCATAGTTAAAATATGGTTTAATAATATTTTGGAGTGGGCCTTGTTTCTCAAACGGTATGTGTGATATTTTCAAATATCTTTAAATTAGATTTCAAGAACAAGGCTGATCTCACCACGATGTCTCCGCTCAGCTTTTCCTTCCTACAGGCCTGTACCCCCAACTAATTCTGGGTGTATAACAATCTGTTCTATTCTTGATGACAGCCAAAGAAAAATGGATAATCTCTTTTAGAAAATTATTTTTCAGGGTGCCTGGGTGGCTCAGTCAGTTGGGAGGATCCTGGGATCGAGCCCTGCATCAGGCTCCCTGCTCAGTGGGAGGTTCTGCTTCTCCCTCTGCTTGTGCTCTCTCTCTCTTGCTCTCAAATAAATAAATAAATAAATAAAGTATCTTAAAAGAAAAGAAAAATTATTTTTCTTTTAGAATCTTCAGAATTGTCTGGGTTCATAATATGTTCTAGGGGCCCATGCCTGATGCAAATGATTTAATGACAAAAATCTCTGGAGTTCCCGCCCCTAGGGAGTTAATAGTCTAGATGAGGGGTTTCTTTTGTTTTGTCTTTTTGTTGTTGTTGTTTTTTTTCAAGATTTTATTTATTCATGAGAGACACACACACACACACACACACACAGAGGCAGAGACACAGGCAGAGGGAGAAGCAGGCTCCATGCAGGGAGCCCGACGTGGGACTTGAGCCCAGGTTCCCAGGATCAGGCCCTGGGCAGAAGGCGGCGCTAAACCGCTGAGCCACCCGGTCTGCCGTTTTTGTTTTTGTTTTTAAAATATTTATTTATTTATTTACTTGAGAGAGAAATTGGGAGGAGGGGCAGAGGGGGAGAGAGAAAATCTCAAGCAGAGTCCCTGCTGACCTCAGAGCCCAATGTGGGGTTCCATCCCCCAACCCAGAGATCATGACCTGAGCAGAAACCAAGTCAGACACTCAATCGACTGAGCCACCCAGGGGTTTCTAAATGGTCTCTGGAAGGCTTCAAGAATGATAAAATCCCAGGGTCCAGGATGCTCATCACAGGACCTGGGAATCTATATTGGAAACACTTTTTTTCCCTTTGTGCTAGGAGGTAGGGATTCATTTTTACTATTTTTTCTCATATGGAAAGCCAACTGAACACACCAATCCTTCTTTCATGAATTGCAAATGCTACCTGTTTATTTATATTTTTTATTTTGGGTCTAAATAACTGAGATTTTCAGGGATCCCTGGGTGGCTCAGCAGTTTGGCACCTGCCTTCTGCCCAGGGCATGATCCTGGAGTCCAGGGATCGAGTCCTGCATCCGGCTCCCTGCATGGAGCCTGCTTCTCCCTCTGCCTATGTCTCTGCCTCTCTCTGTCTCTCTCTGTGTCTCTTATAAATAAATAAATAAATAAATAAATAAATAAATAAATAAATAAATAAAATCTTAAAAAAAATAACCGAGATTTTCATTCTAACTCATTTTGCCAACCAAGAAGATGAACCATTGAAAGGGATCAATGGGTCACTTCAGGTGAGCATTATTTTTTATCATCTCACCATGTTTCTGCCGCCCCAGTGGCCAACCCAGTACATTCCACCACACAGCCATGGTTCACAGCTCTCCTCAGTACCCCAGATCAGAGAATCCCTACCCAGCTTCCCAGCTCACTGCCCAGAGGAAACACACACACACAGTAAAGCCAAAGCTCACCCACTTTTGCAATAGGAGGGGATGATTTACGTGACAGGCTGTTTCCTGGGGTCATGGCCAAGGACACATCACCCACGGGACTGCCTCCCTCATCCTCAATGATGTATATATTAGCAGAGGGGGCAGATGGGGAGTGAGAGGCTAAAGATCCAACTATGGACATGCTTGATTTCTGGACTCCCCTTACTCACCTACACCCAGCTCCACCATTCCGTAGCAGAGACCCTCATGGCTTGAGTAAAATAACATAACTCATCACAGATGCTTTGAGTTTGAGAATGACATGTTGCTTGCATATTTCCCTCTTCTACACTCACCATCATTAATCCTACCTTGAAACCGGAAATCCCAACACTGTGGAATAAATCTCAGCCATCCACCACAGCCACCCCCAACCAGGTCAGCACATGTGAGGGCTTGACAAATGCAGTGTAGTTTAAAGAAAGTGATTGGATGTTTTCTCCTTCAGCATCTCTTTCTTTTGCCTCCCCAGGAACTTGGTATTTCTCTGGAGTAGTATTTGGGAAGATCTATTATCCAGGTTCACAGAAACTCAGACAATGCTCTAAATTCTGGCAGATTTTGAGGTCTTCCGGGTTGAAAGACATCCAAGCCAAGGCTCGTGGAAGCAGCGTGTGGGCTCCCAGGCTCCCAGCTGGTGCTCATGAATCACACCTCTCTTCTTCAGTCTCCTGCCTTCGACCTCTCCTTATTAGGACAACTTTGTTAGTTTCTGCTTCACCAGCAGCTTCTCTGGCGGGAATTTCTGATAGTTTTAATCACCAATTATTATTCACCATTCATTAATCACCATATCACAGGATATTATACAAATGCCCCTGTTATATCTTCACCCTGCTGTCCTATTTCTTTCTTTGCAAGGGACACGCATCCAAGGAAAAGAGACTCCGAGAAAAGGATTCCAACAGACATAAATTGGGGAAGTTATTTGCTCTCAGATTTGTCAAGAACAGTTTAAAAGACTGACAAATGTGCTTTAAAGATTTTTTAGATGGGTCAGAACCAGCGGCCTTAATTCTTGGGTGTGGTTCCTTGGCAGGAGCTTGACTTCCATTCACTCTCTGTCCACCAAAGACAGACCAAGCAGCTCCCAGCAGGGCCTGGGTCCAGCCCAGGCAGGAGGGGACACTATTAGGACACCTATTTAGATGGATGATGTCTTGCAGGAGAGCCCAGGATGTCGAGGGAGACAAAATGCAGAAGCCGAATGGTACAATCATGAATCAGCGTGGCTGATCAGTCACAGCCTGTGTGGGAGTCAGATTCCAAAGCAAGTCTGTCTATAAGAGGAAGAGTCTTTCTGGCCAAAACAGCCCCATCCCCATCCTCTCTTAGGAAGATGTCTCATTGCACATCCACACCCCTCTCTCAAGTCCATTGGCTCTGGCTGTTGTTTGCTCATCCGTGGAGCGGATCCCTGCTTCTCGGGTTGAGCACCAGACAAAGTAAGGATTTGATTTTAGGCACCAGGTTTGCAAAATACATTTTGTTAAACTGTAGATGATCCCTCGGGGCATGGGATGCTCAGACCACGAGAGCCTGAGGAAGTGACATTAGCAGAAGGGACAGTGCTCTCAAATAAAGAGAGCCTCACACCTCTCCGCCTCACATCCACCCTGTGGCGACATTCACACCTTTTATACAGTCTCTTCTGCTTTTAGTCCCTGCAGAAAGCAGTTGCTGAATTCATGTAAGCTGAGTATACATGTGCCTGCCTGCCCCGCCAGACCCCACCTGATAGCCAGTGACTTGAAGGCACCAGGGAAAATCGAGGAACTCTGAAGACACTGAGGGTCAGCTATTCACAGTCTAGGGGTGGTGGTCAAGGAAGGCTTCCCATTGGAGGCACAACTTAAGGTGGATCTTGAAAAATCAATAGAAGTTTGCCAGCCAGGGATAGTGAGATGGGTGTCAGGAAGGATAGGTGGAGGGAACAGCAGGTGCAAAGACACAGTGGTATGAAGAACATGGATCCAAGGTATTTGTTCTGGCTGGAGGGCAAGAAATATGTGGGAAGAAGAGGCTGGAGACAGACAGGGGACAGGCTGGGAAGGGGCGTGGTCATGGCCTTGCAGTTTGGGCTTCCCTCTGTGGACTAGCATAACTTAGCAGCTTTGCATGATAGTTAAGAGCTTAGATTCTAGAATCTGACTGCTTGGGATGGATTCCTGGCTCTATCACTCACTAACTGTGTCTCCTTGGGCAAATACCTTAACTTTTCTGTACCTCACATTCCTCATCTGCAAATGGAGAGAATACTGGCATTATTGTAAGGACTAAAAGAGTTAATACCTATGAAGTTGCTTAGAACGGTGCCAGGTAGAGATCAAGGTTAGCTGCTATTATTGTTGATAGTTGAAAGCCCAGGGCTGGGCGGGGAGGAGGGTGAGGCAGGTGAGGCACCTTGGGGCAAGCTTGAAGGAAGCCTTCCCTCGCAGGGTTGTGCAAGTGTGGAGGCCTCCCTAGCTTTTCCACGCCTTCCTTGCCCTGGCTCGGCCCTATTCACTGCTTATCGAACCTTTTCTATGTATGTTGACTTGTGGGATCCAGTAACCCTTTGTGGCTCAGAGATATGACCTTGCTTCCCCATGTCTGATGAACAAAGGAGGCAGCTGGGACACTCTGCTTGACCCCAGCACCCCTGTGCTGGCTGCTCGCCCGGAAGGCCCCCCTGAGCTGCCCTCTGGGAAGCTGCCAAGGTTGGTCGAAGTGCCGCTGTCCTTAGGAAGTTCATGGAGTTGCTGATTGACACCAGGGGCTAGGCATCACCAACAACATAACCCATTTAAGGGGGTCTGCTGTGGGGAGGGGGTATTGGACTGTCACACCACCAAATTCAGAATCTTACTAATCCCATGGACCTGGGGCAGTAAGGCCAGCAGACAGAGGAGGGACATCTGGTTTAGACACCCCAAGTCCTCCTGGCATCTGCTTGGCCAGGTCTATTTACATCCTGGTCAGCTGAAGGGAAAGTCTTAGCAATGGTAGGAAGTCGCCTGTCTGCCCACCCGTAAAGAATTAACCGTTCACAGTTACATAAAACAGAACACAATGGAAGTTGCTGTTTCTGGAACTAACCAGTCTCTCTTGGATGAGAAGCCTCTGGACTCTAGGCACCAGGCATGCCTACATAATAATTATGATGAACACCCAATGAGTGATGAGTACGTGCAGTCTCTGCTCATATTCGGTAAAAGTATTTATAAATCCCCACCACCCCCACAGAGTGGTTCTAATATTAATGCCCATTTTACAAACAAAGAAGTTGAGGCTCTGAGAGCTTAAGTAATCTGCTCAGGGGTATATGATTAGTAAGAGGCGAGGCCGGGTTCTGTGTCCAAGCGGTATGACACTGGAGCCCAGAAGGACACCCAGCGTGAGAGATGACCACTCTGCGGAGCTGGCTCTGCCCAAGGACTTCCACTCTCAGCCAGGGACTTTGTGAGAATGGTTTGTTCTCACCGCCAATCAGTCAGGATGGAATAAAACATGCTCTGGCTGCTGGGTCTCCAGGGGATCTCCGGGATTATCAAAAGGGAAAGATGTTAGTTTAAAATGGCCAAATAGCCACCCTGCATTAGCAGAAATCATTCATCATGTCAAAGTAATTTGCAACTCTAGTCTGAATTTAAACGTAAGATTTAAAGCTCCCTGGAGCTCAAAATGTTTGGGATGTGGTTCTCTTTTTGTGCATCTTCTTGGACAGGTCTCAGCGCAAGGACACAAGGAAAGGAAATTGGCATGTTTAGGTGCTAACGGTTTCGCAGCTCTGTGGGGTCTGCCTAGGGGTTGTGGGATGGGAGGCATGTGGCCAAGCTGGTGGCAAAGAAAGAGCAGCCACATTTCTGGTAGAAAGAACTGGGTATAAAGAGCTAATGCCAGGTCTCGGTGGAAAAGCATCCTGCAGAAGTCTGGACCCATTGGGCGCACTTCTTGAGGCCACTGTCAGATTCAGCAGGCAAATTCAGACTCAATAGGCAAATTCAGGAGAATTCCCCAAGTCCCCATCTACTGAATTTCCTTCTTGTTTAGTTGGAGTGGATGAATCTCAACCCAGGCCTCCAGTTTGGCTTGGCAGGGAATATATGCTCCTGGATAGAGACCCTCACCCATTCTTCATTGGTTTGGAAATCAAGCAAGCCCTGATAAGGCACACCAACACCTCCCACCACTACTTAGTCTCCCTTTCCACTCCAGCAGCCTCACTCCCCAGACTGGCTGGGACAAAGCTGCCTGCTGAGGCAGCAAGACAAAGGGATATGGAATGATGGCTGCCCACAAGGCACCCCACAAAGATGCTGGGGCAAGTGTGGTGGTAGGGGTTGGGCTGGGGGAATGCTTCAGGCTACTATTGGAAGTCCAGAGGAGGGGGTGGGTAACAGGACAGGTGACCATTTTCCAGCTCCAAACAGCATGGGTACCTCCCAACTGAGGATGCTGGGCCATGGTGGCCACAAGAACTCACTGACCATGGCCCCATTAGAGCTTACAGGTTCTCCAAAGGTAAGGGTCTCACTTTAAGCTCATGTACTAAACACTGCAGTGAACAGCTAACCTACCTGCAAGGGCTGGACATTGACCACAGTTATAAATAAAAGGCCTGGGGGTGAATAAGCACCACCTCCCACCAGGGAAAGGGTAGGACTGTGACATAGGACCTCATTGGGGAGGTCAGGGCAGGGAAGACGGCAAGCACAGCAACAGTAGAAGGGCCACAGACAATTGGTGTTGCAGTTTTGATGAAGGCTGATTTCTGGCCACATGACCCAAGGTAATGATGAGCTGCTGTCCAGGCCAGGTGCCTTCCTGAGTCACATCTGGGGATTTCAGGGTTCCAAGGATGTTACATTCCCACCCCCTCAGTGAAAGAGACCCACAGGTATCTTTAAAATAGTTTACCATTTCCATGGCTCTTAGAGTAATTCCAAAGGACAAGATAAACTAAAGTTCAAAGAGCAATGTGAAAAGCAATTTGTGTGTAACCCGAGTCAATCCAACTTGCTGAAATAGTTGATCAAAACAGAGGACGGTTATGTCTACCCATTCACTTCCTACTCTTAATTCCCAAACTCTTTAAGACAAAAATTTATACACACAGATGCAAGTTGTTCATTTTTTAAAAAAGATCTTATTTATTTATTCATAAGAGACACACACAGAGAGAGAGTCAGAGACACAGTCAGAGGGAGAAGCAGGCTCCATGCAGGGAGCCTGACGTGGGACTTGATCCCGGGACTCCAGGATCACGCCCTGGGCTGAAGGCAGCGCTAAACCGCTGAGCCACCCAGGCTTCCCAGTTGTTCATTTTCTAAAGTAACCGAATGATCCTCTGAAGAGGACAAGAGCAATCAACTGTCTGCAGGGCTTGTGATTTGAATTATTTTTCCAAAATGGTGATGGGTGTGCATATCCAAACCCTTCTGCTGTATTCTTCCCTTTTATGATCAAAGACACACCCCATTTTAGAGATGCATGTTAGAGACCCCAACTAGGCTGTGGACTATCCTCCGCACCACGGTCTGGAGCAAATGAATCCATCTACATATAAATCTCTCTGGGACTGTGGCCAACCCCAAACACGGGCTTTCACATTTAATTCCAGATTGAAGCAAATTGCACTGGGTGAAGGAATAATTTCAAAGAGGGCTACAGAGGGAGAAAAAGTTGCATCATAACAGACTTCGAACATGGGAATCGCAGAATTAAACAACAAACATAACTCAGCTTATGACCACTATGAATAATTCATGATATGCTAACATGCCATAAGGCCAGTTTAAATCACATTTACATTTTATGAAATGTTAAAAAGATTCATTTTGTTAGACCCTGAAGTGTGAGTTACCATGACTGTGAAAGTCACTAAAGATCCCATGGATGGATGGGGAAGAATCAAAGAAGCAAGTTGAAGAACCCATCTGTATGCATGCTCATGGACAAACACAGGACAGCGGACCCAGAGTTCCCCTTGCCCAACTGCCAAATGCTTAGCAGTTGCTGGATCTCTAATTTCCTTAGTGTTCCAGCCCTAAAGTACTTTGTTCCCATGGCCCTGCCTTGCCAATGGAGATTAGTTGTCCAGGTTCTTCTGATACAAAGTCAGCAGAGAGTTGGGCAGCCCGGGTGGCTCAGAGGTTTAGTGCCACCTTCAGCCCAGGGCCTGATCCTGGAGACCCGGGATCAAGTCCTGTGTCGGGCTCCCTGCATGGAGCCTGCTTCTCCCTCTACCTGTGTCTCTGCCTTTCTCTCTCTGTGTGGGTCTCTCATGAATAAATAAATAAAATCTTTAAAACAAACAAAAACAAACAAACAAAAAGTTAGCAGAGATGACTGCACAAGAATCCATACACAAAAGACTACATGTGGTAGGAATCCATTTGTATCAAGTTCGGAAGAAAAACCAACCTGTACTTACATAAGTCAGAACAGTGATCCTCTGGGAGACAGGTATTAACAAGGAAGGAAAAACTCTGGGGTACTGGAAGTATACACACACACACACACACACACACACACAAATATGTATGCATGTATATACATATGGAAAATGTATCAAGCTGTACACTTTTTATGTATTTTTTATGCCTCAAAAAAAGTTTTTAATCTCCCACCCCCAAAAGGCTATTTGAAACCTGCCCTGATGAGAGACTCAAACCCTCTACCCCGGCCTCCTTCTGTCCTCCTGGGCATGCACCAAACCTCTTCTGAGTCCCTCTTTGTGCTTGCAGAGTGCTGAGTACCAGCTCTTGTCCACAAACAATTCAAAATCTCTGCCCTCCAGGTCTTAGGCTCTTGCAGAGTTTCACACTTCTGGCTACAACAAACTGTTTTTTTTTTTTTTTTTTTAGATTTTTATTTATTTATTCCTGAGAGACACAAATAGAAACAGAGACATAGAGGGAGAAGCAGGCTTCATGCAGGGGGCCTGATGTGGGACTCAATCCCAGGACTCCAGGATCATGCCCTGGGCTGAAGGCAGACGCTAAACCACCGAGCCACCCAGGCACCCCAACAAACTGTTGTTTATTCAACTCCGAAGAAGGAGGATGAAAACCTGTTGGGCTCTGATTGAAGCCTGAGTAGTGGTCTGAACCTGGTGTGCAATGAGTTAGGCTTGTGCATCCATGTGGGAGGGACGCTGTGGGGTGTGCCAAGACTTCCTTTGAGGGTAGGGTTGGAAGCAGATGTGCTGGTAGGTACATGTTACAAAGCAAGGCTTGGGACCATAGGGGTGCTTCACTTAATTGTGGTAAAAAATAAAAAAGGGAAGAGAGTACTCATCCTTCCACTACCCACAAATAAACCCCACATACATTCTTCTTTTTTTCTCCTCCTCCTCTTCTTCTTTTTCTTTTTCTTCTTCTTCTTCTTCTTCTTCTTCTTCTTCTTCTTCTTCTTCTTCTATTTATTTATTTAAGAGAGAGAGTATGCAGGGAGGGCAGAGGGAGAGAAGAAGACTCTGCTAAGTGCAGAGCCTGATATAAGGCTCAAACTCACAATCCTGAGATCATGACCTGAGCCAAAATCAAGAGTCAGATGCTCAACCAATTGAAGCACTCAGGTGCTCTGGAGCTTTCCCTTCTGAGCTGAGTTACCATTATGGTGCTTGTCAAGTGGACTGCTTGTCTGGAAGTGTACATCAATGAGGATGTCCAAACACATTGTATTTACTGTAAAACTTTAGTGTCCAGATGCTGGAAGGTGACAGGGAGACAGGTGAGTGGGTCAGAGGGAAGGTGATGATGTGGTCAAGAGAGCTAATGCCTGGTCATCTCACCTGGCCCAGTGGGCAGAGCAAGAGTAAGAAGAGTATCCTCTGATGAAACCCAGAAACCAAGGAGAGAGCCAGCGGGAAGCCTGGCCCTAACACCCCAAGAGTCCAGAAATGTTAGGCTGTGTAGGGGCTGGCCAAAGCTAAGGGCTGGTGGAGGGTGGCCTCTGGGAATGATGGCAATAACTTACCACCTTCATGTGTTCAATATTTGCCACGTACTGGGTACTTTCTCTATATATCCTTTTGGTAAACTGTTCACATTCACAGCTGGGAAGATGCATTGCTGAGATTCAAACCCAGGACTGCCTGACTCCAAAGCCCAGGCATGCCTGTTACTCCAAGATATCACACTCAAGGTCACAGGCTGCTGGGTAGGTTTGGGGTAAACCAAGCATTTGCCCCAACCCCGTCCAGGGAGGGGTCTGCTTCAGTTATAGCACTCAGCACCACCAACACAGAGAGAAGTGTCATGTTTGCTTTTCCAACACCCACTCTGAATATCAACACTACCCTTTGCCCTGGTGTCCAGGCCCCTGTGACACAGGCTGTGTTCTATAGGTAGGCAGGAGCCTAGTCATCCAAAACAAGCCTGTTTGCCCCGTTTGAGCCCCTTTCTTGGCCTGTCATTTTGCCCCTCAGAGCCCTGATCCCAATTCTCCTCATGAATGACAAGTCCTAGGCAAAGAATGATGTCCACTCACCCTGCCGTCTCTGACATCTTACCACCTCCTTCCCTACCTTTATTCCTGATACTCTGGCAGGGATCTACTCTGTGTTTATCACAGTCTGGAGGGTGACCACCAGCTGACTCACCCCTCACTCCAACCTTGCTGCAACCAGAAGGACAGACAGCAGCATGTGCAGCCAGGGGATGTCAGCTGTCACCAAGTGGCAGCTGAGAGGGGGGGTGAAATGGATTTTTGGGGGGCCTTAGGTCTACCAGTTTCTTGACTGCAAAAGCCCAAACTCTTGGTTATTCATGGGGATATAACTAGAGAGAGTGCATGTATCACCACTGCAGAAGCCAGGGCAGCCTACAGGGAATACAACCTTCTGTTTGAATCTCTCATTTTAGTGATTAGGGATCAGTGCCTCTTGCTGTTATTGATGTTTCCAGCATTCTTAAAGGGTAAGGGGGTGTCAACACAAGTCTCTGGATGAGGCTATCTCAAATGACCACAGGCCAGGTCAATAAAGTGATTTCTTTGGCACACCAGGTGGCCCAGGGTAAAATAGCTCAGCGAAGGAAGGCTGCACATTCCCGGAAATCTTTGGGGCCAGACAGGCATATGCTTTCCTCACCTTGGGGCTAGGACAGCTTCCAAGAAGTGTTATGTCAATGAGGAGGGCCATTATAGGATACATTACATCATTACATCAGAAGGTGGTGATTATAGGAGGTGTCAACAAGATTATGGAAGATGTCTCATCACTGAGGAGGACCACTATAAGAGAACGGTGGTTGTTACGGAAAAGTGTTATGTCCACAAGGAGGTATGTTACAGAAGATATTGACATGGCAGGTCTTAAACCAATAAGAATGGATATTATAGGGGTTCAACCATCATGGAAAAAGTTACATCAACAAGGCTAGGTGTATTGACACCTGGACAGTGCCAGTATTGGGACTAGCCAGTGATCTTAAGGTTATCATGCTAAACATTCAGGGAGATAAAAAAACAGCATTGAGGGATCAAGAATACCAAGATGAGGGTTTTGAGGAGCCTGGCCCCAAAACACATTGTGTTGGCAGGTGGAAGAAAAAAGCAGATGGTTATTCCTGAAAGGGAGAGAAGACACTGTGGTTCTGAGCACTTTGCATTTCATGAGCCACATTCCTTCCGTACAACAGGAGTTGATCCTACTGTTAAGTGTTATTATCAGGAAGTAAGAGGAGGATGGGAACAAAACCAGCTAGAAATTCCCAGAGCAACAGGGCATTTAATCCTCATTCAACTACATTTTGTTTTGCTCCTAGAGCTGGTTCCAGTTATAAATCATACATTGAAGGATCATGATTTTTTTTTTAAAGTTTTAAAATTCCAGTTAGTTAACGCATAGTGTAATATTAGTTGCAGGTATACAATATAGTGGTTTAACACTTCCATACAATACTGGGTGCTCATCGAGACAAATGCGCTCCTTAATCCCCTTCACCTACTTCACTCATTCCCCCCCCCCCACCTCCCCTTCCCTCTGGTAACCATCAGTTTATTCTCTATAGTAGAGTCTCTTTCTTGGTGTGTCTCTCTCTTTTTTTCTTTCCCCTTTGCTTGTTTGTTTTGTTTTTTAAATTCCACATATGAGTGAAATCATACGGTATTTGTCTTTCCCTGGCTGACTTATTTCACTTAACATGGTATTCTCTAGCTCCATCAATGTTTTGTAAATGGCAAGATTTCACTCTTTTTTATGACTGAGTAATATTCCATTGTGTGTGTGGTATCTATAGATATCTATATCTCTACCATATCTTCTTTACCTATTTATCAATTGATGGATACTTGAGCTGCTTCCATAATTTAGCTGTTGTAGATACTACTGCTGTAAACATCAGGGTGCTTGTATCTCTTTGAATTAGCGCTTTTGTATTGTTTGGGTGAATACCTAGTAGTATGATTGCTGGATCCTAGGGTAGTTCTATTTTTAGCTTTTTGAGGGACTTCCATACTGTTTTCCAGAGTGGCTGCACCAGTTTGCATTCCCACCAACGGTGCAAGAGGGTTCCCCTTTCTCTGCATCCTCGCCAACACCTGTCGTTTCTCGTGGTTTTGATTTAAGTCATTCTGATAGGTGTAAGGTGGTATTTCACTGTAGTTTTGATTTGCCTTTCCCTGATGACGAGTGATATTGAGCATCTTTTCATGTGTCTGTTGGCCATCTGGATGTTGAAGGATCACCTTTAATTACATTTTTCCAGATAATGGATCAGTTAGCAAGTTGTCTTGCTAACTGGTGGGAAGGTTGCTCTGGAAATGTCAAAACAACACTGTGGGATTGTTAATGAATGACAGAGCCAACCTCACGGTTTGTTGTGATGTCCCACAGACCTCAGACACCAGAACACCTTGTCTTCCTCCTTCTCTTTTCCTGCCTATGAGAGCTAGTCTCCATCCCCAAACTTCACTGCAGTTTTTATACATATATCTTTCAAGTGTACTTATCACATTGGACAGTGTCTCAAACTCAGCTTTTGGGCCGCAGGCAGAGTAAATGAGGAAAAGCCAACATGGAGTATTTGCGGAATCAGAGGGTGCATGCTCTACTAAATACTTTGTGATTCAGCTTTATTTCAAAACACATCAAGCCGAGACCTCTTATTTGCAGCCCCCAGTTTACATGTTTGAATCCCTTTTAGATGGTGAGTCCCTGCAGAGCAAGGGACTCAAGTTTCCTACCTCTGTATATCTACCATCTAGCACAGGGGCCCTGCAAGGTCTGTGGAATGGTTGGGACTTATTACTAAATGGCTTAAGGCTGGACAAGATTTTTCAAAGACTTCCTAGGCAAAAATCAAATTCTCTAGGCCTGCTCAGTACTAGACTCTAAGAGTGCATTGGGGGAGAAATGCAGCAATTTGCTCTTCAAGAAAAGTTGCTCCAAGTGGAGAAGGTGGCTTTCGTCATTAGTTCCCTAATTCCTAGTGACAGGAATTTTTACTGTCCTTTACTGCAATCTTTCTACACAACCAAATTCTTGCAGGAAGCAACTGTAGGCTTCATGCAGACAGTATCTATATTCACAAGATCTGTTTTTTTTTAATCTTTTTTTTAATTTAAGATTTTTATTTATTTATTCATGAGAGATAGAGAGAAAGAGAGAGAGAGAGAGAGAGGCAGAGACACAGGCAGAGGGAGAAGCAGGCTCCATGCAGGGAGCCTGACGTGGGACTCGATCCCAGGTCTCTAGGATCACGCCCTGGACTGAAGGCAGCGCTAAACCGCTGAGCCACCCGGACTGCCCACAAGATCTGTTTTTTAACAAAACTATTGATCGCTGATGCATACCTGGCTTTGCATTTTTTTAAATTTAGAATTATTATTATTTTTAAAAGATTTTATTTATTTATTTGACAGAGAAAGAGCGCACAAGCAGGGGGAGTGGCAGGCAGAGGAAGAGAGAGAAGCAGATTCCCCACTGAGCAGGGAGCCCAATATGGGGCTGGATCCCAGGACCCTGAGACCATGACCTGAGCCAAAGGCAGATGCTTAGCCGGCTGAACCACCCAAGTGCCCTAAAATTATTTTTAAAGAAAACTTTGGTGATAGAAGGCTAAAGGCCAATCAATGGTTGCCTGGAAATTGACTGCAGAGGGGTCTGGAGGAACTTTGCAGGGTGGTAGGGATGTTATCCTGCATTTGACAGGACTCATGGAATAGTGCCATTGTGATTGGTGAATCTTCTGCCGTGTATTTTAGAGCTTAATTTTATAGCTTTATTTTATATCTTAATAAGGCTGAAAGATATCTTTTACATTTATATAAATAATACATGAAGCACAAAGAAAAAACGAGTCTTTTGATCAGTAAAAAAGCCTTACTTTTATCTTGAATCTACAGGCGCAACCACTGATACCAGCTTCTTGTGTGTCCTTACACAGGGAATCTGTGAATATGTAAGATATATCTATATGCCACCCTGATTATATTTCATTTCATTTTCTTTTGCCAAAGGCAACATGCTATACTCACTGTTCTGAATCTTACGTTTTTTTTGTCCATAATATATCTTGATGTCACTCCACATCAGTATATTAAAAACTACCCAATTGCCTTAAATGGCTACATAGCATTCTACTGTTGCGATGTACCATGATCTATTTAACCAGGCTTCTAACGATGGACATTTGGGTTTTTCCCAGTCTCTAGCTACCAGGACAAGGAGCTTATCTAGATGCTTACCTAGAGTTTCAAGGTGCCAGTGACACATACCTTCCCTGGGTCCCAGGGTCCTGGCTTGAACTTGGATTATATTCCCCACACAGGCACAGACCAGGGAGGCTGGAAGATGTTGATGCAAGTGTTCAGTGATGGTCTGTAAGACGACCCAAGCACTGTTTACAATTTGAAAACGTCTTCCATGTTCTGACAAGTTGAGAACTTGCTCCTGATAGATTTAGCCCAAGGCTGAAGTGCCTGATAAGATTGTCAGCAACTTCTAGGCTGGTTGGGTAATTCTTCATCTCTGGGAGGGGATTAAAGGCAGGGGTCCAGCTCTGCTTCCACAGCTTGGCAGGTCTCGGGGTATGACACCTGCTCACAAGAATAGCTATAATCCTCAGAAGCCTACTGGGGTGTTCTCATTCATTCCTCAGAGTAATTGAGCATGGCATTAAAGTTATATAAAACTGGTCTGGTCAGTTCCTTGGCTAACAAGAAATACACATATAATGTGTGTATGTGTGTGTAGGTGCTCACTTGCAATTTTTAAAAACTTGTTCTAGTGTCACTGACAATGACTTCTTTCAATTTTAAATCCAGCAGCTTCACTGCTAGGCACTTCCCATGAGATGCCCTCACACATGCCCAAAGTCAACTGTGCTGGGATAGAAACCCAAGCACAGCATGTGGTAGCAGAGGCCTGAGAACTACCTAAATGTCTCTCACGAGTGACCTGGTTACAGAGGCTATGGCTTGGTAGCTACATCCAGACTGTCTGCTCTTAAAAATCTCCAAGTTCTTCTTGGGCTCAAGTCAAATAATCAAATAATCAAAGAAATAGCAATTCTCATTAGCTGAGGAATCTGTTCCAGTCCAGACCCGGTGCTAAGTGATTTACAGACATGATTTCATTCTAACCTCCAGCTACCCACGAGGTGCTGCTGGGTCCCTGTTTGGAACTGAGGACATTGAGTCTTAAGGAGGCTAAGTAACTAGCCCAAGCCACCTAGTTAGGAGGTGGGGGAGTCAGGATTTGAACCAAGCTTTGCCCTATCCCAATGCTTGTCTGAATGAGATTGCTTCTGAGAAGCCAGCAGGTAACTGTGATCCCATTAAGACCTCTGGCTCAAATCCTTCCATTTCTCTGCTCCCCTCTCCCTCTGCCAGTTTCCTGGGCCCTTGGGGATGCATGGTCTGAGGACGTGAGAAATGCAGAGGTGAGCAAGAACCCAGAAGCCAATGGTGACTGAGCAGTGCTGGGCTTATGACTTGGAGATGCTTCAAGGCCAGCTCCAGTCAGACTTGTCACATGGCGCTCAGCAGTGAGGACAGCCCATCACTACTGCTGAATCCTCCTGACGACCGTGTTCGCAGCTGTCGGAGGCCTCCAGCAAAGCAGAGGCTTCCAGCAGGAGCAGCACATATAAGAGTGCCTCCCACTGCACTGCTGGCTCTTGGCCTCACCTCCATGGTGCTGTACCACTCCACACAAGAGCCAGGTGTCTATCTCGGTCCAGGAGATGCCACGAGCTCTTCCCATCAGGGCCTTTATCTCTGCATCCCTCATGATGTCTCTGGACCTCTCACCAAACATTTGCAAATGGTTTTCAGGTTCAACGCTGTTTTTAGCCAAACATTTCTGTTTGAAATAGCCTGATGTTCCTTCCACCAGATCAGCAGCAGAAGATAAGGTATCTGTTTGGATGAACAGCATGTGCCTGGACAGACACTATCCCAGGCCAGCTCCCAGCTGGACCACACATTATTGAGTGCTACAGAAGGCTCCTTGTGGCTTCAAGCACTGTGTGGTATCGTGCATGGCCACGTGGCAGACCCGACACCCAAAACAACAGCTTAACTTATGCTCCATGTGATTTTTGGGACTCATAAAATTTGATGAAACTCATTTCTGGAGACTATGTTCTATCATCCCAGACACAGGCAGCAGATTGGTACTTCGCATATTTTTGTAGAAATGGCATATTTCACCCAGAATCCTCTGGTCTTCTGTCACGGAGGGTCAGAAGTATCTGCACTTCACTTAAAACTTAAAGAAAGCTACATCGTCTGTGTTTATGGAAGGGTTTTATTTTATTCTTTCAAGATATTTCCAAATTTATTACTTAAAGATGCTCCTCCTGTGAAGTGGGGCATGTAATGGCTTTGGAGTCATAGTGCTGAGTGGTGTTTGCACTGGATGGCTGATGCAAGAGGACAGCCCCTCCCGGGCAAAGTCAGGCCAGTAAGGCCATCAGAGGTGCCCCGGTCCTGGGCTCCTCTGCTCAGGAGAGATTCGAGAAGGGCAGATTACTTTTTGTAAGTCTAGCAGTTGAAGAAAGAACTTTTAATTTCATACAAGTTTGTGAAGCGCATCTCTGTAAGGCAAATTCTGATTTTCTATTGTGTTCTCTCACAGATTCCAGGATCACTATTTAGAGAAAACCAAAGCAAACCAAACCACCCAGTTAGGATGCTGTGGGGGCAATATGGCTAAAATGGGGAGAACATACAGGACAATACAAAGTCCTTGTCACAATCATTACTGCCACCAGCAAACCGTCCACAGAGGGGGACTGTGCTGAGCCACCACGAGAGGCCAGGCACTTCATGGTGGGACTTCTTTCCTTCCAGTCTCTTTTCCTGAGCTCACATAAGATGGACAGAAAGATAGTAAGATGACATGAGTCATGTTTGCGTGCACATGCACACACACAAACACACACGCACACAACTTTACTCCCTGCTTCCTTCACTGCATCACAAGCAAGTCCTCATCATTTTCTGGTGATTCCCTGGCAAGTTTCCAGGAGGGAGTTTGCATTCGGTGGATCCACTGCCAACCCCACCCACTGCTTCCTGAGCACAGGTTTCAGGGGACCAGCAGAGACTTAGCACATGCTCTATGCAGTGAAGGCCCCAGGTCCTGGTGAGAGGCCGAGGACCTGGATCACTAGGGAGGTCTCCTCTACCCTCTGCAGGAACACAGAGAGCTATGGTTCTCTCTGTCAATCCACATTCTCTTGTTTTCTACTCTCCAGGACCGAGCCTCCCTCTTCCTCCCCTTCTGTGTGATCTGCCTTGGATCTGGAGCCAGAAGACCCAAGGTTTAGAACTTCTGGCCCTTGGGACACCTGGGTGTCTCAGGGGTTGAGCATCTGCCTTTGGCTCAGGGCCTGATCCCAGAGTCCCAGGATCGAGTCCCACATCGGGCTCCCTCCATGGAGCCTGCTTCTCCCTCTGCCTATGTCTCTGCCTCTCTGTGTGTGTCTCTCATGGATAAATAAACAAAATCTTAAAAAAAAAAAACTACTTCCGGCCCTCAGCTCCTTCCAACAATGTGACCCAAAGAAGTCATCTAACTTCTGGAGCTTGTTGCCTCCTAAAAAGACTCGCTTGAGAGTTGACTTGGAGTACCCGTCTATTCATTCCACACATAATTTATTAAATGCCAGCCATGTGCCAGTCAGTTCCACCCGCTAAACTCATGGGGGTTGGATATGAACCGGTCTGATCTGTTCCTCCAACTCAGGGATCTCCAGGAGTCCACAGATCAGCTTTGGTTTAAATCAGATCATACAACATTAGGGCTGGTGCTTCCTCTTCATGGTCCAAATCCCTACATTAAAGATTGGAAAACCGGGACCTAGAGAGACGAGGCAACTTTTTCATGTCTGAAAGCTCACCGTTAACAAGACTTGAGGTCACCACCATGCGCCCCTGACTCTTAAGTCTGGTACTCTTCCTACCCTGCCCACTGACTTGCCAATTGGACAAGGCTAACTTCTTCCAGGGTCACATCTGGACTACATTTCTGTCTCCTTTCCAGGGGGATGGGGCCATGCCACTGAGTTCTAGCCAAGAGAAAGGCAGCACAAAGGATGTGAAACAACCCCCACGCTCAGGCCATAAAACCCTCCCACGTGAGCCACTTTGCAGTCCTCTGTCTTCCATCAGTTTGATGTGGATGAGCCAGAAGGTGAAGGAGTCTGGGTTCTCATCACTGCTTGGAGAAGATCCCCTGTTTGGGATCTTAGATGAGCAATAAATACACACCTGATGTGGTCAAGGCATTACCCATGTTTGGGTTTTTGTGTTACAGCAGCTTAGAGTGGGTTATACCTTAACCATGAGACTCACCTATGAAAAAGTCAGTAAAAAACAAATCACTCTTCAGTGTCAACATGAGGTGCTCTCAAGCTACCACTATCTGCAGGACTCCTGGCAGGCTGAGTGCTTAGGGGAAAGTAGATACTTAGAAGGAAGTTAAAAACGTTTCTCTCCCCTAAAACTTATGGTTAGTTTGAACTGGAAAGACTAAAGGAAGGAGTAAACCCCAGCGTGGGGAGGTACCGAGTCTGCACTCTGGAACAAGTCTGCCCAGATTCACAGATCCGAGCCACCACTCATTAGCTGTGACCCTGGGCAGGTTATCTCACTTCTGTTACTCACTTCGCTCCATTTGTTCTTTGATACTTTCTATACAAATCCTTTGACCCAGTAATTCCCTCCTCCAGGAATTTCACTCACAGGTTAACTTGTCTATATGCCTAATGAAGTCAACTGCAAGTACGGTCACTGAAGCTCTGTTTATAAAAATAAAAGACCAGGGTGCCTGGCTGGCCCAGTGGGTTAAGCCTTTGGCTCAGGTCATGATCTCAGGGTTCTGGGATCAAGCCTCACGTTGGGCTCCACACTCAGTGGGGAGTCTGCTTTTCCCTCCCTCTGCTCACACGCGCTCTCTCTCTCTCTCTCTCAAATAAATAAGTAAAATCTTAAAAAAATTTTAAATAAATAAGAACAAAAGACTGGAAACAACCTACCAGTCAGGGGCTGGTGAAATATATCATGGTGCACCCATGACAAGGAATATTATGCAACCGGCAAAAAGAATGTGTTCTAATCTGGAGTGAGCACGGGATGGACAAAATCACAAAAGATGAACAAAATCAAGCAGCATGTGAGACATATCCTATCTCATATACTATGGTTATGCTCCTGCTGTGTAAAGAAGGGAGGCACATACATTTGTAAGTGTGTACACGCATAGAATAGCTCAAGAACAATGCACAGGAAACCATGGCTGCCTCTGCGAGAAAGCCTGGGGTCGGTGGTGGACAGGGACGTACTTCTTCCCATGTGCCCTTTCCTACTCTTTGAATTTTTGTTACCATGTCCAGGTGTTTTCAAAGCACAGTCCTTAAATTCTTTGAATATTAAAAGCACATACACATCCCCAGAACAAATATGAACACAGCACTTGATAAGCGTTGCTTGTTTTGTTTTAAATGAAAAGACACGTCTGGAGCGCAGATGTGTAGTCCTCTGAGAGCACTAGCGAATGCTGCCTTCAGGAGCCCCACTGTGCAAAGGGGTTACGGCACACCAGTGACAGGAGCTGGGCTCTGCAGTCCGGCTACCTGGGCTGCCATCTCAGCACCACTACCTACCAGCTGGGTAACCCTGGGCAAGTTACTTGACCTCTCTGTGCTCAATACAGGGGTCTTCATGGGGGTACTTGCTTGAGGATGGAGAGGTAAAACACTAGCAGGTTTACTCAAGAGCACCTCCTCAATTTACATTTTCTCAGGAGAAAGCAGAGGAGTTGTTATTACTCAAACCTTGTTTCCTCCATCATAGTTCTTTCTGGGTGTCTATAGAGGAAACATGAATATTTATAGATTCAAACACAACATTTTAAACAAAATGGAACTCAGAAGGTCTCAATCTACAATGCAAATACAATAGGTGGAGTGTCAGGATCTAGTGGAGATGCCCCGAGTGCCTGTGGGGTGGGGGTACAGCAAGCTCCTACACACAAAGCAGCTGTCTGCAAAGAACCATATACACGGTTTGGCAATCCGGAAGTGATGTCTTATGTATTTCACACTGAATAAAATTGGGTGTTAATTATAGATGGGTGTCTTTCTGTGTTTCATTATGCTTTTGGACACTGTGTGTGTGTGTGGGGTTAGGTTGTCGTGCATTGGGTTGTTATTGTTTTTCCCATATGAAATAATGAAACATAGGGCATCAGTTAGTATTTTCATGCAGAATGCCTGGTTTTAAAGAATGAATTACTTACTGATGGTAAGCAAGCCATGCTGACATATAAAATATTCAGAAGAGTGGCTGGCACAGAGCAGATGCTCAATATGTGTTAGCTATGACAAGTAGTAGTTAGTGATTTTAAAAAATGATGTACTGAATACAAACCCAAGGCTAAAGGGAGATGAGGTAGCAAACTTGGCTCTCCTAGCCTGCTTGTCTAGAACGTTGCCAGCTGCCTGGGAGAAGGTGAAGGGCTAATTACAAGGCTGTCGGAAGTGGTTTGAAATAATTTGATTGTGGGATAATTTTTATAATTTAGAATGATAATTAGAGGGTATGAACTTTTCTTAATCACTCAGGTGGAGAGCCTTAGCCATGGGTCTCACACATCAGGGGTCCTGTCACCCCTACCGCCCCACCTACCTTGAGCTCAATCAGGAATCCTTCTGACCAGCAAACTCCATCCCCTCCCCGACCTAAACCCAAGTCAGAGTCCTAGGTAAGACTTGTGTTATAAGCCAGGGGATTCAGTTCTGGGTTTTTTTTTTTAAGATTTTATTTATTTATTTGAGAGAGAGAGAGAGAGAGAGAGAGTGCAGACAAGTGGGGGGAAGGGCAGAGGGAGAGAGAGAGAGGCAGACCCCCTGTTGAACAGGGCTTGATCCCAGGACCCTGAGATCATCATCTGAAATGAAAGGCAGACACTTAACCGACTGAGCCACCCAGGCACCCCTGGGTTTTTGTTTGTTTGGTTAGTTTTTGGCAAAACAACAACAACAACAACAACAAAAACCACTGCTGGACTATTAGTACCATCTAGCTGGGGTGCCCCTAAGATTCTTGAACATCTGCCAACACTGTCAGACCCTGCTTGCTGAACTAGAGGGAGGAAAAGGCTTCTTCCATAGATGTCACTGAAACAGTGAGGATAGCCTGCGAGTGTGGAAACCACACACTCGCACACGCGGGCTGGAACGTACACCAGGACCACAGGATGAGCTCACCACAGGGCCAAAGGGGAGGAGGTGTCCAACCTCCCTAACATTTTCTCTACTTTTCACGCCGGGAATTCCATTTCTAGAGTTTCAGTGGGACAGAATCATCGAGAAAGTGCAGAATAATATAGTAAACAAGAACCTGTTCTCAGATATATCAAAATGGGATTATCCAGCTTATACTATTTTATAACTTCGACAACACAAAGATGACACCATTTTATGTCAGTATATGAACTGTGCTACGTAATTTTTAATGTCTTATCAAACTTGATACAAGTAGTCCCCTATCGTCGGACATGTTCTGTCTTTTTAGCAGGAAAAGTGGAAAGCAACCTACATGTCCAATGATGGGGGACTAGTTAAAGCCACACGATGGATGGCCCCAGTTTTGGCTTTACACACACACACACACACACACACACAGATGATAAGATTGCACCAAAGTGACCAAGGTGCTTTGCTCACAGATTATTATTTTTTACTTTGGTTATACTTTTTACCAATTTTTCTACAATAAGTATATATTACTTGAAACATTGTAATTGCTGTTTTCAACTTCCTTCCCCTACCTTGAGAGCCTGGGAGAACCCCCAGAGGAGCACGCGTGGGGGCAGGGCAGGTCTTCGAGACAAAATGGCAGCATCTGAGGGGAGCCCGGAGGCCGATGGGCCAGCACCAGAGCACATCCCCACAGTCAGCAGAGCCGCGTCTGTGACCGTAAGTCACGGAGATCCGTGGGGGTGAGGGAGACTGCTCGGTCCTACCAGTTACACATTCCAGACAACAGCTGCCAGCTCCTCATTTGAATCTGAAGAATGATGAACACACACTCATCCAGGGTGAGTGAACACATGCCTTGACGTCTACTCACAGTTCTGACAAAAAACAATGGCGGCAAGAATGGGGTCGCTGGCCCAGACTCTGGTACCTCCGCAGTTCTCAAAAAGCCACCCCGGTTGAGGTTTTAACAAGGTTATGACTCCAGCTCAACCAGTTCTTCACTCGTGGAAGTGGGAGAGCAGCTGGTTACACCAAACCCACCCAAACACAGCACCCTGAGACACAGACACCCCTCTGCGGTTCAGCTCTGCAGGGACACCGAGTTCACTTTCACTCTGCTGAGTCTTTGCGTGGAAAGTTCAGAGATTTAAAAAACCAATCCACTGTGCGGGGCTCTCTGGCTTTCTCCACCTTTTCTGGACAGACTCCAGTGACTCCTCAAAGGCCCCGAACCCCTTAGGCCAGCTGCAGGACCTCAGGCAAGGCCCCTGCACCCCACAACAGCTCTAACCTCCAAGACGCAGCCCTCAGTTCGGCCCAGTGACCTGGCCACACAGAGCCAGGTCTGGGGACCACAGGAAGGATTTAAGAAAGTGAGCGGGTAGTTCCTAGGCCTCCCGGTGTTTACACCCAAACGTCAGGAACTTCCTGGAAGGAAGGGACTCTGCGGGAGCTTCCGGAGACCAAGATGGCAGCCTCTCCAGGCCACAGGGGAGCAGAGGAGGCGCATTCACAGAGGCCAGTTGGGGCCAGCCTGTCCTCTTTGTCATGAGTAATGCCTTAATTTACACCACATTCCTACCGGAGGAGTTCTGGTTGTCACAGACCATGCAAAACCTCTCAAACCATCCCGAGTTTCAGCACAGCTCCCAAGTGCGATTGGACACATGTATTTTTTCCTTCTCTCACACACAAGGCCACATGTTTTCACTAGCGAAATCACCTCTTTATTCTTAAACTGATTTTCGTCTCCAAAGGAAATCTGGAAAGTTAAGGCTGACGGGGAACGTGTATTACAGTAAACATGCATCCGTGCACCAGGTTTTAAATGAGGCCTTAAGACGTTCTATGGAATGTGCAGCAATGTCACCCCGATGCTGTCGGAGGCAGGAACCAGGAAGCCTTCCCGTGGGTGTATGATGGTGGCAGGTGCCAGAACGCCAAAGCTCAGCGCACCCGCTTGGTTGTTTTTTTTTTTTTTTCTTCTTCTTCTTTTTGTTCCTTAATTTAATTCACACTAACCTACCCGCCTGCCAACTACACCCCCTCCCCCCTTAGGTGCAGCAAAGAATAATCAAAGGCCATAATCGCTTCCTGGACAGCTCTTTAAAAATCACAACACCTGCGCTAGTGAGGCCTCAAGTCCTTACACGGAGACCCCAGGTTCTTTGTGGCTCCGATGCCCGCAGGACCCGCAGGGCACCTCCCCGCAACCGGGATAACTGGAAACGCACACTCTCCTCGGGAGCGCCCCCTCGCCGACCCCCTTCGGCGGGCAAAGTGCAGGCGCGACTCCGACTCCGACGCCGAGGCCGAGGCGGGGCGGGGCGCGGCGGGCCTGCGGCGCCCCCGAGGCACTAACGCCCGGCGGCCTTCCCCAGCCCCGCGCTTTCATTTTCAAATCAAAGTTCCCGAACTTCGGGGGAGCTGAGGACGGAGAGCGCGGGCCGGGGAAGCGGGGATCCGCCGGGCTACGGGGCGCCGAGTCACAGGTGTCTTGCACCTCCTCCCCGGCCCGGGCGACAGGACGGCTCGCTCCCCGCGCCTGCCCCCGCGCCCGCCCCCGCGCCCCCAGGTAAAGCCCCGGGCGCGCGGCAGGTCCCCGGGGCTCGGCGGGGCGCACGCACCCTATTTCCTCCTGCGCCGTCTGCGCGCGCGGCGCTCACCCCCCCCCCCCCCCCCCGCGCGCCGGGCTCCCCCGCCTCGGGGACACTCCCAGGTGCCGCGGCGCTCGGAACCAGGAGCGCACGGCCACCCCCCGACGCGGCGCGCCCCGGAGCCGGCGGTGCCGGGGACCCTGGCCGTCCAGTCAGGGCGTCCCGGCCGCGTCGCCGTCACCCGGACCCGGCATCCCTGGGCTCCGCGGGACCCCTCCTCCCCTCCTCGGGGGCCCGTCCCCGCTGCGCGCCACCCCGGGCCGCAGCGCACTCACCGGCTCGGCGCGGCAGGCGCCCGGCGCCCAGCAGCAGGACCCCCAGCAGCGCGAGCGCGACCCCGCACCTCTGGCCGCCCATGGCTCGGCGGCGCCTCGGCCTCGGCGGGAGATCGGCTCGGAGCGGCGGCCGCGGGCGCGCGGGCCTGGCACGGGCTGCGCTGCGCTCCGCCCCGGCTAGCTCACCTGCGCGCGGGCGGGCCGGCCTGGGCTCCGCCCTGCGCCCCGGAGCCAGAGCTGGCCCGGCCTGTCCCCTCCTCTGCCTCCTCCTCCCCTTCCCGCCGCAGCGCCCGCCCCTCCCTCCAGGGCGCGGGGACCTGTGGCCACTCTCCCGGGTAATTCCTCCCTCTCAAGGCCGAGCCTTCAAGTCTTTTAGTCTACAGGCGCGGAGGTCGCCCTTGGGGAAGCCGTCCGCTCTCCCCCTTCGCTGTCCGGCCCACAAGGAAGCCCTTGTGAGCCCTATTTTGCAAGGGAATCATACTTGTGGATCACCCAAGACCTGATTTCTTGTGGGCCTCCTACCGGATTTGGCTGCGGAACTGAGTCTGCAGCCTCAGGCACCTTACCTGGCGCGTCTCTAAGGCTCACAGCACCCCTGCCACATTACGAGGAGACACGCTGCCCAAGGCCAGTTAGGAATATACAGAGGCAGGGTTTGACAGAGCAGGAAGGGTTTTCCACAAACGAAGTTGCTTTGAAGAATGTAGGTGTTTGAAGAACGAACGAATGAGTGAATGAATGAATGCATGAGGCTGGAAAGGTCCAAGAGAAGAAATCTAAACACGTCCACAGGGCACCTTCCTTGAATTGCGTGTGGAGTAGTATGTGCGGTATGGGCACAGAGCCTCCAAGCCAGTCGTGGGGCTGTAAAAATCAACTGCCCTGGGTCCTTTGCCTCCTCCCAGCTGCCTGTGTGCTTCCTGTGTTTGGCTTCCGTGGTCTTGTGGGTTCTCCTTTCACCCTGTAGGCCACACACCAAGCCTAGCGGCAGGTGGCTGCAAGGAAAGGCAGTAGACGTTCAGGGACTCAGCTGGCAGAGTAAGGGTCTCCAAGAATGACTCCATGCCCCCCACCCCGAGCTACCTGTGCCAATGGGCAGCCGGAGGCTGGGCCAGGGTCATCCAGAGTAGTCTAGGAGAGCTGGGAGGGGAATCCCAGTCCAGGCAAGACCATCATCCTACTGTTCAGCCCCAACTTCTGTCTAATACCTGGGGGCACTGAACATCTCCCAGCAGCCCCTGCTCTCCTTGTACATGGGGTAAGAAGTCATCTCTTAGGAGCTTCTTGCCCTTTCTTCTTTGTGTCTTCCCTGATGAGAATAAAGCAAATTCTGTCCTCTGGAGCCCACAGTCCACTAGGGAGGCAGAGATGTCCAGACTGAGGGCATGGACCCCACCCTTTCCTCTTCCTAGAAAGGCCTGGACTGTGAGCTTGCATGGACCTCTGAGCTCATCTTCTGCTCCACTTCCCTCATCAGGTAGATAGTTCGGGAAACAGGCCTAGAGAGGAGAAGGAAGATGAGAAGAGTAGGGAAGATCTTGGTTCTCCCCATGAGCTGAGGGCAAGCTCAGAAAAATCTAAACACCCTTTAGATTTTTAAAAAAGATTTTATTTATTTATTCATGAGAGACACACAGAGAGAGAGAGAGAGGCAGAGACACAGACAGAGGGAGAAGTAGGCTCCATGCAGGGAGCCTGACATGGGATTCGATCCTGGGACTCCAGGATCATGCCCTGGCCGAAGGCAGCACTAAACTGCTGAGCTACCTGGGCTACCCTGGTTTTTTTTTTTTTTTTAAGATTTTATTTATTTATTTGAGAGAGAGAGAGAGCACACACACATGGGTGTGACAGTGAGGGGTAGAGGGGAGGAAGAGAGAGAAATAATCTGAAGGGACTTTGCATTGAGCACAGAGTCCCACATGGGGCTCAGTCCCACGACTGTGAGATCATGACCTGAGCCTTGACCAAAAGGCAGATGCTCAACTGACTGAGCCACCCAGGTGTTCCAATACTCTTTCAAAATGTTTATGCCGACCCAGAGAGTGAAAACAGATTTTGTCTGTTTTCCTAATTCTATACCCCAGCACGATCTCCTAGCATCCATAGCACCATTGTTTCCCACATATAATAATAATAATTATTATTATTGTTATTATTATTATTATTATTATTATTAGAGTGGTGGTATGTTGAATTCAAAATATCATAATGACTGCTTGACAAATTTAAGCCTAAGGAACAAATTACTTCATTACTGTCTTACTTCTCTGAAGTTTGCTTAAATGTCTTCCCCAGGATAGTGACACCAACTTTCCGTCAATGGTGTTGATAATTCTCAGATATGAAGGATTGATGATGGTCGCAAACAGCAGTGGCAGCAATGAGAAAGAGGTGAGCAAAGCAGGGAGGTATTCCTGCATCCTTTGCATGACAACCCAACCACACAGTTGAAGTCAAGATATCTTGAGGAAAGTCTTGGCTCTTGGAGTGGAATGTGAGCAAAGCATTGTCAAGGTATGGAAATGTTTTGTTTTATGAACGTGGCTGAATGGAAGGAGTCAGTTTTCAAAGGTTATTTCTGAGCTGGAAAGAAATATAGGCAGCCACGTCTATTGCCAGAGAAAAATGACAGATGGAAGGGTGGATTTTAAAACAAACTATTCCATGTAATTTGGACCCTCCAGAAACTCTACACATGCTACAAAACAGAGCTTAAAACAACAACAACAACAACAACCTAAGCCTACAAAGACAAGAGAACAGAGGGAAGATAATGGCAAGATCCTCTTAGAAGCTGGAAAGCATGATAAGCAGTAACTGCCATAGGAGCCTGGAGGCAGGAGAACCCTAAGCTGGTGGTGGTAGTGGTGGTGGGGAAGTGAGAAATAGTATGATTTATACCATGGAAAAATCAAAACTAAAAAACAAAGCAAAAAACCCCACAAAACCCACAAACCCCCAAACAAACAAAAAACCCAGAAAACCCCCACAAAAACCTGTAAAATAAAAAACAACTTAGGAAGTAGTAGTATAAGGTATGGAATAGGACCATAAAAGAGAGCTAAAACAAGGAAAACTGGCAGAAAACTATCTAAGAAGTGCTATAGTTCAATCCCTGGAACCTTTCCTCTATTCTTCCTGGCTGGGCCACTGGCCCTCTGCAGCAGCAGAAGTCTGAAGTGTTGTTTGCTGGAGAGGTTAAAACAAAGGGATCTGGATCAGAAGGGCCAGGCATAGTTGAAGGCCTAGGAATCATTCTGAATAACAGATAGATAAAAGGAGCGTATGCCTATGCGTTCTGAATGCTGAACACTCCAGGTGCCTAGCCCCAACTTGCCTCCCAGAATGCAACAGAGAGGACTTTATCATCCATCCTGGAGATGGAATCTTCTCCTGGAGAATCTGACCAGCCCAAGAGGAGACAGCTAAAGATAGGGACATTTGTCCCCATCAGCAGGGTAACCAGAGCACAGTTATGAGGCTCCCAGTTGGTAACTCCCACCAACTCAGTTTTTTAATCTCTCTTTTAAATATGACCAGACAGGGGTGCCTGGGTGGCTCAGTCAGTTAAATGTCTGCCTTTGGCTTAGGTCATGATCTCAGGGTCCAGGGCTCGAATCTCACATCAGTTCCCTGCTCAGTGAGGGGACTGCTTCTCCCTCTTCCTCTGCCTGTTGTTCCCCTGCTTGCGTTCTCTCTCTCTTTCTCAAATTAATTAATTAAAATCTTTAAAAAAATATGACCAATTAGAATTTACAGACATCTGAGGAAAATTTCTAACATGTAGTCAAAATCAACCAACTAGCCAAACACAAAAAAGTAACTTGGAGGAAAGTGACTATATAAGAAGAAGAAAACAAAACAAAGCAAAACAAAAACAGTTACTAACTTCCTTAGAGAGATAGCTGGCAGCATTACATCTATGAAGCAAGGAACAGCTTGTTATGAAACATGAAGATTCAGATATCTACAAAAGAGTTCTTGGAAATTAAAAAAAAAGATAATTGATATTAACAAATAAATAGGAGGTTAGAAGATTTCCTAGAAAGCAAAGTAGAAGGACAAAAAGAAAAAATAGAAAAGAAAAATTAAGGAATTAGAGATCCAGTTCAGGAAAGCCAGCATCTGAATAATCTCTCAAGTAATGATAATGCTAAGAAGAGAGAGCAAATGAAACAGAGAAGACATCATTAGTGATATAATTCAAGAAATCCCCCAAGCCTGCCTGATGTGAGTTTCCAAATTTAAAGATTCATGGAATGTCCAGCATAATGGATAAAATAGGCTCACATCAAGGCATGGAAACCTATGATCAAAAAGAAGATTCTATAACTTCCAGAGACAAGAAATGGGTCTCATGCAAAGGAACAGAAATCAAAATGGATTTGGATTTCTCAACAGCAGCCCTGGAAGCTAGAAGATAATGAAGCAATAGCTTCCAGATGCTGAAGGTTTAATAACTTCCAACCAAGAATTCTATACCCAGCTACACTACCAATTAATTATAAGGTAGAAAAAGGGCACTTTTAGATATCCAGGATCTAAGACAAACAACCCCAAACATCAAACTCCCACAAACCTTTTTTTAAAAAAATAAAAGATTCTGTTATTTTTAAGTAAGTTCTACAGCCAATGTGGGGCTTGAACTCAAAACCCCAAGATCAAGAGTCACATGCTCTACTGACTGAGCTAGCCAGGAGCCCCTCCCACACACCTTTTGTCAGAAGAATACTGCAGGCTGTGTTCCATTAAAAGAAGAAATGCATAAAACAGAGAAATGAGTGGATATAGGTTTGTGGGGCTGAACTTATCACCTTAAGAAAGAGAATACAGAGTTACAAACAAAATGAAAAAATGACTATATAGAACAAGGAAAGAAATCACCACAAATTAAAAACTTGGGGGAAAAAAAAAAAGGAAAAATACCACCAATGTCACAAGATCCAGCAAAATAACCTGGTGTCTCTGCTATGAACTCACAGGTGCAGCTCATTCATTCATTTCTTCAAGTCGTTTTGCCTCCGTGTGTGCTCTTTTCTTCTTGAACTGCCAGACTTTATCACGACAAGATGCATCAGCTAAGCTAAGATGCCATCTTGATTTATTGTGTTGAATTCATACAGAAATACTCACTGTTCATAGAAACACTACACTGTTGTGCCCTACAAATACCAGAACTCTGGCAGATTATATTTATGTGATTCTAATTAAATATAAAGAACAAATTAGTATGGCACGTTTATAAGTTTATATGCTGCAGAATCCATTTATTTCTGACAGAGAAAAAAACCTTTCCATTTTTTCATAAGGCATAATGAGAACTGAATATTCTGCTTAAAATTTTGGTGGTTTTTTTTTTTTTAAGATTTTATTTATTTATTCATGAGAGATGCAGAGAGAGAGGAAGAAGCAGGCTCCCTGTGGGGAGCCTGATGTGGGACTTGATCCCGGGACCCAGGATCATGCCCTGAACTGAGAAGGCAGACACTCAACCACTGAGCCACCCAGGTGTCTCAAAATTTGGAGTTTGATAATCAGAAGAATTTTCTGCTTAAAATTTTGGTTTTGATAGTTGGAAGAATTTTCCGCAGATGGGCTTTTGGCTCTACACAGGTCAAATTTGACTCCTCCTCCACTACCTACATATTTCCAGTTGGGCACTGTAGGACAGGTTCATAATGGGATACCACCTCTGACTTTATTCCTTTTGGTCATCTCACCTGTTGAGTCAGCCAAGTGGGTGGGTGTATTCCTGGAAGCCACTGCTACATAAGGATAAGTAATGATTTAACTGTACAGGGAAGTGACTGTGAATCAGTTACATTATATCTTACTAAATCCCAATTGAATGCATTTTTATTTTTCTAAAAAGATTTTATTTATTTAGTCATGAGAGACTCAGAGAGAGGCAGAGACATAGGCAGAGGGAGAAGTAGGCTCCCGACAAGGAGCCCAATGAGGGACTCGATCCTGGACCTCGTGATCATGCCCTGAGCTGAGGGCAGATGCTCAACTCCTGAACCACCCAGGCATCCCTAAATGTATTTTTAATTCCACTTCTCCTTAGCCAGACCCCAAATGCCCACAACTAGTCAGTACTGCATTGCATAAGGGAAGTGTGATGAAGGGGAGGTGGGGGAGAACTTTCTTTGCAGTTGAGATATGTGCCTTTGCAAATTGTACAAGAAACATCTGACCAGGTGAGCACATGCCCTTGGAGGGGGCTGCAAAGTGACCTTTGAGTTTTCTTAACTTCATGGTATATTTGCCTTTGCACACAGGAAGCACAAGATCCGGTGGGAAGGAGAGGCAAGAAATCCTCAGAGTGACGTGCTCCGGGCTTAGAGAGCCTAGAGTTGAGTCCAGACAGAGTCAGGTTGTAAAATGTGTGACCAGGGATAGTGTGGGGGGGTCCCCTCCCAAGTGAACAGATGGACAGAATGGAGTCAACTGGAGCATTATTTTTATGGATGCAATGCTCAAATAATAATGGTCTTTGGCCAGGATGTGTGGCTTCACCCCACAGCATACTTGTGCTTTCCAGAGGCACCCGAGCCACATACAGCTGGGCAAAAAGAGACAAGGAGCCAGCACCATGGAGTGACACGCCAGCTCTGGATACTGACCAGGGTTTTCACACAAAAGAGGAATAAACTTCTCTCTTTAAAGCTTCTTTGAGTTTGGGCTTCTAGTCTCTTGTAACTGAACCTCATCCTAAGGCAAACACAGCAGGTTTTTCTGGTGCCGTGGCACATTTAAGGGAGAGCCGACCCAAGTGAATCACTACAAAAAGGACCCTGACCTAAGTGGCTGAAGTTCAATGACACTGAGATTACATCTGCAGTCAGATGTCCTGGGTTCAAATACAGGCTCTGCTACTTACGGGCACGTGCAACTCCCTGTGTGCCTCTGTTTCCTTATCCATACACCGGGACTGCGAGAGGGTGTCCTTCCTGGGGTGTCGTAAGGATTTGTGAGACAGTGCATGTAATATGCATCTAGCACAGTGCTTGGCATGTGGTAAATGCACAGTGAGGCTGGCTGAGATTGCCTTCGCCCTGGGGGTTGGCAGGAAAGTGAGTTTCTGCTTGGTGAGAGTGGAAGCTATGGAGGTGGAAGAGAGAGTTCTGGAACGAGAGGTCTGGAGACAAACACCTTCACGGTTTCACTCAAGCATGCAAGTGCCAGCTCCCTAAGGCAGGAAGCCGTCTCTGCTTTACTCATCTGGATGTTCCCTGGTGCCCAAAACAGCGCTTGGTACCTAATCAGCGCTCAGCAAATACTTGAGGAATGAATGGATTCGTCAAGCCAATGAATGCGTGGATTGCCCGGCCAACCCAGCCAGCTGAGCCTGGGGAGCTCCTGGAAACTGGGACCCTGAAAGGATGAATGCACCGTTCATTTGGAAAAGGGCTGGGGCCCCTGGCTTCCAGAATGAGGCCTTTGTGGCTCACACCAGGTGTCTGGCAGCAACCCGGGCCTTGTGGGATTGGCCAGTGTCTGGTGTGCCAGGACTTCATCTGGTTTGAACAGAGGGTGGGAGGAACATCTGTCTGAATCAGGCAGTTTCTCTGAGACTTTGCTTTCCAGGCAATTAAGCAAGTTAACAAAGTGGAGATTCTTCCAGGGCACAAACAGCCCCTACTGTCATCGCAACACCGACTACTGTTTTAGGGAGAAAACCGTCCAGGCACAGTTTGGGCAGAAGCCCCTTTGTGAGTCTTGAAACAGAGGAGTTTGCTGTGGTCTTGGGATGAGATGGGTGTTTCGGGGAGGGTGGGGGTGGGAGGGATGACCTGGGCAGCCAAGTCATTTGCCCGAGGGTGACCACGTGGAACAATTTCAGTCCTAGGCTGAGTAAGACGGAGGATTTTGAGCAGCTAGTCACGCTGCTGCGGACTCAGGCACTCACCAAGCAGGTAGTGAGGGGAGCACTTTTGTGCCTACCCCAGGGGCCCAGGGATGCATAATCCTGTCACCTCCCCAGTGATGCCACTGAGGAGGTCAAGGTGAACGTCAAGCTGTGGAAAGATGGGAAAGTGGACCCGGAGCCAGCGCTCTCCGCTCTTCCCTTCTTCAGGCTTATGCAAGCGGTTCCCTGTAAGTCACTTGCCTGCAGGGCAAAGAAAGGCATCCTGCCCTTCCTTGTGGAGCACCACCCTCGGATATGACCCATACCCACGTCAAGCCTGTGCCTGCCGCCTGCCTGCCTTGCTTCTTTCTTTTCTACGTTTCCACTTGGAGTTTCAGAGGGGAAAGGCCTTTCTAAATGCTTTCAGGGATTTTCTTCCCCTTGGAGAAGGGATTGAGTCATGTAATCATTGAGCTGGAGGCTTTGGAGCTCATCTAGTTGTCATCTCCTGCTGGATGGAGTCTCAGGGGGGTGTAGGACACAAGTCACCCAGCAAGTGACCTTTGGAGCAGAATCCAGATGTCCATCCAGGAGCCCATGAGTTCTCATTCCTAAATAATCCTGGTCCAATTCTGCTGGCACTTCGGGCTGGCCAGTATCCTTCTGCCCTCTGCTTGCACTCACCATGCTGCCACCTGCCCCTGACCTCTCAGCCCTTTGCAGCTTGGCTTCCACCCCCCATTGCTCTGCAGAGGACACTTTCCTCCCCAGAATGGCCAAAGCCCCTCCCCTTGGTGCCACCATGTCTGGGGACAGGAAGATGGGTTCAGAAGGAGGAAAGGGTGAGGAAGGGTTGTGGGCTGAGGCTCTGACATTCCTGCTGCCTCATCCAAGATTAGTTCAGGAGGTGCGAGGGGCTAAGACTGGGCTGAGCAGGCTAAGACAGGGTTAACCAAACAACACAGAAGCCATTGGTCCCCACTTTTGCCTGCAGTGCCCTCCTATCCGACAGCCACTTAATGGTCTAAGAAAACAATCCATATACACCCCCCTGGGAAGACTCTTCTGCTCCGTCTCATGCACACATGGGCTCTGTCCCTCTTTGATCTGCCAGCAGGGAAACTGAGATTGGCTTCATTATCCTTGTCACTGTGATTTTTTTTTTTGTCTTATGTAGAACTTTAAAATTATGAAAAAATAGGGAAAATAAGACTATGAACCTGTATGCACTCATCATCCAGCTTCAAGTCTCCAACTCCTGCCCAGTCCTCACCCAACAATCGATTTTTTTTGGTATTGTAGTTGGTTGGTATTTTATTTATTTATTTATTTATTTATTTATTTATTTATTTATTTATAAGATTTTATTTATTTATTCATGAGAGACAGAGAGAGAGAGAGGCAGAGACACAGGCAGAGGGAGAAGCAGGCTTCATGTATGGAGCCTGACGTGGGACTCGATCCCGGGTCTCCAGGATCAGGCTCTGGGCTGAAGGCGGCACTAAACCACTGAGCCACCCGGGCTCCCCGGTATGTTGTTGTTGTTGTTGTTGTTTTTAATAAGCCATCTATTTTGGAATAGTTTCACATTTACAGGAAAGTTGCCAAGATCGCACAGAGAAATGCCATGTATTCTTCTTTCATATTCTTCTCATGTGAACGTCTTGCAAACCATGACACTTTCATCAAAACTGAGAAATTAACACCAGTACTTCACTATTAGCTAAACTCTGACTTTATTTGGGCTTCAACCAGGTTTTCCACTAAAATCTTTTTTCTATCCCAAGATTCCATCTTGGATCCCACATTGCATTTATTTAGTCCTCATATCTCCTTGGTCTTCTCTGATCTGTGAGTGGTTCTGAGTCTTTGCTCATTCTTCATGCCTTGGCAGTCTCGAGCGCAGGACAGGCATCCTGTAGGATGTCCCCGGATCTGAGTCTGTCTGGCGACTACCTCATGATTACACTGGGGATGTGGGTTTTTGGTAAGAACACCACAGAGGGGGAGCCCCCTTATCTCTCCTGTGTGGGGGAGGGGATCACACACCACACATCACTGGTAGTGTTCTTCATTGCTTGGCGACGCGGCTTCTCTAGGCTCTTCCATCAAAAGTTACTATCTTCCCATTTCCCTGCTCCGTTCCTTGAAAGCAAATCACTTAAGTCTGTGATACGTCTTTTAAATCCATTTCAGTCAACAAATTCCCCCATCTTTCTTGTTTTTTTCCCCTCCAAAATTTATTTTTGAAGAAATCAGGTCTTTGGTAATATTTCTCAGGGTCTTTGCTTTTGATGGCTGCTGTAAACGGATATTTGGATCTAGGTGCCTGGCCTGATTCACAGCTGGTTTCTCAACAGGACGGGGTGGGGATGGGGACTTCTGTCAGGAGCCACCAGTTGTCTCCTTTTTGTGATGTTAGCTCCTTTGGAGCTCACTGTGTTACCTCTGTACCAACACCTTTCGAGTCTCAGGACTTACCTTATCATAGTGTTTCCTAAATGAAGATAGTTTTCCACCCCCACCACACAGTAGATCTCAGTAAATCAAAGTCACCACTTTTGGCCAGAAACACTATTATCTTATGCAGCTAAGACAAAAATTATATGAATTAATCTATGGCACCATGCTTCTTACCACTTGGACCTTCTCCATCGTCAGTGTGATTTTGAGGCAAGCAGAAGAATACCAAGGTTGGTTTAGCATTTTCCTTTTTCACTAACTCAGAGGTTTACTCTTTCCTCAGATGAATTGCACATGCTGGGAGTCCAGTCAAAGTCAGCAGGCCACCTCTGACAGCTGGACATCTGCACTTGGGGCCGCCTGGGCTGAAGGGGCATCCATCACTCCCACCTTCCTGGGGTGCAGCGGATGGGGGCCTTCATCATCCCAGTGGAGTCAGCAGTTCCTCCGCCCACCCTCGCCTTGTTGGTGTGTGCTCTGCTCTCTGCACACTTCTTGGTGACAAAACAGCCTGATCTCATTCTGTTTCTTCTGTTTCTTAAGACCCACTGCACTTGGTTATAGCTTTGTAAGAAAATAAGGAATTGCGATCACTGCCATAATGACAAATATTTGCTATTCTGCTATTTAATTTGTGCCCCATTGCCCAGTTTCCATGCCTTTCTGTGCCTATATCAACATTTTGTTTCCCTACTGAATCGTGTTGTGATCTTTTGGATGTTATTTTATTTTATTTATTTTTTAAGTAGGCACCATGTGCAGTGTGGAGCCCAATGTGAGGCTTGAACTCATGACCCTGAGATCCAGACCTGAGCCGACATCAAGAGTCGGATGCTTAACCAACTAAGCCACCCAGGTGCCCCTTGGATGTTATTTTAAATGGTGATTAAGGGAGGCCTGGATGGCTCAGTGGTTGAGCGCCTGCCTCTGGCCCAGGGCGTGATCCTGTAGTCTCAGGATCGAGTCCTGCATCACGATCTCTTCATGGAGCCTGCTTCTCCCTCTGCCAATGTCTCTGCCTCTCTATCTCTGTGTCTCTCATGAATAAATAAATAAAGACTTTTTAAAAAATGGTGATTGAACTCCATAAGCATAGAACCAACCATGCCTGTCATTCGTTCGAAGGTGACGTGATATGAACAGTTCTGGCCAAGTGTGTGTGTGTGTGTGTGTGTGTGTGTGTGTGTGTGTGTGTGTATACAGTCAAGGCCGTGCCAGGGCTGCCATTGGTGGGCAAGAGGATGCCGCCCAGTTTTAGAGATACTAGAAATTTTAAAACCATGTGTCTTGGAATTGATGAAACACAGAATTTCTGCTTATGTGTCTGGCACAAATCTCATTTGATTTGTCTGGGTGACCTCCCCATAGAACTTAGCTCAGTGCTTATGACTATTTCAAAAATATTTGTCAGAGGAATAAAGCCAACAGTCAATCAATATATATTTAATGAGCATCTTCTGGGAACAAGGTATAGTGGGAATAAATTTTTGAAAACCCAAATCAGTTCCCTTTCTTAACGTGTTAATTTGCTGTCCTGATTCTCATCACATCTCTGCAGATGTTTGTAGCTAAGCTGAAATCTCCCACTGCTATGCCACGTGGCCGGTTTCTTTTCCACTTGAGTAATAAATATGCTCAACTGTCCACCTTAGATTTTCTACAAGGGTCCTGATCTAAGATAACCTTATTTTCAGGGGACCTGACTGGATTTTTGAATCAGAAGACAGTCACGGTAGTTACAGTAGTTACACGGTAATTACAACCCTGTAGCCATGGTCCCTTTTCCTCCATGGACTTCTGAGGACTCAACCAGAAGATTTGCCTGAGCCTCGAAAGATCCACACCAGAGTAGGTGATTTCTAGTTATGTTTAAGGAGCTCTATCATTTCCTTTTCCTTCCCACAGGGCAAATAATCATTTCCTTGGATTCCTTCCTTCCTGCCTTCTTTCTTTTTATTAACAGATCTTATGTGTTAGAACAGTTTTATATGGAAAAATTGAGCAGATAGTACAGAAAATTCCCACGTACACCCCACCCCCTGCTGTATCCCCCTGTTAATATGTTTCATTACTCTGCTATGTTTCTCACAGTTACAGGAGTAAGTACGTTGTTAACTAACATCCATATTCAGAGTTCCTTAGTTTCCCTGTTCTGTTCCTATTTGGGATACCACCTTACAGTTCTCATGTCTCCTCAGACTCCTCTTGGCTGTGCAATTTCTTTTACTTTCCTTGCTCTTGATGACCTTGACAGTTTTGAGGAGTATTGGTCAGGTGTACAGTAAGATGCCCCTGTAGTGGGATTTGTCTGATTTTTTTCCCCTGAGGATGTTAGACCAGTTTGGGGGAGGAAGATCACAGAGGTAAAATGGCATTTGCAGCACATCTTGTCAAGGGTCTAAATGATCAACCTGACGTAGCACTGTTAATATGACTCCTGACTGCCTGGCTGAGGGTGTGTGTGTCAGATTTCCCTCCCTGCCCCCACCGTCCCATGCAGTACTCTTGGGAAGGAAGTCACTTTTCTCAGCCTGCACTTAGGCAATAGGGAGTTATGCTCGTTTTCAGTTAGGGTGGAGCTTGGATTTCTTTTTAAGGGTCAGCCTCCGGTGTTTCTCTCCATCTTTTCTTCCTTCCCTTGCTCTCCAAAAGTCTTGTTTCCGAAGTCTTTCTTTCAACATACGCTTGATATTTTTTCTCTTTAGATATAAAGATTCCCAGGTTTTTGGCTCAGTCCCTATATGCTTCTCTTTTCCTTAAAGAAAAATTTTTCTGAATTGGCCCTACAGAATTCCCCTTCTCTGGGATACTCAGTTAGAAAGGGTTCTATGGGGCAATGTATGCGGAAACTAGCTCATTCCTCACCCATCCATAGGGACTTCTAGTGCATGTAAACATATTAAATGCTCTGACAAGTCCTGCAATAAGGAGGCCTGTTCAACTCAAAAGTTTCCCAAAGGTATTTCACCTTGAGGCCTTTTATCATATTCCATTGATTCAGAGACACACATGTTCATCCTCACACGTTAACATTTCCAAAATTGGGGTGCATCTTACAGCTGATTAGGTAAGAAAATAATATGTCTTTTCTTTCTTAGAAGTTCCTCCAGTCATGGCGTCAGATATATCTGATGGTATTTGAGGTTTGAGGAAATGCAGTATTTTTTTAAGTAGGCTCCACACCCAGCGTGGAGCCTAAAGTGGGGCTCGAACTCATAACCCTGAGGTCAAGACCTGATCTGAGATCAAGAGTGGGACGCTTAACTGACTGAGTCACCCAGGGGCCCTGGAAATGCAGTATTCATGGCACAACTATGGATATTCTTCAGAACCAGTGGAAAGTGGAAACTCTATTAAGAAACTCAGCCTGTAGGGGATCCCTGGGTGGCTCGGTGGTTTAGCACTTGCATTCGGCCCAGGGCGTGATCCTGAAGTCCCAGGATCGAGTCCCACATCAGGCTCCCAGCATGGAGCCTGCTTCTCCCTCTGCCTGTGTCTCTGCCTTTCTCTCTCTCTCTCTCTCTGTCTCTCATAAATAAATAAAATTAAAAAAAATAAATCTTAAAAAAAAAAAGAAAGAAACTCAGCCTGCCTGGTCCTCAGACCCCACTTCTCCCTGGTTAGATATTATGCCTCCCTGGTTTTAGGTATTCTTCAGTTTATTTTTCAACCTAGATTCACAGGGCATGCTGCCCCAGCCTTCTCTACTTTACACAATGACCAGAATGAATATTCCTTTATGTATTGAGGGGATGTTAGGGATGGCCAGCTTTGCAATATTAACTTATACAAACAGAACATGTCCACAGTGTAATAGTATTTAAGGATTTCACAAGGCTTATATTCATTCATTCTTTCCAGACTTTTCCAAATTCACTGTAATCCCTTAAAATATGGGCTATTAAAAAAACCCCAAACTAATAGTTCTCTTGAGATATTGTTCATATATCATAGAGTATAACTCATATAAATGTAATTTGGGACGCCTGGATGGCTCAGTGGTTAAGCTCTGCTTTCAGCTCAGGGTGTGATCCTGGAGCTCAGGGATGGAGTCCCACATCAGGCTCTCTGCAGGAAGCCTGCTTCTCCCTCTGCTTATGTCTCTGCCTCCCTCTCTCTCTCTGTGCCTCTCATGAATAAATAAATAAAATCTTTAAAAAAGTAATTTAAAATGCACAATTCTTTTTTTTTAAAGATTTTTATTTATTTATTTATTTGAGAGAGAGAGCACTAGTAAGGGGGAGACGTAGAAGGAGAAGCAGACTCCCCACTGAGGAAGGAGCCCAATGCGGGACTTGATCCCAGGACCCTGGACCCTTGGATCAAGACCTGAGCCAAAGGCAGATACTTAACTGACTGAGCCACCAATGTACTGAGTCCTAAAATGTACACCACTTTTTAATGTATATTTTAAAATGTACAACTCAGTGTCTTTTTTAGTTTGTTTTGTTTTTGGGTGTTTTTTTTTTTTTGTGAGTTTTCACAAAATTGTGCATTAAACCACTATCTAATTCCAGAACATTTTCATTACTTCATGGGCTGCTTTAGTTTTGCTTTCTAGGGCTGTTGTTTGCATTTTCCAAATAATAAAATATATTCGGAGGATCCGAGGCTAGTTCCAAGGAAAGTGCAGGAAAAATAAGTGGCAAAAAGAGGGAAGTTTGGGGCAGGAAAAGTCAGACAATCTTTACAGCCCCCAAGGTGGAGTAGGGGAGATGAGGCGATCGGTGGCAGAGTTAATTTCTTTTGAGAGTGTTTATCTGGTTGGGCCTTCTGGGGTTTCGGGGGTTGGCCATTACAGAGATGATTAAGCCAATCTCATGTTTGATTAGATTAGGAGAGTCTCTAAGCCAAGGGAGGTTCCGCTGCTTCTGGGATGATCAGAGTGTCTGCTGTCCGGGAAGCCTCTGGGCAGGACCAGCAGGGGAGATCTGGGGAGATGAGTCCTGGAGTCAGGCAGGCCTGGGTCTGAATCCCAGTTCCACCGACTCCCTGCTGTGTGGCTCTGGACAAGTTACCGTACAGCTCTGATCTTCAGCTTCTTTATATGTTCATCACAATGTCTGTTTTTCAGTGTTATAGGGTAGAGACAGAACTCAGGGCCTGGTGGACACATGGCTGTCACTCTGGTACCTGGCGAAGTAATGATCGTCCATGGAGGAACCCAGAAAGGGTAATGAGAAGCTGGAACAGGCAACATAGGCAGCACTTGAGAAAATGAAAGTCATTAGCCCAGATCACAGCAGATTTGGGACACGTGAGGATTGGTTTTAGTGTCTGAAGGGCTGTTTTCTTGAGGCAAGACTAGACTTCATGTTTGTACCTCTCCACAGCAGAGTTCTGGGCATAGTTGGGATGTTGTAGAAGGAGGCTTTTAGCTTCGTTCAAGGATGAGCTGCTTGTCAAGAGAGGTAATCAAGAGTGGTGGAGAGGGCCATCTCCCAAGGATATGAAAAGTCAGCAACAGATGCTGGGTGTCCGTCACCTGGGGCTGCACTGGACGCTTCTGACTCCAAGCTGCAGAAACTCAGTGATAGGATGGCCAGTTGCCAACTCCTGAGCAAGCTGGGACATGCGCGATGTTTCCTCACTCTGGGTTCTCCTCGGGCCTGCTGGACCGCCCAGCAGAGTTGGCCCCAGCCGGGAAGTGAAGGGAGAAAGCAAGAAAGTGATTCTCTTCTGGCAGGCCCAGCCCCTTGAATGGAAGAGGCTGTCAGAACGGCCGCCAGAAGAGTCAAAAGCAGTGGCTTTCAGGCCCCAAGGGAACAATTTTCTTTGGGGGTCCCTTTTGGGGTGTACCCTGCCTTGGGCAGGACTCTGTCCACTCACGCTGTCGCCTGGGTTCCCACCTCCTCTCCTTGTTATTCAGGAGGGCTGCTTTCTATTCATTGCCCCATGTGTTCTGTCCAATTTAATTGCTCTGTCATCAGAGATTAATCCCAACAGATAAGAAAAAGACATCTGGAGAATATTGACTCTATTACTTCTTATCCTCCCTCTGGGGGCCTTCAGTACATTCGGCTCTGTTCCAGAGCTTTGTGAGGTTGTTGGAGTGGCTCGTTTCGGCAGGTGAGCTAACAAGGGTCTGGTGCTGAGCTCTGCCCGAGGCTGGATGCTGGCAGGGCCTGCTCACCTGTTGCTGTGCGGGAGAGGCAAGAGCTAGGCCTGGAGGCCTCTGGTCCCATCCCAGCCAGGAGCAGTCCCTGCCTTTCTGAGCTGCTAAGAGATAGAAAGGCATCCCCAGAGGCAGGCTGCCTTTAAAGAATATAACTTTAAGGGGCACCCGAGTGCCTCAGTCAGCTAAGTGTCTGGCTCTTGGTTTGGGCTCAGGTCATGATCTCAGGGTTGCAAGATCCAGCTCTGAGTCGGGCTCCACGCTCAGTGCAGAGCCTGCTTGAGAAGGCTTTGCCTCTGCTCCTTTCCCTCCTGTCTTGTGCACGTGCTCTCTCTCTAAAATAATAATACACAAGTCTTTTTTTTATGTTTTAAAGATTTTTATTTACTTATTCGTGAGAGACACACACAGAGAGAGAGGCAGAGACATAGGCTAAGGGAGAAGCAGGCTCCCTGCAAAGAGCCTGATGATGTGGGACTCGATCCTGGATCCCAGGATCACACCCTGGGCCAAAGGCAGATGCTCAACCGCTGAGCCACCCAGGTGTCCCTACACAGGTCTTAAAAAAAAAAAAAAAAAGAATATAGCTTTAACAAGCTCATCCTAAATGACACATCATCAAAGCTTTACCAAGATCTTTCTGGTTGTTCAAAAGATGGCCAACATCTCTCCTTCTCACTCTCTTTCCTCCCCCATGCCCACTCTTTCTCTCCCCGGCCCTGTCCCTTTCTCTCTCCTTCCAGCTCTTTATAGTTGTTGTCTTTTTTTTTTTTTTTTAAGATTTTATTTATTTACTTGAGAGAGAGAGAGAGAGAGAGAGAGAGAGAGAGAGAGAATGAGCAAGGGGAGGGGCAGAGGGAGAGGGAGAAGCAGACTTTCTGCTGAGCAGGGAGCCTGATAAGGGGGCTCGATCCCAGGACTCTGAGATCATGACCTGAGCCAAAGTCAGACACTTAGCCAACTGAGCCACCGAGGCACCCCTTGATTATGGTTTCTAAGGGCTCTGCATCTGGACCTGCTGATAGGGCTGGGCAAGGGTTGGGGGTGGTGGGGTAGGGGTGGGGGTCTCAGCCACAGGTCAGCCTGGGGGTCCAGGAAGCATTTGGGGAGACTGCCTTTGTTTTGTCCAACCACGCCTGTCATTTCCCAGGGGACCCCTTCAGTGAGCACACTCTCATCCATGTGTAAAATAAAATGATTACCTGGGGAACAAGTACCCACATTTTCTGCAATTGTCGCTGGTGACTCTGTCACCCTTTGTTGCTTTCCCAGTCCTGAGCTCCTCATTTTTAAGACTATGTGTTGTGTGTCTCTGGCTCTATTTTATTTGTGTACAGATGATAGCGCGTTATCACCTGTTCTGCCCCTCGGGTTTTTCCTTTCTTCCAGCATAACAAGATTCTTGCTTATCTTTCCGTGTCTGTACAGAGGAAGCAACGTGAATCATTTTTAATGACTTGTGCATCGAGTGCGCTTTCTGCTCTGGGGCACTGCTGCCATCTGTCCCCAGGCCTGCAGACTGTGGCCCTGTGTCCCCAGGCTGCCGTGTGAGTCACAGGGGGCCAGAGGCAGATGGCAGCTCAAATGTGGCAGTCCAGGAGAGCTTAGCGAAGGCACTGTCTACAAAGATGTGGTCATAGGAAAGGGAACCAGCCAGGGGGAGTGCCGTGCTTAGGGTCAGCATCATCCATTTGCTCATTTGATCAGGTCAGGGGTGGTGGTGGGGGGTGGGGGGGGGGACATGTGACTTGCCCAAGGTCATACTGCAGGAGGTATAGCTATTGGGAAAAGAGGTGTCCTGACTCCTCATCAGTGGTTTGCTTAAATTGTCAGAAAATGAGATAAGACCAAAAACCCAAAACAAAAAACCACCCTTGGTTATTCAGATTCTACTTGTGAGTCTAAGGAAAGAGTTTTTAAATTAATCTTTTCCACAATCAAGACCAATTAGTGAACTCTTCTATTATGAGTTTCCATAATTTTTCTATTTACCCAACTTACAAATTGCTTTTTAAGTCGTAACTTGTAAATTTATTCATAGAAAATGTTTTTAAAAGCAAAAATTGGGTATCAGTTTAAGTGCCCCAAATAGGATAATTGGCAAGTAAATGTGGATTTGTCTCCCCAAGTGGAAATTATGCATTTCTTAAGCTTGGTATTGATGAAGAGTTTGCAATAAATGGAAAATGCTTCGCCATAATGTTCAAAGAAAATTGTGATCTCCGATTTATAGAGAGTACCACTATAATTAAATGTTAATTCAGGGATCCCTGGGTGGCGCAGCGGTTTGGCGCCTGCCTTTGGCCCAGGGCGCGATCCTGGAGACCCGGGATCGATTCCCACGTCGGGCTCCCGGTGCATGGAGCCTGCTTCTCCCTCTGCCTGTGTCTCTGCCTCTCTCTCTCTCCCTCTGTGACTATCATAAATAAATAAAAATTAAAAAAAATATTTAAAAAAAATGTTAATTCACGCATGCACTGCAACAAATAAACCCTGAAACTTACACAAAGAAAAATAAATACAGGAAAAAAAATACACCAACATGTTACTGATAGTGATTATCTTTAGATGGGGGAAAATATGGGTGATTGTTATTTGCTCTGTATTTTCATAATGATAATGGCAGCAACTACAACAACTGCAATTCAAAATAAAGTCTCTAAAAAAGAAGAAAAAACAAACAAACAACAACAACAACAACAAAAAACAAAATAAAGTCTCTGGTCATTTGACAAAGATTGAATATCCAGAGACATAAGAATCCCCACAACCTCGGACAAGTCATTTCTCTTTCAGGAATCTGGCCTGAGGAAGTCATTCTGCTTTTGGAAAAAGTTCCAGGTAGGAAGAAGTTTGTTGCAGGTAGAAACTGGCAACCACCTGAATCATTTCTGCTAAGTCTGGGGGGCGGGGAGAATGTGTTTGTCAGACTAATGCTGCATATCATGTATGTAAGCTCTTCTTAATCTGCTCAAGCAAGAGCATTTGGCAACAGCAGTTGGCGCTACTACTTGGTTGAGTTTGGGGAAGTTCACTGTCATCTTCCAGAGTTTATCTGGCTTTTGTAGGGCACCACCATCCTTACAGCTTTTACCACGTTAAGAGCAGCACCAGTCTGCCATGCCCCTAGGGATGTGATGAGGGTGGGGGGCACTTTCGGGGGGAGCACTTTCAGGGGTTTCCATTTGGTCTTTTCTTTCACATTAGCTTCCACCCCCCAGGCCAGGGCACCAGGAAGGGCTCTTACCCCCAAGTAGATCCATTCACGTCATTCATTTGAGGGCTAGGGAAATGACCACCAGTTGGCTCCAGGGCTGGAGCTCCTGAGCCTTCAACTCAGGTCATGATCCCGGGGTCCTGGGTTGCTTCTCCCTCTACCTATGTCTCTACGTCTCTCATGAATAAATAAATAAAATCTTAAAAAAAAAGGGACGCCTGGGTGGCTCAGTGGTTGAGCGTCTGCCTTTGGCTCAGGGCGTGATCCTGGAGTCCTGGGATCGAGTCCCACATCAGGCTCCTTGCATGGAATCTGTGTCTCTGCCTTTCTCTCTCTGTCTCTTGTGAATAAATAAATAAAATATTTAAAAAAAATCTTTTAAAAAAAGATCAAATCAGACGACACAGAGAGAAAGATTTGTAACATGCAGTAAGTCACAGTTGTTATTTTTCATCCTGGGAACGTCCACTCTGGGTTGGAGTCCTGGCACCACCAAGAATGGAGTGCATATCCTTGGGCAGGTGGCCATGCCTCTGTGCTTCAGTTCCCTCATCTGTAAAATGGGCATAATGGCATCTGCTTTGCAGAGTTGTGAGTGTAATTGGGCCACTGTAAAACATAGAAGGGCCTGGCATAGTTCCACATACAGCTTTTCCTGAATGGAAGCTTTATTTTATCAAGAATTCTTCACCCTGAATGCCCAGGTTGCATGGAGTTCCTTGCTGATGGACTGGTGGAGCTTTGGCTGAGCCCAGAATCCGGTTTATGTGAGACCATCCAAGTTGAATCATCCAGGTCTTGATTTTCCAACTCACTGGGGAGGTCTCTACTCCCAAAAGCAACTTCTCTTCTGGCCCGCATGTGCCTCAAAGTGCGCCATTAGAAAGCTATGTGCCTTTGCATCTTTTTCATCTCTGGAAAGCCCTTAACCGGTACATCACAATACCATCAGCACAATAAACAGCTCAGGAGGGGTTTGCAGAGTGAAGCACGGTGAGGGTCCTGCAGGCAAGAGGAACAGCCCAACCAAGGACCCAGAGGAGGAGGCAGCGCTGTGCTCTGTGCTCAGAGTCACTGGAGGACACAGTGGGAGAGAGATCGTGGAGATGAGCATGAGGGTGCCAAGATTACCTGGGGAGACTCAGGGAAGGAGAAGGCTCAGCCTCTCCCCTGAGACATTCCCAGTGCCTGTGGGGGGCTGCCTCCAGCTGAGAACTTCTCCCTAGGGAGCCTGGAGCTGGGCTTGGCTGCCTCCTTTGAAAGCGTGCTTCTCTGTCCTGCCAGGGCCTTTGGGGCATGGTGTTGGGGCGTCCGCCATCACCAGCAGCCACATTTAACACCAGGCTCCATCCCGCAGGGAACAGGTGGCAGCATTGCCTCTGGCACTCTGCCGGGGATGGAACCAGCCCTCTGAGATCCCAGCAGCGCTGGGAACGGGCTGGGTTTTGAAGGCTGCCTCTTCCTTGGCATGTATGTGGTTTTAGTGGCAACCGGATGAGTGGGCTGGTGTTTCTTCTGGGTTAAGAAAGCAAACACATAGAAATACGGCCCAACCAGCCTAGATGAGGGAGGCGGTGAAGTGCAGCCAGGAGTGTGGCTTTGGGGGAACAGATCTGAGACAGAGTTCTGGCACTTGGCTTTGCCATGGGGCCCTGGGCTTTTCTCTTAAACCCTGGAATGCCCAGTTTCTCCAGATGTGACTTGGAACCCCAAGTGCTGCTGTTGACATTCAGCTGTAAAGGTGGAGGGCACAGCCCAGCTCAGATGGATGTGTCCAATAGTGGTAACTCTTGGCATGACGCCTGGGAGGTGCTGAAGCAGTGCATTCCCCACAGTCTCAGGCCAGATTCTTCCAGAACCTGGGCTAACGATTTATGTGCCATCAGTTTATTAAGGGAGTGTTCTCAGGAGAGCTTGGGAACAGCACGCAAGGGAAGGGGGGGAAGCTCCCCCAAAGGGAAGAGTTTGCCTTGGCCTGATCCTTTTGGGGGAGTTCTGGGCTTGTTTCACCCAGAGGCAAAGGAGCTGGTGCTTTATCTTCCACATAAGTCAGTTATTGGCCTCAGGCTGCCAGGAGGAAAGAAGATGATGGGCTCCCAGGCTCCTCTAGTTCTGCATAAGAGCAGAATGGCTCTGGTGCAAGGAGACAATCTTCTGAGCGTTGCAGGGTCAGGCCCTCGGAACAAAGCATGCAGAACCTAGGGGAAGGATGCACAGAGCTGATGAAAGATTTGGATGCATGATCTTGAATTTCCCCACTTGTATTCCAAGGGCCGTCCCCAAGCCCAGACTGCTGGGCCCAGGACCCGTTGCCTTGTCAGAGAATAAAGTTGATGACGTTTTAACTTTCTAGTATGAAAGACCTTGTTAGGTGTAAGATGGGAGATACTTGGAAGGAGATGGGATCTCTCTTCTTTCCCTAAAGGAACCAGGAGAGGTGTCTGGGGAGGCCCCTGCCCTCAGGGCACCCTAGCTGGCCAGCTCTGACTCCAGCTTGGTGCATACTTTGGGACATGAAGATCAAGTGGTGGCTTTCCTCTGCTGTTTGGGGACAGCCAGAGGGAACGGGAGGTTAGCTACCTCATCCCAGGGCACAGAGCTGCTAAGTAGAGCTGGGATTTGAACTTGGGATAGTAGTACTGATATGTGTTATCTAATGCTGCATAACAAATCATCGCAAAACCCAGTGGCTTAGAACGACAAACATTGACTGTCATGGTTTCTGTGGGCCAAGACTCTGGGAGCAGCTTCCCTGGGTGGTTCTGGCTCAGATTCCCCTCTTGATGTTGTCTCACAGTGATCGCTGGGCTGCAGTCATCTGAAGGCTTGACTGGGGGTGGAGGGGCCAATACCAACCAGGCTCACTCAGGCCAGGGGCAAGTGGAGGCTTAGGTCCCTTCCACTGGGCTTTCCACAGGGCAGCTTGAGTACATCCTTGGTAGGGCAGCTGGCTTCCCCCTGGGCAGCGGTCCAAGAAAGAACGCAAGGAGGAAGCCATAATGCCTTTTATTATCAATCTTGGGATCACACAGTATTTCTTCTTCTTCTTCTTCTTCTTCTTCTTCTTCTTCTTCTTCTTCTTCTTCTTCTTCTTCTTCTTCTTCTTCTTCTTCTTCTTCAAGATTTATTTAGGAGCACCTGGGGGGCTCAGTTGTGGCTCATCTGCCTTCAGCTCAGGTCACGATCCCAGGGTCCTAGGATTGAGCCCTGAGTTGGTGCTTCTTGCTCAGTGGGGATCCCGCTTCTCTCTCTCCTCCCTGCTCGTGCTCTCACTCGCTGTCTGTCTCTCTCAAATAAATAAATAAAATCTTAAAAGAAAAAGATGTATTTATTTATTTTATGGGAGGGGGTGCGTTGCTCAGGCCTGGGAACACTGACAGCTCTGACCTCTGGACCTCTCTTCTCTGCTTCCCTTGGTATCTCAGTTCCCAGAGACAGATGCAAGAGCTCAGAGACCTGGGGTTCCACGTCTGTAGGAAACAGGTACGGTGTGGTCACATCTATCAAGGATGCAGGGGGAAGTCTCCGAAGGGCTGAGTCAGCGTCCCTGCTCAAAGCCCCAGTCCCCACCAGAGACTTGGTTCTGGACTAGGCCGATCCAGTCAGCACACACCTACTCTGACCCGAGGGTGAAGAAGTACTCATCCATATCACCCATTTCTCTTTCTAGAGTCCTTGTGAGGGGGGCCCTCAAGGAGGTCAGGCTGAGGCGAGAAGACAGATGTCCCAAGGCAGCTGCGACTGATCCTTCTGCGAGCAAGCCCCTGGAAGACCTCCAACCACAGGGAGTAAATCAACCAAGGGCCCCAGCTGCTGGCTCTTGAATCCACCCCCTCATCTGTGCCGTGGCCATGAGGCTTCCCAGGTACCCATCAATACTGAGTACAGAAGGGATACCAAGGCTGGCCCATGGATGCCTTGGAGGTCCCCTAACTTTGGCTCACGACTCCCTGATGGCTTTTTGGAAACTCCGTTCGAAAGCACAGCAATCTAAGGTGCTCTGCCAACATTTCTCCTTCACTCAGAGTTAGGGTAGCCAGAAACAACACGGGTCACCCAGCTAAATGTGAATCTCAGATAAACCACAGCCAATTCTTGGCATAAGTATGTCCCAAATACTGCATGGGACATGATTATTAAAATAAAAAAAAATCTGCTGTTAACCTGAAATTCTTATTTCCCTGTGTGTGCTATTTGCTAGATCCTGTGACCCTACTTGGGATCCGACTCACTTTGCAGACTCCTCTGTTCTCCGTTTCCTGCCACACATGCAATTCCCCTAATGAAATCTTTGTACATTAATCCTTTCTTGGCATCTGCTTCTCAGAGGGCCTGGACTAACACAGCAGGCGGGGCTGGGGGTGGAGAGCACAGTGTGGGCAGGCTTGACAAACATCTAGTGTCCTCACAGTGGGCATGGTCCTGGGAGTGGGGCTCTCTTTTTGCGGCTCAAAACCGTAATAGTGGGGGAGGAGGTGGAAGGGGAGCTCCTCTCCCTAGGTCCAACTTAGAAGAAGTTTCTAAGGGAAAGGAAGTTCTAAATCAGTTCTGTAATGTTAGGGTGTCCAAGAATTTCACAGGGGAATTACAAGGGAAAATGTCCCTCCCTCCAGATCTGATTCTAGAGGTCCAGGGTTGGGGTCAGCGATTTGCATTTTCCCAGGCTCCATACTCGATTTTGAAACTGCATAGGGAAAGTAACCCAGCTTATTTTGTAAAACTTAATGCCACTATTTATTTTACAAAATTTATTTGTAAAATAAATGCCGCTGCCTATGTTTACTTAACACTCTCTCTAAGTGGTAATTAATTTAGTAGTAGTCAGATTTTCGTACTCAGGGCATCAAGGCTAGGAGTAAGTTTGCTTCCCTTTCTTCCTCTCCTCACTTACTTTTTTGAAGCCTCTTTCTGGGTTAGAAAATTTGCTGGAAGTTTGGGTCCTTGAGAAGATATGGCTTTTTTTTTTTTTTTTTTTTTTTGTAATGAGAGCAACACAAATCACTTTTCACCTTGCCTGCTAGGAGGCTCAGAGCAAGATTTTCTGAAAATTGCTGTGCTCTCTCTAAATCAGGATTTCTGATACAAGAGATTCTTGCCTCCTGCCAAGTGAACACTAATGGACTTCCTTATATTGTTATTGTTTTTTTCATTCTTGGCTTCAACAGTAGATCACCTCTTTGTTTCTTATTGTAGACAACTGACTTGGTCCTTTCAGAAGTATGTGGAGTAGAAACCAGTCCTCACTTACCCAACTTCTGAGAACTGGAGGTGCTTCCCAGGAGCCAGGATCTTTGGATCTGTGCTTCTGGGGGAGGGTTGGAGTGGACCCGTAAAGCCTCGGAGAGAACGTGGGCCCCTGAGGAATAGCAAGGCAGGTGGCACCTTTAAAAGCAGAGCTGAGTGGGAATCAGGGTGGCAGCTGGGCGGTGAAACCAGTATGTTCAGGATGGGTGTTGGCTGATTCTGATCCCAGGCAGGCTGGGTGAGTCGGCAGGGCAGGAATGTCCTGACTCACCCATGTCTCAGTTTCTCTTAGGGTGGAGAGCTGCCCCCCGGGAGCTGGGGAATCTGGAAAGAAAGAGATGGACAATGGAGCTTCATATGGAGCCCGTGGGAACAGGCATTCCAGCCACAAGTGGTCAAGGCCTCTTTTCTTCCGATATTCCGCCACCAACCACATACAGAGGACCTGGGATGTGGAGCCCTGCACGAGGCACTGGATTTGGGGCCATCAGGAAATCTGCCCCCCCTAAGACTTAGGCCATCAGTCCTTACCCTGGGATCTGCCTTAGAGAACATTTACCTAAGGTTGAGAGAATCTAGCCTCCTGCTTCCCTTTTTCCCTGGGGCTTCAGGCACCTGCTCTTTGGCCTTAGCTGGGTGACATGGGGCAGGTTACTTGAGTTCCATCTGGAGAATGGGTGCATAGGGTTGTGGTGAAGAGCAGGGGACTCTGTATCCCCGTGTCTTCCCTCCTGGGGGCTGGCATCATTTTCCCCTGCCCTAGCAGTGTGCTGGCGGGACAAGCTGATGGCAGCCTGGCGGGGATGGAAGCCCTGTCCGACCATCTCTCCATGCACCCAGCCCCGGGCTGCTGGCTCAGAGCCACCGCCAGAACAGGTTAACGGACCAGGTGGGGCTAGGGCCAGAGTCACCCCACTTGCATAGGAGCCAGGAGCATCTGTGTCGCATCAGGACCCCTGCCCTCCATTACGAAGTCCCTAAGCCACTGTTCTCACTAGCCCTGTGGACATGACATGCACTTTTTCTTTTAAATGGAGCTCCAGATCTAAGGAAGAGGCTGGGGTTGGGGAAGTAGAGGCTCAGTCCCGAGCAGGTTCATTGGGTCCATCTGCCCAGAGAGGCTTTCCATATGGGAATCCACCTGCTGAAAGAAAACGACACAAGCCCAGACCATAGGCTTCTAGACGAGATACATAGTTAATGGAACTGCAGATGCGTTCTTATGCCCAAACCAAAGGAGGCTGGGGGCTACTGCTGAGCAGGCAAGCCCGGCCAGTCGGCTCTGTAGGTGGGGGGACGAGGCCGACTGGAAGACCCTGGGCAAGTTGCTGACCATCTTTGAGCCTCAAATCCGCCCAGTGAAGTGGGGAAATTCTGTCTTCGGAGGAGACCAAGGTCTCAGGCGGTACAGGGGTGAGTATTCCAGCTACCAGGTCCTGGGGCTTTCACTGGGATTAGCTCCCCTCTGCCTCTAGGAAAGTGAAGATCAGGATTTAAGGACTCCATTCTGAAGGGGGATAAAGAGCTCTGTGGGGCCCTGTTGGGTGCATTTTGGGAAATTAAGTCATAGACACACAAGTCCTCCTCAAAAGGTACCATTTTCAGCAACTGGTTGAAGGAAAGGCCCCCTAATTCTACAAGGTTGGTGTTTTTCCAGGCACTGCTCCTCCCCTGGAGGGCAATTTCCTGCTCTTATTTAAAAAGTGAGCTGCTCTGAGTAGGTCTCTGTAGAGACAGCCCTGTAATTACTGCTGAGTGTGAACACATTCATTAGCTAATGCCTCGTGCCCAGAGGGTGGCTAGGCTTGTCAGAGGCGTGGGGGGGGGGGGTGCAGAGGGTCTCAGGGAAGCCCAGCCCTTCCAGGGCCTGGCCTGGTTTTCCTGGGGCCTCAGTTCAGGAGCTCCCTCACAATGAGGGCTTGCTGCTGGACTCAGGACCTGAGGTGCAGACTCTGATTTCTAGGTCTTTCCACTGCTTCTTCCCTCTCAGAAGAGTGCACTCAACAGCCTTTGTCTTAATACTATGGGTTTGTTTTTGGGGTGCTTGGGTGGTTCAGTCGATTAAGCCTTTGGTGCAGGTCATGATCCTGGAGTCCCAAGATTGAGCCTCGTGTTAGGGTCCCTGCTCAGTGGGGAGTCTTCTTCTCCCTCTCTCTCTCTCTGCCCCCCCTGTGCCCCAGCTCCTATACTCCCTATCTTGCTCTCTCTCTCTCAAATAAATAAAATCTTTAAAACAATAATAATAATATGGTCATGTTCTTACTTTTCCAGCCGCTGGCTGGGAAAATGTGATGCCAAACCTGGTACAGGGAGGGAAGCTCATAAGAAAAGCAGTGGGGAAGGAGGAGTGCATGAAGAGACAGGCCTCAAGGAAGGGGTGGGGTGGGGTGTGCAAGTCCCCAACCCAGAAGTTGATCTTCCTTCTTCGTCCCTCTGAATTGAGCAAGAGCGAGAAATCATGATGTGCTGGGAGGGGGTTGGGGGCTCATGGAAGTTTGTGCAGGGCCACACCTGGGTGCTACCTCCCGTGGGGACAAGACACGGTTGGCAGAATGGATGTGGCCCTGGCTGACCCCCTGGCTAGGCCTGGCCAGGGCAGTCTCTGCCCCCACCCCCCCACCCCTCCGCCCAAAGCCCCTATCTTGGGGAAGAGAAGCTGATGCCTGCACTGTGAGCCCAGCTGCTTTGGTGGCTTGGAGGCTGGGCCACCTTCCATAGAGAGAGCAATTATGTCTTGCCCTTGCACAGAGAGAAGAAAAGGCCTGGGTCTATGCTCTGAGGGTCGGGCAGAGTTGTAGAGAGCTTGTGGGGCTGGGCAAGGGACTGAGAATGAAATCCAGGATGGGGAAGCCTGGCGGGGCGGGGTGGGGGGCGCTGAAGAACTGTTCCGACCCCTAGGATCGTCCTGGCGGTCTGTTGGGCCCCAGGTTGCAAGGTCTGATTTTCCAAACATAGATGGCATCGTGGGACACGCAAATGCTGGGAGCTCATTTAAAGAAATTGTAGAGATGATTTTTGACCCCCAACACCCCATCTGTGTCCATCAGTGGATGAATGGATAGCAAAGTGGTGTATCCCGACAATAGAATGTTACTTGGCCACAGAAAGGAATATCGTAGCCCTGACTTGTGCTACAATACAAAGTGGGTGAGCCTCAAGAACATTGCACTGAGTGAGAGATGCCAGTTGCAAAAGGCCACATATTATATGATTCCATTTATATGAAATGTCCAGGACAGGCAAATAAATCTGCAGAGACACAAACCAGGCTGGCGGTTGCTGGGGGCTAGGGGAGAGGGGGATGGAGAATGAATACGTAATGGGAACAGGTTTTATTTTGAGGTTTTGAAAAAGTTCTGGAGCTAGATAGAGGTGATGGTGTACAACATTGTGAATGTACTAAATGCCACTGAGCTGTTCATTTAAAAATGGTTAATTTTATATTATGTAAATCTCATCTCAAAAAAACCCTCAAAACCAAAAAACCAACAACCATCTGCCTCCATCCACACACACACACCATTAGCAGCTTTTCTCTGGTTCAGGGCCCCTCTGAGGGGTAAGGAGGCTCTCTAAGGCCTTTCTTCCCACCAAGGAGCATATGTGGCGGTGGCCTGGAGGGCCTGGGCCTATGGGAGCTCCCCCCTTGGGCCAGGGGAGTAGCTGGTGGGGCGACTGGAGGCTGGGCATTAAGTGAGGCTGGTGCATAGTGAGGCCTCCCAGGCAGGGTTTCCCAGGAGACACAGCTGTGATAGGCATCCCTGGTCACCGGAGCAGCAGCGCCAGGCTGGATGGGTGGGGAAGGGGGGGTGGAGAGCACTTGAGAGTAGCCTCCGGTAGTCACAGTCATGTGGAGGCTCCCAGGGACCAAGACTGGGACTACATTTCCTGGGACTACACACACCTTGAAATTTTGATAGAGCCCCAAGGAGGCACGGAGATGAGTGATAGGGCACATAGTCCAGGTAAAGGAGCTTAGCATCACATTAGTTTGTAGGAAAACAAAGAAATGTGGTACCAGGTCCGGGGATGGGCATGGAGCAGCCTGGGAACCACTGTCTGTAGGGAGGCAGGCAGTGAGAGGATACTGGGCCAAGCTTTTTAATGGCAAGTGATAGAAATCTCAAGTAAACTGGTTCACAGAAAAGGTGGATGTGGGCACATGTGCAGGGAGTAACTGGCTAAATAACACGAGGATCCAGAGGTAGACCCCCTTCGGGGGCACTTTCATCATGGCTTGAATGCCCCCCCCTCACTGCCCCCCAGTCCCGGACCCGCTCTGTGGTTTTACTCTCCCCTCACCTTTGCCCGATGCTCCCACGGGCTCCCTCCTGGGATCTCCAGGGGGCAGATGAGAGAGCCTCCCCCTCTCCCAGCTCCAGGTCTGATGGCTGTTTCTGACTCAGTCAAAGCTGCCTGGCGTCCCACTGTGCTCAGTACCAGAGGCTGTCCTGGTGGCCAAGCATGGTCCCAGCGGGGCTGGTGGCAGCCTTGCCCCACCAGATGCACCAGAACGGAGCTGCGGAGGCAGAGTGAATGGGTGCTGGGTGGTCAGACAAGCAACCAGGAGGCTCTATCTGGGAAGACTTCCTGGAGGAGGAGATGTCTAAGATGAAGAATGAAGAGAAAGATTTGAGTAATGATGTTGAGACAGATTGGTGGAAGAAGCACGAGGGAGGGGACACCTGGGTGGCTCAGTGGTTGAGCATCTGGGCGTGATCCTGGGCTCATGGCGTGACCTGGGGTCCAGGGATTGAGTCCCACATCGGGTTCCCCATGGGGAGCCTGCTTCTCCCTCTGCCTGTGTCTCTGCCTCTATCTCTCATGAATAAATAAAAATCTTTCCAAAATTAAAAAAGAAGAAGAAGAAGAAGAAGAAGAAGAAGAAGAAGAAGAAGAAGAAGAAGAAGAAGGAGAAGAAGAAGAAGGTGAGAGAGTCTCCACAAGCCAGAGCGCACTCAAGGAGCTCGGCCTCTGGGGAGCATGCAGTGCAGGTGGCTCGGCAGGGCAGCGTGGTGAAAGGTGACATTCCTGAGGTCAGGAGGCCATCATCGAGGGGTGCATTTGCTGCACCCAAAGCATATCAGCTTATCCTGAGGACAGCGGGGAGCCACGGAAGGTTTTTAAGCAGGGAATTAACGTGGTCAGATTTGCATTAAAGAAAGACCGCGCTAGATGCTGTGAGCAAGCCGTGACGCTTTCTCTGTTATACAGAGAAAGAAACGGTCAGTAGGGGCCTTGCGCTACCCATCCACCAGAGAGCCTCCCTTATTTTAATACTATCCATCTGCAAGTTTTGATACACTTTCAAGAATACATTTAAGTCACAAAATACTTCAAATATACAGAAAATTATATACCAACTGTTCAGATTTCCCGAAAGTTAAGACAGTGCCACATTGGCTCCAGATGCTATTGTATTTCAGAAATAAGAAGTAACCATACATTTCTGTCCCTCCTTGCCCAGAGGTGACCCCTACCCCAAAGTTAGTGCCAGGCCTTTCCAGCCATGTTTTCACACTGTAACTACAAACACCAAACATACACATATGCATGGGTAGGCATTGAGCACTTTTTTTTTTTTAACATTTCATTGAAATATATTTAAAAGTCCCTTTTTATAGGTCACCTGGGTGGCTTAGTATGTTAAGTGTCCGCCTTCAACTCAGGTCATGATCTTGGGGTCCTGGGATCCAGCCCTGCATCAGCCTCCCTGCTCAGTGGGGAGTCTGCTTCTCCCTCTCCCCCTCTCCCCCAACTTGTACTTGCTCTATCTCTCTAGGGCTCTCTCTCTCTCTCTCTCAAATAAATAAATAAAACCTTTTAGAAAATAAAAAATAGAGATCCTTTCTCTTCTTTCTTAACTGCTTGCTTTACAAAGACCAAGTCTTCTCCAGTGAGTAGAACTGAAGCGTTGACATGGGTATTGGGATAATTCATGTCCACAGAATGTTTTGGCCTGAAATACTCCACGAAACAGGCAAACCTTTGCCTCGGCTCACAAGAGCTGACAATAAGCATGGGCTTGCACTTAACTTAGTTGATGTGGTTTTGGTGAAAGCCCCAGGAAGGGTGGAGCACACCATCAAAACCCTCTACCAGAATTTATATCTTTCCTTTTTTTTTTGTTGATGATTATGTTTATTTATTTGAGAGAAAAAGCATGAGTGGAGGACCAGAGGGAGAGGGAGAAGCAGACTCCCCACTGAGCAGGAAGCCCGATGTGGGACTCGATCCCAAGACCCCAAAATCATGACCTGAGCCAAAGGCAGACGCTTAACTGGCCGAGCCACCCAGGGCCCCTGGAGTTTATATCTTTCAAGAGAAAGTGGAGTCCTTTTAAGATCTCCTGGGATCTCGGGCAGCCTGGGGGGCTCAGCGGTTTAGCACCAACTTTGGGTGTGATCCTAGATCCAGGGTGTGATCCTGGAGACCCGGGATCGAGTCCCACGTTGAGCTCCCTGCATGGAGCCTGCTTCTCCCTCTGCCTGTGTCTCTGCCTCTCTTTCTTTCTCTCTCTCTCCCTCTCATGAATAAACAAATAAAATCTTAAAAAAAAAAATCTCCTGGGATCTCAACTCTCTACTTCTTTATCTCCTGTCCCCTATTCACCCCTGAAATGAATCTCTGGAACTAAGTTAGATAGAGCCTTTCTGGGCTTCCTATAATGGACATTCCTATAATGGACATTGTCAAGGGCCATGAATAGCTGTGGTGCTTGCTGAGACCCTTCAGGCAGGCAGGGTAAGTGCATACCTGGAATCTGTGTCCATCCTGGACAAGGTGGGTCACTGACCCCTCTAGGGAGTCAACTTCCCCTCAAGTGGCTACTTGCCCTCCTGCAGGGCTACTACCACGTTGGGGTCTCAGTTGGTGCCTATTGCTGGCAGGTAGACCTCAGCAGCAGCAGGAGGAGCTGAATGAGCTTTGGGAAGAATAAGGCCATACTATTGGCCCATGCACAGACCTATTTCTGCCACATGGCTGTTTGTGTAAACCCTGGGTGGTTGGGGACAGGCACCAAAGGACATCTACTGGCTGAGCCATTCTGGTCACTAAATTAGTAGCGCCTCTTCTGCAGCAGATGTTCTCTGATGGGCATGAACATGTGGCACAGAAATCCTCACCACCGTGCCTATACCAGTAGGCCCATCTTATGCCTCCTCCTGGGACCTCCTTGTCCCCCGTCTTCCAATCCTGCTCCTCCCGGACACCGATCAACCAGCTAAGCCAGTTGGCACTGCTCACGGGTCTGTGTATATTCTCCTGTCCACACTGGTGGATGATTAGCTTTCTTTGCCCAAGCCCCGCCCATCAGGAAAAATTCCTTTCTCTGGTGTCTTTCACCCCTACGGGGGCTGCAGTGCCACAGGATCCACACTGTGAGCAAGCCCGCACACGAACCAGGCGTGGGCCTTTCCTCTTCTGGCAGCTGGTCACAGGGCCGCAAGGGTGAGCTGAGGGAGAGACATGAGCAGAGCAGAGATGGGTGACTCGACGTCTGTGCCACCTGCACATGAGGCTCACTTGTGTCCTCTGGTCCTGTTTATGCCTGATGGGGGATGGGTTCTGAGTCTAAGAACTGGTTCAAGTCTGGAAGCTGTGCAAGGAATTATGACTGTATATGAAGTGGCTGACTTTGGCCTTCTGCTCAACCTTGGGCACTTCTGATTGGTTATATAAGGCTGCCCATCCATCTTCACTACGCCTAAGAGCATTATCTTCGTATGGATATCCACACTCAGGCACTCTTGGTTGCCATTCTAACTTTGCCATGCATGTCGGTAATCACTCTCAACTTGATTTGGATGGCTGAGCGCTAGCCCCTAACCTCTACTACCCCCAGATCTGATCACCCCCACTGTGACTAGGGAACCTAGGTCTGTAATAAGACCTCTTACATCTATCCCCTACCTGCTGTGGACAGCCAGCACTAAGCTTCAATACAGGTGCCCCTACCAGAACATTTCTTACTGCTTTGGTAAATGGAGTGACCTCCAGGCCTTCCCAAGGAACATAATCAGCTGGGGGCAGGGGGTTGGGGGAGGGCCTCATATCTTAGATCCATGCTAGCTGCTCACTTCCTGAGGCCTTTGATCCATTTCTCTAGAATCTTCCACATCAGTTTTGACATATTGTTTTCACTTAATGTGGGCATTGCTTTTTCCAGGCTTCCAAGAGTCATCTTGACAGAGTATCAGTTCAAGCCCCTGGGACCTTCTCTGGGTGTTAAAGCCTATGTTCACATTGACAAACTCTTCCTTCTTGGACTTAATTCTGACCCCTTTGATCTAGCATCTTGAGGATCTCCTTCCAGGCACCGTCTCCCAGATCTGCGTGGATGTCTTGGCCCAGTCCTGTAGCTCCCCAGCACACAGTCCCTCTTCTCACTTCATGGGGCCAACAAAGCAGCTATGTTAACATTCAAGCTAAGCTGGTACCTGTCAAGCTATCAGGACCCTCCTGGTAGGTCTGGTGGCTGGGCAGTTGGGACAGATTCCTGAAGAGGGCAGCCACTGCCTCCTAAGGCCTCTGTCTCCTGGGAGACTTCTGTACCCTGCCATGAGGGGAGAAGAGGGGAAGTGAGGCACTCTTGCAGGCACAATGGGTTCAGGAGAATCAGAGGTCAAGTCTTTGAAATGCACCTATCTGCCTCCAGAATCCCATCCTGAGTTTCTCCAGGCTGAAGTTCTGTTGCTCCTACAGTAAGATCCTATGTCTACTCCCCAGCTCCATCTACCCTTTGCTTACAGGTTTGGGGTGGGGAGAGACCCTCTGGCTTTCATGTTTTGAACTGATGATCACTTGCCCTCAGCCTATTATTTTTTCTCTTCAAACATGAGTGGTGGGACACCTGGGTGGCTCAGTGGTTGAGCATCTGCCTTTGGCTCAGGTCTTGATCCCAAGGTCCTGGGATCGAGTCCTGCATCAGGCTCTCCACAGAAAGTCTGCTTCTCCCTCTGCCTATGTCTCTGCCTCTTCCTCTGTGCATCTCATAAATAAATAAATAAATCTTTAAAAAGCAAAACAAAAACAAAAGGAAAGCATGAGTGGCATTCAGCCATAGTCACCCCATTCCACTGGCCTTCTAATCATCCTCTCTCCCTAGATTTTTCATAGGTCAGAGACATTGTATGAGCCACCACATCCCATTCTACCTGCATCCCACCCCAGGTAGTGTGTGTGGCAGTCAGCCTTTGTCCAGCTTCAGGACACCAGGCAGAAAGAGAGGAAGGCACTTGCCCGGGTCTCCTCAGGAGCTCATAACCATGCTGGCACTGCTCATCCTGCTGGGCTCTACTGCATTGCAGGGTGGGGACAGAGGTGGGGGCACCCTGGATTCCAAGAAAAATAAACAGCCTCGAATCTTCTCAAGTAGGACAGAGTGCAGTTACTGCAAGGAATCACCCACTCAGGAAGTCAGGGAAGCCCAAATCCAGGTCTATGGAAACCATGAAATTGGTCTGCCAAGGCCAGAATCCACGCAAGTACGTCTGAGGCCACAACAGGAGGAGTTAGGCCTCTCCCTACCAGAACTGGGCACCCGCTGTGGGCCTGTTCCCCTCTCTTCTTCCATTCACTGGCTTTTTCTGTTGGTACTCAAGACTTAGGAAATCTGATTGGCACAACTCATAACTGTTGCTGCTGGGGAGACATTTTGCCATCAGAGGTGAGGGCACATCAGTGACTTTCCTCCTTCCTGTCCCATTTCCATGTGGTGAGTAGGATGGAGCAAACTTGTTTTCTCCCAGGGTAGGCCCCCACCCATCCTCTTTCACTTTCTGTTCCACGCAGGAGTCGCGCCCGACAAGGCTGGCCTTTCTTTCCGGTCCACTTTTCTCCCAGTAGGAAGGCTGTAGATCCAGGTGCCTGAGATCCGGGGGTTGAGAGGTGAGGACCAAGTGTCCGTGTAGGTTTGCTCATCCGAACTGCCTCCCTCAGAGCACCTGGTACCTGAACTCTGCACTGGGAGTCTCAGCTGAGCCCCTCTAGAACTCGTCACCCAAATCAGGCATTTTGAGAGAGAAAGAGGGGTTTCATACTGACCCTGGGGAAAAGATACAAACTGGGCATGTTCCTTGCAAACCGGGGCACCCAGTCACCCAGACTCACACAGCAGTATCTGGTTTCCCAGTTGGTTCCCCTTCCTGGTGAACAGATGTTTCGGTGTGAGATCCCAGAGGGAGAAGAGAGGAATGTCAGGATCTGAAAACCGAAACCCAACCTTGAATCTGTTACACAAAGAATAGACTCTTAATTAATAAGGGGGCAAGAGTGATACACGTAGCCGAATTACTGCACTGTGATGCTAAAACCAGAAGGTAATATTGTGGCAATGCCAGTAGTGAAGACAAGGAACTCTGGGAACATCTCTGTCTGGTTTGATAGATCTGAGAATGAGTTGGGACCCCAGCTCGTCACTTGCGAACTGTTGTCGCTCTGGGCATATTGTTTAACTCAGGGCTGTGTGTGATCCAAATGCCACTGGGGGCTGCCCTGCCCAACCCCTGGGGGTTTGGCACGTTTGACTTAAACACCTTGTGTGATGGGTTAGATAATTCAGAGTTTTTCTCAAAGTTCCTGCAAATCCCAATTCCGAATCCTTATTTTTTAATGCTTTTCCTTTATGCTGCTCTCTGTCCCCAGGCGCCATTGTGTGTGTATTGGTACAAGGATCAATCCCAGATGTGAACCTTAGCCCATCCTCCTTTCCGTAGGAAACCCCACCTTTCCCCACATTGCATGGGTGTGGAGGTTTAGAGATGTCCCTGAAGATTTGGGGGGTTATCCAGAGAAGTTCATTGCAGCGTGGCCGTCTGCTGTCTGGGGGGCTCCAGGTATCCCCCTTACCACTAGGTTGTCTTTCAGAGTTCTTCTCTCCTCCTCCCACACCCCATCCACTCCACAGACCCTTGGAGAATGCACTTCCGTCTCCCTATGACTTCTCTCGTGAGAACAGTATGCCCCTGCCCGCCTCTGACCCCTTGCTCTGTTTTAAAGCCTTCTCCTGAATTCTGCTGAAGAAAATTTTAGCCATCCCATCCCATGTCTTTTCTTTTCTTTTCTTTCTTTCTTTCTTTTTTTTTTTTTTTTTAGATTTTATTTGTTTATTCATGAGGGACACAAAGAGAGGCAGAGACAAAGGCAGAGGGAGAAACAGGCTCCCTGTGGGGAGCCTGATGTGGGACTTGATCCCAGGACCCTAGGATCACAACCTGAGCCAAAGGCAGATGCTCAGCCACTGAGCCACCCAGGTGACCATCACCATCCTGTCTCCTGAATAAGAATATCTGGGACAGGCTGGGCACACGGCACCATGACCATCTTGCAACCATGGAGATTCTCAATAATAGTGGTTCCTGAGTCTCTCTGAAAGCTTCAGCCTATGGCCATGCTGTGTGGACACACACATTTCTCTAAGGTACTCCTTCTTAGCTCTTACCAGATTTTCAAAGATGTCTGTGACCTTTGAAATGAGAGCTCAAGCTTTGAAGTTGGATGTCCTGTTTCAATTTAAAACTTAAAGCCTCCATTTCTATGAAAGAGGCACAAGGTTGAGGTGTCACCTAGACCTATCAGCAATGAATAGACCCATCTTTAGGCTCACAAAAGGAATAAAAAATGAAGAAAAGATGGAGCACCTGTACCCCTTCCCCCAAGGCAACCGAGCATAAGCCGGAAGAATGGAAGGGAAGGCAAATGAATTGGTTCTGTCAGTGAATCTACTTCCAAATACCAGCAACAGAAATACCAACTGGAAGTGGATTTAGTAATAAAAATACCAAAGTGTGGATGTCTCCAAGGGTGATAATTCAGCAGCTCAATGACACTACTGAAGACCCAGCTTCTTTCCATCTTCAGCCTTGCTTCGTCCCAGGCTGGTCACCTCAATTCCAGCAGCAGCAGGAGCGGACACAACAGCGTCCAGTGATGACAGCGAGTGGCATCTCTTGCCATGAATCCCTTCTAACCAGCGACAAAATAGCACCCCCAAGCCCCCCATAAACTTTTGCTCATTTCTCCCTGGATGGAATTATATCATGTGTTCCTGCCCAAACCAACCAATGGCGTCACCGACACCGGCCGGAGACTGATGGATCATGTAGCTGCCACAGAGGGAGGTGGGCACCAGGATAAAAGTGGATTTTCTTGGACGAGGGATTGGGTTAGCAGCCACATGTGCCACGGTGAGACTCAATTTACTGGTCTTCAGGTGATGAAGATGGGGGCGGGGTACACAGAGCTCAGCCCAGGAAGGAGAGGGAAGGGGGGGTGGCGGACAGCTCTCCCTGCTCTTAGGACCTTCTGGTTATTTCTTCAAAAGCCTCGGGGCAGGTAGAGGCTGGGGAAATGCAGTGTGAGTGGCCGTGAGCATAAGCTGCGGTGACTATGCTGCTTCTCACCCGGGGAGACTCACTGATGAGATTTTGTTTGCAGTCTGATCACAGCTGGTTCTGCTTCGGCATTTCCATTCCAATTCCTGTTCCAGCAACTTCTTCTAACACCGGATGCATCCTTCCTTGTCACGGATTCTTTAAAGCTCTCTCCACTTTTCATTCCTTTAGTGTGTCTTTAATTTTCTGAAGGTCTCAAGAAATACTTTCATCATCTTTAGTGTCTGGTCTAGACACTCCAAGTGGGAAGCAGCTGCAGATTTCGGCTCAGATTCTGCAGGGGTGTAAAGACGTCTGGTCCAGTCACAGGAGCCCTCTTGGGCCCCTGGCACCCTGAAAGAATTGAAATACCTTCCCACCCATGGATCCAACCAGTCCTTGACTGGTTAACCTGCTCAGAACCGACTGCCAGTCCACGCCACTGTAGTCATCCCTGTCTGCAGGCCATCTTTTGCATGCGTTTAGAAATCGAGTCATTTGCAGATAACTCTGTCCCTCTAGGTTCCCCATGATGGCACTGGTGTCCGCGGCAGTCTCAAATGAAACTTGCAACAAGGCTCCCATGATACCCACCAGGAAAGCTTCCCGGAACTGGGAGCCAGCACATCTCCATTCCTTCACCCTCGTTTCACTGAAATGCAATTTAGATAGTGCTTTTCTGGTTTCTGGTTCCTCGGGGTCTGCTGTGCACCGTGGAGACAAGGCCATTGGTTGAGATATTTCTGATTAGGAGAGCAGGGTTGGTGGGCTGTGCAGGGCCTGGATGCTCAAACAACATTCTGCTCCCATCTTGTGTCTCTTGGATACATGGGAACTCTGATCTGTATGGAGGGGGGAAGAATGGGTTTTATTTGGAGACGGGCTGGAGGGGACACAAGGATTGCGGGAAGGATGCTATGGCACCTGTTCTTTGACTTCGGAGAGAGAAAGGGATTCGAGACTGAGGCTGCTCAAGGGAGAGAGTCTGAGGACTTGAATCCAATTACAACTGCCTCGGGGCCAGAGAGTACAATGAGGTTGGGGTGCTGGCTATGGGAAGGACTGGCCTCTGCCCAGGAACCACTGATGGCATGCCCATGGTTTGCACCTTCGTGTCTGAAATTGGGCAGTGGCCTTGGGGAGGCTCCATTGAACAGCCTTGTTAGCAATGACCCCTGACCGGGAGGAGGGGGAGCTGGGGCAGGAAGTGAGGAGGGGAGGGGTAGAAATCACAGTATGTTAGGAGCCCCAGGAGGGTGCCCCCATCGGATTCCTAGTCTCTTACCTGGTTGTTGTCAGACAGTGGCTGGAGAAGCAGGTGTCTGGCCAGGCACCTCTCTCCTTTCAGGTGGTATCGGGGCCTCTGTGTGGCCTCTTCTTACAGCCTAGTTTAGGTTTCCTTACAGCATGGTGGCCTCAGGGTGGTCAAGATGCTTCCAGTTGGTTGAAGGCTTCAGAAGCGAGGACTATAGGGCCTCTGCGTGGCTCAGTCAGTTAAGTGTCTACTTTGGCTCAGGTCAGGATCCCATAGTTCTTGGATCAAGTCCTGCATCAGCTACCTGCAGAAGAGGAAGACTGCTTCTCCCTCTCCCTCTAACAATCTCTCTCTCATGAATAAATAAATAAAATCTTCAAAGAACCCTACACATACAAGTGAGGGCTACAGGTGGAATATGGGTCACCTTTTAGGTAGGGCCCAGCCTGGGAAGTCTCACGCACCATCATTTCAAGGAAACATTATTCGTTGAACCAGTCACAAAAGCTCAAGGGGAGGGGAATCAGACCCCAGCTCTTTTTTTTAAGATATTTATTTATTTATTTATTTATTTATTTATTTATTTATTTTACATAGAGAGAGGCAGAGACACAGGCGGAGGGAGAAGCAGACTCCCTTCAGGGAGCCCGATGCAGGACTTGATCCCAGGACCCCGGGATCACAACCTGAGCCAAAGGCAGACGCTCAAACACTGAGCCACCCAGGTGCCCCTAGAGCCCCACTCTTGATGGGTGGGGCAAGGTTTTAGAAGCACAAGGGGGACAAAGAGGGATAGGAGACATTGTTGCATCCGTCTTTGAAAATATAGCCACAACCACTTTTTCCACGCACGGCAAAATCATTGTTTTGAGCCTTCGTCCAAGGCCGGCTTCTTTTAAGACAGCCTGGGTCTGTGACTCTGCTCCTTCCTGATCAGCATGCAGCCACCTTTCCTACCTGCTTGAATTTCCACTCCTCTCCCAGGCTCATTTCTTCCTGAACCCTGTTTAATATGCAGGGCCTCAGACACAAAGCCTCTTCAGCTCTCCTGCTTTCCTGCTGGGTGAGATTTTCCAAAAAAGGGTTTGAGTTAACAGTTCTCAAGAGGGAAGACCGTGCAGAAACCCATCAGAATGCTGACGGGGATGCGGGGCGGCTCGGGGACACTTGGCTGATGGGAACATCCTGCGTGTACTTTGATCTGAGCATGGCACACACCAGTGAGACACTTAATTACACGGCGGCTGAGCGGATGGGGAGGACGGGGGAGTGAAAGGCTGGGGGTGAACCCAGGGAGAAAAAATGACTTGGAGACCAGCAGAAACTTCAGGGCCTTTTTTCCAAGCCCGAGGCATGTCAGGACAGTCCCAGATGGCCTGTAAGTGATTCAGCACCAATTGTCATGCAGCACAGTTAAGGATAATCATATGCAACAGGCCTAGAATCAAAACCTTTAAAAATAATAAAAGTAAAATTAATTATTTTAAATGTTATTATTTTATCAACAAAAAGGAGATCCTATGTAGAAGCCTAGAGAATGATGATAAATGAAAGGTCAAGACGGGGTCCTTCAGAGGCAGGACAGCAGAAAGTCAAGGATAGTCCCATGTGGCTATTAGGAAGGGGACTCATGGAGACCAGGTGCCTCTGGCCGGAAGAGACCAGTTTATGGAATCACTTATGTCTCCTGAAGTCACACTAAGCTGCCACCCTCTCCTCCCTGGGGTGTTTATCCTTTTTTTCAGGTGGCATTGAAACAACCAGGCCCCACAGGCATCCCGCCCTTTCGTTTCTTTGTAATTCTAGCCAGAGGACGTGGGGCTCAGACCCAAGTGTGTTTTCTGGCTCTGTCATCTTCTGAGCTGTGTGACTTTGGGGAAGTCACTTAACATCTCTGAATCTCTGCTTGCTCCTGGAAACTGTAAAACAGTCAACATTATGCCCTACCTTTGTCCTGGTAAAATGAGAAAATATAAATAAAGCATTTAGAAGAGCCTTGGATCCAACTGGTGCTTAATCAAACCCTCTTCCCATTTCCTCTTCATTTACCACTGAGCATCTTTGTTTCATTCTGCAACCAGTCTCAAATTTATTTCTTTTGCCAGGTGTGCCTTATTTAAAAAGCAAGGCATTTACCATCAAAACATGGTTATCTCAAAGGGCAGGTAATTATCTCTCTGGGGGATTTAGCAGAGGAAGTTTCCGCTCCACAGTTTTCTTTTTATGTCTGGGCCTTCCAAACCAACCTCTCTGCCAGGGGGTCTTCCCTGGGTGAGTTGAAAATTCATCTGCTCCCCCCAGGAGCAGATCTTGGCGATGAGTCAGGGACGTAGCCCACTCAGCATCCCGACTTTGGTCCTTGGATCCAGGATCCTAGATTGCCTAGCCGGTCACCGGCTGCCATCACAGGCTTAGGAAGGGATGGTTGGCAGTTTTGCTGCGGAGTCTTGGTCAGTGAAGCACCCAGGAGCCTTGGAAGGCAGACTTCATGTGCCCCATTCAAATCCAGCCCCTTCTGAACACACACCACGGATCACCTCATTCTCCTTCCCTGGCCAGAAATGCCCTCCCTATTCACAGGAGGCCTCCCTTCTCAGGCAGGTATGCCTTTCTCCTCTGAGGCTATGCAGTGCCTGGGCCACAGAGGCTCTCCCTGGGAACCCACGTGGGATGAATTGGTGCACACTGCCTCCCCCGCCAGGCCCCAGGCCCTGCAGACTCGGCCACTCCCCTCCTTGCTCACATTCCTACTTCCCAGCAGCCAGCCTAGCACAGAGCAGTGCTCACTGGTATTTGTTGACCTGAATCAAATTGATGCAAGGCAAGACTTTTAACCTCTCACAACCCTATATTCTGTGATTAATCTTTAAAAAGTGCCTACCCGGTTAACTTCATTCTCGGAATCTAATTAAGTCTAAAATAGATGTTGTGCAGTTAGAAATTTCACATTACAACTCAGATGTACATAAAAATGTTACTGAGAATTTTCTCTCTAAATGATTCATTCTGCTTTGAAACTTCATTTCTTTATATTTAAGATTGCATTTAAAATTAACAGGCTTGGAAAGAGGGAAAAATTTCTTAAATATAACACAAAAAGCACTAGCCATGAGGGGGAAATTGCATAAATTGAACTGCATTAAAATGGAGAGCTTCTGATCATCAAAAGATACCCTCAACAGTGTGAAAAAGAAGTTACAGACTGAGAGAGGATATAGGTAATAAGTATATCCAACAGAGGTTTCAAAATACATAAAAAAACTCATACATGTCAATAGATAAAATTGACAGCTCAATAGAAAAATAGACAAATGGCTTGGACTGGCACTTTCCAAAGAGAAAATTAAAATATTCAATACATAGACAAAAGGGGGCTGGTATTAGTTCCAGGAGCCATAGAGGAACGTTCTAGCCTGGGTGGCTTAAATTATAAATAAATATAAATAATAATACAAATAAAACTTATTTTTTACAGTTCCGAGGCTGGGAAGTGAAAGATCGGGGTGCTCGCTGATTTGGTTTCTGGTGAGAGCTCTCTTTTTTGGCTTGTAGATGACTAGCTTGTTGCCCTGTCTTTACATGGTAGAGGGAGAGTGAAAGGGAAAGAAGAGGGGGGAGAGAGGGGAGGGAGGAAGGGAGAGGAAGGAGGAGAGGGAGACGGAAGGAAGGGGGAAGCAGAGAGGGGAGAGAGGGGAAGGGAGAGGGAGGGGGAGGAGGAGGGAGAGAGGAGAGATCCTCTCTGGGTCTCTTCTTAGGACACACCAACCCAGTTGCTTCAGGGCCCCATCCTGATGACCTCATTTTCCCTTAATTACCTCCTTATGCGCCTTCACTCCGAACACAGTCACACTGGGGCTGAGGCTTCGGCCCGTGATTTTGGAGGGAACACACCTCAGCCCATCCAAGGCTCAACAGAGAACCCTGATAAAATGCCACTCGACAGCCACCGGACTGGCTAAAGGGATAGGAGACACTTCCAAGTGTTGGTGAGAACCGGGCACCTGGACGTCCCGGGCCCTGCCCCCAGGAGCATGGTGGGACTGGAACGTCCTGCACAACTGCACGTGCTGCACGGTGGGACTGGAACGTGCTGCACAACTGCTAGTCGTTGTTCTCTAAAACTGAGGACATGCAGACCATTTGCCCCAGAAATGCCCCTCCAAGGTACAGGGTGAGCCGAAGTGGGTGCCTATGTCTGAAAAAAAAAAAAAAAAGAAAGAAAGAAAAGCACAACAATGTAGCCCTGCCTGTAATTGCTGGAAACCAAAAACTGGCCCATGGCTTTAGCGCTATGGAAGGCACGGCGGTGGGCTGCACCGGTTCCCGCACCCCAACTTCCTATGTTGAGGTCCTCATCCCCCCAGGACCTCGCAGGTGATTGTATTTAAGGATGGGACCTTAAAGAGGTGGTCTAGTTAAAGAGGGACTGTTTGCATGTACCTGGGCGGGTCTGCCCCGCGTCCTTCTCAGGGGAGATTGGGACACACGCAGAGGGACACACGGGGGACACGGCGAGAAGGCTCTGGTTGGTCTTGCAAACCCTGGGGCGAGGCCTCAGAAGAAAGTGACCGTGCGGCCCCTTGGTCTCACCTCCAGCCCCCAGAATAGCCTTGTGCTGTGCAGGGCCGCCGGCCTGTGGTATTTTGTTACTGCGGCCTGAGCTGAGCCGGACCCCTTTGTGAGATGCCACACAGCAGGGGGTGGGATGCAGGAGCCCTGGCGCATCCCGCGACAGGTGGGGCCCTCACACAGGGGGGCGCACCCCGTGAACGTGTCAGGGCGCCTTGGAGCCAGTCACGAAAGAATACCGACTGCACCTTCTATTGTATAAAGCTCAAAGCTGGGCAGAACTAGGCTACGCTGTCTGACTTCTCACTGAACTGTCTCGTCCATACAGAAGAGCCTACTCCCGACCTAGGGGCCGCCGGGAGCTGCTCAGTTCTGATTCCCGCTCTGCGTGCTGATACATGCCTGTGTTGATTCTATCATGTCAACGCGTCGAACTGGTCACTTATGATTGATGCACTTTTCTGATCCTTTAATAAAAACTTGGCCAAGGGGGATCCCTGGGTGGCTCAGCGGTTTAGCCCCTGCCTTTGGCCCAGGGCATGATCCTGGGGACCTGGGATTGAGTCCCACGTCGGGCTCCCAGGGTGGAGCCTGCTTCTCCCCCTGCCTGTCTCTGTCTCTGTCTCTGTCTCTGTCTCTCTCTCTCTCTGTGTCTCTCACGAATAAATAAATAAAATCTTAAAAAAAAAAAAAAAACTTGGCCAAAAACTTTGGATACAACTATGTCGTTCGGCCAGTTTATAGAGTTCACACTCCCTAATGAGGGTCCTGTCCCCTCAGGAAGGCCTCTAGCCCAGTTTTTTTCTCTCAGTATGAGAGCAGTTGAGGAGGGTTCCAGAGTTGTCCTTTGCAGGCTCCCACTGGTCTGGGTGGAGGGATAGCTCAGCTGACCCAGCTTTGGGCATTGGCTCTTGTTGCTGCATACCCTGCTCACGTGTCTGTGGCTTGTGTCATCTGTAGTCTGTTTTCTCAGCATGGGCAAATTATGGAACTTCTTCCAGAGAGATTGGTTCAGCCCTCACCAGCATGGGTGTACCTAGGGTTGTGTAGTGCATAACCTACACATGTCCTTGGGCTGTCCATGGCAGCCCTGATCCTCACCTCAGCTCCTGGGGCTCTGCGGAGCCCCTGAGACCTAGAGACGCTCTCCATTTGTTCCCTAACTCACCTCTGCCCTGAGCTACTGTCACTGTTGGAACTGCTTCACCTTCTCTATCCCTCACAAAGAATGGAAAGTAGGCATTCCCTCCACCTCTTCTGGAATGTGCAGGTGTGGGAAGCCAAGAAGAAGAGAAGGGTGGCTGTGAAGTTGGTTCTGTCCTTGTGGGGGAAGCCAAGGAACTGAAAACAGCAGGCACAATGAACAGAGGGAGAGAGTAGTGAGTCTTAGCTTCTGTTTCGCCAGTGGCAGGTCCCACTTACTTCCTGGGCTTGAATCACTTAATCCAGCAAATTCCCCTTTTGGCCCAGGCTGGTTTGAAATAGGTTTATGGTCTCGAGATCAAAAAAGTCCTGACTAATGCATCCATTAAAGTCCTCCCCTGCCCACCCAAAGAAGCAGACTTCCTGCAAAGGCGAATTCAGACTTTTGGCTTGAAGAAAGTAGAAATATTCATTCAAGATTTAAAAGAGTGAGTCAGGTTGGCCCACCTCTTCACCCACTTCCCTTCTGATCATCCAGGTCATCCAAAAGCAGGGCTTGGCCTCAGCCCGAGTACCTGCTCCACAACGATTAAGACAGAGAATTAAAAAGGAGAGAGAGAGAAAGAGAAAAAGAATTTAGCTGGTGTTCAATGAGTAGGTGGTTGCTCAATGAACAGATCAAATGAATGTAACCAGAATAACACCACAGGAAACACACTCACTGACCTGGGGTTTCTTATCTTAGGTGCTGGTTTATCTGACAGGGATGATGAAGCATTTCTGGGAACCCCGATGAGGCTGACAGCAATTCAGGCATTGATGGGAATGTGGATTACATGGTTTTGACTGCAGGGGCAGATCTACTTTTCAATATTGCCCCACGGTTATGGCTGGAGACTCTACTGACCACTTGTTTGTAGGAGCCCAGTCTTTCCAGGAGCCCCCCAAGACAGTCTTGTCAGGAAGGCTGTGTCAAGAAGCCACTGTGACCTGCATCACCACAGGATGTGAAATGTCCAATGGAAAGATGCAACAGACATGGGTGGAGAAAGTAAAATCTCTGCAGTGATGACGGTTGTGGAAACAGGCGGGAATGGTCACGGAGACCAGGAGGCACCCCAGCTGCCTCCAGAGAGAGGGGTAAGGCTTCCCCCAGTCCCCTGAGTCCTCACAGGGACAGCCTCACAGGGCAAAGGCTCTGCTGGCACGACGTGCCCTCTGCCGTCCTCATGGGAGGGGTGAGCGGGTTTATGTCTCCTATTACTGCCTCTGCAACCCCAGATGTTTTGAAGACTCTGGCTACGGACCTGTGCACTCCACAGGTGTAAGGGGTGGAATAAAACAGCCCGAGCCCATGGGTGTTCTGCTTGAAAATAAAGACAGATCTGTTTCCCAGGAGCATCCGTTCCTGCAAAGGGTATCTCTATCCTGCAAAGGGTATCTCTGTCTGTTCGCCTTGGAGGAGTTTGCTAGTAACGCGTATTGCTAAATTAGATGCCAAGCTGCTTTCACAAATTTATGCTCTCACCAGGGCCTGCATCAGCACATTCTCACCAGCATTAGATAGGAAGATTTTTAACAACCCTTTCCTATATGAGAGATACTAAGTGATATTTATAGCTGGCTTTTGTTTGCATTTATATCTGTTTTTAAATAATGCGATGGGATAATGTTTTGGATATCACCTACTACATATTCATTTCTCTCTCTCTCTCCCTTTTTTAAAAAAATATTTTATTTATTTGACAGAGAGAGAGCACAAGCAGGGGGAGCAGCAGGCAGAGGGGGAGGGAGAAGCAGGCTCCCCAAGGAGCAGGGAGCCCGATGTGGGGCCCGATCCCAGGACCCCGGGATCATGACCTGAGCTGAAGGCAGATGCTTAACTGACTGAGTCACCGAGGTGCCCCCATATTCATTTCTCCATAGCCCATTCTCTCCCTCCTTAGTGCCTTGTGCCAGTAAGTGTGGGCCAGGAGGCAGAGGCAGGGCTCTCCAGAGTAGAGGAAGGCGGCCACAGTGTGAATCAAAGACGTCATTTCTCTGCTTTGAGTTTTGAAGCTGTCTTAAAATCTCATAGCAAGACAATGGTCTTAAAAGCCAGACTTTTCGGAGAGAGAACGGGTTTTCTTAAAACTGCCAAGGCTGGAATTTTCACACATCAAAAAATCAAAGCTCAGAAAAGTTGAGCGATCATTTGGTGAATCATAGAGGAGGGCAGAACACAGATATGACAAAAGGGAAGTCTCTACCTCACAGGAAGAAGAACAGCTGTTTTGTGATTGGGGAAAAGAAATGAGGAACAGGGCAAGAAAAGGCAAGCCAGCGTCAGGTTCTGAGGTGCTGGTTCTCCCCACCCTACCCATCCAGAGCAAACCCCAGTAGGGAAGGGAGAGTAAAAATACCCAGGTTGTTTTAAAGACTCCAAAAACATCAGGGCTGGTGCCTTTCCTTCCTGCTTGTAGCCTAAGGAGTTGTCGCATCTTTCAGTGGAGCCTTTGGGTCAGCCTAACATTGAATCCATCATGGCACCCAAGTCATGGAGTAGAAATGGTTGAGAGAGGTGCTTGGCAGGTTGGGTGTGAGGTAGCACCCCCAGTTCATATTGTATGGTCCAGTATGAAATGCGGAGGAGGTCTAGAAGCTCCTGTGTGCCATCAGGGGACCCAAAAAGTAGCTGGGGTGTTACCTGGTGAGTTCACTAGGACATCACCGTGGCAAGTGGCAAAGTGACCAAAGCTGCAGGATGGACTTCTCAAACTGGGGGTCAAATGGCTTTCCCATACAGTCCTCCAGGAATCAGGAGTCTCAGTGAGAGCCAGATAAGACCAAAGCCTCCAGGAAGAGCCTCCAACCTTCAGGCATCATATACTTGAGCCGCAAGATCAGATGATACAAAAGCTTCTCCTGCAACCAGTTGCCATCTTGGAATGAAGAGGGAGAAGGAAATCCTTTGCAGGTGTGGAGAAACCCAAAGACAAAGCAATTATGCAAAAGATAATCTTACCCCAGGAGAGTCTGATATACCATAATGGCAAGAACAAGTCTTTTGCCTGCAGTGGAAACGGGGCCTCAGGAGCTGACTGGGATTTTATTGGCAGCCCCACTTTGCACATCTGCGCAAATTCCACCTTCACAAGATGCTTGTGACTTTTATAGTAACGTCCTTCATTTTTTCCCAATTATAATGGTACTAGGGTTTCATTTTAGAGAGTTTGGGGCACAGCACTGTAAAATTGAAAATAAAACTCAACCCATCATCTCTCAAACCAGAGATAGCCAGTGTTCCCATCTTGGTTTATTTCCTTCCTGTTGGTTTTCTGTGTGTGTTGTTTGCTGGCGTGTGTTACTGTGATCGCACACTTGTGCATCTTGTTTGTGGGCAGGACTCTGTAATGTATAAGGCGCTTTTGCTTGTAGGAAGGAACACCCACCACTTTGTTACTTTATTAGCATTAAACAATTAATAGTTCTAAATGTTCACAGTAGTCATTACCGCTCAAATAGAAAATATATGAAGTTAACAAATTTGATTTCCCCAAATGCTTAAATATTGACTCAAGTGTGATCAATTCAACTTCCCTCAACATTTGATTACAAATCTCCAATATATGAGATTTTTCTCATGTGCTTTTTAAGTGCCATAAAATGGGGACAGAACACAGCCACCATTTGACAAGGATTTCTGCACTGCCCAGTGCTTGTTAACAAAAGTGCTGAAACCATGGATTTACAACCTCCCTTCAACATCATCATCTTCTTCTTCCCCTGTTTATTTCTCCCCAGGGACATAACTTTCCTTCCCACAGCCTCCAGAGCTGCTGCTGACTGAGGGGATAAAGGACAGTGGGTCAGGGACTTCTCAGATTATTGATGCTGAAGGCTCAGATATGGTTTGATTTGTTGTAGACCTTGTCTTTGGCCCCAGAATGACACTTGCTCTGGTGTTTTTCACTCTGTAGCCAGACCTGTTTTTGCAATTGTCCAGGGGAAGGGTGGTTGGAGGGGAGGGGATGGCCTGATTTAGATACAAATCTGTCATCCTGAAACTACAGCCCCTTTCTTGTTGACTATTTTGACCTACAATATTGACATTCTTGTTTTTCCTCCTAATACCATTTCATGATTTTAATGGCTGCATAACATTTGCTGGGATGGATGCACCGTCATTTAGTTAACATGTTTACTTAACTATTGGGCATTTAGATTATGTTCAATTTGGTTTTCATTAAACTCATCTCTGTTTGAACAATGCTTGCTCATGAATCTCAGCATACCTTTCTAGTTTCTTGGGTTAAACTCGTGGAAAGGAACCTCTTAGGTTCCTTGGTTGTGCAGATATTCAAGGCTTTTTTTTTTTTAAGATTTTATTTTTTATATGAGAGAGAAAGAGAGAGAGAGCACGAGGAGGGAGAGGCAGAGTGAGAGGGAGACACAGACTCCTCACTGAGCAGGATGCCACATGGGGCCTGGGGTGGGGTGGGTGGACCTCCTGGGCTCAATCCCAGAACCTTGGGATCAGGACCTAAGCTGAAAGCAGACGCTTAACCACCCAAATGCCCCATCAAGGCTTTCTATATGTAATGACGAAATGCCTTCTGGAACAGCTCAGTAGGCCTCATTGTTCTGGTCTGGGTCCTACACAGAATAGGAGAAGACATTGCTATCTTCCTTGGAGCCAGGGAAATCAAGACAGAGCAGAGCAAGTTGACCTTGGGAAGAATATTTGGAATCAGGACTATTCCAGAAAAGCTGGAACATATTATCATTAGCTATTCATACCTACATTGTCCAATATGGCACCCACTAGTCATATAGTGGCTATTGAGCCAGTATGGCTATGGAATGAAATTTTTAATGTATTTTTAAATTTTTAATTAATTTAAAAACTGATATTTGATTCAGTTATGGGAAAACTTTTTTTTAAATTTTATTTATGTATTTATTCATGACAGACACACAGAAAGAGGCAGAAAGAGACAGAGGGAGAAGCAAGCTCCTCATAGAGAGCCTGACGTGGGACTTGATCCCTGGACTGGGATCAGATGCTCAACCACTGAGCCACCCAGGCGTCCCATGGGAAAACTTTTTGGTATGTTTGGAACAACTCCAGTATGTGAGTTTTTAACTATAAATAGTGATAACTATAACTATTTTTTAACTATAAATTTTATGAAACCTAACTAAATACAGCTAAATATTTCCAATGACAATTTAGCATCCAAATTGAGATGTACTGTGTGGAATGCACACTGCATTTAAAAGACTCAGTATGAAAAAAGTATGCAAGCTACCCTATTAGTAAATATTTTATTTTATTTATTTTTAAATTTTTTTATTATTTTATTTATTTATTTTTTTTTTTTTTAAATTTTTTAATTTATTTATGATAGTCACAGAGAGAGAGAGAGAGAGAGGCAGAGACACAGGCAGAGGGAGAAGCAGGCTCCATGCCGGGAGCCCGACGTGGGATTCGATCCCGGGTCTCCAGGATCGCGCTCTGGGCCAAAGGCAGGCGCCAAACCGCTGCACCACCCAGGGATCCCAAATTTTTTTATTTTTTAAAGATTTTATTTATTTATTCATGAGAGATACAGAGAGAGAGCGAGGCAGAGACACAGGCAGAGGGAGAAGCAGGCTACATGCAGGGAGCCTGATGTGGGACTTGATCCTGGGTCTCCAGGACCATTATCCTGGGCTGAAGGCAGGTGCCAAACTGCTGAGCCACCCAGGCTGCCCTAGTAAATATTTTATATTGATAATGGTTGTAATGATAATATTGTGGATATATAGGGTTAAGTAAAATACGTCATTACAATTAATGTTACCTACTTCTTTTTAAAAATAAACTTTAATTTTAGAGTACTTTTAGATTTGCAGGAAGATTACAAAGATAATATGGAGAAGTCCCATATACCTCATGTCCCATTTCTCTATTATGAGTATTTTAACAATAGTATAATATTTTTATCACAATGAATGAGCCAGTATTGATACATTATTATTGGCTAATCTTTCATTCAAATTTTCTCTGTTTTTACCTAATGATCTTTTTTTGTCCCAGGATCCCAGCTAGGTTACCACATCACATTTAGTTGCCATGTGTCCACAGTCTTCTCTTCGCTGTGACAATTTCTCAGACTTTCCTTGTTTTTGACGACCCTGATCATTTTGAGGAGTACTGGTCATGTAGTCTTAGCGTGTTCCTCAGCGGGAATTTATCTGATGTTTCCTCATGACTAGACTGGGGTAATGGGTTTTCTGGAGGGGACATATGTTTCTTCTCCCTCAAATATCTATTTATTCAATCATTTATTAGTATCAATATGGCCTCATGGATATTTATTTTATTCTTTATATTGTTATTGGATACTACTTTATTCAGGTTGTTGCTCAAATTGTTCTAGCTTTGGCCATTGGAAGCTCTCTCAGTTTGCTCTTGCATCCCTTTGACACCTGCCCCCCCCGCCCCCATTGTGGAGTTTTGGGAGCCTGCTTCATTTTTCTTTTTTGAAATGTGGCTATCAGAAATTTAAAAATCGCACTTGTCATGTGCATTCTATGTCCATTGGACAGCTCTTACCCAGCCTCTCCTGTGTGCAAGGACTTGGTGTTTAGAAAAATCTTAACCCTAGGACCAGCAAGAGGGTCTATATCTTGTAGGCATCATAAATCTTGCATTTGGTTAATTTTTCCTCTTTGCTTTGGCCGCTGGGAAGCTCAGTGCCAATAGGGTGATCTTTATCTAGGCATATCTTAATATTCTAAATTTCTTTCTGGATGTATTTACCATGTATCTTTTCTGTTGCCTCAATTCCAACAATTTCATTTCTTTTTTTTTTAAATTTTATTTATTTAACAGAGAGAGAGAGAGAGAGGGAGATGGAGCCCACAAGGCAGAGGGAGAGGGAGAAGCAAGCTTCCTGCTAAGTAGGGAGCCTGATGTGGGGCTCCATTCCAGGACCTGGGATCACAACCTGAGCTAAAGGCAGATGCTTAACCAACTGAGCTACTCAGGCGCCCCTAACCATTTTCATTTCTTTGTATTGTACTTAATTTTGTTAACCCATCTTGAATCCCGTATGGAATAAGACAGGTTTATAGGACAAGGTTGCTGCTCTGCCCAGAACCCTTAGATCCCCTTTTACTGGTGTGTAGGTGTTGTGTTGTGTGTATGTTTCCACCACCATTCCCAACAGTCAGTCCCTGTGCCTCTTCTTTGGACATCCAGTCTTGGGCCATTAGGGAAGTTATTACCTGAGGATTCACACCTCTCTACGGTGACCCTGAACCAATGACTTGTGGGGTGTGAGAACATGCAGGTCTTGTCTAGGTGCACTGAGGGCAGGCCTGGAAGGGGGTCCTGAGGCGCCACTTGCACTGCAGCGCTCCCTATGGGACTAAACTGAAGCCACCACCCTCCAGGGGATGTTGCCTGGTGGGGGGTGGGTGTCTTCCCTGAGGAAGTCTTCCCTGAGGGCACATCCTTTATCAGTCACTTACAGAACTTAGTTCATCTCAATGTCTGCTTGGGGAGCCTGACCTAGACAGCCAGTGATACATTTTTTAATGTTAAAATAAATTTGAAAAAATAGCAGGCTCTGTGGGTGTACTTAGGAATTTGAGTTGGTTTGAACAGCTAATTAAGTAAAAAAATAAAGCCAGGCTTGTTTCCCTTGGCACATCAGCTGGGAGTGGAACTGGAACAGCAGGTGGGATCCCTGGAAGTCACAGAGGGTCACTTCTGGGGGGGCCGGAACCCGCTCAGAGGATGGGGAGTGGGCTTCCCTGAGCCTCTCCATGGCTCTTCCCAGAGCGCAGGTGAGGTGAGTAGCTCAGTGGGAATAGAAATAACGGTGCCCGACACACGGGACTCATCCAGCGCACACTCCAGGTCCCCCGGGGCCAAGAGGGAGGAGGAAGCAAACTGGGGGGTGCCTACCTCTCGCAGTGCAGGGGCTGAATGGAGATGGGGTTTGGGGCTGCCCTGCATGACCCCAGGGGGCTTCCTAGAGCACTGCCCCCTCCGGGCAGCTTCAGACAGCAGAGTGTGCTCTGCCCTCCACTGCAACAGCTGGAGGAAGCATGTGTGTGTGTGTGTGTGCGTGTGTGTGTGTGTGTGTGTGTGTGTGTGTTGCCTGAACAGCTCAGAAGCCCTGGGAGCTCTGAGAAATCAAAGACACTTCCAAATTCAGGTCCTGCCTTCTGCGCAGAGGCAGAGGAGGGACAGCTTGGTTCTTCCAAGCAGCTGGGTCAGATGGAATCACCACCACGTGCTTGCATCTAGGTTGCCTGTGGGCCTCCTTGCAGGGCGCCACCTGGTGGTGGGTGCTCTGCGGGGGGGGGGGGGCGGGAGGGCGGGGGGGGGGGGTGGGAGCTCTTTCCTCCCAGTCTCTTTCTCCTCTTGCGCAGCTGGTGTCAGGGGAGGTGGGGGCCAAAGGGACTAGGACCTCCCTGGCAAGCCACTGCCTCCGGCGCCTTCGCCTTCGCTGTCTTGCTGTGATTGAGGGCTTGGCTGGGGGCGCTGGAGCCAGATGCTAGCATTCGAGCCCCAGCTTAACTACCGGGGACCTAAGACAAGTTGCCAGGCGTCTCTAAACTTCAGTTTCTTACCTGTAAAGGACAGATCAAAGGACCTACCTCCCTGAGTTCTTTGCAAAGAAAAAAAATGAGATTATGCATTATCTGAGTTTGGGTTCCCCCAAAGCAGATCCTGAGAGATTGACATGTAAGCCGTTTTTTGGGGAGGGAATCTCAGGACATACCACTTGAAGGGAGAGAGGAAGAGGACGGCGGGAGTGGCACATCCAGTGCGTGTGCTGCCATTGGGACACCAGGCACTGGGTCCTTCTCAGCACTAGCTGGCCTGGGGCTCGAGGGAGCTGGGGCTTGTCCGCACTGATGCCCAGCAGTCCCTGATTGAAGCTGCTCCTGGGGTGTCTTGATGCCTCAGCTCTTCCGGCTTATCCTGTGCTGGGACACAGTGGGCTCCAGCAGCCAGAGAGTGTCCTAGGACAGATTCAGAAACGACCACATTTGGAAGTTGGGCCAACATGCATGGGGAGGTGGTACGGGTAGGGGAACCGCCAAAATCTTCTATATGCATATTTTTAGATTCGCAGAGCAGAGTGGGCTGCTGTAACATCTCAAAAAACAACCACTATTAATAATAGTACACTTCAGGGGGCCAGTGAAGGCCCCTTGTCCACCCAAAGTGTGACATGGCTGATAAACTAGAAGGGGCTACAGCTACACTGTGTGCCGTGGGGGATGCTAGATGCCCATCACCCTACAGGTAGGGGTTTGGTGTCCCCCATTTTATAGACAAGGAAACTGAGGCTCCCAGAGTGTGAGAGCTTTGCCTTAAGGTCACGTCAGATGACACCAGCGTTGGTGTCTCAGGGGCAGGTACTGCTGCTCCCACCTGCACCAGGATCGTAGGGAGTTTTCATCCTGTGCTTTCTCTCTGAGCCCAGCCATGACTGTGCAGAAATTTGTTTCCGTCTGTGAAATGTCAAAGCTGAATCTCTTATGTTCTGCCCTGGGTCTGCCCCCGGTGATGAACTCCACCCAAGCCCCACAGCTGCTTCCAGCTCCCGGGACTCTTTGGGAGTCTTGGAATAATAACAAAAGGAATAGTTCTCCATGGCAGGAGAGAGTGAGGGAATAGTTTTATCATTTTTTTTTCCTGCACGATTCAGACCCAAGAGAAAAGAAGAGGGAATTGGTGGAAGTAGGAGAAGCTGTGACCCACTCTCACTGGCTTCTGGGCGTGGTAACCCTGACCTTGGGAGCTGCCTGCCCACAGGGCCTGTGGCAGGTCCATCAGGAGCCAGAAACCCAGGGTCTCATTTCTGCATGAGGGGCAGGAATGGAGGGTCTGCTCAGCTCTCCTTCCAGAATGTCACAGCCCCAGGTCAGTGCTGGAGACCAGAAAAGAGGAGCCCCAGCTCCCTTGTTCCTGTCGTGGTGGGTGTGGGTGTGTGTGGAGCAGCTGGCGGGGGGGGGGGGGGGGGGGGGGGGGGGGGGGGAGGTAGGCAAGTGGAGCTCCCTTCAGGGAGCAGGGTTCTGCTCCAATCCACTGGGTGGAGGACAAAACTCATCTTTTATGGCCCTTGTTCAATTCTCAGTTGGAGCCAGATAAGCCTTTATTTTCATTATTTTAAATATATATTTTATCGTGGTAAAATATAAATAACATAAAATATGCCATTTTAACCATTTTTCAGTGGCATTAATCACATTTACAGTATTTTGAAACCATTGCCACTCTGTTTCCAAAACGTTTTTATCACCCCGAATGAAAACCCTGTACCCATTCATCAATAACTCCCACTGCCTCCTTCCTCCAGCCTCTAGTAACTTCTACTCTACGTTCTGCCTCTAAGACCCAGACTACTCAAAGTACCTCATGTAAGTGGAATCACTTTTGTCTTTTTATTTGTCTTTTTGTGACCAGCTTATTTTACTCACCATAGAGTCTTCAAGGTTCCTTCATGTTGTCACAGATGTCAGAATGTCTCTCCTTTTTTTAAATTTTAAGGTTTATTTATTTATTTATTGGGGGAAGGGGAAGGACAGAGGGAGAGGGAAACGTGAGCAGATTCTGTGCTGAGCGTGGAGCCTGCCTTCTGCTGTGCGGAAGGCAGCAAACAGGGGCTCCTGCAGGAATGCCCCAGGCCCATCTCATGCAGCGTCCATCTCGTGCTCGATCCCACAACCCTGAGATCACAACCTGAGCCAAAACCAAGAGTCGGGCCCTCAACCAACTGCACCACCCAGGCACCCCAGAATATCTCTCCTTTTTAAGGTCGGATAATATTTCCTTGTATGTTTATGCCACATTTTGTTTATTCATTCATCATGATGGTGGTGAAGCTTTCCCGACATCTACACCCAACTATACACTTTAGAAAGAAAGAGACAAAGAAGACACTTCAGCTCCCATAGGACAGTCGCAGCGCCGGTCCCGGCTCACTCAGGCCACTGAGGCCGCCGGTGTCACTGACACCCTTTGGTGAGGCTTCTGAGAACAGCGAACAGTGTGAGAGTAACGTACACGTGTTTCCATCCATTACCCGTAAGCATGGAGTTAACGTTTGGTCCTTGGAGGTGACTAGGACAGGCTGCGTGTCCCATGACAGCAAGGTCCAGAGCTGCTGGATCTCCACTCTGTACCCACCTATTGAGCCCGCAGTGATACTCAGGAAGTACTTTCTGATTATGGACAGGGAGTGATTTGCCGCCTTGGTGTAATAGCACAACCAGCACTGTTTCTTGAGTGCCTACGTGTGCCTGGTGCCTCACAGATATTTCCACTCCTCCTCCCAACAGCCCGGCAATAAGAGGCATGATTGTGCCTGTTTTATAGACAAGAAATCAGAGTTTGAGTATTTAACCCGAGGTAGTACACAGCCCCCAGGATTCCAGTCGTAATCTGTGCTCCTGGAAGAGTGTGGAGAGGAAGTAAACGCTTTGGTATGTTATCGTTTAAAATCCTTACAACAATACCTACGAGGAGGTACTTTTATGCTTCCCATTTTACAGACAAGGAAACTGAGGCCTAGCAAGTGGCAGGGCCAGTATTGGACATGACTGGTCTGGCTCACTGCCCACCACCTCTGCCCCCCTGATGGACCCCATTTCTCATACCATTCTGTAGGAATCCCTTCACCGGCTAAATGTCAAACATTGCTGGGTCTTTGGCTTCCCTCTGAGTGCAGTTGGATGAAGGGAGTCCAGAGGGATCTTGCCATCTCATCTGGCTAATTAAGTATGATTTGGGGGCTCCTGGATGAGGCAGATGTGAGTCATAAGAAACTCGGGCTCATCTTGAACCCCGTAACTACTCTGGTCATGCATCTATGTTTAGAACGGGCTGGGACGCTGCACGAGATGGGCCTGGGGCATTCCTGCAGGAGCCCCTGTCTGTTTGCGGCCTTCCGCACAGCAGAAAGACTCATCATCAACCAGAGGAGAACCTGAAGCCCCCTCCCCACATTGAAGAAGCAGGAACCTTGCAGGCACTTCCCTCAGCCCAGAGGCTCCCTCTGAGCCCTACAGGTGCCAGGACTCCCCATTTCAGCAGGGTTATCAAGGGGAAGGCAGAAATACCCCTCCCTCTGCATCCCCTTTGCCCCGGGGATGAGCCAGACTCCAGGCAGTGGGAGAGAGAGTGCTTCCAAAAGGTCAGGGATGACTGTTCTGGATGATTTTCCAACAACAACAACAACAACAACAACAACAACAACAACAACAAGAATAACCCAGCGATAATAAGCTGCATTCATTGAGCCTGTGTCCATGCCAGGGAGCACCTTTAGAAGGAACCCATCTCACACTCTCCTGCTGCAACGTAGGTATTACATTCCGCCTTTTACAGATGAGGAAACTAAACTCATGGGGTGAAATGCTGAGCTAAAACCCACACTTGGGTATACCCCTGCTCCTTTGCCTCCTGAGGAGGTGCCTCAGGGGGCCACTGTATCTGTGGGCAGGTAGGCACGTCAGTGCTGGTGGGGCGTGTGTGTGCGGGATAGGGGTAGGTCTGTGGCATCCTGGGTGGGAGATGATGGAGAGAGGCCCTCCTGGGGGTCACCTACAGCGGTCCAGAGCTCCTCTAGTTTCTCAGGACTGGCTCTCTGGCAGCCCCGGGTGGAAGGCATACCTGTGTCTGCCTCTAGGTGCTCCAATCCAGGTGAAGCTTCATAGAGCAGCCAGGCCAGGGCAGCTCCCCTTTCTTTGCAAGGGCCTACCTGGAAGGGTATCCAGTAGGAATGCCAGCCCTCACGGAGGCATAGGGGCTCTCAAAAAGAAAACAACCTGGCTGGCTCAGTCAGAAGAGTGTATGACTCTTGAACTCAAGATTGTGGGTTTGAGCCCCATGTTGGGTGTAGAGATTTCTAATAAACAAACAAACAAACAAATAAATAAATAAATAAATAAAAAGAAGAAGAATTCAAGAGCCCAAATGTTGTATAGTCTTAAAAAAAAAAAAAAAAAAAACCCAAACACACAAAACCTGAGGGTCAAAGAGGCCACAGAGGAATTCCACAGAATGTTTTCAGAGCCTGGGCTGGGAAGATCTTGGAAGGAAAGAAACCACTGGTGTACAAGATTCTTGCTTCTAATTCTATTCAACAGTGTTCCGAAGAGCTCGCTGTGGGCACATCTCTAGCACTCCAAGATGGCAAAATTCTGGGATTATTACTACACCCAGGGAGGGGACAGCTTATTGTCCCATGTTGGGATTTGGAGTCACACACTTGGCCTTGGTCCTGGTTCTATTTCTTATCAGTGAAGTAGCCTTGAGCAAGGGACATGAGGTCTCAGAGCCTCTCCCTTATCGTCACAGGGTGGGAGGTGAGGCTGAGTGACGCTGGCGCCGGAGGTGACGTACTCCTGAGTTCTCAGCCTATGGCAGTTACTGCCATCCTTAATTTTAATGTGGCAGAGCAGTTAAAAGTGGGTTTGTCTGATAAAGTACAGGGTGCCCAGTTGAATCTAAATTTTAAGTAAATAGTTATTTCAGTACAAGTATATCCCAAATGTTGAGTGAGATATACTTATACTAAAAAATGATTTGTTGTTTATCTGAAATTCTTCTTCTATTTAAGATTCTATTTATTTATTCATGAGAGACACACAGAGAGAGACAGAGAGAGACAGAGAAAGACAGAAACACAAGCAGAGGGAGAAGCGGGCTCCATGCAGGGAGCCTGACGTGGGACTCGATCCTGGGTCTCCAGGATCACGCCCTGGGCCGAAGGCAGTGCTAAACTGCTGAGCCACCTGGGCTGCCCTGAAATTAAAATTTAACGGGGCACCCTGTATTTTTATTTGCTACACCTGGCAACCCTAGGGCTTAGGCAAGCTGCTTAACCATTCTGTGCCCTGGGTCCCTTATCTGCAAATCCAGGTACTGCTAGGAACTCCCTCACAGGGTTCTCCGAGGCTAGATGGGAGACTTCTGTATTTAGCACAGAGCCTGGCTGCCTGGCCTAGCACGTGCTGGGCAGTGAGGGTTAGTGGTGCGTTCAGGGGAAGGGCGTAAGGGAGTGTGGCTGGACCCTGCCTCAGAGCCCCCCACCACCCAGGTTCTGGAACCAACCGAGTCCTTCGGGGGGAAGGAAGAGCTTATAGCCGGTCAGGGTGCGCACCCTCTTCTTTGCCTGCTGTCTCCCCTGCCCTATGAGGTGCCCCTGCCTTGTTCTTACCTCTACAGCCCTGCCACCTTCCGGCCTGGGCCTCTGCCTGTTTCTGCCCCCAGACACCAGGCTCTGGGCGCCCCCTGGCTTGCTAGGATTGCACCTCCCCTCTGGGTCCTCTGTCCCAGCCTCCAGTGCCGATGGTATCCATCTTTCATTCTCTACTGGACACCCCTTCCTGCTGCAGAGGTGCCCACGCCACATCTGCCCTGGTCCCATAGGATCCTCTGATGCTGGGTCAGGGCACCAGTGTGGCAGGGCCCTCACTGGAGCAGCCAGGACACCGCGGTGTTCCCAGTGATGGAGAAAAGAGACACCTCCCAGGTTGCAGGCTCTGGGGAGATAGGATGGTGTCAAGTGACCAAAATGGGCTTCCCCTACTTCAAGTCTGAGCTGAAGAGGCACATTTACATGAGAAATTTCTAGATGGCAGGGTCTTCTACAGGTCTGTTCCAGTCCTTTCTCATCACGTCAATTACTCATTCACCTAGAGGGTCAGAAAGAAAGATTTTGAATTTGTTTCTTTGGAGTTGAATGTTCTTTTTTTTTTGAGATTTTGTTTATTTGTTTGACACACAGAGAGAGCACAAACTGGGGGAGCAGAAGGAGAGGGAGAAACAAGTGCCCCACTGAGCAGGGAGCTCGAGATGTGGGGGTCAATCCCAGAACCCCAGAATCATGACCTGACCTGAAGGCAGATGCTTAACTGACTGAGCCACCCAGGTGCCCTGGGGTTGAACTTTTTAGCTTGATTTGATTTTAACACTCACCTGGTTTCCGGATATTTCCCACCATTCCAGCTTCCCGAGCCTCACATTTAATTTTGATGTTGTTCTTTAGGGTGATCCAGATTCCCTACATCTTATATATCAAGTCAAACTCTCATTGGAGGGCCATGAAGCTCCCAGTAGGTGGATTTGAACAGCCAATATTGCAGAGAAACCCCAAACTTAATGACCATAGGGCCAACAGTGCTGTGCATGGTTTTCTATCTTGTGAAAATATCAGACCCTTGGACTTGGATTCAAAAGCAAAGGGGAGGCAAACTAATTTCTAAAAATTGGACAAGAGTCTTTACAAAGGAAGATGCATGAATGGCCAATAATCATTAAAAAACCCTGAATCTAATCAGTCATTCAAGAAATGCAAATTAAAACCACAACGAGAAAGTGCTACACATCCATGAGGACACTAAAATTAAGACTGGCAACACCGAATGTTGAGGATGCTGGAGCACACCAAACTCATATATTGCTGATAAGAGTGTAAAATGATACAAAAATGTTGGAAAAAATGGAATTCTTATAGACAAACATAAACCTATGTCTACCCTATGACTTCCAATTCCACTTCCAGGTATTACCCAAGAAAAATGAAAACATATGTCCACGTATGTAAGTTTTCATGGCAGCTTTAATAAAGTAACTCAAAACTGGAAATAGCTCAGGTGTCTTGTCCATCAGCTGGAGAATGGGTGTACTGTGGTCCAGCTATGAAATGGAATCCCTCTCAGCAATAAAAAGAAACAAAATAGTGAAATGCATAGCAACATAGTTGAATCTCAGAGATGTGTTGGGCAAAAGAGATGCAGAAGAGCCCATAGTATGATCACATTTATATGAAGTTCTAGAAAAGGGAAAACCAACCAATGGCAATAGACGGGAATAGTGGTTATTCCCACATGTGTGTGTTGTGTGCACATGGGGTTGTATGGCATGGGGATTATGGCTAAGGTTAGAGACACGGGGGAGCTTTTTGAGGTGATGGAACTGTTCTGAATCTTAATAGGGTCTGGGTTACGTGGATGCATTTGTCAAAAGTGATTGTGCACCTGTGATCTCGTTGCACATAAACTATACCCAGACAAACCAGGACAATACAAATTCCTGTGCCCTATGTAAGTAAATTGATTAAATTTAAAAAATAAAAGAGAGGGGAAGAGAACACATTTTACTTTATTTAAAAAATATATTTTAAAAAAATAAAAAAAATTTTAATAATAAAATTTTAATAAAAATTTTTTTAATAAAAATTTTAATAATAATTTTTAAAAAATTATTTTTTTTTGAGAGAGAGAAAGAGAGAGCAGGGGGGAGGAGCAGAAGGAGAAGGAGAAGCAGACTCCGTGCTGAGCATGGAGCCGGACCCCGGACCCTGAGCTCATGACCTGAGCTGAAATCAGGAGTCAGACATTTAACTGACCGAGCCATGCAGGCGCCCTGAGAACACATTTTAAAATCTCTTCCCCTTCAAGTTGGATGCCCTGCGTGGTTCACCCTGTTCTGATGGAGAAGCCACATGTTACAATCTCTGTAGATATTCTTGTCAATCCTGTTTTATGGATGAGACAACTGGGCTTCAGCAGGATTAACTAACTTCTCCAGAGTGTCAGTTCCAGTCCTGACCCACATCCTTCTGGCTCTATAGCCCGTGTGGGTCCTCGTGCCTGGACTCCGATGCCGGAGCATCGATGGTGCGCTTGGAGAGAAACAGATTTTACTCTTTGATGATAAAGTAAAATACTTCCATTTTGTGAAAACAAACAGACTGTGGGGTAACAACAAATTTTGCATAAATTTTAAAAATAAAAGATAAATATTAGGAAAACCACCCCCTTGCAAAAGGCAGTATTCGATAACAACAGATGCCCCGGGATGGAGGGGCATTCTCCATTGTGGATGAGTTTGAGAACTAATTCGCTGCATCATTATACCGTCACACCCATGTGTCTGGCTGCCAGCTCCTGCCGCCGTTGCCCGTGCTGCTCACTGAGCAACCAGGCTCTTGTCTGATGCTCAGGGTCACGTACGCCTGGCAGAGAGCTGGTGTCTGCGCGTGGTGTGGCTCGTCTGCCGTGTCCCATGTTGTAATCTACCAGCCAGGCAGACAGAAAAGGACACAGAGCTTCTAAACACGCTGCCTGGAGCTTCACCAAAGTTAGATTATACTGTAGGATCAGGGCGTCTGGCTGGCTCAGTTGGTGGTGCGTGTGACTCTTGATCTCAGGGTTGTAGGTTTGAGCTCCACGTTGGGCGTAGAGATTACTTAAAAATAAAATCTTAAAAAAAAAAAAGGTCGTATCACAGGATCTATCAACACACAGAAGCAGAGCGCTCTGAGTATCTTAATGGGCAGGAGATTCATGTTGTAGGGAAGGATCCGATGTTTTCCCATGGCCTTTATTGCTTATCGAATGCTGTGTGCAAACACTATTTTCCTCACTGCTCTCAGCTCTTTGCCTGGTTATGTGATTCCTCGATCATCTGAAGCTTGGAAGTGGTATAGAGCACGGGTCCCCAAACTATAGCAAATGACCTGTGGGCTTGTTTTGTACAACCTGTGAGCTGAGAATACTTTTTGCATTTTTATTTTTTTTATTTATTTTTAAAGATTTTACGTATTTATTTGTGAGAGACACACAGAGAGAGGCAGAGGGAGAAGCAGACTCCCCATGGGGAGCCCGATGCCGGACTCGATCCCAGGACTCTGGGATCACTACCTGAGCCTAAGGCAGATGTTTGACCACTAAGCCACCCAGGCATCCCTCTTTTTGCATTTTTAATAGGTGCAAAAAAATAAAAAGAAAAATAATTCATGACGTGAAATTTATATGAGATTAAAATTTCTGTGTTCCTAAATACAGTTTGACTAGAGCATAGCCACACTTATCCGTTTACATACGATTTGTGGCTGTTTTTGAGCTCCAATGGCAGGGCTGAGTAATGAGAGACTGTATGGCCCGCAAAGCTAAAAATATTCACTGTTTGACCCTTTCCAGTAAAACATTGTCAACCGCTAGTGCAGAACAGAGCCCATCAGGACTCTGGAGGGAGACAGAATTACCTAGAACAATCTTTAGGGTGGTTGTCTCTCCTCCCCCAGTAGAATGTGAGTGGTGTCCCCAAATTCAACTTCCCCTGGAGATAGTAGCACTGTATCTAATACTAGTGCTAATGCTAGTACCAGTACTAATTCTGTGAGACTTCCCTTGTAATGCAAGTGTTGGGGAGTCAAGACTTGAACGCAGAGGCAAAGGCAGGCACTTCAGACTTTACCAGGGGGTGCCAGCATGACGGAGCCAGCTGTACCTCAGTTGGCACAAGTGCAAGACACCCAGAGGCAAGGCCAGCCAGCCAGGCCTCACTTGAGACTGGCAACGGCCTAGAGGTCAGCACACAAGTGGGACAGGGAGTGTGGAGTTTAAACAAGTCTGAGCTTCACCCCCCGCCACCCCATACCGCCGTTGTGTGGGACTCAGGGGCAAGGGGAGGTGTGCGGTGAATCCTGTGGGTGGTCTGCTCAGATTCCCTTTATGGGACTGCACAGGGAGGCTAATGCCACCCTTGCACCCAGACCTTGGCCAGCGATTGTCTGATATGGGAATACAAAAGACCAGGCCGGTGCCTCGAGGTGGGGCAATGCTGTAGTACAATTCCTGTTCCAGGGCTCCCGTGGGATCTGACCTGAGCTGACCCTGGCTGAGGACACATCCTCCCTTTGCTCCTTCCCCTGCCTCATCCTGTGTCCCTCACTCCCCTCCTCCTGAGAGCACCTCTCCATTAGTTCCATGTGTGAGTCTCTGCAACTCAGACCCCGCCTCTAGGGAACCCAATCCTAGACAAGAGTCATCACAGAAGACCTCGACACAGTCCCATTATCAAGAGTGATGCTGAATACATTTTGACCCACAGATGGTTCCTGTCTTTGGCCCCCTTGCCCGCCGCTGGCTGGATCTCAGGGCCTCTCCCTGGATGTTCTATATTTAGCAGTTGCCCCTGCATCAGGGCATCTGTGTGTCGCTTTGCTTGGCCATGTGGAGCCGGGACAGCTTTGGGGGACAGCATTCTACAGGAGCAATATCCTTCCTGCTTATTGAATCTCAGAATTCATTTTCGTACCAAAGACATCAAATAAACCCAGACCATACATGGCAGCTCCGTGGTTATGACCTGAGGAGATGAATCACATTGTTCATACTCTAAAGTTGTGTTCCTTATCAGCCTCATCTGGAACCTTAGTCACAAAGTGGACGCATTGCTCCAGCAGGGGTGGGAAGTTTGATCTGGCTTTGATATGTGTCTGGAGATGATAAACTTGGGATGAGAAAGATAACAGACCTCCCCATCCCCTGACACACACACACACACACACACACACACACTCCATCAGGCCTTTGGCCCTTGGATAGGTTTCAATATCCTGTATGGCCACTTTCCACCCCACTTGTTAGGAATCAACCTTTATATACCACCTGCCCTCAGAAGGCCTGCATTACCTTCTGCAGAGGCAGGGGACCACCAAAGAGCCCCTGAGTGCAGAAAGCAAAGCGTTAAGAGGCAGGCACCCCAGGGTTAAAATAGCAGACACATTTGACCATCTGTCAATAAATAAAAATAAACAAATCTGTGCTTGCCAGTGCTGACTTTGTTGCTAATATTGATCATTTATCTAATGAAGGGTATCCTCTCATTTTTCTGTAGTGTAGCACTTGTATAATAAAGTTTTTAAGGACAGTCAAGCATAGCATAATTCCAGTTTTTAATATAAATAATCAGTCACAGACACACATACACGTGTAAAAATAGACCGGGAGTAATTGCGCCAAGATGCTTACAGGGCTTATTTTTGGGTAGTGGAAATATGAGCTCTCTTTCCTTTCTTTTTTATTTGTCAACATTTCTGATACTTCTGCAATGAATATACATGATCTGTGCTCAAGCAAGAGTGCAAAGATGATGCTCTGGAGCCAAGTGTCCTTTCTGAGACTCGCTAACCAACACAAGTGCCTTCTTGGCGACATGGTGACAGCGAGGAGTTGACACCTTGGGCTGTGCCTCTCAGGCTGGGCGAGACTCCTTTCTTGCACTTGGTGATTCGAGCCTTCCAGGGCTGAAGGAGAGGACTGTTTGGGGGCAGAGGACAGCCGATGGAGCGGTCCCCATAGGGGTAGCTCTGTTAGGAGGGAAACCAGCAGAACCCACTCCTAACTGTCATCCCTGTGTCCTCCAGCCAGCAGCCATCCCCATGTCAGTCCCCAGGATGCTGTTCCTTCTCTCCATCTTTCACCTGCCTCAGCTTATGGGGTCTTTTACTTTGGTTGCGTGTGTATAGGAGGGGGATGGGATCTGAGAGACGATCATCCTTCTGTTGATAAAGCTGATGTTTTAATTTTCTTTCTCTCTTCTCTTCTTATTGCTTTTCCTTCTCCTTACCACTCCAGTCCAAAATAACCATTAAAAATAATATTATTGTTGTTGCCAGTGTAGTTCTTTAGCAGCCGCAGAGTGTTCTAGGAACATGGGGGTTGATGTATGGACCGTATAATGTGAAAGCCTATGGTCAGAAAATCAACATCTTTCTTACTAGAAGAACCACGGAGTTTAACCTGAACCAGAACATACCTATGATCATAAAATATTCTGCAATAAGATTCCAAAGTACTCTAATGATAACATCGCTATTCTATCTAGATCATGACCCAGCGTGCATCACGACTTAAGTCCAGGATGGCTAGCATACAAGGAAGAAAGCCCAAGAGGAAGGCTGGCATTCACGATCGGATCTTGGGACTAGAGCCACCGTGCTGCTGCAGACTGCTGGGGAACAGCAGGATCTCAGAGAAGCTGCCTCACAGCCAAGAAGTGGGGGTTCTTTAAAGTTCTCAATAGGGTTCAAAGCTGCAACCCAGGGGTCAGATCTGGGAGGGGTGGAGAGCTAAGTGGCTGGCAATCTGTTGCCCCTCCACCCCATGCCCGGTAGACCTCAGGAAGTCTGATGGAACTGCCCAGCAAGGACTCTGGTCACAGAGCAAAAAAGCGGGTCCTGGTAGGCACCCCAAATGGAGGTAGGTTTTTCCTTGAGTGCCAGAAAAGCTTATTGGGAGACAATTTGAACACAGAATCCAAATGGGGCCTTAGGTGTTATCAAGATGCGAAGTATTTTGATTTTCATCACTGCCCCTTTGCAAGCCCAGGAGAGAACACGTCCTCAGCCGTACAGATGCTCACTCCAGGACTTTGGGAGATGGTTCTGGGAATACTCAGGCAGTGAGAACACCAGGAAAATGCTAAGGGCACGGTGAGGAGAGAGCTTTAATTGTCCGGGGTGTGCAGCAGGCATGCCACCTGTCCTTAGGGGACCACAGGGACTCCTCACCCTGCTTGAAACATTCTTGGACCCCGTCCTGTCCTGGGTGCGGCAGAAATCACCAGGTGTCAGCGCTGGCATGGGGGATGCCGAGGCTGGGCTGCTAGCTGGAAGAGAAGGGGTGAGAGAAGGAGGTGCTTCTCAGGAGGCAGATAAAGGAGAATGAGTCTGCTGCTTCAGAGCCCTTGGCCAGCTGGGGCATCAGGAGAACTGCTGAGAAGGAGTTATTCAGAGCTGATGGGAAGGGCGTAGGCCCAGAGAAAAGTGGATTCTTGAAAATTCCTGAGAGCTAGAGACCTGTAGGAATCTAGTCCTCAGGGTAGGGCCCAGGGAAGACAGAGAGTAAAAGAAGAAGTCCCAGAGACCAAGACCTGGCAAGGAAGGTCTGGAGGACCTCGGGGTCTGCTGATGTGGAGTATGAGCTGACTGATTGGAGCAGTTTGCCCTAAAACCAGATCCCGAGCAGGGAAGAGCCAGGGAGAGAAGGTGAAGCCTGGTCAGTGCCTGCCCATAGCGAGTGCAGCAAGAGGCCTGTGTTCTGTTCCACTGTGTGCCCCGGAGCAGTCCTCCCACGCTGCAAAGTGGTGTGGCACTGTCACCCAGGAGGACCGAATGCTGCCCTGGGAGATGCCCCCTGGAAGAGGTGCGGCACAGCCAGGGAAGGCCAATGCACCATCTTTAGAGGATTGCCCTAGAGTGCAAGTGGGAGCGATAGAAGGGCCACTGGCAGGAGACCAGGCAGGGGACAGACAGCTCCCTGAGCACCCAGGACAAGGTACAAGGTGTGTACTGCAGCAGCCGGCCCACAGCAACCCGGGGGGGTCTAGGGCGCTGGTCTCTGCCCTTCTGACCTCTCAGTGCTCTCAGGAAAAGGCTCAGCCCGAATGTCTGCCTTGCTCTTAGCAATCCCAGTCCCTATAACTTTACACCTCTTCTTCTAACTGGAAATGATTTCTCCCCAGTGAAGCCCAGCCCCTTTCTTACTTTGAAGGTCAGTGAATTAACCATTTCTGTGCAGCGGGGAAGGGTTTAGGTCCAGGGTGGGGGGTGTCTGCTCTGACCTCTCCATTCCTTTCTCCCCATTTTATTCGAACTTTTCTCCCATCTTGCTCCCTGGATGACTCCTATATCATGGGGATCCAGAGAGCATTTCTGTCCAAACCTTCCAGATTGATCTCTTGGGGGACCCACTTTGCCCAAACATTGGAGCAGCCTCGAGGATGATGACCACCTTCACTTGTAAAATCGCTAGAAACAGGCTAGCTGCCAGTGAGGGCAGGTGATATAGGTGTCACAGGAGGAGAGTCTCGGGATGGCACTTCTGGGGTGAACCCTTTGTCTACTCAGTGAAGTCCTGGAGTTCTCCTGCGTGGCTCGTAGGTCACAGTGGTATTGGGTGTTGTTCGCATCAATGCTGTCCATCACCACCACCACCCCCAGGTTCTCCTCTCCTCCGGGGACTGGAAACATGACCTTCTTGGCTCCTCTGTCATTGGGTGAGGCCATATGACTCGTTCCAATCAATGAGCAAAAAGGATGGGACTTCTTGGCTGGAGCATTGAGAGCACAGCTCTCACCTGTGTGAGAGCCTCCAGAATTTCCTTCCTCCTAACTAGACAATGTGACCGTATTTGAGGTCAAAGTCACGCTTAACCTCAATCCCTGAGTGATTCCAAAGGGCAAAACCGCTGCCCTGTTTTTATTGTGTTAAGCATATGAGGTGTTGGGATTGCAAAGTACCACAGTGTAACCCAGCCTATCCTGACTGATACCATCATCTGAGAGGGAAAAGAAACAGGCTTTCTTTTGACATGTGTATCTAGGAGACGTGATGATTAAACAAGCATTGGCATTAGGGGATATTGCCCTTATCATCGCTGATTGTGGATATTACAGAACCATCCGAATGGGAGAGAAAAAGTAGAAATGCATGATCTGTGCAAAAGGAATACAAATGATAATCACTTATGAGATCTGCTCCTTGGATGTTCCTTGTGGCTGGAACAATTCTGCATCTCATTAGGTAAATTGTCCAGCACAGGTTGGGTTCCCGAAGAAGCGGGTTGTGAGCTAGAGATCAGTGTGCAGGAGGTTTGTTGGTGGTGGTGTTGGATTCACAGCCTGCGGGAGGAAGGGGTGGGAGGAGGCGGGAGTGGGCAGAGGGAGAAGCCAAGTGTCCCTGGAGTCTCTGTGGAAGCTTCAGCCAACGCTACCAGGGGTTCTAAAGGTGGAAGGACCCTTCAGAGCTCTCCCTAGAGGGCCAGGTGTCTATGTTGATGGGTCACTGGACACGGTGCCCTAGGAAGAGGGTGTGGCTTTGGACTAGGTGGTTCTCTTCAGCTGCCACAGGCGCTAGGGGAGACCAGGGCATTCAGATCCAGCCCAGGGGTTGCTCTCATGATGAGCGCAGACAACTCAGGGCAGCCTACAGCAGTGGCCGGATTTTGGAGGGTGGGTATGCATGATCCTCAGGGGTAAACTCTCTCTCAAGAGAAGCAAAAATAACTGGGAGTGATGCTTTATCCTGGGGACTTAGCTATGTCACTAACAGCTCAAGATGTCCTTAGGAGGCTTGAAGAATGGGCTGGAATCTGGGGATTCGGTACGCATGCACACATACCGGCTGGCCTTTAGTAAAATGCATACTTGGGAGTGTTTCACTACTGAGATGATGCAAGTTAAAATCGCCACAGGGCACAGATCCCACTGCTGGCACCTGCTGGGCCCTACTGACTCTGCCTGGTGGGCAATCCCAACTAAACAGAGACCAAAAGGACACTAGTTTCATCCTGACTTTGTAGCCTCCTGCTTGGGGGCTCTGGCCCTCAGAGGGCAGTGAAAGTCAGCATAAAAAGGAATCATCCTGTCCATCAGTTTTATATATGCAGAACATATATGCCTGTAGAGACGCACATGCGGGTTCCATGAGCAATTCTGGAAACGTCCCCTTAGGAAGGTCTATTATTGCAGCAATAGAAACTGTTAGTTCAACTCCACCCTAATAAAGTATACATTAGGCCCCATCCTATGTATGTTTGCATGTCTGTGTATCTATAGTGTGCATATATTATACACACACATGTCTATTTTTTTCTGTTAAGTGCCTGAGTGTCTTATTTAAAATAAATGTTCTCTGGCTTCTTTGGGCATATGGCTGCACAGAATCTGATGGTGACCGGGGTTGGGGTGGACAGAGGAGCAGACCTTGAGTGACTAGCTCCTAATTCTGAGAAAGGAAGTTTTTGCTGATGAAAAAATACCAGTTAGGAAAGCAGAAGAGCAAAGCTTAGTCTCAGCTCTGCCTCCACGATCATGTAGTTGTGTGACTGTAGACAAAATGCTGAACCTCTCTGGTCCTCAGTTTCTATCTTGGGAAGAAGTAGGGAGAGTGAGTGTGTGTATGTATGTGTGTTTGTTTTTGTTTTAAAATTTTTATTTATTTATGAGAGACAGAAAGAGGCAGAGGGAGAAGCAGGCTCCCTGTCAGGAGCCCAGTGTGGGACTCCATCCCAGGACCCTGGGATCATGACCTGAGCTGAAGGCAGACGCTCAACCACTGAGCCACCCAGGCATCCCTGTGTGTATGTGTTATACCAGGAATACTTAATGTGCCTTCCAGAATCACAAGTACTGTGATTATGTGAAAATTGACCGTTAGCAGTTGCTGGCTTTCTCCTGCTAGATACTGCAGGGTTAGAAAAGAATGCAGCTCATGGACCACCCCACTTGGAGCGAAAGGCTTACAGTGACTTGTAAGGCTAGCAGATTTGCATCACATTGAACTTAAATAGCTGGACCAGGAATAGGGGAAGGCCATCACCCTCACCCCCTCCTCTCTCTTGGTTGGCCTTGGCTGGAGACAGCCCTGGATTCTGAGAGCCAGATGGGCAGTTGAAGCTGCAGGGCAATGACCCAAACTCTCCTTCAGTTTCCTGTGGAAAGGGGTCTCATGTCTTTAATATAATAGGGACATCCCGAGATCAAAGGAGGCTTCATATTTTGAAGGTTCCCTTCTGCTAGTACACAGTAGTTCTCAAACTTGAAACACACCAGGATCCCTTGGAGGGCTTGCTAAAACACAGATTGCTGGGCCCCACCCAGAGTTTCTGATCCAGTTGGTCCTGGATGGGGCCTCAGTTTTGCATCTCTGAAAAGTTCCCAGGTAATGCTGATGTTGCTGGTCCAGAGATCTCACTCTGAGAACTACAGCTCTGGAATAGTATCAATTATTCATTCAAAAATGGGAGGAACCGGAGGAAGGGAAAGTAGCTTTCAAAATCTTTTTAAAAGGCTTTTAAAATGGTTTTTATGTGGAGTTGATTTAAGGATTTTTCATTTATCCTTCTTCTGAAAACCGGGAAGAATCTGAAACTACCGCCCAGAAGACACCTTAATAACATGGACACCAGGAGTGAGGAAAGCCTTGTGGTCGTGACCTACTAAGCTGCCAAGAGTTTACCTTAATGCCAAAACAATACCACAGGTCTTAAAACTAGCTTTTGAAATGTGCTCATAGGCTAACGTTTCTGCACACACAAAGGAAATCTACGTGCTTTTTAAAATGAGCCATTTCAGTAAATAAATAAATAATTAATTAATTAAAAATGAGCCATTTCAGTGAAAGATACCTAGCACAGGGGAATTACTGACTTTACCAGTTTGGCATTTTACTGGATGTTTCACAGCCTGTGAGGGAAGGGAGGGACAAAAAAGACAAATCGCATAGAACCCTGTATGCCATCCTGTAGAAGGTCAATGAGGAGGAGGGTGGGGTGAGGATGTGAGGGTGTTGGGGGGCAGCCTGGTGAGCCCTAAAACAAAGGCCATTAGGGCAGGTAATATAGTTTTCATCTCCTACTTCTCCTAGACAGGCATTATTAACCCCTCTGTGACTCTGGAGAATCCCTCCCTCCGTTTTCAGGGCAACATCTTGTAATTCCTGGATTCCTTTTCCTAAATCAAATAAAGAAAAAGCTACGTACGCATCTCTGGAGGAAAAAGTCTGTATTAAAAGCCAAAAAACCAAACCAAAACAGAAAAAAAAAAAAAAAAAAACCACACACACACAGAAGTACAAGAAACGCCCACCAGGCCACGTCACTGGATAGATCGACTTGGAAAAGGTTCATAAAGTTCATTTTTAGCCGTAACAATATGTGGGTGTGAAGTCCTTCCCATGCCCCTCCCCACCCCTTTTAAATAAATTAAAAAAAGAAAAAACAACAAACTTCAAATACTATGTCTGGATACAAAGAGCTTCTCTTACTACAGCAATAGCAACTTGAAATTTTTCTTTTTTTTTACTAAAACTTTCGTTTAAAACGGTTATTAAATATATAAAACGAATACACAGGATTTGGTCGTTTTCTGCCATGAATCTAGGGCACGTGGGTGCGGGGAGGGGAGGGCTGGGGGTACGCCGGCGGGGAGGGCCCCGGCTGACACCTGCCCTGCGGGCGCCGCCGCTGGCGCCGCGGAGGCCCCCTCCGCCCTGCCCGGGAGGAGGACTGACGGTCACCACAGCGCGAAGCACAGCGGCCGGGTGTGCGCCGGGGGGCGCGGCGGGGGCGCGGCGGGTCACTTGGCCGCCGCCCCCGAGGTGACGGTGACGGCGGCGGCGGCGGCGGCGGCGGCGGCCGCGGCGGCGGCGGCGGCGGTGGTCCCCGCGGGCACGGCGGCGGGGGCGGCGGCGGCCGGGGCGGCGGCGGTCCGGCGCTGCTCCATGCCGTTGGGCAGGAAGCCGGCGATGATGGGCACCGGCCAGATGAGGGCGGCCACGCTCCACACCACGATGACCAGGGTCATGAAGCAGGCGACCAGCGTGGACTCGATGGGCTTGCGGTTCAGCCGCCAGCCCGGCTCGCCCTGCAGCTCCTCCAGGCTGAAGTCCAGGCAGCAGAAGTGCAGCGGCTCGCCCTGCAGCCACAGCGGCCCGGGCGGCTCGGCGGCGGGGTAGGCGGGCAGCGCGGTGGGCGCCCCGGCGGCGGCGGCGGCGGCGGCGGCGGCGGGCCGGAGGCGGCCCGGGCGGCGGCCGCGCACCCAGCCGCAGCCCACGCACAGGCGCAGGTCCTGCTGCGCGCCGCCCGCCGCCAGCCCCAGGTGCTCGATGAGCAGCGGCGGCCCGACGCGGTGGAAGGCGGCGGCGAAGAAGGCGCGGCCGTGCGCGTTGGTGGAGAAGAGCAGCAGGTCGCACTGGAAGCCCCGCGGGCGGCCCCAGCGCACGAGCAGCGAGCTCAGCATCTGCCGCTGCACGCTGATGTTGCACGGCGCCGCCGCCGCCGCCGCCTCCTCCGGGCCCGGGCGCTCGGGGGGCGCGGGGGGCGCGGGGGGCGCGGGGGCCGCCGAGGCCAGCAGGCGCGGGGACGACGCGTTCACCGAGGCGTTGGGGGGCGCCCCGCCGAGGCCCGGCGGCAGCGGGCAGGCGGCGGCCAGCAGCGCGGCGAGCGGGAGCAGCATGGCCTGCGGCGGGCGCCTACATGCGCGGGGCGGGCGGCGGCTGCATGGCGCACGGGCGGCGGGCGGGAGAGCGGACGGCGGGACCGGCGGCCGGCGGGAGCGGGGGGCGCTCCCGGCTCCCAGTACCCGGCTCCCGGCTCCCGGCTCCCGGCTCCCGGCGGGGGCGGCGCGGAGGCGGCGGCGGCGGAGGCTCGCTCGGCGCGGGGATCCCTCCCGGCCCGGCTGCGTCTGGGGTTCCCCGCCGCCCCCGGCGCGGGGGCCCTCGGACGGCCCGGCTGCTCTGCAGGGCCCGGCGCTCGCCGGGAGCAGGATTCCCCGGCTCGGCTCCGCCTCCCGCGCCGCGCCCCGCCCCGCCCCGCCCCGCCCCGCCCGCCGGCCCGGCCGAGGCTCCGCGGAGGGCGGGGTTGCACGCGAGGGCGAGGCGGGGGCCCGGGCCGGCGCGGGGACGAGCGGAGGGTCGCTAGCGGCGGGGCCGGGGCTTGGCCGTCCGACTCCGGGCGCAGAGCAGGCTCGGGGCTCAGCTGCGGCCCCGCGGGGGACGATCCCCTTGCGACGTGTCGCCTTAGAGCTCACCTGCACCACTCTCGCTTGCACAAGGGGAAACTGAGGCCGAGCGAGGGCATCCCCCGAGGCCACCCCGCGAGCCAGAACCAGGACTCCGGGCCACGAAGCCGGCTTCCTCCACGGTGGCTCTTAACATCGCAAATCTGCAGACTTTTATTTTTTGATGCGCCTCGGACACACTAGACCCGCTTGGCATTCTCCTCGGGGCAAGCGGAACCCCGAGGAAGATGCCAAGAACTCACCCTAGGGAGCCTTGGGTGGAGATGGGCAGGTGCGGCTGCGGGGGCCCCCAGGGGGAGCTTCGCTCCCAGGAAGCCGCTCCTCCGGTGCAGAGCCCTGCCCGGCAGGCAGCGGAGCATCTGTCTGTAGAATCCGCCACAAGGGACGATTCATCCTCCCCGTTAGGAGAGTAGGTTGGGGGACGTCTGTCGAGAATAAGGAGCCACCATCAGATTCGTATTTTAAAACACTTTACAAGTAATTTGGCCTCTTACCTTTTGGGGGAAAAAATCAGGGATGCCTGTTATGGGAACGACCCTATGCTCTTCCTGAGTCTGACACGGAAAGGGTGGAGGGAGCTGCGAGTCGCAGTCAACAAAATGGCCCTCACGGAGGTAAGTTTCCTGAACAGAACTATACTTTGCATTAGGCATTGTGGCTGAATAGGTTTCTGGAAGCTTTGGCCATTGTTTCTAACAATGAATAAAACCAGGTTGGAAAAGATGTAAACACAGCCTCAAAATACCCGAACCTACCAGGCGTCTTTCCAGCTGGGCAAGTCATCATTCAGACTTGGCCTTGGTTTCCCCACCTGAGCAGCGGAGTCCTGGTACCTGCGGAGGAGGGATACTCTGATAAACGCACCCAACTCAGTGTCCGTCTGTCTGTCCACGGAAGTGCTCACCTGAGGGCTGCTATGCTGGACTTACTACCGGTCCTGCCTGAGTTGGCTCTGCGGAAGGGTCCTTGGTTTCTACAGAAAGGGCTAGTTTCCCCTAGGGGATAGGATTCCCCTTTTGTTTAAGCCTTTTGTGCTGGGCAGTGATGCTCCCAGAAAGAATAATGTGCATTTTCATGCTTTTACTAAAAATTACTCTTCCTATAAGCCTTGCATGTCAGGAACAGAATCTGTTGACTGCTGTTGGGGAACGGAGCCGTGTGGCTAGTGAACAGCCCCAGAAGAACACCAGGTAATGTGAGCTGGGCGAGGCCCAGTCTTCAAGGTGTGCATTCTAAGCCCGGCCGCTGTGTACAACAGGGGGTGACCCTCTCTGGGGTTTCAGCCAGAGGTGGGGGCTTCCCGGCTTTGTCTGGTCTGCGGGGAAGGCAATAACAAAGGGAGAAGACCACGATCTGTTTGGAGGGGGGCAAGTAGTTTCCTGCAAAGTTGCACCACCGTAGCCCTGTGTCCTGGCAACCTGCCCTCTGCCCACTTTTCCGACACGGGCCACAGGCTCCGACATCTCTCCTTCATTCAGATGGACAGTCAGTTCCTGTGTTTTCTAGACTGATTTGCTGACTTCTTGGACAATTGGAATTTGGGAAGAAAAGATAAAAATTGTTATTTTCTGTCCTGTTTACTGCTATTTACCAGCAACAAGAAAAGTACCTAGCACAGGGTAGAGGCTCAGAACTAGTGGCCTCTCACCTTATGGAGGCTGGGTTCCTCCTTTGAACATAAGAGAGTATATGATGCAAATCTATTTTATCTTGAGAAAAATGTTCAGTTGAGCTTCTTCTTAAAGATGCATGTTTTGGGGTGCCTGGGTGGTTCTGTCGATTAAGTGCCTGACTCATGATTTCAACTCAGATAGAGTCCCACACGTCAGGCTCCACACTCCACGCCTCTCCTTCTCCCTCTGTTCTCCCCCACCCCCTGTCGTGCTCTCTCTCAAATAAATAAATAAAGTCTTTAAAAAAAAGATGCATTTAAAAATATTTTGTTTATTTTTCATGAGAGACATATAGAGAGAGGCAGGGACATAGACAGAGGGTGGCTCCCTGCAGGGAGCACAACGCAGGACTCGATCCCAGGACCCCAGGATCACGGCCTGAGCCGAAGGCATACGCTCAACTGCTGAGCCACCCAGGTATCCCAAGATCCATGTTTTATAAGCGTATATGAACATGCTATAACATATTTTGAATATGTTATATTCATATAACATAGCTGATATTCTGTGCCATACCCTTTTCCGTATTTGAAATTAGCTCAAATTGATTTGTTCTCGATTTCTCTGAAGGTTCCTTCTTTGAATATATTTATATTTTCTAAGGAGTGAAATTTATTTTGGAAACTGAGTCCAAAGGACTGTCTTTCACACATAATGATCTCCTGTTCCATCCTTCAGTTTAGTTAACAAAATCCTGCTGTGATCATTCAGGATAAACAGCACAGGACACTGCAGTTTGGGATAATTTTTGTTTTTTAGCAGTTAGAGGAATACATCATTGGACTTGCACACCTAACTCATGATCAGCTATACGGTATTTATATATGAGAGATGATATGGGTCTGTACATTTGTGATAATATGGGTTTGTAACATATATAAACAATAGCATGGGTTTGTAACATTAAAATAAGGGGAAATTTTGTCTGTGTGTTTTATTGCCCTCATAGAATAATAAAGGTGTTACGTATTTAAAAATGTTCAAAACAGGGGCGCCTGGGTGGCTCAGTGGTTAAGCGTCTGCCTTTGGCTCAGGCCATGATCCAGGGTTCCTGGGATCGAGTCCCACATCAGGTTCCCTGAGGGAAGCCTGCTTCTCCTTCTGCCTATGTCTCTGCCTCTCTCTCTGTGTCCCTCATGAATAAATAAATAAAATCTTAAAAAAATTTTTTTAAAATAAAAATATGAAAAACATATATCATATGTTATAAACATTCAGTATATTACATTATAACCACATTATATAAAGGTTGGAAAACAGTGAGGAAACAATGATACTCCCAGCTACCTGTTCTCTTTACTTTCCTCTATCTGTGTCATATTTTTTTCCATTTTGTGTATTCTCTAAAATGTGCAACTATTACTTCTGGGGGAAAAAAAGAGAATTATCTTAAGGTCTCACCCCCTTTTGCAACTGTTACTGCTTTGCACTCTTCCCTTCAGCCCCGGGCCAGCCAGGGGCATAGGGTGCGCAACACCCCATTGCTGGCTGAGCAAGCGGCCAGGTTAAGAGTGCTGCTGAGCTACAAGGCAGAGAATTGCTCCTGGGCTCCTGTGTACGGTTCCCGGCCCGCTATCTGACCCATCTCCTACCAGTTTCCCCTTCCCCTCGCCTGCTCTGTCCCAGGCACACTGGCTTCCTTGCTGTTCCTGGAACATGTGGAGCAAACTCCACTTTTTTTTTTTAAGATTTTATTTATTTATTTATCAGAGACACAGAGAGAGGCAGAGACATACGCAGGAGAAGCAGGTTCCCCGCGGGGACACTGATGTGGGACACGATCCCAGCACCCCGAGATCATGACCTGAGCCAAAGGCAGCCACTCAACTACTGAGCCACCCAGGCGTCCTGCAGACTCCGCTTCTGAGCAAACTCAAGGCCTTTGCCCCTGCTGTTCCCTTCACCCCGACACTGCTCTTTCTGACATTTACTTTGCTTGCTCCCGTGTCTCCCTCAGCTCTCTGCTGCAAAGGCAGCTCCCCAAGGAGGCCCTTCCTGGCCACTCCTGTAAAACAGCACCCATCCCCCTGTCCCCACCACTGTCTTCCTAGTACTCACCATCAGCTGCCATACTGTCTGGCTTTATTCCTTGTTTGATGTCTCTTTATTGGGATGCCTACCCCCCAAAAGCAGGCTTTACCTGTTTTATTCAGCAGAACACTATGTGGCACATAGTAGATGTTCAGTAATCTTTGGTAAGTAAGTGACTTCAAAAGATTGTGGGTCCTGCAGGCAGGCTGTGGGGCAGAGTTTAGGGAGTTGAGATGGACAGAGCTACACTGATACCCCAGCAAGGCTGCTGTGTCCTGAACCAGCCTGTGCGCCAGGAGCTGCCCACCTGGCCCTGCCCAGGGCTGGCTGAGGAGCCAGGCCCCACCGGGCAACCACCTGGCTGGGCAGAGTCTGGCATAGAAGGCTGAACTGATCTCACGAGCTCTGCTGCTGAGCAGCACTGAGGGGCAAGGGCCAGTGCACACCAAATTACTAGGAACATTCCAGATGAGCCCAGATCTTCCTTTGATCAATGTAAGGAAGAAAAGCAAATGAGACTCCTTACATTTCCCCCAACCTTATATTTTTATAAAACAAATGGAACTTTCAGGCACCTCTGTGTTGTTCATATAACAGAAAGAGCAAGTTTTTCTACATGGATTGTATCGGTAGAAAACAATCATGGAGAACTTCAAAGAAAATAATTAGTACCAATGCACGTAATTTCATTCTCTTCATTCTCTATGCCCCTGCCCGGTATCAGCTAATTTTCCCTGTCTACTGCCTATGAAGTAAGACAACAAAAAAGATCTCTTTGGGTTATTTAAATTCCTTTCATCCCACGACCTCAGAATGGTGCAGGTAGGGTAACTTGTTAGTCCTCTCCTATTATGTGGGTGGAATTAAGATATTATTCCCACACATTGTAGACGGAGAAATAAGCAAGAACCACAAAAAGAATCATAAAAATAGGACAGAGAAGAGAAAGGCTTGGAAGCCAGTGGCTCAGCCACGTCAAGAGTCACCGGTGGAGGCTGAGCGAGTGCGTCCACGGTGTGTGTCGGGGACTCCGGGGTTGGGGGGTACTAGGGGAAGTGGGGGAAGATTCATACCTGTTCCCTGAGAAATCCCATTCCTCAGATGGCAGACTCGAGGACTGGTGGCAGGAGCAGCTGAAGAGCCGGTGGCGGGAGCACCTGTATTGGGGTTGGGGTGCGGTGGCTCTGGGAGCCCCCAGCCTTTGCAGAGCAGACCTTGACGATCCCGTGCCCTCTGCCTCCGCGCAGCTTCGTGATCTTTCTGGGTGCCTCAGCCAGATCTCCAGGGTGTGGGCATTTATGCTCCAGACCTCGTGGTCAGCGGGGAGCTGTGCATCTGCCGGACTGGCCGCAATGACGCCCGCACAGCTCACTTGGCCATTCATCATGGGCTGCCCTGGGCCTAGGCCGCTCTTGGTGGCTCCAAGCTGTCGGACTGGTGCCATCGTTCACTTGTGGGTACCCCGGGTGCAGGGTGGGCAGGGCCGCTGCTCAGATTTCTTTGGTATCCAGAGACCTGAGCACCGTGCTGGGTTTCTGGGAAGACTTCAACCATGACTTTTTGAGGAAATCAGAAGCCTCTGCTCTTACGGAAAGATGGGGTGTCTAAAAGAGGGCCAAGGGGAGAAAATGGTGCCCCGGTGGTACGTGCATGAGAGGATTTGAAGGGGAAAGGAGAGCCTGCTGAGCAAGCACCCTTCTGGGCTTGGCACCACATTGGCACCTTCACCAGATGACAGTTGTCCCCTAACACACACTTCCTGTGTACCAAGCACCGTGTCGAGCACTTGAGATTCATTCTCACCACAGTCCCCTGAGGAAGAGATGACTATGGCCATTCAACAGAAGAGTAAACTGAGGCTCCAAGGGATTCAGTCAGTGGTACAGAGTCACACAGGGGTGGATCAAGATTCAAATTTTGACAATCTCATTCTTTTTTTTTTTTTCTTTACATAAACTCTACACCTAATGTGGGGCTTGAACTCAAGACCCCAAGATCAAGAGTCCCATGCTCTACCGACTGAGCCAGGCCAGGCGCCCCTCAATCTTAATCACAGCCTTGCTCAATGGCCTCCGCCGTCACCAACAATCTTGTGAGTTGGAGGGTATTGCTCTGTTTTACTGATGAGGAAACAGGTGCAGGATGCCTGGGCTGCTGGCAAAGCCCGGCTCATCTGCGTCTCTTTGGCCGGTATTCAGTCCCAACTCATAAATCCCACTGACACTAAAGATGCTGGAGGATGTTTCTCCAATCCAGTGCATCCTTAATGATGAAGGCCTGGATTACGGTTCTCCAAATCCATTGCTCTGCCTCCAGGGCCACCAGGGTGCCTGGTATGGAGTAGATTCAGCAGGGGCTGCTTAGCTGGGCAGGAGCCTGAGGCTCCTGAGGTTACCTGGGAGCCTTTGGGTTGGACATTGACAGGTTTTAAATCATTTATTTATAAATGACTCAGAGAGGTGTTCAAGAGAAAGATAAAAAAGACCAGGGGTATCGACTAAACCACATCGTTGGGGACAGCAGAGTAGTTTCTGTGAAACACTTCCAGGGTTAGCATCTGTCAGATGAACCTAACTGACATTATTTTTAGAAAACATTTTTTTTTGTTTGGTAATAAAAGTAACTTATTGTGGGTTGGTGGTGAAAGACAACCCTTAAAGCAAGTGCTATTTTGTGGTTCTCTCTTATCTACCTTCTAAAAAAATTAGAATGCCATTTAGCAATTAGAATTGTAAATTCTGAGGATTTCAGTATGGAAAACCTGGGGGACTGAGCTGGGTCATCAGAGCAAAGGCACCTGGATATTCCCCATCAGCCACTAACGAGCATTGCACAAATTTACTTCATACTGCTTCTAAACACCACCAGACACTTCCTTCAAATAAAATAATTGGTATTCCACTTCCAGAGGTAGGGAGGAGATGGGGGAAGCAAGAGCCCATTTCTGAGAGAAGCAGGCGCATTGGAACACATTTATCAAAGACTCCGATGCCTTCCAACCACACCCTTCCTACTGGATCTTTCGGCACACACGTGCCTGGGGACATCTGTCATTTGCCTGGGTGCACTGAGTCATGTAGGTGTCTTGCCTTTGCATTAAGATGGCCTAACCTCTTGGTCTATCCGTTCTTTTTCTACTAAAGTCTCCAAATTTTCTATTTGAAAGAGCCCTGGCTATGAACATGGCCTTTGGAGCCTCACAGAACTGGCTTGGATGCACTACTTCACATTGCTGTGTCTCAGTTTTCTTGTCTGTGAAATGGGCCTAACAATTGTTCTACTGTGTGGGTTAAACAAGGTCATTGTTGTAGAACGATCAGATCAGGGCCTGTGCAGGGTAAGTATGTTTCTGGTTTTTTTGTTTGTTTGTTTGTTTTTTTGTTTGTTTGTTTGTTTCTGGTTTACTTCCAGAAGCATGGGAACATGACTCCTCCTCTGCTCTTACCCTACTGTGAACATCGGTATATTTGCACCTGTGGGGATTCATCACTGTGTGGAAAATACAGAGAGAGAGAGGGTCAGGTCTTGATTGAAAAGAAGCCAAACTCCTGTCTACGTGGAGCCATCTCTAGCAATCAAGCGAATCTGTAATCCTGTGGTCATGATTAGTAAGCATCCTGGAGGCCACCTGGTCCAAGCTCTTCATAGATGGGGAAACCGAGGCCCAGGGCCCTGGGGGTCGGGGGGCCGCTGGCCTTGCCAAACATCATAAACTGGCTGCAAAACCAGGGCTGGAAGCCAAACCTCTTGGCTCGCTGGGCATCAGATGTGGCAACTCTTTCTCGAAGTATAGCCCTTTGCAATGCTTTTATAGTCGCACTTTAAAAATGAGGGCCGGTTGCAAAGTGAGAGCAGAGAACCTTTCTAATTTACTTAGAGAAGAAGAGGAAAATGATGGGCTTGATAATTGCTGGAGTCGCACTTCTAACTCTATTTACAGGATGGAGGATTGATTGCAGGGGCTGAGAGTGTCGGCGCGCTCGGCAGGCTTCCGTTCTGATGCAATTAAGCCTTGCTCCTTCCAGCTCTGCCTCGGACCTGGGTCAGGCCCCACGAGACCTGGGTGTGAGCTGGAAGCCCAGGCTGGACCTACTCCAGCCTCGAGTCCTCAAGAAGTCCACGGGAGTAGGCAAGAACTTGAAGCCTCTGGTCCAAGCAAGGCCATCGGGGGCCATCAAGTCATGCTTCCTGGTACCTGGGCTGCTGGCCAGACTCCTGCAGCCACTCACATGGTATAGGAACCAACATGTCACTACCTGCTTCAAGTTAGGTGGCCCCCCAGAACCACCCAGAGCTGGCTGTGCTCTGTACTCACCACCCAGGTTGGCCCCCTGGACGACAATCTCCATCTTGATTGTGCCTGGGTTTGCTCTGCATTTTGCACTTTGGCGATGTGAGCTGTGAACCTCTCTATGGAAAACCCCAACACTACCCTGGAGCCTGTTTTCCCAGCCCTGTCCACTCCAGCCAAGCATGGCTCAACCTGTCCCTATATTTGGTTTTGATATTTATGAAAGCAAAAAATTGCTCCCAAATAAGGGGATGGTTATGGAAATGCAGAAATGTTGACCACTGTGAAAGAGTATGCAGCCCTGACAATTCTTATTACAAAAAGTCTTCTGCGGGCAGCCCCGGTGGCGCAGCGGTTTGGCGCCGCCTGCAGCCCAGGGCGTGATCCTGGAGACCCGGGATCGAGTCCCACGTCAGGCTCTCTGTGTGGTGCCTGCTTCTCCCTCTGCCTGTGTCTCTGCCTCTCTCTCTCTCTCTCTCTGTCTCTATGAATAAATAAAATAAAATCTTAAAAAAAAAAAAGTCCTCTGCTTAGCATGGCACTGAGACCCACCATGTTGAACTGAGCACTTCTCACGGTGTCCAAGGCATATGGAACCCCCGAGCACTTGGGTTGTTTGGATGATCATTACCAACACTTTGTGTACTTTGAGGGGATGTTACATTGCACAGGGCTTGTGATTCCATGGATAGTCCCTCCATATACGCCCCGTTTTGGGGGGTCTCACTCTTGCCTTTTTCCATGAGGCATCCAGCTCATTGTCTTCACTCTCCTCCCCTCTAGATGTCCTGAGGGAACCTCAAAAGCCCTTCCCTTCTGTCATGAAGAGCAATCCAGTTCTTTCCTAGCTCCCCCCCTCCACCCCCAGTTCATCCTGGGACTCCTCTAAGAACCATGCAGGTAACCAGACCCTTCCTCTTTATAAGGCAATTGAGCCCTGATTTTTGCCACTGGATCATGTCCTTGGGCTTCCCTGCCTCCACCGCAAATAGCTTCCCAGACCTTAACAGCACCCCAATCTCCTGGAAGGCCCCACACTAGCATTTCTGGGTCAGTAGGGTAGGGGTGGGACCTGACAATCTGCAACTCTAACAAGGTCCCAGGTGATTTCTGGATGGTGCTGATGCCGCTGGTCTGAGATCACGTTCAGAACCACTAGCTTGGGCCATTTCTTCTAAACGCATGAAAGACTCTCCCCGAGAGGAACTTTGGTGAAAAATGTTTTCTGCATCTTGTCACATATTATTATATCATTATTGGAGGTAGAAAAAGCTACGTAAAAATGTTTACACCTGGGGCATCTGCTTCCCAGGTTCTCCAGAGAGGCAGAGAAGGGGATTCAGAGAAGAGGATCCTAGACCCACCCATCAGCTGGGTTTGCTTAACCAAAAATGGAGGCCTGAGGCTTGCAAAGATGATTTCCAGTATCTAACCAGGGCAACTCTCATGGTTTCTGGGCCAGAGGAGGTGCAAGTACTGAGAGCAGCATTGGGAGCAGGGCCGAGCCAATAGGGGTTGGAATCCGGGACTTCAGAAGCCAGATCAAGGATCATGGACACACTGCCAGCTGTAATCAGATACCACTGTGCCAGGGGCATGTCTGAGATGGCCAAGGGCACAGCTGACCTAGCTGTCTCTGACCCCAGGGCCCTTGCTCTCTCCTGGGGGAGAGGTCAAGCCAGTGTATACAAATATGAAGACTTCAGACTAATGGCGGTCACTGGTGGGAAAGCCACATGGTGGAGAAGCTTCAGGTGACCTAGTTCTAGTCCCAGCCCCAATGTTCACTGATGAGGCTTTGATCTTGAGCACGTCAAGGCATCTTCCTGAATCCTGTGGTGTCTCATTGGTTAAAAAAAAGGCGGGGGGGTAGGGCTGAACTAGAGGATGTCCTTTGCTCCATAAGACTCCATGGCCAGATGGGCTGGCATTCCACTTCCGCATTAGGGTTGCCTTTTTTTTTTTTTAAGATTTTATTTATTTATTTATTTATTTATTCATTCATTCATTCATTCATCCATTCATTCATGAGAGACACACAGAGAGAGAGGCAGTGACACAGGCAGAGGGAGAAGCAGGCTCCATGCAGGGAGCCTGACATGGGACTCCATCCCGGGTCTCCAGGATCCCACCCCGGGCTGAAGGCGGCGCTAAGCCGCTGAGCCACCGGGGCTGCCCTAGGCTTGCCTTTTTTGTTTGGGGCCGGGACAGAGGGCCAGCTCAGATGTTGTGAGGACTTGGCCAGTCAGGACACAATTGTGTTTTGCAGCCTCCTTGGGCTGTGAGGGGTGGTTAGACTTTGAGAGGCCCAACACTCTGTCTTGGCTCCTGGGGTGCTCCTTTTACTCTGACAAGTAGAAGCAGTATGTTGGGGAGCACAGGTGTGGAGATGGGTGGCAGACTTGACTTCCAGATGTTGGGAGTGCCCTGCACAGCCAGACCACATTTGGCCCTGGTGGCGGCAGCTGTGTAGGAGATCTGAAGGCCCAGGGAGAGAAACATCAAGAGCTCTGGCTCGCCCTCTCTGGACTTGGCCCTGACTGCTTAAGATGGGTGTAGATCCTGAAGGGAAGGGAGGTTCTAGGCTGAGAGGGGATGGGGACGACGTAGGAGTCTGTGTGCAGGAGTGTGGCTCCTGGAGTCAGCCATGGAACTTGGTCTTGGCTGGTACTGGGGCGACTGGGGGACATTCCTCTAGTTTCCCCGCATTCTATAGTCAGATTGGTCCCAGGACTTAGAGAGGTCTCATCTGCCAACAGGAGCTCCTGGCTGCCATGCCAGCCTCAGGCAGGGCCCCTTCTCTGGCCAGATAGGTCTGGCCGTCCCTGTGACTTTGGGGGACAGCCCCAGACACAAGAATCTCCCTTTTTCCTCCTTGTTCTGTCTTTCTGGAGCCTTGGGATGTTCCTGGCCACAGCTAGCTGTGCACTTCACACCCCACTGAAAAGCCACCACAATAATTACCAGATCATTAACAGGGGATTTTGAAAAGGCACTTCAAAGCAGCTCTCCCAGAATTGCTAAGACAGGTGTAAAAGTCTATCTGGGCAGAGAGCAGCCAGTTTAAAAGGATGTTGGGGACTGAAGGGTAGGTGTTAATTAAACTGGGCTGAGCAGCAGCAAGGAGAGGGGAGCCTTCCCATCTGAGCGTGGTAACAACCGGGCAGTGGTGGGTGAGGGGACCTGAAAGTTCTAGACAAAATACAAAACATACAGACTTTGTCACTCCTCTTATACTTTATTAAAGAATTTGACCAAAACCTGAGCTTTTCTTTTCAACATCTGGGGGGCTCAGTGGTTGAGCATCTGCCTTTAGCCCAGGTCAAGATCCTGGGGTCCTGGGATCGAGTCCTGCATTGGGCTCCCCCGCAGGGAGCCTGATTCTCCCTCTGCCCTTGTCTCTGCCTCTCTCTCTCTCTCTCTGTCTGTCTCTCATGAATAAATAAAATCTTAAAAAACAAATGCCTGGTATCTGTTTTGACAAAGTTCATATATAATAAACATAAACCTTCCTGTGCCTCAGGCTTCATGATTAATTTTACTAATTAAGGTTAATGAACATCAAATGTCTAAGTGGCTGGGGATGGGGTACACAGATTGACCCTCCTTGTGTCAAAAACCCTATTTATGTCTCAAATAGGTGAATTCTTAGGAACACCCACCTAAGCTACTCACTTTACTGAAAGCATAACATCAGCTCTTGCATCATGACAAACCCCAAGGTTGTTTGGGTGGATATACAACCCTTCCTGACATGGGAACTTTGTTTTCAGAGATCCTCACCTACTTACAACCAATCTCTGGTCAGCAATATGCTCAAGTGCAGAGCTTAATGGCCTAAGTCAGTGAGTAGGTATAGGGAACCAGCATCTCTGGGGCTGAAGACCTAACATCCATATTTTTTTCAAGATTTTATTTATTGACTCATGAGAGACACACAGAGAGGCAAAGACATAGGCAGAGGGAGAAGCAGGCCCCTGCGGGACTTGATCCCAGGACCCCAGGATCATGACCTGAGCCAAAGCAGATGCTCAACCACTGAGCCACCGGATGCCCCTGGATTTTTAAGCAGCTATCAAGGTGATGGTTGCGCAGCCTTTAGTGTTCTGGTGTTTGGGAACTATAGGAGCCAAAAATACTTTTTGTGGTATATTTTTTCTTTTTTGTACAATGCAAGCTACTTCAGAGCATAACAGTTTCAAAATGTTGCCTTGGGGTCTTCAGCAACCTTAGCTCCTTGAGAGGGCTGATTTGCAAGATGCATTTCCTAGATGCCAGACAGAAAACGTAAGCCAAGCGCAGGAGCGTGTGGGCTCATGGTGACCATCTTCAGCGTCATGTGAGCATCTGTCTGGCACCTTGCAGGCTGGTGAGGCAAGTGTGAAACAGCTAGTACTTCACTGGGGCTTTGTATATAGAGTGTAGCAAACTCGACCTAAGACATCATGCTATCTGGGTATGACTTGCTAAGATGTAATTGTGTCCATTTGTCTATGACACCCCGTCCACCCCCCACCGTGCTATAAATGCGCTGGTCCATCCCATGCCCATCCCAGATTCTCTGCCTGGCTCTTGGACAGTGGGTCATGTGGCCTCAGGCTGCCTTTGGCTACCATCACGGTGGGAGGGGGAAGGGAGGTATGGGGTGGTCTCAGAGGGGAGGAGGGGGATGGGAGAGGCTGGTGGCCCCAGAAAGGATGAATGAAAGTGATGGGTAGGGTGCAGAGCTAGGGAGGAAGGTGTCACCAGCTACATGAGAGTCAACAGCTTGGGGAGACCCCCTGTAATTCAGAGATCAACCTGGGACCCCCCCCAAATCCTTCAATGTGTTGGTATCAGCTTGTCATTTTGGATTTTATTAAAACCACCTCAAAAACCTGTCCCTTTATCACAGGTGACCTGATGTCGCTGATGTCTCTAGGCATTCTGGAGGCACTTAATTTCTCTGGCCTGCCTGTGGCCCTGATTCCTGTCGGATGTCCAGTCTCTGTTCTGCACTACTATTTTTCCTACAGGATATCACCCCACCTCATTCCACCCTGACCTCTTCTTACTCCAAAGTGCCATTGACTCAAAGCTGGGGTGGAGCTGATTCCCAGACCCAGTTCAGCAGAGCCCAGACACATAGAAAGGACACCTTTGCCTTCAGCCTGGTCTGGATCCTTTATACACACGCTGCTCTTCGAGCTATAAAAGCAAAGCATGCGTCCTCTTCCTGGCCCATTTCACTCTCATCTCGCATCTCCTCCCTGCTCAGAGGCCTCTGATGCACCACTTGCCAGGACAACACTGCCAGCATGGCAGGGAGAGTGCAAAGATGAATGATTAAATTCAAAGGGCCGGGGTGGGGGGTGGTTGGGAGGGTTGGGGGAAGAATCCCTGGGTGGCTCAGCTGTTTAGTGCCTGCCTTTGGCCTCAGGGCATGATCCTGAGGTCCCAGGATCGAGTCCTGCGTCAGGCTTCTTGCATAGAGCCTGCTTCTCCCTCTGCCTGTGTCTCTGCCTCCCTCCCTCTGTGTCTTTCATGAATAAATAAATAAAATCTTTAAAAAAATAAAATAAATTCAAACGGCCACAGATTAGATTCTGCAGGAATAAGCCAATTACATGCAATTTTTGGCAAATCATATGCAAATAACACAGATGACTCTGCCCTGGATTGCATCTGCTTGGAGCAGGCAAGTAGAGCTTATTGGTGAAGTGTGTTCAAGAGGCGGGGCCACGAGCCCGAGACAGGAGAACAGTGGATCCCTCAACTCCAACTGCATGCTGGGAACTTGTACCTCTGCCATTTGCACAACTAGCACTTTCTGAGCGGCTGCTGTGTGCCTGGCATGGTGATGGAGGCAGTGACATCAACGAGAAGCAGTGCTTCCCCCTCCCAGAACTTCTAGATAAGTCAGGACACAAGTATGGTGACGGGGGTTTGCAATGGAAAGGCCACTCTGGGGGCATCTGGGTGGCTCAGTGGCTAAGTGTCTGCCCTTGGCTTGGGTGGTGATCCCAGGGTCCTGGGATTGAGTCCCACATCAGGCTCCCCGCAGGGAGCCTGCTTCTTCCTCTGCCTGTGTTTCTGTCTCCCTCCCTCTGTGCCTCTCATGAATAAATAAATAAAATCTTTTTAAAAAAGAAAGAAAGGCCACACTTTGGAAATGCGATGGTGGTGACCTGTGCAGGATGCTGTAGGGACACAGAACAGACCATCTAATCAGCCTGGGGGTATCAGGAAGCCTTCTGGAAGGGGTGATGCCTGAGCTGAACTTTGACGGATTAAAAGGAGATACTAAGTGAATGAGGGGATTGTATTTAGGGCCACCCCATGCAGGAGGCAGAGAAATGTGGTGCTGGGAGGAGTGCATGAGGCGGGGGCCCAAAGGGAAGGGGGCTGGGGAGATTCAGGAGCTGGATTGTCAAGGGTTTCAGCGCTGAGCTAAGAACGTGGAGGTCTAGTCTGAAAAATGAGGGTGTAAGCAGGAGAATAATGAAAAAAGGAGGTGTTTCAGGAAGCTCACAGACTGCAGTGTGGGGTGTGGATTGGAGCCGATCCGAGTGGGACAAAGAGGCTGGTTGCAGGGGTTTAGACTGGGCAGTGGTGGGAGACACCAGGAGGTGGACATTCTCAGGAAAATTATGTAGGGGCGGTGGGAGGAGGCAGGTGTGAGGACAACTCTATCTTGGACACATCTGGCGTGAAGAGCTGCAGGGGCTCAAGAAGTCATACCCAAGATGCAGGATGCCTTTCACTGTGTTGGGTCAGGTTCTCCAGAAGCAAGTGTTTCATCTGAGTGCAAGGACTGCATTACTGAAGAGCTCCCAGGAGAAACTGGTAGAGGTGTGGGGAAGGATCTGGGAAGGGGACGAGGGCCAATGTCACACCAGACAGGTCCACATGACAACTGCTTTGCTTCAACCAATCCCAAGAACTATTTTCACTCTCAGTTTACAGGCAGGAAAGCGCAGGTGCAGAGAGACTCCCGACCAGGGCTGCGGTGGGTGCTAATATACTAGCAAAGAAACTAGGATTACCAGGTCCATCTGCCTCCAGACCTCATCCCTAGATGCCATGATCCATTGCCCCAGGCCTTCCAGGGGAGGCATCATCCCAGCAAATGCCAAGACTGTCTTGGAAAATGTATGGGAAGAAGTCAGGGATGATATTTTAGGTTTGTTAGGGGGTCATTTAATTTCCTTTGGCAAGGAGCCTGAGGCCAGACTGTGCAGTACAGACTGTCCTGGCCTCCCAGGTGCCCCAGTCAATGGGAGAGAGGGCTGGGATCTGGCTGTCCTGTTGCTAGTGATTCCTGCAAGGGTAATTTTGCAAACAATGCTGAGAAGCTGATTGTGGCAATAAATTACCATGTTAAAAGGAATTATTTTTATCACGGTGTTCTGGGGCCCCAAAGAATGCAGCAAACAAAGATAGGTTGAGTAGAATATTCTGTTGTGTGGGCCTAGAGTGGAGGCACAGATGCAGAAGTGTGTGTGTGTGTGTGTGTGTGTGTGTTCACATTCCTGCCTGCTTCTCAGCTTGAAATGCATTATGCAGGCGCTGGGCCCTTGTGCCCTGGGGGTGTTCACAGGAATCTGAGATGCTGCATCTTCAAGGGTGGTGGGGGGGACCTACCTGCCCAGGACATAGCAAGAAAAACACTCTTTAGGGGATGATGTCTGAAGAGCCTATGGTTGAGGCTCATAACTCTGGGAAATAAATTCAGGGTGGCTGCAGGGGAAGTGATGGGGGAATGGGGTCACTGGGTGACGGGCATTAAGGAGGGCACTTGATGGAATGAGCACTGGGTGTTATATGCAACTGCTGAATCACTAAATTCTACTCCTGAAACTAATAATATACTATATGTTAATTAAATTGAATTTAAATTTTTAAAAAAATCTTAAAAAAATAAAAAATAAAAAAAGAGCCTATGGCTGGCCTGGACCTGAGAGCTACCTGATGAAGAGTTTGTGGCTTTCCCCAGGTATCTTCCTTTGGAAAGGCTGGCCAGGAAAGGCCCCATCACATGTCCAGCTGAGGTAGAGGTGGATGCTTCTCCCTTGTTTGCAGAGAACACATCACAGAGCACTCTGGCTTACACGGTGGTTCCATTTGTCAACATTTGATGAAAGCTAACATACTCAGGGCTGAGCAGGCCTATGCAGCCAGCACTCAGGGAAGGAAAACAGGGCCACCAGCTCCCCTCCAGGAGCCCTCTCCTGCCTGCTTCCTGTCACTGCCCAACCAGAGTGACCTCCTCTTGACTTGGAACAGCGTAGCTCAAATTCGCCTGTTTCTGTGCATGATATAAAAGAATCACACAGGTACATTCTGAAAGAAAGATTATAAACTTGAGTCCTGGAAAGTAAATGATAGGCTTACTGTCAGGGTTACTTGTAATTTAAAGGAATCTTCTCGTGAAGTCTTTTGTAATTGAATTAATTGTCCTTGGACCCGAGCCTTGTGCACGCCAAGGTTTCTTAACACTGAATATGTCTTTCAAGGATTAGAGATTCATTTAGCGTCCTGGACAATGGCCCATGTTGTAGACAGGGCATTAGGAAGGAATCACCAACTGAGTTTTTATGAAACAGGACCATGTTGCGTTGCCTTTGGCTTTAGATAACTGATTCTCAACTTCAGCTGCACTTCGGAACCCCCTAGAGAGGTTTAAAAAATAGTGATGCTGGGGTGGGGGTGGGGTGGGTCCTACCCCAGAGGTTCTGACATTCAACTTAGATAATTTTGGCCTTTTCTGTCCTCAGAGTTGACCTGTAGGGTGTGAAAGAAACGATTGTTCTGACACTTGTTAAAGATGAGGAGGCCGACTTTATTCAGAGGGGCCGCTGCGATGGGGTCTTGCTGTAGGGGAACTCTGAATACAACCAGGGAAAGTGGGGACCTACAGCCAAGGGGCAGGATAGAGAGGATCAGGGTTTGGAAAATTATTAAAAGGATAGGGCAATTCCTTGCTAAACTGACCTAATACGATTCTTGCTGAAAGCAGGTCCAGGTGAGCAGATATGACCCTAACAGATGAAGAACTGAATCAAGTATTGAGGGTGATCACAAGTTGAGGATGGGGGAGTCTCTGGCTGAACTGTCTAGATAGCATTCTTGCTAAGATTGAGCCATGCAAAAATAGGTATAGAAGTCCAAAAGTCGAAGCTTATTGGGAAGAGGATTCACAGGAACCCGTTGAGAGTTTGGTCAAGGATACTCTTTTAGTCAAGGGTATGGATCTGGGTAGGGAAGGTTCTAGGCAACTTCAGGGTGGAAGCATATGATGCATTTGCTAGCAAGATGTTGAGTTCAGCCCAGGCCCAGGGCAGAGGTCATTTCTCTATTCTATTCTCCTCCAGTGACAAGACAGTCCCCTCTATCCAGACATTGTTGTGATGACTGTGAGTAGGGATGAGGAAGAGGATGATGGAAATCATGAGGACTGGAGAATGTTGCTTAGTATCTCTGTAGCTGGTTTTTGATCTATGGAATGGGAGATAATAGCACCAAACCCACAGCTTTCCTAGAAGCACTGAACTAGGTAAGAGGAGTACGTCATTTAGCATGTCAATGGGCACATTGTGATTGCTCAATCAATTTCAAAAAAAAGAGAGAGAGAAGAAAAGAAAAACAAATCAAAACAAAAAAACCCCCGGACCAAGTAAATTGGATGATCTAATCGGCTTTATTAAACGATTCATGATCCGGGCAGCAGCCCAGCTAGCAAGTGGAGGGGAGCTCCAGGAAAGGAAAGTCTTTTTTTAAAGACAGAGAGAAAGCATTTAAAAAAAAAAAAAAAAAGGAATTTATCATCAAGGGAGGCATTGTTTGGGAAAGGCTGTCCTCCTAAGAGGGTGGGGGTCTCTCAGTGAATTTCCTGCAAGAAATTCCAGTGTGTCTCGTTAAGGGTTGCATCCTGGAGGAGATTCAAACTGCAGTCAGGCTAGGTTTTAACCTCAGTTTAGTGATGTTGGACTTTCATTTAATTAGCTCCATTATGGTCTCCATGGTTTTCTTTTTAACACCATCTTTATCGCCGGTTATTGAACGCCGCCTTCAGAAAGAGTATTTATGACTTTTATAATCCTCAATTAAGATGTGCCCCATCTGAGCTTAGCCAGAAAAGAACAGTGACATCACCTAATATTCTTTGGGCCAGATGGGCCTCTCTTTTCTGGAAACTAGTCCAGGTCCTTCACGGACCACAACTCTGAAAACAAATCCCCGGGGCTAATAGTATTAAAGGTGTGACCACCTCGCAAATGGAGGTCTAGGCCTGCCTAAAAACACAGGGGGAAAGAAGAGGCATGTCTGATGGCTCATTCCAGCCTGCGTAAGGCTTGCAAATTGGAGGCAGAGGGATTTTTTTCTCAAGAAAAATTAGTAATTCTCTTCTGAGAACACTGCAAATGTAATGGATTCAAGCCAGAAGCTAGAATTTTGTAAAAATCTCAAGAAGAAGAAAAACTTTCCTCTGGCTGAAAATTTAAATAGCCACAGCTCCAAGGACTCACTTCTCTTGGATTTTGATGAAATCAGGGTAAGGAGGACTCATGGTGGAGAGAGTCTAGTAGGGAGCTCAAGTATTCACATTCCATTTCAACAAAGTGAAGAGGAAATTTAAACCCAGCCCAAGAGCGGGCTTTGGGCCAACATCCAATCTCAGCTGGGTGATGTCCCCAGATGGTTTCCTGTGGGCCTATCACTGTTCATTCTTTAGCTTTTACATTCTGCAGAACTTTAAAAGAATATTTAATCTCTTCCGATATTCAAGAGCACCCTGTATGTGGTATCTCCATTTGCTAGATGTATTGTAGAAGATATATTAATTGTGATCTCCTTCCCTTTTAACAAAAGTTGTTTTTTTTTTTTCTCGGCATCTACCTCTGCCTCACATGACTCAGATGAGTCCTACTCCTATCTCCAGCTTCCATGATACATCCCGGTTTAATAACCTGCATCCTTCCCAATGATTAGTTAGTTCATGACATATGCCTCAATTTTAGCCAACAAGAAGGGAGAGGAAGTTTGCCGAGTGTCTCCAGGAGAGTTTGTTTTTCTCCTAAGAAAGAGTTGGCTTGGAAATTTCTGGGTCTGAAAACGACTCCGGGCACTGCTGCTGTGATCTTGCTCCTAAACCAATAATGAAACCCCTTAAGAGACAGAGTGCAGTGATGGAAGGACCTGGATCCTGAGTGACATGGTTGAGTTTCTGAGTATGTTGACTGGCCTAGTTCTGGACCTCCAGTTGTGTGAAGGAATGATTTTCTGGGTTGCTTAGTTTCCTGTTACTTGCAGCCCAAAGCATCCTAAATGCTGTATTGGGGGACTCAGATGCTTGGGACTCAGAAGTTAAGTGAATGACTTGTGGTTACGCAGGGATTAAGTAGTAAAAACAAATCTACATTTCCATACTCCTTGCCCAGCTTTCTGCTTTCCTCCATCCCAAAATGGCAAGGTTACTCTTATGAAATTAATCATAGGGTGTCCTGTCGTTGAATTGAATGCCTTGGGGCCCTTAATAAACCAATGCCCAGTTGCAGGCCTTAGCCCATAGCAGACAGAGCTGTCATGTCCTCACTGAAACTAAGCATGAGCCCCACCTGGACAGATGCAGAGGTCTTGCCTGTCTCTCTCCCTCCCTCTGACATCTTTGCCGGAATGTCCCCCCATAGCTTTTCTCAGCCCAGGCATCATATATTCCGATTTCTGGTTGCTCTAACCCATGCAGAATTGACTCACCTTTGCTTTGGTCATCACGAGGGCCTCTACCAGGCCCAGTTTAGCCATCCTATCCTGCATCAAGGACCCTGGTCTTTTGTTCCTTGTATGTTCCTTACCATGCTTTATATATTGGACACGTTTCTTTCCATCATCAGAAATGGCTACCATTGGCCCAGATCACAGTGAGGTACAGACACAGGAGAAGAAAGGGGACAGAAATCCTCATACCTTTCTCTTTTTATTTTTAGAAGACAATCTCTTCTCAAAGCTGCCTGAGAATTTGCCTGAGACCACAGAGCTGGTGATATAGTGGAGCAGGATTTATTTTTTTATTTTTTTTAATTTATGATAGTCACATAGAGAGAGAGAGAGAGTCAGAGACATAGGCAGAGGGAGAAGCAGGCTCCATGCACTGGGAGCCCGACGTGGGATTCAATCCCGGGTCTCCAGGATCGTGCCCTGGGCCAAAGGCAGGCACCAAACTGCTGCACCACCCAGGGATCCCTGGAGCAGGATTTAAATGTGACTCTAGACTGCCCAATAGAAGTATAATGCAAACTACATAAGCAGTTTTAATTTTTTAGTAGCTATAATTAAAAAACAGGTGAAATTAACATATTTTATTTAACCCAGTGTATCCAAAAGCTTATTTTAACATGCCATTGATCTATGAAATTTTTTTTTTATGAAAAATTTTTTAAAGATTGTTTTTTTTCTTTGAGGGTCTAGGTAGCTCTGTTGGTGAAGCATCTGCCTTTGGCTCAGGTCATGATCTCAGGATCCTGGGATCCAGTCCTGGTTGTCAGGCTCTTTGCTCAGAAGGGAGTCTGCTTCTCCTTCTGCTCTTCTCCCATGCTTGTGATCTCTCTCTCTCTCTCAAATAAATGAATAAAATCTTTTAAAAAATGATATATTTATAAAGTAATCTCTATATACAACGTGGGACTTGGACTTGTAAATCCAAGATCAAGAGTTGCAGGCTCTACCCACTGAGCCAGCCAGGTGCCTCTCAACCTATGAATTACTACTAAGATCTTTTACATTTTTTAATATTAAATCTTTGAAATCCAGGGTGATCTTTATACTTATACATTGAGTACATCTCAATTCAATCACTACATTTTCATCGGAAATACTTGATCTGCATTTATATTTCATTAAATTTACATTGAAAAACATAAACATACCTAAGTTGTTCCAAAAAGACTAAAAAGTTTCCCAATAGCTGAATCAAGTAGTGGTTTTCACATTTACAATCAAATTGATCAAGTTCAATAAAATTAAAAATCCAGTTCCTTGGGATCCCTGGGTGGCGCAGCGGTTTGGCGCCTGCCTTTGGCCCAGGGCGTGATCCTGGAGACCCAGGATCGAATCCCACGTCGGGCTCCCGGCATGGAGCCTGCTTCTCCCTCTGCCTGTGTCTCTGCCTCTCTCTCTCTCTGTGTGTGACTATCATAAATAAATAAAAATTAAAAAAAAAAATCCAGTTCCTTAATCACACTAGCCACATTTCAAGTGGCTAAATATATGGGGCACCATTGTTCTGGATCCTGTACTTCAGCTAATTTTTATCAAATTCTCTGTGACCTAACACATGGTAATGCATTAGCAGGTGTCCACTTATATGTAGCTGGTGCACAAGTTCTATAGCTAGAAGACTGGCCAATTAGCTGTGTAACCTCTAGTGAGTCACTATGCTTCTCTGGTCCTCTGTTGACTCACCTGTTATTGAGGGACTGTGATCTTAAGCATCTCTCCTAGCTCTCAAATGATGTATTATTTCTCTCTTCTAGAAGGGAAGGGAATGAGGACATTATTAAAGCCCCAGACCCTGAGGCACACATGCATTCTCTTCAGTGAAAAATAGGAAACCAGGTGTGGCCAGTCTCTGGCATCTGCTGCAATGCTGTGGGCAGGCAGGGACTCACATGGCATCTCTTCCTCTCATCCAGTACCGAGAGTCCGCTTATTGTCTCTTTGTCCAGAATGCCCAGGATAAAAAACACTGACGCATTGCCTGGACTCCAAGTTCCAGGAAATATTGCTGGTTTGTTCCTTTTTATACACCGCCTTTTAAGGAAGAAAAACCCTCTACGTGGACAGAAACCCCTGCATTGCTTTGTGCCATGGCTCTGAGTCACTGGGTTCCTGGACTGGCTCCGTCCTTTTATATATGAAAGAAGGGGCCCTCGGCTCTCCTAAATTCTCCTCCTATTAGTGTGTTTATATTCTGTGCTCCTGGCTTTTTAGTCAGAAAGGGGCTTTTGGCTTATCAGCATAAAACCTAAACTCTATTTTAACTCCAGAGCTACAAAAGAATGATCAGGGGATTCAAGTCAAACTGAAGAATAACTGTTGAAGCTTGAGGCTCAGCGCTCCACATAATAATTGGGTTTGACTCAGAACTTGCCTTCTGAGTGGAGGATATAGAGCCATCAGAGGGATAAAACTTTAGGGCTTTGTTAGAAGGGACTAGTTCTCAGAAGCAATTCCCCCAAACTGGTGACTTTTTGCTATTAGAGGTTCATTTCTTTGGGTTCCATAAGGTGGGCATGATGGAAATTGCCCCCTTTCCCCCAAATGAGAGAGTCTAGCCTCAGATTTGAACTTTGGAGAAGAGAGTCTCAAGAAATGAAATGGGAGCAGAGGGCAGGAAAGGGCAGCAGAAACCAAGAGGACACTAAAAGAAGATGCTAAATATGTCAGCCATTTTCCATTAAGCTAATGCCATATTGGAGTTTATACAGACCAGGAGATATGTAAAGAACCTGTCCCAGGTTCCCTGCTTAAAGGACACAGGAGTGTTTCTTGAATCAGAATGGCAACTGGCTTGTTTATTAATTAATTCGTTCATCTTTTCATCCATCAATTATGGCAGATAGCTTTCAAAGATGGACACCGACAATTCTTGTTAAGGGGCTCTGCAATTTCAGTGTATGGGAAAGCAGAGGGAGGGTGGCATTCCCTACACCAACAAGCAATTCCCTGGCACTGGCTGGGTGTCCTACGGTTCAACTCAGGTCTGACACTATCTACCCAGAGGCAGTGTGAGATTCCACCGGTGATGGTCTGGTCCTATGAGACTGCCCCCACTACAGATGCCAATGGGAGGAAGTCCAGATTGGAAGTTCCCATGACCCCTTCCTCAACTTGGGTTAATTTGCCAGGGCAGCTACACAGAACTCAGGAGATCTGTCTACTCACTAAATAACTGGTTTATTATAAAGGATATTAAAGGAGGCAAATCAACAACTAGATGAAGAGATACATAGGGTGAGGTCCCAAACAAAGGAGTTTCTGTCCTCGTTGAGTTTGGGGCCCAGCAGGGTGGTAAGTGGAAGTGTTCTGGTTCACTAGTCTGGGAAGCTCTTTAACTCTGTCCTTTGGGTTTTTTATGGAGGCCTCACTGCATAGGCATGATTGATGAATCATTGGCCATTAGTCATTGATTCAACCTCCAGCCTTGTTTGGGACTGAAAGGTCCAACCTTCTAATCACATGGTTGGTTCTCCTGGCAACCAGCCCCCATCCATAGGTCCTAAAGTCACCTTATTGACATGACAAAAGACATCTTTATAGCTATCAAGCACTTAGGTCAGTCCAAGAGGGTTTTTTTGGTTTCTGGGCCAGAAACAAGGACAGAGACCAAATATATATTTCTTATTATAAATCACAAATGTCACACCTGCTCTCCCTATACACACATGTTACTTTTGACATCAGGTGCTAGGTTTATTTTCCCCTCCACTTGATGCTGTGGAGAGATTGGTCTGGGACTTACTTTGATCAGTGGAACATGCTAGAAGTGACTCTGTGCCAGTTCCAGGCCCAGTCTTTAGGAGGCTGTGAAAAGAAGCTCAGGATACGTTACTGGATGAGGAGCTATATGGAGAAGGATAGGACATGCAGAGGAGCCTGAAATATCATACTTTTTTAGAATGAAACCTTCTGGGACCTTCCCACCGCATCTGGAAAGTGACCCCAGCTAATGCCACATGGAGCAGAAGAGCAACATATCAGCTTTGATTCACAGAATCATGAATGTTTTACCTTGTTATGATTATAAGCCATGATGTTTTGGGGTGGTTTGTCACCCAGCAGTACTTTACTGAACACTTATCATATGATTTTGGCAGTTATAATTCAGGCGGTTCCCTTTTACTTCAATTTTCTAGAATAGGTTTTTGGCCATAAATAAGAGTTGAAATCTGTTAAGTGATTTTTTTCTGCCTTTATTGAAATGATCATGTGATTACTTTTCTCCTTTAATCTATTAGTCTTTAATTTGCTCTGAAAATTTTCATAGTTTTTTAGCAGAGTTCTTGCACATTTTTCATTAAATTCATCCTTAAATATTTTGATTTTTGATACTATTATAAATAGTATCTTAAACTTATTTATTTTCCAATTATTTGTGACAGTATATACCAAGAATATTGATTCCTTTTTTAAAAAAGATTTTATTTATTTATTCATGACAGACACACGGAGAGAAAGGCAGAGACAGAGGCAGAAGGAGAAGCAGGCTCCATGCAGGGGGCCCGATGTTGGACTCGATCCCAGGACTGTGGGATCATGTCCTGAGCCAAAGGCAGATGCTCAACCGCTGAGCCACCCAGGCATCCCAAGAATATTGATTCTTATATATTGACCTTGCATTGTGGCGTTGCTAAACTCACTTACTTAGTTTTAGTAATTTTTAAAGATCCTTAAAATTTTCTATGTACACAAGCATTGTCTACAGACATGGCTGTACTTCCCTCCAGTCAGCATTTATGCCTTTTGATTTTTCTTGTTTTATTGAAATTCTATGATTTCTAAAACAATGGTGAACAGTAGTGGTAAGAGTTTGTATCCTTGCTTTGTTCCTGCTATTAGGGGGAAAAGTATTTTTCATCACAAAGTACCATGTAAACTTTAGGTTTTTTCATAGATACCCTTTATCAGGTTGAGAAATTCGCCTTCTAGTCATTATTTGCTGAAAGCTTTTATTATGAATGGGTGTTGAATTTTGTCAAATAGTTTTTCTTCATTAACAAGACATATTCCTTCTCTTTTATTCTGTTAATGGGTGAATTACAATGTGGTTGACAGCCTCTAGGATGGTCCCCAGGAACCCCCTCTTCCTGGTATTCATGCCTTTGTGTAATTCCCTCTCCTGAGAATGCTCTGGACTCAGTGATTCACTTTATAAGGAATATAATACAGGAGAGGTGGGAGCACAGCACTTCTGAGATTAGATTATGAAAAGACTGGGGCTTCCATCTTGACTGACTTCCCTCACTCATCTGTTCTGAAGAAAGTGAGCTGCTATGTTGTGAGCTAAACACAGGGATGTCCACATGTCGTGGATGGAGGGAGGTCTTTGGCCAATAACTGGAGAAGAACTGAGGGCTTCAGGCCAATAGCTCATAAGGAATTGAATCTTGCCAGTAACCACATGGGTGATTTTGGAAGCAAATCCTTTCTCATTAGATCTTCAGATGAGACCACCACACTGGCTGACCCTTTGACTGTAGCCTTATGAGATACCCTGTGCCAGAGAACCCATTAAAGAGCACCTGGGTTCCACACCCACAGACACAGTGAGAGGATAAATGTTCATTGCTTTAGGATGCTAAATTTTGGGGTGATTTCTTTATGTAGCAATAGATAACTAATATATACATCAAGTACTTTTTGAATGTGAAATAAATTTTGCATCCTTGGGCTAAACCCCACTTGGCCATGATATATTTTCTTTTTATACTTTATTGGATTTGATTTAGTAATATTTTGTCAAGGATTTTTGTGTCGAGGCTCATGAGGGATATCGGTCTGTATTTCATTTGTAATGACTTTGTCAAGCTTTTGATATTAGAGCTATGCTAGTCTCATGAAATGAAATCTTTCCTCCTCTATTTCTTGAAAGAGTTTATGTAAGACTCATATTATTTCTTCCTGAAATGTTTGCTCTACTTTGCCAGTAAACCTATAGGTTTCTTCTAGTAAACCCCTTTTTCTCCTCTTATGTATAAATTCAATAATCTTATAGATATAGGTCTATTCAGATTTTGTTTCTTCTTAGGTCGATTTTTTCCCCTTCTCCAGCTTTGAAGATTGAAAACAAAAATATATGGGTTGACTATCAAAATAAAGGCAACCATGGCATAATAAGAATTCCTAAAGCTGCTTAGCACAACAGACTACAAAAGATAAAAGGAGCACAATTAGGTGGGAATGCTTTTGTAGAGAAAAGTTCAAGAGACCAAGATGGCGGGAAAAGATAGCCTGGATGAGAGAGTTTTGTCGGAGCAGAAGAGTAAGAAAGTTTTAGGAGTTTTAGGCTACTAGAGATTTGAGAGCAGGAGATTTTAATGAGTTAAGGCCTAGATTGGATTCCCTTGTATCTGTGAAAGAAACATGCATTTAAATAAAATTTGTGCCTGTACCAAGCTGAAATGTGACAGCCCTTTGGGACACCACTATGAATGTTTGGGACACAGGGCTGGAGGGATGAATGCTTTGTAAGCATTGTGATTCCTAGGGCAGCCCGGGTGGCTCAGTGTCTTAGCGCTGCCTTTGGCCCAGGGCCTGATCCTGGAGACCTGGATCCTGGAGACCTGGATGTCAGGCTCCCTGCATGGAGCCTGCTTCTCCCTCTGCCTGTGTCTCTGCCTCTTTCTCTCTCTTCTCTCTCTGTTTCTCTCATGAATAAATAAATAAGTGAAATCTTAAAAAAAAAAAAAAAGGCATTGTGATTCCTTTGCTCTATTTAACTTCTTGAATGTCTTTAAAACAACTTAGATACTTTGTTCCCCTTGCTTCATAATACATTGCTCCAAAACTTAGTGACACATGAGAACCATTTTTTATTACACTCATGGATTCTTTGGGTCAGGAATTTGAACAGGATATATTATGCGCAAGTTGTCTCTGCTCCGTGTGGTCTCAAAGACTCAGTTCTCTCTTGCACCCCTTCTCTGTGCCCTCCATATCAGTGCCACTATGCCTTCCAGACCCAGCCGGTTGAAAGTCTTAGCTTCCTTAACGCACTCTGCATTTCTCTTGCCAAGGTTCTTCCTCCACACACGTGCTTCCCAGCCCAGAATGCTCTTCTCATATCTCCTTGACAGATCAATTCTCACTTTTTTGTGGGGCTGGTTAGATGGGATCCTCCTTGACCTTCTGCACCTGCTTTAAGTGCCCTTCCTCTGGGCTCCCAGCATTCTCTGTACTTCATCATAAAACACATCATGTGTAACTTCTTGATTTTTTTTTTAAGATTTACTTATTTATTGAGATTTAAGGGATCCCTGGGTGGCGCAGCGGTTTGGCGCCTGTCTTTGGCCCAGGGCGCGATCCTGGAGACCCGGGATCGAGTCCCACATTGGGCTCCCGGTGCATGGAGCCTGCTTCTCCCTCTGCCTATGTCTCTGCCTCTCTCTCTCTCTCACTGTGTGCTTATCATAAATAAAAAAAAAAAAAAAAAAAAAGATTTAAGATTTACTTATTTAAAAAAATTTATTTTTTTTTAAGATTTATTTACTTATTATTTACTTTATTCATGAAGACACAGACTGAGAGAGAGAGGCAGAGACATAGAGGGAGAAGCAGGTTCTGCGCAGGGAGCCCGATGCGGGACTCAATCCCAGATCCTGTGATCGTGACCTGAGCCGAAGGCAGGTGCCCAACCGCTGAGCCACCCAGGCGTCCCTAACTTCTTGATTCTACTGTCCAAATCCCCAGCCAGGGTGCCAGCTCTCTGAAGCCAGAGATGGCCGCCGTCTGTTCAAGTGCTATCCCCAGCATCTGGCACAGGGCTCAATGTTTACTTGTTGAATTCATAAATAGACAAGGCAGGCATTGTTATTCCCATCTCACAGAGGTGAAAACAGGGTGGAGGAGAATAAGAGCCAGCCCAAGTCATGGTCAATTCTTGACAAAGCTGAGTTTAAGTGCAGGTCCTGCTGCCACCCAACACACTAATGAGTCCTGGAAATAGATCACCAAGCAGGATTGTGGCAACCTCCCACAGCTTTGGTGCTTGGTACTCTGCCAGCTGTGCCCACTGTCTTTCCATCGTGGATATGCCAGGCAGCTAGGTCCATGACAGGAAAAGCCCTTGTTATTAACTTATTTTTATTCATTTGTCCATGAACCACCCAGCAGGAGATTATGCCATTAACTTGTCTTGGTAAGTGCAGCCAGAGAGATGCACATTCTATTCCCTTGATTAAGGCTCCTTTACAACTAAAATATTGATTGTAATTAGGAAATAATGCATAGAGAGGGCGCTGGGAAAAGTGGCAGCATGATGTGGAGACAATAGACATGTGAGAAGAGGAGAGGGTGGCAGTTCTGTCAACTTGTGTTGCTAGCATTCTTCTTTCCCATGTAGAGTAGTGACAAATTGTTTTCTTTTTCTTTTTCTTTTTCAATTGGGAAAAAAGTACCCACAAAGTACTCAAATCAGGGATAGAACAAGACTGACAGCCAGACAGCTGGATCACCCTGTCTCTTTTTAGTAGCTGCTCTTCATGGGTGTTGAATCAATACTATTGAACCCTCAGACTTCCCAGACTGGATACACCCAGATGCCCAGCTCTGAGGCAGGGGGAGCTGGGAGGTGAGGCAGGCCTGAACCAGCCACAGCTGGACCTGTGAGATGGTAATCAAGCAACAAGGCACTCAGGACTTGTGGCAGGATGGCAAGCGGAATTCAAGGCAGCAGCCTCTCGAGGCAACGTAAGAGCAAGGTCCTGAGACAGAGAGCTCAGAGGGCCAAAAAAACAGGAGGAAAAAAGACACCTGGTTACTAGAAGTGAGAAATCCAGATGGGCGTGGGAATTTCTGAATTCCATAGCAACCTAGTAAACAACGAATTATCCTTTTTGTTTTTTTTAAGATTTTATTTATTTGTTCATGAGAGACCCAAAGAGAGAGAGAGGCAGAGACACAGGCAGAGGGAGAAGCAGGCTCCATGCAGGGAGCCTGACGTGGGACTCCATCCCAGGTCACCAGGATCACACCCTGGACCGAAGGCAGGCGCTAAACCGCTGAGCCACCCAGGGATTCCCCACAATGAATTATCCTTAATACAGAAGCCAGATCCTAGTCCACAGGGGTGCTTCTGATACATTTTCTTCTTTTTAAAAGATTTTTATTTATTTATTTGAGACACAGAGAGAGAGAGCACAAATTGGGGGAGGGACAGAGGGAGAAGGACAAGCAGACTCCCCACTGAGCAGGGAGCCCAATGTGGGACTCCATCCCAAGACCCTGAGATCATGACCTGAGCCAAAAGCAGATGCTTAACCTACCAAGCCACCCAAATGCCCCCTGGCCATATACTTCCTTTTAAGAATGAAACCATTTTAATACATGACAAATAACACACAGGAGCACTTAAAAAACAAAGCCATACAAGTGGCCATTAAGCCTATGGAACAGGGGTCTCTGCTTTTCTAGTCATCAGGGAAATGAAAATTAAAACCACAATGAAAAATCATTTCATGACACAGGATGGCTAATCTCAGAATGGCTGGAGGGAAGGCAAAATGGTAGATCCACTTTGGAAAATGGTTTGGCAGGTTCTCATAAAGTACATTTGACTACTCTACAATCCAGTAGTTCCATTATTAGACATTTACCCAGGAAAAATGAAAACATGTCTACAAAACAATATGAATGTTCATAAGCAATTTTACATAGAAAGCCCCAAACTGAAACCAACCCAAATGTCCATCAACTTGAGACTAGATAAATACATTTTCTATACAATGAAATACATTTGACAATTTAAAAGAAAGAACTAATGATATGTGCAAGAGGGAGAATGAATCTCATAGGCATTATACTAAGTAAAAGAATCCAGTCATTTCTAGGTAATTCAAGAACAATTGAAAACTCATCTCCAGTGATGGAAATCAGAATGTGGTTAGGGATGGGGAGGACATGAGGGAACATTCCAGGATGATGAAAATGTTCTATATTTCATTTTGGGTAGTGGTTCCAAGAGCATAGACGACCGTCAAAATCCATCACCTAATATCATTGCACCTTGCTATGTGCAAATTATATCTCAGTTAAAACAAAGTCACAGGCAACTTGGAGTTTACAGGTTTAGGATGATAAATACAAAGCTCACCTACTGATACTTCCACTTCTGCTCTCAAGGCAGACATTATTAATTGATTTCAGCATTCTGTGCACAAAATACACTCCGGTGTGGCTCTGTGAGCAGCCTCTATCAATCCACCAATCTGTTAGGAGTCAAAGCCGATGGAATAGTATTGCTGTTACTGTGGCCCTTGACATATTTCTCTTTTGGTGAGGCCTGGGGGCATTCAAGTTTTTTTTTTTTTAAATAAAAATGATGATCCTATTACAGAGAAGTATTATAATAATTCATATCCCACTTTTTTAATCCTACCACCAGTACTGTTGAAATGTATTTCCTTTTACTATGTTGTCCTAGGTATAATTTAACATACAAGTGTGGGTCTTGGTTCTTTCTTCTTTTTTATTTCTTTTTTTTTAATAATTTAATTCTTGTATTTCTTTTTTTTTTCTTTATTCATGAGAGACACAGAGACAGAGAGACATAGAGAGAGAGAGAGAGGCAGAGACACAGGCAGAGGGAATAGCAGGCTCCATGGAGGAAGCCTGACGTGGGAATCGATCCTGGTACTCCAGGATCAAGCCCTGGGCCAAAGGCAGGCACTAAGCCGCTGAGCCACCCAGGGATCCCTTTTATTTCTTTTTTAAAGATTTTATTTATTTGAAAGTTAGTGATCGAGAGAGAGAGCACACTAGCAGGGGCAGATGGAGGGGAAAAGCAAGCTCCCGTGCTGAGCAAGGAGCCCGACATGGGGCTTGATCCCAGGATCCTGAGATCATGACCTGAGTGGAAGGCAGATGCTTGACTAACTGAGCCACCCAGGTGCCTCCTCTGGTTCTTTCTTCTAAGCATATGTCTTAGTTACTCGTAGCTCTTCTTTTTATTTTTTTCAAATGGTGGCATAATTCTCTGAGGCACTGCACTGTCATTTATTCGTCCTTTCCTATGTTGGCAAACTACTTGTCCTCCCTTTTTATTCATACGTTGTGGGGGTGGGTTTTGGGTTGTGAGCTATAGTAAACCTTCACTGAGTGCCTGCTACATGTAGGCACTGTGTTCAGCAGTTCATGTCTGTTTTATTTAATCTTTACAACCACTGTTTGGGATAGGCACTAATGATGCTTAATGGATAGGGAAACTGAGGCACAGAACTTTTGGAACTCAGGCAGGGCTACACCGCTGCTAAGTGGTAGTGTTAGGACTGAGCAAGGTGCCCACTCTTCGAGAGTAGCAAGTGAGAAGGCCAATGTACTCCTCGCTGGATGTATAGCTCTCCATACAGGTACATCTGGGGGAAGCTGGTTCTCCTGGTCTAATGCCACCAGCCGGAGTAGCCCATGCTATTTAGGCCAAACTCCACTTATCTGCTCCCAGCTGGCCCTCCTCAGCATCCAGAGAATGAATTGATTTGTTATTGGGAGGCATCGTGTGCTAATTCATTCCAGGGATTCCCGTGGGCCACTGAGTGGCTCAAGGTTAACTCAACAATCTAGAATCTTCCATCCAAGAGAAAGATGCCAGTAACATCCTGCCCTCCATGCCTTCCAGTCCATGGTTCTCCTCTGCTCAAGTCTTAGGGACAGAATTCTGGGTGCTGTCAATTATCTTTAATTATTGGAGCAGATACAGGCTTGTTTTTTGTTTTGTTCTGTTTTTAAACAAGGACTAGGGATTGGTTGCTCATGGGTACTCCTGTGGCCTAATTCTTAGCAAAGAAAGCATTATGAGTAGCAAGGTGGCTTGTTCTGAGCCCTTCTTTCACCATACATGAAATGGGGTAAAAAAAAAAAAAAAAAAAGAAATGGGGTAATAAGGTCCACCTCAAAAACCTGGCGTGTGGGTAATGACTTAGTTTATGCCAAACACTTAGCTGGTAACTTGGCAGTTTCCTTGTTCGGCCCGGATGAAAAGGCCCTACTGCTATTGCCCGATGTAACAGGCTCTTTATTTTAAGCAGAACTTCAACTTTTCCATCAAAATGCTTGCTGATTAGAGTTTCTAGATCACCTTTCCAATTAGTGGCAAAAGATATCAGCCTGCCAGATGCTTACGGTCAAGCAATATTCAGTGCATGGTGGACTCTTGTAGGGGTGACACCCTGCCTCTCCCACTTCTCTAAAACCTGCTCCCAGCTCCCCACCTATGGGGTGGGCACTGTGGACTCAGGTGTCCACTCTTCTCCTGCTCCTCTGGCCAGAGCTGGTGGGCCACAAGGATACTCGTATAACCAAGCACTGTAAAATCTAGGAGCTTAAACAATTCCTTATCACTTCCAAGCCTGCGGGTGGAGTTGGGCTCAGCTGAGCAGTTCCTCCCTGGGGCCTCTCATACAGCTCCTGCCTGATGGTGACTGCGGTTGTCAAGAGGGTGCATTCCCATGGCTGGTCACTGGTTCTGGCTGCTGGCTGGGAGGTCACCTGTGGCTATCCATCAGTGTGCCTAACGTGACTTCTCCACATGACTTGGGGGCTTCCCACAGCACAGGAGCTGGGTTCCAAGGGTGAGTATCCCCAAAGTAAACTTCCTGGGAGACTCAGTCATGGATGCTTCAAGGCTTCTCTAAAGGAATAAACACTGAGAGGCATGGTCACTGGTGGTGGGAGGCACATTTAGGGGAACTAGCTACCCCATTTTTTTTTTTAAAGATTTTTAAAAATTTATTCATGAGAGACACAGAGAAAGAGGCAGAGACACAGGCAGAGGGAGAAGCAGGCTCTCCTTAGGGAGCAGGATGGGAGACTCAATCCCAGGACCCCAGGATCATGACCTGAGCCAAAGGCAGACGCTCAACCACTGAGCCACCCAGGTGCCCCAGCTACCCTATTCTAAGGTCTTTTCAAGTTCCACTATTTCCCACCTACATTGTAATACACCTGAAATAATACATTATTTCACCTGCATCACAATATTTGGAATCCCCACTCTCAAAATGAGGAAACCAGTCACAGACAGGGTCCCTTTCACTGCAAGGCCAGTCTTCTCTGCCTGGTGGTTTGTGACCGGGCACCAGAGTGCTGCCATCAGCTGCAACCCCGCCAGGTTCCCAGCACGAGGCCAGGTTCCCCAGGAGAGGTGAAACAGGTGCCTCCGAATGAAACACGAGTCTTTGTTTTGAAGATTCCACAAAAGAAAGGATTGCTTTGAGTCTGTCTCCCTGGTATGACTCACAGGCCTTGAGAAATGCAAACACATTCTAACTTATTGACTGGATGCAAGATGAAAAAAAAAAAAAAAGAAAGAAAGAAAGAAAGAAATCTCTCCTTGAATAGCCATCTTGGAGAAGAGAAGTGCAAACCGGAGCGCAGGGGAGCAGCCCCCAGGCCCCGCTCCTTCCCCGCAGACGTGGGGTGGCAGCCACGTGGTGGGCAGTGGATCTAAGACCCTGTGGTCACAGAGGAGCATCTCGACGCTGGAGCAGGCCCGGAATGAATTTTTCCCACCATCAAAACGAAGATCAACTCCAACCCGTCCTGCCTGAGCACGCAGCTGGCCACATGCATCAGTTAGGCAGCATCAGTTAAACACCCCTAAAAATACCCTTCACAGAGGAACTCGTGAGAACACATTGCCGTGACAAAAGCTATTTTCCCCGAGATTCTTCGTCTCTCGGGACATTGAAGGAGTTTGCCTGGCCTCCTGGTCACCCAGCCCTGCGTAGGTGGGGGAGGAAATCCTGGCACCTCCGAGAGCTTCCTCTTTGGACCTCCCCCTAACAACTGCTGTTCTGCTCAGCACTTTACAGTTTATAAAGCCCTTTCACATATCCACCCCCTCCCCCGACACTCCCCTGAGACCTGGTGAGCTGGCTGTTATTCTTATTTTGCAGGAAAGGCAAAGTGACTGGGAGGAGGGGGAACACCTGGCTCAGAGAAATGTAGTTAGTAGAGGTTACAGCTAGAGCCTGAATGATGGCCTCGGACCCAGATGCCAGCCCTTTCTGCTCTGCCACAGCCCAGTGCACCGCAGTTAGCCTGGAGACGTTCCCTCACTTGGAGAGCCCGCCGGGGCTCCCGAGGAGCAGCACCGAGCCACTCAGTCTTGGCCCTTCATCTGCTGTGGTGTCTGCTGGTCACCTCGGTGGAGCCACTTGGAGAACAGGAGCGACCGCAGGCAGGCCACTCTGGCTCCAGGCTTTTAGGCTGTGTGTTGTGCAGCATAATCTGTAACCATGAAACTTAATTTTTTTTCTTCCCACCTTAAGTCTTTCCAAAAAAAGAGCTCCAGCTGAATATAACAAGGATGCCCTTTGGCACATCTCGCCAATCCTGCAGGTGACTCACAGACCTGAATCAAGACACCCAGGGATACAGTAGGTGCCATGTAGTTAAAAATATCCTCTGGAAGGTGCTGGAAGGTGTCACAGATGGACCTAATGAGCTTGCCCAGCTTCTCCAGACTTGCAGTAGTGTGGGTGGCTTTAAATGGGACTTCTTCAGGGTCTGGTTATCATCAAACCAGGTTACCAACCTTCCCAAATACCCCCAGAGCTGACCGGGCAGAAACCTTGGCAAGAGGTCAGACCCAGCAAGGAGAACAGTACAAGTTCTGTTCTGTGCAGTCTTTCTCATGGGACAGCCCAAGAGGCCCTGACCCCACTGACAAGGGTTTGCTGGAGGTCTGCTCCAGGGACCCCATCAGGGGGCAGAGGAATCAGGATGGGGCACCGGGGAGGCTGGACAAACTGTGGGTTTGGCTGAAGTCTTCTCTCAGTGGAGCTTGGAAGCACCAGTTGCTTTACCTGGAGGTAAGGCCTTTGGCCTTGGCACACCCACATTGGTCACCACTGGCCGTGGGCTGCCCAGAAACTTCCAGGCTTTTCTGAGTAAGGTGTTCCCTTGGTTGGGGATGATTCTCTGGAGAAGGGAACAGCTGTGAGCCATTAGTGGCTGACCCTCACAGCAGCTGGGGGACAGGTGCACTGGCCAGGTAAAGAGCAGCTCAGTGAGTCACCACCTGCCTCTACTAGGTGCCATTTCTTATTTGCTTTAAAATCAAATTGGTCAAAGCATCTGAAGTCCTTTGCTCATAGCAACACATTATTTTCTGTCTGTCCCAAAGGCAAGAGGAAGCCAAAGATGGTATCAACTCGTTTTATCTTTTGTCTGGTTGTAGACCTGATTTTCTGTGCATGGGGCAATCCGTACGAGGGAGAAAGAAGGACAAACATAAACATAAGGGATTACTCCTCCCCCTTACACGCTCAGCTCCCACTACCCACACTCCCTCTCTCAGGGCACATGCCCAAGCGTGCTCACTTGGCCCACACTTCAGGTTGGCCTGGTTCTTACTTTACAACCCGCTTGGCTCTATGAGAGGTCTGCCCAACAGCATGGGCCTTCCTCGTGACCAGGCTAAACGTTCCCCCGACTGAGTCCCCCCTGGCTGTCCCCTCTGGGAAGCCGCTCTCTGCATTGCAGCCCCTCCCGGGGCAGAACTGCCAGCAGTGACCAGGCCCACCCTGCATTAGGGTCCCCAGGGGAAGCATGGGAGTAGGGAGGGCGCACGGCAAGCATAAGTGTGATGTGTGTAAGTACGCTCATTCAGCAGAGTTTGGTCTTCAGTGACTTTCTGAGTTTCAGGTAGCTTAAAAAATAAGGGAGAACCCTTTAATTTTTCTTTTTTAAGGATTTTATTTGTTGATTCATGAGAGACACAGAGAAAGGCAGAGACATAGGCAGAGGGAGAAGCAGGCTCCCCACAGGGAGCCCAACGTAGGACTCAATCCCAGATCCCACTTGGTCCTGGATCCCAGAATCACGCCCTGAGCCAAAGAGAGCCGCTCAACCGCTGAGCCACCAGGTGTCCTAGACCTGTTTTCTATAGAACAAGAAATCTAGAGGTCAGGCAGCCAGTTCAAACCACTGTCAGCCACTGCATCTGGTTCTGAAGCCAGATTCCTTCTGGGTAACACCTCTTCCTCTTCTGAGTCTCTGGCAGTCCCTTTCGGATTCCCCATTACTCGTGGAAGAAGTCACAAAAACAGTAGGAGAATAGGTAAGAAAAGAACTGAGACGCGTGCATGGAAGGAAACATGGGTGGATGACCACGTTCATGCAGCCCTAGGTGGTGTCTCTGACTTCCTGCCCCTAACTGCGACTCCACATGGCCCTTCTCTTTTATTTATTTTTATTTATTTTATTATTTTATTTATTTATTTATTTTTATTTTTTGGCCCTTCTCTTTAGCGGCATCTCAACCAGACAGAGTTCTCGACCCAGTGAGGTGCCCCAAACTTTGATTTTTGAGGGCTCTGAGTCCCTGTGGTCTTGCCTGAATGGAGTTGTCCGAGTCTTCCATTAACTTTTTTGTTATACTGGGTCTGACTTAACCAGGTGTTGCCCTCCCTGTCGTGTAGGCGGCATTGCTCCCAGGCCTGTTATTTATATAACAGCACCTGTCACTGCAGCCTACTGCTAACCCTCTTTATGTCTGTTCACCGAGTTGCATGAAAGCATTGACTTGGACAGGTGGCAGCCTCAGTTTTCAACACAGTGGCACCCTTCTTTTGTCTTCTTTCTTGGGTGTTTGTCCTCAAAGCCCGCAGAGATGAGTTGCAGAAATAATATGCCACTCCGGATCCCAATGGAAAACTGAATCCAAGTGACTTGATTTAAAAGAAGAAACTTTGGTTGGGGACCACTTATAGAGGGAAGAGCAGGGTTAGGGAGCCTAACACAGGATGTCGAGGGACACAGACTAATGAGAGTGGAAAGCAGATAGCACCCTGTGGCTTGAAGGGGTAAGGGGTTTGCAAATATCCTCGCCTCTGTAAGACCAGTGAATACCATGATTTCCATCTAGCCTCCTTAGTTCTTTCACTCTTAAATAATTCCTTGTTTAGATGCAGTGTGGTGTGGAACACCTCAGTGGCAGAGTATTCAGCAAGTCTTCTGATGATGTTGCTGGAAGAAACATGGCACCCATGCAAGGCAAATTCAAATCCAGAGTGGGATTTTATGACCTGAGGACAAATCATTGCCCCCTTCAAGTTGGAAGGGAACTAGTACAAACAGCTTGCCATTGGGTCCCTGGCTATTCTGGTGATGTAGGTGCCATATCAGGTGCCCAGCAGGGGTCTTTGCTGCTGGCAATTGGGGCAACAATAGTAGCAGTAGCCAGTTCAACTTGATGAGAGGGGATCCCTGTTGTCGAGCTCATGTATGATCTCTGTCACTGCCAATATAGTCATTTTGTTTGATAACCCAATGGGGTGGCAGAGGTGATTTCTATCTACAGTCAGATTATCCATCTCACTCTTGAAAGCCTCCTCCCCAGAAGAGCCCTTTTTGTGACTATCCACATGAGATGCAACATCGTCACATGCTGTGCACCCATTCTAAGAGGCCCATTCCAACACCTCCCCCCATATATTTTCTTGACACTAATCTACCAGTGTTGTTCCTTCCAAATTTCTGGCCAGTTAGCCAATCCATTAGCCATACCCATGAATCAAGATGGATGCATTCTTCTGGTTATCTTACCTTCCAGAAAAAGTAGATAACTCAAAGTTCTTTCTTCTGGGAGTTTTTACTTCGTATTGTCTTCCAGAGATACCTCTGAATGAGTTCATACAATTTCAGAAAATAAAAATTCATCTGTAAGCTACACTTGACCATCTTTCTTTTCAGTCAGTAATGTCAGGAACTCCCTATGAGGGTAGGTGTGGGTTGAAGGAGAGGTGGCATTTAACCAGAGAAGGTACATCTTGCTCACATAATTCATCAGTGGCTTCAGAACTGCTCATATCACATTTTATATGTACTGCTTCCACTTCCACCGTGCCTGCCTTTACAGTTTGGTATATCAGATATTACCTAGTTATTCACGGGAAGTTCAGATCTCATGGTACTTGGTGCCCTTCAATCATGCATTCAGTCTCTACTAAGCTCAGAAGCAAGACATGAGGGACGCCTGGGTGGCTCAGCGGTTGAGCATCTGCCTTGGGCCCAGGGCGTGATCCTGGAGTCCCGGAATCAAGTCCCACATCCGGCTCCCTGTGTGGAGCTTGCTTCCCTCTCTGCCTGTGTCTCTGCTTCTCTCTGTGTGTGTCTCTCATGAATAAATAAATAAAATCTTAAAAAAAAAAAAAAAAAGCAAGACACAAATTCTCAAAAGGCAGATGGTTATCTGTGAAGAAGGCTTGGTTCTTCTCTTAAACCCTTGGGCTTGCATTATAATTATCCTATTGCTGTATGTTTTGCATAGCATCCCAGTCTACCATACCTAGGGTCAGCAAGTTGGATCTTCTGGCCATTGGCTCTAAGAGACAGAAGTTCTTTTTTCTTTTTTAAGATTTTATTTATTTATTCATGAAAGACACACAGAGAGGGGCAGAGACACAGGCAGAGGGAGAAGCAGGCTCCCTGCAGGGAGCGTGATGTGGGACTTGATCCCAGGACCCTGAGATCACCACCTGAGTCAAAGGCAGATACTCAGCCACTGAGCCACGCAGGTGCCCTGAGACAAAAGTTCTTACACCACAGCTTGCACTAGCTGGAGAGCTGATTCTTGCCTCTCTCAAAGCTGATTGTCTTTTGGGTAACTTGGTTAAAAGTTGGAGAAACACATCCAATCAGAGCAAATATATTCTCCTAAATACAATGAAGCCCAGTGACTATTATACCTCTTTCTTAATGTTGGGTACAACTACTTGCCTTTCACTTTGAAGTAGCTACTGCATCATTTCCCAGATTACTTCACCAAGGTGTCAGGACCTAGTATTTCCATGGGATTTCTCTCTTACCTTCTGGCATGCATGTGTCTTAACAAAGCCTCTCAGAACATTGGCTGCTTTCTGTCTTTTAGATTCTAGTCGGATGTTATTATTGGTGAAGCATGTGATGTCTTGTGGGATGGCAAAACAAACAAGATCCCTATAGACTAAATTATGGTCCAGAGTGAGAATGTTGACATAGTCCTGAGGCAAATGGTGAAAGTGGACTGCTGTCCCTGCCAAGTAGCTTCCAATTTTTCTCTGTTTATTAGGATAGGAATTTTTTTTTTTTTTATAGATGAAGACCTACAGTTCCAGAAACTATGTTTATTTATGCTGATTAAAGATCTATGTTTGAACAGTAGTTGTAGTTGGGGTCCTCTCCTAACTAAGCTTATGGTAATTTGTTGTCTTTATCCAAGACCCGTGAATCTTTGTAAATTCTTTGTTAAATTGGTGTGTTAAATGGGGGCTAGGATAGAAATCAATACCCCGACATCTTTCACATCTTTGAGTATTTTGAATATTAATTTTTAATTCATATTAACTAATTTTGGTAGTTCTCTCATAGGTGTAGACTTGTTTTTTGGTTCATAATTTTGGATTGCAGGAGAAGCTTTAGGGCCTCCTTTATGACTCTTCATACTATAATTGCCTTTAATCCAAGGTCAGTGTGGGGATTCTTTTTCTTGGTGAATATGTTTATTCCAACTATATACTCAGGAACTGGGAAATTAGCCATTACGTGCTAGGGTAGAAATGTGTAAGATATCAGCAGGCTGACTGGGATGGACCACTTCTTTCTGGTTCCAAAGGATTGTAGTGAAGCCTTGGGTCCCTCAGAGTAGATGTCCAATTCTCCTCAAATGGTCTGATAATTTCTTTTCCCCCAGGACATGGTTACCCTGGAGAATGACCACAGGTCCCATTGGGAGATTGGTAATTGCAAGGAGTGGAGGGAACTTGAGATTTGGATTTCCCCATGAAAGTAACTTAAAAAAAAAAAGAGTGTATTTATTTATTTGACAGAGGGATAGAGAGAGCACAAGCAGGGGGAGAAGCAGGTTCCCTGAGGAGCAGGGATCCCAATGTGGGGTTCAATCCCAGGACCCTGGAATCATGACCTGGGTCGAAGGCAGATGCCTAACCAACTCAGCTATCCAGGTGCCCCTGAAAGTAACTTCTTTAGGTGACATCATCACAGGGCCTCAAGCAAGGCAAGAAGAACTTCAAATTGGGGAGGAAGGGACACTTTCTGGTAAGAGTGGATTAGTGGAGTGTGGCACCTTTCTCGCTAAACTTCTCAGTGCGCCTGGAAGAAGCTGGTTCATCCCAGGCTAGTTATAAAACATGATGTTCATGCTTTTGGTATTATCACATTATCAAGGGTCCCGGGTTTTCTAAATGACTCAGATTTGGGAACTGCTCTTATAGTTCAAGTTAAGCTCTAGTTGGCCAAACTAGCAGTTTGGGATAATAATGTCAAATAGGATCATAGTTAGCTGGTACCCTATTCGAGTCCATAGGTTCCATGCACTTGACTTCTCCAAAAAATCTCTGTGGTCAGACTAGTCTGAGTGCCACCCTAGCCCTTCTGCTGACTGCTGTAACCCTGAAGCATCTTCTAGTAGCTAGTGTTAGTAGAAGGTTACCTCTTGGCCTCAGCCAATTCTGTATCCCTTCAACACACACTGACATCAGGGAGCCCATTTTATTTTATTTTATTTTATTTTATTTTATTTTATTATTTTATTTTATTTTATTTTATTTTATTATTTTATTTTATTTTTTAAAGATTTTATTTACTTATTCATGAGAGACACACACACAGAGAGAGAGGCAGAGACACAGGCAGAGGGAGAAGCAGGCTCCCTGCAGGGAGCCCGACATGGGACTCGATCCTGGGTTTCCAGGATCACACTCTGGGCTAAAGGCGCTAAATTGCTGAGCCACCAGGGCTGCCCAGGAAACCCATTTTAATGCAGTCTCTCTCCCTAGCACATCCAATCTATAGGTAAGAGCTACAATAGCACCTTCCGAATATTCTGATTCTTTCCTTATTGATGTAATTCTCAATACTTTGGCAAGGAGAGTATCTCCAGGGTCCTTTCAAGGTACATAATTAGGGAATAAGTAAGCAAATCTCATAGAATTAACCCAGTCCACATTTATAGCTCTTTCCCCTACATCAGAGCTTCATAACCTTGGGTATACATTTTAATCACCTGAGGAGCTCTGAAAAATACTGATGGCTCGGCTCCATCCACAGATGTTTTGATTTAATTGGTCTGTGGTGCAACCATGGCCTCAGTAGTTTGAAAAGCCCCTCAGGTAATTCTAATGTGCAGCCTGGCTTGTGAGCTGCTGTCCTACATTATGCCATGGAATTTCTGGAACTCTGTTTTATGCTGGTTGTCAATGAATCCAGGATTAAGTCAGCCAATCAATTAGAAAGGGTAATTAAACTACAACCAATTGCTCAAGATCGTCTGTTAAACACAGAAATCTCTGGTCAAAGCACTCCTATTGACAAATGCAACCTATTTACATAATACCCCTCCTTCCCTGGTCTTGCATCTTCAGAATTAATTCCTATACACAACTCCAACCTTCTTTTTGGCATAAATTAGCAAATTCTTGAAAATCTTTTAATATAGATGCTTTTTCTTTACAGGTTTAACTTTATAGTTGACTCCTAGTAACTATTGGAGTCTGATTTACCTCATAAGTCTCAAGATAATCATTGGTGCTGTTAAAGGGTAAAGGGAACTTGGAGGAATTTGGAGTTCCCCAGCAAAGTAACTTCAGTGGTGAGCCATTCCAGGGCCTCAAAAGCAAGACAGGGAGAACTTCTGCAAACAAGGAAGAAAATACTGTTCTGACAAAGGCAGGATAGTGGGGCCCAGTGCTGCTCTTGTTAAGCTGTCCAGTGTAGCTGGATGCAGCCAGTTTATCCCCACTGGCTCTGAATTCTTCACACTTTTCATATTTTTTTTGATGGCAGCACAGTTAGATCCGTCTGAACTTTGCCTTCAATGTGCTCTTCAGGGTGACCCCAGGAAATAGCTGACTCTACTGTTTTTAAGACTCATAGCTTAGACTGCCAGGTCCTATTCCTTAATGCTAACTGGCTCTTCAGTGCTATTTCTTCCAAATGGGTCAGATAACCAAACCCACATTCCTCCCCAAGGTTCTGTAGCTGGCAGTGACTTCTGGTCCCAATGTCTGGATAAGTCAGGTAGGTGTCTGATGGTGAAAAGCTGACCTTGACTAAGTAGAAAAGGTGTTTATTAAAAACACATTACCATAGCTCCCAGAAGTGTCGGGAAGGCTGGAGAATCATGCTCAAGGCTAAGTTTTCAGAATCACACTGCAGATTCTGATAAGGACCCCACCACCTCTGGTACTCAAGGAACCCCCACCCACCTACCACTGTGGCCACTTCTCTCCAGGAAGTAAGCTTGTATCCATAGCTGACTCTGAAATCCAGATGCCTCAGCTACCATCCTGTGGAAGGTTCTGGATGTAGCCTCTTTCTTTGTATTGCTAATTTCTGAAATCGAATCTGAGGTAAGCCTGAGAGTTGGCACAGAGGTTATGTGCCTGTGTCTCAGCAGCAAAGGAGACTGGGGAAATGGAGATTTCTGAATTCTACCCTCTACAAGCAAAATTCATAAGGCTGGTATATGAGATTTATCTTAAGAGATGAATTATCTTAAGAGATTGGCTTATGTGATTGTGGACGCTGGCAAGTCTGAAATCCTCAGGGCAGTCCAGCAGGCTGGAAACTTCCAGGCAGGAGCTGGTACAGGCAGTCTTGAGGCAAAGTTTTTCCTTCCTCAGGGCAACTTCAGTTTTGCTTTTAAGGACTTTCTACTGATTTGATGAGGATCACTCCCACTATGAAAGATAATCTCCACGTCTATAAAATACCCTCTACAGTGACAGCTAGATTAGCATTTGATTGAATAACTGGGTGCTATAGCCTAGTCAAGTTGACACATAAAACTAACTATTGCAGTTGGTTATTTCCCAAAATTAGCAATGGTGTTCAAAAGATACTAGGAAAAAATAAAGTAAGTCAGATATAATAAAAGCATGTGCACCAAAAAGCTGTTGGATAGCCAGAAGACCAAGCAAATGTTTAAAACACACCCCACATACTTGCCACTAAAGATGAGATGGTGATGATGAGGATTTCCACTACAATGACAATTTGTTGGGCTCTTACCATGCAGCAAAGGGCTAGCATATCACTATTTCATTTAATCCTCTATAATTCTATAGAGTGATTATGATCATCCCCATGTTATCAATAAGGAGTCCAAGGCTCAGTAAGGTCAGTTCATGATCACAGCACAGGTGGGGGAAAGAGGAGTGAGGTCCTCTCTGCTGAATTTTTTTTTTAAGATTTTATTATTTATTCATGAGAGACACAGAGGCAGAGAGAGAGGCAGAGACAGGAGAAGCAGGCTCCATGCAAAGAGCCTGATATGGGACTCGATCCCAGGACTCCAGGATCATGCCCGGAGCTGAAGGCAGACGCTCAACTGCTGAGCTACCCAGATGTCCCTCTCTGCTGAATTCTAGAGTCCGTACCTTGTAAACTGCTTCTCCAATTGTCATTCAGAGCCACGTGGGCAGTTTAGCCAAGCCTCAGTATCTGTACAAAGGAGGGGAAGAAGGAAATTGGTCAAAGCAGTGATTCTCCAACTTGAGCGCACATAATCATCACCCAGAGAGGCTGTTAAAGCACAGGTTCCTGGGCCTACCAACAGAGAATCTGATCTAGTGGGTTGGAGGCAGGACCTGAGATTCTTCATTTTTAACAAATTCTCAGATACTGCTGATGCTGTTGGTCTGGGACCAAACTTTGAGTAGCACTGGGTTAAAGAAATCCATACCTAATGCAAGCATCTCTCTCCTGTGCAAACTTAACAGCAAAATCTATAAATAGCAAACTGACTAGTATGGCATCTCTCCTCTCTTGCCTACGGCTGACAGTGAAATGATCAGAAGTCAATGGGGTATCAAGGAAGAGAAGAAGCAACAAAAGACAGCCTGCTAATCTCTTGTCAGAGAAGAACTGGCTGTCAGAGAGAGAAAGCTGGATTTCAGTTTTGTGAGCCCTCCATAAGCCTACAAACATTCTGGCTCCTTGTTCTGAGGGACCCCTGCTAGGTGAAGAGTTGACATAGTGTCATTTTTCCCACGGAGGAAATTCAAGGCTGAATTTCAGATCTTGGAGAAGAAGAGAGGAAGAGCTCAGGACGAGTGGGGCCTGTGGCCATCTCACTTGTATCAAGTTCTGCCCAAGTATACACTGGTTATGGGTAAGGAGATCCCATTGCTCTCTCCTGGCAGCTTACTGGGTTGGGATTTAAAACTTGGCCCTGAGAGTAGCAGAATTGAATGAGAATTCAAAAAATGAGAAAAGAGTCCCCGTTCAATCATTTAAGTGATAAAACATCTTGGAGTCTCAGTTTCATCAACTGTGAAATGGGGTAATACAACTTAACAACAGGTTCATGCTTCAGTGGAGCTCAGAGCCATCCCCGGTGCTGCAGCAGACCTCTGACAAGTGTGGGTTACAACACAGCAGGAAACCCAGACCTGCGGCCTGCAGATCCCGACCTGGTGAGTTCCAGCTCTGTTTGGCCACTGCTACCATGTTTTACTCTCCATCAGCTTCTTGGTAAGACAGCCACCAAGCTTTTCTCTCAGGATGCTTTCTGTATGTGCCCTGTTCTTGTTCTTCTTGTGTTAAGGTGAGGCCCAGGACTCACCTGCTCCCAAATTTCCTATTCCTGGATTTCTATCCCAGTCTCCATTTCCCCCCAGAACTTCAGTAATAATACAAAACAAACAAACATCCTAAACCTTAGAACCAGTGTTCCCATCAAGACTACATTTGGTGTCTAATTGGACTCTTAGTTGGGATCATCTAGAGACTACAAAATAATAATAATGCAACTGCCAAATCAGTGGAAGACAAGTGACTTAAACTCATTAACTCCTCAAAACATGCAATTGCAATCTGGATAGACTTACTGTTATTGGTCTGTAAAAACACTCAAGAATTCAGAGATAAGTCTCTTAGATCTGAAAATTACGGGTATTACAATATAATATGGCAGAGAGAACACGAGTCAGTGTGTACCACAATTGCATGCTTTTACCCTAAATACACAAGAAGCCTAAGCTTCCCACTAGATATTTTGCAACAAACCCTGAACAATCTGCCCACCTCCCTCATTCAAGAGTCTTGGTAAGTGTAGCTGCAACTCTTGAAACTTCTGCTTCAGTGTCTCGGGGAAGAACCAGGCAGGTTTTCCTGAGTCACATAATTCAACTCAGCTTGCAAACCATATGAGTTCCTACAATTGGCGAAGTCTTGTGTTTGCTTGGTGCTCTAGGAGAAAAAAAGAAGTGAGTTCCTGCTTTCTCTGCTCTCTGCATACACACATTAGCTCATGCTTTGCCACCAGCATTTCCTGGAGTTTAAGATGGATTTTGGAAGCAGGCACACCCAGGTTAAAATTCTGGCTCTGTCATATACTAACCTTATGATCTTGGACAGGTTAATCTTTATGCACTAATTTCCTTATTTGTAAAATGCAATATTAATAGTGTTCACGTTTCGAGGTTATTGTGGAAATGGAATGAATGTTAATATATGGAAGTTACTTAGTAGAGTTGGTAACACATGGTGAATTCTTATTAGCTGTTGAAATTAGCATCACCATAATCACCATCCCCATCTCTTTGTAGCTCAAAGAACAATGAGAGAATAGGACTGGGAGTCATGAGGGGTTTTTGTGGAGGAGGTAGAAGGCTGGTGTATGATTACATCAGATAGCTTCTGGGTTCACGATGTCTAATAAGCATAAAAGCAAAAAGGCTTTCCTGAGGTGTGGTGAAGAACCTATGAACTTCAGCAATTGTCCTAAGTAGACATCCATTGTTTTGTCTGCCCAGAGAAGCACCTTCTCCCATCTGGGAAATGCCCTATCTCTCACTCTAACAATGTGGTTTCACTGGGAGAACTGTATTGAAATAAGACTTAAACTCTTCAACTAGAGTGATGAGTCTGAGTTGGGCAGACCCAGACTGCACCAGTCTAACACCATGTAGGGATTTTTAGCACTGGAAGAAGAGACAGTTGGAGTCTTTCTCTAGAGGTGCAACTGGAAGATAAGTCAACAGCTTAGACCCATACCCAAGGAGAAATGGTTCTGAGGGAATGCAGAGAGAGACAGAGACCAAAGGCAGAGAAAGATCTGTCAGTAGTCACATCACACTTCTATCTTGTCTGCAAAGGCAGTGGGTGGTATGGACTAGATTATGGGGCTGAAGGCTGGGGATTAAAAAACAAAACAAAACAAAGAGAGGCCTTTCATGGATTGATGACAATAGTTGATATACTGAACTTGATCAACTTAATTCTGAGTTACTTCATGATGTCCTAAAGAAACTAATGAGTAAGAGAAAATTTCCCATGTGGAATCTGTCTCCCCTTCTTTTTACTTCTTCTAAATCCCTCTTTACTTCACCCAAAGACTTCTTTTGAGTATCCAGAGCCCCATTATTCCCTGTAAGCGATTCCCTCCTTTCATTACTGAATGTTGATAGTAGATCAGAATTCAATAATATCCATGGAAGGCAGGGACATAGAGGTGAGAACTACGTGCTTCTTCTTCTTCTTCTTTTTTTTTTTTTTACAAGTGTGGGGTTAGGACTTTATTCGGGGTGGTGTGGGCTGGTGGCAATTACTTCCAGGCATGGCTTTTCTACCTTGATGCTGCCACTGCTGAATGCCAATGGGGAAAGACTTTGTCTCCCTCCACCTCTTGTGCAATCATGGACAATTCAGGCTTGGCTGGAAGCTACTTGATGTTCTCTGGCCCCTTTGATGCTGCTGATGGTGGATTCTCTGATTCCATTCAACCCCCTACTCATGATAGCTGCAGCGGATTTTTCCATCAAGTTTTTCTTTTTTTTTTTTTTTTTTTTCCATCAAGTTATTTAAGGAGCAAGCAACCTCATCACGGCAAGCATTGACCTTGTTTCCCCCAGAGGCAAGTCCAATTTCAATATGAGGAAAGTCTCTTCCTGCCATAAACATAACTACTGTACTGCTGGCATAATTGTGACATGTAGAATGTTACTTTTTCTGCCCCTATGAGAGTTGTTAAAGTGGCTGCAAAAGGCTTCTCTCTCTTAGCCACCTGCACGGGTGGTATCAGCTTGGGTTAGAGTCTCCCAATTTCAGTTCACTGTGACAGTGGCTGATGCACCGGTGATGCACAATATGAATGCCTGCCCCATTCAATTCTTCTCTTATTTATGATGATATTGGCATTGATCTCATTAAATAACAATGTTCCCATCAGCTTTTTCTTTTACATTCTCTCCCTCCCCTCTTCTTCGACTTCTGGCCTTGTCTTTGCAGCTTGACCTCTTCCTTGTGATATTTGTATATCCCTTAAAATTATGAAGTGGTTGGTCTCTTTGGTGATAGATTCTTGAGAAATTCCTATCAGAGAAGAAAAAGAAATTTAAAGTCTCCCCTCTTCTTGACAAGGAGCTGTGGTTCTGTTTACATCAGTAGAGTTGCAATCAGAAAAGTACTAAACATCCCAGATTAATGCTCCAAACAGCTTCTGTGTGGGTGGGCAAGGCAATTAAAAGCTAGACATGTTCAAGTTTTTTAGAGGATGTCTAGGTGATAAAAATGCTGTCAACACATCCAAGGAGGACTCTGCCAGCATTTGTCAGAACAAAATTCTCACGTCCACGAAGGAAACTCTCATCTTTTCATCAAGTCCAATGTCAAACTGGAGAGGAGTGTTAGTGGGGGTGGGGGGATGGGGGCAGGAGCAGGTGGCTCTATGCGTAAAGGACAGCCAGAAAGAGATGCCCATTAAAATCAGGATTATGCTGCAGAGCTTTTAGAGACCAACATCTAAATTTCTAGATGGAAAAAGGGGTGAATTTCTTTAGAGTGTCTCTAAAGGCCTCCTTCAAAAAGTTTGAAGGATCCTTCAGCAGTATCTGGGTCTGCAGCTTGGAATTGCTCATTGTCATTGCCCTGAAGTTCCGTTGATCCTCATCTAGGTACCAGGAATGTTGCTGTGAGCTTCAAGTATCCCATTTCACGGGCCACAATAGTAGGCATTGTTGTCTCTATTTTGCAGGTGATGAGACTGGGTCTCACATAAATTGAGAAGCATTAACAAAAGTTACTCAGCTTCCAGAGGCAAGATTCAAATCTCAGGACTACCTCTGAAGCCCACTGTGTTCCCACTCTACCCCTTGTTAGTCTTTATTCTTTGAGAGAGCACTTCAGATTCAAAGATACAAGTAGACCAAAGTAGAAGAATGGAAAGGGTTATATCATGCAAATGGCAACCATAAGAGAGCTAGAGTGGCCATAAGATATCAGACAAAACAAACTAAAACAAGATGTGCTAGACTTAAAGATGAATGTTTTATAGTGATAAGAGGGTCAATCTATCAGGAAGATACACCAATTATAAGTATATATGCACCTAACAACAGAGCCCCGGAATACTTGAAGCAGAAACTAAAATGAAGGGAGAACTAGAACATTCAACAGTAATACTTGGGAATTTCAATACTCCACTTTCTTTCTTTTTATTTATTTATTTGTTTAAGTAGGCTCCCTGCCCAACATGGGGCTCAAACTCATGACCCCAAAATCAAGAGTCACCTGCCTTACTGACTGAACCCAGCAAGGTGCCCCTCAATACTCTACTTTCAGTAATAAATAGAACAACTAGACAAAAGACCAGCAAGGATGAAAAGACCTAACACGTACACAACCAGATTTAACAGACCTCTCTAGAACACTCCACTCCGAATGTATATTATTCACAAGCATGCATGAACATCCCCCAGGATAGACCACATCCTAATTTATAAAGTAAGTCTCAATTTAAAAAGATGAAATCATACAAAGTACATTCTCCAGGAACAATGCCATCAGATTAGAAACCTGTTACAGAAAGGAAGTTGGGAAATTCACAAATATGGGGAAATTAGACTTCCACACTGCTTTCCTAAGTAACCGATGGGGATAAAGAAGTCACAGGGGAAATTAGAAAATACTTTGAAATGAATGAAAACAAAAACATGACATCTCCAAGCTTATGAGATATGGAGGGATGCCTGGGTGGCTCAGTGGTTGAGTGTCTGCCTTTGGCTCAAGGGGTGACCCCAGAGTCTGGGATCGAGTGCTGCATCGAGCTCCTTGTGGGGAGCCTGCTTCTCCCTCTGCCTATGTTTCTGCCTCTCTCTCTCTCTGTCTCCCATGAATAAATAAATTTTAAAGAAACTTATGAGATTAGCTAAAGTAGCACTTACAGGGGTGTTTACAGCTATAAGTGCCCATATTAAAACACACACACACACACACACACACACACACACACACAAAAGGGAATCACAAATCAATAGCCTAACCTTCAATCTTAGGAAACTAGAAAAACAAGAGTGAACTGTAACCAAAGCAAGCCCAAGGAAGAAAACAAAGGGTTAGAACAGAAATCAATACAATGGAGAGTAGAAAAACAAAACTTGCGTTTTACAAGTAATAAAATAGCTTTAAAGAAAAAACTTTATATATTAGTATTTTTAACAGCACTTTTCTCCTGCTTTTTGAACAAGGGGCCCCACATTTTCATTTGTACCATGACCTGCCCGCAATACAGGAATTGTTCTAAAATGCAAGTCATACCTTGTACTTCAGCTACTTAAAACCCTGTACTCTTCCCTGCCTCCTCATTGCTCTAATGCAGCTTTTCAAGGCTCCTCACAATCCTTTCTAATCATATTTTCTGCTGTACCTCACATCACAGCTTTTACCTCCAAAGCATAGCTCTCCTTGTCATTGCCTGGACACCCTGTGCTGCTTTTATGCCCTAGTGCCTTTGCACGTACTGCTCTCTGTGTGTGGTATGTCTTCCCCTGCTTTTTTTATTTTTAATTTTTTAAAAGGTTATTTATTTACTGGAGAGAGAAAGAGAGAGAGCATGAGCAGGGAGGGGGGATTGGCAGAGGGAGAGGGAGAAACAGACTCCCTGCTGAGCCAGGAGCCCGACCTAGGGCTCAATCCCAGGACCCTGGAATCATGACCTGAGCTGAAGGCAGCTGCTTAACTGACTGAACCACCCAGGCACCCCTCCTGTTCTACTTTCTGCCCCAACTTTAGCATTTGTAACCCCCCTTCAGCCTTCACCTCCTCCCTGAAGCTGTTGTCTGAAGCCCCAGTTAACCTAAGGCTCTCTTTTTTTTGTTTTTTTGTTTTTTTGTTTTTTGGTCCTATATCTGTGCCTTGTTCACACTCCCCATTGTGATTGTGTTTTAACTGTGTCTTTACTAGGTCTCCATGATTGACTGCTGGCTCCTCAAAGGCAAGGACCCTTTCTTATTTACTGCTGTATTCTAAGAATCAAAGGAGATCAGAACTGAACCACAAGGTGAGCATAGCTCTGTTGCACTTGAACTAGGAAAGCAAAAAAGGAAGGTAGGTTACTACACTACAACCCTGAGTGGGGACCTGGCTTTCATCGGTAAATCTGACACTAACATAGTGTTAGCTGGCAATTCACTTAACATCCTCGAATCTCGGTTTCCTAACCTGTAAACTAGAGATGACAATATAAATCTCCAAAGTGATGTTGTTGTGATAACTAATGCAATGCAACAAACAAAGCAATTAATAGATGCACTAGCTGTTACTATTTATTATCATCAGGCTCTTTGACTCAGTAGCATTTGGGGGAAGGAATGAGATGTCGAAATGAGAGATGAGGTTGGCCTGCAGAGTCTGGAAAGTTTGGATGCCCACATGGCATCACTGAGACCTCTAGTAAATGCAATTCCTCTTTGGAATCATGGAGACCAGGACAAAGAGTGGTAGCAGCTCATGTTAATTGAGCTTCCACGAACCAGATACTTCTAGGTACTTATTAAGTCATCTGATATTCACGGCAAGCCTACAAGTTATATGACTTACTGTCATTAGCCTAACCACATAAGCTGAAACATAGAGAGGCGAAGTAGATGGACACAGTAATATTGGTGGAGAAGGGATTTGAACCCAGACTGTGTGGCTGCAGAGTTTAGACCCTTAACAACTAAGCTCTGCTACCTCTAGTTACAATATATCAAGCCGCTTCTATGTGCTAGAGACTGCACTAAATGTTTTCCATAGAGGTATTGGCTCAGTCAGCACTGTTTCTGACCTCTTTCTAAAGTAACTTCTTATACTGGGAAGACTGGAAAGTGAGGCATTTTTCAGATCCCGTAACAGCTAGTTCCCAGATGTGCTGTAGGTCCCTTGCACTGGATGATCTTGTGTAAGACTTCAATCTGCTCTTGAAAAGAGAGGCAGGGCACAAGGTGTCCAGGCTGGGCTAGAGGAGGCATGACCCTTGAGTCATCCCTTGGGTTCGTGATCTGGCAAAGGAAGAGCCCTTTTGGTAGACCTTTTGGTGGTTTTATGGAAGCTCGGCTCAGAGCCAGTTTCCTCACCCATCACCCTAGTTCTGTAGGTTTTATAGTCTCCTTAATAAATTCCTTAGCTAGAACAGTTTCTGTTGCCTGCAGGCAAGAGTCCTTGGTAATACCCTTGGATTCCCTCCCCATAGGGTTAGTTGGTTGGTATCTTCATGAGGAAATTGGAGCTCAAAGAAGTTAAAGACTGGTCAAAGACACACAGCTTTGTTAAGTGGTAAAGCCGGAACTCAGATTTAGCTCTGCCCAACTTCAAAGCCTGACACTCAACCACTATATTTTTCTTTTTCTTTCAATTTTTCTACTTGGCTCTGATGCAATCACAACCCATTATTTTTGAGAGATCTTTATTATCAGAGGCAACTATGTTTCTCTCTTCCTCTCTCAGCCGGAAATGTGGTTCTGAATCTCTTGACAGTTCCAGAAGCATTGTCTTCTTGTGACTTAGCTCCATTGTCATTGAGTTAGCCCCATGCTGGGAGTTTCGTACCATCCTCTAACAACCCCAGAAGGTGGGTAATATAATCCTTACCTTAAAAACCAGAAAAGAGACTCTGAGAGCTGTTGATTGAATATCCTAGCTGGTCACTTAAGGTCATGTTAGCTGTTGGAACAATCCTAACAATGGGATACAGGCTCAAATATAGTAGAAACTAATTTTTCATTCATCATAAGTCTAAAGCAAATGCTCCTGATTGGCAGGTGGGTCTCCTCCAAGTGGTGAAGGAATACCAGGAGGCTGGCATGTCCAGGGACAAGGACAGAAAAGCCAACTGGTGGGGTAGGGACAGGGAGGAAGGGACATACAGAACCTCATCATTCTCACCAGGGCAGTCTTTGCTTAACAAGCAGTAGGTCCCACAAGTAAGTGATGTATTCAAGCAGAGGAGGAACACAGAGCAAGGGTGGGGTGGGGGAGTTCACAGGTTCCCCCCACCCCAGCTGCTGAGTGGGGAGCTGAGCTGAAGGGGGAGGAGGGGAATCAGAGTGCAGAGGCAACACTTCACACCTGCACTGCATCCCATTGTCAGCGCTCTCTTTCTGCTATTTGTTTCCCCCACATATTTTTTTTAAATTGTATTTTATTTAAATTCAATTAATTAATATATAGTGTATTAATAGTTTCAGAGGTAGAGTTCAGTGATTCATCAGTTGCATATAACACCCAGTGCTCATTACATCATGTGCCCTACTTAACGCTCATCACCCAGTTACCCCATCCCCCAGCAACCTCCCCTCCAGCAACCCTCAGTTTGTTTCCTAGAGTTAAGAGTCTCTTATGGTTTGTTTCCCTCTCTGATTTCATCTTATTTTATTTTTCCCTCTCTTCCCCTGTGATCCTATTTTGTTTCTTAAATCCCACATATGAGTGAGATCATATGTTAACTCTTTCTCTGATTGAGTTATTTTGCTTTAGTATAATACCTTCTAGTTCTATCCACATCATTGCAAATGGCATGATTTCACTTTTTTTGATGGCTAAATCATATTCCATTGTGTATATATATACACATATTTTTTATCCATTCATCTATCAGGGAACATCTGGGCTTTTTCCATAGTTTGGCTAGTGTGGACATTGCTGTTATAAACGTTGGGGTGAAATACTATGTTTGTATCATTTGGGTAAATACCTAGTAGTGCAATTTCAGGGTCATAGGGTAGCTCTATTCTTAACTTTTTGGAACCTCTATACTGTTTTTCCAGAGTGGCTGTACCAGCTTGCATTCCGGCCAGCAGTGTAAAAGGGCTCCCCTTTCTCCACATTCTTGCCAACATTTGTTCCCTGACTTGTTAATTTTAGCCATTCTGACTGGTGTGAGGTAGTAGCTTATTGTAGTTTTGATTTGTATTTCCCTGATGCTGCATGACGTTGAGCATTTTTCATGTGTCATTGGTCATTTGTATGTCTTCTTTGCAGAAATGTCTATTCGTGTCTTTTTCTTTTTTAAGATTTTATTTATTTATTCATGAGAGACAGAGAGAGAGAGGCAGAGACACAGGCAGAGGGAGAAGCAGGCTCCATGCAGGGAGCCCGACGTGGGACTTGATCCCAGGTCTCCAGGATCACACTCCGGGCTGCAGGCGGTGCTAAACCACTGCACCACCGGGGCTGCCCTATTTGTGTCTTCTGCCCATTTCTTGACTGGATTATTTGTTTTTTGGGCGTTGAATTTGATAAGTTCTTTATAGATCTTGGATACTAGCCCTTTATCAGATAAGACATTTGCAAATATTTTCTCCCATTCCGTAGTTTGGGAGAAACTGTTTCCTTTGCTGTGCAGAAACATTTTATCTTGATGAAATTCCAATGGTTCATTTTTCTTTTGTTTCTCTTGCCTTTGGAGACCTGTCTAGCAAGAAGTTGCTGTGGCCGAGGTCAAAGAGGTTGCTGCCTGTGTTCTCCTCTAGGATTTTGATTTCTGCCTCACATTTAGGTCTTTTATCCATTTTGAATTTATTTTTGTTTATGGTTAAGGAGGTGGCCCAATTTCATTCTTTTGCATGTAGCTGTCCAATTTTCCCAACACTGTTTATTGAAGAGACTGTCTTATTTCCAGCAGGATATTCTTTCCTGCTTTATCGAAGATCAGTGGACCATAGAGTTGAGGGTCCATTTCTGGGTTCTCTGTTCTATTGATCTATGTGTCTGTTTTTGTGCCCGTACCATACTGCCTTGATGATTACAACTTTGTAATACAGCTTGAAGTCTGGCATTGTGATGCCACCAGCTTTGGTTTTCTTTTTCAACATTCCTCTGGCTACTCAGGGTCTTTTCTGGTTCCATAGAAATCTTAAGATTATTTGTTCTAGCTCTGAGAAAAAAGTTGATGGTATTTTGATAGGAATTGCACTGAATGAAGATTGCTTTAGGGAGCATAGACATTTTAACAATATTTGTTCTTCCAGTCCATGAGCATGGAATGTTTATCCATTTCTTTGTGTCTTCCTCAATTTCTTTCGTGTTTTCTTTCCTTTTTTTTTAAAGGTACGTCTTTTTGATTATCGCATCTATGTTTTGTTTTGTTTTGTTTTAAGGATTTTATTTACTTATTCATGGGAGACACACAGAGAGAGGCAGAGACACAGGCAGAGGGAGAAGCAGGCTTCATGTAGGGAGCCCAGTGCGGGACTCGATCCCGGGACTCCAGGACCATGCCCTGGGCCGAAGGCAGGCGCTAAACCTCTGAGCTACCCAGGGATCCCCCTCATAAGTGTTTTATAGCTTTCAGAGTACAGATCTTTACCTGTTTGGTTAAGTTTATTCCCAGATATCTTATGGCTTTTGATGCAATTGTAAGTGGGATCAATTCCTTAATTTCCCTTTCTTCTGTCTCATTGTTAGTGTATAGAAATGCAACTGATTTCTGTGCATTGATCTTATATCCTGCCACTTTGCTGAATTCCTGTATGAGTTCTAGCAATTTTGGGGTGGAGTCTTTTGGGTTTTCCACTTAGAGTATCACATCATCTGTGAAGAGTGAGAGTTTGACTTTTTCTTTGCTGATTTGGATGCCTTTTATTTCTCTTCGTTGTCTGATTGCTGAGGCTAGGACTTCCAGTACTATGTTGAACGACAGTGGTGAGAGTGGACATCCTTGTTGTGTTTCTGACCTGAGGGCAAAGGCTCTCAGTTTTTCCTCATTAAGAATGATATTCACTGTGGCCTTTTGGTATATGCCTTTTATGATATATTCTCTCAATCCCTACTACAGAGAGTTTTAATCAAGAAAAGATGTTGTACTTTGCCAAATGCTTTTTCTGCATCAACTGAGAGGATCATATGGTTCTTGTCCTTTCTTTTATTAATGTGATGTATCACACTGATTGATGAATGTTGAACCACCCTTGCAGACCAAGAATAAATCCCACTTGGTCATGGTGAATAATACTTTTAATGTCCTGTTGGATACTATTGGCTAGTATCGTGGTGAGAATTTTTTGCATCTATGTTCATCAGGGATATTGGTCCGTAATTCTACTTTTTTATGGAGTCTTTGTCTGGTTTTGGGATCAATGTAATGCTGGCCTCTTAGAATGAGTTTGGAAGTTTTCCTTCCATTTCTATTTTTTGAAACAGCTTCAGAAGAATAGGTATTCACTCTTTTAAATGTTTGGTAGAACTCCCCTGGGAAACCATCTGGCCCTGGACTCTTGTTTGTTGGGAGATTTTTGATTACTGCTTCAATTTCTTTTCTGGCTATTGGTCTGTTCAGGTTTTCTATATATTCCTGTTTCAGTTTTGGTAGTTTATATGTTTCTAGGAATGTATCCATTTTTTCCAGATTGCCTAATTGTTGGCATATAGTTGCTCTTAATATGTTCTTATAATTGTTTGTATTTCTTCAGTGTTGGTTGTGATCTCTCTTTTATTTTTCCCACAAGTTTTGAGTTGCTTAGGCAAACTCTTCTGATGTTTACTAATCACGTTCTAGAGCTTGATCTGGAAACTACAGGTCCTTCTAACTGCAGGTGAAAAAATTCTTATCACGATTAAAAAAATTGTCATCTCCTTCCTTGCCACTACAGAAAAGTGGATACTACTCTACTTCTTAATACAATCTTTGCAGAAGCTGTATCTGACAAGGTCTTCTCTAAGATGTCTAGATTTGGAGATGGTTGTGCTGCAGCTATAACTATGACCTATGACCTCTAAAATATCTCTGGTTCTAACTGATTGCCCTGGTAATAAGATTTAAAATAGTATCCTTCTCAGGATGAGCATTGTGTAATGTATAGAATTGTCAAAACACTATGTTGTACACCTGAAATGAATATATCATTGTATGTTAATTATAAAGAAAACAAAAACAAAACAAAAATAAAATGGCATCTTTACTTCCCAAAAATGAGTACTTACAAGGGTACTTTCTTAAGCCCTGAGGAGAACATTGATCATCCCCCTCTTATCTCTTTGTAAGAAAAATATATGCCTTTGTAATTTTTTTCAAACAGAGTTTGGTAGCTTGGGTTCATTTAAATTACTCTAGGAGCCTCATAGGGAGCTTTTGCAAAGCCCGGTAGGGGGGTGCTGCAGGCTGGGGTTGGGGTGGAGGCAGCAGGGATGAGAGAGTTGGGAATTGGACAGAACTGAGAAAGATTCTGGAGATTGAATTGAAAGGATTTGGGGGAAAGTCTGCACCGAGCGTGGGAGGTAAGCAGGGAGTCTTAAGGATGACTCTCAGCCTCCTTGCATGAACAGCATGGAGGATTGCCCATGAAAAGGAGCCGGAGGGTGGAATATCTCTTGGAAATCTGTTTATTTTACAATTGGTGGTGTCAAGAGGTCCTTTATGCAAAATTATCCTCCTCAGAGGCCCGTGAGTGAAAATGTAAAGGTCATTGACTATATCTGATCAGTGTTGGAGGAAATGAGGATGGAGTGGGAGGGTGACGGGGGTTCTAGGTGACTCAGAAGGTGGATTTTCCTCTGCAAACATTTCAGATGATGGATGGGGACATGAATAGAAGCAGAGTTCTATTCTGGAGTCCCCAAAGAGGCGACAGTTTTGTTGGAGTTCCGCTGAACTGTGTCTTCTGGCTACTGAGAGCCTGGGGGTTTGGGGGTAGGTATATTTCACACATTGTGGAAACTGTGACATTGGATTGTTCCGAGGGAAGTAAGGACAGGGCTGAATGACTAGGAGAAATATGCTGGGATTTGAATTCTGTATGACATTAAATATGTAAACAGTTATGACCAGAACATACATAAAAATAGAATTCTGACCCGCAATGTGCAGCCACTAGTTCAGCAAACAAGCCCACAACTCCTATAACAATTGGCACCAAATGACTAGGATGTAATCAATGGCTGGATATAACTGCTGGCTTCCCAAAAGTGTGTTCCCCTTCCAATTTAGGACCAATGAGAGAAGGCCAAACATGCTCCCCTCACCAATCACATAGGATGCCCCCATGTCTAGTTATCCTGCCTCCAGCTCCTCCACGTCCACACCTCCAACTGGGGCACACCTGGATCCTTCTCCTTCTCACTAGAAAGCTTCCCGCTCCTTTACCTGCCTGTGAGTCTCTGCCAAAGGCAAGTGATAGTGGCTGGCTCCATTGCTACAGAAAACTCTGGATAAATACCCTTCGCTTGTTCTCATTTGGGTGGTCTTCCCTTATTTCCATACCTGGCTCCTTCTGAGACCTCATCCAAAACATGTTGCTGGGGACCTGGGGAGAGGGAAGGCAGACTCTGAACCTGAGCTCTTCATTTTTCTCAGTGTTTGGGCAGAAGGCAATTCTTCATCCGGGCTGATGCTGGCAACATCTGGCAAGTTAGTCCAACATCTTCATCGTGTGTAGCATAGAAGTATGATTGGGTAGGAGGGCTGTCGGCTGGCACAGATTCTCCAAGACATTGCTGTTTAAAGGTGTGTGTGTGTGTGTGTGTGTGTGTGTGTGTGTGTGTGTGTTTGAGTGCATGCACGTGTTTTCCTGAAATCATTTACCTTTTTTATAAGAATAAAGCCCATAATGGCTGTCATCACCTCAGAGTTTGAAGCTGTACAAGTGGCCTGCATGATGTGTTCTCCTTCCCAGAGAATATATACAGAGTATGTGCACATTTTTCTGGCCCTAGGTCTGAATCCTGGCTTTACCATTCTCCATCCCTGTGAACTTGGGCAAGTTACTTGGCCCCCCAGTGTCTAAAAGTCTCCCTGTGTTTAGTTCATGGACATTTCCATGCTGCACGATTGGTCTAAGTGTGGTCTACACACTACCTGTGTAGTGTGTAAAATTCCCTGGGGTGTTAGTTAAGCATACAGATTCTGGGCCCCGCTCCAGAACTCATGTATCAGAGTCTCTGGCAGTGGGCAGAGAACTGCGAGACTGGCCAGCTCTGCGAGTGACCTCTCTACTCACTTGAGTTTAGGACTCTCAAGGTTATTGCATCTTGGGTAGTTGAGAGGTTATAGTGATGAGCAAGACCCAGTATTCCTCCTCACCAAGGGCTAGTGTACAGATACATCTAAGGCAAAGGAAATTGCAAAAACCAGAGAAACAGAAGAAACAAGAGCCATGGGAAGAAGAGACGAATTCCAATCTGAGAAATCCAGGAAGTTTGTATGAAAGAAGTGTTTTGAAAGAGAGGTAGATTTCATAATGCAGACATGGAGAAAGCGATGGAAGAGACCAGCAAGAGCAGAGACACAGTCTCTGTCAACTTTTGCTGAGTAAAAAACCACTCCAGTGATTAGCTTCAAACACCAATGTTAACTATGGTGTCTGAGCCCACTGATCAGCTGAATGTTTCTACGCATCTGGATCAGGTATGGTTGGTCTCTCAGGCTGGCTTGCTCATGGGTCTGCAGTCAGCTGGGGGACTGGCTGGTCTAGGGTGGCCTCACTCGTACCCCTGGTGTCAGCTGGCTGGGCTGGGGTGATATGGGTGACAGAGCCAGTACCCTCTTCACCCCACAGGCTAGCCTGGGCTTCTGCATATGGCGGCACCAGGGTTCCAGGGGGAAGAGCAGAAGCCTGCCAGAACTTTTGAGGCTTAGACTTGCAACTTGCATATCCTCACTCCTGCTGCATTCTGTTCGCCAAATCAAGTCATGGTCCAGCCCGGATTTAGGGAGAAATTGCCCCCATGACTTGATGGGACAAGCTGCAAAATACAGAAATCTATCACAGATTCCAAGGCAGGAAAATGCTAAGGATCTTCCTGGAACACCAGAGAGCAGGTGTTTGTGGAGGGCAAGGAGACACCCGAAGGGCCATGACTGTGAGTGTCCAAAGCTTCACTGTAACCGGTCCCTCCCGTAGCTGTTGAATGCCCACAGTTGGCAGCTGAGGCCCACCAGTGGGAAGGGGCAGTGGAGTGTTCCCCGCATCTGACAGAAGGTGAGCATTTTATTTTATTTTTATTTTTATTTTTTAAATATTTAATTTATTTATTCATGAAAGACAGAGAGAGAGGCAGAGACACAGGCAGAGGGAGGAGCAGGCTTCATGCTGGAAGCCCGATGTGGGACTCGATCCTGGGACTCCGGGATTACATCCTGAGCCAAAGGCAGATGCTCAACCACTGAGCCACCCAGGTGTCCCAAGGTGAGTATTTTATCATTGACATTCCTTAGAATTATTGGCACAGGGTGCCAATAACAAAGCAGACTAAATTTCAGTCACTTTCAGTGTATTTTTGTTTTTTTAATTCTCTACAGACAACATACTCTCTTGTTGCCCGCTCGCAGGGCAGGCCACTCCCACTGTCACTCCCTCGTTGAGCTGCTGCCAGAGTTACACCCAGCATCCATAGGGTAGAGCCCCACATGAGGAATGGGTGGTGAGGAAGAGGAAGATCTTTGCTCTCCATCACCGAGAGGCTCCACGTGGTCCATGGGTCCATGTATTACAGTGCCACAGGGCCATGCCAAAGCCCAGTTGGATGCCATTTGTCTAAGGGATACATAGTACTGTCCCTGCTTCATGGATGAGGGACCAGAAGGCCAAAGAAGCCTAGAGACTGGCCAAAAGGCACGTAGCTAGGACAGACACTGGAGGGTTGACTATGGAGTTAGTAGATCTGTAGAAAGAAGGGACCTTCTGTGGAGCATTTGAGGACAGGAGAGCCTCCACTGATCTGTTTTTTGGGGGGCAGCCATGGTGCTAACCATTCACGGTGGGAAACCTGCCCTCAAGGCAGGAATATGGTTAGCCACCAGCTCTGGGGAGAGGAGCCCTGGGTGGTCGTGCTTGCCAATTGCTCTGATGTAATCACTCCCAGCATGGCCGCACTATGGACATGATGTCACTGAATAGAGCTGGGAAGAGATGCACTCAGAGGGCTCTTGGGAACCAGCAGAAGGGGCTCCCGAACGCCGTGACTGAGGGCATGAATGAAGGAGAAGTTGAGGCCAGACACACCATGGGAGGTAAGTGATGCTGCCGGCTGGTCCGTGGGCATCTGGCTGGTTCTGAATGCCCTGTGGTCTCTTTGATGGGCTGTGCCATCTTTAGGGCTTCTTGGTCATGCCTCTTCTGAAGGATTTGAGCCATTTGCAGCTAAGGAACTCCCGGCTGTGGGCAGTGGGAGGGGTTGCACACTGTTCTACTCTCAGGAGGGAAAGCATCCAAGATCTTCACAAGAGTGAGGCTTGCAAAACAACTGGTCTCAATGGTCGAAGAGGCTCTGTGGGCCTGATGGATGAGCCAGAGGAGAATGACAGCTTCCTGACCTTGGGGACACCAGAGGAGAAGTGCTGGGAAGGCAGTGAGGGACCTCCCACCTGAGCCTGGCTTCACGGTGTGGAGACCGAGCTGAAGGAAGGAGGAAAATTTGCTATCAACGAACCTGTGCAGAACAATGGCAACCAGATAAGTAAGAAGTTATTATAATTTCAACATGCATGCGAATTTTGTGCTTTATGATTTTTATTTGGAATTACATATAGGGGGGAGGCAGGACAGATGTCTATTCTTACCCAGGGCACTAAAGGGATTTATCCAGTCCCACCCCACTGCCTCCTGACCCACATCTGCACTCAGTGAAGAGCGATGCACGTCACTCAAACACAGCTGCTAAATGAACCCCATGCTTGCAGTGGGGTGGGGGATGCTGTTACTTATCTCTGGATCAGAAGCTCAGCTGTCCCTCTCTGACAGCATCCTCGGTAACCAAAGAGACCAAGTTAAGGCAGAGCACACCTGGGGCGGGGGGGCACACACACCATCTAGGCAGAGAACACCCACCAGCAGAAGGAGGGAAGCAGTGTCCACCCAATCACGGAAGACCATCCGGGTTCCTGATTGTCCTTCCTCTTCCAGGACCCAAGGACCCAGGAAAAGGGCTTTGATATTGTTATTACTATTCTCCAGTGGCATCTTAAGGACCTCAGGTGGAGGACAGTGCCTGGCACGTGGCATCCACTCAGGTATCTTATGGTCATGAGGTGCCTAAGAACGTGGATACTTCTGGTGATGTGCTCTGAGGAGGACGGACGGGGCCAGGCTGGAGGCAGGAAGAGAGGCCAGGAAAATGTAGCAATCAAGAACAAAGAGCGAGGTGTAATGATGAGGATGGGGGGCACTTCACCCCCGGGCCCTTTCTCCCAGAAACCTATAGCTCCAATCTGAGCATGAGGAAAAAGACATCTGACAATCCCAAACCAAGGGGCTCTCTTTAGAACACCTGACCAGTAATCTTCCAAACTGTCGAGATCAGCAAAAAAAGGAAAGACTGAGGAACTGTCGTGGATCAGAGGAGCCTATGGAGAAATGACACCTGAATATAATGTGGCATCTTGGAGGAGGTCCTGGGACAGAAAAAGGACATTAGGGGAAAACTAATGAAAGTAGAGTAAGGAGTGAGGTTTAGCGTACCAGTTAATCTCTTAGTTTTGACAAACGTGCCACGGTAACATAAGATGTTAACATAGCGGACACTGGGTATGACAGATATGGGAGCTCTCACTACTATCTTTGAACTTCCCTGTGAATCTAAAGTGGTTCTAAAATCAGAAAGCTATTTAAAAGTGAGCAGCGAAAAGAGACATTGCTTCCTAGTGGGGTGCTCAGGGACAGCTTTGTGAACAAGGTGTCATCTGAGCTGTTGTACAGCACGCAGGTTTGGGTGGGTTGGGGTTTAGAGACTCGAGGGACAGGGGAGAGGGCCTGGCTGTCACCTTGGCGCTGCTTGTCTGCCTGGTAGATGTGGACAAACAGCATGATGATCTCAGTGAGAATTATTTGCTTTTGACTCAAGGATTCTCTGAATCAGGAGGTAATTCAGCAGCCCCAGGCCTCATGAGAGCACACGCAGATTCCATCTGTAGGGAGTGTGGGTGGGTGGGGGCGGGTGACTGCAATGCCCAGGAGCTCTGGGCCTGGGACAGGGCAGGGGAAGGGGGACTCCCCCTCCCTGCTCTAGTGAAAAACAAGTATGTTGGTTCCCCGCAAAAACCTGCACACAGATGTTTACAGCAGCTCTATTTGTAATTGCTAAAATCTGAAAGCAACCAAGATGTCCTTCAGGAGCTGAAAGGATAAATAAACTGTGGTCCATCTAGACAATGGAATTTTATTCCGCTAAAAGAACATGAGCTATCAAGCTATGAAAAGACACAGAGGAAACGTAGATGCATTTTACTAAGCGAAAGAAGCCGATCTGAAGAGGCTGCAGCTGTATGAGTCCAACGACGTGACATTCAGCAAAAGGCAAAACCATGGAGACAATAAAGATTGTCTGCCAGGGGTTGGGTTGGGGGAGGAAGGGTGCGTAGGCAGAGCACGGGATTTTTAGGGCAGTGAAAATTCTCTGTATGATACTGTAATGATGGATGCATATCATCACACATTTGTCCAAACCCACAGTAAGTACAGCACCAAGAGTGAGCCTTACTGGAAACTCTGGACTTGGGGTGGTGGCGATGTGTCACTATAGTGGTAACTGGTGCACTCCGGTGGGGGATGTTGACAAGGATGCTGTGTGTAGAGGGGAGATGGGGGTGGGGTGCAAATGAGAAATCTCTGTACCTTCCCCTTCATTTTACTATGAACCTAAAACTTCTTTAGAAACAAAATGTTAAAAAAAAAAAAAAAGCCAACCGGAATAGAAAACGCAAAGCCAAGTGTGTTGAGGGTAGAGCAGGGGTCCAGACGAGCCCTCTCCACTACAGGCACTGCCAGCCACTGGGCCCTCCCGTGAAGACACCGAGACTGGTCTGTCTGGGAGAGGCTTTGCCTCAACTGAAGTCATCCCAGGACCTGGGAGAGCACTGAGCCATTCTCTGGAGGAGGCTCCGGAGGAGTGGGCATTTTGCTGACATTCCCCTGTGACTGAAGCCCCATCCCAGCCCTCCCCACTTTCTCAAAAGTCCTCCCTAATGGGAACATTTTGTTAAATATAACGTCCACGCACATACTGCTCTCTGTTCATGATCTTCCTGCCACTTAGCCTGTCACTGGGTCCCCTCCCAGGCCTGGAAACTGTGCTGCTGATGGGCCCCTGGGTGGGCCGCGCTCCTTCCATTAAGTCTGAAAGATAAGCTCTCCCAGGCCCTCTGCTGCCCCAGCAACCCTGTTTTTCTTTACGGTGGCTGCTCTGGAAAAGGGGAAGAGGCTGAGTTGAAAATTCTTATTCTGCTCATTCCATCCCGATTCCCCCATAATTGACCTGGAGGCAAAGAGGAGCTCCAGCCTACACAGCCTACAGTCTGCCTTTTGAAAGGAGCTGGAGGGTTGCTAAAGAACTATTGCTGTTTCTCAGAGTGGACGGCTGTGTATCCTACGGAGAAGCCCAGTCTGGACTGTCCCCGGTGCGGATGGCAGCTGGCGTGATGGCACCCTAATTGGAAGAGGATCCTGTGACCTCCAAGCCAATTAAATGTTTCCTCAGGAGCCGGGAAGAGCTGTGTGAGGAAAACACTTGTAATTGCTCTGGGTAGCAGGTGAACGGGTTTCTGCCGCCAGAAGTGGCTCCGGCGATTGTAGGAGGTATCGACCGTGGGTGTTGTCTGGGTCCGGAAAATTGGACTCAGAAGCAAGAAAAGTGACATTAGCAACCTGGCTTTTTCAACAGAAGCTCTAACGAGGCAGAGCGGGGCTGTTGGGGAATAATTACTTCCAACTATCAGGAAAAGTTGCTTGGGCCAGAAATAGGTGCCTTAGACACACAACTTTCAGAGGGACAGAGAATTCAGGGCGGGGCGTGAGGTTTTGGGACCTCTACCCCCGGTCATGCCACTGAACTGCAACCAAAACTGTCTCTTGAGACTGTTTCTTGGGGATAGAGCTTTCTAGATCTTGATTGTGGTTGATGGTCACACGACTATAGGCAACTGTCATTTCTGGCATAAAACTGTAAGCTTCAAAGGGTTAGTTCTGCGACACATAGATTATTCCTGAATTGAAGCACACCCAAAACACCCGCACCCAGTGCCCCTTGAGCCTGCTCTCCTCACCCAGACCTGGGTGGGCCTCTGTGTGCTCTGATGCTAACCTCAGGTCCTGCAGAAGTCTTCAAAGGAGGAGAAACACCAGCACAGGACTTTGAAGACTTGCGGACCTCTGAAACAGTGGTCTACCACTGTGGTTGCTCTCAGAACCCCTTGGGAGCTCTGACACCCCGGTCGCAGGCCCCACCCGGCCTGAGGAAGAATCAGTATGGTTGGGACCCAGCCCAGGACTTTTAAGCCCCTCCCCCTGCCCCAACCTCCACCTCCCGACAGTTTTGTGAACCACAGCTCTAAAGTTATGAGGGGATGGCTCGTATTTTTCCATCCTTCCGTATCACATCTTTGGAGATAGTGTCAGAAGACTACGTTTGAGGTTCTGTGCCCTCCCCTCACCACCCCCACGCCAATCCTGCAGGATTTTCATCTTGCTGCTGTGGTGGGTTGTCAACAGGCTCCTCCCTCCACTGCCCAAGGATCCACTTGAAGCTTTGGCCCGGGGTTCCCACTGCCTCCCTGCACCTGCCACTCCTCCCTTGTCCCTGGGGCTGTAAGAACATACCATGCCCCCAGAGGAAGGAACATGCAGTGGTGGGAAGACCTCTCCAGGGCCCTGGGCCACGGGCACATCAGCCTCCCTGAACCTCATCTCACCAGCAAGATGTGGGAAAGAGAAAGGGGTCCCAAGGGATCCACCTGGGAAACTCAAGCAGTCAAAGCCTAGCTCTCCCTCATCCTGGCACCCTGGAGGGCAGGACCTCACAGCCTCTGGATTGCCAGCGAGTCACTGCCCTGCTCCCGGAGGTCACGGTTTGCCCAATGCGTTACTGCAAAGCCTATTTCTCGTGGGAAAGGGGCTGAGCTATTTTCAGGCGGGCAGGCTGAGTGCACTGCAGGCCTCCTCTGGAACAGCTGCCGGCTCCCGTGGGGAGGCTTCTGAAGTGACCCAGATTTCTAAGCGATCCTGTCCTCACAGAAAGGCTGTCACCATGGCCATGCCCACCTTCCCCCTGAGAGGAGGACCCTGAGCTGCCTTCCCACACATTCTGGCACTTTCCAGTGCAGCCCTGACACCGGGGGCTCGGGCTGTCCCCTGTAGGGGTGAGAATTGGGGAGCTCAGTGGGGAGTGGTGTTGCAGTTTGAAGCTTTTCCAGAATTGATTCGTTGGGATCATTTTTTTTAAAGATTTTATTTCTTTATTCATGAGAGACACACAGAGAGAGGCAGAGACATAGGCAGGGGGAGAAGCAGGCTCCACGCAGGGAGCCGGATACGGGACTCATCCAAAGGCAGACAGACGCTCAACCGCTGAGCCACCCAGGTGCCCCATTTTTTTTTTCATTTTTTTTAAAGTCCCTCCTTAATTGTTGGCAAAGTGGCCAGACTACCAGAAAAAACTATGACATGGACACCGACCCTCAGCCCTTATCAGAGTTCCCCACCTCCTCAGAGCCCTAGGGAGGCTGCCCAGCCCACTGCGGGGCATCAGTCTCCCATTCAGAGGTGGTGAGTACAGGGTGTGCACTGCACATGGCAGAGTGGGGCTGATGGAGGAAGCTCAAAACAACAGAAATTTCTTCTCTCCCAGTTCTTTGGGCTGGACATCCCAAATCAAGTTGTCCCACACTCCCTCTGATGGTCCTGGGGAAAAGTCCTTCCTTGCCTCTGTCTAGCTTCTGGTGGCTGCCAGCCATCCATGGTATTCTTTGGCTTGTACATGGGTCATTGTGATCTCTGTCCCTGTCATCACATGGTCTTCTTCCCTGTGTGTCTTCACATGACTCTCTTAGAAGGACATTAGTCATTGGACTTAGGGTCCACCCTAATCCACTATGACCTCATTTTAATGAATTATATCCACAAAGACCTTATTTCCAAGTAAGATCTGAGTGGACCTGAGTTTTAGGGGGATGCTACTTTAACCAGTACAGTATCCCTGGGGCTCACCTACTCCAGGGCCAGGAACCACCTCCCCTGCCACTCTGCCCTGTGCCCTCACCCCAATACCTATCATGGGGCCACCCTAGTCATGAGATGGCATTGATACAGAGCCTACTTGAACTCAATTGGAGGGGTTTCCTGGCAAAGTCTGGGTGAGGTGAGCTCAGCCTGAATCTGAAGACTTAGGTCAACTTCCAGCAGACCTTGGGGAGGTCACTACTCTTAGAGCATGAAGCCACCTGCAGCGCCACAGCTTACTAGGATTAAGTTCTAAGACTGAGTATATAGGGACACCTGGGTGGCTCAGTGGTTGAGCATCTATGTTTGGCTCAGGGCGTGATCCTAAAGTCCCCCATTTGAGTCCTACATAATGCTTCCTGTATGGAGCCTGCTTCTTTCTCCCTCTGCCTGTCTCTGCCTCTCTCTGTCTCTCTCTCTGTCTCTGTGTATGTGTCTCTCATGAATAAATAAATAAAATCTCTTTAAAAAAATAAGACTGGGTATATAAAGATTAACTGGCCACTTTCTGCAGGAAATTCCTTCTCAGGAAGATAAAGTTACAAATAATTTTATTATTTGCCCCTTGAATTTTCTGAAGATCCATTCGTCTGAAATTGTATTTATTACTCTACTAGCCTTTGCCAGAGTAAATAGCCCCTTCCTCAGAAGCTCAGCTGGGCTTATCAAACACTATTCTTTTTATTTATTTAATTAATTTATTTGAGAGAGAGAGAACAAGAGTGCAGGTAGCAGGGGAGGGGGAGAGTGAGGGGGGGAAAATCTCAAGCACGCTCCCTGCTGAGCACAGAGCCCAACACAGGGCTCAATCTCACCACCCCAAGATCATGACCCGAGCTGAAATCAAAAGTTGGCCGCTCAACGACTGAGTCACCAGGCGCCCCACGACTGTTTACTTTTAAGCTTCATTCAAAACCTTCCTTTCTCTGTTTCCCAATCCTCAACTTCTATACCAAAAACTCAGTTCAATCCCAATCAGCTCCCCAGAAGTGAAGACCTACCTTAAACCAGACCCCCCAAATCCCATAAATATGGTGCTCTTGACCTTGATGCTGTGAGGCAGTGCTTCCCTTGCAGCAAAAAGCAGTGAGTTGAGCTTTGCTGCCTCTGCGGGCTAGCTAGGTGATATTTTGCCAGGAGTTGGCAGTTGGCACCTCTCGAGCATCAATCTCCTGTATTTTAAATTTATATTTTATAAGTATGTAAATGCATGTTTTATACATAAATACACATTTCCCATTATGCATTTGCATACTTATGTTTTATAAAATCTATACAATGAGGTAACAATTCCCTACTTCATCCTCCACATAGACTCGTGGGTCCCCCACTCAGCCCCACTCCGGCACCAAAGAGGAAAACAGAGACTTGCAAAAATTCTCATCAGCAGAGCACACTCCGGGATCGGAAGGAACAGCTGCCCACTTGGGAGGTTTGGAGTCTTTTAAATGCGATATGTCTGTAAGAGAATTCTGTAAATCGTTGGCTGCTGTATAAACCTCAGGGACAATTATTAGCAGTTAGATATTTTCGTTCCTCCACCCTTAAATGGAAGCTTTTGAACCAAATAACAGAACCTACCCAGGCGAAATTAGCCATTTGTTGAGAAATTCTGGGCTCTCGACCAAGAGTTTCTTACCTTTTGTTATTTAGAAGTAGAAAAAAAAAAAAAAACCCACCTTCCCCCAGAGCTCAGGATGGACCAGGGTGTCTAGTGCTGGAGGGGCTGGAGGAGGGACAGTGCTGGGCATCTGCTTGGTCTCCCTCCAGCCCATCTTCAGTGTCTTACCTACCTCTCCACTGGATGGGAGTCACAGGAGAAATTACTGTGCAGTAAGTCAAGAATCTACCACTGAAAGTTTAGTTATCTGAACTGACTTTGGAGAGTTTTCTTTTTTCTTCTTTTTTTTGGGTAAGATTTTATTTATTTATTTGGCAGAAAGAGAGAACGCACACACAGGCGGGGGGAGCAGCAGGCAGAGAGAGAAGCAGCCCCCCATTGAGCGGGGAGCCCGATATGGGGTTTGAGTCCAAGACCATGGGATCATGACCTGAGCTGAAGGCAGATGCTCAGCCAGCTGAGTCCCCCAGGCGCTCCTGGGTAGTTTTCTGATTGGCACTTTATGTAAGATGGAGGAGACTGTGCTGTGTTGGGGTTGTGTGGAATTCCTCTTAGCTTTAGGAGCACATTGTGATGACTTCTCTGAGTGTCCAACAGGATTCTGGGGGTGGGGCTCTTGCAGATCAGGGAGTTGCCAACTGGGCAGCACCTCTGTGGTTTGGCCCAAGGAAAAATCAAAACACAACCCCTGTTTCACTTTCCCCAAGTGATCCTACTATGTCTTTAGACCTCCTTCCAAGTCAGCACCCAGTCCAGATTTGAGCATGGAATTTGGTTGCTGTGTCTGTTTCACTTCTGTTGATACAGAATGTTTTGGTCCCTGATGCTGTTGACTCCTGGAGAAGATGATTGGTCATAGGATGTTCTACCTTCTGGAATTTGTCAAATCGTTTCTTCCTGGTGTCATTTCACTTGTTTCTCTTTCTTTCTTGCCAAGTGGGAGTTAGGGCTCAAGTCTCAGTTAGATTCATTTTTGGCAAGAATACTTCATGGATATTTTTTAAATAATTTTTTCTGATAATAAAACCAATTCACATTCTTTGTAGACAAAAAAGATTTTTTTTAAAGATTTTATTTATTCATGAGAGACACACAGAGAGAGGCAGAGACATAGGCAGAGGGAGAAGCAGCTTCCCTGTGGGTAGTCCGATGTGGGACTCGATCCTGGACCCCAGAATCACACCCTGAGCCAAAGGCAGACGCTCAACCACTGAGCCACTCAGGCGTCCCTAGAAAAAAAACTTTTTAAAGAAATAGATACAGCCCAAAATCCTACCATCCCAAAATAAATATCTTTCGGTACATTTCTTACCAGCCCTTTGTTCTCTGGATGTATATATAAAGAGGGAGCAAGAGAGAAAAGACATAAATATTATACTTAAAAACAAAATTAAGCTCATAGTCTTTCTGTGTGATTGTGTGTGTGTGTGTGTGTGTGTGTGTGTGTGTGTGTGAGAGAGAGAGAGAGAGAGAGAGATTCATTATTTTATACTTTTTCTTGCTGGGCATTCAGGTACTTTCTAATTTGTGTCTGCTATGTATATGATAAACATCCTTGCACACAAATCCTCAGGTGTCCTCTTCCAAAATGGAATTACCAGACCAGTATTATGCACAAGACTTTCGAGACACATTGACAGGATGCCACAGTTGATTAATGTTTATATCAGCCAACCTCGTACGAGCCTGCCCATTTTGCCAAAACTTCACCAAAAGAGAATTGTCTTTAAAAAAATATTTTGATAGATGAAAACACGACGGTATCTAATTTTAGTTTTCATACCTGATTATTTGAGGAAGCCAAGCATACTTCCACATGCTCATTAGCCCACTGGGTTTTTCTCTAGCAGAATTTTTTCCATCATTTCTTGTCTGAAGGGATTTTTATCTATATTAAGAGGAATAATCCTATGTCATGTATGTCGTTCTTATCAAGTTGTAAAATGAAAAGCAATCTCAGAGCTCACTCACAGCTGCTCTCTCTGTGGGATGGAGGCTGGAACCTATGATCTGCTGAGCAGGGCAGGGTCTGCGGCTGAGATAGCGCCTGGCACGGTGCCTGGCACCCAGGAGGCAAAGGTTGGGTGCATGCTGCTTTTGCAGATGTACAACCCCAGGTGATTCCAATAAGCTTCAGAATGGTCCCTCCCGCGACCATAGGGACCCTATACTAAGCCACCAGGATGATTCTCAGTGCTCCTCCTGGCCTTGCTTCCCTACCTCCCACTTCATCCCTGTCTCTCCATCTGCTCCCGGTGAGCCCAGACCTGCTTGGATTTGCCTCTTGATTTTCCCCTGGCTGAACTACAGACTTGTTCCCCAGTTCCCTACGGCCTGATCTGCAAAAGCCCCACCCTTCGGAACAAGGTCAGTCTGAGATGCCTGGCTTAGCAGGTTGAACCCCAGAAGCTGCTGAGGATGGGAGCTGGGATGGGGGCTGAGATCTGAGTTTTCCCTGTTGCCATCACCAGTGACTTGCCTATCTCCTCCAACCAGACTGTGAGTGCCTGGGAGGTGCAGACTTGCCCCATTCGTCTCGGGGTCCCTGGCACCTGGGGCAGTGTCTGGCACATAGAAGGTATGGAACGAACTGCTGACTCTCTTTCTGTAAAAGGCTGCAGCAGACACAAGGGCTCAACAGGAGGGGCAAGAAACCCACACATTGCTGATCTTGTGCCCCCTTGGACAGCAAGGCCCAGCCTTTGATATAACTCAGAGCCAATGGCTGCACTGTGGAAGGAGGCTCGGGGTGTCCCCTGCTTCCCTCAGCTGTTCTAGGATGTTCACCCCTCTGCATCCCAACTCACACTCAGCTCACCTTGTCCAGGATTCACTGACATGCAGCAATTTAGCTTGGAGGCAGAGAGGAAGGGCAAGGTGGTGGTGGGGGGTGTGGATCTGCATGGGTCTGGGGCTGGGAGGGTCCAGAGACAGGAAGTCTGATTTGAAACAGAGCAGCTGCAGGTGGAAGGGGCTGCAAAGGCCACCTTGAACAATTTATGATAGCCTGTTACTGTTCTTCCCCACCCACCTGCATGTTTTAAATCATTTAAGCTCTCTTTACATGAAACGTTTTTTATAAGAAAACAGCTCAGATAGAAACCTGCTGTGGACAAAGAGAAAAAGATGGACCTCGGTCATCCATTCTCTGGTTTTCTCACTCCTGGTCCCAAAGGGCAAGATGCTGTCTCTAGGCCCCCCTCAGGATAGATGCTGCTCCTGGGAGTAGGATTCAGGAACCAACTCTCTCTCTCTCTCTCTCTCTCTCTCTCTCTCACACACACACACACACACTCACACGTGCACCCGCACTCATGCATGCACTTGGCCCCAGGCTAAGAGACCAGCCTTCTACAGCCCTGACACCCTGCCCTCACCTTTGCAAATCCCATCTGTACTGAGCCCTCCACCAAGGATCTTATTTGCTTTTGCTGGCTTTTACCGTCTGGAACCCTGACTGATACTGTTTTGTTTGGAACTTTTCCAAGAGCTGTTCGCCATCTGGGAAAATCATGTCACCAATAGCAATGCCACTGGTGGCATTTGAGTTGCTAATTCAACTCACCTTTCCCAGTCTGCATTTCAGAGCAGACACATGCGTGTCTGTGTCAAGGGTGTTTTCTAGCATAATCGTGCTCAAGCATTTACACATTGAAATGAATGCTGTTTTATTATACACTCCTCTCCTTCTGCTTCTCCTCCTCCTCCTTTTTTTCAAGAAGGCATTGTGATCATTTTTTTTAATCATGTGTATGGGTAGATTATCAAATTCAGGATAGCAAAAAGGATCTCATAAAATAACCTGCTTTAAAGAGAAGTCACTGGGGCTGAAAGGCTGGGAAACCAGTGCTCTAATCCTGTTCCCAGTGATCTGCGCTGTTTCTTCTGAGCCAGAAGCCCGGACTCACACTGCTATGCTGACCACAGCCACAACACGCACATAAAAAACACAGCAGTTGCCATTTGTCATTGTCTTCTGTGAACTCTCCGCTTCACATATGCTTTCTCCTCTAGCTTTGTCCCCACCACTCCCAATTTGCTATTTGATATATGACAATACCTATCCCCACTTCCCTTTGCAGCCCTAGTAAAAAATCAATATGATAATAAAAAGTATTAAATTTGTATAATAATTTTAAAAATTTTCTATAGATATGATATGAACAGCGCCTCTTGGAACGGGACTTGGCTGTGCTAGGTTCTGGGTTATAACGGGTGGGTTTACCATGGAGGAGAAATCACAGGACTCAGGCATCACCGAGAGAGGAGCCGTGCCCTGCAGCAGCCCTTCCCGCCCCATCACCCCACTCCTGATGGTCAGAAGCCATCCTGTCTTCAATTGCTCTGTCTCCCCAAGGCTGTCGCATCACAACTCAATGCTTATTTTTGCACTCCTGTATTATTTACATGTAACAAAGTTCACCCGTTGACAGTGTACAGCTGATGCGTTTGAGCAAGTGTGTACAATTACGTAGGCGCTGCCACAGTCCGGACCAGAATCATCCCTTCGCCCTATGAAACCCCGGTGAGCCCCTGTGCCCTTGCTCCCTTCCCCGCACCAACCTCAAGCAGCCACCCTGTGTTGCTCTGTCACCTTTTTTTTTTTTTTTAATAAAGATTTTATTTATTTATTCATGAGAGACACAGGCAGAGGGAGAAGCAGGCTCCATGCAGGGAGCCTGATGTGGGACTCGATCCCAGGTCCCCAGGATCACATCTTGGGCCGAAGGCAGGTGCTAAACCGCTGGGCCACCAGGGCTACCCTCTGTCACCCTTTCTTTCGTCTTTTCTAGAATTGCACATAAATGCTCTCACATACAGTCTTCTGTGTTTGACTTTTTCCTAGTCGACAGCTGTAGGGGTGCAGGGCTTCCAGAGCCCGCCTGACCCCGCTTCCCTCCCTCTGCCCACCACCCCCCATCAGGCTCTCTCCCTTCTGCCAACATCCTGCGTGCATTTCTTTTGCAGAGCTGACATCCTGCATGTGCCTCACCCCAGTTTGGTTGGCAACCTGCTGCTGGATTGTTCTACAGCCAACTTGTTTACTTGGAGAGCTGCGTTTCCCCAAATCCCCTTCCAGGTGTGGCTCTGAGTTTGATTTGGCTAAAACTGAAGTTCCAAACCCGGGAGGCAGGAGGCAGGAGGCAGAAGCAAAGCCACAGCTCCCAAGGTCATCGCTGGGGGGGGGAGTGGCAGCAGGGCAGGGCCGTGGACCCTCTAGTTTGTCCACCCCCTCCTTGCCCAGGATCCCTGCCAGGGGCTTCACCGTGACCTTCCAGATCTGTAGCCACTGCCCCTCGGTTAGCACTGAGGATGGCAAATCCCCTCTTTGAACATCATGTTTTCCTCATCCCAGGGGCACCCTGTTTTGGGGGTGCTGTTCTTTTCCGAGGGGGAGGGTTATGGTGCAATCGGGCAGTCATGGTTCCAAGTGGTGAGCTTTCTCCTGTCTGCCTCACATGATTAACATGGCTCATCCTGTTTTGAGCTTGGGTGCTGGGTTGGGACAAACAGGGATTTAAGGATCATCAAGGGCAGCAGGAGCCCCCAGGGATGGTTATAGAGCTAATCGAAGTGTGTTATACATTTCAAAACGACAAAAATCAGGGCAGACTGGAGGATTGAGACAACTCCCAGGGAGAAATATCAGGCTGCTTATCCTGTCTTTCTTGATAGCTTCCCTTTTTTCTTAGGGGATGAGGGTTGTTATGGTGATGGACTGAATAGTGAAGGGTTGGGGTTTTATGTGATTATTTATAGGCAAGGGCACGACTTATAGGAACCACTGTAAAAGTCGTCTTCCTTCCTTCCCTTTATTAACCCTGTGGACACGACCACCGAGGAGGATGTGGCTTTCTACCATTTCCAGAGCCAACTCAGTTTTTATTTTCTTGGCTTGGCTCAAACCCGCAGGGAGTCCATAGCTACTAAAGAGAGGAGGGAACAGCCAGGGCAGGTGACCCAGTGGCTGGGAACGGATATGTTTTATTGGTCATTTCTCCATCTGCTGATTTGGGCTCTAGAATTTGTACATCTTGGAACGAAGCACATGGCTGCGCTTCAAAACCAGTCACAACTCATTGGTGGGTACAAACTGCTTCCACTAGCAAAAAAGACACAGAGCCAGGCAGGAAAAAAAATCACTGGTCAGACTTGGGTAAGCTGTCCCTAAGGCCGTGGCTGGATGGTAGGAACCCTTGTCTCATACTCCAGGCCACACTGCATTTATTCACATGCTGGAGAGCCCGAGGGAACCCCTCTTCGAAGCTATCACACTTCTGTCTCCACCTGAAATCTCTGGGCCACCCAGACCTTCTCTCACCTTTGGCTTCCTTGGCTCAGGGACGCAGTCACATTTCTACGAGCTCCGGGAAGCTTCGGGCTTGCTTCACACACACTGCTCTTGACTGCTGGCATTATCCTCAAAGACGGAGGCTGTAATTATACCAATCACTCTGCCGGATAGACCTGGAGTATCCCCATGATTAATGGAAAAGATTCACTCAAAACACAAGATGTCTCATTTTCTAGTTGGGTGTACAAGTAAAATACTGGGGAAATGTAGCCTCCACTACTCCAGCAGAAATGTCTCAGCAGGTTCCTTTGATTCCTGGGCAATTGGAAACAGCAGGGGTGTTTCCTTAGAATCCAAAATCGAATGCAGGATTGGGGTGGGGGGAGGCAGTAGAGGTCCCAAGTGGCTTTTAAGCAAATATTTTTTAGAATATCTAATTTCAAGAGTGAGTTCATGTGCAATTCATTATAGAAAAGTTGAAAGTTACAGAAAAGCATGTAAAAGAAACAAAAAGTCATCCATAATCACATTGGCCACAGGTAATCCTCCTTGGCATGTTTGGTATCCACTTCCATCTTTTTTTGGTGCATGCACATAATAATAACTCACATGAATTATTCTGTTTTTTAAACTTTCCCCCCCTTAGCTTACCCAGATTATTAATATTTCCCAGTCAACACATATGGAACATTAGCTCCATACCAGGACCCATCTGCTGTACTATAGTGGCATGATCTCATTTGATTCTCTCAAGTCCTAGAAGAAAGATAGTTCCATCTCTTCCATTTTACAGACCTCTGGCTTCCCCTGTGAGCTCCCCCACCAGTGAGTGTCCAACTTCAAGAAGTGCCTGGTCTTTCTGGTCACCCTGTGCGGGCCTGGCACAAGGTGAGCCGTGCAAACCTCTCCTAAGCACCTGTTATGTGCAAGATGTTGTGACTACAAAGTTAAGAAACATGGGGTCCCGGCCTCAAGAACCTCAAAATGTAGTAAGGAGACAGACACCACTTCCTGGAAGTGTGGCAGAGCCAGGGGCTTCATGAGAAGACCCCCAGGGGGCCTCCTGCAGGCTACAGTGAGAGCAGGGATCTGCTGCTGGGGTGACTCTGAGAGCAGGTCAGCAGACCAGCTTTATCACCTGAAAGGAGGGCTTGCTCTAAAAGGCTGTGGATCCTCATCAGGTCGACCTGGCCAGGGGCCAGGCGGTAGTAGTGCTGGGAGTCAGTGGTGGAAGAGCCCTGGCTGCGTGTGGAGGTGGTGTACATTTGTTGCCATGGTGCCCAAGAGCAGGAGGGGAGCAGTGAGAGAGGAGCCTCTGGGCCACCTGCCCCCCAGCAGGGAGACATTCATGGTCAGGGGTATATGCCCAGGCAGGAAGCAGAGCCCCAGGAGGACAAGAGGACATGCCTGCCCACAGCCGGGAAGGCTGAACTTTAGTGACAGGGATGCTGTCAATGCCAGGATGCCAATGCCACACTGCCAGCCTTGGCCAGGGCGGCCACTTGTCCTTAGAGCTCACAACTGCCACTCCTGCATTCCCGCTCCTTCATCTGTCCTACCAAGCTGATGAGAGCAAAGGGGAGATGTTGAAACATTTTGAATGGCCAAAAGCAGCCGGCCAAGGTATAAGGTCTGGAGGGGTGCTTTTGCCTGCAAAAAAAAGTAGATTATTCTCATTAATGCACATCTCTGGAAAATTGAGCCTGTCCCCTCTGGTGACTGGGCTGTGCCCTTCTGTTGTTAGAGAAGGTGTCAGTGTCCAGGAAGCACACACTGGTGATATTTTCCTGCTCACAATAGCTATGACCACGGCCCCCAGGCATTTCCTCTGGGCAGGTGCTCGGCCCAGAGTTCCCAGTGTGCTCTCCCATTGAATCCACACAGCATGAGGCTGGTTCAAGGACTGCTCTTGTACAGATGAGGACATGACCCCTGGAGAAGCCGGGGCCATGCCCAGGGCCACACCGCCACCAAAAGGCAGAGTCCAGATATATTTTTTTTATTATTATTTTTTAACATTTTATTTATTCATTCATGAGAGACAGAGAGAAAGAAGCAGAGACACAGGCAGAGGGAGAAGCAGGCTCCACGCAGGGAGCCCAATGCGGGACTCGATCCCGGGTCTCCAGGATCACGCCCCAGGCTGAAGGCAGGTGCTAAACCACTGATCCACCCAGGGATCCCCCAGAGTCCAGTTTTATGTCCAAAGTCACATAATCACACATCACCGGGTGGGCTGCGTTATGACTGTGTCCCTTTGGGACCCTTGGAGCTCCCTTTGGCCTGGAAACCATACATTTAAATATTCTGGCTCATTTGCAATCATTGTGTTCAGGCAAAGCGTGCCTGGGCTGGGGGAGCAGCCACCGGAGAGGTTGTCTGGATCCCTGCGGAGCCTGGGTCCCCACTCCAGCCCCATAGGGGCTCCAGCGAGGGGGTTCCTGAGGCGGGGGCTTTGCTGCCGACCCCAGCCTCTGCAGCCGTTAGAGCAGCGCTGCACCCTGTGCCAGATGGAGGCAGGGAGGCTCAGGACACCGAGGTGAGGGTGAAGGGAGAACCCCTGAGTCAGCACTGACGCTCCTTCTCCATCTTGACCAGCTCACCCCATCCACCTGCTGTTCAGATGGGGGTCATCGACAGCCCACCCAGTCCCATAGTCTCACCTCCTGCGCTCGCTTCTGACATCCTTCCTACCAGGACACATCACCCCCATGTCTGAAACTCAACCCGTATTCCTCCCTCCCGCCCAAAAATCCCTCAGTGCTCCCTCCTCTCAACTCCTGGCGCACCTGTCTCAGCTGTGAATGCTGGGGGGGGGGGGTCCAGAAGCTCCCCCCGTCCTGCTCTGCTCTCTGCCCCCCTCCTGTGCCTGCTTGCCCTTTCATCGGGGCTCCAGGTCCTTTCTGGAATGAACTGTTGTGCCAAAAGTACCATATTGTCGCAGGACGCAGGGAATGATAGAGACATAACAGTTTTAGAATGATGTTTGTAGAATAATATTAGCATTAAGCCTATCTCAGTCCTAGCTTCTTTTGTTGCTTATAAGACTATGCATAGTTTTATTTTTATTTCATTTTAATTATTTATTTGACAGAGAGAGAGAGAGTGCGCATGCACACACATAAGCAGGGGGAGCTGCAGCTGGAGAGGGAGAAGCAGGCTCCTTGCTGAGCAAGGAGCCTGATGTGGGGCTCGATCCCAGGACCCTGGGATCATGACCTGGGCTGAAGGCAGATGCTTAACCAACTGAGCCACCCAGGCGCCCCTACTCATAGTTTTATATACCCACTGAACACCTAAAGTTTCCTGTGGTCCTCACCATTGCTGTCTCCACTTTCATTATGAGCTCCCACTCCTGCCACAAGGGCTTATGCATAGGACATGCTGTCTTGTAGGGATCTGAACACAGGGTCCACCCCAGGTCCCCAGGAGTGGAGGTGCGGTGGTTGCAAGGGAAGATCCTCGCTGAAAAGGTGATCTTTAAGCAGAGGGCTGAAGGAGTGGATGGAACCTGTGGTGGGGCTCCACGCAGAGGCATTGGCAAGAGCAGAGTTCCGGAGCAGGGCTTGCTGGGTGAGGCAGGTACGCTGTGGGGGGCAGATGAGTGGCCTATGGAGGTGGTCAGGGAGAGTCAGAGCAGGGGCCAAGCGGGGGGACTGGTCACTGAGGCCTTGTGGAAGGCTTTAAAGGGCTTTGGGTTTTGTGCAGATGGGTTGGGGAGCCTTTGAAGGATTTGACTTTATTTTTACTTATGTTTGAAAGCATTACTCTGGCTGTGAGTAGAGAACAGACCTGGGGGCGGGGCAAAAGCAGATCCATGTCAGAAGTGAGGGCATCAGAGGCAGGGCAGGGGAGCTGTGGTCAGAGTCTGTCTCTCCAGCCCCCACCCTGCCCTGCAAATGTCCTTCACCATCAACAAGATGACCAGGGAGTCAGCATCGACCACTCTGTTGGCTCCCTCTGGCACTAGGACCACAGAGTAGACTCTATTCATTATCACCCAGAGCTCCCAATCCAGTACCTTCTCAGGGTGGGCACAGCATGATTTGTCCTTGATACACATAAGCCCCACTGGCCTCAGAACAACTGAGAAACCCATATCCTTTGAGGGAACCCGGGGAGGAATGGGATAAACATGATACCTGATGAGGTGCTCCTATGCTGTAAAAAGGCTGAAAACACATTGTCACCCAGTTCATCAGCCAGTCTCCTGGCTGGAACAGACTCTAGCCCTGTTTCAAGAGACTTCAGTGATGGGGCCATTACAGAGACCACACAGGTTAAGGAAACACAGAGACCAAATGCAATGGGGGGTGGGGAGGGTGGGAGAGGTGGGGGAGGTGCTACCCTTGGACCTGAGGGGCGAGGAGAAAAAGGTGTTCACAGAGCACTGAGAGAGCTGGAGCCATGAAGGAAGGGCCACCTGATAGAAGCTGTGGTCGTGGGGCCATGGTCAGGGCCAGAGAAAGGCCCACAGAGAAGACCCCCTCTGGCTCTCCACCCCCATGCAGATCTCTGCTGGTGCCTTGCATTGGCCAGCCCAAGCAGAATCTGGAAGGCGACGATGCAGTCCTCAGGACCTGCCTCGTGGTATCTTGGGTAGGGCAGAGAGGACACAAGGGAAGAGACAAAGAGAGAATAATCAGCACCCCCGGAGATGTCCTAACCCTGGGGTAAATGGGTTCTTAAAAACCACTGATTGTTCATTACTGCTTCCCATAGACCTCGGCTGAAGTTGCAGCTGGAGAAAATCAAGTTCTCTGGAAAGAACATCCTGGTAGGAATAGTGATTAGGTACTAAAAACCAGAGACTGAAATCCTGGCTCTTGAGGGCTTTCCAAAACAGACGGAAACAATCGCTGGCTTCAAATGTCAGAGATCTTCCAGAAGGCAGACGGATCCATGCAAGACCCTTGCAGTCATTCCTAGCTCTGGTATCAACATATAGGACTGTGTTTTCCAAAACGGCCTATGCAACTTTATATAATGGAAACAGAAATCATTTCCAGGCAAACTACATACTAGCATATAAACTCAGGCTACAATTATGTAACCCTTTTCAGGGCAGACACATCATGGTAATTGGAATGGCACAGATGGCTCTTTAAGCCCTCATAAATTCCATATAATTAGAATACTTTGGAACCTAAAGGAATTCATTATAAACTACAACTAAATACACTGCGTTCTTAATGCAAAATATTTTTTAAAAATTAATACTTTTTAAATTTCTCTTTTCCCTCCAACAAAAATCTAGGTTTCCACAGGAGAGCAGCTGGCCTTTTGAATTGAGCAGAATTTGCAAGTGATTATAAAGTCAAAGATCAATGCTTATCAAAAATCAAATCAGCTTGGGGATCTATTTATTTTCCTGAGCTGTGGAGGCAGCTCTTCTGATACTGTGCACTCACCCTGTGTCTGCATTTTGGAGATATTCTGCATCTGAAAAGTACCCTCCAATCAATTCTCCTTGCCTCCCAACACCCAGGCAAGGTTGGTGGCATATTTCTACCATCCTCCCTTCCTGCCCCTTGGGACAAAGGCTGGGCTACGAACCTCTGGATTCACTACATCTATCCAGACGCTGGAGCCTAGACCTGCAGTGGGGCCTGAAGGCTTTGCTAGGATGTGCCATCTTTACCCTGTCTCCTCTCCTGGGTCTCTACGGCTACCTCCTGGTGTCTTTTTGCCCGTTTTTTCCCCTTTATCCTTTGGCAGGGACTTTTAAAGAGAGAGTTTCAAATAAGTGTTTGCATTCCCACTGGTCTAAGGAGGGAGGGATGAGGCACCTGGGTAGCTCAGTAGTTGAGCATCTACCTTGGCTCAGGTTATGATTCTGGGGTCCTGGGATCGAGTCCCCCCATAGGGAGCCTACTTCTTGCTTCTATCTCTGTGTTGCTCACAAATGAATAAGTTTTTTTTTTTTTAAAGGAAAGGGGACAAAGATATAGATGCAATGAAAGACCGAGACGCCTGCATCCTGATGTTTCTAGCAGCAATGTCCACAATAGCCAAACTGTGGAAGGAGCCTTGGTGTCCATTGAAAGACGAATGGATAAAGAGGATGTGGTCTATGTATACAATGGAATATTCCTCAGCCATTAGAAACGACAAATACCCACCATTTGCTTCGACGACGTGGAGGGACCTGGAGGGTATTATGCTGAGTGAAGGACAAACATTTATGGTCTCATTCATTCGGGGAATATAAAAAGTAGTGAAAGGGAATAAAGGGGAAAGGAGGGAAAATGAGTGGGAAATATCAGAAAGGGAGACAGAACATGAGAGACTCCTAACTCTGGGAAAGGAACAAGGGGTGGTGGAAGGGGAGGAGGGCGGGGGGTGGGGGTGACTGGGTGACGGGCACTGAGGGGGGCACTTGACGGGATGAGCACTGGGTGTTATGCTCTATGTTGGCAAATCGAACTCCAATAACAAAAAAAGACACAAAAAAATTTGAACATCAAAAAAATAATAAAAAAAAAAAATAAAAGGAAGGGGGATTTGGGGTCATTGGGTCAGCATCCTTTGTTTTGTAGAATCCAGGAAATGGGTAAAGAGGAAAAGACTAAAAATGAGATTTGGGTAAATAGACATTTAAAGCTAAGGCAGTCAGAGTGGTCAGACTGACCTGACGTGAAGTCTGGGGGAGAGGGGAGAGCAGAAGGTTGGAAAGGGGGACCACGGAGGGGGAGAAAATGAGACCAGACCCCAAGGGTCTCCGTGGGAGGAGGAGGTTTGGGGATCTGAGAGACACAGAAATGTCTGGGCAAAGACGGGAAGGAATTTAGGGAGATGCTCTTCTACGGTTTTCAACTGTTGGCTCGTTTATTTGCGCCAAACCACCTCCTGGCAGGGTCACACGGGGCCCTGGATTTACCGGCAGTTTCATCCCTTCCCAGGCCGGCGCGGGGAGCAGGAGTCCTCGGGCCTTTCAGATTCCCCTCCTCCTCACCTGCTCCAACACCCGGCTCTGTCAGCGCCCCACCTCCTCTGCTCTTTCTCTCCCTCTCCTGGAGTCCGTCCCCTCCGCCCATAAACACGCTCAGGTCTCCCCACGGTGACCCTGGCTCTGAGGGGACTTCCGGTCTGAGGCTTCCGGCCTGCGACCCCCTTCCCTCTTCATGGGTTCCTCGTCCTCCCGTCCCAGGTTAGGTTACATGACCGGCTCCCCAGGACCCCCCCTGCCAGGGTCACGCAGGCCGGGGAGCCTCGAGGGCGCCTCGAGGGCGCGGGCAGGCAGCGGGGCCCACCTGTTCCTCATCCGCCCTTCTGCTTCCGGGGCAACGCCTCCCTCTTCCTCCCCATGCCGCGAGCTCTCCAGTTCCGGTTCCGGTTTGGCTCCCGCGGCTTCCTTCGGCTGGAGCAGCCCCGCACCTCTCCAGCTCCAGCTCGAGTGCAGGTGAGTCGCTGTGGCCCAGGCCCGCCTTCCGGCCTTCGTCCTCCGCGCCGCGTTCCCGGGCCCTCGGCCTCCGCCGTCAGACCTTCTGCCTTTCGCAGCCCTCCTCTGCGCCCTCCTTGACCCCCTGCGGCCCCCCCCCCCCCCCCCCCCCCCCCCCCCCCCGTCTTCCTCCACCTGCGGGCATTCTGTCCTCCCAGGCATCCCAGGTACCGCGTCTCGGCGTCTCCAGCTGACCTCTCCTCGGAAGTCTCCACATCCCCCCCCCCCCCCCCCGTTTTATTTGTTTTCCCCTAATTATAGATGCACGCGGAGTCTCAGCACCTGCTGTTTTCGCTCCACGTGACCACCCAGTAGGACCCACTGGATAGGGTTCCTGTGACGCTTAAATAAGGGGGTGGTAACATCCTCCGGGTGGCTGGCGCGGGCCCAGGCCTTCATGGCTTCAGTGATTCTTCCGAAGACAAGACGGCAGCGCGCGTGGACGCTGGATGCGTTCCCCCCGCGGATGGGTGGCGCTGCCTTCAGTTACTCTCGGGGCCCTGGAAGTTTAAGAGGGAAAAATCTGTATCCGTAGATGCATGTGATTGAACAGCTGTGATTTCCACTGTTTTTCTTTCTTTCCCTTTATCGTGCTGTTTCTTTTCGTTTTCCATAGCAAGAAAAAAGGACGCGAAAGGAATTCCAGGCCTGTATAAAGTCGTGCTAATGAGTTAAACCAAAGCGTCCCATTCATTCAATAATATTAACGAGGACACTTTTGTTTTTTTAAGATTTTATTTATTCGTGGGAGAGAGACGCAGACAGAGGCAGAGACGTACGCAGAGGGAAAAGCAGACTCCTTGCGGGGAGCTGGATGCAGAACTTGATCCCAGGACCCCAGGGTCACAACCTGAGCTAAAGGCAGATGCCCAACCACTGAGCCACCCGGGTGCCCCAAAGGACACTTTTTTTTTGTTTGTTTAAGATTTTATTTATTTATTTATTCATGATAGACACAGAGAGACAGAGAGAGAGAGAGGCAGAGACAGGCAGAGGGAGAAGCAGGCCCCAAGTAGGGAGCCTGACATGGGACTCGATCCCAGGATTCCAGAATCATGCCCTGGGATGAAGGCAGGCGCATAAGCTGCTGAGCCACCCAGGCTGCCCCAAAGGATACTTTTTAAGCATTTATTTCCTCTCTGCTGAACTATGCTAAGAACTTTAGACGATTATCTCATTCAGTCTATAAAATTATTCCAAGAGATAACTGCTAATATTGTCAGTATTTCGTAAGTAAGAATTTTTTAAGAAATATTTATTGTGTCATGCCCATTACGCTAAATAGGGAGGAACAGGAAAAAAAAAAATAACACATAGGATGCCTGGCTGGCTTGGTGGTCGAGCGTCTGACTTCAGCTCAGGGCATGATCCCGGTCCGAGGATCGAGTCCCGCATCGAGCTCCCTGCAAGGAGCTGCTTCTCCCTCTGTCTATGTGTCTGCCTCTCTCTGTGTGTCTCTCATGAATGAATAAATAAAATCTTAAAAAAAAAAATAACATGTCCTTGCATTAACAGGCAGAGGATTGTGGGAGGAAAGACAGATGCATAAACAAAAACATGCAATAAAGTATGGGAGCCACCGCGAGCAACTGTTAGGGCTCAGATGGACACAAAGAAGGGAATGGTCCCTTCTTGGTGTTATTCAGGTGGATGTAAGTCCTGGAGATTTCAAAAGGGCTAGGGAAAAAAATAGACCTAGAACCATCATCTCAACCACTTTTTTGTTGTTGTCATTAAACCAAAGCTCTCAGCCAACCTCCTTTCTTGCAGTCACTTCTGCTTGCAGGTGCCCCTCTGCATCCCCATTACTGTGTTATCCCCCAGGCCCTTAGGTCCGCTCATTCCAACCTTAGAAAGAAAAGCCCAATATTTTTCACCCCATGTAGTGATTGTAAAAACTATACCCTGTTAATGGCAGCTACTGTAAACCTTCTTAGGAAAGCCATCCAGGGAAAAATAGCATGGCCAACCCCTTGAGGGCAGAGCAGGGCGATTACAAGGTAAGAACCTGAAAGTAATGGTTAAAAATGAGAGAGTCAAAGGAGTTTGTTGTGCTCTTGAGTAGAAGAGCAAGGAGGCAGAGCAAAGCCGGAGTTACTGAGAGGGTCCCTGGGGGCAAAGGATGCAGAAACAGAGGTCCCATACTGGTGGCCAAAGGAAATTCCTAAGAACGAGGACACCTGATGGCCAGTTGTAAGTTACAAACCCTTTTCTTCACGTCGCCAGCGCACGCTCACACACAGATTTGAGAGAAATCTACCACACTCAGTAACACCTTGACATCTTTCAGGGAGAAACAGAGGACTGAATTCTGTGTGGGGGTGAATGCCCTGTGGCATAGAGCTGGGCGCCTCAGTGCAGAGGCAGAGCCAAATTTCACGGTACCTGAAGCTTCTACAGTTTGGTGGGATCCCATTAAAGAACATAAAAATATCAAACTTTTGACAATTTTACTGAAGCCCATGATCATGGGAACACTTTGTTCGGCATCCTACAGCTGGAGTTTAGACTTCTTTAGCTTCCTTATAAATCTTCCTCTGGGCAGATGAGGCCATGGGAAAACCAGACCCCACTTGAAAGTCCCCAAGATCTTGGAGGGAGCATGGGCTCCACAAGGTGTGCAATGGGGGAGTCTGATCCAGATCTCAGGGACTGGCCGGATAGGTGGGTTATAATCTCTGGGGAGGAGAGTCCCGGTGAGAAGGTGGAGGATCAGCTGGCTTGATCCTGGAAGTGCCAGTCTGAAATTTTGTGCTCATGGAGGGCCTGGGGGGAGGGGGGCAGGAAGGATGACCACAGGCCTGCAGGGTGATATGAGCTGGCTCTTTAAAAGCTCTTAAAGTCTTAATTAGAAAATTGTGATAGCGAGATCCCCTGCCCTCGCCTCCCTCCCAGGGCACATGGTAAGATCTTTCCTCCACTCTGATTACCCTCATTTTAGAGCTCGGAAAGAAGCTAATCAGAGGGCTGACATTGTATAAGCCACTTCAAGTGCAATTCAGAATTCAGTCTGATGAAGGGAGTCGTCGGGTGTGTGATTATAAAGCAGTGTTCCAAAGTAATTAAGGCACGGAAGGTACAGGGCTCTCCATTTAGGGGAGGGTGGACAGGCACGGTTAGAAGAAATGAGCACAGCTCAACACCACCCTCGGCCAGCTCCCACCTCTGCACACCAACCAACAAGGACAGACCAACTTCATTGCGCTCCTATGTGTCTGGCAGCTTTTCTTATAATCCTCACAACGAGCCTTTGAGGCAGGTGTGTTAGTTTCCTAGGGCTGCTATAACAAAGTAGCACAAATTTAATACCTTAAAACAACACACATTTATTTTCTTAAAATCCTGAATGTCAGAAGTTCAAAATGGGTCTCCCTGGCTAAAATCAAGGTGTCTTCTGGGCCGTGTTCTTTTCTGGCGGCTTTGCCGAGAGTTAATTTTCTTGCCTTTTTCAACTTCTAGAAGCTGCCTTTGTTCCTAGGCTCATGGCCCCTTCCATCCTCAAAGCCACCAATGCAAGTCCTTCTCACTGTGACATTGACTTTCCTGCCTCCCTCTTCTGCATTTAAAGGGCTTTGTGATTATATTGGGCCCACCTGGGCAACCCAGAATACTGTTTATTTTAAAGGCAACTGATTACTTTCCCTTTGCAATATAATGTAATATTCACACATTCTAGAGATTAAGGGATTAGGATATGAACACCTTTGGGGCCGCTATTGTTCCTACTGTGGTAGGTAATATTATCTCCTATTTCCCAAGTTAGGAAAATGAGGAACAGAGAGGTTGTGTGACTTGCTCACAGCTGGTGAGCAGTAGAGTTGGGATCTGCCCAGGCCATCTGATGACAGACCCTGTATTCTTAGCCTTTAACCTGTACTCCTTCCAGATATTCCTTGCTCTTTCACTCAGTACTTTAGCACAGGCCTGCATTGATGGAAACAGAAGGATTTAAGGTAACAGAGCAAAGGACCCACAGGAAAAAATGCAATGGGTTGGGGGGGTGACAAGGAGTGGGGCAGGGATTGCTAGGGATTGCTGGTGGTACAGATGTGCAGAGAGAGGTATACCGTGTACCCCAGATCAGAGCCCTAATGAGTGTCTCCTTGTATTAGGTCACAAGAGAGCTCTGTTCAAATCCCAGCTCTGCACTGGTACTTCCGACCCTTCCAGCCAGTGTCTTGGTCTCTTGAGTTTCTTCATCTGCAAAATGATAGTAACAGAAGCCACCTTGTGGGTTTGGTGTGTTACTAAAACATACATGAAACACCACCTGAAGCACAGGTTGTGTTCCCTAAATGCTGCTGTTACTCCCTCTCTCTCCCAACTCCCACTCCCCCAAGGAAACCGAACTTTCTCACGTGTGAGTATTAACAGAGGAAGTGGTGGCTGAAATTTGTGGATCTGAGAAGGCAGGATCCAGGGGCAACGGTAGCTCCCTGTACCCCTGCACCAGACTAGATGGGAAATATATCCAACACCCTTGACTGCTTTTCAGGAGGCAGAACCTGGTTACCAGCTGTGGGTTACATCTGAGAGAAACCAGGAGCTCCATTTCATTTATCTCGGGTAGACCACCTTTGATATAATCAGAGAAAGGGTTCTAAAACAAATCTTAAAAACACTAATATTGGGGCACCTGAGTGGCTCAGTCCGTTAGGCGGCTGCCTTTGGCTCAGGTCATGGTCCTGGGGTCCTGGGATTGAGCCCCGCATTGGGCTACCTGCTCAGAGGGGAGTCTGCGTCTTCCTCTCCTACCCATCCCCCTGCTCATGCTTTCTCTCTCTGTGTCTCTCAAATAAATAAATAAAATCTTTTTAAGAACCCCACTAATGTCACCCTATCCATTCTTTCATTTCCTTCCTCCCATTCTCCTTGGTTTGTTTTTGTTTGTTTTGACAAGGTTACAAGAGAGGGAGAGAATAAATGAAATGTTCATTACAGTTAGAATCCCTTGGTTGAGAGCAACAGAATCTGACTCTGGCTAACTTAAATGCAAGCTGCAATTGGTGGAAGGATGTGAGGGGACACAGCACTGAAGACAGAGCTGAACATCTGGGTCTCAGGAAGACAGAAGCAGGCAGCTGTGGGGATCTGGACAGCAGAGAGGAGTGGAAGGTCTCTTCAGGGCAGTCACGCCTTAAGTGGAGCCCTTCTTGCCTTCTCCCAGGTTTGGCACTGGGCCCACTCTCTGTCTTTTAGGGACATTTGCTGGCCCCTTAACCCTCCAGAGCACCTGCAAGAGAGAGTTCCCCAAAAGAGAGAGGAACAGATAGCCAGCAAGCAGACAGGTGGGTTTTCTCCTGGACACTCCAGCTTCTTCATTCATTCCTTTATCCTGCAAAGTATTCTCTCAGCAGCTACTGCCACAGAAAACAAGACCAAGCAGTGTCCTGCTTCTTGGTGTGTGGGGAGAGAAGAGCACTTTATATATGTTTTATTATGGGGCCAGCCGAGTCTTGTCAACCCGGGATCCTGAGCATAGTGGCCTCCTGCCATGTCAGCATCGGTCCGAGGAATAAGGACCAGCATGTCCAATCCGGCACAGCCTCATACGTTACAGCTGACACAGAGATCTGAGAGCCTCGGCAACCTGCTCAAGCTCATGTGGCAATTTAGAGGCAGGATCACTGCTGGCTCCTTCCATTAAACAACCCAGGCCTTTGTGGGTCCATTAAGAGGGGGCCCTCCTCTTATCTGTCAGGCTCAGCTTTGCCCCATCATGGGTGAGGATGGGAATGGCACCTCCTGAAGTTGCCTGATGACATGGTGCTGGAACCCGGCAATGGGGAGCTCATGTTGGCTACCTTTTTTTTTTCTTTTTTTAAATTTAAAGCTTGTATTTTTGTTTTTATTTGAGAGGGAGAGAGAGGAGCTGAAGCAGGAACAGGACCAGAGGCAAGGGGAGGGGTTGGAGGAGGGAGAAGCCAACTTCCCACTGAGCAGGGAGCCTAGATGCAGGGCTTGATCCCAGGACCCCAGGATCACGACCTGAGCCGAAGGCAGATGCTTAGTTAACTGAGCCATCCAGGTGCCCCATGTTGGCCGTTCTTGAATTGTGCTCCTGGGAGAGCTGGTACCATGCTGGGGAGTTCTGAGCAGGTGCCACTCCCTAGACAGTTGTCAGTGCCCCTGGGGCTTAAAAAAGGAAAAAAGAAAGGGAGAAAAAAGGAGAAACTCCTCCAATCTCTGATCTTGCAGAACAAGGCAAATTTCTCATTTTGAAAGAATTAAAAGCCAAATCTGTCTTATCAAGAGACCAAAGGAAGTTACAAAGTTCAATAGATTTTTTTTCCCTTAAATTCTTGGATCCCATTTGAAAGGAAGATGGTTTCTGTCTTCAACAGAGAGGCAAGTGAAATGAGAGTGTCTCCAGGATGGAGAATTCAGAACTGTGGTTTGTCCAGATGCATCCAGGACGTAAGGGAGGGTGGCCTGTTTCAGAGTGTGGTTGGCAGGTCATTTGAGCAAGGGGTGCCAGACTGGAAGAAGGGCTAGGTTCCAGAAGAACTGGGGGCCTCCTGCTGTCTAGTGACTTCCAGATCACAGCCTTAGGTTTCAAGGAAGGCAGAGGAGAGTGAGCAAATCTAAGCCAGGTTGGTCCTGCAGTGAGCCTCCAAGCCCTACCTCCCATCACTAGGCCTCATCATCATACTCTACAGGAGGTGGAATCTAAACCCAAACATCTAATTTTACCTTGATTACGTTTTATTTCTATGCTGTTCTTGCATCCCGGCTTTTCTTCATGAATAGGCCACTTGAGTCAAAAACAAAACGAAAATGCAATAACCTGAGACCAACAAAATGAAGCAAAGCCAATAAGGTATTTTGTCAGGATAAAACATCTTAAGCCCAGATACACATTGCTTTGGTATCATGTGTACCTCATTTTATCTTTATGGTACCTTTGGCCATCAGCTGGTAGGAGGTTTTCAGAGTAAAGCTCAAACATTATCTTATCTGACAGACTGGCCATCCTATTCCAAAGAAAATAGGGCTTAGCACCTAGAGAAGACCCTGGCATATATTAGATGTTCAGTAAAAACTTGTCAAATAAATAAATGGCAATTTCATCCATAGTATGTGCCCGGAGCCAGTTATGCTGATGCTCAAGGAGTGAGTGGATCATTCTACAACATTTCTTGACTGCCTTCTAAGGTGGAAAAAGTAGGCATGGCGTGGGAAGACACAAAGGAAATAGTATTTCAGGTTGCTCCCCTGGAGGACTTAACCATGTAGTTTGGGAGGAAAAAAATGTACTTGGAAGTTATAGGGGCTAGTGAACTTGTAATAGCAGCAGAGCAGCATGGAGGCACATGAGCAGTCCATCTGCAAGGGATTGCATTCATCCACCAGAAATGCTCTGAGTTCTGGGGTATGAGGAGTCCTGAGGCTCACCCCTGCCCTCCCAGAGCCTTGGGTCTGGAGGGGTGATGAAGGGGTAAGGGGAGTGTCCAGAGACAGAGGCAATTTAGGTTTCAGACTTTAACAGGGACTGATTTAATTTGTTTCATTGCCTTAGAATTAAGGCAGAAATTTGACCAATAAGGTTCAAGAAATACATTTTAAGTTAATGAAATTTAAGAAATGGTATCTCATTTTATTTTTATTATTATTTTAAAGTTTTTATTAAGTAATCTCTATACCTAATGTGGGGCTCAAACTTACAACCTCAAGATCAAGAGTTGCATGCTTTTCTGACTGAGCCAGCCAGGTGCTCCTGGAATCAACTTTTAAAGCTGAGGCAGAGGTTCAAGTTCATCCAATCTACCCTGTACCTCTTTACTATCAGATGTGAAAACTGAGGCTCACATTGGCCAATGGATAGTTTTCCAGATAAGAAAGAGGCTCATATCCTGGGGTGAGGAAATCACAAGCTCCATATGGTCATGGGTCATGTATGGTGGGAAAAGCATACAACGCAGTAGCTAGTTTGTGGTGCTAATTAAAAATAAAGCTGCTAGTTATTTTGCCAGCAAAAAATGAGTTTATTTGGGAATAGCAAAGAATTGCAATCCCCTGCAAGCAAACTATGGCAAACCCATAGGCAAGTCTGGAGAACAAAGGAAATGAACACTCTTATAGAGAAAAGGGAGGAGACAGGAAGGGCAATTCTAAACAAAAAGTCTATGGGAGGAAACTGGGATTCCAAGCAGAGTGGCTTCTCATTGGCTGAGTTGTAACAGTCTCTCTCTCATTGGCTAGGCTGTTGCCGGGGGAGTAGGAAACCTTTCTTACTCCTTATTAAAGTAGTAGCTACAGTAGTATTAATTTGCAAGGTGTGTCTCTTCCAGTTGGGTCTGCAACTGAAGATGAACCGTAGGCTGTGAGAGCTCCTCCTGCCGGCCTCCTGACTCCACTCTAAACAAGCTTTCCTTATTACTTTTTGCAATGGTCCTAGGATTTTATTTTTAAATTTCATACAGCATTGAAGCATGATGTGAGAGTGATATTTATCAAAGTGAGCGTGTACACCTGACCCAGTGCTCTTCAAAAGCAACATGGTCATGAAAGATAAAACCAAGAAACTGCACAGATCGAAACTTAAGGAGACCTAATGCCTAAAAGTGCCATGATAAACACCTCCCAGTTACTTAAGATGTTAACAGTAGAGGGACCGGGATGGAGGGCATGTGAAAATCTTTCTTTGCAACAATTCTAAAATTATTTAGAACTAAAAAGTTATTCTAAAAAAGAGAGCAAAGAGTGTGTGTATGGGGGCACCAGGGTGACTCAGTCGGTTAAGCATCTGACTTGGCTTTGGCTCAGGTCATGATCTCAGGGTTGTGGGATCCAGAGCCCTGTGTTGGGCTCTGCCCTCAGTGGGGCATCAGCTCCAGATTCCCTCTCCCTCTGTCCCTCTTCCCTGCTTGCACGTGCCCTCTCTCATAAATCAAATAAATAAATAAATAAACAAATAAATAAATAAAATCTTTTAAAAAAACGAGCAAGATGTGGTAGACCATATTTTCTAAAAATGGTTCCACCAATAGTTCTGGTTCCACCTGCTGTTCCAGAAGTTTGCCACTTCCTCCTCAAGAGGTGGAGTCTGTGTTCCTTCCTTTGATTGGGGGATAGGTTACTTAACTTCTCTCTGTGCCTCAGTTGCACCTTTAAGATAGGAAAAATCCTGATGTGAAAACTGAGGCTCACATTGGCCAATGGATAGTTGCTTTTCCTATGAAATAACACGAATGAAGCACTTAGTGCTTGGAGATGTTGGATGTCATTGTTGCAGGTCACAAGTTAGGAACCCCATTATCACACTGGAACACAAGGTCAGAGCTGAACTGTCAATCAGAGTCACTTCCTACTGAATCCCTGGAATTCTGTAAACTGCTTCAGGAGAGAATCCTTCCTGGGGATGGAAATGCCAAGTCTGCAGGTGGGCTGGCTCTGGTGGCGATGCGATGGAAAAGACAAATGAGATTCCAGGAGTGGACAGTAAAGGATAATGCCTCTGTTCAAGGAAGGAGGAAATTTTTATAGGGGTTGTGTCAGGAAGGGGTGAGCTGTAGGGGGTGAGCTTGCACCCTGAAGGTTGTTTGAAGGTGCAGTTGAGCAGACAGGCAGGGAAGGGTGACAGAAGGGGAACTAAGGCTTCATCAGGTGTGTTCTCATGATCTGCCTAAAAACAGATAGGGGTTTGTGCTGATCAGCTCCAAGAGAGCTAGTCAGAGAAGTAAGCTGGGGTCAGGCCTTGAATGTCATGATTAAGGTTTGGACCAAGACTCTTTGCATGGAAGGACCAGGCAGAGAATCAGTCATCACCACAAACACCACCACTGTCACCATCACCACCACCACCATCACCATCGAGGCCCCCACTCAGCTTCCTGTCAATTCCCACTTCCATCTGGTCTTCCTGTCTCTATTCTCTCTCCAAACCAGCCTACCTATGGTTAGACTTAATTTCCTGAAATGTGGCTTCTACTTAGGATGTTCCACAGAACACTCTCCTTAGGGCTCTGGGAAAGCTACTGAGGGCCATGTACACCACTGGGTGTCAAAGGCTCTATCTGTTGAGGAGAGAGAGAGAGAGAGAGAGAGAGAGAGAGGGAGAGACAGAGAGAGAGATTGCCTGGGAAATAAGCTGACACTGAGCTGGCAATGAGGAGGATGAGGGAAAGATCCAGCCTTTCTTCATGATACCATTCCATCTCCTGGATGGAGCTGGCTTTAGCTCAAATCTCCCCTTCAACATTTTAGTTCATATAAGCTGATAAATTCCTTAAAAAAGGAAAGTTAAGTTGATTTGGTTTATGTTCCCTGCAATATAACTAGAATAGAGGGGTAAAAAGGACAAAAAGGAGAGAGGTTGGACAAGACCAGACCTGCCCAGTTTTCATTTCAATGTAAGTAGTACCTGTCGCAGACACTGTAGGCTTCCCACCTGACACCCCCACCCCCATAACCTTCCTTGTAAAGAGAACCTCGGTGTTTCTCAGGTGTTACCCTCCTACCACCGACCCAAAGAAAGGCGACTCAGTAACCCCAGACGCATTCTAAACTAATCTCGGTCCTCCCCTGTCCCTTACCAATGATTGGCTCAGGAGTGAGCATGCGACCCTGTTCCTCTAATGAGATGGCAGAGGGGTGGCTTCTGGGAGGAGCCTTTGGGAAAGACTGCAAGAGAGGTGGGCTCTCTCGGCTCTGAGCAGTATGGGTTGGGATGTGACACCTGGAATGGCTGCTTGCATGGTCGCAAGGTGTCCCTAAGCAGTACAACCAGCAGAGGAGCTACCTGGGCTTCTGATGACATGGAATCCTCGAATGCTGATTGTCTCTTGCCTCTTGTTATGTGAAGTAACAAATGAGAAAACGCCTTGAATTGGGGTTTTCAGCTACTTGCAGCCCCCATCCTGCGGAAGCTGCAGGAAGCCAACTCACCACCACCTTATTCTGCTGAGCATGGAACTAAGGCCCAGAGGGACAGCCACATGTGCGGGGCTCAAAGCTAAGTAAGGGTAGTGTGACACAGGTGTGCCTCACTTCTGCCACACTGGCCTCATCCTCTCATACCACAGGTTCTAGAATCTTCAGTCAGTGCCCTGCCCCCATCAGCCCAGAGCCTTGTGTAGTCAGATGCGCCTACCCAAGCTCATCTGATTGGAATCCAGCAGGCGATATTCCACCTAATTAAGCGATTGTAAGCAGGAAAGCTGTATCTCCAGAGCCTACCTGTGTTTTGTGATGAGTCTTTATAAACCCTCACTGGCTGTTGTGACGGGTTGCTGAGACCTCTGGAAACAGGGTCCTGCTGGGCCACAGTGGGGTCTGTGGCGGTGTCTGTTTATAGACCCAGAGTCTGCATTTGGATAATTACCTCCATGTAATTGTCAGATTAACATCACCTGAGCCCAAAGGTCTGTTTTGTGGGTTTTTTTTTTTTTTTTATGCTTACAGAAAGAGAAAAAGCAAAACCCTTCAGAGATGCCCAACAGCTGTGGACTTGAAAAAGCTCGAGTCCTAAAAATTAGGGAACCAGTGTAGCGAGGCCAGAGCCCAGCCAGCAGCATGCTGAACAAGTGTGCTTGTGGATGAGGCGGAGGGGAGGCTGGCAGAAAACATGCTTGTTTTCCTGCTTTCCTCTCACACATACACACACACACACAAAGGTGTGCAAATTCTCTGAGAAGTTGGCAGCAGTAGGCTCCTGAAAAGCTTCTGAAAAGTTCGACCTGGAAGATTCAGAAAGAAGAAGGCTGGGGAGAAACAGAGTGGGAACAGAAGCTACTTTCATCTTGAACACCCGAGCTGTTGCTCCTGTTACCCAAGGGCAGTAATATTGCAGCCCCAGTAAATGCCCATTCCTTGGAAGAGCTCTTCAAAGAAACAAAGGCTGGTGAGAGAGGTGCCACCTGCACACTGCTCAGCCAGACCGCACAATACTGAGTGTGCGTGGGGGGAACCCCCAGTAGGTGGTCCAGGCAGCATGTTCGTCAAGTTTGGGGGGGGTGTGAAATCCTCAGGTGGGTGCTCTGCAGACAGACCTTTACAGCAGCTGAGGGGGCTCTGAGAGGTGAGTGGTGAGTGTTTGGGAGGAGGGAGCAGGGAGTGGAAATGGTCCTGTGCACAGGTGGGATTGTGTATGTGTGTGCAGGTACACATGCATTCCTGCACACAAAACCCTGCAGGGATTTGGGCATCCCTGACTATAAAAAGTCCCTGGTGCTTTGGGAGGAAGCACCAGACCAGAGGTCTAGAGTCATGCTAGTAGAAACGTAATGTGAGCTAGATATTTAACTTTAAATTTTCTGGCAGCCATGTTAGAAAGTAAAATTAATTTCAATAATATATTTTATTTAACCCAACCTATCCCAAATATTCTCATTTCAACATCCAGTTAACGTACAAATATATGAGATCCCTTACATTCTTTTTTCTTCCAACAAAGTCTTCAAAAGCTGGTGTGTATTTTATCCTTTCAGTGCCCTCTCAGCTTGGACCAGCCACATGTCTAGTGTTAGTAGTCATGTGTGGCTCGTGGTCATGATACTGACCAGTGGTGGGTCTAGAGACTCGAATTTGAGCCCTTGCTCCGTTTCATTCCAGCCTTGTAGCCCTGAGAAAATCAGTGTTGTCATTTGTTTAAGGAGATTACTAATAGTCATGGCAGTTGTTCAGTTAGTGTCTTGTGGGTTGCTGGATGCCTAAGGGGCTAAATGGGTTGCTGGACCCGTGTGTACAGTGGTGTGTTGGGAGCAGGCTCCTACTGGTTCCCAAGAGCACATTCTTAAATATGTGAATTGTGAATTGGTGTTAAACCACTGTTCTCTTGAAATGTATCCTGGTAAGAGAACATTTATACCACGGAAATGGGCAAATGCTTACTCATCAACCCCTGCCCCTCCAGAGAGTAGATTGTTAAACATTTACCCGTATACCGCTGAACTTGGGAATATTTGCACGTAATTGAAGAGGCTGCTGCCCTGGCCATTTCCCCCAACTTCTCCATTCACGTGCTCCTATCTTATGGTAGCTCCTTCCAGATTCCTTTTCCCACTGTGAGAGGCAGCATCAAGCAGTTGTTAGGTTGGCAGAGCCTGGAGCAGACCCTAGTTCCAGTATTTACTAATTTTGTGACTGTGGATGGGTTATTTAGCCTCTCCGTGCCTTAGCTTCCTCATCTGTGAAAATAAAACAAGCTGAATTTCATAATGCATAGAATTGTTGAGTCCCTAGGTAGCACACCTGAAACTAATATAATCGTATATGCCAGCTATTTTAAAAATAACAATCATACCAGCTGAGAAATAGGGTTGCTCTTGTTGAGTAAATGCCATCCATGTATAGTGAGAGGACAGTGCCTGGTACACACTAAGTGCTCCATATGTGTACCCGCTCTGTGATGATGATGATGACGGTCTGCAGGCTCTAGCTATTGGTTACTACTGTCCACATTCTGGAAGGGGCAGGTGCTTATGGCAAATGGACGCATCCAGAGGAGGCACTGGTGAGATGGTAGCGTGGATAACAACACAGTGACATTGGACCTGGTATGATCTTTCCTTCTTCCCTTTCCATCCTCTGTCTCATCCTGCTGCAAGAATTGACCACCTACTGCGTGTGGATACAATTGGGAGTGGGTGAACACACAAAGTTGAGAAAAGGGTGATCCTCCCTGTCCCTGTTCTCATGGGGCTTACATAAGCTCTTTGATCTTCAATAATTTTTTAAAAGATTTGTTTATTTTAAGGGGAGAGAGCGAGAGCATGCTAGCCAGCAGGAGCAGGGCTCAATCCCATGACCCATGAGATCACGACCTGAGCCAAAACCAGGAGTTGGATGCTAACTGACTGAGACACCCAGGCACCCTGGGATCTTCAGTAATTTTTAAAAGTGTAAGGGAGTCCTTAGAACGAGAAGCTTATGAACTACTGGCCTGGGGTATAACGGAGAGACCACTCAATATTAAGGCCAGAAGGCTTGACCCAGGTTCTAGCTCTGTCACATGTTATTGTGTTCCTAATCCCTGGCCTCTGACCTCTGCTTCTTCCTCTGTAAAATGGGAGTGATAATGTGGATCACTACCCCAGCCACCTCCAGGGCACTGTGAAAATATATTTGAAAACTCTAAAAGCCCAGATGCAAGCAGGGCAACCTCAGGGTCACTGTGTGTATGAGGGTAGGGAGGTGCTGTAGGCACAAGATAGGCCCTGGGGGACCCTTTTCGGAGTCTGACATTTCATTGCCTAGAGGGTCTAATTGATCCCCTGAAGTGCAGAGAAGCTTAGCAAATACCCAGCATACTACTCCAAGCCCTGTGATCTGGCTTTCCAGAATGCCAGGGATTCTCTGGAACATTTCCCAAATCAGTGCATGAAAAGTAGAACCAACCATCTGGGTGACTCTGGAAACATCACTAGAAAATGCAGCCAACAAAGAGATTTAGGGGTTGAAATTTCTAGATTTCTGTTCCCCTTTTCGAAGTTAACAGCCCCAACTCTGTCATCTACCAGGATCAGTCTCGAGATGGAGGGCTCTAAGACTCCAGACCAGCTCCGAGGGGACATCCCTGCTTATCCTGCTTGTGACCTTCCTTCTGTTGACCCTGTCCTCCTCTGGTTCCAATGCTTTTCTTCCTATCCAGAGATGTTACCTTGACTGTTCCTGCCCATAGGAACCCATAGGTTGTCCTCCACCAGAACCCCCATCTCCTACCCCATTTCCCCTGGGACCCCCACCTGAACCTTGGTCATTGACTAAGTAGGGTAAGGAGACCCCACAGGATTTAAAGAGCTTTTCTCAAAGAAGGGCCTCAGAGGTTTCTGGGATGTTCAAATCTGTCAATATTCATAGAGACGTTTTAAGTAGAAGAAAATGCCAGGGGCACCTGGGTGGCTCAGTGGTTGAGCGTCTCCCTTTGGCTGGGGTCGTTCGTGATCCTGGGGTCCTGGAATTGAGTCCTGCATCAGGCTCCCAGCAGGGAGCCTACTTCTCCCTCTGCCTATGTCTTTGCCTCTCTGTCTTTCTCGTGAATAAAATTTTTTTAAAAAGAAAAGAAAATGCCAAATTAGAGCTGGTCAAAATGCATAGAATCACTCCATGCAAACTCAGAAACCAACAGGGCAGAGAGGGTGGATTCTCCTTAGCAGCATTCAGGCCGATGGCCTCTGCTCCTGGCATGCCCCACACACAGCTGTGTGCTTTCCCGGGGCCTCACCCTCACCCCTGCCCCTTAAGGAAGACAATGAGCCTCTGAGCAGAGGTTTCCAAATGACATTACCTCAGTTTTTCTATCTAGTTCAGGACTATTTCTGACAATGACTTTTAAAATGGAAATGATTTTTTAAACGTGAGTTTCTTCATTATAGAAGTAAAGCTTCATGTTTGTTTTTGTTGTTGTTGTTGTTGTTGTTGTTTTTTAGTAAAGCTTCATTTAAAAAAAAGTTTAAAATAGGGGGAAAAAAATCACTCCTATTCCCCCCCACCCCTAACATAACCACTACCATCACATTGGGGCTTTTCCTTGCAGCTTCTGTCCCTATAAATACATTTGATTCTAGCATTGTGATACTTGTCTTGGTCTTGTTCCCCAGAAAGCAGAGTCTGAGACGAAGGTTTCTGTGCAAGTATTTGATTGAGGTATGAAATTCCAGGGAGTGGTGATGAGGAATCGGTGGTGGTGGTGGGGGTGGGGGGTTGGCACTGTATTATGGAATTGGCCACCACTGAGTGCTGGACTCAGAACCGTCTGAGGAGCCATATGAAGACCTGCCATAGGTGGGGGGAGGGAAGAAGCATATTTCCCTTGGCCAGGGTGAAGGGCAAGAGCCACGGGCACACGATGTCAGGTTGCAGCTCTGAGAAGATGGCCAGAGTCTACGTAGAACTGGTCACCCCAGCACTGCCTACTCTAAGAGACAGGCAGGGTCAAGAAGATCTGAAGAGGTGTCTTAATATAGTCTTTGTGATGCACATGGAATTTCATTCTTGTTTTTCCCACTGAACATGCCATATTTAACATATTGATTAATATGGCTTTTTAGTGGCTGCTTGTTATTTTAGTAGATGAAAAGAAGCATATTTTAAATATAATCAATTTCCCTGCATTGTGGTATTTGCAAAACAGTGACAAGCCAGCCCAGTGAGGTGACCTGCAAAGGGTCATTTTATACATTTGTGGCTTGAAAGGAGGGGCTGGCCAATCCCCAACGCAAGTGGGTAGTGGAAGGGTGTTGATCTTTTTACTAAATACTTTTGCTTCTGTATCAAATACCTTTGAAAAATATTGATGATTGAAAGCCAGGAGAAAAAAACCCTACTGATTTCATGGCTCTGATTCAAAATCTATTCCTTTTCTTCCTCCCCCAGTGGCAATACTTTTAGGACTGCTGAATAATTCTGGATAAAGATGGGTTCAGGACTCCACTTGTCTCTTTGCACTCATTCATTCAATAAATATTTACTGAGAAACTTCTATTTATTCATGAGAGACAGAGAGAGAGAGAGGCAGAGATACAGGCAGAGGGAGAAGCAGGCTCCATGCTAGGAGCCTGATGCGGGACTTGATCCTGGGACCCTTGAGCAACTTCTAAATGTCAGGTATGGCACCAGGCCAGGGGATCCAGAGAAGAAGGAACATCTTTGTTCTCAGAGCATCTAGGTGATGCAGGCATGACAATCAAATATTGTCAAAGCTGCGGTGGTAAGCATGGGACCCAAGAGGGAAAGTGTAGGTCTGACATTCATTTATTCACTGATTATATTATCTGTTGCTGGGTAACAAATTGTCCCAATACTTAGTTATCTAAAACAACAATAATTATTATCACAAAGTTTTGGTAGGTCAGGAAATCAGAAGCAACTTGGCTAGATGGTTTTGGCTTGAGGTCTCTTGTGATGCTGATGCCGAGATGCCAGCCAGCACTTAGTCATCTGCAGGTTTGACTGGGACTCAAGGATCTGCTTCCAAAATGGCTCTTTCCACAGGGCTGTTGGTGGAAGGTGTCAGTTTTTCACTATTGAACCTGGACTATTCCAATGTCCACGACTTGGCAGCTGGTTACCCCAGAGCAACTGATCCTGGTAAAGGAGATTGAGGCCACAATGTTTTTTATGATCAAGCCTCAGAAATCGTACACCATCACTTCTACCATATTGGGACCAAAACATAAGAGGGAACTACCCAAGGGGTAAAAGAAAGTGGGGATCATTGGGGGCCACCTTGGAGGCTAGCTACCACATTGGTTCATTGAGTCAATCAATTGCCATGTATTAAGCATCTTTCAGGAGTCTGATACTCTGTTCAGGACTAGGGATACCAATATGGTTGTAATTATATTTAGGGACTGAGTCTTTGCTCAATTTTGTATCTCTGGTGTCTGGAACACAATGTCTCCTTAAAGGTTTATTTGTCAAAAGTAAGGAAAATGTAGTGGTTAGGAGCTATACCTCTGGGGCCAGTCTGTTTAGGTTCAAATCTGGCGTCTTCCTTCCAGCCCTGATGCTTTCCTGATAGATCTTGTTTAACCAGTGTTCATTTCTGTTGCCTAAATATAAGAATCCTAACTGGTACACTCAGTTTTTCCACTAATCTCCTTTGACTAGTTCATAATCCAATCCAGAATCCCCACAGAGCATTTCGTTTTTATGTCTCCTTAACCTTCTTTAATCTGGGGCAGTTTCTCAGCTTGCCTTGTCTTTTATGACCTTGCCACTTCTTTTTTTTTTTTTAATCTTTTTAAATTTATTTATTTATTTTTTAAGATTTTGTTTACTCATGAGAAAAGGAGGCAGAGACACAGGCAGAGGGAGAAGTAGGCTCCCCATGGAGAGCCCAATACAGGACTCGATTCCAGGACCCTGGGATCATGCTCTGAGCCAAAGGCAGGTGCTCAACCACTGAGCCACCCAGGCGTCCCTGACCTTGCCACTTCTGAAGAGTACTTACTAGTCAAGCATTTTATAGAATGTTCTTCAATTTGGGTTTGTCTGAGGTTTTCTTCTGATTAGGTTGAGGTAATGGATTTTGGACAAGAATACCAGAAGTGATTTTGTGAATCATATCAGGGATGCATGATATCAACATGTCATTACTGGTAATACTGACTTTGATCCCTTGGGTAAGATGGTGAGTGTCTGCTTAGTTTCTGTTTTTCCCTTTGTAATGAATAATTATCTTGAGACTATGGAATTATCCTGTTTCTCATTTTTTTTGCCCATAAATTTTAGCAGCCATTGATGATGCTTTTAGATGACAGTTATTACTATGCTGTTTGCTTATTGTTGATTTTCTATTTCTATCATTCCTTCTACGTTTATTAATTGGAATTCTGTAAAGAAGAATTGTCTCTTATTTATTCAAGTATTTACTTATATCAATATGGATTTGTGTATGTTTTTTTTCTTCCTATGGTTTATAATCCTTTACTATGATTGTTTGTTGCTCAAATTATCTCAGATTTGGCCATTGGGAACTCTCAATTGGTTCTTGTATATACAGGAGTATTTTTTTAATATCTTCATTTTTTATTATAAAGTAATACATGTCTGGGTAGAGGGCACATGGGACTTCTCTGTACTATTTTTGCAACTTCCTGTAAATCTACAATTATTTTAAAAAGAAAGTTAAAAATTAACATATACTCATTTTTTTTTAAATTCAGGAAGTACAGAAAAATATAAAAAATTATTATCTCATTTCCTAGACATAATCTCTGCCTGTGCTCTGTTTTTTTCCCTCTCCAGACTTTTCTTTATCATTTTAAATGGTATTGTAACACAATTATGGCTACTCTGAGACCAACATTCTGGTTTTGTAATAGAGAAAATGCAGGCCAGGGAGATGGGAATTAATAAGACAGTAACACCACCTGCCCTGACTTCGTGTGTCTGCCACCTGCTCTCAGCCCTCCTCATGCTCAGCCTCATGTAATTCCTGCCCCGGATGGTGTGGGGTGAACAATACTAATCAGATGGGGTATTGGAGGGTCTTGAACTATTGAGTCAGGGAGAAAAAGGTATCAATGTTAGCTCATAGAAACAGAAGGAGTTAAAGCTAGTAAATCCAGGAGAATGTACACAGGTCAGGCCAACTCTGCAGAGAGCGGAGAGAGGCAGGGGAGAGGTAGAGATTATTAGAGGGAGAGAAAAGAGAAAAACAGAAAATGTGGAATTTTTACATTCTTGCTACCAGGAAACAGGGCAGCCAAGAACTCAGTGGGTGTTTAACTAAATAGACTTAAAGTTTAGGTCAACGATGGACTTCCCACCTCCACTCTGGGTTGCCCTGACAACCTCCTCCTTCTTGTATTGACATTATTGCAAGAAAGTAGGAAAAAATAGGCAGATGAAGTCATTAGAGGCGGAACCAGTGGTAGTCTGGCTTGTTACATCCTGTGTGCAGGGTGGTCCAGGGAGGAGCTGGGAGGGGCAAAGGGCTCCTGGGCTGGGGCCGCAGGCAGGGGCACGACCATAGTGGGCCCAAATCTATGCACTGGAGGCTTTTACGAAATTCTAGTGAAGCTGGTCAGTGTAAATTAAATCTCAGTGTTTGCATATCCTCATTGCCTCCCTTGCCCTGTTGGAATTAATCAAGAATACTTAGAAGAAAACCCCAGAACCCTGACTCAGGAAATGGCAGCCACTCCCTCTTCCAGCTGGGCTCAGTCACCATATCTACCTGGCTGTTATAGTCCTCTCTTTGTTTCCATCACCCAAGATGGTTGGGACCATCAGAGGGTGTCACCAATAGTTACTACTTCCTTCTCTTTCCAGAGAAGGAAACTGAAGCTGAGACACTAAGCAACTTGCCTAAGTCACAAATCTAAGAAGCATGCTGGATTCAAACCCAGGTCTTGATCAAGTCAAAATATGTGCTTGGTAATCACCTCACTCTGTGATATAGAACAGTGGTTCTTCAACCACAGGTTGTGAAAGAATCCCCTGCAGAGCTTGTTAAAACATGGGGTGCTGGGCCCCACCCCAGAGTTTCTGATTTGGTAGATCTGGAATATTGCTGGAGATTTTGCATTTCTAATAAATTTCCAGATGGTGCTGATGCTACTGATGATCTGGGAACCGCATTTTGAGAAGTGCTTACATAAAGCAAGCCATTTAGTCCTTGAACCTCAAATATGGTCTTTATAGAACAAAGAGTAGGACTGGATTTGCAGTCTTTGATTGTGTCCTGAGGTTTCTACATGTTTCCAGAGGTGCCTTAGCCACAGGGCAGAGATAAGAAGGTTGAAGGAGTTCAAGTCCCCCACTGTTACTTAGGCAAAGTAGCTTTCTTAGATCTCTTTATATACTAGGGTTCTGTGTGAAATTTTATTGGAAAAGAGGTTTCTGCTATTAAACACAAAGCCAAGAGTTTATAAACTAATGAACTAAAAAAAAAAGTTAAAATACTGTTTGTTCCTATTATCTATTTGCTGTGGTTTAAAACAACAATTATTTTAATATGTAATTTTGTGGGTCAGGAATCTAGGCAGACATAACTCATGAAGGTTACTCAGTGGTATGCTTCTGGTGTCCGGACTGGTCTAAAGGGTCCAAGATGGTGTTACTCACATGTCTGGAGCCTTGTGGGGAACGGGCTGGAAGGCTGGGCTCAGTAGTGACTACTGACTGGAACATCTATCTACATGGGGCTGCTCCAGCACTGTGGTCTCATGGTTATTGGACTTCATGGTGGTTTAGGGCCCAGAGCAAGCTCCAAGAGAAAGTAGGAAGCACCAATCTCTTTAAGGCCCAGACCTAGAAGCAGGTATGGTGTTACTTTTCCATCTTCTGTTTCTCAACCAGATCAATGGAGCTCCCCAGATTCCCGGGAAGGGGACATACACCCCACTTCTCAGTGGGCAGAAAGTTCTGTGTCTATCTTTGAAGTGTACCTGAGAAGACACATCCATATCTGAGCCTCATTTAGATGATGAGACCCTGGTCCTCAAGCCAGGGGTGGTAGAGGGATGTGACTTTGGAGGGTATTTTGTACATTTCAGAAATGTAGTTTGAGGGTGGGTTATAATATGTCCTGGAACACCTGCTCCTGAAGTCAGTCATCTTGCTGGAGAAAGTCCAGGCAACCTCATGGAGAAGCCCAGAGAGAGAGAAACCCAGTCCCCCATCTCCACACCAACAGATCTAGCTGAGCAACCAGCCCATAGCCAGCACTAACTCACCTGCTGCATGAGTGAGCCAGTTAGGAAGGTTTCAGCTCCTCCAGCCCCAGGTGGGCTCCTTTGCCGCACTATATGGAGTGACATGATACCAGACTGGTCACTGGGATGGTTAATGTTATGTGTCCACTTGATTGGGTCATGGGTGCCCAGGTAGTTGGCCAAATATTATTTTGTATGCCTCTCTGAAAGTGCTTTTTGGATGAAATCAACAATCAGTAAACTTTCACTAATGTGGATTCCCCCTCCATAATGTGGGGGCCTTGTCCAGTCAGTTGAAAGCCTTGATAGAACAAAGACTGACCCCACCTGAGCAAGAAGAAATTCTGTGAACAGATAGCCTTTGGACTCACTGCAGCTCAGCTTCATGGAACACAAGTGTTTGATGAAAGCTAATAAGTCCTCAGCAATTTAAAAAAAAAAAAATGATTCCGTGGTCAATAATTTTTGGGAAAACCCTTTGTCAGACAATGCTTTTAAAGTCTCTGAATTGCAAAACTTCTCATAATTTGGCATGGATCTTTTGCCGGATGGGAGCCTCGGAAAAGGCTGATCTAGGCTTATTGTGAGCTTCCTGAAAATGAATCTTTATTCTGTTTCGAAAGTGGGTCACCCTGGTCAGTTTCCCTTTTTTTCAGAGGGTCTCCTTGGGTGAAGGGAAAGTGATGCATCACTTTTTCTCTTCCATGAGAGTGGCCCTGTGGGCCCATGAGGGAAGACTATCCAGGGTAAGAGCTGATGCCGCATTTCAACCTTCCCCTAGCTCCTTAGGCTTGCCCTTTCTGCAGGAGAGTTTGGACCACTCCATTTGATATTCTAGAGCAGAACCAATGAATTATTTCTGCCTTTTCTGCTGTCAAAGGATGCTAATGAGATGCTAATTGCAATTTCAGTGCAATTCCTGGAGACTTCTTTTTACTCAGGGCTGCTGGTTCTGCCCCCTACTGGCGATGAGAGATAGGAATGGTCAAAGAGCCAAGGAACTGAAGACTTCCCAGCCAGCTCTTCCAGACGGTGGAAGCCAGAGAACTTCAGAGACTGCTTTTCTGGCCGGGCATCTAACCATCTTCCTACATGTGGTTTTGGGGTTGTGAAGAATGGACATCCAGAAGATTGTTTTACAATTACACAAAGAGGATAGCACTCTAACCACTTCCTCCAGGATGTCTTTCCTGATCTCTCTCTACCCCCTGCATGCTCTCTCCTTCCTCTCCAGGCTGAGAGATGTGTCCCTCCTCTGTGTTCCATAGTCCCCATTCTTACCACCATCATAGATTATGGAAGAGAAGAGTTTCAATTGTCTGTCTCCACCATCAGCCCTGAGCTCCTGAGAATATGCATTTGGTATCTTTTTCCCTTTTGTGCAGGACTGACGATGGTGCTGTATATACAGGATGTTCAGACATTGTTTGGTGGGTTGAATTGAGTTGTTCATTTGTGGTTAGTTCAATTCAGAAGGAAACGTGATTATTTTGATAGGGATTAGTCTTTGCCTTTGGAGCTGCTAAGCATATTTAATGTGTAAGCAAGACTCAGATGGAGAGATGTTAACACTCTTAAAAATCTTTCCCAAGGTACTTTGGCAGTCTCCATTTGACCAACAGTTGACTAATTTCAAATAATTTGAATGTATTTATAAGTAAGTCCAATAGGACCAATTTCTATTTGGCAAAATTCTGTTCATTTATCTTTTTACTATATGGCCTTTGAAGCGTTTTCATTCCATTTTACTTCTTTCTCTCCTTCCTCCATTCCTTTCATCTTATTAAGGTTCTATTATCCAAGCTTCCCACTCATTCAGATGGGGTTTTGCTCCCAAATTTAACAGAATAAGTAGGGATTGGGGAGCACATCAGTGGTCATGTATCTTGTCTTTATCCCTGCATCACTTTTATGTTACAACTGACTGTGTGACACCAGGGCCATCAGTTAGCTCTTTGCTACTCACAAGGCAGGCCGTGGGCTGGCAGCATCAGTATCTCCTGGGAGCCTGTTAGAAATGCAGAATCTCAGGCCCGCCCCAGACTTTCTCATAACTGGGTGAGTCCTATGCACATACATATATGAGAAGCAGAGGTTCAACTAATCCTGTCTCATACCTTGTAGATGCTGTGGGAACTGAACTAAAGAAAAGTATAGAATACATACCTCTTTGCAATTTGTCATCAGCCTGTAGATCTACTGGATGGACACACTAGCCAGCTTGCCTTGCCTGCCCCACCCTGAGCTCCTGGGAGAGGAAGTCCCACATACAGTACCAAGGGCCGCCATTACATTGTGCCAGGAGCTGTGCCAACTGCTTTACGTGCATTCTCTTATTTAAGCCCTACAACAAGTCTATGAGGTAGGTACTGTGCCTGTCCCCTTTAGAGATGAAGAGCCTGGGGATTAGAGAGGTACAACAGTTTGTTTTCTGCCACCCAGTTTGGTATGCAGTACCAGGGTCCTGTAACTGAGGGCTCCTATCATCATCCTCCTCTTTCTGGGGCCAGGGTGGTCCTAATTTAAACAGAACAGTCCAGTTAACTGAGAAATTGCATCTTGGTGATCATCCTCTCTTTTCAACCCTTTGTGTACAGGAAATAGCATTTCCCTACCCTGAGCTGAGGGCTGGGGACAATGTCTCATTGCCTGTCCCATACCTCTTCCCTTCTATATTCCTCTACTCCTCCTCCTCCTCAGTTATCTTCTCTTTCTCCTTTTGATCTTCTGCCTCTCCTTCTGTTCCTTCTCTTCTTTTTATCTTCCTTCTCTTTCTCTTGACAGGCACTTGAACTCAGCTTCTCTTTCTTTCTTTCCTCCTGTCCTCCTTTCACCTTGGGCTTCACATAGAGAATTTGGATGCTGCTGCTGCCACTGACAGTGATGGTGATACTGATGCTGATGGATGATGATGGTGGTGATACTGAGGGTGATGGGTGATGCTTATGGTGATACTGATGGATTGTGATGATGATAGTGATGCTGATGGATTATGGTGATGGTGGATGGTGATGCTGATGAGTGATACTGCTGCTGCTCCTTCTGGTCATGGAGATTTTGTTGTTATTGTTCAGCTGACCAGGATTTTTAGCCCCTCAGCTCCCTTTATTATTTTTATGTTGCACACTGGTAGGAGAGAGGTCATTCAGCAGAAGAACATGAAGTTCTGCTACAAAAGGCAGCCAATATTAGGAAGAGAAAAGGTGATTTGTTTTTGAGATTTAGACACTCTGTAGGTGGAGGGAGGGTCATGAAATTAAAAAAAGGGGGGGGGTTGTTTACAGGGAATGAGGAGGGAGGAGAGAAGAGACTAGAAAGAACGACTCCAGGTGCTTGCTTCTCAGACACATATTCTGGTTGGTCTGAAAGGTGACTAGTAGAAAAAATATAGATATGTTTGGCACCACCTTCTCTACTTGGGGTGTGTTTGTTATCAACCACTGGAAGGCTACTGCCAGTAAGCCCTTCTAGCCATTACAGGACACTGAGGAGCAGTTACATTACTGTTACCATTAATATCAGCCCACCACTTCCCAACCTCCCTTCATGTGCCCAGAGTTTCTTAATTCTTTACAAACATTATCTGTATGCCCCATAAATTGGGCAGAGTAGGAAACTGAGGTCTATGATGTCTCTATTTGTCTGCTGTATAAGTTGGGATGAAAAACACTAATCTAGATCTTAGGGAGTAACATACAACTTGTGTTCTGTGTGTATAAAACTATACTACTGGTCAAGGATGGGAGAAGTATGATCATTGATTTAGTTTATTGTCTACTTAGGAGAAGACATATGCATATAAAGTCAAGACTACTTTACAAGAATATAGAGATGCCAAAAGATGGTGACTAAATGCCAAATTAATGGCAGAGGTGTAGGAACTGTAAGATCTTATTAACATTTATTTATTAAAGTTGCAGATATCATCTACAGATAAGCAAGATACACTTTATGCATTTGCAAATAAATTCACGTTACCTGTAGACCACTCTTAGACAAGCAATAACACATTCTGAATATATTCAGGTCAAATTTAACTCAATACAGCTTTTCCTTGACTTACTGTGGTGTTATTATGTCTTGATAAACCCACCACATGTAGAAAGTACTGCAAATCGAAAATGCATTTAATGCACCTAACCTACTGAACATCACAGTTTAGGCTTGCCTAATTGAAACATTCTCAGAATACTTATATTAGCCTACAGTTGGAAAAAAATCATCCAACACCAAGCCTATTTGTTAATATACTACTGAATATCTCACATAATTTATTGAATAGTGTCTTGAAAATGAAAAACAGAATGATTGTAACTGTATTTATTGATTGTTCACCCTTGTGATCCCGGGACTGACTGGCAGTTGTGCTCTCTGCCCCTGCCCAGCATCATGAGAGAAGGATCAGACCACATAGCACTAGCCTGGGAAAAGATCAAAATTCAAAATTCAAAGTACAGTTTCTCCTGAATGCATATCACTTTCTCACCATTGTAAGTCAAAAAATCATAAGTAGAACCATCGTATGTCGGGGACCATCTGTACTGTTTTATACATTCAGTATTTCTTCAAATAGGATTATCTTTTTCTAGAAGCAATCACAAGGCCTAAGAAGATTTGCAGCAATAGAAAAGATTTTTTTTCTCCCCTGTAATGAACAGATTAAAAGCTTAATCCCAAGCTCTGTTTCTGTGTCCAAGTATAATTGTTGTGTTAGCCACTCCAAATGGGTTTTCTCATAAACACTCAAGAACTATAAGGTATTCAGAGGGAGGACCCCAAATCTAAAAAGTCAACAAATGAGATCACTTTCAGTAGACTTTGTACCCTGGAAGGGATGACAAAAGTGAGTGCTTTTTAATATCAGGCACCTAGGAAAATAATGATTTTACTCCAGACCCTTCAAGGTCAAGATTGCATTGTGGCAACTTTCAGAAGGGCATCTACTCTTATTTTCCCAGTTACTGACCTCTCTGATCCTGGCTCTGCAAAGATTATCATGAGTCTTTTGGCCCATCAATGCTGCTGATTTGACTTTCAGCTCAGTAAGAACTGTTAAAGAATTATCCATGACATTTGTTAAAACAGTGAGGGGCACTTTTCAAATAGACGTAGGGACCACTGCAATGGGGTTTTGCAGTAGGGGAGGGGTATTAGGCCCAGGTCTGGATATAAAATAAGGAAAAGTGGGAAATTATAGCCAAGGAGCAAGGTCTGAGGGGCCAGTGAGTGGGCTGAGATATAATCAAGGAAACTGGCCTCTGCTGGGATGGGAATCCAACATTTACCAAAAGACCCATATGCCAGGCACCATAAGAGGGTTGTTGTACTTAACAGTGACACCATCTCTGCAAGGCAGACGCTATTAATTATCATTGGAGGTAAAAAAAAAAAAAAGCAAGGTAGGTGGTCTGTCCAAGTTCACACAGCCAGTAAGTAATTAAACTGTGATTCTTTATTTTTTAAAAGATATTTTTTTTATTTGAGAGAGAGAGAGAGAGAGAGATAAAGGGACACAGAGGGAGTGGGAGAGGAAGAAGCAGACTCCCTAGGGCTCGGTCCCATGACCCTGAGATCATGATCTGAGCTGAAGGCAGATGCTTAAGCGATCGAGCCACCTAGGTGTCCCTAAACTATGATTCTTCCCTGGATCTGCCTCCCTCTTGAGCTTACTCATTTGGCATCACATCACTGAAGGTGTGTGCAAGATTCAGTTCCTGTCCTCAAGGAGCTTGCACTCTGGTAAAAATATCACCAGGGCACATTCCATGCCACTCCCTCCTGGCCTGAATGGGGTCAGTACTAGACAGGAGATCTCTTTCTTTCCCGTACAATCTTGGCATTTGCCAAGCACTTGTAGTGTGTGTAGGCCAGTTCTTTAAATTCAATAAAAATGACAAAAGCAATAGATCCTGTTTATTGAGTATTTACTCTGTAACTTGGCCAAACACTTTACATAATTTCATTTACAAATTTTTCATCCTCCCAGCAACCTAATAGGTGAGCACAACAATCCTCTTTTACAGGCAGAGCAACTGAGAATCAAGGAGGCTGAGGAAATTGCCCACAACCATTCATCTTGAGAGTGGTAGAGCTGAGCTAAAAGCCAGGCTGCCTCTGCCCAGAGCATGTGCTCTTGATAACTATGATGTCAGAAGAGCTGGGTCACTCCTTTTTGCTTTCCACATGCAGTTAGTTGTTTCACATCATTCACAGTAATTTTGTTCTATAAAGTCACCCGAGCTCTACATTAGCGAATATTGAAGCATTTCTTCTAAGGAAAATACAGGGTTAGGTTCCTGAAAGCCTCTGGTCATAAAGTTTTTGCCAGCTGATCCATTTCTTGTATGTGAGTTTCTGCTTACTGACACCTATTTAATATAGATTGTTGATTCATTAACGTTGAACTTACAGCCCAGAGCCCTGTAACTCATGCCTGAACAAAGATCATCTAACACACATTCTTTCCCCATAAGACACATCGCAGCTTTATTGTGCTTGGAACCGGGACTTCTGTGCTTTTCTTCAGATCCATTTTCAACCGTGAACTCACTAGCAGAAAGCACAAAAATATAAAAAAACATGGCATGTAATATCCTGGAAAAATACTCTGTTTATAGTATAAGAGCCAAAACAACGAGGTAGAGTGGCATCTTGTTAGGTCTCATGGGAACATGCATGGGATGGGGGGGTGGCACTCAAACTTTTCACTCCTCTGTGTATGTCTGTGAATGACCACAAAGGTGCCACAAGTATTGATTTTGGGGTTAACACAGATTTTAGAGAGTAGATGAATTCACAAATATGGAATCTGTGTACTTGCCAGTTTTAAAAGATTGCATTTAAAAGACATACACCGAGTACCCACCGTGTACTGTCCTTAGTGGTAGATAGATGACTAGGAAGTGGTAAAGAGGCCATTGCAACAGTGCAGGTGAGAGAGGAGGGTTGTATTAAGTGCCAGGCGACAGTGGAGGGCTGGGGAAAGCTATTTGAGAGCAGAGGTAACAAAACCTGGAGACGGTTTCCATGTGGAGGGAGGGAGAAGGGTGGGTGACGTCCCTGTCAGTTGGGTAGGCGGGTATAGCAGGATAACTTTTGTTGTGATGAACAGAAAACCCCAGTTGAACTGGCTTCAGCAACTAAGGGGCCTCCCCAGCTCCTGTGCATGGGAAGTTGAAAGGCGATTTAGCTTCAGGCAGGGCTTGATTGAGCAGATCCTTCTGTGGTACCAGGACCCACTTCTTCTGCATCCAGTCTTAGCAGGCTCTCCTAATGTGATTCTGGAATGTTTGAGGCAGCAACTAGCAGCCAAGAAAGAGAATCTTGGTTCTATTTTTTTTTAAGATTTATTTATTTATTTATGAGAGAGAGAGAGAGAGAGAGAGAGAGAGAAGCAGGCTCCATGCCAGGAGCCCAACGTGGGACTCAATCCCGGGACTCCAGGATCGCGCCCTGGGCCAAAGGCAGGCGCTAAACCACTGAGCCACCCAGGGATCCCCGAGAATCTTGGTTCTAATGTTCCCAGCAGAAGGCTTCTGTGCTTCCTTCTGAGAGCTCTGGCTTAGGTCAAGTGCCTGTCTGAACTGTCTCTGTGGTCAGGGGATGGAATGAGCAGATTGATTCAGCCAGACCTCTGACCTGGGGATGAAAGGTCAAGTCCACAAGACTAAATGGCTCAGATTTGGGGTACAGGGGTGGTTTCCTTCAGGGAAGTCTAGAAGCCCTGGTCAGGAAAGAGGGAAGAACAGGTGTTGCTGTGAAGCATAGATGATAAGTCTATCTACACCTTAAGTGATTTGATTATCAGGACTCAGGCATTTTTTTTAATCGTAAAACAATCCATATAGTAGTAAGAATCTTGGGTTTTGCTTTTGTCTCCATAATGGATAACTGAATGCCATTCCCAGAAGACCTGAATCAATGTCTGAAATGTGACAGCTCAGGGAAGAATTTACATGGCTGCCCCAGTGACTTATTTTTGGAAAGATCACAAAAGCATGGAAATAAGTGTCCGGTTGGAATTATTTATGACTTCGGCACTTCTAAGTCACTTCTAGTAAATTTGCCTTACCTTGTGAGGTAAGATAGAGGAATAGTCTTATTTTTACACTGAGGAAAAGAAATGGAGACTCCTAATTCTGGAAATTGCTGACACACAAGCTTTTATATTAGACAAAGAGAATGCAGAGCAAGTGGGAGGGGTAAGGAAATGAACAGAGAGTAGAGAAGGGAAGCCACCACACCCCTTCAAACCAAACACATGGTGATGGGCATTAATTTATTTATTACCAAAAAATCTTCTTGATTTTTTTCTGCATAGAAAGTCATGGAAGCTGAACTATCACGCTTCCTATGGCTACCGTAACAAATTACTACAAACTTGGTGGCTTGACCATCAGTGTCACTGGGTCTAAATCAAGTTGTCAGCACTCCCCTTGGGAGTTTTAGGAGAGGATCTGTTTTCTTCTCTTTCTTTTTTTATTAAAATATTCATGAAACACCATTTGAACCATTTTTAAGTGTATAGTTTAGTGGCATTAAGTATATTCATGTTGTTATGTAGCTACTTACCACCAACTGTCCCCCTGGACATTTTCATCTTCCCAAACTGAAACATTGTGCCTATTAAACAAATTAAATGTCTTCAAGGTTCATCCATGTTGTAGCATGTGTAAGAATTTGCTTCCTTTTCAAGGCTGAATAATATTCCATTATAGGTTAACATCATATTTTACTCCATCCACTCATGACTCAATGGACACTTGGGTTGCTTCCACCTTTTGGCTATTGTGAATAATGCCTCTATGAACATGAGTGTGCAAGTATCTCTTTAAGACTCTGCTTTCAACTCTTCAGGGTATCTCCCAGAAGTGGAGTTGCTGAATCATATGGGAGAATCTATATTCTTGTGTTTTATATCTTCCAGAGCTGACTTATTGCATTCCTTGGCTCAGGGTCCTTCATCTTCTAAACCAGAAGGGTATGGGGGCACCTGGGTGGCTCAGTGGTTGAGCATCTTTGGCTCAGGTCCTGGGATTGAGTCCCGCATCGGGCTCCTTGTGGGGAGCCTGCTTCTCCCTCTGCTTATGTCGCTGCCTCTCTCTCTGTGTCTCTCATGAATAAATCAGTAAAATCTTTTTTTCTTTTTTTTAATTTTTATTTATTTATGATAGTCACACAGAGAGAGAGAGAGAGAGAGGCAGAGACACAGGCAGAGGGAGAAACAGGCTCCATGCACTGGGAGCCCGATGTGGGATTCGATCCCAGGTCTCCAGGATCGCGCCCTGGGCCAAAGGCAGGCGCCAAACCACTGCGCCACCCAGGGATCCCAAAATCTTTTTTTTTTTAATAAATAAACCAAAAGGGTAGCATCTTGCTTTAGGAGTCACATTGCCTCTTCTGTCTCAAACTTCCCTCTGCCTCTCTCTTAGTAGGACAGATATAATGGAATGTAGGGCCCAGCAAGATAATCCAGGATAATCTTTTTAAAAAGATTTTATTTATTCATTCATGAGGAGACACAGACAGAGTCAGAGACACAGGCAGAGAGAGAAGCAGGCTCCATCCTGGGTCTCCAGGATCACGCCTTGGGCTGAAGGCGGTGCTAAACCGCTGAGCCACCTGGGCTGACCAATCCAGAATAATCTTATCTCAAGATTCCTAATTTCATCACATCTGCAAAGTCTCTTTTGCCATATAAGGTGACATTCCTAGGTTCCAGGGATGAGGACCTAGATATCTTTGGGAATCATTATTCAGCCTCCCACACAAGCTAATAGAAATTAGCAAATGAATACAGAAGCTTGTCATAAAAAGAAAGGCCCAGAGAACCACCCCATCCCGAGAGATCATCACAGGATATAGGGACATAGTTTTCTAGATTTCTTTCCACACATATACTAACAAATGTATTTCTTTTATCTCCTTTCCTTTTAAAAAAATAAAAAGTGGGGTAACTTTCTACATGGCCCAGCAACTTGTCTCTTTCATTCAATAATGCATCTTTGCAGCAAGCTTTTTAAGAGTGAAAGGGATTTACTTTCATGCTACTGTCTTCTTTGATGTAAAAATAGCAACTTTCCAGTAAAGCAAATGGCTTTTAGAAAAATTCTATTTGAAATAATCTCCTAGAAAAGTCAATGTTAACTTTAATTCTTAAGAGAGAAGAGAGATTTTGAACCAACATAAGGGTGGAGGCTACTTAGAGTTTAGTATTTTGGATAATTAGAGAAAGGGCGCTCTAGTTATAGATGGATAAAACATGACATACCTGAAGGCTAAATTACTTTAAGTGTAGCATGTTAATATGAGAGTCACTGCATCCATGGTGTCAGTTTTAATTAAGCATCTAAGGGCACCTGGATGCTCAGTGGGTTGAGCGTCTGCCTTTGGTTATGATCTCAGGGTCCTGGGATAGAGCCCTACATCGGACTCCCTGCTTAGTGGGGAGTCTGCTGCTCTCTCTCTGGCTCCCCCTGCTTGTGCTCTGTGTTTGTGTGTGTGTGTGTGTGTGTCAAAAAATATATAAAAATCTTTCAAAAAATTAATCAAGCATCTAGTTTCAGGGGTGGAGAGATCAGAAGACTTGGATTGGAATCCTGGCCTTTCCATCAACTGGCTGTATGACTTTAGGCAAGCTGTATCTAATCTCTGGGCCTCAATGTCCTAATCTTTGAAGTGGGAGGGTTGCAGCGGTAGCTGCCCCAGATCCTCGTGACCTTCCCTTCTGCAATTTGGGAAGGGCACTATTCTAGCAGGCTACAGGTCCGGTGGCAAATCACAAACCTTCCATTAACTTGTTTATGACCTTGAACTTGACAAGTCAGTTCTGTAGGGCCTCGGTTTATTCATCTGTAAAAGGAGCAGGCTGGTCTAGAGTGTTCTCAAGATCCTTTCTAACATTCACATCCTAAGACAGTGAATCTCAAACTTCCATGTGCCTGAAAATCCCCTGGGGATCTTGTTAAAATGGAGAGCTTGATTCAGCAGATTACAGTGTGACTTGAGATTCAACATTTCTAGTAAGTTTTCAGGTGAGGCTGATGGGAGTCTGGAGACCCCACCCTTTGAACAGCCAAGTATTTAGATTTCCCACTGTCCGGAAACTTGGTTAAAGACTTGGAAACGGGCAAAAAAATTCCTGTGTGTCCCTTGGGTGGAGTGCTGGTCTGGTACTTATCTGGTGCTAGCGGTGTATGCACCTTTCCTTATCTTCCATTGTTCAGCATTGTAAGAGTAGAAGTTAAAATGTAGAATATGTATAGTAGTGGACTGACTTGTTTTATAGAAGTACAACTGATGTCAACAATGGAAAAAGATGGCTCTCAAACATTACTTTTTCTTGTCCTTTAGGATCATCAACCAGTTTTGCATAATTACCAAGTTCATTTCAGTATTCCTGATTGCCCACAGATAGTTCTTCAAAATCTCCTTTAAACAGGCTTATTGGGCACCTGGGTGGCTCAGTGGTTGAGCATCTGCCTTCCTGCTCAGGTTGTGATCCAGGGTCCTGGGATTGAGTCCCTGATCCAGCTCCCTACAGGGAGCCTGCTTCTCCCTCTGCCTACGTCTCTGCCTCACTCTGTGTGTCTCTCATGAATAAATAAAATCTTAAAAATAAAATAAACAGGCTTTACCTTTTTAAAAATCATATGCCACTGGTCCTTTACAATTTGTTCGTTGATTCCTTCATTTGTAGCAAGAAACACTAGTGGGGTCAGGTGAGGGGTTGGGTTGTGGGTACATAAACTCCTCCAGGAAAGTGGTTGGTCAGGAATCCTGCTTTCCTGACTCCCAGCCCACTTCCAGGTGAGAAAAGTACACTTTATCCCAAATCACGGCCAGGTAATTCCCTTCACAGGGCTATAAAAATCACAGAATATGATGGAAGAAGATCCTGAACCATCATTAAGGACCCAGAGGTCACAAGACCTACCCAAGGCCAGCAGGCAGTTGTAGGTAAGCTAGGATGCAAATCCTTTTTTTTTTTTTTTAGGATTTTTTTAATAATAAATTTATTTTTTATTGGTGTTCAATTTGCCAACATACAGAATAACACCCAGTGCTCATCTGGTCAAGTGCCCCCCTCAGTGCCCGTCACCCATTCACCCCCACCCCCCGCCCTCCTCCCCTTCCACCACCCCTAGTTCGTTTCCCAGAGTTAGGAGTCTTTATGTTCTGTCTCCCTTTCTGATATTTCCCACACATTCCTTCTCCCTTCCCTTATATTCCCTTTCACTATTATTTATATTCCCCAGATGAATGAGAACATATAATGTTTGTCCTTCTCCGATTGACTTACTTCACTCAGCATAATACCCTCCAGTTCCATACAGTCGAAGCAAATGGTGGGTATTTGTCGTTTCTAATGGCTGAGGAATATTTCATTGTATACATAAACCACATCTTCTTTATCCATTCATCTTTCGATGGACACCGAGGCTCCTTCCACAGTTTGGCTATTGTGGACATTGCTGCTAGAAACATCGGGGTGCAGGTGTCCCGGCGTTTCATTGCATCTGAATCTTTGGGGTAAATCCCCAACAGTGCAATTGCTGGGTCGTAGGGCAGGTCTATTTTTAACTCTTTGAGGAACCTCCACACAGTTTTCCAGGGTGGCTGCACCAGTTCACATTCCCACCAACAGTGTAAGAGGGTTCCCTTTTCTCCGTAGGATGCGAATCCTGACATCAAGACACTCCCAGTGCTCTTTACGCCACCTGCCATCTAGTTTATTCCGGGGCCACCAAACTGGTGTCTTTCACTTGTCTGCAGCAACTGGAATAATCGGACCTGCAAGTAATGGTTTCGGTGACGTCAGAAACCCGGTAGAGGGGCAGCCCGGGTGGCGCAGCGGTTTCGCGCCGCCTTCAGCGCAGGGTGTGATCCTGGAGACTCGGGATCCAGTCCCGCATCGGGCTCCCTGCATGGAGCCTGCTTCTCCCTCTGCCTGTGTCTCTGCCTCTCTCTCTCTCTCTGTCTATCATGAATAAATAAAAATGTTTTTAAAATCTAAAAAATAAAATAAAAGAAAAAAGAAAAGAAAGACACCCGGCAGAGGACTGGGCCGAAGGGCGGGGCTTGCGGCCGGGAGGCGGGGCCCGGGAACGGGGGGCGGAGCCTAGGGCCGCCGCGCAGATGCCCCGCCCACAAGCTGCCGGGCGTCCGCCTCCCGGGCCCCGCCCCCGCCTGTCTGTGTTTGCGCCGGCCGCTACCGATAAAGTTGTTGTTCTGCCAACATGGCGGCGCCCACAGTGACTGTCCGGGCCGTGTTCCCTTAAAAGTGGAACCAGAGGCGTGAGGAGCCGCAGGCCAGGGCCTGTGAGCAGGTAAACCCCGGCCCAAGGCTCAGAGGGACGAGGGACTTCTGGAGGGGAGGCCTCTGCCCCGGCATCTGGAGGCTCCGACTGGCCGAGGGCAGGAAGGGGAGGCGCGGGCTGGGTTAGGTGGCCCCGGAGCCGGGCGTTTCTGACCTAGGAAGCCCCTGAGCCCCGGGTCTTCAGACTCCTGCAGCCACGGGCCCTGAGGATAGCTCTGGGCTCTCCCGTCCCCAGGAGAATGCACCTGGTCACGTAGTTGTGTGCTTAAGTTCCCCTGCCCTAGTTCATCCCCGGATCTTTGCTTCCCTGGGCCGGGGGTCGGACCGTCCAGGGCATCTCCGTGCCCCGAGGTCATTGCCGCCGCGTAGGAAGGCTCGGGAGCCCTCAGAGATGACGTGGGGCCACCTCCTCATCGTCCAAAGACGACCCACGGTTCCCGACTGGAAATCATTGTCTGAGGCGCCACAGGGGATTTAGTCCTTGCAAAAGCCAAAATCTGTATTTTTTGTCACAAAATCTGTTTTCTTTAAGATGCACCTTCCCCGGCCCCTTGCACATTTTCTGGTGGGCGCACGCAAATGCCCTCTCGTTCCTTCTTCCGTGTGTTCAGTCTGTTCGTCCGTCTCCTGCTCTTCCGGTAGGTTTCTCGGCCCATATAGGATTGTCATTTCTGCCCTGTTCTTAGGCCTGTCCCGTCCTGACCACGAGCCACTGCCTCCATCGTTATCAGAAAGCTTAACCTTAAGCCCCAAGAGAAGGTGAGATCAGGACTACTCTGAAGTGCAGTAGTGAGGATTGATGCTTTGGAAGGATGTGGGAGAAAAGACCGGATTCCAAGCATCTAGGCAAGAAAGTGGATGAGACAGAGATAAGGAAGAAAAGGGCCGAGTTGATCCTAAATACAAGACCCGAGCCACACCTTTCACATCGATGGAATGGGCATAATTCTCTAATAAAACGGCTGCATCTGTTGCCAGGAAGAGGCTGGGCCCCTCAGGGCTTTGGTGGTGGAGTGGCCAAGAGCAGGGCCTGGAAAGCAAAGAAAGAGAACAGCACTGAGCATCAGGAAGTTCCTGTCAAGGCAAATTGAACAAGCCTTTTAGAATTTCTAAAAGAAAGTGGGTTTTATTCAACGCCAAGTTAGGACAGCTGCTGGGGTACAGAATCTTCACAAAGAAGACAGTGCTCCTGTGAAGGAACATTTGGTGTGGGGTTATATAAGCTCCAGGGAAGGAACATTTGGTGTAGGGTTGTATACATTTTTTTTTTTTTTTTACATAAAAAGTTGCAAATCATTAGACAAAGGATGTTTCAGAAAGTTGCAGACCTTAGTTTATGCTTCTAGTATATGCAGGACTGTATGACTTTAATCTTATGGGAACCAGGGAGGTTTTCCCATTTTTAAAAATCTTTATGTTTGGAATGCTCCTTTTTGTATTGTTTCATAAACGAAGCAGATATACAACGTGTGCTGACACAGAAAGAGAGCCCATACTTTGCCAAATCATTTTGACCCTGGTAAGTGTGTTAAAGTGTAGCTTCCCTGGGAGCCCAGGAGCAGGGCCCACAAACATTAAAGTTGAAAATTTTTCTTTATTTTATCAGTATCATACTATATGCTGTGTCCCCCTGAGTCTTGAGGATCCCTTAACTTTGGGCGTGAATTTTTCTTGAAGATTCTTGACATGTTACCACATTGCTCCCCAGAGAGGTGGAATCCGTTTATATTCTCACCAGCAGTGTGTAAACATGCCCATTTTTCACTTAACAGATTTTTGCTGATCTGTCAAGCAAAATATTTCATTGTTGTTTTAATTTGCATTTTTTGATCAGTTCTTAAGTTGATGTTTTTCATATGTTTCTTAGACATTTGTATTTCTGTTTCCATTTTTCCTTTGCCCATTTTTTAAATTGGATTTTTAATGTTTCTCTCTCTCTTTTTTTTCTTTTTAAAGATTTTATTTATTTATTCATGGAGAGGGAGACCAAGAGAGAGACAGGGAGATGAGGTAGAGGGAGAAGCAGGCCCCATGCAGGGAGCCTGACATAGGACTCGATCCTGGGACTCCAGGATCACGCCCTGGGCTGAAGGCTGGTGCTAAACCGCTTGAGCCACCCAGGCATCCCCAACGTTTGTCTTTTCATATGTTTCTTTTCATATGTCTCTTTTTCAACGTTTCTCTGTTCATATGTTTCTTTATAGGGTAGGATAATCTTTTGTTATTGCAGTTTTGGCAAAGATTTTGTCTCAGCTTATTGCTTACTTCCTCATTTTGTTCATGGTGTTTTTGTTATACTGACACATCTTCAGAGTCAAATTTATTAATGGTTTGTGAACTCCTCTGTTGCTTTATGCTCAGGACAGAACATCCTGCACCTTGGAAAAATATATTAAATACTTATATTTTTGTCTTGTTTTATGATACTTAAAAAAATTCTTTAATCTGTATGGGATTTACACTGGCTTATGGTTTAGGATGAGGGTCTAATTTAAATTTTTTCCCGTTCATTAAATAATATATCACTTTCTAATCTACTTGTGCTTTTTTCTTTATGAACTTTAAGTTCTTTAAATGCCCAGATCAGTTTCATCTATACCACTGGTTTATGTAAAGGAGAGGTTGTCAGTGAGCCATGTATTATGTAAGCATATTTAGAAAGCTTATTCTCATTGGTAGATAGTCTTGTATGTGTTGTTTACAATTAGTATATAATATGAGGATGTTACAGAGACATTTAGAATTTTCAGTGAAAGAATGACCTCCCTTCATATTGCTCATATTGGTGATCTGTCTGCACTCTGGGTTTTCATGTGTCACAATGGCCAACAAGCAATGAAAGCAAAAACTTGTGAGACTGTGGCTCAGGTTAATTTGTTTTTATGTTTTTTTGTGTCCCATTGTTTCTGTTGGGGAGAATAGTCCCGAACCTTCTCCTATGTGTTCTTAGGGAATGAAGTTCAGGAGAGAAATGGCAGGCATCTCTGTGTGCTCCTTGCTAATTGGGCAGTCTTTGGCTTGTAAAAATAGGAAAATGCTGACTTAGCCAAGGAACCATGAAATCCATGACTCCCGTGGATAGTTCTAATTATGTAGAAACCCAACCCTTAAAAAATAAATACAATTGCCTCAAGTGTACAAAGTGTCTATATATCAGGTTGGTCATATGGACTTGCTGTTATTCAACCATTTCTATATAGTTAACCTTGATATCTATAGTCACATCTACACACTTTAGAATAGCCTAGCCCAGTGGATATGGAGGTTTTCAGGTTTTTGTTTGTTTGTTTGTTTTGTTTGTTTTTTTTTGTCTGTTTCCACCCCCAAAGAGGCAAAAGGTGTTAAATACAGTGAGACTTGGTATATCAAGATCTTTGGCAGACCATCTTGTAAAATGCCAACACTGTGATGCCATTTTATGTGGGTGTGAAACCCACTTGTGCAAGCCTATGATAAACTCTCTTGGCAACATCTGTGACCCAGGACCTGTGTGAAAACAGGCCAAACACTAGTAGCTATGGAAAAATTTTTGGGAGAATCAAACAATTAACACCAGCTTAAAGTGCACGTTCTTCCTTTAGTTCTCTCTTGGTTTTATATCTGTTTTTTTACTGTAGCACTTCTCACGTGGTCTTGTATAAGAAGGCAGAAAGATTAGGCTATTTAGTCATAAGTCTTAAATATTTGATGACCTGTCCCCTCAGCCTTTTAGAAAAACATGAAACTGCTTCCACGAGGTCATTTTTGGAATTCACCTTTGGAGAAAGCCAGTGAAACATTCAAGTTGAGTCTTGAATGGCTGCTGGATGTCCTGGTGGACCCCAACCTATGGGTTGTATTCTAAAAACACCATGGCACTCACCACTATTATACACGTATATTTATTTGTTTGTATTCTTACCTGCTTTTCTTTACTAATGTATAAGTACCACAAAAGAAGAGACTTTATGTTCTCTGCTGTATCTCCACTGCCTAGAACAGTGTGTGGACCTAGTGGCACTCAATACATATTTGGTGAATAATGAATGAAGAACTAAATGAATAAGCAGTCTTATAAATAATAGTTATTTCTTGGCTCAGTTTATGAGTACATGGAACTTACAATATGTATGAAAAATGCAAGTAATTTCTCCAAGTCTCTGCACCTCTGGAAGGCAACATCTGAGCCCCAAGCCAAGCCAACTTGTGGTTGGAACTCCTGAAGCCTGGATGATGGGACGAGAAGTGTGCTGGACAGACCCTGGCCTGGTCTTCAGGAAAGGGAGACTGGGAGCCTGTGGCAGGGGCTGGCCCAGCTGGCAGTCTCCATTTGCTCCTGTAGGAGTTTTGTATCTTTGGCATCTGGAAACACTGACTGCCTTTATATTTTCCATTAAAAAGTTTGTGTTTTGTTCAGTTGATGTTCTCCTATGTTATTTTCAGGAAAGGAAGTCATCAAAAATAAGAGAGCATGTGCATGTTCAGGAGACACCAGACTATGTGGAACAGGAGGACAAACTAGTGAGAGGGTTCTCTGGGCAGCTCCTAAGTGTGCTCTCTGCTCTCTTTATCAAGGCCTTCCACCTTTCTGCACAATGGCTTCTGCCTGCCGGAGACTGGGTTTTTACATCTCTTTTCTGAAAAACCAGCTAGATGGTGGACTAGCTATCATCAGTGTTGGAAGGAGAGTGATTCCGGGATGTGCCAGAGGTATTTACAGTGCCACGGGAGAGTGGACGAAGGAGTACACGCTGCAGACAAGAAAGGATGTTGAGAAATGGTGGCATCAACGAATCAAAGAACAGGCCTCCAAAATTTCCGAAGCTGATGTGAGTATTCTGAGGGCTGAAGTTATCATTTGAAAAGTAAATCAGCCCACTCCATCCTCCTATTGAAAAAGGCCTTCAAAAGATCCCCACTGCCTTAAGTAGGACATAAAAACTCCTTACACTGGCCTGCAAAGCCCCCTGCAGTCTGTTCCCTGCCTCCCCACTCGTGGGCACCTCGCTGGCTTTCCTTCAGCCACAGGGGTCTCCTGGTTGTTCCTCCCACATCCCAGGCCCGGTACTACCCCAGGGCTTTGGATGTGCCATTCCCTCTGCCCGGGTGGCTCTTCCCCAGGTGTTCTCTTGGCACCCTCTTTTACCTCCTCCAGTCCTCTGATGTCACCTCCAAGAGGCCCCCAACCCCCCCTGGTAAACTGCTCTCGTGCCACACACACACACACACAAAAGGGGGTAGAAAAGAGGGGCTAAGGACTTGGACTCCGGGGCCCTATTGCCCAAGGTCAATTAAGTTAAGTGAGTGACCTTGAACCAAGTGGTGGAATCTGTGCTTCAATTTTCTTATCTCCTATAGACCGTGCTAATAATAGTACCCACCTGCTGCCTCAGATGCTTGTGAGTGATTGAATGAGATCAGACAAAGACAGTGCTTAGGGTTTCAGCGTGGTGCATATCCACAGGATCCATGCAGACAGTGCCACACTGGGCATGCTGGAGCTGCATTTACTGGAGAGACTCATCAGGGCTGGAGCCGTAGCAGGGGTTGGGTCCTTCATGGTGCATTGCATGGTGGGGCAGCGCACCAGGATCAGGCAGGGTCAGACGTGAAGCTCCAGGAATGACACCTGGACCCCTCACCTGTGGAGCTTTTAATATTCTGCATATTTTGAGAAGTGCCTGCCTCTCCCCTGGCCATAGACTGTGACCTCCAACCTGGTTCTGCCATCTCAGCATCAAGGTTTGGGACGTGCCAGCCCTTCCCTGGTGTGATCTGGGGCTGGGATCCAGGCTTACAGTGGCAGCTGTATGAGTTAGTGAGTCCTTGACTTCAGCTCTGGATGCATTGGTATTCCCCTTGAATAATTATCTTAAGTATTTTGTTGTACTCCATTTCCGTGGGGTGCCATATTGGAGCAGCGCTCCTTCTCTAGGAGTCCAGCCTGTCGGGGATAGTCTTGGGTATGGTAACCCTTACCTTTTGATACTGGTCAAATTAACAAATGGGAGATGTCATGTGTTACATGAAATGTTGACTCTGATCAGAGCCAAGCACTATAAGATGGTTTACTCTCAAGTTCTGACCATCCTTTTGTAATAGTTACCAAATAATATAGACTTTCTACATTTAACATAACATTAAAGAGATTCAGCCAGAGGCAAGCAGTTGAGTAAATATAACTGCACGAGACTGCTTTTCCCTAGACTTGCCTTTTCCCATCTCCTGATTCTCGTTCTTTTCAGACTCCTGCCTTCTAGGAGATTGATCACTGTGCAGAGTGCTGAGGGCAGTTATTTGTGTTAAAGTGAAGAGGATGGTTTTGGGAATTGGTTAGAAAGAAAATCTGGTATTGAGAGAGGTATAGTGGATAACAAGTGGAATGATAAAAAGGAAGGTTTGAATAGGATGCATGATTGTACATTGAAAGCCTGACGTCTGCCTCAGCAGGACATGAAAAGCCTTCATGTCAACACAACCAGACTCATATAACTAAACGTATTTTGGAAACAAACTAGGGAGCAGTTGAATTCTGAACAAGGAGAGTAAAATTAGCATTTCTTTTTGTCTTTTTTCTTCTTAGTTTAGATTATAATTTAGTGGCTGCCACACATTTTAAAGTTGTAGCTTACTGATTTTTGTGGGATTTCATTCTTAAGTAATTGTTTTTGGTTTTTTCTTAATTTAAATGGATCACAGGGTGCCTGGTAGGTGGCTCAGTCATAAATGAGCCTCTGGTCCTTGGCTTTGGCTCAAGTCATGATCTCAGGGTCATGGGATGATGCCCTGCCTCAGGCTCTACGCTCAGTGTGGAGTCTGCTTGGGATTCTCTCTCCCTCTCCCACTGTCCCTGCCCCCTGTTCGCACACATGTGCATGCACTCTCTAAATAAATAAATTCTTTTAAAAAATTAAATGGATCAAAATAAACTGTGTATCAATAATTGGAGAAGTAGCTAGAGGGATGTGGAGAGTGATCTGCTGGTGGCACCCCCTCTGGGTCTGCACTGGGGAATGATAAGGTGGAGAGGGGGCGATATGCCCAGTCTGGGGCCGGGCCAGTACTATGGGCTTGGCCTCAAGACCTCAGCCTGATTGTGGCACCTCTTTGATCCTCAGATTTCTTTGCATTGTTTTTCTCACAGAATTGTTTTGAGAACCAAGTGAGAAAATGTGGCTGAACACATTTTACTCACTGAAATGTTACATAAATCAAAGATACAAGAGGATAAAAATGTGTGGTATCTTTGTGAGGGACTATGAATACAAGTGGATGTCAGTGGATTTCGAAGCATTTAGAATGGACCTCACTCTGCTAGTAAAGATATTTAAAATCCATCCAGGGACAGCCCCGGTGGCTCAGCGGTTTAGTGCTATCTTCAGCCCGGGGTGTGATCCGAGAGACCCGGGATCGAGTCCCACGCCAGGCTCCATGTGTGGAGCCTGCTTCTCCCTCTGCCTGTGTCTCTGCCTCTCTGTGTGTGTGTGTGTCTCTCATGAGTGAATAAATGAAATCTTTAAAAAAAAAAAAAAACTTTATAAATAAATTTATTTACATAAATAAATAAATAAATAAATGCATCCAGATGAATTTCTAGGAGTTGAATGTCCTGCCGTTATCATCATTATGAAAATAAGTTCCATTTAATGAGCATTTTACAGTATGTCAGGTCCTATCTTTCTATTACCTCATTTAACCCTGAAATAACCCTGGGGAATTTTTGAGAGATGAGAAAACAGAGTCTCAGTGGGAGGTTTGGTAATTTATTGGGATACCTGCCTACCACCTTTTGTTGCCTCACCGTTGATTTACAGTTTCTGAGCCCATAAAGGCAAAGGAATTTGCCCAGTGTTTCACAGTTAGTAACAACGCTAGGGCCAGAGCTGGGACTCTGGGCTCCTTCTCTCTGCCCGTTCCAGCCTCCACCACAGCTCTGGGACATGATCTACAAAGAGGCAAAAGTTATCTTTTCTCCTGACATCAGAAGCTGGCAAAAATAATAGGTCCCACTTATAAAAACCATCCCCTTCCCATCACTTGCAATCTTAATTTCTTTTAAAGGCTTACATTCTTACACTTTTATATAATTACGAGAATTTCCCCTTCAGTCAGATTCCTGCTCTGTTTTACCACAAACAACCATAATTCCTTCTTGCCATCCCCAGAGGATAAAACTCATTTCATTATCACGGAGGAAAATGATTTAATTCACATAGAAAAGCAAAAGGCAGGGACATGAGGGAAGCTGAATACCTCTTCTGCAATAAACAAAAATAGTCATGAATGTGAAAGACTTCTGCTAAGCAGTGCTTTTCTGCATATCTTCTATAAGCTCCATTTTGGAGTTTGGCTTAGTTAGTACGTAATGAATCACTCAATTGTACTATAAATTAAATCTGTTGGACAGACCTGAAGAAAAGAGGTAGTCAGGAAGAGACTGTATATGGAAAATGTTTGGGGTAAGATCAGTTATTAAATAAACATAATATAGAAAGATAAATCACTATAACAGAAAGAAGGTAATAAAAGAAAAATGGGCTAAATGTCAAAACTTAAAATGAAAACCCAGAAATGGTTTATATCAAGGATTTTATTGATTTTTTTTTTTCCCAGATCCTAAAGACCTCTGTGTAATAGCTGTTTTCCCACATCCCCTAAAAATGCCCCAAGAAAAGGCAATAGAGGGATCCCTGGGTGGCGCAGCGGTTTGGCGCCTGCCTTTGGCCCAGGGCGCGATCCTGGAGACCCGGGATCGAATCCCACATCGGGCTCCCTGCATGGAGCCTGCTTCTCCCTCTGCCTGTGTCTCTGCCTCTCTCTCTCTCTCTGTGAGACTATCATAAATAAAAAAAAAATAAAAATAAAAATAAAAAAGAAAAGGCAATAGACCTAATCCATTGTGAGGAGTGAGGAGTGAGGTTCCAATGGTTTGGACAGTTTGCTCCAGATTCTGCACTGAGTGACAGAGTAAAGTCTTGCCCCTTCTTTGAGGGACTGGTTTCCAAGCTGAGAGGATTATATGTCACTTTCCTTCTTAAAGACAGCAAGTCCTGAGTCCCCATTGCCTCCACACCTCAGGGACTGTCTGTCTCCTGAGGTTTTCCTAAGGATCATGGATCTGCAATTTCTGATAAAAGTGTGTGACCAGCGTGCTGCTTTCCATCCATTTATGTAAATCAATTGCACTTGTCACTCCAGCATTATGCGATTTTCTCGTTTGTGTGTTTGCCAGAGTCCTCTGTATTCTCTTTTCCCTTTCTTTCCTTCTGGTAGCTTGACTTACCTCTTGGTAATTTTGGGTTGGGCAGTACAGAGAAAATTCTAGTTTGTTTTGCCCCATATTAGTAGCCCAGTTAAAGGTTTGTTTAACTTCTTTGCTGCAGGAAGTTTAAAGCAAAGGGTCAAATGAGACTTGGAAAGAATCTGATTTCTGGTTTCTTCTGCTTCCCTGATTCTAGTTGGCTGTGTCAATGATCAGTCGTGCAAATACTTAGCAAAAAATATACCACCCCCCTGTACACGAAAGAAGGGTCACGAATATTCTGTTCTGCCTTTGTTTTCATTCCTTTTGGAGAAGCAAAACCTGCAAGTACTCTAGCAGGGCTACAGGAAGGAAGGAAGGACAGAAAGAGAAAAACAGGAGGCAGAAATAAATAAATGAGTGGTAATATCAGAAGGTGCTGACCCTCAGAGACCCAACAAAGCAATTACCTCTTCCTTTCTTCTGAGAGCCCTGCCATGAGAGCATTTAAGGCTGGGTAGCGGGAATGCACCTGTCCCCTGGACAGGATTTGTGTAGCTGGGGAAAATGCCCTTAGGTCCTAAGTACTCTGTGGAGGCTGGGTATTAAACTCCTGCTGGGGGTGGGGGTGAGATGGAATGAGGTAGGGGGGGATGGAGAGGGAGATAATTAAACATAGCCTTGGCCCTTGAATCACAGACCCCTAATTAGCAATCAATTAAATATTACCATGATTCCTTTGGAGGCTTATCCCCTCGGGCAGTGTATAAGCCCAAAGTCAGCAATCTCAGAAGGACTCCCCGCCCTGTGTTCATTCCATTTGGACACACATACTGTTTTTCTGTTTCTCCTGGTGCAGCTGTGTCTTTGGCAGCTGGGAGGTTCTCTAACCCTGGCAGGAGGCTGTCTGTAGATCACCCCTGGGAAACAACAACCTTCTTGCCTCGTTGGCTATGATTTTTCTCATTACTTTCCCCTTTCAACTTTGTCAAAAGATAAGCTCACAATACAGCAGAGAAAGCCAGGGCCCTAAGTGGGGCCTCAGGATCCTGGTCAACTTGTTAAATCCGGGTCTGAATACAGCTACAGGGGATTTAGGAAGGGGCTCCATTTTTAGAGGTGTCACATCTGTGTAATTCAACTATTGTGTCTTTGAATTATATGGATGTATGCATTAGAGCTTCATTTGGAAAAGCATCTAGTTCTTTAAGGCCTAGATAGAAACTGTCTTAAAAGGGAAGCTTTGAAAAGAGGGGGGAAAAGGATTAAAAATATATATATGGGTAATTAGCACTTTGAGGCATTATTTTGGACATTCTTTAGCTTAAACAAGGGCTTTGAAGTTTGGTTTTTGATGTTTTTGTCAGTTTATGGGAGCAGCTTTTTTTTTTTTAAAGGAAACTTTTAAAAAATGTTAAACTTTTAAAAAATAGTGCCAAAATTTTATGTACATATAGGTCTCAGTCAATGCTGGGGAAATAAATGCTCATTGTCATTCTTTGTCATTCTTTCCCAGAAATCAAAGCCCAAGTTTTACGTGCTTTCCATGTTCCCTTATCCTTCTGGCAAGTTGCACATGGGCCATGTGCGTGTGTACACCATCAGTGACACCATTGCACGATTCCAGAAGATGAGAGGGATGCAGGTAAGGAAAGACACCTGCTGGAACACCCGTTCCCCCCCCGCTCTGTCCCACTCAGGGTGGCAAGGATGTTGTAACGTGGTCAAGAAAAATGAAGAGAACCAACTTTAGTTAAAATCAGGACAGCTTGGAAGATAAACATGAAAAGCCTAGTGTGTCCTTGTACAAGTTAAAAGACCTGATAAAGCACTTGGATTAATGGATTAATGGAGCCGTGTGTTTGGTGTTGTGCTAGGGATGGAGGTAGGCCAGGGTGGGGTTAAATGGAGCTACAGATGTTGGTAACACAGGCCGTCTTCCCAGGTGAAGTTCACATGGTCTGGTAGGGGTGAAACATAATAGATAGTCACTGGGTAGGGGAGTGAGTCCAATACTACAAATAGGGATCAAGTGCTGTGAGGAGGGGGAGGTGAGGCCACAAGAGACTTTTCTCTGTCTTTTTGATATTTTCTATCTTCTTTAATGAGCAAGGATTATTTGAGAAAGGAAAAATAAAAATTTTTATAAGAAAAAAAAATCTGGGGTGTAACAACTATGGGGCATTTGGGAAAGGTTCCACTAAAGGGAATTTCTGACCTGGGTTTTGAAGGACAGATGAAATTTACCAGAACAGGAAGAGAAAGCCCCTTCCTTGGCTGTTGTGAGTCCGTCCCCTTCACCACATTTCAGTTACCCCAAAGCTTGCTCTTTACTCTTTAGCAGTGTATCATCTGTAAAACGGGGCGGGAATGGTCACAATACCTTCTTTACTTACAGAGAGGTGAGATAGAGGAGGGCAGTTGAGAGCAGAGACCATTGAAGCAGATGGCCAGGACTTGAATGCCAGCTCTTCACATTTACTAGCTATGTGACATTCCCTCATCTATAAAATGGGGATAAAACCATACCTGACCATTGGCCTGTGATAAAGATCAAAGAGAATGGCTATGAAGCATTTAACACGTACCTGGCACCTAGTACATAACGAGTAAATATTAGCGATCACCAGCGGCTGGCTGGAGCATGTTCACAGCAGCTCCTGAGAGCCCACTGTGCACATCTCTCTCCAGCTCTGTGTTGATCAGTCACCTCAGTAGCTTGAAATCACAACCACAGTGGGAGTATTTACTGGACATCATCCATGGACATCAGCAAAATGCTACAACTCTGGGTTTTTTCCTCCAGGGAGGTATCTGTTAAACATTTCCTGGCTCTCCCACTGGCTGTTGCTGTGATTAACCTGCCGGGTCCTATACAAATGACATCTGCCACCTCGTAGTTCATTCTAAAGATTTTTTCTTAGAGAACTAGGTGCATCTGTTGTCACAATTGGTTTGAAAATTTGTGCTGCACTGACATTGGCAAGAAGTATTCCTAAAAAGGAAGGCAAGTTATAATGGCTCTTTGTCACTTGAAGAGTTAATAACTTTATACTACCAAATGTGGAGATTTGTGTTCTACTTTAATAGTCAAAGGTATTTGTCTTCCTGGTTTATGTCAGATATTATTTCCCCCAGACATTGTTTTCCATCACTGCTGCTATGTTTATTAGAAAGAGACGGTGCAGAGTGAATTGGCTCTTTGCCTGAAGTATAATTCTTTGTCTTACTGTGATTCTTCAACTGGATTTATCTTGTTGTTTTTTACTTACACCAACTTATTTTGGACAATTAGTGAGTATAGGCAAATTGCCGAAGATCAGGCTTTTATAGCAAAATTGTACATTTATGAAAGGGTGCAGGTGGTTGAGGGGGTGTAGGTGGGATTCCAATTGCCTTGGATGGGATGAGATGTTCCAGAGGAAGCTCAAGGAAGAGCTCCAGGCCCAGAGCTATTCAGGCCCAAGAGACAAAATGGAGACCCCTATAGTAACTGAAGCCTAAGGTCAGGCTGGACCTAACAGGTGGAAAACCTAGATTTGAACAACAGTCTGCCACCTTCTTGCTGAGGGACCCTGTACAAGTCATTTCATGGCTATGAATCCCCACTTTCCTCATCTTTATTTTTTTTTTAATTTTATTTATTTATTTATTTATTTATTTATTTATTTATTTATTTATTTATTTATGATAGTCTAACAGAGAGAGAGAGAGAGAGAGGTAGAGACACAGGCAGAGACACAGGCAGAGGGAGAAGCAGGCTCCATGCACCGGGAGCCCGATGTGGGATTCGATCCCGGGTCTCCAGGATCGCGCCCTGGGGCAAAGGCAGGCGCCAAACCGCTGCGCCACCCAGGGATCCCTCATCTTTAAAATAGGGAAAACAGTAATTCTTGCCTCATGGGATTGTTGTGTGAGTTAAATGAGATAGTACATGTGTCTGGCAAAATAATAATCCCTTAATAAGTGATAGCTGCAATTATTATTTACATTGATTTGATTTATTTTGGAGGTCAGCCACCACCACTTAATAAATGAACCTTGCTCTCTTCACCCTGGTGCATGCCGCATAGAGTTACCTCCTCAGAAGCAGCTTAACTATAAAACATTGCCTACAATTTGTATTACCCATCCTATGACTTGGTGGGTGCCTAAAGCTATTCTTTGTTATTTAGTTTACAGTGACTGAGTTTGTGTGATTAATAGGCACCTAGGGTTTGCCTTGTTTCTAAGTTTCAGTACTGTTTAAAATGATAAACTATCTTTTTTGGGGTATCCTCCAGGTTCTGCTGAAATTAATTTCTAGTTAATTTTCATAAGCCATACTTAAGTCAGATCATTTCATCTATAACTCCCAAATTTGGTGAAATCTTGTCCAGCTATTTTTTAAGTGATACGGTAAGAGAGAAACAAACCTCAGTGTAATTGTCAACAATATGAGCGCCTATTGAGTTTGCTGCTGTTGTTTTTTTTCTTTTTCTTGTCTTTTTTTTTTTTTTTAATTAGGTTAAGTATTTTTTTTAAGGTTTTTATTTATTTATTCATGAGAGATACAGAGAGAGAGGCAGAGACACAGGCAGAGGGAGAAGCAGGCTCCATGCAGGGAGCCCGATGTGGGACTCAATCCCGGGTCTCCAGGATCATGCCTGGGCTGAAGGCAGGCACCAAACCGCTGAGCCACCCAGGGATCCCTGTTTTGTTTTGTTTTTTTTATTTTTAAATGTTATTTATTTGACAGAGAGAGAGAGAGCAAGCACAGGTAGGCAGAGAAGCAAGCAAAGGGAGAGGGAGAAGTAGGCTCCCTCCTGAGCAGAGAGCCTGATGCAGTACTCAGCCCCAGGACTCAGGGATCATGACCTGAGCTGAAGGCAGACACTAAACTGACTGAGCTACCCAAGTGCCCCGTTTGTTTTAAAATCCATTCCCAATGTCAGGACTGGTCCCTGAGATGGAGCAGGATTGGATTCAAGTCAAGTTCAATGTTTCTCACTCTAGGAAGAAAGGAATGTCTAACTTGGAATAATAACAGAGTCTAATGTGTATTATTCATTCAATAAATAATAGCTGAGTATCAGCTTTGTTCTGAACACTGGGATTTCTATTGTATTAAATATAAATATCAGAGTTTTAGTATCAAAATCAGTCAATAGGCCAAAGAAAAATTCAGCAAGCTTTGCCTTTTTCTAGAACCTGTTAATTTGTTGATTGGTTTGCTTTACTCTTGAGTAGAAATACATGAAATAACTCTTAAGTCACACGAAGAACAGCATGGGAAATAAAAAGTGGAGTGACCCATGAGGCGGTTCTGCTCTCTTCAAGGCTACCAGTGACCTCCCTGGATGTGCCTCTGTCCTTGTCTTTCCCAACCTCAGCAACATGAAATATGGTAGACTGTTTTCTTCTCCTTAAAACACCCTGACCTCATGGAGACCCTGTTCTCCAGGTGCTTCTGTATTTTGGCTTCTCCCTCCCAGGTTACTCCACAGACTTTTCCTAGTCCACTCCTATCTTTGCATTCTCTTTATCAGGTTGAAAAAGTTACTCTTTATTCTTACTTTGCTGAGAGTTTTTCTTATGAATCGGGGTTGATTTTTGTGAAATAACCTTTCTGTATCTATTGAGATGAAGTTAAGTTTTTATCTTTTATTCTGTTAATGGGATGTGTTCTGTTGATTGATTCTTTAAAAAATTTTAAATCAGCCTTGTGTTCCTGGGACCAATTCTATTTGGTCATAATATATTTTTTTAATGCATAGATTGTTGTATACAATTTGTTAATCTCCCCATGTGTGTGAGAGATACTGCTCTGAAATTTTCTTTTCTTAAATGTCTTTGTCTGGTTTTGCCATCAGGGGGATACTGGCCTCATAAAACAAACTAGAAGGTGTTCCCTTCTTCTTATTTTCTGAAAGTGTTGTGTATTATTGATGTTATTCTTTCTTATTGTCTAATACCGTTCACCAGGGATAGTGATGCCATTTTCTTTGTGGGAAGTTTTAAAATGACAGATTCTATCTCCTTAATGCTGTAGGGCTATTTAGATCTTCTGTTTTCTTCTGTGTCAATTTTAAGTTGTGTTTTTCAAGGAATTTCTCTACCTTACCTCCAGTTCTGTTCTGCTCTGCCTTCCCTAATTTTTATTTTTCCTTTGTTCACTTTTCCTGGGTAATCTCATTTATCCCCTTTAGTTTAAACAGGATACTGAAAAAAAAATATGGAACATTTCCAACAGAGAATTTCAGAGAGCATTATCACAGATACCCAAATCCATGTCCTGATAGAAGATGCCAGCATGTAATCCTGTTAGCCTCAGTGCTTCTGTTTCTTTTTTTCCTTTTTTATGTTGTGGATACAGTTGTTCCTCTCCACAATTGGATTCCAATCCGTGAAGTCAAAGTAACTACTATTCAGGAGTTAGTGTATATATCCTTTGCCTTCGGGATCCCTGGGTGGCGCAGCGGTTTGGCGCCTGCCTTTAGCCCAGGGCGCGATCCTGGAGACCGGGGATCGAATCCCACATCGGGCCCCCGGTGCATGGAGCCTGCTTCTCCCTCTGCCTGTGTCTCTGCCTCTCTCTCTCTCTCTCTCTGTGATTATCATAAATAAATAAAAATTAAAAAATAATCATAATAAATAAAAAAAATAAAAATAAATATCCTTTGCCTTCATGCTTTCACTGTTATCTATTGTTTAGGGATACATACACACTTATATGCAGTAATGTGTTTTTAATTTTATATAAAAGATCTTAATTTAATATTCTGCATATTTTTTCACTCAGTATTTTGTATCAAGGATTATCCTATGTCTCTATAGTTATTCCATCCATTATAAGTGCTGCACAATTATGACAATAGTTAATTATCCATTTTCACATGGATAGAGTTTTAGGTTGTTTCGTATTTTTACTCCAGATGAACGTCCTTGTACCTGACTAGTTAGCCTGTCGGAGAAGTGGCATTACTGGGTCATAGAGTGTACATAGCTCAGCATTATTTTAAATCTTTCTAAATTCCTTTCCAAACTGTTGAGACCAATTATTACTCCCACCAGCAATGAATGACGTTTGTAACTGCCCTACATCCTTGATAACACTTAGTAAGGTTAGACTTTTTAGTCTGTGCTAATTTGTCATATGGGAAATAGCATCTAATTGTGTTTTTAATTTACATTTTCCTGAGTACTATCCTAGTGAAGCTGAGATATTTTCATATGTTTATTGCCTATTTAATTTTCCTTTTCTCTGTTTGCCTTGCTCATATTATTTGCCAAGTTCCTCTTTGGTTGTTTATATTTTTCATGTTGCTCTGTAGAATTCTTTATATCGTCTGGATTATTCACTCTGTGTTGGTTAAATGCAATGCAAATGTCTTCTCCCGGTCTCTGGTTTGTTTTTGTATGTTGTGAACCCAGCCAGACCACAGATTGTAATTTGGGTTTGAGAACGGGTGAGAATGATGATTTGGGAAGTTCAAGATTGCTTGTACTGGGCAGCCCCGGTGGCGCAGTGGTTTAGCGCCGCCTGCAGCCTGGGGTGTGATCTTGGAGACCCGGGATCGAGTCCCACATCGGGCTTCCTGCATGGAGCCTGCTTCTCCCTCTGTCTGTGTCTCTGCCTCTCTCTTCGCTCTCTCTGAATGAATGAATAAATAAATCTTTAAAAAAAAAAAAAAAAGATTGCTTGTACTTTGGTTTCCTCCTATAATGGTAAACAAGTTGTACAAAGGAGAGAAATGAGAAAAGAGTGCAACTGGATCATTATGGCCCTCCATCCTCCATGCTGTCATTCCTTTATGGAGATAGGCCTAAAAGCCATGACAATCACAGCTTTCCTGGGAAAAGCTGACATCACAAACAGCTGACCAGGCCATGGATATGCATGCCGATACAGAGTTTATAAGTGGAGAGTTAGGTGATTTGGGGGTGATGAATTGATCAGAAATAGGGGCTTTAGTCAATGCCAATGATAAGTCCTGCCCAGCCCACCTCACAGATTTGTGGCAAGGTTCTTATGAGGCAGTGAGAAAAACTGTAATGCAATTTCCCGTGTAACCCAACTGATAGTAGCAAAAATAAGGTAGTCCTGACGTTTGGATGGTTAAGCAGGGGCCTCTTGGAGCCAGAGATCAGTTATTCTCTCTCAAGAGTCAGAAAAGACTGCCCTGCCAATTGGCTTCTTCTTAAACTCAACAGTGTCTGATGACGTATTTAAAGCTTAGCATATATGGTGATTTTGTTGTGTTTTTGTATGTTGTATGCACAGGGGATTTGAAAATAAAATGACCCACCTGGCTGGTCTTCTTGGCACCCTCTGGATCAAAAGCAGGGTGATGACAGCATCAAGGTGCCCAGTCCCTCTCCCAGGGTTGGGCTTGGACTCATTTGTCTCAGGCCAGAAGCCTCCGCACACTGCCCAAGTCAGGTTTTCTGCTTGAGCCTTTTTGCTAGTCACTGTGGAGGAGGAAGTAATTGAGGCTCTGTGTCTTGCTGCTGCATGATCATAATGTGATTACCCCCAAATATCAGGAAGCGGAGGGAGTTCTTAGCAAGTGAATGATAACAAATGTTTCATCAATTTTCAGCCTGCCAGCCAGTCAACAAGTGTATATGAAGTATCCAGAAGGTGCATAGCAGGACATTTAGTTTTCAAATTTTTGACTCTCTGCAGCTTCTAAAAGTGGAGAGTGGATTTCCAGGGCTTATCCTCTCCGATTTAATTTGAAGGGAGGAATGAATTGCTGGTCCAGTGTCTTGATTAGAAACTGGCTGATTTATCTGCTTGTCACATCTCTCCACCTTCCCAGAGGAGGTCTTCTGGTTTGGGTCTAGGTATTGTCATTCGGGTTTTTTACTCTGAAGTCCTCGCTTGAGGACTTTGAGCCTCAGTCTATAATAATGATGGGTTATTACACTTGCTAAACAAAATTAAATGTTGTGCTTCTCATTTCTTGGAAATAAAGTGTTGAATCTACTCCAGAGAAACCATGACATTCTCTGAAAATAGCAATTTTTTGAGAAACAGTAACCATGGTTGCTCTCAGCTCGAAGCTGAATTGGTTTCAATTGGTTTCAACTATAAAGTTTTGTTTTATGATGAAAAGGGGAGAAAGCTGGTCATTCCTAGGGAATAGGTTGGTAACCTATTCTGTAGTAACAGCTGTGTTCTTCCTCTTGCCATCAGGAAGGCAGATGATCAGCTGCCCCAGCTTCCTTCCTTTTTACCTTAAAAGTTTTCTTACCTCTACTTGATCTTACTTCCTGTGTTGGAGGAAGAACTGTATCTTTGCCTGTTCTTTTTTTCTTTCTTAAAAAATGTCTTTTTGGGATCCCTGGGTGGCGCAGTGGTTTGGCGCCTGCCTTTGGCCCGGGGCGCGATCCTGGAGACCCGGGATCAAATCCCATATCAGGCTCCTGGTGCATGGAGCCTGCTTCTCCCTCTGCCTGTGTCTCTGCGCCTCTCTCTTTCTCTCTCTCTCTCTGTGTGACTATCATAAATAAATAAAAATTAAAAAAAAAAAAAATGTCTTTTTAAATTGCACATAACATCCCATATTCTTCCCTTTAAAAAGAAGAAATATGAGATCCTTAGTGGCTCAGTGGTTGAGCGTCTGCCTTTGGCTCAGGGTGTGATCCCGGGGTTCTGGGATCAAGTCCCACATCAGGCTCCCCATAGGGAGCCTGCTTCTCCCTCTGCCTATGTCTCTGCCTCTCTCTCTGTGTCTCTCATGAATAAATAAATAAAATCTTTTTTAAAAAAGAAGAAGAAATATGACATAGATGAGGCTAGAGTCTCCTTTGCCTACCCCCTCCAGGACCAGGCCCTTCTGGGCAGTGACCCCTGGCACGTTCCGGTGTATATCCCTTCAGAACCTCATCTGCATGTTGTCCTATGTAACCGTGCTCTCTCCTATATCTTTTTTTTATAGTCTACTTGCCATCCACCCTGCCTGCCAACCCTGAGATGTCCACAGCTCAACTCGCGAGGCAGCAGAAGGCCCTGTCAGGGTGAGCCCTGGGCACGTGATTCTGTCCACACCAGAGACTGGCCTAGTCCCAGCTCCCAGGCCTTACCTTCTGCCCAATCTTGGTTTTAGTTGCCAGGCTTCTGATTCCTTTGTTTGCCCTTTGACAGTGGCTGGCCTTGACTCCCCTTTGACATCTCAAATTGTGGTAGGTTTGAGGTTCCTGGGCTGGCCCTTGGCCCGTTGGCTGTCAGCTCCACCCACTGCTTTGCTCTGACCCCTACAGAGCAGAAGCACAGACCCCTGCAGACCACGTTTCCCAAGCCCTAGTGGCAGCTGGCCTCCAGCTGGTTTTGGACAAGAAGAAATTCTGGCAAGCCTGGCGTGCAGGAGGAAAGGAGAAGCTGGAGAATTTCCCTCTGTCTGCCCTGGTCAGCATCTTCTTCAGGAATCCAGTTCCGTCTGGGCAGACCCCTGTATTTCAGTTTCATGACCTCAGGTGTGGAGCTCTGTTACTTCTGCTTCCCACTTAATTCCTCCTTCAGTCTAGGGGTGGTGGCGGGGTTCTCCCGCTCTTCTGGATTTGGGGGTTGTTCCACTGTCCCTCTCAGCTTCTCACTTAATTTTAAATGTGTAAAAGAGTGTTAGAAGAGCAGCTGGAAGTGATGGTTTTTCACACACTGGAAATTTAATTTAATAGATTTCCAAGTTAAAGCTACTAAGACTTTTTTTTATGATTCCTTTTCTACAGAAAGCACTCATGTCCAAGAAGTGTTAATGCCTAGGGAATTGAGAGGGATTGGGTAGCCCTAGCTGTAAAGGTTAAACCAAGTTAGGGTGATAGGAAGAAAGGAGGAGGAATTTGAGAACTAAAAAGGAGAGTTTGAATTCCTTCCAGTGAATGTTTTGGATAGTCTTGGCCACAGGAAATCACAGGCAAGAAGGCAGGCATCCTGGGTCTACATTGGAGGTATTCCATGTGGACGATGTCTAAGAGACCAAGTGGTAAAGGAGGCTGGCAAAAGAAGCACGTGACGTGGTATCTTTACTATCAAGGGGCTGTGACAGTTTGTTCAGCAAATAGAATTTGTTGCCTCGGAGAAAGGGACAGGCTTTGGTATTTTCATGATCCTGTTACAGGCTTTACTGGGTTCCTGCTTGACAGTGGTGAATCCTCTCCTAGCACTAGAGTGAGTTCTGCACTTGGTCCCGGAGGCTCTGGAAACCCAGGTAGAGGAATGATGGGACCCCTCTCCTGTTCCATAGAAATTGGCTCACGGGAACATTTATTCCAGTGACTTGGCCCATAGTGGAGAGAACTCTTCTGACTTCAGGATGCAAAGAGGCCTTCCCACAGTATGTATTCTAGGGCAGGCGTTTGCTTTTTTGTCGATTTTTGGTAAGAATGGAATATTAAGAAGCTTTAAGATTTTCTAACTTGATTTTCATAGACAGCTTGGGAACATAACATGTGGGCTAAGAATATCTTTTCATGTGAATTTCATCTGAAAACAAAAATAGAAAAATATTACGTAAATCCAGACCGGTTTTTGTGACGGCCTCTGTATTGACTTTATTTAAAAACATGGACAGCATCTAACAGAATGTTGATAGGCAGGAGCATTGAACCAGTGTTATTTTGGCACTTCCAACAAAGAAACCAAGGGTAATTAAGTTTTCCCCTTTCTCCTGGAGCAGTTACACAACAGTTACATTTTTCCTCCAGTGAAGCAGCCCCAGGAGAATTAAAGCACAACTGGAAATCACACTTGCTCTTGTATAGTCCATGGAAGTAGTGCAGAACTTTCTAATAATCCAGCACAAATCTCCAACATGTGATTGATTGGTTGATTGAATTTTTTTTTTAATTTTTTTTATTTTTTAGCTTTTGGAAATTAAAGAAAAAGAGAAAAAATTATGAAGCTTAATAGTTAATACAAGGGAATGTTTCTCATCTATGGATTAAGCAATGCTGAAGAGACAGCTGTCTCCTGAAACATGTTTGTTTTGCTCAGGATTCTTGGCTACCAGAGACTGCAGCCCCCAGCTCAGACCAGCTTAAGCCACAAGTGGGGTGGGGGGGAGTGTTTGTTTTTATAGACTCTGGTGTAGTTCACAGAATCAGAGGTAGTGTCAGAAGCCCTTGGGGACCGGGACAGGTCCTGGAACCATGTGGGTATCCCCAGTCTTTGTCCCCATACCAGCTCTGTTTTCTTAGATACCTCTACCAGGTGGAGGGTGAGGTCACCCAGAGTCCCCGTCTCATCTCCTTGTTCCTCTGGGCCAAGGAGAAATGAGTAAAGTGAGTGTGTTGTCCTTTTTCTGATCTTTGTTGCCTCCCACCTCCACCCCTACCCCCACCCCCTGCAGACAACAGACAAGCCCAGAAAAGCAGCATTCAAGCATGTGTAACCAGAGGGGTGGGTTTTGTGATTGGCAGCCCCCAGCAAGACTGTGTGAAGTTGGAGGAAGAGCAGTTTCCTGAAGGGGAGGGACACCATCTGGAAGGATGAAGCATTTTGGGTCTGTCCCATTTATTTTATTTATTTATTTATTTTTAAATTTTTTTTTTTTTTACTTATTTATGTTTTAAGATTTTATTCATTTATTCATGAGAGACACACAGAGAGAGGCAGAGACACAGGCAGAGGGAGAAGCAGGCTCCATGCAGGGAGCCCAATGTGGGACTCGATCCCTGGACCCTGGGATCACGCCCTGAGCTAAAGGCAGACACTCAACCGCTGAGCCACCCAGGCGTCCTGGGTCTGTCCCATTTAGCAGGAGGAAGAGAGATCTTGGATCTGAAAGATCAACTGGATTGGGTTGTATCTGGTCAAGTTCCTAAAACTACAAACAGCAGATATACCTGGGGAATGTTAGGATGTTTTAAAAGGCCACACACAAGCACATAGGTGTACACACACATACACTTACATCGTTTGTACAGATGTCCATGATATGTTAAATGAAAAAAAAAAAGCAGATCATAAAATAGCGTATAACAGGTTGTTTCCAAAATAAACCAGCCAGCTCCTATGTATATGTACATATGTTTGTATATCTGTGCTTGAGTGAGAAGAAAGATGTAGAGGGATACAGAGGCTGGTGTTACCAGTTAAGTCAAAGAGCTGAGAATGGGGGTTGGCGCCAGGGGGGAGAGTCAGCTTTGCTTTTATGTATCACGTACTGTGTTGTTTCATGTGTTAAAGTAAGCTCGTATTTTGTCTGGACTTTGAGAAACATCCTGTAAAGGAGAAAGGAAGGACCCTATTCTCACTGAACTCAGGAGGTGTACAGATGCAGGGCTGAACGTGGGAATCATGTCATCTTTGCCTGGACATCCAAGGCTTCCCAGCCTCCCCTGTGGCAGTAGCCAGCTGGAGCACTCCACAGTGCTGTTTGTTCACCAGGCCTATATCTCTTCTGGAAAGCAGATCTGAGTGGGTCAGACTCACCACCACCCCTACTATGGCCAGATCTACTAGGCAGTGTGTCCTTGCCCAGGACAGAGGCAGGGCTCTTCCCACCCAGGGTTCCCGGTGGCTGCCTTCTCTCCCGGGCTACCCCTGCTTTGGCCAGCTGTGGCAGGAACAGCTGGACTACTTTGAAGTGGAGCATCTGATAGGAGTCACTAATTATGCAGGACAGAACCACTGGGCCTCTTTTATGGAAAAGAAGGCCAAGTAGATGACTGGCCCTTTGAAGCTCATGGTCCATTCGGTTTGGTTAAGAACTTCCAACACCTGGCACCAATGTGCTGCAGACAGTTGTCATGAATAACTCACGTTCAGGAAGCTAAAGGGGTAAGGATGCGTGTGAGGTCAAGACGTCTGCCTCCCTGCTGTCAGATGGCCTCCGTAATACCTCTGGCCAGTGACACCACTGAAATATTGTGGGGGAACCAGTGATGTGCCGTGTTGTGGGTGCTGCCTACCAGGGTAGCAGATGACAGTGGCTGCCACAGTAGCCCACGCCCCCAGGTCTCATGTGCCTCTGAGTATTCGTCATTATCCCAAGGAAATGCAGCTTGTGTGTGAACAAGCTCAGGCTGTCTATATGATTACAAACAAGGCTGTCCCTTGGTGCCACAGTATGTGTTTCAAGCCATTGTTCCCATTCGTGTAAAATAGGTTGACAGGAGCTGCCAACTGAACTGTAACTGTTGTCCATTTGCAGAATGAATGCCTTACTGGCACATCCTGGCTGAAGGTAATTGCTACTGCTGTGATGTGGCTAGGCTGCTCACTCTTGCGAGGCCCTTGTTGCTTAAACTGTCCAATTAAAGGGGTTAGGCCTGGATGACATATCAAAGCCTTTTGAGCTCTAAGATTTTAGGCTGCTTCTTCAGGGAATGGGAACGTCTTACAGGAAGTGATTTGAAGTGCCTGTTGCACTCTTGAAAGGTGGCTAGCATGACTGAGGAACTGAATTTTTTATTTTAATTTAAGTTTAAATTTATATAATCACATGTGGCCAGTGGCTACCGTTTTGGATGGCCCAGCTCCTCAACTGGAAGAAAGTACTATGAGGTGAGCATTTTAAATGCCTGTGCATTTTTACATGTACATATTATTGAAATTTTTTAAAAACTGTAATTTTAGATAAACGATTTGGTTTCATTATAGATAATACAGCCAAGAGGAAGAAAGTAAAGAGTAGTCATGAAGATGAGTCTACTCAGAGATAACTGCTATGGGCACCTTGGTGTGTAACGTTCTATATGCTCTCCTCTCCATTTGTCATGGTAGTCAGCTGGCTTTCAGAAGCATAGTCTGGAGTCGTCCAGAAGGGGATATGACATGTTGGTAGGAGAGAATGCCTGTTTATGACCCAGAAGAATATGGATAGAGGTGTTAGCAATCTGCCATGGCTGATGTTTCTCTTCCGGGTGCTAGGTCATCAACCCCATGGGATGGGATGCATTTGGACTGCCTGCTGAAAATGCAGCGATTGAGAGGAATCTACATCCAGAAAGTTGGACGCAAAGGTATGTATTTACAGGCGTCTTCAAATACTTCCATACAGAAACCTTAAAAAAATGTTTTACTCTGTGCCTGAGAAACAGATAGTGAAGCAAACAAAACATTGCTGTCTGCCAAGCGATGAGCAGGATTATGTATATTGGCGTTTGTCTTTTAGCTTGCTGTATTCTTAACTGAGAAGTCCCAGAGAAGGTTCTGGGTATTCATTCGGAATGTGTTCATTTTGATGCTTTGTTGTTATAAAGTTATTCTTCCCCTGGGTATTTGCATTTGGAAGGGAAAAGAAGGACAGGGTTGCATTTGTTAAATTTCTATAGTGTTTCTCATCCGCTTGACCACAATGTGGGCTATATCCAAATTCCACATTGTAATTTTCTCGGAAAATTCTGTTAATGTTTGCCTTCACCATTCTAGAACAATGGAAACTTAGACATTCAATGTAGAAATATATGGCCAGTGTATTTTGAATATGGCCTTCTCCAAGGGGGACACATCCCCAATTCCACCTGTGCCTCAGGCTTCCATGTACATGTGGGCCAGCAGTGCCCATCTCTCACACCAGAACCCAGCGGAATGTTCTGGGCTCACTCTGCCAGCCTCTTTCACAAAGATCTGGGGGCCTTTCCCCACTCCATGCCTCAAGAGATCTAGAAGGGCAATTCCAGGGCCTATCTCAATTGTCTTTGACCTCCCTTTGCTTTATTTTGCCCGAGGCTACTTTGTAGAATCATCCATTGTACCATTCACTTCCCTTTTTTTCTCCTAACCCCTAGTTACCACTTTCTCAGTTATGGTTAATTTTCGATTACATGGGAGTAATGAAAAAAGACAGAAAAGATATTCAAATAAAGTGGACCAAAGATGGCACAAAATTGATGTAAAGCTAGATGGGGGATTAGCAAACTAGGCCCCATGGGCCATATTCGGCCCTGCCTGATTTTGTAAATAAAGGTTTATTGGAACACAGTCATACCCATTTGTTTACATATTGCCCATGGCTGCTTTCATGATACAGGGGCAGAGTCGAGTAGCTGTGATAAACCATATGGCTCACAAAGCTGAAAACATTTACCATCTGGCCCTTTGCAGAAGTTTGCCAACCCCTCCACAGAAAAAATAGTGGTTAAGAAGATGGCCCCTGAATCAGGCCACCTTAGTGCAAATCCTGCTTTCTTGGTAGCTAATCACCTTGAGGAAACTACTTAACGTCTCTGTGCTTCAGTTTATTTGTCCGTAAAAGAGGGATAGTCCATCTTAGTTGGCTGCTATAACACAAATGCCATAGTCTGGGTAGCTTATAAACAACAAACATTTCTTTCTCATAGTTCTAGAGCCTGGGAAGTCCAAGACCAAGGCACCTGCAGATTTGGTATCTGGAGAGGAGCCCCTTCCTGGTTCACAGGTGGCCATCTTCTCTGTGTCCCTACATGGCAGAGGGGCAGGGAAGCTCTCTGGAGTCTCTTTCATAAAGGCACTGCTCCCATTCAAGAGGGCTTCCCCCACATGATCTTGTCACCTTCCAAAGTCCTCACTTCTAAATACCATCACTTTGGAAATTAGGTTTCAACATACAAACTCTGGGGGGGACACAAACATTGTCCATAGTAGGCACTTTTCTGCAAAATGTCTAGCACGAAGCCTGGACGAAAATAAACTATTGTTGGCTAAGCAGAGATTACCAAGGGGAAAAAAAAAACATATTCCCTTATTTCATTTCATAATAAAGTTGATTAATTTGCTTTTCTCCCCCTATCTCAATTATTGGATAGTTTTAGATTTTAGGTTTTGACCGATAAACCCGAAAGCGGGTTTCTTTTGGATTCCCACAATTTGTACATTAGGGTTTTTTTCTTCAGCTGATTTTAAACTTGTAAATGCTTAGCTTAAATTTGCATGGAATACAGACATAGGGATGGGCCAGGAGTGCACATACCACAGGGGTTGCCTATCACAGCCAGAGGAAGAGCCAGTCCCCAGGGCCAAAGACCACTGTGGTTTCTAGTAGATTCTGGATGAATCCAAATAGATATCTTCTAATACACTGATATTTTCGTTGAGTCTTACTGATTAATCTTTTTTCCCCAGGGCAAAACAACATTGGAAGCCCTTTTGAATAACTTAGATTTTTACTTTCCCTTCATATCCTCAAAGTGTTGATTGTCTGTGGCTTCTGTCTTCTGAAAACCAAACTTTCTTCCCTCCATTTCACAGTAATATTGAACACATGAGGAAGCAGCTTGATCGACTGGGCCTGTGTTTCAGCTGGGATAGGGTAAGTCAGCCCTTTATCCTGGAAAGTTTTCCTTTTTATGAAGGTCGCCCTTCCATGGGGAACCATGTGCACTTACTTCACATTTCTCCTCTTTGGGTTGGGAGAAGGGGAGGGAGAGATGGGAAGGATCAGCATTCCACAAATGAAAAAGTATTCCCAGAGGACAGTCTGCCTGCCGACAAGTCATTTTCTGTAGGATTAAGTGAAGAGAGTTAACTTCTTATTTAACTCCACAGCTGGCTAGAATTTATGGGTATCAAAAGCCTCACACAAATGGATTTTTCCTCTTTGCAATATTTTAAAAAGACTAGTGGAATCTATATTAACGTGATTAATTATCAGCCTCTCTGGTTTTTTGGGGTGAATAGGTGTTGAGTTGACTGACCATTTATTTATCTGCATTCCAAGTTCCAAATTGGGTCTGATAACAGCCCATAATGATTATGTCACAAATAGCATTTTGGTGTAAAATACTTTTGAGCTGTGTATTAAGTCAGTGGAGAATCCTAGACATGGGAGGAGTTCATGAATACCACCTGGGTGTTAGGAACACTCAGGTAACTGGGAACTGAGCCCTTGCACACTGTGGCTGAAGGCCCACCCCCTTAGACACTGGTGGCCTGTTTGGTAAGAGAGACCCTTCTAGGGCAGGCCCGGTGGCCCAGCAGTTTAGTGCCGCCTTTGGCCGGGGTCGTGATCCTGGAGACCCGGTATCGAGTCCCACATTGGGCTCCCTGTGTGGAGCCTGCTTCTCCCTCTGCCTCTGCCTCTCCACCCCTGCCCCCTTGTGTGTCTCTATGAATGAATGAATGAATGAATGAATGAATGAATGAATAAATTAAATAAATAAATAAATAAATAAATAAATAAATAAATAAATAAAAGAGGGACCCTTCTAGTGTCATGAACCCTTCTAGCATCCCTATGTTCCACAAAATGATTGAGGTTTTCATTACTGGGCCTGTCAAGTTCAAGTTCACATCCTCTTCCTCATGAGAAGCACCTGGAACAAATCCAAAAACAATCTTTTCCTCCTCCTCCAGCAATTTCTTAGATAATTGAGATTTGTTGAATACAGTGAGAAAAAGCAAACACATCCGAACAGTCCTTTTTGTTTGTTTTTTGGTAGCTTCCTTAGATAAGGTCACGAGTTGAATTAAGTTCTAATTGTACCACCGATGCCATTTTTACCACTGACTTGATTTGCAGGGTCACCTCAGTTGTTCATTTGGTGAAGGGGTGAAAAAGTCCTGGTGCCCCGGTCACATTGTCCCAGGATGTCAGCCGGGAATTACTGATGAAATGCAGTCTGTTGCAGAGAGAGCTGAATACTGCCCATAGCTCTCCAGAGCTGAGATTCTAGGTTCCCTGAGGGCAGAGATGGACTTGTTAACCCTCTAGTCCTGCATAGGAACATCAGCCATAAATGGCTCAAAATATTAGCGGCTAATTTTCCTGATTATTTTAGAAAATTAGAAATTACAGAAAAAATCTAAAGAGTGTAAGTCAGTGCAGCTAATTTAACATCCCGGTATAGTTCTTTGTATATTTTATTCTGGAATTATAAACATCTATGTAATTTACTTTTGCAGAGTTAAATCCATAATGCACATTTTTATCTTTTTTTTACACTTACCATCCATGAACATTTTCTCATTTTATTAAATATTCTTTGAAAAACTGACTTTATAGAGGTATAGTTTTCTATCTTATGACTATATTATAATTTATGTAACTTCTTATTACCATACATTTAGATAGATTTTAATGTTTCTCTTATAAATATGGGTTCTCAATCCCTTCTGTGCAAATCTAAAGTCCAGAAAGCTCTAAAAACTAAAAAAAAGTTTTTTAACTCATTTGACTGCAAAACCTGAACTGATATTTATCTCACTTAGAATGAGTATTCATATATTTTTCTGTATATATAATAATATAATTGATTACTGGGTACTCTCCTAGACTTTGTTGGATAAATATGCTCTTGCTTTTTGATATCCAAAGAAGGTCTTAATTCTGAGGCACATTTGACTGCAAGCATTTCAGGAAAGAGATTTTGAACCTATTGTGCGATGTTGTAGATAAATATGCCCCTGCTGCTACAACTCTCTAATAGTTACAGAGCACTTACCATGGGCTAGGCATGCATAATTATTTCTTTGGGTCCCTAGTAAGCTCTAAAATGAAAATACTGGGGCACTTGGGTGGCTCAGTGGTTGAGTGTCTGCCTTTGGCTCAGGCTGTGATCCCAGGGTCCTGGGATCGAGTCCCACCCACATCAGGCTCCCTACAGGGAGCCTGCTTCTCCCTCTGCCTACATCTCTGCCTCTCTCTGAGTGTCTCTCATGAATAATGAAATACAATCTTTAAAAAATGAAATGAAGATAAATTTATTACCATGATTTTATTGCTGGTTACTCAAGCAGTAGGGCTTGGCTAATCCCCTGGCCAATTTGACTGCTGTGTTCATCTCCCACTTTTGGGGCACAAATCTTGGTAAACATGTTCTATTATTTCTTTAATGTGAACTCTCAAAAAAGCCATGAACAAGTTTAAGGCTTATATAGATAGGTACTTGAAGGAAACTTAATTTGGCTTGTGGTATTTGAAAGTTTGAAGACCATTTATCTCTCAAGTTATTAGATGTTTTCATCTGTATTTCTTTCATTATTCATGATAGTGAGGTTTCATTTTGTTTTGTTTTTCATGTGTTAAATGGATGTTTGAATTTAGGGTGTGTGTGTGTATGATCTAATCCTGTCTTTTGCCTGCATAGGCAAGGAGTATTTGTTCTTTTCCTTTTTCTTCCTTTTTTTTTTTTTTAAGACTTTATTTATTTATTTATTTATTTGAGCAATAGACAGGGAGAGAGAGAGCACCAGCAGAAGGGGCAGAGGGAGAGGGAAAGAGAGAATCTCAAGCAGACTCTGTGCTGAGCCCAGAGCTCAGTGTGGAGCCAGATCTCATGACTCTGGGATCATGACCTGAGCAGAAATGAAGAGTCAGACACTTAACCAGCTGGCGCCCCTGTCCTTTTCTTAATAATATTTTTTTATAGATATGTTTTCTCAGTTTGTCATTTGCCATGCATTTTGTTTATAGTGAGGTTATTAGCATACAAATATGTACTTGGAAAGACCTTCTTTGAGATAGATACATTCATATCTTCTCAGTCTTTTATGGTTTAAGTTTTACATTGAACTCAACTGGAATTATTTTAGTATAGAAGATAAAGAATGACTTTTTCTAAATAACCAATTGTTTCTGTTTTTATTTTTATTTTTATTTTTTTATTTTTATTTTTTTTGTTTTTATTTTTAAATGGTCCTTTTCTCATTGATTTAAAGGGCTACCTTAAATATAACTTAGTTCTTTTATGCTATTATGCTACTAAAGCTCTGTTTCTGATCATTTGATCCATTTGTGATATTATTACTCCCATATTTTAATTATAGTTGCTTTATGATTGGTTTTAATGCTAATACCTGGTAGTCTACAGAGGCTCCCTCTTATTGTCTGATGTGACAGTGCGTCCCTGTTGTCTTGTTTCTTTGATGTGTTTTGTCCACTTTTTTTTTAAACTTTTAGCCCTTATCTGTCAAATTCTTTTGTTACATCACTTGTAGACTCAGTTAAAACATAGTTTTAGATGTCTTTTTTTTTTAAGATTTATTTATTTATTTATTTATTTATTTATTTATTTATTTATTTATGATAGACATAGAGAGAGAGATTGAGAGAGAGAGGCAGAGACACAGGAGGAGGGAGAAATAGGCTCCATGCTGGGAGCCCGACGTGGGACTCGATCCCGGGACTCCAGGATCGCGCCCTGGGACAAAGGCAGGCGCTAAACTGCTGAGCCACCCAGGGATCCCTAGATATCTTTTTTTTTAAATGGGTGTCTTACAGTTAGAATTTTCTCTTTTTTTCCTCTAGAGATTAAAAAAAATTGTTTTTTTATTCTGCTAAAAGATAGCTTTAAGTGTTTTTCTTTAGTGTTTAGTATCAACATACCAAATAAAACCAGGTATTTTTTGCTTGCTGTGTGCAATAAGGAACTTGAGAGGCAGTGACACTTCCACTTTATACAACCTATTTTTCTAGGGTTTTTTTTTTTTTGATAAGAGTTTTTTCTTTTTCTTTTTTTTTTTTTTTAAAGATTTATTTATTTATTTGAGGGGGAGAGAGAGAGAGAGAGAGAGAAGGAGAACATGACTGGGGGAGAGGCAGAGAGAGAGGGAGAAGCAGACTCTCCAATGAGCAGGGACCCAACATGGGGCTTGATCTCAGGACCTGAATCAAAACCAAGAGTCGGATGCTTAACTGACTGAGCCACCCAAGCACCCTTGGTAGGAGTTTTTAGGCCTAATTTATTCTTTATATTATACCTTTTCTGTTCATGTATTATTTCTTAAACATTATGTTTGGTATTTGCTGCTAGTTTTTAAATCACATCCAATTATTCAAATTGAAGTCTCCTTAACTGGTTTAATGCTCATCAGTAGAGCTTTTTAGAGCTTATGTCTGCCCATTTAAAAAAATCTGACTCTTGCTTTTTGTGACATCATATGTTGTCTTCATAATGGAGAATGATTGTCCTTTGCTTTCATGTGTGAACAGCAATATGCTGAGGTATGGAATTCTTTCTTTCAGATTTCTGTAGTAGACCTTGATGCTTGGCCGACCATTTTTTTTAAATAATTACAGAATTATAGGGGGTTGCCAGACAGTACAGAGAGATCCTAGGTACCCTTCACCCAGCTTCCCCCCAGTGATAACATTTGATAGAACTACTATATGATAAAATAGCAAAGCAGGAAATTGACACTGGTATGAAACTATTAACTAGAGTATGAATCTCATTCAGATTTCATCATTTTTACATGTAGTCACTGGGGTCTGTTCAGTAGTAATCGTTCTGTGCAGCTTAATTCCATGTGGAATTTATGTAACCACCAGCCTCTGACCCTCTGACCTTTGGTGGGGAAGTCTGAGACCAACCCAGAGGTTTGTTCATACATGCAGTAATCTTATACCCCCCCCCCCATTTGATGCTTGTCAGATTCATCCTATCTCTGCCCCCACCGCTTCCAGTTTTCATCAGAGCATATTCCTGTATCACTCCTTCAACTTAAATTTTGGGTGCTCAAGGACTCCTTTCGATCTGTAGTTGTGGGCCTTTTCCTGTGACAGTGTTATGGGCTCTGGTTTTCAAGAACTGTACACCCGCTCTGCTTGCTGTCTTCCTTTGTTTTCTCTGTCTCCCTCCTGACCTTGGTCCCTTTGTTCTTCTCTGCCATGTGGAAGAACTTCTCATGTTTGCTTTCCACATCACCGGTCCAGTTTCTATTGAATGAGTGTTGCTTTGTGTGGTTTCTAATGCAGATACTAATTTTGCTATTGTATTTTTAGATTTCATTATTTTCTTTTTACTTATCTCATTCAGTTCCCAGTTTCTTTCTCAAGCTTCTTTATTTTCTTGTTCTTTTACCATCTTATCTCATCTTCACAGACCGTGTATGTTCAGAAATTTTGAGAATATAAGGAGATGCTGTTGAAAACTTATTTTTGCTTCCTGTACTGAGTCTTTTTTACAAGTAAGAGTGCTGCGTTATCCTTGTTTGTTTTGGGATCTTTTCACAGACACCTTGTGGGTTTTCTCCTGTGTTTGCTGAGTGACCTGGACTGGTATATCAAGTTAGAGATCTGTCAGCCTGAGGGGTGGGGGGAGGACGCTCCTTCATCATCTCTGCATTACTGATTCCTTTCTGGGCTTGGGGAATCCACTGTTCCTGGTGCATCTTTTCCTTTGGTCGGATTCTCACCCAGGGATGAGTTGTGATGTCACCATACCCCTGACCGTGACTGCTTGAAGTACCGCTGCACCACCACAGCCACAGGGGTCCACTTTGTGAGCTTTCCATCTGTCCCGTGGCCCAATGTCCCCTCAGGACTTTGCCCTTTCAAGTAAGAGGTAGCAGAGCCCAGCTTCTCAAGAACCCAGCCTGTTCTTAAGGTTGGGAGGTGGTGCACGGTTTGGCTTATGGTATTTTTCTTCAATATGGTTCCATCTGCCAAAATTCCGTGACATTTGTGGCATGTCAGTGACACCTTCTTTTGTTCCCCAGTACTGGTGCAGTCCCCTGTCCCCTGTCTTTATATTCTGTTGGTCATTTTTTTTTTTTTAAGATTTTATGTATTTATTTAAGAGAGAGAGCACGCACACATGAGTGGCAGGCGGCAGGGGGAGTGAGAGGCAGTGGGAGAGGGACTGATCAGGGAGCCCAATGTGGGGCTCAATCCCAGGACCCCGTGATCGTGCCCTGACTTGAAGACAGACGCTTAGCCGACTGAGCCACCCAGACACCCCACACTAGTACTTTTTGATTAAATGTTACAATCTGTTTGGTCATATGGAGTGGCAAAGTCAGGAAGTAGAAGAATAGTTTATTTAATTGGCAAGGCAGACCTGTGCCCTTTGCAAGTGACATTCCTAAAGTCTCATAAAACCTGGCTAATTCAACAGATGGGTAGCTGTCAACAGAATATTTTAAAGATAAGATAGCTCAGAAATGCTTCTTCCCCAGATGGAGAAAGTCAACTTTAAAACCTGGGTCTAGGTCTAATTCTTCCTGCCTCTCCCCGGGTGGGACTCCCATTAGAATTGTCCAGCTCTTGAGCTACATTCTCATCATTCTGACATAAGAGGCTTAATTCTTGGGATTAAAAAAAAATGTGTACACTTCTAGAGTTAAGGCATGTCTGGTGAGCCAGAATGAGAATCAAACGTTGCTGTTAGCACAGTGCTGGGTTTCACTTTTTCAGATGTTACTCCTGAAACAGCTTGTGTCATCTTGAGAAGAGGGAAAGTAAGAAGCCGAAAGCTGAATTTGAATGGCTAAACATCTACTAAGGGAAGAATAAAGAGGAAATGAATTCCAGACTGTGCAGTGAGAGACAGGGACGTGCTTCTTCTGGAGCACTTACTCTGTGGAAGAGTTGGCAGCCTTCCTGCAGAGAAGGCTTGGGCTGCGTTCTACTCTCGTGGGCTCAGGTAACAGCCTCGGCAGTGGTCACCCACTGGTCCTAGGGGATGGCTCTGTGAATTCCTTGTGACAAATGACAGAGTTCACTTTGAAGTTGTTTGATGTGGGCTATGGAGGCGGATGTGTCTCTGGACTTCACGTCCTGCCTGCTTACCAGTGCTCTGGGGCCTGAGCTGGTTCTAGAGCAAGCCTTGGCTGCACATCTTGATTGAAGTAGACTCTGGGGCCTGATTTCTTATCAGGAATTGTCTGCATAATTGTTGTGGGAGCAGTCCCTAGGAGTTACCTCCAAACTGAGACAAGTATAAGAAGGAAGAGAAAGTTCAAACCAGATGAGACTCAAAGTAATTCCTGTGGAATCAGCCAGAGGAGGGCTTTATTATTTGCTTTTGGTGCTTGCTGAGCAATCCCCAAACACATTCATACTCCAGCATAAACTCAAAACAAGACAAAACGGAAACATATTCCAGGACTTGGCATAAACGGTGTTTGGATTAATTTTTTTTATTCTCCTGTACTGGAGCAATCAAGACTTGACTCTCACTGAGTTTCTTTATAGTGGAGATTATAGGAGTTTTAATTTATACTCATTTTCATTGGATTTTTAATTCCTTTGTCTCATTTCCTCCTTGTATTTCTGGGTTCAGTCTTCTGTACATGTTGGTGTCCAGTAATAAGATTGACACTTTTGCCCATCGGTCCCAGTAGGGCCAGGCAAACTCCAGAATAGCTGCCCCCTAAGACAGTCATCCATTGAAACGAATGCAAATGCGCTTCCCCAGCTTCCCGAAGGCAGAAGGCAAGGCTGCACAGCAGGCTGAGAAAGGCATGGAGCGTGGCTATCTTGGAGCTAACACAGGAGGCACATCAGAATTGCACTCTATCAGGACTTTTACTAGGATAGACTTTTGGTGCCTTTGAGCTTCTCCGGGTTTTATCTGGCAGTACCACATAGCCTCCATGAAGTAGGGGGGGTTGCTGGGGCACCCAAGGTGTCTCCACCACATGCACAGGTCTCTCCGTCTGTCTTGTCTTTCACTGTCCTCTTTTCCGTTCCCTTGTTCACTCTCACTCCTTCCATTGACTCACTTGCTTTCCTTTCCAACTCTCCCTCTCTCTTTTCTTTCTCTTTTCTCTCTCTCTCTGTTTTTTGAATAATTTTTCATTATGGAAAAATTCTAGCTTGCACTCCAAAAAATAGACTGGTATAGAGAACCTCCAAGCACTCATAACCCAGCTTCCACAGTTTGCTGTTTCGTGACCAGTTAGTACTTCATCCCTACCTTCTGCTCTGAATTACTTTGTAGCAGGCATGAGGTCAGATAACTTTATCTGTAAAGAGTTCAGTACGTGTTGCTCGAAGATGAAGGCTTGCTCTTTGCTCCTTTCCCTCTTCACATTCCCATTGTCACAGCTGAAGCAGTGAATGACAGTCCCCTAACATCGAGGAGGAGTACCAGTCATCTTGCAGATTCCAATTCCGCTGGTTGTCTTGTAAAATATCTTTCTCCTGTGCTCCTGCTGGTCTTTGGCGCTTTCTCCACCCACCCATAGGCGCTTCGTGTTGTTATCATGGTTTTGGAACAGCACCCTCTCTTCGTGCAAAACACACAAGCTCTTTGGACCATACCTTCATGAGTTTACTTCCAAATGCAGCCTGATTTGTATGATTACAAGAGTGAAAATTAATGTTTGCTTCAAGGGCCTTAACCTTGGCATTTTGTTTACATAGAGGACCAGACATCTGATAGGAAAGATTAAACTCCAGGAAGTAATGAGGGCTCAAAGAGAGTAGAAAGATATATTTTTAATGGTTTTTATTTTAGAAGACTTTAAAGAATAGCTCAAAACAAAAAGAACTTGGGGGCAAGCGAGGGCCTGAAAACATGGTTGGGAAGATTCCCGCAGCGAGAGCTGGGAGCTGTGGTTGCCTTGACAACGTGTAACAGGCACTCAGAGTGACTCTCCGAGTCTTCTTTCAAGTTCTTCCAGAGGTGAAACAGTTTGTCTGGCAGAGGCAGAAAATTAACCTTTTTCCGGAGGTTTTCCTTTGGGTGAGAGGGAGAAGGGGATATCTCTATTGGAGCTGAAGTGAATTGGCGGCTCATCCTGTAGTGCTTACCTGTTTACAGGGAGGTTGGTGCTGGTGTTCAAGGGTTGGTATTCAGGACTGTGGTCGTCTGGAGGTTGTGAAACACATGTCTTCATTTTTTTTTAAAGATTTATTTATTTATTCATGAGACACACACACACACACACACACACACACAGAGGCAGAGACACAGGCAGAGGGAGAAGCAGGCTCCATGCAGGGAGCCCGACATGGCATTTGATCCTGGGTCTCCAGGATCACGCCCGGGCTGAAGGTGGCACTAAACCGCTGAGCCACCGGGGCTGCCCAAGCACCTGTCTTCATGAATGCAGAACACATGTGCCTCTGACCTCATACAGGGCAGCGCCAGTCCACTAGTTTTGCATCCACATTTGTCGCTTCAACTAGGATGGCTTTCTTGGACTTGTCAGACCTAACTGATGAAGGAAGTATCCGGAGCCACTCTTGATTTGACTATCCAAGGAAGTTGTTTATTTTATCCAAAGTCCTCCCCTCCTGGTGGTCACGAGCCCGGTCAGGCCATCTTTGTCAAGGATGCACACTCTGGTTAATGGCAGTGGCATTACCCACTCATCTCAGAGGCCTGGATTTGGGTGATGGGTCTTGTCATTCACATGTGGTGGGCATCATCTATTGCTCCTCTAAGCCTCAGCTTCTCTCCAAGTGAATGTTTCTTATGGTTATTGAAGAGATAACTCTTAGATCACTCTTTAAATGTCTTAGAAAATAAGAGTATAAACCCTTTCTGTCCACAGCTGAATCAGACCTCCAGGTCAATCTTGCCCATCAGCCATTGGGACAACCATTGATTAGAATGGCTGCCTGTAGTTGTATGGGGACAATGGGCTTGAAGCATGTTGGGAAGCAATATCTAGAATATCTTGGAGATGAAGTTGTAACTCCATGAAAATGAGGATTACTTAGAAGTGTACTTATACCACTGGTTTTTAAACTTTGTGAGCATCAGAATCACCAAGAGAGCTTGTTAAAGCACAGATTTCTGGGCCTCGCTCCCAGAGTTTCTTATGCAGTATTTCTGTGATTTTGTTTTCCTATTCAGAAAAAAGGATCTTAGGAATGATCATGCTCCTGAACCTTATTAGTTAGGAATCAAAATACAGGCCTACCCTCAATTATTTCTGGTGTAAGCTAGAGCATAAATGAATAATAAAAACAAATTTTGAAAAAGCTGGCAATATTTTTGCAAATACAAGTATTATTTATATAACTTCTTAAATTGTGAGATATTACACATATATAGACTAGAACATAAAACATGTTTGTGTAGTGACCTCCTAGGTTACAAAATAAAACTTCACTAGCACCCAAAAACTATTTGTGTGTCCTTTTCTGTGTACAAGTTTGTCTCTCCCCTCTACAAGCGACCACTGTTCTGACATCTGTGATCGTCACTGCCTTATTTCCAGTTTTACCACCTATATATGTCTTTTACACAGTTACATAAATGGACTCATACAGTATGTGTGTGTATGTTTTTTTTTTTAATAGTAATCTCTACACCCAACATGTGGTTCAAAATCACGATCCCAAGATCAAGAGTCGTATGCTTTTCTGACCGAGCCAGCCAGGTGCCCTTAGTATGTATTATTTTGTGTCTGGCTTCTTTAACTCAACAGTTTTTTTCTCCAGCAATTTATAAAATGTTTTTGAGCATTTATCTGCCTTCACCTGTGTTCAACCATCACTGACATTTTGCCATATTTGCTTCACAACTTGCAGACATGGTGGCACTTTCCTGTCTTTGAAGACTTAAGATGTCCTCCTACATAACCACAATACCATTTGTCAACTAAAAAAAATTAACAGTAATTCCATGATATTATCTTATATGCAATCCATATGTAAATTTCCTGGTTGTTGCCAGAAAGTCTTTCATAGCTATTTTTATCCTAGACACATCTCCTGTATTAGCTTACTGTAAAAATTACCACAGGGGCACGGGGGTGACTCAGTGGTTGAGAATCAACCTTTGGTTCAGGTCATGATCCTGGGGATTTGGGATTGAGTCTCACATCAGGCTCCCCTGAGGGAGCCTGCTCTCCCTCTGCCTATGTCTCTGCTTCTCTCTGTGTGTCTCATAAATAAATAAAATCTTAAAAAAAAAAAAATTACCACAAACTTAGCATCTTAAAACAACACGAACTTATTATCTTAGTTTCAGTAAGCTGGAAATTTGGTTGGGCTTTACAGGGTCCTCTGTTTGGGATCTTAAAAAGCCGGCATCACAGTGTCAGCAGAGTTGTGTTCCATGCTGGATGTTGAGAAGAAATCTGCTTCTTGCTTCGTTTGGGGTGTTGGCTGAGTTCAGTTCCTTGGTGCTTGTCCCCCAGGCTCTTGGTTCTTCCAGTCTGCCTGCACTCCTCCTGTGCCCTCTGTGTGGCTTCTCCAGCAATGGTAGTTGGGTCCCTCTCATCTCTCTCATGCCTCCAATCCCTCTGACTTCATCCTTTTGCCATGTCCCTCTGACTCCAGCCAAAGAAAGATCTCTCCTCCTTAACCAGCCCATGTGATGACATTGGGCTCACCTACATAATTTAGCATAATCTCCCTGTTTTACCTACATCTACATAATTCTTCTAGCTTCTAAACTAACATGTTCACGTGTTCAAGGAATTAGGGAGTGGACATTCTACTGCCCACATCCCGACACCAGAGGATACCCACAAATTAAATCTCAATAGATTGTAAAAGATATCATACAAGGTATTTTCTCTGACCACAATGGGATGAAGAGGAAATTAAATAGCACATTCTTAAACAATCAGTGACTCAAATCACAGGGACATTAGGAAATACTTCGAGACAAATGAACAAGGAAACACAACATACCAATACTTCTGGGATGCAGCAAAAGCAGTTCTAAGAGGGACATGTATAATATATGTGCTGACATCAAAATACAAGAAAGATGTCAAATAAACAACCTAACTTCACAATCTAAGGAACTAGAAAAAGGAGGGCAAACTGAATCCAAAGCTAGCACAGGGAGGGAAATAACAAATATTACAGCAGAGATCAATGAAGTAGAGAATAGAAAAACAGTAGAGAAAACAAACGAAACCAAAAGTTGGGTCTTAAAAAAGACCAGCAAAACTGACAAACTTTTAGCTAGGATTGACTGACAAAGAAAAAGACTCCCATTACTACTAGTAGTATACTACTAGTAGTATAATGTAGATGAAATAGGTCAATTCCTAGAAACAAAACCTGCCAAAAGGAGATTGGATCAGTCATCAGAAATCTCCAGACAAAGCAAAGTCGTAGCCTGGATGGCTTCACTGCTGGATTCGGCCGGCGCAAGGTACAGAAGAGGCCCAACCACAGGAACCTCTGTCCTGATGGAACCAGAATGGGCCTCTCTTCTGGCTTGATGTTTATCATCCCAGAAGCTCATAAAATCCCATTGTTCAAGAGTTTTTATGGAAGTCCCACCCCTTCTCTTCCTTTCCAGAAGTTGGTGGTTGTGGCTGAAATTCCTAGTCCTCTATTTGTCTTTCTGGTGACCATCCTGAGTCTATCTAGGGTCCGCACCCTAAGTCACCTCAGGTATGCTCAGAAGGACAAAAAAAACCTTTTGAAGGACAAAAAAAGACCCAACTTCTATCAGGAAATTCTAAGGATTTTTGGAGCTTTATGCCAATAATGGGGACAGAAATTTTATACAAATATATTTATTATATCACAGATTTCAATTATGAGATTTTGTTTTATAGCCCAGAATATGACCTGCCTTGGCATCTGTTTTGAGAATGATGTGGATTTGGCTGTTTTGGGGTAGAGTGTTCTATAAATGTCAATTAGGTTCTGTTGGATGTTGAGTTCTAGCTCCTATCAGGTTCTGTCATTCATTTTGAGGGAGGTCTTAAAGTCTTCAACTGTAATTGTGGATTTTTTCCAATGTCCTCCCAGTTTTGGCAGTTCCTGCTTCACATATTTTACAGTTCTGCTGTTTGGTGTACATACATTTAGGACTGCTGCATCTTCTTGGTAACAGACCCTTTTATTGTTATGTAATGTTCCTCTCTGTCACTAGTAATTTTCTTTGCTTTGAAGTCTACTTTATGATGTTTTACCTTGTAGTACATGAAATATAAATGAAATATACTGATAATACAGCCACTCTACTTAGTCTCCTTTATCTTACATTAATAAAGCCTTTCTTTCTCTTTTGTTTTATTAGAGTTGGTTGTTTTTGTCTTTGTTTTTTAGTTTCAGAGGTAGAGGTCAGTGATTCATCAGATTTCTTCCTTTCAGCTAATTTTTACATGGTATATCTTTTTAATCCTTTTATATTTCAACCTACTTACATCATTATATTTGAAGGGAATTTTTTTCAAAACAGAATATAGTTGGTTCATTTTTTAAAATCAATTTTGCCAAACTCTGCCTATTAATTGGTATATTTGCACCATTTACATTTGATGTAATTATTGATATGTTGTGGCTAAATTCTGACATTTTAACTTATTTTCTAGTTTCTTTTATTTTTTTTGCTTCTCTGTTTTCTTTTTCTGCCTTGCTATGAATTACTTGAGTGATTTTTAGAGTTCCATTTAGATTAATCTATACTTTTTTGTTTTTAGTGTGTTGTATAGCTTCTTTAGTTTTTGCTTTAGGTATTATATTACATATATAATGTATCAATGACCATTGGTATGGTCATTTTACCAGTTTGAATGAAATGTAGGAACCTTTACATTCTTTTACTCTTTTCCATCTGTAATATATTCAGAAAACTCGGGAAAAAGAAAGGCTATTGTATTTACCTATATTTTTGCTTCTTTTTTTTTTTTTTTCATTCCTGATGTTTCAAGATTCCCTTTGGGGGCACCTGGATAGCTCAGTCCATTGGGTGTCTGACTCTTGACTGTAGCTCAGGTCTTGATCTCTGGGTTGTAAGTTCAAACCATGCATTGGGCTCCATGGTGGGCATGGAGCCTCCTTTAAACAAAAAAAAGTTTCCCTTTCTTATCTTTCTTATCATTTTCCTTCTATGTAAAGAACTTCCTTTAGCCATTCTTTAAGGTAGTTTTGCTCATGACAGATTCTCTTGGTTTTTCTTAATCTGAGAGTCTTGATTTCTGCTTCATTGAAGGATACTTTCACTGGATAGCCAATTGTGGGTTGACAGTCCTTTTCTTTCAGTACTTGAAAAACATGCCACTTCTTTTTGGCCTTTATGGTTTCAGGTGAGAAATCTGCTGTCTTTTGAATTTTCTCCTTATGCATTGTTTCCTGTACATCCTGTAATGCATTGTTTCTGTCTGTCTGCTTTTAAGGTTTTCTTCTTCATCTTTTGTTCTTAGACATTTGATTATGATTTGTTTTGGAGTGGATCTCTCTGGATTTATCTTGTTTAGAGTTTTACTCCGTTTCTTGAATATGGAGGTTTATGTTTTTCCAAATTTGAGAAAATCTTGACCATTATTTCCTAAAATACCTTTTCTGTTCCATTCTTTTTCTTCTTCATTTATGAAACGTCAATGACTTGAACGTTAGATCTTTTGTCATCATCCCAGGTGTCCCATCATCCCATCTGTTCATTTTTCTCCAGTCTGTTTTCTCTCTTCTATTCAGTTTAGATAAATTCTGTTGTGCTGTCTTCAAGTTCATTGATTCTTTCCTCTGCCCCCCTCCATTCTGGTGATGAGCCTATCCTTTGAGCTTTTTATTTCAGTTATTTTATTTTCTAGTTCTAAAATTTCCATTTAGTTCTCGTTATAACTTTTCTTTGTAAAGACTTTGGGTTTTTTTTTTTTTTTTCATTTGTTTCAAGTGTGTTTATAATTTCCTATTGAAACTTTCTTATAATGGCTGCTTTAAAATCCTAGTCAGATAATTTTGGCAGTCTAGTCATTATGGTGTTGGTACATGCCAATTGTATTTCTTTCTTAAAGATTTTATTTATTCATGATAGACATAGAGAGAGAGAGGCAGAGACACAGGCAGAGGGAGAAGCAGGCTCCATGCCAGGAGCCTGACATGGGACTCGATCCTGGGACTCCAGGATCGCACCCTGGGCCAAAGGCAGGCGCCAAACCACTGAGCCACCCAGGGATCCCCCCAATTGTATTTTCTTACTCAGTTTGAGATCCTCCTGGTTCTTGGTATGACTAACGATTTTTTTTTTTTTTTATTGAAATGTGGACATTTGGGGGAATTCTTTTAAGACTCTGGATCTTATTTAAACCTTGTATATTAGCAGGGATTCCCTGGTACTGCTCCAGTGGATAAAAGGGGAGCACTGCCTCTATACTTCTAGGTAGATGTGGAAGTCTAGAATCTCCAGATGTCCACCATCAGTACCCTGGGAATGGAGAACCTCCTTGTTACAGCTGGGCAAGGGTAGGATAGAGGCTCCCCACTAGGCCCCTGCTGATATTACCCTAATTGGGAAAGAGGACATTGTTACTGTCCCCATGAGGATGCCACTGACACCATAGGGGATGGCCCTGTTACCACTGAGCAGGGACGGACTTCCTGACTCCTCTACCACTCCCATCAAGGAAAGGGAGGGGCACTTCATTACTGCTGGTTGGGGTAGTTCAGATATACCCTGTGGTCTCCACTATCACTGCCAAGGAGAAATGTTCATTAATGCCCAGTAAGGGTAGAAATTCTGGTTCTCTACTAACTTCCTCTGACACTGCCCTGGTGCAGAGTTTGAGCTGCCTGGCTATAGCCAGCCAAAGTTGTAAGTCTAGGGTCTCCCACTAAGCCTTTGCTGGTGGGAGTGGGCTGCCATTTTTTTTGTGATCCTGGGCAGAATAGAGCAGCTGTCTAGGTTTCCTTTCTTGCTAGGTTGTCCCTTCCCTAGTATTCGGGCTAGAGCAAGCAGGCTTTTCTTTTTTCTTTTTCTTTTTTTAAATTTTTAATTCTAAAAAATTTTGGTCTGTACTCCTTGACATTTCTGGGTTACTGGCTTAGTTAGCTGCCATTTCGGGACTTAGAGATATCAGGAAAATCCATGGAACTTACCAATGCGTCATTCCTTAGGTGCTAAGGTCTTTAACTGCTCCGCCTTCTCTTTTTCATTTTTCAGAGTCTTAAGTTTGTTTTACACACGGAATAACTAGAGTTTTTAGTTTTACCTAGTGAAAAGAATAGGGGAAAGTATATCTATGCCATCTTCTTCTAGGAAGAAGATATTTTTAAAACTCCCCCTTACCTCCTGTGAGATTCTGATCTGTGCTTCCCTGCCCCTTGCCCTTCCCTTAAAAATCACTGAACAAAAAGATATCCAAAATAATTTTCTATACTTTTTTCCCCAGTTTATAGTTTTATCTATTGGTCTGTGTCACATGTGACAGGTTTCAAGCTGTGACAGGTTTCTACTACTCATTGCTTACGGCACTTGCAGGCAGCAGAACAGCTCATTTTGCACACTGCTGTCACTGTTTTTGCATCCATGGAACTGATGAATTGATATTTCCTCTTCCTCTGGATCCATGCCCATGTCTAACAAATAGCCTTCATATTATTCAGGAAACCTGGAGAACTCATGTCTCAAAATACCTTTCAGAGGACTCTGTCCTGCTAATCCCGAAATTTTCAAAAATGTTGCAGATAAAATTAACATTCTTTTGTCCCAGAAAAATGGGACAATTGTAGGAGAGCAGGTTTGGCTCGGACAGTTGAAATACTGGCATCCGCCCAAGTAGACTGATAACAAATTGCAATTCAAACCCATTAGTCTCATCTGTCGTTTAATGGAAGGTTTTCTGTTCCCAACTGTCTAGTTAGAAAAGCTGTCTGTATTGTTAGACGGCCGTGATGAAACCCTTGTCAGCTGGCAGAGAACAATTACCAAGAAATTAAGCAAATTGTTGCTTCTCATCCGATTATGGATGAGATGTCGGAGTCTTGTGTAGTTTGTAGCAGGAGATAGCTTTCAGGTTCCCTAAAAATGATAGTGCTCAGAGTATAATGGTCAAGAAAATAGCAAGAAGAGAAACTCACCAAGCTGATTTCAGTTGAAAGACAATGTGAGCTGTCTTAAAACTGCAAAGACCATGATTCCCTTCCATTAATACTCATTCTCTAAATTGGCCTCAAGAGCATGTAGAACATAAGCCTTTCAAATTACGTGAGAATCTAGCCGTAGCCCTAGATTTGAAAAACAAGACCTTCAAGAATAAAATGCATGCTGTATAAAAGCACAGTGCCTAGCATTTGTCATTTTCAATTTTCATGAAATGCTCATTTTCAGTCTAAAGTTAGACTTGAGATAAAGGAACATAATTACATAAAAATGAGCTCTTAGACAAATGTTAGGGTCATGATTAATTAATTACCCTGATATTAACACCTGTTCCCTCCACTCTACACAAAAGAGGAGAACAGGGAAGGTAAAGGAGGCCAGAGGCAGAAGCTTGGCAAAGATAGAATCTAACAGATGGTTGAAGGAAGAGAGATACAAAGAAGTGGCCAGTAAGGCTGAGAAGCCTAGGCTTTGGGAGCCTTAGGAAATAACAGTCTGGGAAGGAGGAAGCAGTGGCCATGTGGTCTAGGATGGGAACCCCTGGCCAGGCCTGTAGGCGACTCCTGGCCTTTCCCCGTTGATGGGAAAGGTGCAAATGAGGTAAAATGAAGCAACCTAGTGGCAGGGGCAGGTGCCAGGCCTGGACTGCTCGGGAGTTGGGGTGGATGGTGGATTGTCTCTCTTTCCCCCTCAGATAAATGTGACTGCGTGGTCAGGGCTGGGGATGATAATTCAGAGGAACTTTGCATAAAGAAGGACAAACCATGAGATGGTCCACTATAGGTGGCCTTAATCTTCTTAGTGATGGAGGAGCAGTCCTCCCCAAGCCACCAACTAGTGCTCATAATGTAGCTGGTACCCAGTAAATGTCTTTGGAGCGATTCAGTAAGTGAATGAGCAAAGAGAACCTTGACTGGGGTGGAAAATCTATCCTTTCTGCTCTCACGTACCACCATTTTCTCTCCTTTGCTCAAGCCGATTAGTGAGTCCCCCAGGATGAGAACTGGGTAGTAGACCCTCAGTGAATGTTTTCTCCTGGGGATCCCATGGGAAAAAAACAAAATTCAGAACCAGCTTTATACCAGGGAGCTGAGAAACTGATCTCAGTGAATTTCTTTTTTAAATTATCATTTGTTACTAACATTGTAGAAGTGGCTAATGGAGGTAAACGTGTTTCCTTTTTTTGCTTTTGGAAGTTTGGAGATTCTGCATACAGAAGTCTTAGAGCACTTAGTGTGGTATGAATTTGGGCAGTATTTCTCTTGTGAACCCATATTTGACAAAATTTAGTACAAATAAGCTAGATTGTGGTTCTGAGAAGAAACATACCACTTTTTAAGAAAGCCTGCAAGTTTAAGAAATAGCAAGGGCTCTGTCTCAAGACTTTTTTGGGTTTTTTTTTTCTTTTTTAAGATTCTGACACTTGACTACCTGAATTTTGATATATTTGTTGTTTTAATGAAGATTCATTGAGTACCTGCTGTGCATCTATACTGAGCCAGACAAGCTGACCCTCTTCAGATAACCTTGATCCTTATAGCAGTTTCCAGATGAAGAAAGTGAGCCTTAGGGAGGTGAGACCTTTGTTCAGGGTCACCAGCGAGTCCATAGCAGATCCATGAGCAGAATCCAGTGCTCAGACCCTGGTCTTTAGCCTGCCAACCAACCCTATGCTCCTGCCATCCGCCGCCCTCCACCTGCCATCAGGGGCTGACAGCCTGTCTTGGAAGGTGAACAAATCTTGGGGACTTGAATCACAGAAGCAAAAAAGTCTGTGTTAGGTCCTAAAAGAGGGGTATGTGCTTGACATTTCAGATGGAGTCAGGCAGGAGCATGGAGCACTAGGCCTCCCTGTCATTCCCCCGTGGCCTGGGCAGCAGACCAGTTGTCTGCCCATGCTGTGGAGAGGGAAGCTTGGTGATGCGGGGATACCCTGGGGGCTCCACCTTCTCATCTGCATGCTGAACATTTGCCAAGTGTATTACCCACATTTTTTTCATTTAGTCATTGTGTCCATCCCAGGACTTGGTCCAATTAGTGACCCCTTTTACCAACGTATTGGTTATCTCTTGCTGCATAACAAGCTGTCCCCAAACTTAGTGGCTTCACAGTTTCTGTGGATCAGAATCTAGGCATGGCTCCCCTGGGTGCCCTGGCACAGGGTCCCTCGTAAGGCTGTCACCACAGTGGAAGTCTCGTCAAGAACTGTAAAACTATGGGCTAATTTCAAGTAATAGTCACTCTATGAAATCAGTGACGTTTAGAAAAGCCGTTTATAATTTTAAGAGAATCACCCATGCTCAGTGTCATCCTGAGGCAACCCAGTGTGTGTTTATATGTTGCCCCTTTTCTCCCTGACATTCTTTTTATATTTTCATTATATAACTGAAACCATAAAGTATATTCAATTTTGTATCAAATATCATATTCCCATGTCATTAAACATTATACAGTGTTTATGTAAGTAAAGGATATAGTATTTAAGCCATTTCATTCGTTCTAGCATTAGTGCACATCATGCAAATATTCAGTGGAAAGACAGCTGTGTAAACCTTTATAATACAAGTTTAAGTGTATGTTATATGTGTTTGGTTCACACAGCACACCCTGCTTTGAAAACACTTGGCATCACGTCTTATAAAAGTCAAGCTGACTTTGAGAGGAGGAAATCATTTGCAGAGGTGCAGATCCCGAGTCACTCTGACCCACATTTGGATCCTAATTTTGCCTCTGACTAGCCATGCAAATTTGAACAAGTTATCTCGAGTCTTGTTTTCTGATCTGTAAAATGATGATTTATTCATTCAACAGCCATTCACTAAACATCCGTGGTACCAGGTAGTGTTCTAGGCACTTGGAATACATCAGTGGGAGGAAAAAAGACAAAACTCTTTTACAGCGGAACCTTGAAATGAGTACACTAGGAGTGGGGAGAGAAGAGGAGACAAAGATTGGCAAATTATTATTAAACATAATAAATAACTGAATAATAAAGTACACTAGAAGAATATAAGTGCTATGGAAAGGAAAAAAGGTAGAACAGGGCAAGGGCAGGTGGGAGGATCAGGCGGTGAATTGCAGTTTCAAACCGGGAGCTCAAGCCCACATTTGATAACCAGAGTAACTGACTCCTGGGATCATACTAAGAGCTAAATGAGATGCTTCTAAGTAGCCGAAACCGAGTCCAGCACTGCTCAGGGCTTGGGAAATGTTCACTGTTACTATGTCTGCTGCTGTTGTTTTTGCTCAAAGCATATTCACCCCGGTATTCCTTTATGGAGGAGTGTTCTGGCTCCTTCCTTCTGCTTGATTTACCCAGACCTCCCGGGAGTATGTGTGTGAGTCAGTCCAGGCACAGCAGGGCAAGCCAGGGGGTACTACTCAAGGTGGTGTTTTACTCCCTGATGTCCCTCTGAGTCGAGATACCTGGGTTCCAGTGTCCCTCCTGCCCCCCCACCCCCACCCAGAGCTGGGCAGCCTTGGGTGCTGCCCTCTCCCCTAGCCTCAGCCAGGTGTACAGGGTGCACAGTGCCTGCCACAACGGAGCTGCCACAGGGAGTGAGATGAGAGGAGGAGGGAAGAGCAGTGTGGGAGCATGGAGCTGTGCACAGACGTGTCCCGTCGCCTGCTAATTAAGACTCCCAGCCTGAAGCTGTGTTGTGCCACCTGCCTCCATTTTCTCTGCCCCCTTCCTGCCTAAGTCCCCTTTAGGGGCATCCAGGTGAGGATTTAAACATCTTCCTCCTCACCCTCTCCCCAAGAAGCCTCACGGGAGGACCCGGCCACCATTGTTGGTTTTCTGCAGCCTCCCCTCCAAGAAGCACTCTCCTCTGGGCAGAGACATGAGCTGTCAGAAAGTCTGGCATTTTTAAGCAGTCGACCACTGAGCATAGGTAGTTACCCGATCAGGTTGCTTTTTCTGTTGTTAGAAAGGTGGGTTTCAAGTGGTGATTTCTTGCTCTTTTTTTTTTTTTTTTTAAGATTTATTTATTTATTTATTTATTTATTTATTTATTCATTCATTCATTCATTCATTCATTCATTCATTCATGAGAGAGAGAGAGAGAGAGAGAGGCAGAGACACAGGCAGAGAGAAGCAGGCTCCATGCAGGGAGCCCAATGTGGGACTCGATCCGGGGTCTCCAGGATCACGGCCTGGGCTGAAGGCGGCGCTAAAGCGCTGAGCCACCCAGGCGTCCCCCCAAGTGGTGATTTCTTATTGTTTCCTGCCTGTGTATGTCTTGGGAAGACAGAGAGGGCAAGGACTCTGTGAGAAGGAAGTGAGTCTGTGCTGGGCAAGACGGGAATCAGGCAGGCTGGTGGAGAGATCCCGCTCAGCACAGAGCGCTGGGGACCTTGGTAGAAATCGCACATCGACTCAATCGTGCTCTTGGCTCCTGCTGAAGCCCAGTTAAATGCTGTGAAGACATGGGCAGGACCAGATCCTGCCTTTCATGCAGTATATTTGGGAGGGAGATGTATTTGGGGGGAACCTCTTTGCAGTGATTCTTAACACTGGCTGCTCTTGACACTTCTGGGGGTGGGGTGAGACCCAGATGCCAGAAACCTCTATAGCTGTGCTCCAAGGTGCCACAAAGTTTGAGAGCCAGTGCTAAGTTTAGAGGACTTCCTGTGGGGGTGGCCGTTACTGTCCCATTCTGGCAGATTTTCTTCCTCTTCCTTCTTCTAGCACAGTGGGTGCATGGAGCTCTGGACTGGAACCTTGTACCAGCACCAGTCAGGAACATCTGGTGCAGCCTGGATTGATTTTTTTTCTTGTCTTCAGCTGCACACTATGAATCCTGAGGCCGGCTTCTCATGTCCTTTGAGCTATGCTGTGTTTTCAGAGCCCCTTCCCTCTAAGATTGGAGAACCTGACAAGGTCATTACCATACGTTCCCTTTGGATCCAATGCAATAAGGAACAGATGACAAAAATGCACAGTACAGAAGATCAGTTTTTAAAAAGGGACCTCTCTCCTCTGTTTCCAGGGTCCATTGATTTGAAGGCAGGAGGTTCACAGTGAGACCAGGGAGAGAGGGCGAATGTCTTGCCTCTGGAAACCAACGCATGGCAATTGCTCACCTTTCTTATGGTGTTGAGTTCCCAGGGTACTGGGCTACTGAACGGCTGACTTAATAAACATGTAGCCTCAGGTTTTTGTTTTATTGTATGTAATCCTAATAGCTAAGCTGAATATGGTGAGGCTGCCAGGCAAATTAGATTCATGATAGCTTTGAGTGATGTTAGCTCTTCTGTGGTCGAGGACCAGTCTCTGTTAGAGATGCCAGGGGAAGCAAGGAACAGTGGGCTAGCTAAAGCCTACCAAGGCAGAGGGACTTTGGGGAGGCGACTTATCTGGCTCTCCCTGCCTGGGTGTATGTGTGTATGTGTTGTGTGTGGAGGTCTCCAACTGGGTCATGTGTTTAGTCTTTCCCTCATAAGCACAATCTCTTTGTAGTAAGAAGGCCCATATTTGGGAAGGTATTAATGATGCTAAGTAACAGTGAGTTAGCTCTCCCTTTCACCTTGCTCCAGTGGCCTGCCTCTGAGTGTGTGACAAGGAAGCCAGCCTCACACTCTGACACACCATGGGCTAAGCTAAGGGAAGTAGCCCCGGCAGCCCCTCCTATGTGGCCAGCACATGCTCTATATACATTATCACATTTGCCCTGACAACATCCCACTCAGATGGTCTTCAGTACCCCAATTTTCTAGATGGGGACACTTGGCGAGGGCCACATAGCTAATGGTGATGTTAGGATTTGAACCCAAGTCAGTTGGCTCCAAAGTAGATTGTCTTTCTTGTAGATCACGCTCTCTCCGAGTCTTCATGGAGTGAGGAGTGTGAGCCTGAGGAGGCCTCTGTGAAGTACACAGAAGGTAGCTAACTACCCTCATTCTTTCTTCACAGACCAAATACTGTCTCATATCAAGGACCATACAGTAGGCTCAGCCTTCTGGGCTTCATCAGGGCCGAATCAGGGTGCTACAGGAACCCCCTGGCAAAGCCAGCTTCATTATTAACTCATGCAGTCAGGGAGGTATGGCTGGTAGGCCTCAAAGGATGATGTTTTGAGCCTCACCTTCTGTGTTGGGCGCTATGTTTGGCTGTGAATGTGCAAAACATTTTTAATGCTAAAAACCTGGCATTATTGTAAGATGTAAAATTGCAGTGCAGAGGAACGATTCTAGGTAAGATCCCAGATTCATAAATTTCGTCTCTTGACAGCAAGATTGTGTTATCTGGAGTTCAGGGGGATATAAAAGGCAATACTTTTATATAAATCTATGTGGAGTATGGCTGAAATGCAGCTGCTTTTGGAGCTATAACTTTGAACTGCTTGGTTTTGTTTAAAAAAACAAGTCTACAGCAATATTTGGGTGGCTCAGTGCTTGAGCGTCTGCCTTTAGCTCAGGTCATGATCTGAGAGTCCTAGGATGGAGTCCTGCATCGGGCTTCCCACAGGAAGCTTGCTGCTCTCTGCCTATATCTCTGCCTCTTTCTGTGTCTCTCATGAATAAATAAATAAAATCTTAAAACACACACACACACAAGTCTACAGCAACTTGGGTGTTGGCTTATTTGGAAAGCGGGACAAAGGAAAGCAGGGGGATGAAAAAGGATCTGGAACATAGTGAACATTATTCACTTGACTTCTCTGGTGGTCTCATGGAGAGGTCTTACCAGGTTGGTGCCACCCCACAGCTTGTGGGCAGCTGTAAGCAACAGAACCATGGACACAGGGCTCCCCCTTGGGGTCACTGGCAGGGCTGGCCCTGGAGGGGGCTGGATTCCAACAGAAGATACTTAAACTCTTATTTGTTCAACCACTCTCTCATGAGAGAGGGATAAACTGATGTCATATCAAGAACAACCGTATGTCTCTCCTACTTCAAAATAGGAGAATTTATTACCCGAAGTTACTACGTGAGATTTGCCAAGTCAGATGACTTGGAGGCCTTTTACATGATTTAAAATTTATATAGTTAAATCGGTCACTCATTTCCCAGTAGCACTTTGCGTGCAGAGGAGAGTTCCAGAATCATAGCTGCCTACAGCTGCCAGATTTGACAGACCTCTCCCTCCGTTGATCTTGGAGTTGGTAGAAGGGCGAGGAGGTGGCGTCCCACAGCATTTCTGTGTAACCCTGCAAGACGCCCTCAGCAGAGATGCCATCACGCCAGCTGAAGAAGGAATTCTAAGTTAACTTCTTTGTGTTTCCACTTTTATGGCTTTTTATGGAATGCCCGCCAGAGAGTTGCTTTGTTCACTCTCCCTTTATCTGCCTGTGGTCACAGACTCAAAAAACTAAAAAGATCAAAACCCTTAGAGCAGGGTCTCTCCCCTTGGTATTACTGACATTTGGGGCTAGAGAATTTTTTGTTCTTGAGGTTGTCTTGTGCATTGTAGGGTAGTACCACTACTACAGTAGTGACAAAGATGCCCGCCAACATTACCAGGTTGGGATCCCTGGGTGGCTCAGTGGTTCGGTGCCTGCCTTCGGCCCAGGGCATGATCCTGGAGTCTTGGGATCGAGTCCCACATCAGGCTCCCTGCATGGAGACTGCTTCTCCCTCTGCCTATGTCTCTGCCTCTCTCTCTCTCTCTCTCTCTGTCTCTCATGAATAAATAAATAAAATCTTTAAAAAAAAAAAAAAACAAAAACATTACCAGGTGTCCCTGGGGAGAGGGTGATCTGTGTTAAGAACCCTCTTCTTAGGGAAAGGAAAGAAGAAGGGCTGTTAACATCTTTGTGAGTGCTGACCACCACCCCCCCACTGTGCCCCCCAGGAGACCTTTGTCCACAGGGCTGGGTTTTGAGTAAATAGTTCCCCAGACATGGAATTTCTAGTCCGTTGACAAAAGTTAACAAAAGTTAAAGTTTAACTTTAACAAAAGTTAAATTTAAAGCTTTTAAGCAGTTCAATTCCAGAAAGATGTCTTCGATATTTTGTACTGAGATGAGACATTAGAAGACTAGAAAGAGCTATTTTGGTTTTTTGAAGTTTCCCCAAATTAGCAAATCAAGAGAGGTTCCCGAGGGTTCTAGGACTTTTTTCAGGAAATGCATTTCTGAGCAGGGTCGATCTTCCAGACCATGTTTATGGCTCCTGGGGAGCCTGGTGAGTATGTGCTCTGGCATGTCTTACAGGTTAGGTGGAAGGTAGTGAGAGTGCTGGCTGGGCCTGGTGTCCAGCAGATGGGAGTAACTGGAGATCAGATCCCATCTCAGGGCATCCCCACCTCTTCTGGGCAGGTGGCTTTGGCACCAGGCATCACGACAACTTTGGGGGAGGCTGATGAACATGCAATTGAAAACTGTCAGGAGTGGATAAAGGTCCTTGGAGCAGGGCTCTTCAAGCTTTACCCTTCTAGCAGCTGACAGGACTTTCTCTTCAACCAATATGTGCAGAAACCTAATATAAATAAGATGAGTCAGAGCCAAGTTTGAGGCCAGGGTGCATGCAGGGGGCCCACAGGCCCCTTCCCCTCCCCTTTGCTCCCCTCCCCTCATCTCACCTCACTTCACCTCTCCTCCCCTCCCCTCCCCTCACCTCCCCTCACTACAGGGGAGAAGGCTCTTTGAGGAGAAGGCACTTTGCATTACCGTCTGCCTGAAGGTAGGCTAATGCTTGGTTGGATAACGATCTTTTTCTTTTCCTGACTGGATCTATCACCTTTTTTTTCTATTTTAGGTGAAAGTGGTTTTCAAAACCCTAAGCCAGGATGAAGATAATAATGCCAATCCATTCCTATTTAATTTTTCTCTCAATACAGAGGCAGATTCAAGGGCTGAGAATACACACACACACATACACACACACACACATTCATTTGAAGTATTTTGATATTCTCTTATGAATCATAAAACTTAAATCTATAGAAAAATAAAAGAGAACTCCCTTCTCCATATAACAGTTGTCAATGATTTGGGTCACATTTGCTTCACATGTTTCCTTAAACTTCTAACGCATGAGAATTTTAAAGACACAATAACAAGGTCTGGGAATATTTTTACTCAGTTCCTTTGCCCCTCCCCCTCTCCCAATGCCCCCGTTCATCTTGTGGATTTGATGTGATTTGAATTTAATTTGTGAAACCTATGCGAGGGATACAGATTTGACTCAACATACAAGCATTCTTCTTTCCATTTAATTTTGGGGCGCCTCAACCTGAGCAAAACAAAACACACAGAGCATGGCTCCTGCCCTGGGTTTTTTTGTTTTGTTTTGTTTTTTTAATTTTTTTTTTTTTTTTTTTCTGCCCTGGGTTTTGATAAAAATGGGAGCTCTTAAGTAGCTTCTCTGGAAAACTGGGGAAGATGAGTTCTGTGCCATGCCTGTGAGGGCTGGGGCTGAGCACGTAGCTGGTAGAGAAAAGATCATGAAACCTTAGAAGGTGAATTTGGAGGTTTGGGGGAACAAGCATGCCTATCGTGTGCTGGTCCCATGCTCGAGTTGGCCAAGTACTTTGTTCATGACACCCCTGCAGACCTAGCCTCCTGGGGCCTCAGGGCTGTGTTGAGCGTGTCCCAGCTTTGGCATTGCGTGAGGCCTGGCTTGCTGGGGGACAGCTCCAGTGGGAGCAAAGCTGTTAGACTGGTGGGTTATTCTCTACCTGCCTTGCAACAGGGGGTGTGGAACCAGTGATCAGAGTTGAATTCCTTGTTTTCTCAGAGTTCACTCTGCTGTTTTTTACAAAACAGCAGACAAAAGGACCCAAGAATCCTACAAAAGAAAAAGAGCCTACTGGGGGCACCAGTTTACCTGATATCTTGCCAAGTGCTGGTCACACTTGCCCTCCCATCCTTGGTTTTTCAACTCTCTTTTCATTCATTCATCTAAAGAAAGACTAAGTTGTTTGCACTTTTGATACAAGTATGCCTTGTATCTATAATTCATTCTAAATCGAACCATTTAGAATGGTCCCTGCTCTACATTCATTGCATTTATTTATTTATTTATTTATTTATTTATTTATTTATTTATTATTATTTTTTTTTATGATAGTCACACACAGAGAGAGAGAGAGAGAGAGGCAGAGACACAGGCAGAGGGAGAAGCAGGCTCCATGCACCGGGAGCCCGATGTGGGATTCGATCCCGGGTCTCCAGGATCGCGCCCTGGGCCAAAGGCAGGCGCCAAACCGCTGCGCCACCCAGGGATCCCATTTTAGCTATTTTTTTGAAATTAAGGACCACTTGAAAAGAAACAATGTGACGGGGATCCCTGGGTGGCTCAGTAGTTGAGCGTCTGCCTTTGGTTCAGGTTGTGATCCCAGAGTCCTGGGATTGAGTCCCTCATCAGGGGAGTGAGGAGCTTGCTTCTCCAACTCTGCCTGTGTTTCTGCCTCTCTTTGTGTCTCTCATGAATAAATAAATAAAATCTTAAAAAAAAAAAAAAGAAACAATGTGACAGTATAGAGGTTGTATGCTTACTTGACTTTTATCAACTTAGAGATTGGTTCCTCAGTAACTTGTTTTTAAAGATTCTATAGTAAGGGGATCCCTGGGTGGCTCAGTGGTTTGGTGCCTGCCTTCGGCCAGGGTGTGATCCTGGAGTCCTGGGATCGAGTCCCACATCAGGCTCCCTGCATGGAGCCTGCTTCTCCCTCTGTCTCTCTCTCTCTCTCTCTCTCTCTCTTTCTCTGTGTCTCTCATGAGTAAATAAATACAATCTTAAAAAAAAAAAAGATTCCATAGTAAATGGCGTTTTCGGGACAAAAAAACAAATTTTTGGAACCTTAGATTTAGGCTTAGAAATATAAGCCAGGTAATTTCTCACTAAGTTTAATTTTTAATAATGATTTTAATGGGTCCTCCTAATTACGCAGGAGCCTGATTCACCTAACGGGATAAATGGAATGTAAATAAGTCTAAAAGAGCTTCCAGGGCTTTGTTATATGTAGAAACACAAGATTTGTTTTCAAATGAGTATCCTACTGAAGCAGGCAAATATTCCTCTTGAATTTTGTGATTGCTTTCAAAATTCAAACTACGTTCATGAATTAGTGTCACGATCCCCAAAATACCTGCTGACAAAAATATTAAAGCCCAATCTTATACAGTGTCGTTCACCTGTTACTTGCATGGCCTGGGGAAGAAGTATGCAGAAGACTTTGAGTTTCTTATCATTAAACTGACCCTGGGACAAGTAGGGGTGGCATTTCAGTAATAACCTTTCTTCCCAGAATGAATTGCTTCTTCCCCCACTTTACGAATTGGCAGAAAAAAATATTGCTTGGTAAATATTTTTGCAGTGTGATTGCTTTTCAAAATTGAATCGCAGGGCCAATGCATACATTGGTGGTGGGGTGAGGAGAAATGTTTACAATGGCCTCTGAGTGTTTTTTTTCCCCCCCTTTGCCAGGAAATAACTACATGTTTACCAGATTACTACAAGTGGACTCAGTACCTCTTTATTAAACTCTATGAAGCGGGGCTGGCCTATCAGAAGGAGGTAAGTTAAAGTTAACTGCACTGTGAAATTTTTGTAAATCTTCTCAGTCTCATTAGAGCACATTATTATTAAGTAAGCTACAAAACCAGAAACCGTGGAATTGAACACCACCCCAAGTTCATGAAATCAGTCACAGCAGATGCAGAAAATAACTACCCTCTGGCTTAGTTTGGTGCCTCCGGGACAGGCCTGGGGTTTCTTTTACCCTTGAATTCCACCACCACGTGTCTGGTGCCTGGAATGACATCAAGGAGGGAGCATAGGAGGAAAGGAAGTTTCTCCAATCCCAGCTTAGCAACCTCTCTCAGCAGCATACAACCTGGGTAACTTAACTCCAGGAATTGTGGTTTCTTATCTGCTAACTGGGTGGTAGCATCTCCCTTGGGAAGGCTTGAGGTGCTACTTAAAGAACAGCTATCATAGGGACACCTAGCTGGCTCAGTCAGTCAAGCGTCCGCCTTCGGCTTGGGTCATGATCTCAGAGTCCTGGAATCAAGCCATACATCGGGCTGGGCTCTCTGCTCTGCTCTGCAAGGAGTCTGCTGCTTCCTTTCCCTCTCCCTCTGGGATCTCTCTTGCCCTCTCTCAAATAAATAAAATCTTTAAAACAAAATAAAGAACAGCTATCATAGTGCCTGCACATAGTGGTATCCTAAGAAGTGGAGGTACCTGTTCTGACAGGGGCTCAATCATGGTAGATAAGCCTTAGGTGGGGAGAGAGGAGGGAGAGAGCACCAGTGTGGCCTGGGGCTGCATTATCCACTGTAGTAGCCACTAGCAGTGTGTGGTTGTTGTTACTTAAATTTAAGGTAACTAAGATGAAATAATATGAGTAAGTCCAGTCCTCAGTCACACCAACCACCTCTATGGGCTGGGAAGCTAGTATTGGACAGCGCAGATATAGAATGTCTCCATCATAACAGAATAATGATGAGCACTCGTCTAGAAAACTCAGAAGTGACAAGTAGAAAATCCATTGAGCTTTTCTGTTTGAGACATTCTCTTTTGACCAGAGGGATTTAATGACATAGAATTACATTTGCTTTTCTGTGGTGGTATCACACAGCTTGGTCTTGCAGTGAACGGACTTACATAATCCTTATGTTTTAAGTTGAAAAATTTTTAGAATCAGCATGGAGACAAATTCAGAAGGCTCGATTTGAATTTCAGAATAAACCCCAAATGTCATTAAACCTTGACAACATAAAAATCGCAAGGCTGACCAAAATCAGGAGGTGAATTTGGAGAAGTAGAAGCAAGGGTGAGGCGACCCCTTTATCTTTCATAACAAGGAGGCGTAGATGAAGAACTAGAGGTGTAGATCTGTTTTATTTATTTATTTATTTTTATAGTTAGAAAGGTAGCTATTAAAGCTCAAGGTAACAAAGACCCCTAAAACTAGAAGAGGAATTGGGGGGAGGAAGGCTATATGACCGTGCTGAATACCTCGAATTTCATGGCAGAGAGTCAGTAGAACTATCTAAAGGTGATATGCCAAAATCGAAGTGTAATTTTATTAAAGTTACAATGGCAAACACCAGAAGAATGAATGGACAGAAGCTGCTCAAAGTGGGGGAATATTTTAATAACCATTTCAGATTATTTATGAATGTTCTTTTTTGATAGTACACCAAAACTCAACAAGAGGTGGTTTCTTAAAAGTTAGTTGCAGTATTAAATCTGAGACATCAATGAACTTTTATACTCTGTTAGATTAAAAGTGCATCTGTCTTGCACTTTGAATGGATTTTTTTTCCCCCGTGCATCATCTTGTAAACATCATGCTTTGGTCACTTGGAAAATCCCAGTCTAGTGAGTTATGCAGATTTCCCAAATGTTGCCATATTTCATCTCAGAATACCATCAGAAGAGTTTTTAAGTGGTGGGAAGCTGTGAAGTTCATGGTGGGTGGATGCAAGTTTTCTAAAATTCTGATTTTTCACTTCAAAGTTCAAATTTTATCATTGGCAACGGAAACCATCAGTTGTTTTCCTTGGAGCAACAGGCTCACTTTGTTTATTTTTGAGGAAATGTTTGCCAGATTCATAAGTCTCAATAACCATAGTTTATCATCAATCATTCTTTCACATAAAAACATAGTTGCATAAAAAACTGACTAATCCTGCTCACAACTCAAACAGTCACATGTGTGTTTTTTCTCAAGACAACTGTCCCACTTTGCTGTGTGGCAGCACTTATGCGTACGTCCCATTTCATCACAGAAAATACTAAGAGGATGTGTGCTCAAGTGTTAAGATTTAAGAACGTGAATACATTGTGCTGCTTCGTCAAGCACGTTATTGGTGAAACTGACTTTTTCCCCCTTTCTAACTGTGAGTGCACAGTAGCAAATAATCCAATGACCACTCACAGAGTCTGGGGCACCACCTTGATTCATGCTGAGGACCAGTGGTCTCACCCTCCATCACTTTTGCACTATCACTGTAGCTGTGAACACAAGGGAAAAAGCGAACAGTGTCTTGTTATAACAAAGAGTTTTGACCTACAGACCCCTTGAAAGGGCCTCAGGGACCCCCAGAGGCCACTGTACAAAGTACACAACCCCTACCTTGTCTCTGCTCCTATCTTTAAATTAAGAATATTAAAATGCTGATTATTATTGACTTTATTTTTTTGGACAAAGCATTGAGTCCCCATTAACATTTGGGATCAATTGATTGCGAATTTTGTGGAACTGACTCATACTGATGTTCAACCACTGAAGATTCTCCTGGTCAATTTAATTCCTTAACTCAGTTTTTCCTTGGCTCAGAGTCCCCTCAGGTGGGAAATGATGAGAGACAAGAATACCTGTCCAAAGTTCCTGACCACAGCAGATCTCTTTGTATTGTTTAGTTTCCAGGAATTAAAAACCTGGCTCCCATACAAATACAAAATGAACATGTGTCAGAGATTTTATTCAACTCATTAATTAGTGAGGAAACTAGTTGTATGTTAAAACTGGTTCAAATCAAGGTTTCAAGGAATGGAGATTTATGGAGTCAAACGAATACTGCAATGAATCTGCTAATAGAATGCAAACCACTTAATGTCCTACAAGGCAGTAAACCTAACTTTGGGAGCTGTCCTTGCTATGATACAAATCATTTGTTGCCAGTGGATGGGAGCCATTTGTATTACTCTCAGACAGAAACCATTTGCATTGGGATAAGTTTTCTAAGTTAACCTCTCCCCTCACACCCAGGCAGGGTTGTAAAATAACTCAAACCATAGTAAATAGGAAGTCAAAGGTACCCACGTCTAGAAAATCAGATCATTCCTGGGAGATGTGGGCCCACTCAGCAATCCCAGCCTACATAGAAAAGACACCTACTAGTCCCTTTGGTCTATTTCTAAAATTTGGATAATTATTCTAAAAAGGATCATTCAGTATTCAGAAATAAAAGGGTAGGAAGAGAATCAGTAGAAAATTATCAGAGTCCCACTTCCACTCAACAGTTTCGGTGCTGATCTGGCAGCCTGACAGGCACATTTGCAGAAGAGCCTCCCTTGCTCCAGTAATTACGTCCCAAAGGGGTTTCCACACTGGCATCACCCATGGGTCCAGGCAGAGGGAAGGAGATTTCATGAGCTACATCGTGTTTCCAGGTGACAGGAAGGATGAACTCAATCAGATTAAGACATGAAAAAGCCATAGCAAAGCAGAGAGTGCACTGGAGGTAAACTACAGGGAAGAATAAACAGTTCTTTGAAGAGCAGTTGTGTGAGCAGTTGTGTGAGATTATCCAATGTTCCCTTGCCCCAGTTGTGTGGTTACTGTTTATTTTATATGCATGAGATATGAAATGATGGGGCACGTTGACGCGATAGTGTAAACATTTCTCACATGGAGCCCTTACGTGTGTTGTGTAATATACCTTCATAGGACACTTTATTTTTTGTAGCTCTTTATTATGTATTCGAGTTGAATTTTTGAGTATATTGAATATTTATTGTACTATTCCCACACAAAGGACACTTGCTTCTCTGTCTCTGCACTCAGGGTTTGTTCATGGTACCTCAGTTTTACAGCACATCAAACCCAAATAGGAAACTTAACCACATCACTGTTGGGTTGAATCCAAAGCCAATCATGTACAGCATCTTAGGAGCTAAGAAACTTGTTTTAAAGATGGAAGGGGTTCTCAGGGAGGGTCTCGTTGCATGGACACAACCGTCCTGCTGGCTCTAGATGTCTCTCCTCCTCACCTCACCCCCCTCCTCCATGACACATGCCCCTGAGGAACACAGTCCAGTTTCCCCACTGATGGTTTCTCTCTTAGGAACAACTTATATTAGTTTCCTATTGTTGCTACTGTAACAAATACCATAAACAGGGTGGCTTAAAACAACACAAATTTATTATTTTATACTTCTAGAGGTCACAAGTCCATGAAATGGGTTTTGCTGGGATAAAATCAAGATGTTGGCAAGACCACCTTCCTTCTGGAGACTCTAGAGGAGAATCCGATTGCTTGCCTTTCCCATCTTCTAGAAGCCGCCTGCATTCCTTGACTAGTGACCCCACTTCCCTCCCCCCACCCCCAATCTTCAAAGACAAAGCATAGCATCTTGAAATCTCTCTGACCTGTGCTTCCACCAACCCATCTCCTTCTCTGACTCTTCTGCCTCCCTTTTCTCTTAGAAGAGTCTTTGACATTTGGGCCCACCTGGGTAATCCAAGCTAATCTCTCCGTCTCGAGATCCTTCATTTGATCATATCATCCCAAAGACCCTTTTGCCCTGTAGGTAATATATTCATCAGTTTTGGGGATTAGGACATGGACATCTTTGGGGTGTGATTGTTCTGCCTGCCATAAGCCTCTTCTCCCTGATTCACTGAGGATTAACCAAGTCAACACTTGTAAAGAACCTGGAATGGTGCCTGGCACAGAATTGGTGCTCAATATATGCCTGCCAGAGCGTGCCTGCAGAGTTACCTAAAGTTGTAGTTAATTTAAATTGAAAAAATAGAATGGAAGAAAATCCTAAAGCTTTCTGGCTAATTCTAAGGCAGCCCATCCATGGCCAGGCATTAGGGAAGAATAATACAGCTTATTTTATGAATTTCATTTAGAAAGATAGTGTTTACATTGTTGCTAGTTGTTAACTGAAAGGTTTTTGGCGTATTAATTTATTTGAGCCCACCGAGTCATGATCTTAAGAAAAAAATCATAAATAGAATGCAAAAATCCACACTTGGTATGTTGTTTGAAGATCAGCATTAGCCTTAATCCAAAGTATTATTCCATGTAGGTCTCCTTTTATTGGATAGCTATTTCCAAATTGGCTTGAAAATGTAAAATGTATTGATGTCAATTGGTATTCCATTCAAAGGGCTTATTTCAAAATATAAACTTTTGAAATTAACATCAGAAAGTTAATTGACTCCAGAAAGGCTGCACATAACATAGTCTGTGAAGCATATTAAGCCAAAAATAACCTGCATATTTATGCCTTTCCTCTAACAGCATTGTCATAACTTTTTTTGAAATATGAGATAGCCTTAACCCTTTAATTCAGTTCTGGTATAAGCTGTCTAAATAAACTTACATTTGGGGGAAGTATTTTAGCAGAGCGTTGCTAAACATAGCTGGAGTGTTGAGGTCTTTTGTTCTTAACTAGCACCATCCATCAAAATGCTCATTTCCTGGGACGCCTGGGTGGCTCAGCGATTGAGCGTCTGCCTTTGGCCCAGAGCATGATCCCAGGGTTCCGGGATCAAGTCCCACGTCAGGCTCCCTGTGAGGAGCCTGTTTTTCCCTCTGCCTGTGTCTCTGTCTCTCTTTCTCTCTCTCATGAATAAATAAATATGATCTTTAAAAAAAAAATGCTCATTTCCTTTGCCAAAAGAATCTTTTCTTGCTCTCGCAAAACTATTTTTAGCCAAAAATATGACTATAAAGACCTCCACTTGGCAGAACCTTCATTTCACCTCTGATTAAAAAAAATAAATGAAAATGATGTAGTAGAGGTAGTTAGTAGGGAGGATGCTATGTTATGCTTGGGCATTCTGGGGAATTATGGAAGCCGCTGAATCTGTGAGTTTGTCTTTGGCCTCCTACATGATTTCAGAAGCAGCTGGTGACAGAGCTAATGCACCCACCTGAGTGAGCTAGGTTTGCAGTGTGGCCTCGTGTTTGTTTGGGGAGCGTACAGAAGGAAACAGTGCACACAGGGGCAGCCTCTCCCACTCTGCCCTCTCGTGGCTTTGGAAGGTGGTGGCAGTAAATAACTGGTAGCCTTGGCAACCCTTCCCTCCGGACTCAGTCCAAACTGAAGCCCATTCTAGATGGAATAGAGGAAGATAAATTTTGAGGGTTCGATTTCTTAATAAGATCTATGTGATGTTCCTTAATTACACATGGTTTTGTCAGGAAAAAAAAACTAATGGACCTTGAGAAAATCAATACCCTAAAGCATCCTTCTGGAACCTGCAGCTGCCTAACAGCATACTCAGGAAAGGTTTTTGGTAGTAAAAAGCAGAGCCTGAGGAGAAAGAAGCAAGGGAAAAGATGGAGGGTAGCCAAAGGCCTGAGGGGTGATGCCTTGGCCAGGAGACAAAAGCATGCTAATGAAGGGTGTGATCTAGAAGGGACTGGTGATCTAGAAGGAACTGGCATCCGTGTAAAGGGTGAGGCCCAGGGAGGCAAGGGGAAGGAGGATCCAAGTGGAGGGGAAGGATAAGATAAGAAAGTAGGTTTGGAATAGGAGGCCCACTGGGGCAGTAGACACCACATGGCTGATGTGTCACAGAAAATTTATAAATGATAATATGAGATGAAAGCACCCCAAGAATCTCTCCTGGAGCCCATAGTCACCCACCCCTCTGAGAACCTAGGGTCCAAGAAGGAGAGGGGAAAGAGGGTGGAAATGATGGGACACCTACCATCACTCTTGTGAACATGGCTGATTAAGATTTATGACTATGTCAGGGGTGCTTTTCTAAAAGACTTTCTGAAAGCTTCCCACAGATCACAAACAAAAATATATGAATCCTGGTATTTAACTCTTGATAGGCTGGGGAAATTCTCTTATTTGGAATGGCTCCTTCTGTGATGTTGCCAGGTAACTTAAAAGAGAGAAGCAGTGGGCAAAATCTCCTAGAATCCGGTATGTTTGTAGGTGCTTTAATGATATCATGGATTGATTGAATCATTTATTTATTTAAGGTTGATTTCAAAACACAGGTATAGGCTGTGTTTTATACATAAGAGTAGTTAACCATAAAGAAGCATCGAGGTGGCTTTAGTGGGTAATGGCAAACAAAGGTTGATCAGGAAAGAAAAGGAAAAGACCAGAAGCAGTGAAGTTGTCCAGAAACCACATTAAATATAGCAAGACTGTGCTTGAGTAAAAATCAGGGTGTCCATCAAAGTCCATGTTCAAGGTGTGAAAATCCAGAAATGTTGGATAAGACCCTGGTTTCAAGGGAAGCTATCTGATAGAAACTGTTTATAAGGATGGAGACCCAAGTAAAAGGATTTGGGAAGCAGGTCCTGGGAGCTTCATGAGACTATACATGCTGCACACCCAGGACCCCGATGGCCCTGCATTTGTCCCGCCTCCCTGGATTCACCACCTGTGGAGACGTTGCGCCTGACCCCTGCAGGTCCTGGGGAGAAACGCCAATGGGTTCTCAATTCAATGATGATTTGAGAGGCTGTTTCCTTTGATGCCTTTCCTCTTCCTCTAGGACTTTCATGGAAGGGGGACAAAATTGGTTTTGTGTTTTGCTTTTGTCTTTCATTCAACACCAGAGTTTTATTATAACATATAAACCTCTTAGGAGCACATCTCCCTCATTGTACTTTGTAACCTAGAGCCTGAGAGATGCCAGGCCACATGGGAAAATGTTGATAAGAAAATAAAGTCCTATTTGTTTCTGCAATCTTCCTGTTTGCTCCTCCCATATCCTTGGAAGTTTGCTGAGGGCAGGAGGCAGAGGTGTGGTATAAAGGAATTTTTTTTCTTTCTTCTCTGTTTTATATAATTTTAGTTGTGCATCTTTTTGGGGGGGAGGGGAGCTCTTGAAAGACCTGTGCATGTTCCTAAATAATACTTGGCCCTTTCTGTTTATCTTTTATTTTACTTTATTTTTTAAAAAGATTTTATTTATTTATTCATGAGAAACACAGAGAGAGAGGCAGAGATCTAGGCAGAGGGAGAAGCAGGCTGCCTGCGGGGAGCCCAATGTGGGACTCCATCTCAGGACCCCGAGATCACAACCTGAGCCACCCAGGCGTCCCTATTTTATTTTTTAAAGATTTATTTATCTGAGAGAGAGAGAATGTGAGTGAGGGGAAGGGACAGTGGGGGAGGGAGAGAGAAAATCCTCAAGGAGACTTCCCACTGAGTACAGAGCCCTGTACTGAGATCATGATCTGAGTTGAAACCAAGAGTCCACGATAGACCAACTGAGCCACCCAGGTGCCTCTTATCTTTTAAGTACCTCTTATCTTTTAGGTACCTCTTCCTATAACGCCCTAATACAGGCAATGATAAATAGATAAGTAAATCATCCTGTTTATTACCCCAAAGTGTTCAGATCTAAGATACTTTTGTCCTGTATTTTGTCTCTCTATATTTATGGATCCAAGGTTTTCAGGGACCGTGAAATGAGAGAAGGAAAAAATCATTCAGTGCATACCTTTCCCCCTCTGCCTCTGTGCTTTCAAGCCTAAGTTTTTCAGTGGATGCACTATGTTTTAGTTGTAAAAGCACAACCCATGGATGGGTTAGTCTGTCCTCCACTCCTAATTTTTAGATATATCTCTAGATCAGTCATAGTCTCGGCAGGAGACCCAAAAGCAGTTATTGAAGAAAATGTGATAAAAGGACTGATTTTGTGCAGTTTAGGGAGACCCACAAGGAGTAGTTAAGCACCTGGTGCTGGCAACAGAGGGAAGCCTTTGCCACCCCAGGCTGAAGGGGCCGCTGTTGGAACTGGGAGAGCAAGAACAGAGAGGCCTGTGTGCCTGAGGATGTGTGGACTTTGGTGCCACCAGATACGGCCCAGTGGAGAAGATACTAGGGTGCTTCTCACTGGTTGAGCACAGCCATAGAACAAGGGCCCAGGTTAATGCGGGTGCAGAGATCAGCTTCCTAGGGTGCAGACCAGGGTGGAAAGAGGATTTGGAGGGGCTGATACTTCCCACTGAGTATGGAGCCCTATACTGAGATCATGACCTGAGTCGAAACCAAGAGTCAGTCTATAATCTCTTCTTAGAATTGCTTAGTAAAATTTTACTTATTTAAAAATATTATTTTTAATTAATTTATTTATTTGAGAGGGAGCACGTGCATGAGTTGGGGGAAGGGCAGAGGGGGAGAGAGAATCCTTAAGCAGACTCCCTGCTGAGTGCAGAGCCCAACACAGGACTCTATCCCGTGACCTGAAATCATGAGCTGACCCGAAATCAAGATTCTGCCTCTCGACAGACTAAGCCACCCAGGCGCCCCTTATTTTAAATATTTTTTAAAAACAACGAGTATCAAGTCAGGATATTTCAGAACCTGGACACATCTCCTTTGGATTTATTGTATTCATTTGTATTCATTGCCTTCTTTGCCCTAAGTCTTACCCTAATGTCATAAAAGGATGAACATTGACAGCTAAAGTACTTATTTTAAATGATGACAGAAACAAATTAGCGCTCTGGAGAGAAGCTTCAGTTAAGACTGCAGGTGCAGTCAGCCGGCCATGTCTGTGGGGACAGATCTCAGAATATTGCTGCCTGTTGGGGACAGATACTGATTTGGGAGAAGGCACGACAGGATTATTTGGGGTTCTGGGGATGTTCTGTATCTTGATAATGAGCATTGACAAAAATTTGTTAAGTTGTACACTTCAGATTGATCCACATTGTTCTCTGTATGTTCTATCTGAATTTAAGTGGTTTTTAGGGCACTGGTAAGCATCCAATTCTTGATTTCGGCTCAGGTCATGATCTCAGGGTGGTGAGATTGAGCCCCACGTTGGGCTCCATGCTCAGCGGGAAGTCTGCTTAGGATTCTCTCTCTTCCCCCTCTCCCTCGGCCACCACACTTGCATAATGCACGCTCTCTCTCACTCTCACATAAATAAATAAAGCTTTAAAAAAAAAAAACGGAGTTTTTAAAAGTTGCAAAAAGTTTTTATAGTTTCAAGAGACCTAAGTTCTTGCCCTTTCTCTCACTTACTGACTCTGTGACCATAGACAAGTTATCAAATCACTCTATTCTTCAACTTCCTCCTCTGTAATATATTCTTACCTCCGCTGGCTGGCCAGTAAACTCACAAGTGTAGGTGGTATGCTATACGAGAGGCAAGTCTTTTATTAACACCACAAAGATCTCTGGCCCAATGAGTGGAATCCGAGAGTAAATCTTGCTGCAAGTAATGATAATAATATTCTTACCTTTAATTCTTACCCTTACCTAACCCTTACCCTTATTTTACCCTTAATGTGAAGACTTAGAAGAGCCAACCTTAGTTTGATCCTTAGCACAGCATCTAGCACATGATAATCACTCAACAAATGCTAGCTATGTAAATTTAACTAAATATATTTATTTCCCCTAAAATAACCTGGTTCTGCTAAGTTCCAGTACCGTTTTTTTCCTTTTATTCTATTTACTAAAATTCCCAATCCTGCAGCTCCATCCTTTCACACAAGAATATACCAAACTTGATTAGGCACCTGCTCACAGGCTTCCTCCCAAGCCCACTCTATGATGAAAGCACAGAGGTCGTTCATGTGTTTTTTTTTTTACACCACACTGGTGGTTTCCTTGCCATGCAGTACTCCCAAGGAGATGCCCTCAAGTCTCAGAGCAGAGAGACTGCACTTGCAGACCCTTCACATGTAAGGAACCTTGAGATGACCTCATTTAGTATAGTCACCAGATTGCATCATTTTGTTTTCTGAATTATAACAGGCCTTGGTTAACTGGGACCCAGTGGATCAAACAGTGCTTGCCAATGAGCAGGTGGATGAACATGGCTGTTCGTGGCGTTCTGGAGCAAAGGTGGAACAGAAGTACCTCCGACAATGGTTTATTAAGACGACTGCCTATGCAAAGGTGAGTATCTACCTAGTGCCTGCCCCCGGCCCCAGTAATACCATCTGTGTTGGGAGGCAACACCAAGGTCTTCTGGGTCTTAGAGAGCCTCGCTGTTGGGAATAATCTCCAGGAAGGGCTCTTGGAGCTGTGGGTGTGTAGACTGGAAGCATGTGAGCCTTAGGGTCACTCATTGAGAAGGCGATGGGTTTGGGTATTTTCAAGGTAAGTCAAGAATGGTACCTAGAGGTCATGGTTGGCCATTGTTTTGCTGACCTTTCAACACACTCAGTCATTGTGCTGCCATAAAGGCAAAAAAAACATTCAACTTTGCAATTATATCAGCAATATAGTTAGAAAGGAAAAAAGTATCTTCATCTGTATAATACTAATAAAACCTCCAGAAAGAGTAGGACATTTCAGAAGGTCCAGAGAAGACCATCTAAAAGGAGTGAAGAGGGGTGCCTGGGTGGCTCAGTCAGCTGAGTGTCTGCCTTGGGCTCAGGTCATGATCCCAGGGTCCTGGGATCAAGTCCTAGATTGGGCTCCCTGCTCAGTGGGGAGTCTGCTTCTCCCTCTCCCTGCTTGTGCGTTCTCTGTCTCTCTTTCACTCTATCTCAAATAAATAAATCTTAAAATAAAATAAAGGGAGTGAAGAGATGGTCGATCTCCATGAAGGAAAGTCAGAGTGTAAATGAACTAAACCAGGAGCCAAAGCTCTGATTTTGACTCTTGTTGCATCCCTAATTAATACTGTAAACGGTGTGAGTCAAGAGGCTTCATTTTCTCATCAATAAAAGGAGACGGTGGGACCAAGTGGTTTTTAAGGTGCTTTCTGGCTCTTTCTGTGTTCAGAAAAGTCAGCCATTGAAAGAACAGGTTTTTTTATGAAATCACTGATAGCCTGAGCAGAAGAACTCATTCTGGATATGCCAGAACCACTCTGTGCAAGATACACTTCAAGCTTACTGAGTTTCAGAATACGGAATTGAGAGATATTTCCCTGAAACTCCAGAGAGAAATGACTAGAGCAAATCAGGGATGCTTCCCATGGCAATCTGATAATCTCCAGATTTTTTAGCTTACGACTGGACATAAACAGGATCTGAAAAGGTAAAGACCTCTTGACAGGCTACTGATGGTGTGCCATTCTAATTCTTGCCCCATGGTAGTCACCATGAGAAGGACAGTTATACCCATCCATAGTAGCCTCTGGGGTGCTCTGTCAGAGAGAGGGTGGTGGGCTGAAATGGACTTTGGGTCAGATCCAATACTGTCTTCTTACATGCCAGGAAAGCACAAAGTTATAAATAACCTCTGATCAGTACAGAACTTTGCTGAATTAGAACTGCAGTACACGAACTCACAACACCAGTGCCATATGGATATATGACCTCCAGTTTTCTCACTCAAAAGACAGGTCTTAAATGAGGCAGTTTTCCCATTATAGGTTGTTCAGAATGTAGCAGAGACTAGCATATGGATTTGGCAAACTACCCATTAGAACTTGTTAACACAGTGCCTTGCTCCTTTGAAACACACGGTAATATCAAGAGACTGATTGAGAAAAACAAAGCTGAGGATATTGTTTCCATAACATCCCAGGCAGTGGGAGCCCCTATCTGCTGACAGCCTAGGTCCGCTGCATTACCAGGAGGGAAGCCAGGTCATCTCCAGATGACTCTGTGATAGGCATTGTGGGAAAGGCCATCTAATTAGGTCTTTTTTTTTTTTTTTTGACCTCTGCCTCCAGCTGGGAATGTTATAACCTAACTGAGGGACATTATTCTTTAAATTGTCAGCTGTGAATTTTCAGCTGTTCAGCAGAAATGGTTAGTTACCATGGTGATTCACCTGGTTCTTGCTGAACTCCTGTGCAGATTTATTGAAAAAGCTGTCTCTAGAGGTCAGCACTTGGTTTGCCCTGAAAATCAGGAGAAGAGGGAGTGGCATGGGAGTGGTAAGGGCGAGCAGAAATCAATGTACACTGTAAGTCCTTGGCTGGAGGCTACACATGCACCAAAGCAAGACTCCAGAAGCTCTAACAGAAAATGATCACCGTGAGACAGGGGAGATCAGATACCAGAAGACTGCATAGTGCTCAGAGATTTTGGAGTCATGGCCCAGCCAGAAGTCTGCAGTTGAGACTCCCAAAAGGCCATATATTAGAGGTATGGATGACATCCTAGGACCAAAGACAAAATCAGAATAGACTCAACTTAATAAAGAGTAAAAGTCAACCCAACAGTTTCGAAAGGAGCTTTCAAGACAAAAGTCAACACCTTTAAAGGGAGACAACATTATCCAGACTTTGTACATAGTTTTTATCTGCATGTTCCACATATAATTTAAAAAATACTAGACTTGGGAAAAATTGAGAAATCGTGGCCCATCAAGAGAAAAAAAAAAGGGAGAAGGGGCAGCCCAGTAGAAATAAATTCTGAGATGACCCAGATGTTAGAATTAGGAGATAGAGCCAGAGACATCTGTTATATAAATAGTCTGGGACTTAAAGGAAAAGATGGTCATGATGAGTGAACAGATGGTGAATCTCAGAAGAGAACTGGAAACTATTAAAAAAAAAACTGGAAATCTAGAACAGAAAAGTACAATATCTGAAATAGAAAATCACTGTTTGGGCTTCAGAGGGATGAGTAAGGGTTAAATAAAGCCACAGACTGGAGGAGAGCTCCTTCATATGGGGAACGTCATGTGGTGGCCCTGAAGTAGAAACGTATGTAATAATTTTGAGAAACTGAAAGAATGACAGAACTGCAACAGGAAGCCAAGAGGAGAGCTTCAGCAGGGCTGGAAAATCTGGAGAGGAAGTTAGGAGCCAGATCAGCCAAAGCCCTTTAGGTCTTCAGGAATTTGGACTGTATCATGGGGGCCGTGGGAAACCACAGGTAATGGATTTGAAATTTCAAAGATCAAATGAGGGATCCCTGGGTGGCGCAGCGGTTTGGCGCCTGCCTTTGGCCCAGGGCGCGATCCTGGAGACCCGGGATCGAATCCCACGTCGGGCTCCCGGTGCATGGAGCCTGCTTCTCCCTCTGCCTGTGTCTCTGCCTCTCTCTCTCTCTGTGTGACTATCATAAATAAATAAATAAATAAATTTTAAAAAAAAAAAAAAAGAAATTTCAAAGATCAAATGAGATAAGACATCTACCTTAAAACCTAGTATGATAGAAATAGTGTTGAATCAGGGAGGAGGTCCTGCTATAGAGAGAAGATGAGGTGTCAGATCAGTTAGTAATGCTCTCAGCTGCAAGTAACTAAAAACTTGAGTTAGTGGTAGCTTGAACAAACAGGAGTTGACTTTTCCCACATAAGAAGGCCCAAGTTGCTGGGACTGCACCGGGATTGGGCTTTCAGCTGGCATCTCGGTGGTTCTCTTAGCCCTTCCTTCCTGCTTATCACCTCATGGTTGTAAGATGGCTGCTGCAGCTTCAGACATCCTATTCAAGACAGAAAGAGACAGAAGGGGCAGTGTGAGTGACTTTCTTTTACCTGGAAAGCAAGAACTTGCCCACAAACCCCCAACAAAATTCCACTGATGTCCTGTTAGCTCCAGGTGTGTCATGTAGCTACTGCCTGGTTTCCTTTTTTCTTTTCTTTTCTTTTCTTTCTTTTTTTTTTTTTTTTTTTTTTTTTGAGATTTTATTTATTCATGAGAGACACAGAGAGAGGCAGAGACACAGGCAGAGGGAAAAGCAGGCTCTCTGCGGGGAGCTCAATGTGGGACTTGATCTCAGGACCCCGGGATCATGCCCTGAGCCAAAGGCAGGTGCTCAACCACTGAGCCACCCAGGTGTCCCTACTCTCCAGTTTCAAAGGAGACTAGGAAAGCTGTCTTGGGCTCTTTTTTTTTTTTTTTAAGCTTTAGTCAAGCTGTTTGAGGGAAGAGAAGGGCCAGTTAGTGCTGGGATGGCCCGTGAGCTGTGCCCACCACAGTCATCTTTAGAGCTTTGTGTCTGCATCTGGTTTTGCTGGGGAGTGTGGCTGTGCGGGGGCCCGCCTTTCACTCACTCACCTTCCAGATTAGCAAGACGAGGCCCAATGTGAAAATTAGAGGGAACCCTGAAATGCAGAAATCCCTTTTTAAGGCTCTTCTGTGATGTTACTGGATTTTTCTCCCCTTACCTCCCTACCCAGTCTTGCTAGGACTCTTTGCTTTGTGAAATGTTAAGAAAACTTGCAGTAGGAGTATCAAAAGCACATGAATTAGTCTTGGCAGAGGTGTGTGGGAGGTATCCTGTGGGCAGCACCACGAGGTGAGAGCAAGAGGAGGAGCAGGGATTGCAGACCTCCCTACAGAAAGAAGAGATTCAGGGTCTGAGCGAACGCCTCAGCTCCTCCCAGCCGGGTGACAGTTGGAAGGTGAGACAAAGACCTGGCTTCCCATTTGAACTTTTCTAACAGATCTGCAGTTTTGATTTCTGTGGCTGCCTCCTGTGGCCCCCAGATGCTGCCTCCCGGAGGCCCTCATCTCCTGGGGCACTGTACATAGGTTCCCCTTTGGCGGTAAGATGGGCATCATCATGCCGTTATGGTGCTTAGTCAGCCACCACCCTAGATTGGTGGGTATACCGTCCAAGTGTTCAGGAATTACCTGGTAGCTGCTAGAATATCAAAGTCTATCTTCTCTTCCCATTTCCTACCTGTTTGCCCATGATCTGATCAGATCTGATCAGTGCTCGGGCTTCATACAGACACCATCTTACGTAACCCTCATGTTATTCCCCCTGAGGGCTGGGGTGCCTGTTATCCCCATTTTAGTGAAAAGGAAACCAAGGCTCCCACTGCTAATAAGTAATAGCACTGGGGTTCAAGTCCAGGTGCTGGAGCTCGTGGCTGGCAGTCTGTATCACATCTCAGGGAGTGAATTCATTCATTCTTTCCCCAGATGTTACCGAGCGCCCGGCCAGACCTGGGCTAGGTGCCCACAGGGAGGATGGAGGCTAGTGCAGGAGACGGGCTCAGGTTGAGGGGGCACAGCACAATAGGATCCCTGTGACAACACAGGTGAGCACCAGGGAGGGGGTGAGGCGGATCTCCAGGAAGTGATGAAGGATGGGAAGTGCAGAATGTCTCTCAGGGAACATTTTATTGCCTTCCAGACATGCAGGAAACTTCATGTCTCACAGGTATTTGCAAGTAGAATTTCTGCTGGCAAGAACAGCCAGGCAACAATGCGCCCTCATGAAATCGGGGAGCCCTCAAGAAATCAGGGAAAATGAGAGGGAGTAGCCTCCATGCCCCTGCCCCCTTGCACCTCTGCCCCGATTTCATGCCGGGGCCTGCTTCTTCACAGGTGGGTGGAGGCCCAGATGAGAGATGGGCTGAGGAGGCCAAGTTTCTGGGAACCGAGAGGGACAGGTGAGACATGTTTAATGAGCTGTCTGCTTCTCTGCAGGGCTGTTGGGATAAAAAGCAGTGAGGACACTGGCCAGGGCCACATTTAATGATGATGCTTGGGCTTATCTAATGTGAGGGTTGGCTTTTAAAAGCCCTGTGGCTTTAAAGCTATTATGGCATCATCCCTGCCATGCCTCTTGGTGCTCACCAGGCCTGGAAGGGTGGCCTTATGCCTCTCTGCTTGTAAAAACAAAATATGTTCTCCGCTCCTGAGTGGTAAGAGTAGCTGAACCCTTGCAGGCTCCAGACCCCTGAACTCTGAGAGCAGCGCTCAGGGGCACCCTCTGAGTGCGAGCTTCCTTCTAGAATTCTCCCCCTGCCCTGGCTGTCTCTTCTTTTGGAAGCCACAGACTCTGCTCTCGTCCCTAAGATCTGGTTTTGACACCCTGTCTCACAAAACTAATTAGTTGTTAAATCTGCTCCTCCTTACATAATCTCTCTGACTTCTTTCTCTCCTCTGTATTCCCTGCCTCTCTAGGATCATTCCTCTCCTAAGCTGTAAGGTGAACTCAATCCCCCACCCTCCATGCTGTTCCCTCTACACAACTTGGGGTGATCGTCAGCCTTCTTACAGGGAGAGCTACCCCTGAGCCCCCTGGAAGTCATTCTGGAGTGGAAGTGGGCAGGACCCAGGGAACAGGGCCGGGAACAGGGCCGAAAGGAAAGCAGGTGCCTTGAGACCGACAGCTCCCTGAAGTCCCCAAGCCTCCTGCTGCTTGGAGTGGGTCACAGCCACAGCTGGGGGTGACAGTGAGACTGCAAGAGGGGTGGCTGGCTGGCTCCTCGCAGCCTTTGGTGGGAACTCTGCCCGGAAGGGTTCATCAGAGTTGGTGCAGGGCAAGGGCCCTGGCTCCAGGGTTCAGGAACCCACAGTGTTTGTGGATGGTACCGAGATGACACTGGTAATTAGATTTCCTCTCCCTAGACACAGGGCCTTCCTGGCCACCTCTGGCAGGCCCTCTGCCAGTGCCTGATCACATCTGTGTGTGTTCTCCATCAGCTCTGTTCCCTGTGAGCCCTCCTCTCCCTTTTCCTGGTGCCTTGCAGTCTGGGAACTGAGGACAGCTGTGCCTGCACAGCCTGCCCAAAGCACTTCTGAAGCGGACACATGGGCTCCTGGTCAGTGTGCACGCTTGACAAACAAGAAGCTTCCATTTCTGTGTTGTTTGGGGGGTTTTGTATCTAACATAGAAGGAATGACTGCAAAGGGAAAAATGAGAGAAATAAATACCATTGACCCATGAATAACATGGGGTTCAGGGGTGCTGACTGCTGCCCCCTCTCCATGCAGTTGAATATTCACAGATAACTTTTGAGTCCCCAGAAATCTAACTAGTCATAACCTACTGTTGACCAGAGAGACCTAACATCACAGAAACAGTCGATAAACACATATTTTGTGGGTTGTATGTATTATATACTGTAGTCTTACAATGAAGACACCTAGAGAAGAGGAAATGCCAGGAGGAAAGAAAATCATAGGGAAGTGGCACCTGGGTGGCTCAGTGGTTGAGCGTCTGCCTTTGGCTAAGGTCATGATCTCAGAGTCCTGGGATTAAGTCTGTGTTGAGTTCCCAGCAGGGAGCCTGCTTCTCCCTCTGCACCTGGGTGGCTCAGTGGTTGAGCGTCTGCCTTTGGCTGAGGTCATGATCTCAGAGTCCTGGGATTGAGTCTGTGTCAGGCTCCCTACGGGAGCCTGCTTCTCCCTCTGCCTGTGTCTCTGCCTCTCTCTCTGTGTCTCCCATGAATAAATAAAATCTTTAAAAAGAAAAAAAAATCCTAGGGAAGAGAAAATACACTTATGGTGCTGTACTGTGTGGACCTGTACAGTTCAAACCCATGATGTTCAAGGGTCAACCTATACTTCTTCGGTTATACTGAAAATGAAATAAATTGTAGATCTGATTAGGAAAAAATGAAGGCAAAACTAAACATGTTGTCTTGCTCTTAAACCCTGAGGGGGCTTTCTGAGCTCCTGGCCAGATCCGTTGGGGTGTAAGAATCTCTTTCCTTCTCAAAGTGTTAACTGGACTCCATGAGAATAAAGGGCTTTGTTATCACCTTGTTGTGGGGGTCTCTGGGTATGCCAGAGAGAGCTGCTGAGTGTAGTTACCAGTGAACCCCTTTAACTTAGGGAGACATTTGGGTTTTAAAGATTGATTTTATTTATTTGAGAGAGGGATGCCTGGGTGGCTCAGCAGTTGAGTTGAGTGTCTGTCTTCAGCTTAGGGCGTGATCCCAGGGTCCAGGGTTGAGTCCTGCATCGGGCTCCCCACAGGGAGCCTGCTTCACCCTCTGCCTATGTCTCTGCTTCTCTCTGTGTGTCTCTCATGAATAAATAAAAATCTTAAGAAAAAAAAAAAACAACTCATTCATTTGAGAGAGAGAGAGCACATGCACATGACTGAGGAGAGGGGCAGAGGGAGAGGGAGAGAAAATCTCAAGCAGACTCCCCAGTGAGCTTGGAGCCCGACCCAGGGCTTGATCCCATGACCCTGAGATCATGACCTGAGCCAAAGTCAGAGGCATAAACAACTGAGATGCCCAGATACCCCAACATTTGGATTTTAAAGCTAGAAGAGACTTGAGCAAACAGTGCATAGGCTCCCCAACATTTAGCCCACAGTCTCTCGTGCTTTTTAAATCCCTGCCCTGATCTGAAAAACATAAATGCAAACAAAAAAAAAACCTCATGATTTTGAAATTACAAAATCAGTATGCAATCTAAAGACAAATTAAAAGGATCGGGCATTGCTTGCTCTTTAGCAGCATACATCTTGCCCCACCTCCTACTCCCCCGGCGGCTCCTGGCCAGCTCGAGGTGTCCTTGAAAATGACAGACCTGGCCCATTCCTCATTTTAAAACTAGGCTCCCAAGCCCAAGAAAGCCAACACCCAATTTGGGTTTCCTGAGAGCCAGGTCTGCGTGCTTTCCACCAGCTCTTGAGGACAGGTTCCCAAGCAACCAGGCATTTCTGAGCACTCCGTGCAGTCAGAGGGCAGGTATTGGCAGGAAGGCCAGACATTAGCACAGTAGGAAGTGTAATAAGGGCAGGGGCAGGGCATAGGTGGCCAGGTAATGGCAAGGACAGTGGTTGGAAGTTTTCTAGCTTGTTCTTGATGGAATTGGTTTGCTGGCCTCTAACCTGAAACTGTGTCTTTTTGTGTCATCTCTCTCCTCCAACGTCCTGTCCTTACCCTAGACCTTTGGAGCCTGGCTGCTTGGGGAACAAGGACACTGATCCCATGGCTGCCGTGCTGTGAGGCAAGCAGGCATTAACAGCCATATCCATAATCATATGATAGTGCTTTGTTATTCAAAATAAATGTCCTTCTTAGAGAGGAAAACAATTTTCCACAGTATCTTTCCATTTCTCTCTGTTTTGTTTACTATTCCACGGTGGCTAATTTTGAGTGTCAGATTTGCTCGAAATAAAGATTTAATCCTTTCTAGAGCGGTAATAAGTTGTGAACTCCAGCAAAATGCACACTCTGGTAGTTTAAAAAGAGTAGACTAACAGCATGATCTTAACTACATGAAGATCCCATGAGTACCCACAACCCTAGTACATTTTATCAGCTGTAACACGTGACTGGCATTACATCTTTTGTTCCATAAGAAAGAAAAATGGTGTCAAAGGCACCATTGATTATAAGACAGGTCCCAGTTTCAGCATTTATGGGGAAAATATACATCTTTGGGGCACCTGGGTGGCTCAGTCATTAAGCATCCAACTCTTGATGTTGCTCATGATCTCAGGGTCATGGGATCAAGCCCTGTATCTGACTCCATGCTCAGCAGGGAGTCTGCTTGAAATTCTCTCTCCCTCTGCCCCTCCCCCCGCTCATTCTCATTCTCTCTCTCTCTCTCTCTTTCAAATAAATAAATAAATAAATAAATAAATAAATAAATAAATAAATAAATATCTTTAGAAGGAAGGAAGAAAGAAAATGTGTATCTTTGAATCAGTGGAAGATGAGGTATAAGTAGGATGGAAAGCCATGGAATAAAATATTAATAGTGACCTCCCTAGGTATTTATATTGATTGTGGGAAACTTGTTCTTCATCCTTCATATTTTCCAGAATGATTATCATCATTTTAGTAATCATAAACCAAAACACCTGATAGCAGGGTTATGTCAGCATTTATTTACATATCTTCTGTAGACCCGAGTGCCTCGGAAGGGATGGTCTTATGTTCCTGCAAGTTTTCAATTTACAGGCAGGCTTCCAACTTGAAGGTAATTGAGTGGAATGTCCCATGAGACTGCTGTCCCCATTTTTTTTTTCCTCCCTTATTAGACCAATAAAAGCTTTCAGTCTTGCTCCTAAGACTCTGCTTTCCCAGAACAAAAGCACCTTTCCAGACAAGGCTAGCCCAGAGCTACAGATTGGGCTGAGTGCATGGTGTGGCTGTTTCACTGCTTGCTCCCCTTCTTGTGGGGTACAGGATAGCCTTGCTTGTGTCCTGTCCATCCAGGGGCAGGGAGGTGACCTGAGTGGCCCCTGGGAATCAGAAGCAGCCTCATCCAGATAGATGACTGTCACCAGGAGATCCTGTCCTCTATCATCTACATTTTTAGGGGCATGGTGGTGACATTTTAGAACCTGTGGTCAGTACCTCTTGGAAGTTCGTGGAATTAGAACTGTTCTGAGAGAGCAGTGGTTTGCTTGGGTCTGAAGTGGGGGGAAAAGACTGCTAGGTGTGGCCTGAGTGAACGTATGCATACAGGAATCAGAGATTACCCAGAATGGCTGCCACCATGCTTCCTGGTCTCCCTCCCCACATGCATCCCTGGTGGTTGCACCCAGAAAGCCCTTCCTTCTGTCCAGCTGCTTGGAAGCTATTTAATAGTACTTGGTGTGTTTCTCTCTTTGACTAGGCCTTGAGATGCACACTCAGTGTTCGTGTGGGCTGCTTGACGGCTCTCCTCCTCTTACCCTCGTGGCCCCAGAAATGCACGCCTTGTTGTCAAGTTGTGTATCATCAGTAGGATGCCTTGCTCAGTACTGATTATCTCCCTTCTGGGTTAACAACACCTTCTCTGGAATTGAGACTCTTGGATAGCACAGCTGTCTTTGCAAATAAATGTTTTGCCTTGAGATGCCACAACAAATGGATTTTGCTAGAAATACATATCACCTTCAGAAGAGAGGTGAAAGTACAGCTGTCAGAGGGAAGTGAACAAGGTAAACATTGCCAAGTGAGCTTTGTAATGCAGAAGTCCTTGTGGGAGACTTCATGCCAGAGTCAACACAGGAGAAGGAGACTAGACTGCGGGAGAGCTTATCCCTCTAGAATATTCTAGACAGGACATCTGGAGTTTCTGTAAGCATCTTACTGCCTTCAGCATTTATTTTCCTTTATTACACCTCAAAGGTACGCTGATACACTGTGTCTTTGGAGTGACTGCATTGAAATGATCTCAAAAACAAAAAGAATAAGGACATCTTGGCCACAAGATTTAGTTTTAGAAAAAAGTACATACGAATTATAATTCAAACATAATTGCTACTCAGATCCCACTGATTCAGAACTAGGCTAAATGTTGAGACTTTAAAAAGTGTCCATTTTAATTAAATCTTGTCATTAAGTCTTTCTGTTCTATTCTGCCTCCAATCTGTGTCCAGCTCTCTGGGCTCCAGTTTCTGAACTTCTCCCTTAGTAGCTAATAAATCCACTTTATTTCTCAGTTTGCCTAAACCATTTTTTTAAAGTTTTTTTTTTTTTTTTTTTTTTAACCAAGGTCTTCTAAAGTGTATCATGTTTTTAAAACCACTTCTTCTGGAATTCTTATTTGTGGGCCTGCTGTGCCTTGTTCTTAATGCTTTAGCCCACGTACTGTCCTCTCTTGGGAGGTATGGATTTATTCCTGGCATTATTTCTGCTTCTTTGAAGAAAGAGGCAGATTAGCCATGTTATATTTAATTCTCTTTTTATCCCCAGCTTTTTCGTTTTAATCTCTGTCTTTTTTATTCCTATGTTTTGTATCCCCGAAGCTTTTTTGATCGGATGCATGCGTCAGCCCATCTCTTGTTGGTTCACGTTCTTAAACCCTGGCTCCTATTCAGACTCACTAATGTACAGTCCTGTTTCAGCTTCTTAAAGCGTCTGCATTCAGATGGTATACCTGTGGAGCAGCAATGGCAGTATTTTCAGACCTATCCTGGTGAAAATGATTGTAAGGGCCCTTTGCCAACCACAGTACTTCTGTGTATGCTGAGTAATAACCACAGGGAAATGGTAGTCTGACTTCAGGTAAGTATAGTATAGTCCTTATTTATAAAAATTGAGTAAGGAGCCCATTCATATGGTTAATTTTTCGGTTTTGTGGTTGGAAGGTTTTGTGGTTGTTTAATTTACATAGAGATAACTGAAAATAGCACAGGGGTTCCAGGACAATAAGGAGACCTGGGTAATTCATTATTTGGAGTTTGCTGTTGACCTGGTTGAGTGAGTTTTGTTTTTGTTTTTGTTTTTCCCATTTATCAGGTGAGGGATGTTGAATAAATTAGTCGTTGCCAAACCGTGCCAAGCCTTAGGATTGATGGGGAGGGCTCAGAGGAGAGAGCAGGGCGTGTCCTGGGATAGTTCAGCTTCCCTCTGAGGTCCCTGGAAAAGTGATTTCACCATACTTTTTAAGGAGCATGTCAAAACCTGCTGTTTCCCCGGGTTTGGGGATTCTGTAAACCAGTAAGATTTCTGTACACTGAGGTTGGCCAGGATGGGGAAGGGAAGCACTGCCAACTCTACCAGATGAGATGAATTCCATTGACTATTACCATAATTGCCTCAAAAAGGAGGAAGAATATCTGGTCTCAACCAAAGAACCCAACCAAACAGATAAAAATAGCCTACTTTAGATCAAACAGCTGCAGTACTCTAACCGCCCCCCCCCCCCACCTTGTTCCTGGTCTGGTGGAGCTGGTGGGGCAGCACAGGATGGAGAGGTCCTTGGGGCTGTTGGGCTGTGCTCTCTAAAACTCTGTTCATCAAAAACCAGTGCATAGGGGCACCTGGGTGGCTCAATGGATTAAGTATCTGCCTTTGGCTCAGGTCATGATCCCAGGGTCCTGGAATCAAACCCCACATCAGGCTCTCTACTCAGTGGGGAGCCTGCTTCTCCCTCTCACTCTGCCTACCACTCCCCCTGCTTGTGCTCTCTCTGTCAAACAAATAAATAAAATCCTTTAAAAAAAAAAAAAAAAAGAAAGACAGTGCATAATGCATCTGTTTTACAGTGGCGACGAAGCAGTGTTTGCTGGTTTGTTCTCAAGATGTTGATTTCATTTGGTTTATTTGTCAAAATTTCTTCTGGTTTTTAAAAAATATTCATATATTGGATTAAGATTTTAAGCAGGTAGTCCCCCTCATAATTAGCATATCAAAACATTCACATTTCATTTTATTCAAATTTTTGTCCTCACCGAGATCTGAATATTTTAAGCAAAACACCTCCACCAGAGGTATTTCAGCCTTGACAATTCAATCTAGAAGGAAAACATGGTGAGAGGACTTACATACTCCTTCAGTGATGCGGGGGTGGGGAGTGGGGCGTCAAGTGTGGTCAGCATTGGGCCCTATCAACTCTGAATTTTCTGTGGCAGGAAAGGATAGTGTGGGATATGGAGCTAATCTTCAAATCATGTAACGTGGGTTTTATCAGATGGAAAGACATTAGATGCCATGAGACCACATGTGGGTTTGCTTGGAAGTTAAATGGAATTTATCGATTGTTGGAGAGGATAAGCCATGGGTCATTTTTAGAACTTACAATACACTAGTTATGTGCCTGTGGGCATTGAAGGACCTCTAAATCATTCCATAAATTGAAAAGCTTTCTAGAATGTGCAGTTTGGTGGATTATTAGTTTATTAATATATTATTGTTATATTAATATATAATTAAGATATTCAGGATTTTATACTTTGATTACAATGATAGCAGTGTAGTACAGCGTCAGCTAATAGAGATATTCAGGATGTTGAAACTTTTAAAATCCATTGATATTAGTTAGAAAACTTGCTGCAAACAGCAACCTCACCTTATTCTGGTTAACTTCAGCTACAAAGGAATTGATCAGACGAGGATCAAGTTATTCACAGTTCAGTGGGGAGGACAGAGACTCAGGCTTTGGCAGGATTCATGGAGAACAAGACTCAGCTAAGACCATGCCCAGGAAAGATCTGGTTAAGCCATCACCACTGTCAGTCCCAGAATCTCCAGCCTCTCAGGTCTGGTGTAACACTTAAAGCAGTTGCCCATGTGCCTCTGTGTCCCTCACCCCCACCCTGCAGCGTCCCAAGGCTGTACTGAGCCTGCACTGTGATTGGTTACCCTGTTTCGCTTCCACAGAGGAGAGTGGGCCTGGGAAAGCTTCCATAGTTGGTGATGGGTCCCTGCCACTCACCCACCATGGATCGCCCCCAAGAAAGAAGAGCTTCAGGTACTGGGCAGCTGATCCAGTAGAAGTTCCCTGTGTCACTGGGGAGAAAATTTGAGCAAAGTATGTGCTAGTTAAATGAGGACTGAGTAGCATACTAAGGACTGGAGTTTTGGGGCCTGACTCCAGTTAGCTAAGTGACGGTGGACAGATTGCTAAAGCACTGGGGGCCTCTGTGTCCTCATCTGTACCGAGAGAGGGAATTTTACTGACTGCCTCAGCCCCATGACTCCATAACCAGAGTCCTTCTTTCCAGCAATAAAATTTAAAAATAAATGAGATAATAGAAGCAGACAGAGCTGTAATAAAGCATCTCTTCAAAGTTCGAGAATGCTAAGTCGACACTCCTTGAAACCTGGACATGAGAAAGTTTAAGTATTTGGATGGCAGAGTGGTCATGGTGTAGCAGGTGTAGGAATGGATGGGCTTGAGCGCTGCTTTTCCAATGCCATCACCCCAACCCTGTCCTTGCAGGGTGCCGCACGGGAGATTTCTGAAACTTGTATTCGCATCTGCAAGGTGGACTTGCACTGTTGTGAAGATGAAATGTGCCTCATCTTCATTGAGGCCACACATGTAAAAGTACCCAGTGCATAGGAAGTGTTCCAAGGAGGTCATTCCTTCCCTGCCCAGGAGGCTGATGGGTCTGGTTCTCCTGGTTCTGCTCTCTCAGTCTCACCCTCGAATAGAGGGAGTTAAATGGCAATTCAATGAACATTCGTCAAACACAAGGCACATTTCTGTGCTCTGGGCCAGGCCCGCATGGGTTCTAAAGAAAAACCAGAGTCAGAAGCTGCATCCCACAGGCCAGCCCTGCCCTGTGCCCTGCTCTCCAGGAGCCCTCTGGGATTGAGAGCTGTGACCTCTGCAGTACCAAACCTAGTAAGTTTTTGTTTTGTTGTGACATTTTTTGCTGTAAAATGAAATGCATATAACCATATGAAACAAATATATAGTTTCTTGATTTATCTTTAAGCAGCCACACTTGGAAGTCAAGATGCTGAATTGTGCCAGCACCCTGAAGCCTTCCCTATGCCTCTGTCCCATAATAAATGACCTCCCAAGTAGCCACTGTGCTTTTAGAATAGGTACTTCCTTAACGTTTCTCTGTAGCTCAGTCACCCACGTGTGCCTCCCTAGACTCTCCGGTTTATTCATACCCTCCCTTTTTTTATTTGATGATGCCTTTTAAGTGTCTGAATCTGCAGATCTGCCTCTTCCTCCCTTTCTTTTTCTTAAAATTTACCTGTTGGAGTAGCCAGGCACTATGGCCCTTAGAATTTCATGGGTTTTGCTGATCGGACTCTCTTGGGGCAATTTGACATGTTCCTGGTGTCATCTGGAGATCCTGGTGCCTTTTATTACACCAAACACAATGTCTCCTGTAGAAGAAGGAGCTCAGTGACCATTTTGTAATTGAAGTGGAATGGTGCATGGGAACTTTGGTACGTGATTCATTCATAATGGACATACCACATGTCATGTCCACGTTTCCAAAGCCACTGGTGACTTTAAAAGAACAGACTTCTCAGAAAGCCATATTTTTAGATGATGTGTACTTTGCATTTCTTACCAGCTCACTTGGTGTTCTCTCTCACACACCTTTAGGACAGTGGATCCTGAGATCAAATCTCAGAACTCGCCTTGCACTCTGGGTTATACTAAAATTGTTGTGTGGCTTCTCAAGTCTGTGTTATCAGTAACAGAAACTCTTCTGTGTTTCTGAGCATTCTCAAACCATTGCATACATACATAGCTCCACAATTCACATTCTGTTTATGTGAGTCAGGAAAGGAAAAGATGGAGAAGCCATTGTTTATCTGTAAGAGTCAGGAGACAGGCTGTCTGAATCAAGTCAGTATTTTAGCTAGCTGAGTGTTCATCCAAGTGTACTATCCTTGATGTACATGGTTAGTCAGTTTCCAAAGAAATCTGATCCAACTAAATATATGTAAACTATACATGGCCTATAATTGAACTTTGCTTTGATGAGTCGGGATCTTATACTGCCTTCAGCCATCACCATGAGTGATTTTTAGACACCCCAGAAGTCACATTTAAAAATAAACCTGGTATCAGGGGGTTGGGGGTTGTTATTTTTGTTTTGTTTTGTTTTTAGCCTTTTGTAGCTTTCTCTTAACGCTTATAGTGTTATAATCATGGGATGGAGGCCTCTTGAGATCTCTAAGAGAGAAAAAGGAAGGGATGCCAATGAAACTGAGAGGCCACCAAAGGGCCACCTCAAGAGCCAGATTTGTGGTGCCAGGCACCAGGAGGACAAGACCACCTATGTGCAGTTAGTGGTGTGACCATTGGGACAGACCTCCTGAAAGCAGTGTCTCAGCTGTTCCAGATTGTTAGAGACAGGCTTTCTCTTCATTATCGGAGGGCAGGGGAGGAGACAAAAAGGTTGGTGTCTACATTACCTTGGCAGGAGACCCATTTCTCATTTATTCATGTTTTTCGTGGATTCTGATATATTGCACACTGTAGGTATACTGTAGTTGTGGTGTACTCAGTGGTGAACCAAACCGAGTGCAGTCCTTGCTCTCGGGGAGTTTCCAATCTGGAGGATGGACCAGGCTGTCAGAGAGCAAGCACGCAGCCCAAAGAAGAGATGAACAATTAGATGGAGAGTGAGGAGAATGAAGGGGTACTTTAGCCAGGGTGGCTAGGGCAGGCCGGAAGCATAGCCTATGCCCGGGCCTTAGGCAGACTTGGTATTTTTGAGAAACTGAAAGCACATCGCTTTAGTTGAAGCATCATGAACAGTCTGGAGCAGGACTTCTACCACCTTCCCTAAAGTCATTTTTTACTATAGCAAATACAGAAACATCGTGGGTTACTTTATACCATCAAGTATTTTATTTTATCTGGGTGGAGAATGGGCAGAGGGATAGAGAGGAAGAATCTGAGGCAGGTTCCACACCCAGCACAGAGTCCAACACTGGGCTCAACACATGATCCTGAGATCATGACCTGAGCTAAAATCAAGAGTCAGATGCTTAACCGACTGAGCCACCTGTGCACCCAACTGTCAGGTATTTTAGATTTCTCCTGTGAAGCCTTCTCACAATTACAGGAAGTTGGAACGTATGTTTGGCATTTGTACATGGTTGATTTGTTCCTTATTCTACTTAAAACTAAGAGCTCTAAGTTCTCCTTGATCTCCCTTGGGAGATTCAGGCAAGCATTCCTAGAACTCTAGTTTCATCAGTATCATAAAGTGTCTGAAGCACAGATCGTGGTAAACTCTCAAGTTTTAAAACTTACCTTAAATCTTTACCAACCATTTGGTTTTCACGGATCTCCTATCCAAATTACCAAGTAGATTTTAAAATACCCGCAGTTTCTAGTTGATTGCATTTCATCATAAAAAAGCAGTGTTCATCTTACATGAGTAACAGTCCAGAAACGGGCGAAGCCTAGGATCATTTGTTAGAAACAACCTATAAACACCCCTGGATGCTTGGGTCTCTACACTGAGGATTGCGCCAAGTGTCCCATCGCTAGGTTCATTGGTGGCAGAAAGGAAGGGGCCTCCCTAGCCTTGGTGTGCTGTTGTGTTCAAAGGACAACTTGAACTCTCGAGGCTTTCCAGTGCTCTCCCTCTTTCGTTTGCTTGTTGCTTGAGACTAACAGCCCTACCACAGAAAGGCTCACCATGTCACCAAGCAGCTGGTAAGCCGTGTCCCATGTCACACTGTTCCTTGTGCCTTCCTGTGGACAGATGCCCCGTAGCCCCACACACAGTAGCATTCCCTCGCCTGTGCCATTCCTCCATTACCTGTCTGCTTCCAAGCCCTCCGCCCCCCCTGCTTTATTTCTTCCTGTCTTTCCTTTTTGGAGCCTTGCTTTCCCCACTACCCACTCCTGTGACTTTCCTTCTCCTCTGGGGTTCATCCACCCAGCTCTTTTGTATCTCTCCTTATTTATCCCTCTCTTCCTTTTCTTCCCCACCTTCCCACTATTTTTTTTCTTCCTTGCCTCATCTCCAGAACCTGTGTCTCACTTTCTGTGATGCTAATTATATCTGGCATTGAATCTTGATCGGTTACCAACTAACAGCAGCAGACTGCATGTGTGCATTATTTAAAATTAATAGGAAGGACTCTGGCACATCCTACTTTGCATTTGCCCAGGCCTCCAGTGCCTACATGAGGTCCTGGTGTGGAGGCGTGGCTGGCTAACACGTCATGGTGGAATAAGAAATGAATGAACACATTGCTGGTCAGCTTGATGGGGTCCATTATCCATAGTTTCTGTGGCAGAAGAAATTTCTGAATCTTGAAGCTTCCAGACTCTATTGAATAGATGAGGATAGACAGATAACATGTATAGAAAGAGCTCTGTGTTGTTTATCACATGACTGAATGAGAATCTCTGTGCTGGCGGAGAAAGAAGTCTGTTAGTAAGTCTGGGTTCTAATCCTGGCTGGTCTGTTCCTGCAGCCTCACATCAGAGAGCTATAACCTTTCTCAGCAAAAGTTGATTGATATGAAAGTGAGCTGCCTTACCAGAGTATGTATGAAGAGATGTGTATAAAAGCACTTTATGAATCACAAAACACTAGACAAGTAAAGCATCATGTTGCCCGTATTAATCACAATACAATTAAGAATTTAAAATTGGACTCTTCACATTTCTTTTTTTTTTTTTTTTTTAATTTTTATTTATTTATGATAGTCACACAGAGAGAGAGAGAGGCAGAGACACAGACAGAGGGAGAAGCAGGCTCCATGCACCGGGAGCCCGACGTGGGACTCGATCCCGGATCTCCAGGATCGCGCCCTGGGCCAAAGGCAGGCGCCAAACCGCTGCGCCACCCAGGGATCCCCGACTCTTCACATTTCAAATATGTTATTTACTCTTTTAAAAAAATGATTTATTTATTTGAGAGAGAGGGAGAGCATGCACACGAGTGGGCAAGCACTGGTCGAGGGAGGAGGGAAGAGAAGGGAGAGAGAGAGAGAATCTCAAGCAGACTTCCCTGCTGAGCATGGAGCCCAACTCAGGGCTCCATGTCACAATCCTGAGACCATGACCTAAGCCGAAATCAAGAGTTAGATGCTAAACCAACTGAGCTACCCAGGCCCCCCCTATGATTTACTTTTAAATCCGTCTTTTGAAGGAATGTGTCTCATCGTCAAATGCTAAAGGATGGCATGTACTTGAGGCCATAGAGTAATTTGTAGAAAAGCCTCCCTGTTATAGGAATCTAGGACTAAAAGTAGACCAAAAAAACAGTGAAAATATATATGCACTTCTGATAGAAAATGTTTACACAAATCAATGGGACGGTTTCCCTTATGCTGATTTGGAGGGTAGTTTTTTTTTTTTGAATTTTTAAATGCAAAGATGTAACTTATAGTGTTCTATTTTTGATACAGCTGAGTTGTAGCATGGCCATCCCCATGAGTTGTTCATCTTAGAGTTTCAGAATTCATAAACTTGAACTTCTTTTGTTTAGTTCCCAGACTGTGGGAGAGAATGTACTCCCTGCACTCAGCAAAGATACTAATTAAGGTCTTCCTTCATTAATTTTCTTCCTTCCGAGAAATGTTGGCCCGGTCAGAGTAGAGAAATCGGTCAAACCCATCTTACTAAATTGAGTCGTGGTGAGTGCATCTGTTTCTGACTTTGCTGGGCTCCCCGGATTGGCAGGTGGACAAGAAGCGGGCTGGATCTGGAGCAGGCTGACCTCCTGCCTTCTCAAGCCCCTCATCCTGTGCTGTCCCTTTAGTAAGCTTTGCTGTCTCTTGTCATTCCTACAGGCCATGCAGGACGCACTGGCAGACCTTCCAGAGTGGTATGGGATAAAAGGCATGCAAGCCCATTGGATCGGGGACTGCGTGGGCTGCCATCTGGACTTCACACTGAAGGTGATCAGGCAATGCCTCTTCATCGATTGAAGCTCACAAATCCCTTCTGCAGTTTCTGAACTCACTGAGCAAACCAGCAACTTGGTGAAAAATACTGCCAGTCACACATGTCATTTCAAACTTCGTAGTGGCCACATTTTTAAAGTGCACAGAACCAGGCGAAATTGATTTTAATAACATATTTTTATTTAACCCATCGTATAGAAAACATTGTCATTTCAGGATGTGATCAGTAACAAACTTTTATGGAGAAAACAGTTTATACTCCAGATTGATTGATTGATTGATTTATAGATTTTATTTATTCATGAGAGACAGAGAGAGAGGCAGAGACACAGGCAGAGGGAGAAGCAGGCTCCATGCAGGGAGTAAAATAAGGTAAGTTTTAAAACTTGAGAGTTTACCACGATCTGTGCTTCAGACACTTTATGATGCTGATGAAACTAGAGTTCTAGGAATGCTTGCCTGAATCTCCCAAGGGAGATCAAGGAGAACTTAGAGCTCTTAGTTTTAAGTAGAATAAGGAACAAATCAACCATTTACAAATGCCAACATGTGGGACTCGATCCTGGGACTCCAGGATCACGCCCTGGGCCGAAGGCATACACTCAAGTGCTGAGCCACCCAGGCGTCCCTACACTTCAGTTTTAGAACAGAGTCTTTGAAATGTGCATTATCTCACACTTACAACAATCCTGGCCACATTCCAAGTGCTCCGTCACCTCATGCTACTACTGGCCACCCTACTGGTCAGCCCAGATATAGAGGGTTTTCTGTGGGCCCATGAATTCCCTGCAATGATGTGTGGAATGTTGGGTGGGCATTTTCTGGAGTAGAGGGCCCAGAGCTCAGAGGGGTTCATGTCTACAAAGCAGGTTAAAAACCAGCTAGGCAAAGGCTGATGCCTTCTCAAAACTAGCCACACCCGAAGCTGGTAAGGGCTATGGGCCTACCCAGGGTTCAGTAGAGCCTATTTGTGTGGAAACACTGCTCAAAGGTCAATACTGAGGGCCCACCTACTTTGGAAGGTCCCCCACAAACTTTTCTCTTTGTCTCTACAGACTGGGTTGTTGTTGTTTGGCTGTTTCTTACCTGGGTGGGTTATGGTTTGGTTTTTTTTAATGCTTCTGATGTCTCCTTTCTACTTAAGACTTTTGTGCCCTGTTCATTTAGCTCCAAACTCATCCCTCTCCTTAAGCCAGACCTTTCAAAGGAGGGGACAGCAGCCAACATACAGAGTTGACCTAGTTTTCTAGACTCCTCCTACTGACAGCCATGCTGGTGTCTGCTGAGCACCTGCTACTTGTCACAGAGCTCACACTTCCCTGTGCCATCTCACAGAAGTGATCCACCTCACTGCAGACATGGGAAGCCCCCCATGAGGGAGTGAGAACTTTGGAACCTTTGAAAAACAAATCCTGAAATGACCAAATTCTCTCACCACTTTCCTGAAAAAGTGGTGAGATTTCTGAAATTCAGCCCAGCTGCGACTTTGGTTGAGACTCTCAGGGCCATCTCTTTGAGCTCCTGTGCATTAGGCCAGGGTGAAGGCTGAGGGTCTGTGAGCCATTCAGCTGCTGTATATGAAGTGGCTCCCACATTCTCTCCTTTACCCAACATTTTATTATGAAAATGTTTCTGTTCCTGGACCCACATGAAAGTGAGTTGCCTCAGGGATGGGAACACTCTCAGTCCTGTAGGTACAGGATCATGTGGCCATGCCTCTGGCACCCTAAGCCAGGCTCCCTAGGTGACACCTAACTGGCACTCAGGCCATAGTGTAGACTCACACATCACTGGCTCACTGTGAGCATATTTGAGTGAATGTGTGAAGGAAGGAGCCTCTGTCCTCTCTGTGTCTGTCATAGATTTGCATTCAGTGGATGCCTAATGTGTGCCTCTTCTTTGAAAGGCATTTAACCAGCCCTAGAAACACTTAGTCATGAGCTCAAGTGTCCTGTTTTCTTCCTTCTCAGAATGGTTTTAGCCTCAGTGACTGTTTTTCTGGTTAGAAAAGTAGATGCCTTTATTTTTTTAATCTCTACCTTAAATCCTGGAGAAAAATATAGTTCCTTTGTCAAGACAGAAACAATATAATGTTGATAGTTAATTCTTGATTCGTGAACAAAGGAGCCAGGAAAATGGGGGAGGCATCTTTCTGAGCATGCTTTGACCACCTTCCATTTGGGGCCACCAGCGGCAATGGGCACCAGGCTTCTCAAAGAGGAATGGTGATCCTCTTCTCTGTCGTTCACCTCTGCCCCTGCCAGGGGCCATCTTAGGGCACCATATCCCTGGGGCTGCAGCCAGAAACTGTCCCCAGAGAGAAGGGAGAAGGGAATGTGGCCAGGGAGCACGACAGCCCAGAAGGAGCCCTAAGGAATGAAATGGCTCTGCTTTTACCTTCCAGGTGGATGGACAAGTCACAGGAGAAAAGCTAACTGCCTACACGGCCACCCCCGAAGCCATTTACGGTACCTCCCACGTCGCCATCTCTCCCAGTCACAGACTCTTACACGGGCACAGCTCCCTGAAGGAAACCCTTCGGAAGGCACTCGTTCCTGGCAAAGGTGAGCTGGCAAGTTCAGGCGAACATGTGGATTACAGCTTATAGTTGGATAGCACTACATGGGTTCACGGTTCTTTCTCATATGTCATCCTGTGTCATTTGTTCTTCACTTGGCCCTGACTTGTTGGTTTTTTATTTTAAGGGGCACCTGGGTGGCTCAGTCAGTTGAGGTCTGCCTTTGGCTCAGGTTGTGATCCCAGAGTCCTGGGATCCAGTCCCATGTCAGGCTCCCTGCACACTGGGGAGTCTGCTACTCCCTCTGCCTCTGCCTGCTGCTCTGCCTGCATATTCTCTCTCTCTCTCTCTCTCTCTCTCTCTCTCTCTTCTCTCGCTCTCTCTCAAATAAATAAAATCTTTTTTAAAAAATAATAAAACAGGGTAAATAAGAGCCCTGAAAATATTGTTACCCCTGGTTTCACTTTGAGTTACTAGTTTATCTGCTTCTTGAATTTCTGACTGAAAGCTCAACTCTTTCTCTTTAAATATAATCTAAATTTAAAGCTCTTTCTGATAGGAATAGAATCTTCTGCTTGATTTATAATTACATCATCAAGTGAAACTTTCCTGATGATGGTGACAAGGAGAAAGCCAGTGAGAATCAGAGGAAGCATTTTCAACAACTTCATTTTATGACTTTAAAGAATTCACACAATCATTAGAGCAGCTGAACAGAGCCCTGCTCGGTACAGGCCTTTAGTCCATGGATCAGGCTGACCTGGGAGAAGCCTAGCAGGTGTTATTGGTCAGTGAGGATTTGGGGAGTACCTGTGTGTTAGTCAGGATGCTGTGGTTGCAAGCAACAGAATCCATCCCTGGCCAAACCAGATGACACACTGGAGGCTGTGGGAACCTTGCTGACTAGCAGGAACTGGACTAAAGAGGACTTGGATCAGCCAACTGTTGGGTTTTAGCAGCAGGAACAGTCTCTTGAGCACCACTGACTGAGTGAATCTGTTCTCCCTTCGCCCTCAGTGTTTGGACCACTTGATCTGAGATTCCTGTTGCAAGGAAAAGTATCTGAATGGCATAACTGAGGCCCATGACCTTTTTCTTGGGGTTTTTGGACCCCTTCCTTGTTAGACTACCAAGACTAGAACCAGTGAGGACAGGTAGCTCCCCTAAACAAACTCAGAGGCTCTTACCAGAGGAAAGCAGTATGGAGCCTTGGCAGGCAAAAGAAAGTCCCCCTACCAGTTAGAAGTAAGTCTCTGGGGCAGCCCGGATGGCTCAGCGGTTTAGCGCCGCCGTCAGCCCAGGGTGTGATCCTGAAGACCCTGGATCGAGTCCCACGTCAGGATCCCTGCAGGGAACCTGCTTCTCCCTCTGCCTGTGTCTCTGCCTGCCCTCTCTCTCTCTCTCTCTCTCTCTCTCTCTCTCTCTCTCTCTCTGTGTTTCTCATGAACAAATAAATAAAATCTTTAAAAAAAAAAAAAAAAAGAAGTAGGTCTCTGGATAGGATGCCTGGGGGGCGCATTTGGTGGACTGTCCACTTCTTGGTTTCTGCTCAGGGTTGTGAGATTGAGCCCCACATTGGACTCCACACTGAGCACAGGATCTGCTTGAGATTCTCTCTCCCTCTCCCTCTGCTCCTCCTGGTCATGAGCATGCACTTGCTTGCTCGTTCTCAAATAAATAAATAAATCTTTAAAAAATAATAATAATAAATGAATGAATGAATAAATAAATAAATCTTTTTTTTAAAAAAAGGTAGGTTTCTGGAGAAATGTAAATATTTCTGTAAAAATCTCATCCTTATTCTCTTTTCATAGACTATAAATTTCAACCCAAAGAACACAGTCTGAATTATCAGGGTCTGTTTGAATTATTTGCCTAACAAAATGATTTGCATGGTGATGTAAAGTTTTGGTTTTATTGTTTTTGTTTTGTTTTTAAGATTTTATTTATTCATGAGAGACACTGAGAGAGAGGCAGAGACATAGGCAGAGGGGAGAAGCAGGCTCCCCTCAGGGACCTGGATATGGGACTTGATTCCAAGACCCCAGGATCACACCCCGAGCTGCAGGCAGATGCTCACCCCCAAGCAACCCAGGCGCCCTTGTTTGTTTGTTTGTTTGTTTTAATTGCTATTCTTAAAATAACCAGAATGAAAGGTTTCCTGATATCAGGCTGGAAAGATAGACAGTGTCATCCCAACTTACCTCTGCTGAAGACTTAATTGTGAACTTCCAGCATTGAAGCCAGGGTCAAATCAATGAGCACTTAGGATGAGTTTGCTGTGTGCTAAGCAATCTGGGACGTGCAGAAGACCAGTCATGGTCCTGCCTTTGTGGGGGACCATAACAGAGGAGAGCCAGATGCAAGTGTGATTCACTCTGGCCCAGGACAGATACCGCTTGCTGTCATCTCTTGATGTTATGTATTGAAACAGAAAAAAGACTTGTGTTAAAATTTCAGTGTTGTGCTCATTAAAGTCCAGTGTAGCTATCTCTCTGGGTTTTTTTCCACTTACTCAAAAAAAAAAAAAAAAAAAAAAAAAATTGGATCCTTTTTCTACTGTTTAAAGGGAAAACTCATAATTTTTACTCTCATGAGCATTTTGAGATTCCTTGTGGGCTGTGATGGTTGAAAAATACCTAAAATCGAAAAACTAAAAAATGTAAATATCCAGCCCTTAGATTTTGTTTTCTTACAGTTAATCTGGGGACACAATTTAAAATGAGGTAATATTAACAGGGATTTAATGAGATCATACATTATAAAAGACAGAGCTCCTGACATGAAAGGGACTGTATAAATTCCCTACATTTTTATATATAAGAAATTTAATTTTCTTAGCAGATGCAAAGAGCGATGTTTTCATGATCATTTGGGGTATCGGCACTTCTGACTTGTCCCATCATTTCATTTTAGCACTAAATGGCTCACTAGCTTCGTTCTCACCTCTTTTAATAATCTCTGAAATAATTTCAAATGGAGCATTGCATTTGGCTCTATCTTTTCCAGTTCCAATTTTCAGAATAAAAATATTCTTTTTTGCAGATGTCAACTTATTCAAAGTCTCAAGTTTAATTTGCACGTCAAGTCTCTGGATTTTGACATGTGACACTAGTTACGTAAGGCCAGTACGGTGCCTTAAGCGTAATGCAGTTTTCCTAAAATTCGAATTAAAATCACCATATGAATACGGGTGGATACCTTCTTTGGCTTTGGAGGTTACTTTTTATTTTTATTTTTATTTTTATTTTTATTTTTATTTTTATTTATTTATTTATTTATTTATTTATTTATTTATTTATTTGGAGGTTACATTTTAAACCCAAACATCGTATTGCTATTGTCATTTACCATTGCCAAGTGGCTCAGCTCAAATCAGACAAGCGGCTGGATTTTTTCTCCAGCATCAGGTTTTGAGGGCGACTAGTGACCGCCGAAAGTCAGGACAGTGCACAATTGTGATGGAATGTGTCACTTGCAGAAGTTTAAATACTCAAATGTGAGTTCCTACAGCCACTAAGTTGGTTTCTGTATATCAGTGCCTTTGTGGGCAACAAGATGGCCAAGAGCCATCCTGGCTGTTACTTAAGGAAAGTCACTTCACTTTTGGGAGTTTGGCTTTCCCAGCCCAGGGGGCAAGGTGGTTGTGGGGGTCCTGCGGGTCCAGAAGGAGCCCTCAGGGGCTCAGAGGAAGGTGACACATGCGGATAGGGTGATGCTTAGCAGAGGGCAGGCAGGAGGACCTGCATACCATGAAGACAAGAAAACAGCATTTGTCAGAATGGAGGGTCCGAAGCAGCTCCCTGAAGTATCTGGAAAGCATCAAGGGCAGACCTCTAGGCATGCTGCCCTAATTTCTGGATGGGTGGACTGGGTTGCCAGTGTTATTGACTACAAATACTGTTTTGCTCAGCATCCTATAATTTGGCATAGATTTCTTTTAAAAGAGCAAAAAAGTCAGGTGCTTCCCTCCAGAGTTCTTCAAACTGAGTTTATTTCTATCATTCACGTTGCCTCCTTCTCTCAGCTGACCGCCTCTGATTTAAGTCGTGTTATGTAAGCTCTGACTTGATGGGAGCAGAAACCATAAAAAGCATCAATAGGGAAATATCATCAGAGTTCTAGAAGCTGTTCTGGCTTTTCCTGACGTCTTTTCTTACATTTCTGATATTAAAATATTCAAACCCTGAGGCTTTGGAACCACACATTTCAGCTCTGAGTCACCAGTGGTCTCTACGATGCATTTTTTGCCAAAAGGGTAAGTGAGGTCTCCCTCTGAGTGAGGGTACCTCAGAACCCCGTTGTTTATGGACACATCAGAGAGCAGGAGCCTCATCTCCCTGGAAGCCCCAGGACATTAAATAATTAATTCCTCACTCGGCCCTTGCCCCCTTTCTGCTTAGTGTGTGTGGGAGGATGGGAAACAAGGCAAGGAAAGGAATCCTGTAGATTATAGTCTGTTCTTTAATCAAGCTATTCCCTCTACCATCCTTCCAGCACATGCTAATAGATGTTAGGCAGAGGAAAGAGTCTCTGTGCTCACATAATGTGGAATAAACAAAGACAAACAGGTTTCTTTGCTCCTGGATGTCTCAGAACCTTTGTTGTGCCATTTTACACTGAGACTGTCCAAGAGTGCAGGTCACATGGCACTTTTCACACTTCCTTGACCACACAACCCAGTTCCCACAGGGTGTCCCTGCGTGGAGCACTGCTTTGCTGATCACTGAAGGAAAGCCATCTGTTTGTTTTTTCCAGAGGGCACGAAAGACCTGCCTGCTTTGCAGTGGGGCCCTGGAGCAGAGGGCACCTTTTGGCCTAGAATGTTTCCTTCATAGGCTTTGTACTAAACCCATTTGGTAGGTATAGAGCCTCTGTAGGAAACGCTTTAGTTACTTTGGATTTCTCTGTGGCCTTCTTGCTTCCTGCTTCACGCTGCTAGCACCTGACAGGAGAAATACAGAGAGCTCTCGGTCTGGTTCGAGAACTTCCAATTTTAGTTTTGTCCTTTCTAAGGAATAGATTTTGACCAGGTGCAGCAAGCATGCAAGATGCTGCTATATATTCATTACAGATCTGCTAATAATTTGAGTTCATAGGCCAATTTTTTTTTTCTAATTGAAAAACTGTCCTAATAGAACTTTGAGGTGGAAAAATAAAAATAAAACAAAACCCTAAACCCAACTGTTTAATATAGTACTCTACATTTGTTTCATATTTTTCTTATAATGACTTTATTGGGATATAATTCCCATACCATGAAATTCACCCCTAATTTAAAGTGCACAATTCTGTGGTTGTTAGTATATCCACAGAATTATGCACAGTTTTATTTATTTATTAAGATTTTATGTATTTATGCATGAGCGATGCAGAGAGAGAGGCAGAGACATAGGCAGAGGGAGAAGAAGTTTTCCCTGTGGAGAGCCTGATGCAGGACTTGATCCCACAACCCCAGGATCATGACCTGAGCCAAAGGCAGACCCAGGTGCCCCTATGCACAGCTTTAGAACATTTTTGTCACCCCCAAAGAGATTCCATACCCTGTACCTACTGTTACCCTGAGCCCTAGCCAACTGCTAGTCTACTTTGTCCATAGATTTGCCAATTCTGGACATTTCATATGAATGGAATCGTACAGTATTTGTTTCTTTTGTGACTGGCTTTTTTCACTTGGTATAATGTGTTCAAGGCTCATCCATTTTAGTATTTTTTTCCCTTTTATTTCAGAATAATATTATACGTTTTATTTATTCATCAGTTGACGGACATTCTAGCCATTTTCTAGCTACTATGAGTGGTGTTGCTGTGAACATAAATACAGATTTCTATGTAGACATAGGTTTCATTTCCTTGTGTATGTATTTAGGAGTGGACTTGCTGGATTATATGGTAGCTCTGTTTTTAACTGGTCAGGGAAGCATCAGAGTTTTCCACAGCAGCTGCACTGTTTTACATTCCCACCAGCAGTATACGAGGGCTCCGATTTCTCTACATCTTTGCCAACACTTGTTATCGTCTGTCTTTTTGATCATGATCATCCTAGTTGATGGAAAGTAGTATCTCACTGTGGTTTTGATTTGCATTTACCCAATAGTTAGTGATACTGAGCATCTTTGCATGTTGCTTGTTGGCCATTTGTGTATCTTCTTTGGAGAAATGTCTGTTCAGACCCTCTGCCCACTTTTTAATTGAGTTGTCTTTCTTTTGTTGATTTTTAATAGTCCTTTACATATTCTAGATGCAGGTCCCTTGTCAGATGTATGATTTACAGAAATACTCTCCAGTTCTGTGGGTGGTCTTCACTTTCTATCTTACATGTAGGTCCTTAATCCATTTTTTAGTTAATTTTTATATACAACAAAGGTAAGGGACAACCTTTATTCTTCTGTGTCTGTTCATATTACCTTTTTAAAAAAATTATTTATTTGAGAGAGAGAACAAGCATGCGTGAGCAGGGAGAGGGGCATAGGGGGAGGCAAAGGAAAAGAATCTTAAGCAGACTCCTTACTGAACACAGAGCCTAACATGGGGCTTGATCCCATGACTCCAAGACCATGACCTGAGCCAAAACCAAGAGTCGGACGCTCAACCGACTGACCCACCCAGGTGTCCCATCGTGTGATCATAATACTTTTTAATTCATGTTCTCACAGAAATGTATCTTAGATACCAGACAGCTTCTGTCTTTATGTTTTGGTCTTCATATAATATCATTTCAGAAAGGGGAAGGGGTGTTGGTTTTTAGGCAGGCTTCACAATTCTTTTTTAATCCATACAAAATATTACATTAGCTCAATGTACCGTAATATCCTCAGTCTTCCCTATCATATTGAACATTTGGCCTTTTAATGTTTGGGCCTGTTACAGAAATAGCCACTCTCTGTATTTATATCCACATAGCTCTTTTTCTCTGTAGAATTACTTCCTTAAAAGACATTTCCCAGAATGGAAATTACTTGGTCAAAGGTTATGAACATTTTTCTAGTTCTTATTACAGGTTGCTTTTATTGGTTTCTGAAAGTACTATTATCAGTTTATAATGCCATGTACAATGATACACAAATTTCAGAGCAACTTCACAAACAGTGATGGTACCTTTCTAAAAGTTTTTGCTAACTTACCAGGTGTAAAATGATATTACTTCAAGATTACTTTAATGTCCATTTCACTTTTTAAAATTAACTTGTGTTTTATAAGATCCAAGTGATATATGTGTATCACATGAAAAGTCAAAAAGTGGGGCAGCCTGGGTGGCTCAGCAGTTTAGCGCCTCCTTGAGCCCAGGGCATGATCTTGGAGTCCCGGGATCGAGTCCCACGTTGGGCTCTCTGCATGGAGCCTGCTTCTCCCTCTGCCTGTGTGTCTCTGCCTCTCTCTCTCTCTCTCTCTGTTTCTCATGAATTAATAAATAAAATATTAAAAAAAAAAAAAAGAAAAGTCAAAACATATTAACAACGGCAGGAGCTTCCTTATCCAGCCACTTCATATCATTTTAGGTATGTGTTACTTAGGATATAAGTTTGGTGGCTACAACAGAGTCCTGAAAACACAGTGACTTAATAAGACAAGTTTATTTCTTGGCCACATGAATCTCAAAGCAAGTATAACAAGTCTGCTTTGTGAATGAGTCATGGCCAACACTCTTTCTGCGTTCCCACTCTGCCCTTCAAGGGTCCTGTCTTTACCTGTGTGTTTTGAGATGTTCTACACATCATCTGTGTTGTAAGTAAGAAAGAGGGAAAGAAGGACATCCTTCTTCCCTCTGAGAGCATGCCCTAGAAGTTGCTTCTGCACATACCCCATGACCACACATAGTGTAAGGAAGGCGGAACAGTGCTCTTGTGAACTATGCAGACGTGTGTCCAACTAATCATTCTGTTGCTGAGTCAGAAGGCAATGCAGGTCTGGGGTCAACTGTCACTCTGTGCTACAGCTGTTTCTATGGTACAGACCTCCATGTGTCCGGATAATATGCCCTCCCTGTTCCCTCCCAGTTCACCAGTTCTCAACATTATCCTGTGACTTTTACTCATATACCACTTCCCCTCATCTTCCATCCTTCTCTTCACATTTTATCATGTGATGTTTTTGAGAAGGGGCAGTACAGAATCAGAAATATTGGTGTCCACTTTGAGAAGTGCCAGCCACTTAGACAGCTGAGGGCAGCAGGTGCCTCTTAGCTTTGGTACCATTGGTGCTACTGAACCTCTACCCTGGAGACCCGTTTGGGTTACATGCTACTCTGCCCCCATTATAACCTGTCTTGTGCTTCCTGACTACCCCCACCAAGGTGAGTGAAGAGAAGAGCTGGCTTAGATGCCTATAGAGCTTATTTTACCCTCTTTGAAAAGAATAAATCTTACTTACTGGGCATATTCTAACTTTGGGGTTTATAAAACAGATTTTAGATAATTGTATAAAGTCTTAAAATATGGCAACTATAAGTAGTAAGAGTTCAAAAATTATAACTGTTGTCAGTTGCTTGTGTTGGAATAAGCTCAAGTAAACTCACTGATTGTTTAATTTACCCCTTTCATCCTTTCTTTCATTGGGACTGTGTTTGGGCCTTCATGCTTCCATTCCTGTATATAGTCAGTAACGATTCATCTATCAATGTCTTGTCTCCCTGCTGTGGTGGTTGTAACAAGCTTCATTTAAGATGACACACTGTTTGGATAATTCCAAATTAAGTATTTTATTATGACTACATAAATGTCATTCACAACTGAGCCAAGTATACTATGATTACATTTTCCTTTTGGTAATATACTTTCTGTTTTGCCTGAAGTTAATGATGTCCTTTTTTTTTCTCATTTGCTTTGTGTTCCTTGAATTTCTAAGTCTTCCCACACCCTCCCAGAGGCTCTTTAAAATTCCTCTCAATAGAGTTTTCTACATATTCCAACCTGTCAGATAAAGTTTTGATTCTCCTTTTTCCCCTGAAGATGCTCCCTGGGCCCTCCATACTGTTCAGGCCTGACCTGGTCACTCTCAAGGCCTCTGCTGCCCATCTGCCATCCTAGGGCTTCCCCTTATCTTTGTTTTGAATGTCCTGATCTTCTTTCCTTTGGTGGATCCTGTTTCCTAGATCCCATTTCTGTCTCTTTCTTGATTTGCCCCTTTGTTTTGCTGGAACACATCCTGCACTATCTCCTAAAAAAGGGTAGGTGGGAAGAACTGTTCTATCTTCGTATGTCCAGAACTCTCGTGCCCTCTGCTTAGTTATTCTCTATGTTCCTGTCCACTTCCATCTTCAGGTGTTAGGATTTAGAATTTCAGACATCTTCTTAGTCATCATAGATTTTTCTATTGCTTATTCTGTATAGTTGAGGTATTTTTCAAAAGGAAAGGGAGGTGGCGGGAACATCTTTACCATCCGTAAAGTAAAAATCCCATTTCACTTCTTTGGTTCTGAACATAGATGAACTTTTTTGTGTATTTGCATAAGCTTTTGATTTTCTCCTGGTGTGAATTATCCATTAATACCTTCAAAGAACAGATTCTTTAACAATTAGCACAAAACAGAAGTCTTAGTGCTTATTTTTCTCACTTGTCTCCTCAGAGACTCAGATGGTCTTAATATCCCAGCTGTCACTCGCTCTCATTTTCAGATTGCCTCACACCCGTGATGGCTGTGAACATGCTCACCCAGCAGGAGGCCCCTGTCGTTATCTTGGCCAAAGCTGACTTTGAGGGCTCTCTGGATTCCAAAATAGGTAAGTAGCTATTAAAATATAATCAACTTAATACACTCAGCAGGCTTCAGATCCAAATACCAGCCTGTTGCTGTCAACTGGAAGAGCTCACTGCTGATTCACGGTCTGTTTTACCTGTTTGGAAAAATGATATGCCTCTTCATTTACCCACTCACTATTTAAGAGCTACATTTTTGAAAACATACCCAGTATATCACACCTTGCTAGTTGCTATTAAGAATAATAAAAAGTGTCTGGCCCACAGGTCTGGCCAGTAGAACTAGTTGGTGAGACTTGCACGTATGACATGGGGAAGAGCACAACTCAGATGAAATCTGATTTCAGAGCTCATAGAACGAACAGCAACTGCAGAGCTGGAGATGCTGAGCACACATGATGGATTGGGCAGGGTTTGAGTGACGGCTTGAGGAGGTGAACTTGAGCCCTCTAGGGAAAGGACCATGACACAGCAGTCAGGTCGAAGGCGCATTTAGAGCTATGCACTGGAGGTCCTCCAGAGCCTTGCTCAGCCCTGGGAGTTCTAAGTTGTCACCCCACAGAGGCTGGGGGCAAACCAAGGACAGAACTGCCGACAGCTGGTCCAAGATCTTCCCTCGGATGGACCTGGGTACCCCTCTCCCCTGGCATTCCCGCTGCAGATCCCAGCCAGTCTCAAAATGCCAAAAGCCTGCAGAGAAAGTTCCTTCCACACTCTCAATTTCCTGGCACCCAGAAGAAATAGCATTTCTTACTGAAATCATGTTTTCCATCGTGATTCCCAGATCAGTTTTTGACAGAGTGATTTGAAGAAACATCCAAACAGAAAATGGATATTAAGCCATTCGGGTCATTCCCTTCTGACCATTTAAATCTAGAAAGTGTGTTGCTTGAGGGAAATAATTCCTTCTATTATTTTTATGTATTTTATAATTAGTAAGATGCATTAACACAACCAGCCAAGAGAAGCAATAAAGGAAGCTGTTGATGTGGCTTTTTCTCTATTGGGGGTAGGGAATATAATTTGAATCAAATTACTGGCACAATATTGAAAATTCTGAAAGAGGGGAGCCTGGGTGGCTCAGTTGGTTAAGCATCTGTCTTTGGCTCAGGTCATGATCCCAGGGTCCTGGGATCAAGCCCTGCATCGGCTCCCTGCTCAGTAGGTTCCCTGCTTCTCCCTCTGTTGCCCCCCCTGGTTGTGCTCTCTCAAATAAATAAATAAAAATCTTAACAAAAAGAAAAAATCCTGAAAGAAGAAAAAAATCTTTTTTTTGGATGTGCATGGAAATCATTTTCCCTGTTGTCTTGATTTCCCGCAGTTCCATTATTAACATTTTCTAAGTTACTGCTTCTTGCCTTCCAAGAACAAGCAATAGAAATAGAAAAGAGAAAAAGCAACTGTTTTTGCCATCCCACCTGCACGTTACAAATAATTCACATCCTGCTGAGCCCCACATAACCCACACTGTGGTCCAGAGCATTCTTTATGTGGTCAAATAAATTTTGGCCATAATGTCTCCATTCGAACATTTTTCTTGGTTACTCCAAACCATATGCTTCGGAACGTAGCAAATGGCTCTTTCCCTTCTTGCCCATGAACACTTTCTACTAATACTTATTGCTTGCCATTTGTCGTCAGCCTTCCATATCCTTCAGGTCCACTCTTAACATTTATTTGCCTTGTTAGATGCCTTTTGTCAGTTACCTCATCTGGAACACCACAGAACTTTCCATCACACCATGGAGCTTTCCATCTTGCCAAGGAGCTTTAGAACATGTCTCCCAAACATTAAATCACCCTTGTAGGGCAGTGTTCCAAAGAGGCCCTTTACGGAAATCTGATTCAAGCACTTTGTGGGTTGTCCTTAGTTTTCCCTCTTGGTGGCCACATGACGTGTTGTGTCTGCAAGGACATCAACAGTTTTGACAGCTGACTCTACAGCAGGAGTCCTCCACCTGGGGCGATTTTTGCCACCAGGGGACGTTTCACAATTCTACAGTCATTTTTCTATCACACTCAGGGGAGTGCTACTAGCAGAGACCAGGGGCTGCCCAACATCCTACGATGCTCAGCATAGCCTCACAAATCCAGGATACCAGGAGTGCCAAGATTGAGAAGGTCTGCCCTGCAGAGCCAACCACCAACAAGCTTGTTTTGACAAATAGCTGAAGCCAACAGAGTAGGCCTTGGCCCTCTGGATGAGCGATTTACTTATGCTCAGCTCCATCTCAAGGGCGTGTGTGGGTTGAACAATAAATTTCTATTCAGAATGAATGTACCATTGCCTTTGGGAACAAAACACAGCGTGCAGAAACACAGTGGCCAGCTTTCCACTTCCAGAGTGTGTGGATTTTTCTAAGGTGCCAGGAAATGCTAAAGGAGTCAGCCCTGCTTCTCGAGAGAATGCCTCTGTCCTTAGTCACTAAGGAAATTCAGATAAGAGGCTTTTCCAGATGCTCAGCAATTCATGATTTCAGTGACCAAAGGCATCTCAAATCATATATTTTAGAATTACAGCTATTTTTTTTTTAAAGACATGAAGCACAGCATAAAGAAAGGAAATCATGCTAGCGTGGTAAACTGGTTGTATTAGAGTGGTGGGTTTCTCCAAGACTGTCCTCCATTTTCCCAAGGAATGTGCTGCATTTTTAGAACTTCCATAGCTAAAAGAGAGTCTCCCTTAGGAATCGAAAGCTGAGTGTCAATGCTGTCAGTTATTTTGTGACTTGGGTATTTGCAAAGAAGGCGTTCTGTGTTTTTTTCCCCTCTGAATAGGAATTCCCAGCACCAGCCCAGAAGACACCACCTTAGCCCAGACTCTGGGCCTACCCTACTCTGAAGTTATAGAAACTCTGCCAGACGGCACGGAGAGAATGAGCAGCTCTGCTGAGGTTGGTTCCCTGTGGCACGGGCCTGACAGCTTCTCAAATCCTGACCTTGAGGATCCAAACAGGAGTTTGATGAGACATTTTCTTTCAGGTGCACATCACAGCCTACCATTTCACTCATGGTCTTGCAGCCTCATTTCATAATCTATGAAAACAAAACCATATTTTTCTTCAAGATCTAGAAATTTATCAACTCTACATCAAGCCTAATCCTAGAATAGTATGGTTTTCATAGTCACTATATTTGGGGAATCTTCTCCTTGGAGGGGAAAAAAAAATCCCCTCTTCCAAGGATACGGATTCCTTGGGAGGGTGGCTGAAATTGGCTGTTCTTCCTGGAGGTCTCTATTCTCCCCATATGACTGACTTGTTTTTGCCTAAAGTTAAGCTTATGTATAGAAGTGAACACTGAAGTTGAATCACGTTTATTTACTTGGGTCAGGTTCTCTCTTGCCAGGTGGTAGGTCTGGCAGGATTTGACCTTAGCCTTACCATTGACCTAGGCCAGGAAGTGTGATGATAGGGGTAGAGTGAGGGGTGAGTGGGAGACAGCAGAGATGGTGTTTCTCAAACCTAAGAGTAACCCCAGAATCGACTGGGGCCTTGTTCACATACACAGTGCCTTCCCCAACCTGGAGATTCTCATTCAGCAGTCCTGGGTAGAATCTATGAATTTGCATTTCCAACAAATTTACAGGTGCTGCTGCTGCTGCTGATGATGATGATCCAGGATCCACACTTTGAGAATCACTGGCCCAGAACTTTGCTACTCAAAGTCTGGTCCCGGGACCAGGAGTGCAGGCATCACTTATTAGAAGTGGAGACTCCCAGACCTTGCCCGAGTCTAATAAGATCCCCATGCAATTTGTGTACTTATAAAGGTTGACCGTTCTGATTTAGAGTACTCTCTCTTAAATGTGGCCGCCTTTTGGAAATACCTGGAAAGTTTCTAAACGACTGATACTTGAGTCCCACCCCAGAAATTCTGATGTAAAGATTATGGGGTGGGAGACACGGATTGATCATCAAGTGTGTTCAGAACTCCCCTGCTGTGATTTTATTTTATTTTATTATTATTTTTTTTTATTTATTTATGATAGTTACAGAGAGAAAGAGAGGCAGAGACACAGGCAGAGGGAGAAGCAGGCTCCATGCACCGGGAGCCCGATGTGGGATTCGATCCTGGGTCTCCAGGATCGCGCCCTGGGCCAAAGGCAGGCGCCAAACCGCTGCGCCACCCAGGGATCCCCCCTGCTGTGATTTTAATGTGCCACTGAGTCTGGGGACTACTGGTTTCACGTGCCATGTACCTGCCCATGTCTCTGAATCACCCGGGAGATGCTTATGGGTCCCAGCCTGTGTGATACTGATTCAATTAGATCTGAAGATCCAGGATTTTCAGGTTTGGGATTACCTGGCTAGAGGATATTTTATATATATGCATATAGATAAATATAGATGTTTAAAAATAAGAGTAAATGACAACATTTTCTGGCCTCATGTTTGTGCCTTCACTGCATAAATGGTATCCCCAGACATGAGTCATGCTCTAAGATGTTGAACCTTAAACCTTCTTTTAGACTGTGTTGGAGCAGGTTCCCTGGAGGTGGGGCAGAGCCAAACCAAGGTGCCTCTAAGGGAGCCCTGGATATCTCTCTGCAGGGCAAGAAAGGGGACACTCGTGGCTGAAATTAGGCATCTGAAGTGCCCAGAGAGCTGTGCACTCCTTAGTATAGGACTGATGTTAATTATGCTCCCGGGCTTCTCCAGATAGTTTTGGTAGTCTGTTGAATCCTCTCCTGGCTCTTGACTGAATATATAGGATAATAACGAATTCTTTCAGTGAGTGGAAGGAGAACAGGTGGTAAAAGGCTCCTATCATCTGTGAGTTTCTGGAATGTAAAGACAGTGATACATGGAGAAGGTGGCCTTTCAAGAGAGCTTGAAGTCATTTGTCCTGTGATTATATGATGGTGGGAGCGCAAAACAAAGAAGATGCCTCCCAGAGTATGAGTGCTTCCTTGGTAGCAAGCTCTCTGTGTGCCTCCAAAGACACTGCAGACCCCCCTTTTTGATAAAAGTCACTATACTTCTCTCTTTATGCCTCATCATCATAAGCTCGTTGCAGGCAGGGGACAGAATGCCTAGCAGAAGCCTGGCACATAGTAGGTATGCAGTCCATCTTCGGTGAACCAATTCCAGGATACCCACGATCCCCCCGTTGGCATTCCACGCTGACTTGATGCTCATTAGCTTGGTTCTGTGAAAAAGCATCAGGTGAAGAGAGAATTTCTCTTCTACTTTTAGTGTTTTGCTCTGCTCTCTGTGAAATGGGAGCAATTTAAATATAAAAGGAATGGTTCAAGTTCTTGCAGCTGTGGCTCTATGTTCCCCTGCTTTCCTGAAATACTTCTGCTTTAGGATATTGAATTTTCTTTTCTGGATTATTTTTCTCCCAACAGGGTACTAGTCATTAGAAATACATATCATGCAGTTCTTTGCTGGCAGCTCAATGCTGACATTTGATGATCTCTGTACTATCCCAGGGCTCAGGTGATAAGGAGAACCGCAGAACCAGGGCCAGTTTGTCCATGAGACACGGGGGACACAGTACCTAGGGCTTTTATGGTACTTTTAGGGGACCCCAAAAAGATGTCTTTTTTTTTTAGGTTTTATTTATTTATTCATGAGAGACACAGAGAGAGAAGCACAGACATCGGCAGAAGGAGAAGCAGGTTCCCCACAGGGAGCCCGATGCAGGACTCAGTCCCAGGTTCCCAGGATCATGACCTGAGCCAAAGTCAGACACACAGGCAGCCCCAGTGGCGCGGTGGTTTGGCGTCGCCTGCAGCCTGGGTGTGATCCTGGAGACCCGGGATCGAGTCCCACATCGGGCTCCCTGCATGGAGCCTGCTTCTCCCTCTTCCTCTCCCTCTGCCTGTGTCTCTGCCTCTCTCTCTGTGTCTATGAATAAATAAATAAAATCTTAAAAAAAAAAAAATAGACGCTCAGCCACTGAGCCACCCAGGTGCCCTGCTGATTTCTTTTAAAATCAGAGGGGAAAAAGTGAACTTTTAGGGTCAAAATAATGTTCATCCTTGACACAGTCATAAGACATAATTTTTAATACTATCCTAAGGAGGAAAGGGGCCACAGAGGCAAAGGCACCTAAGGGCTTATGAAGTCACAACACTGCCCAGCACAGACTATAGCAGTATGGGGGGGGTAGGGGGGTGGGGGACAGCTTGTCCTTGTGGAGGGAAGAATAGGCTCTCTGTCCTTTCCCTCACAGTTCACAGGCATGAACCGGCAGGATGCGTTTCTAGCCTTGACGCAGAAAGCCCGGAAGAAGAGAGTAGGTGGAGACGTGACAAGTAACAAACTGAAGGACTGGCTGATCTCACGACAGCGGTACTGGGGCACGCCCATCCCCATGGTGCACTGCCCGGCCTGTGGCCCAGTACCCGTGCCTCTGCAGGATTTGCCCGTCACCTTGCCCCACATCACGTCTTTCACCGGCAAGGGAGGCTCCCCACTGGCCGCGGCTTCAGAGTGGGTGAACTGCTCCTGCCCTAGGTAAGGAACCGCGCCCCCAGCCATGGCCTTGGCTGTGGCCCCCAGCAGCCTGCTGGAGTTTCAGGCTCTCAGTTCCCTTTCTGGCACTTCCGCCAGACTGGAAAGAATACCCTAGGTCTTTCTAGACCTTCGAGAGAAGGGGCTGGAATCTGAGGCCTGGCCCCCAGCATGAGCTCCCTCTCCTCTGTTCTGTGCTGGCAAAAGCAACAGCGTCCATTCACACCTTTACCAGAAATACCTGCCAACCGATGGAAAGCTACACGTTTTCATCCTGGCTTTCTAAAAGACCACTGTCTTCCCTTTCATATTCCAGAGAGCTCCTTGGAGCTGATAGAAAATGTTTTCTCCTCTCTGCCTTAGTTTTCCCACCTAGTAGCTGATGATAGGGGAGGTTTTTTCACAAGTAGCAGAGTGGTAGCTCCAAGGGTGAGTATGCACAGGGGTTTCATTCTGTAAGACACTGAAACATCTTCTCACTTTGGAAGTAGGATTGTATTTTATGGTTAGTTCACTGGCAAATAGGGTGTTTGTGACACCATACCAGCTGATTAGACAAATAAGTAACCAATCCCAGCTCCAGAATCTTTCTCCTTCCTTCTCTGCCTTACAGATCTTGATGAGGATGTTAAACTAATTTGGTCCTCTGCCAGTACAGAGCTGGGTTACGAGGTTGGCAATCAGGTAACAATCTCACAGTTGCAAGGCCCAAGCTGGGGAGTCAGACAGTAATGGATTCAAGCCCTGGCCCTGCCTCTTAACTAGCTATGTGATCTTGGTAGAGTCACATAACTTCTCTGAGTTTCGATTTTCTTATCAGAAACTAATATAACCCCTTCAAAGGGCTACTCAAAAGTACAGAATTAACACCTGTAATCCTCCACAGTGACACCTAACAAATATCTAGTAAATGGAAGTGTTACCACCATCCTTTCAGGTCCTCATCCCTAGGTGGTTTTAAGATCTAAGATGGGACTTGTGGGCAGGAACATAGGGAGCTCTGAGCCTTTTCAGGGTAGAATTGTGGGCTCCAGGAGAAAATAGCACACCCTCTTTATTGATAAGCAGTGACAAAGGGCTTCCCTGCTAGAGACACTGGCCTTCAGCACACCAGCTACAGCAGCCCAGGACCCGTCTGGTGGGGATAAGGCTTCCAACCCTGGCTGCAGATTCCTGGAGGGTGGAGCCCAGACTGTGGTGTTGATGAAGGCCCCCTGGATGATTCTAATGAGCATGCAGGACCATTAGTCATGGAACAGCATGGCCAAGCAGGGCAGTAGAGTTCAACAGATGTGGATTCCTTACTCTTGTGCTCCAAGACCTTGGGTAGATTTCTTAACCTCTCTGAATTTTAGTTACTCATCTGCAAAACGGGGACATGAGTAGTATCTACTTCGTAATCTCCAGGGTTCCTAAGGATTAAGTGAGAGAATGCCCGGGAAGCATTTGGCTCAGCGCCTGCACCCACTTTCACTGTTGGTACCATTGGAGCTAATGATGATCATACTGCTGTCACTGTCACCATCACCCATCTGCCCCACTTACCAAGTAGCCTGTGCCACACTAGCTCTTAGTGTCAGGAATAAAACGTGTTGGTTGTCCTCAAGTCCCACGTGACTGTTACAGAGAAAATCATCATGGCAAGCTGTAGCCAGACGTTACTCCTTTGATCAGTTGAGCCCTGCATTTTCTTCCTTTTTTTTTTTTTTTTTCAATTTCTATTTATTTATGATAGTCACACAGAGAGAGAGAGGCAGAGACAGGCAGAGGGAGAAGCAGGCTCCATGCACCTGGAACCCGATGTGGGATTCGATCCCGGGTCTCCAGGATCGCGCCCTGGGCCAAAGGCAGGTGCTAAACTGCTGCGCCACCCAGGGATCCCTGCATTTTCTTCCTGACTTGGACACCTGCATTGATGGTGAAGGAGAAGAAGTAACCTTTATCTTGTCATTATTTCCCCAAATAGTGTCTGAGTTCTGGTTGATTGCTCTCCACATAAAGAGATGTGGCTTTAATTTAGAGATGCACTGAGATCAGTGTCTTCTAGTAGCTCTGGGTGGTAGGAAACAGGACTCCCTCCCATAAACATCTGCCCCTAGGGACCACCACTGTTCCCGGAGGGAGGCCCCGGTGAGTCCCAGAGCCCCCTCATATCTGGGGTTCCTTTGTCTCTGCTCAGCCACTTCTACTTAATAAGCAGGAGTTTGGGGGGTGGCTGTTCCCTTCGGTACGATTTATAAAGCCAGTATGAACTGCTTCACAGATGCAGGATATAACTGCAGGCCTTCTTTTACTTTTAAATTAAAAGCAAACTCATACTCTTGCACACAAAGTTAGCAGACAATTCATCCGTTCCTCTCGAGGCTTCTCAGAATCTCCAAGAACCCCCAAGGATTCAGACTGCCAAAAGGGCAGCATTTAGAGGGGTGGTTGGTCCCGCTTCTACACCTCAGAAGGAAGAACCTGGAATGAGAACTGTTCTCCTACTGTGCTTCTCATTGCCACAAAGGGCCCCCGTTAGTAGCTGATGGTTGCTGACTCGTTGCATCCACTGCTGATCCAGGCCTTGAGGAGTCTTTAGTGGCGCTGGGCCCCTCCTACGCTAGGCTTGGCTAAGGGCATCCTCTCATGGGTTCCTAGAAGTGGGGTTTTTTGCATCCGGTTTGTGCAGTCCCACAGGCCCATCACACTGGGCACATGCTTCAGAACCAGTTCAACAGTTGGGCCCTTGAGGAACCTTACTCCTCCCCAGACATCCCCATCCCTAGGATGAGGATCACTTGTTCTTTTCAGCCCCTCACACACCAGCGATCTCTCTTCATTCTGGAACAGTGGTGCTATCTTCACCCTTCTGTGTCCTGCCCTTCAGTGATGGGAACTTCTGATTTGTGGTGTTTGCCAATTTCTATAGTATTGATACTTCCACCAAGGGCTAGTTTCGGCTACAAACTTGACATCACTTGTCACCGAGCTGAGAAGAGGTGCGAACACTTGATTTTCACAAGCTGGTATGAATTGGCTCCAGCACACCACTGCCATTGGGCCTCCAAGGTGACCTCCCTTCCAAGGTCATCCTGTTGGGTTTCAATTTCTGCACTACCCCCAGTCCTCACAGAGATAGAGAAAACCCAAGTTCATTCCTCAGCACAACATCTATGTTTGGTTTTCAGCTTCTCTTTGCAAATTGATTGGTTTCGCAAGTATCATGAAGTAGGCCTTGGCTGAAGGCAGTCTTGACATGCCTAAAATAAAAGTTAACGTGCAAAACAGACACTCCTGGTGATTAGATTTTCAACCAGGTAGAATTGAGACAAGTGGAGAATAATGCCTTTACTTGTTGAAGATTTAAATTTCTATTTATAAATTTCTTTATTTTTTTTTTAAGATTTTTAAAATCTATTTATTGAGAGACACAGAGAGAGACAGGCAGAGATACAGGCAGAGGGAGAAGCAGACTCCATGCAGGGAGCCAGACGTGGGACTCGATCCCAGGACTCCAGGATCACACCTTGGGCCTAAGGCGGTGCTAAACTGCTGAGCCACCCGGGCTGCCCTATAAATTTCTTTAAAACTGTACTCAACCGTACAAGGGGAGAGCATCTTCTGAATCACCAGTTCATGATAAGGCATTGTTCTTAAGACCTTCTAAATTGATACTAACCTGTCATAGCTGTCTCAAAAGCTGGTGGAACACCACATTAAGATTTATAAACGAACCAATTGATGAGTTTCCTTTATTTCTTAGGTGCAAGGGAGCTGCCAGGAGAGAGACAGACACGATGGATACCTTTGTTGATTCCGCCTGGTACTACTTCCGCTATACTGACCCGCAGAACACTCATAGGTGAAGCACTGCCGAACCCTTTGAATATGCGTCAGTCTGGGACCTCCCAAGAAGCTGATGCCAAGATGGAATTATAGATGCGAGAGATTCACTGGGGGCAGCGCCTGAGAGGATGGGGGGGAGGGAAGCAGGAGTTGGTGGGGAGAGGCCTTAGACCACCATCGTGCAAGCCCCACACCCAAAAAATAAGTAGGGACAGGAAGGAGGGATGGGTTGAAGAGCCTCAGACCACAGCACAGTTCTGAAAAAGTCTCAGCCAGGCCGATGGGAAGCCCTGAGCAACACTTGTCCAGTAGAGTCCCAAGTCCAGCAGAAATATCCCTGTGCTGGTCCCCTCCCTTTTGGGGAGCAGGAGCTGGCAGTGGTTCCGAGGCACACAGCTGGAAGCTGCTAGTCAATTGTGCCCCTTGAAACAGGCCCTCATAAGGCAGTATGTCGGATTTTTTTTTAAGATTTTTAATTTATTTGTTCATGAGAGACACAGAGAGAGAGAGAGAGAGAGCCAGACACACAGGCAGAGGGAGAAGCAGGCTCCATGCAGGAGCCTGACGTGGGACTCAATCCCGGATCTCCAGCATCACTTCCCGGGTGGAAGGCGGCGCTAAACCGCTGAGCCACCCGGGCTGCCCATGTGTGTTGGATTATTAAGTTCAATTCTTCACAGCCAAGCAGATCCCAAGTACAAGAAAAATGCAAAAACCAAAGAAGCAAGAAAATGCTGTTGTCCTAGCCTTCTTGGCCCTGTGGTGAACCGCACTGATGGGGCCATAAAGATGTAATGTTGTTTACTTAGCTGACAATAATGATGAGAGGGACGTAGGTAGGGAGCAGGAGGGAGCTAGGAAGCATTGTCTCTTGTCACATACACACAGTCATCTCTAAAACTGATAAATCGATTGTGAGTATAATTGCCAGAAGAGATAGCTACAAGAATTCCGAGTGGCTGAGGGCTGAGTGGGGGCAGTGTTCACAAAGGCAGGGGCTGGGGGCCAGTGTTGAAAGGACAGACCTCTCGGTATAATCTGAGTTTGCAGCCCTTTGCAGATTTCTCAAAGATAAATAGATGACCTCTGGGGATAAGAGCCATTGGGAGAGGGGATAAAGAGAATGAGCAAAAAAGAAAGCAAATGCCGAGTGCACAAAAACCACAAGCACCGCACTTCCAAGACCTTGCCAGGCTGCTCTTTGTCCACAGAAGAACCATCACTTTCCTAAGTCCACGCATAAAAATGCCCCCTTTTTCTCTCCAGTGGCTGTAAAATAATACATATCCAGTGAGATGGGTGCTCCTGCCCTCCCCCTGCCAGAGTCGTGCCCTGCAGTACTGCGATTCTGTCATTCCAAGTCCAGGCCATCCGGGAAGGAGGGGACCCGAAGTAAACGGTGGCCTGCAAAGGCAGGATAATGACCGGAGGCTGCTGTGGCCCCTCCTTCTGACTCTTCCTTCTAGAAAGGGCTACTGGTGCTTTCTGTTCAGTAACAGTTGCTTAGAATGCCAGGGCAGTCAGGCCCTTCCTCTCAGAATGCTTCAAAGAAAAATCTTACAGATGATGGAGGCTCAGTGGTGGATCCTTGACCAGGAGACACTTCTGAGGCCTTCACAGACTCTGATCTGGGAATACCACTTAGCACCTCTTTGCCCTCATAAAATGCGGCTGCTAGTTTTTCAGCACCAGCTCCAGTGCTCCCTAGGCGGGTTCTGTACTAAATCATGGATCTGAGCTACTTTCAACATTAAATGCACCCCACACTTGTTTTGGGATGAGTACCATCACCCTTGACCTCCCTTTTTTTTTTCTGTCACGTGGATTAGTAGTTGGATTTTTCTGAGGAACCATTATTCACAAAGGAAGAAAAAAAATTGTTTTAATTTTACCAGAATTCTGGCCCAGAGACCAGAGAAAACCAAGCTGCATTAAGATGCAAATATGCGGGGCTGTGGGCCAGGCCTACCTGCTGAGCTGCAGGCTCAGCCAAGTCCAAGGGGGCAATATGGCCTTTACAGTCCTTACAGCCTGAGCCAAGTCCTTGCTGGGGGGGGGGGGGGGGGGGGGGGGGGGGGGAAGTGCCTTGAGGTGTAGGGAAGAGAAGTTACAAATATTTGAAACCATGGAGTACAGATCGTCCAAAGGCAGAGATTGACTTCATTGGATGATCTCTACGAAGCACATTATCTTGAGATTGAGAGTCTGAGCCAGCTTTGTCCCCCTTCCCCACAACACGCACGTGTGTGCACATGCGCACACACACACACACACCCCTGCACACTCATAGACTCCTCTCAAGAGTTACAGCCAGAGGTTAGAGGGAAGTGGTGTTTCCTTTACTCCCCAGCATCCATTAAAACCATGGGGTATGAGGAAGCCTTTCCTGTAGACTCTTGATCACTGACAGTATCTATTAGGTGAGAGGGAGAAGTCCAGCAATCCTGTGTTAGTTACCCTAACTATGCTCCTTGCATGCAGGAGACCATATACAAAGCTCTTGCTAACTTTATTTTAAGGCTTCTTTTAAAAAGAAGACTGAATTTCTGTTTTAAAATAAACATTTAGTGGCTGCAGGTTCATCTCCTTTGTAAAGGCCATATTGCCCCCTGTTGGTAAGAACTCTCAAATCCCAATTGCCTAATCATAATAAAAATTAAGATAAAATCCAGATATTCAAGTACACACCTTACAGAAATACCTTTTTCACAGAAATACCTTTTTTTTGCTGCTGTTTTTTCCCTTTGTCCTCGTTTTATAAGAGAATCGCATTTAAGTCAGTAATGGCTTCCAAGACAGTTTTTACAAATTTCATAATTTAACACTGATCTGATTTTTTTTCTCCCTTATTGTATCAGCTTTTCTCTTATTAGATTTTAAAAAGAAAAATCACTGTTTTTCTCCAACATAATTTGACTCAGGGCATATGCAGATTACAGTAGCTCTGTCTAATTTATGTTGATTGTAGCAAAACGGGTTTTTAAAAAATGACCATCTCTCTCTCTCTCTCTCTCTCTCTCTCTCTTCCAGCCCTTTTAACACAGCATTGGCAGATTACTGGATGCCTGTGGATTTGTACATCGGAGGGAAGGAACATGCCGTCATGCACTTGTTCTACGCAAGATTCTTTAGTCATTTTTGCCATGATCAAAAAATGGTCAGACACAGGTGAGCATTTATACCACTTTGCAAAAGAATTCAGTTCCACAAACGACAGCTTAAAGCAGGTGTCAGTTCTCCCAGAGCAAACACATGTAGCAGAAGACTTTGGTTTTTCAGATATACTTTAGCCGTCACTGTCAGCCTTAACCATTTGAAGTACATTTCTGTTACTTCATCCTGGTTCTAGCATGTGATGTTGCAGGCTCGCACTGAGGCTTGCCTTCAGCGCTTGTCTGTTTAGCTGAGTTAAGTGATTGAGATTTTTACTTCTGAGGCAGAGAGAAGCAATTCATAATGTTGTACAGTTTTTTACAGCTTCTCGTTTGAGGTCGTGTTTATCATCTGGCTGTCCTGTGCACGCTTTTTTTCTAAGCTTGACTGAATCCTGCCTTGATGGAGCACTCTGATAAAAGTAGGTAATGGATTAAGCCAGGGAATCACATTGCAAATCCATCGATAAATGTTTTTCCTTTTGGCCCTATAACCTGTTCCCATTATGGTCACAAAGAGCTCTGTGTGTGCTTTTTTCCCATGAAATATATCATATATATATATATATGATGTATTCAATGTCTTATAGATATTTTAAGAATAAAGTGACTATCCCTGTACTGCCTGAGAGCCACCCAGGTGCCCCTCTTTTTTATATCTTGTCTGGCTTTTTCACTTATCACCAGGACAATAATTTGATTCTCTGTTCTGCCATATTGCCAAGAGCATAATTCCTGGGATTCTTTTTTCAATTATTGTTGTGTTTTGTTTTTTGTTTCTTAAATTCAGCATCCCTTAGAATTTAAGTTAAGAAAGAATATTACAAGTCCCTTAGAATATATCCAGGGTCTTCTGTCCATCTCCCTACCCCCTGTCCCTCCTCAGCCAACCCCTATCCTGAAATCATGACTATTAATTTCCTTTATAAATTTATCACCTCTCTGGGGGCACCTGGGTGGCTCAGTTGGTTAAGCGTCTGCCTTCAGCCCAGGTCATGATCTCGGGGTCCTGGGATAGAGCTCCACATTGGGCTCCCTGGTTAGTGGGGAGCCTACTTCTCCCTCCCCTGTGCTGCTCCTCCTGCTTGTGCATGCTTTCTCTCACTCTCTGTCAAATAAATAAATAAATAAAATCTTTAAAAAAAAACAAACTCAAGGTCGTGAGTTCAAGCCCTGCATTGGGCTTCATGCTGCACATAAAGCCTACTTAAAAAACAAACAAAGCAAAGCAAAAAAAACCCCTATGCTTGGATCAACAGAGATGAGGGTTCCCGTCCCCACACATCTTTATCATGTCAGTGTTGGTTATAGTAAATCAGTTTGTGGGTTATGTTTGAATAACAATGCTCATATGATGATATTTAGTGTGTTTTTAATATATGTAGGGACTTCGGTGTTTTCTCTTACATTAAATCCCTATTTGCGTCCTTTACCTTTCTTTTCTGAGTTGTCTTACATTGATTATAGGAATTTTTTTTTTTTAAAGTAGGCTGCAAACCCAGCGTGGGGCCCAATGCAAGGCTTAAACTCATGACCCTGAGATCAAGACCTGAGGTGAGATCAAGAGTCAGATGCTTTACTGACTGAGCCACCCACGTACCTCTTGATTGTAGGAATTTTTAAATTTCTATTCTAAATGCTAATCCTTTTCCAGCTATATGTATTGCAAGTATTTTTCCCAGATCTTAGTTTCTCTTATTTTATGGTGTACTTTGGTGAACAGAAACTCTTAATGCAGTAAATTTTAATAATCTTTTCCTTTATGGCTATTGCTTGTAGTGTCTCAGTACCGTTAATGGACCAGTCCATGCATTTCCTCATTGATCTTTAGTGCTCTCTCCATTGTAGTCAGGTTTTTGTATATATGCAAGGGCCCCATTATCGGACCTTTATTCTGTCTGTTGGTCTCTTTGCTTTTTGCTATGCTAGTCAATTACTGGCTTTATTTCATTTATATAAATTCCAGGTCATCTTTCTACTTTGTTCTTTTTCTTTAGGAGTATCTTGGCTGTAATTGGACCTTTGTCCTTCCAAATGAATTTCAGATTCACCAAGTCACATTCCACAAAAATATCTTATTGGGAGTTTAATTGGGATTGCATTAAATCCCATATTTACTGATATCTTCTCTCACTCTTCTTATTTTGTGTCTCGGACCTTAACATCTGAAATTATTTCCTCTTAAAGTTTGTTTGTTTGTTTGTTTGTTTGTTTTTAAGTAATCTCTACACCCACAACCCCAAGATCAAGAGTTGCACACTCTTTGAACTGAGCCAGCCAGGTGCCCCTGAAATTATTTCCTCCTTATCTGAAATATTTATTTTAGAATGTTTCTTGCTGTCTTTAGTGAAGATACATCTGCTAGCTCTTATTTATTTCAACCTCATTTCTTAGTTTACCAGTTCAATGACACATTTAAAACAATTCTTTAGAAAAAAAAAAAAAAGATTTTATACATGAGAGACACAGAGAGAAAGGCAGAGACGTAGGCAGAGAGAGAAGCAGGCTCTATGCAGGGAGCCCAATCCAGGACTTGATCCTAGGACTCCGGGATCACGACCTGAGTCGAAGGGAGATGCTCAACCACCGAGCCACTCAGGTGCCCTTCTTTTTTACATCTTCTTTAGCTTTTTCACTTATTACCAGGACAATAATTTAGACTCTCTGGTCTGCCATATTGCCAGGAGTATAATTCCTGGGATTCTTTTTTCAATTGTTGTTGTGTTTTGGTTTTTGTTTCTTAAATTCAGCATCCCTTAGGCTATTTTTAATATTTTATTTTTTTATTTGAGAGAGAGAGCACGAGCAGGAGAGGAGCAGAGGGAGAGGAAGCAGCAGACACCCCACAGAGCAGGGAACCCGATGTGGGGCTCGATCCCAGGATCCTAAGATCATGACCAGAGCTGGTTAGACGCATAACTGACTGATCACCCAGGTGCCCCTCCCTAGACTATTTATTAATTGCAGAGAAGAAGAGGGGGAAAAAATATCTAATGATCTCCTTGTTCAGATAACCCATGTTAATGATTAAGAAACATAAAACAAGAAAAAAGCAATACACGTCTAAGATTAAGATTTATTTTTAGCTCCACAGAAAGCAAACTCGCTCCACCCTCTACCGTTCTCTTCAACCTGTTAACAATTTCTTTTGTTTTCTTCCAGAAGAAATTTGCATTATCTCCATATTTCTATGAACATACTCATTTTTAAAATGTCACATATATTACATATATGCCTTTTGCTTTTTTGATTGAGTAATATATCTTAGTGATCTTTCTGCATCATCCTGTAAAAATCCCCCATTCTTATAATTTATGCATAGTATTCCATCGCATGGATATACCATAATATATGTAAGCACCTAGTTTTCCAGCAGCTATTGCCAAAAAGAAAAAAAGCCAGGTGGCTTTTGGCATCTATGTTCTTGGCCAATATTTGGGATCATATCTGTAGGTTCAGGTCCTGACAGTGGGGGATGCTGGGTCAAAGGATATGTGTTTTTAAAATTTTGATAGATAAAGAATTATTACTTTTATTTAAAAAAATTTTTTTAAGATTTACTTATTTTAGAGAGAGTGCACATACATGAGAGGGGGTAGGGGCAGGGGTAGAGAAACTTCAAGCAGACTCCCTGCTAAGCATAGAGCCTGACATGGGGCTCAGTCCCACAACCCATGAGATCATGACCTGAGCCAAAATGATGAGTCGGACACTCAATTGGCTGAGCCACCCAGGCGTCCCTAAAAAACACATTACTTTTAAAATCTATTACTTTAAAATCTGGTAATGAAGGGGCACCTGGGTGGCTCAGCGGTTGAGCATCTGCCTTGAGCTCAGATCGTGATACCAGGGTCCTGGGATCAAGTACTGCATCAGGCTCCCCACAGGGAGCTGCTTCTCCCTCTGCCTATGTCTCTGCCTCTCCCTCTGTGTCTTTCATGAGTAAATAAATAAAATCTTAAAAAAAAAATCTGTAACACAGACTGTAATCCAGTCTTGGTAAAATGAAGCACATTGAAAGTCCCCTCCCTTCACGTCACCCTCAGAGCTGCTTCCCCCCACCCCGTTCTGTGCTCACACACAGGGATTAAAGGTCTCCTGTAGAGAAAATGCTTTTAGTTTATAAATTAAATGCTTAAAATAATTTTCTTTTCATTAGTCCCAGAGCCCTTCATGTGTAAAAATAAACTGATCCACATCAAAAGAACAATGAACACGTTAGCAGCATTAATCTTCAGTCGAAATGTTTGTGTCCTGGGTTAGAGAATTTGCCATCGTTCCTTGCATTTCTTGTCTGTGGAAACTTATTTACCTCACCAGATAAAAATACCCCCGGAGGATGAGAATTATGTCTTGTTGCTGTGACAGTATTGTGGACATCATACATTCTCAGTGAATATTTGTTTAAGTAAATCGAGTGTAACCTCTTGATATAAACAGATAAAAGTTTTATGTTTTTCGTAGCCCACCTGGCCGGCTTTGGTAGAGTGTGTGGCTCTTGATCTTGTGGTCATGAGTTCAAGCCCCATATTGGGTGTGGAGCCTACTTTTAAAAAAAGGAGGGAAAAGTTTATATTTTTCAAAGGAACTGTTCTCCTTGGGATAGAGAGAAAATGTAACACGAGGAATGTTTCCTTCTTACGTAGGTCTAGAAACAAAGATCATAAATGATTTCTGGCTCCTGGGCACATTTCTCCAGCTTCAAAACAGTTATTTGTAGGAGCAATGAACGAACCAATAAATGATCCATTGGCTAGCTATTTCAAAGTATAAGACAAGGCCTGGCTGCTTTTGTGACTCCTGTATAGTGGTTTTATTTTTTTTTTTTTAAGATTTTATTTATTTATTCATGAGAGGCAGAGAGAGAGAGAGAGAGAGAGGCAGACACACAGGCAGAGGGAGAAGCAGGCTCCATGCAGGGAACCCGACGTGGGATTCGATCCTGGGACTCCAGGATCATGCCCTGGGCCAAAGGCAGACGCTCAACCGCTGAGCCACCCAGGTGTCCCTGTATAGTGGTTTTAAAACTATATTCAAGGAGAAAAAAAAGTTGGCAGCAAATTTCTGATGTCATTTTAAAATATGGTTTTGGGTATGACTTTATATCTACTTAAATGAATCTTTAATTTGCAGAGCTTCCAGGTACGCCTGGAACATGCTTTACCATCAACCTCAAGGGACAGCTCTAGGGTGTGAATTGAAATATATCTATGCAGTATTTTGTGTGCATCTTTAAAAACTCTTTGCAAGATAATAAGATTCTACCCCATGCCCTCCCAGCCCCCCACCAAAAAAGAGAGAGTTATTTTAAGTACTGAAAAAGTACTTATTTTAAGTACTGAAACTGAACCTTGAAGAAGGTTCAGAAACTCCTCTCTGTGCCTCAGCACAGTTGTCAGGGTCCACTCTCATGAGGTCACATCAGGACAAGGACAGCCTCTGGAAATGGTCCCTGAGCACGCCCTTCCCAGCAGAGCTGTCCTAGTAAACCAGTCAGCCACAAAGGCACTGACAGTCGCCCACTTTCTGCACTAACTCAGAATTCTCCAGTCAAGATTTTTAAAGGCCTTCCAACAACTTTTTCAAGCTGGCCTACGAGGAAAAATTGAGGCCTGTCAACCACATGTGTACTTATTTGTCTTTCTTAGCTGTTTTTGCCAGCACATGTCTAAATCAGAATTTTATGTCTATTTCTGTAACTGCTTTTGGGTAGCATTGTCCTTCCGGGAGGGATTTGGGGCTACAGACACTCCCTTCTGTTTTCATTTCTCAACCTCTTGGCCACCATGTTAGGCAGTAGCTCTAGCCTGGGAGCCTGAGGCCTGTGTCCCATGTTCATGTGGGCCCCTGCTTTGCTCTGGACAGGTAACCCCTTTGGCTCTCAGGAGCCTCATATGTCAGCAATTCAATCATCTCTGAGCGCTGGATTCACTATGTAATTCTAGTAAATTTCATCAAGTATAAACCACAGGGGTTTGTGCAGATCTAATCCTCTTTTCTGTTTTCTTTCTTTCTTTTTTTTTTTTTTTTTTTTTAAGATTGTGTTTATTCATGAGAGAGGCAGAGACAGAGGCAGAGGGAGAAGCAGGCTCCCTCTGGGGAGCCCAATGCAAGACTCGATCCCAGGACCCCGGGATCACAACCTGAGCCAAGGGCAGATGCTCAACCACTGAGCCACCCAGGCGTCCCCCTCTCCTGTTTTCTAAGTGAGTCCTGGCCCTCTTTCACACTTAGGCACTTAGGTCTGTACTTTGAGCTTTCCATAGGTCTCCTAACCGGCTACAAGAAGTTGGTCTTAGGGTTGGGAGTGCCAGCACACAGTATAGTGCGGTGCAGTTGTGTGTCAGCAATACCAGGTTAATGATCAAGCCAGAATTCATGTCAGCAGGAAATTTGCAAAGAAGATATAGTCAAATGACCAAGAAGTGTACCCTGCAATGTTTCCCTAACTGGTAGTCTAAGAAATACAAATTAAATGGCAGTGAGGTACCATTTTCCACATAGTGAAGAGGCTGAGATGAACAGCATCTCATATACTGCAGGAAGGCTGTTTGAATAGTGAGAGCCTTAAAAACATTCACGCTTCTGGACACACTAATTGCACTGCTAGAAATTGAGCCTAAGGATATAATCAGAAATGCAAACTTATGCACCAAACTGTTCTTGTGTTATTTCAAATAGCTAAAAGTTTGGATATAACCTAAATGCCCTGAAAGTTTGAGAAAGAGAAAATAAAGTCTAGCCCTTCTATATGAAAGCCTCTTGGTTATACAGACTGTTTAATAATATAAGGAAATGCATCTGACATGCTTAGAACTGAAAAAGAAAAAAAAAAAAAGCAAGATACAAAATTATAGATGCAATTTGGTTACCTCTGCCTTTAAACATATGTTCACATATATGCACACGACACAAAGCAAGAGAAAAAGCTAGGAAAAATTATGCCAGCATGTTCACACTAGTTTTCTCTGGATGATGAACTAATCGATGATTTTATTATTTTTTTCATGCACTCCTGATTTTTTTCCCAGATTTTTTACAACAATTATGTAACTTCACAATAGAAAAAAAAAAACAGTTGTTCAGAAGCAGAGAAATAGGCGGAGCCTTCCAGTTTGATTCTGAGCAAGGGGAAGACAACAGCTTTGGCAGGACATCAGCCCTGGGTCGAGGGCACAGGGATGGGAGCTGCTGGGGACCTCTGCAGTGAGGGATGTGTTGCAGCTCATCTCCACTGGACTGCAATTCAGGAAGCCTTTTCTCTCCCTCCGTGAGAGACAGCAGTAAACTTGGGCATCATGTCAGCTTTTGTTGTTGCTATTAATACAGCTCTGGGGAGACACGAAATGCCCTGAACTGATGCTCTCCCCACAGTTTCTACTGACAGAGAGCAGCCGCGCCCTGCTGACCACTGAAAGCTCCCATCCTTTTTCTCTCATCACACCAGAAATGAGCTTTGGGAGTAAGGGAAGAGAAGGGAAGCTTTACTTGGTTCTCACCCTATTAATTGGGGCTCCTCCCATGCTGCTGGCTGGCTGCTAAGAAATAGAAAAGGTGGTATTTTAAGAATGAGCCATGGCTTAATACTTAGAAACCAGCTGATTATGTGAGCATGATGGCTCCCGGCCCAGGGCAGGGAAACAGAGGAAGTTCATGAACTTAGTCTGAAAAGTCCACGTTAGAGACTTATTTTCAGAAATTCAGGGCTTTCTGTTCTCTTCTTTCCAGATCTATGTGGGAGCCACCTGAGCAGGTCAGGACAGTGGGCAGCAGGCTCTCTAGGATCTCTTAAGTAGGTAAAATGTCATCTGCAGTGACCAGTTAGTGCTCTGATAAATCCTGAGCTTCCTTTAGCCACATCCCGGGTTGTACCTTACTTGTATAGCAGTGATTTGTCATAAGGGCACTTAAAATACCCTCTCATTCTACACTCTGAAATTCTTTGTTTATCCTAATGATTACTGACCCTGCTCACCCTGCCCTGCCTCTTGCCCTCCCTTCCTCCCTCTCTTCCTTTCTTCCTTCTTTGGTGGGACAGAGGTGTCTTTCTGTGACCGGCAGGTATCAATTGTTGGATTTTCTGAATTAGGGCCACGCAGACTATCCAGGCAGTACTGAAGAGGGCATCACACTCCCTCATTCTGCTGCCAAGTGAAAGCAGACTCACCCCACCTCTAAAACTGAGCCAGAGCAGAGAGCACAGCTTTGCACCCACCCCAGGGAAACCAGCTAATCCCCTGCAGGCAGGGGCCCCGTATAATGCCCCCCCACAAACACACACAGAACTATGATGCTTCCAGGGCAGGAGGGGTTTGGCAGTGGTTTCAGATTCTTCACTTCCTTCTAAAGCCCTCTGCTATACCTGGTCACTATGGTATGACTGCATACCTCAGTTGCTTTTGCAAGTTTGTTCCCAGTGCCATTTGTTGAGATGAATGGACAAATAGGGAATATGTTCCACTGGTTTTTTTTGTGTGTGTGTGTGTGTTTTTTTTAAAGATTTTATTTATTTAAGAGTGAGAGAGAGCAAGAGAAAGAGGAGAAGCAGGGGGAGGTGCAGAGGGAGCAGCAGATGCTTAACTGAGCTGCCCGGGCACCTCTCACTGGTTGTGATTCTTAGTAATGAACCTGGCATTGGTGTGATCTCTGCTCCAGCAAGACTGGGTTCCAAGCTCAGCAGGACCCTTGATGTCCCCCTGGCCCTCATGCCTGTGCACCTTGCACCTCCACGTCACACTAGTGCCTCCTCCCTATGGTGTAGATGTCTCAGATCACCCATTCTGCTGGAAGCCCTCTAATGGCAGAACGCTTGATACCCAGCTGTTGCTCCTGTGCATGTGGAATGTGCTCACAGGTGCAATTCACTCCAAGCTAAACTACTTGTGGGTGTGTGTGACCAGCTTCAGCCTCAAGAATGAGAACCAGATTCCCAGAGTCCTGTGGATCATTTGCTGGAGCGCTGCACGATTGTGGGGGAAGGGGTGGTTTGCACCCCTCCCACCGTGAAATCCGGTGTGAACAGTCTTGGGGCCCTCTCCCACGCTCGTGCCCTTGCTCCTTCCTGCAGTCAGACTTCCTGCGACCTTGAGTGGGCAGGGTCTGAAATCTCACTGTGCCTCTCCCTGCAGAAAAGTCATGGCCCCAAATGGAACCCGAGACATCCGTGCCTACCCGTCATCCACCTCCCTTCCTTCATCTCTTGTCCCCACTCTGTCGCTGGCAGGTTTATTTCTTCCCTCATGGACACAAAGTTCATTGAGTTGAAACCAATGAATGAGTGTTGAGCATTCACTGTGAACCAGGCATTAGGAGGAGACTCACAGGAGGGCAATAGGGAGGGAACTCACATGAGAACACATTAATATTTCATAGCTCCCAAGTACAGGTACCACACTGCACACACCAACAACGAGCAGTTCTGGGGGCAGCCTCCAAGGTGCACTGACCCCTGGGATCCCTCCCTGGGAGAAGGAAAGAAATGGTGTTTGTTTTTATTCATGAGAGATAGAAAGAGAGAGGCAGAAACAGAAGCAGGCTCCCCGCAGAGAGCAAGCTACAGGACTCAGACTCAATCCCAGGACTCCAGGATCATGACCTGAGCCAAAGGCAGATGCTCAATCACTGAGCCACTCAGGTGCTCTAGAAGTGGCTTTGAAATAGGCAGAATTGGGACACCTGGGTGGCTCAATGGTTGAGCATTTGCCTTTGGCTCAGTTTGTGATCCCGGAGTCCTGGGATCAAGAAGTAGGGAGCCTGCTTCTCCCTCTGCCTATCTTTGCTTCTCTGTGTGTGTGTCTCTCATGAATAAATAAATAAAATCTTTAAAGAAAAAAAAAAAGGAAAGAAAGAAATAGGCAGAACTGATCAAGGGCATCAGCAGCTGGGCTGGCCGTGCCTGCCATGGGGAGGTAGGGCCTTCAAAAGGTCGGAGTTGTGAAAATTCAATCAAGTCCTACCCCTAGGATTTGTATACTTTTCAATATGCGTGCTGCACTTCATTTCACAGTTTACTTTAAAGAGAAAAAAAGAGGGAGAAGAATTATAAGCCATGAGGCCTGAGCGCAGCAGCGTCAGGCAGGATGACTGGGGTTAGGGGCAGATGCTGGCAGGTGTAGTGCCGTCCATTCCCAGAAGGTGGCAGCATCTACCCGCTTGAGAAACTGCAGGACCCAGGACAGGATTCCTGCTTTCTTCCCCTGAGCTCCCCGCCTTGGGGGGCTGAAAGCTACAGATATACAGCTATTCATCATACTACTCATCTTTACTTTTGGGATCCAGATTATTCCCTCCTTCATTCCATACTGGTCTTATATTTCTCGTGACCCAAGCCATGTACGTAGAGTGAGAGAGGAAAGGAAAAATCTCAGAAACTAGTGCAGACAGTAACAAGTTCATCCAGCTGGCACAGGGCACAGCAAGGAGAAGGTGACAGTCTGGGTTTTTGAACATTGTTTTTTTTCCATCAAGCTGCGGCATGTAAAATTATCTGAGGGAGATTCTGATCTAAAAGATGAATTTGTGCGCCCTGAGTGTGTGGCCAGATCATGCCTTTGAGCCTGCTGATGCTCAGCAAAGGCACCACTGGGGCTTGGGTGAGGGGAGGGTGCCCTTCCTTGTAGAATACTGGCTCAATTTGCTTTGTGCTTTTGAATGTATTTGTGTCCAGTCTCTTCCTTTACCTGCCCAATAAAAAGTAGCCATATGATTTTTTATTAAGATTTTATTTACTTAAAAAAAAAGATTTTATTTACTTATAAGAGATACAGAGAGAGAGGCAGAGACACAGGCAGAGGGAGAAGCAGGCTCCCTGCAGGGAACCCGATGTGGGACTCGATTCCAGGACCCCAGGGTCATGCCCTGCACCTAAGACAGACACTCAACCACTCAGCCCCCCAGGCATCCCTAGCCATATGATTTTCTTATCTTGTTTTAAAACTGTTGCCGTATAGAATATGTGTGGGGGTTAAAATCCAGGTGCCACCTTAAGTCGCCTGGAAGGGAGAGATGGCTTCAGGAGCTAGCAACAGCAACCGCCCGGTGTCGTCCTCCTTCCATCCCGCTGTCCTCCTGTAGGCATCTGTTTGTGCATATTTGTGCATTCATTCATCCCTCCGGGTTTTGGACAATTTTTTTGAGCCTGTCGTTGAGCGTTGTGCACAGCACTAAGAGCTGGGACAGAGGGAAGAATAAGAGACTAGTCCTCACCATGGAGGGGGCAGGGTAGGCTGGGGACTGGTCTTCACATAGTAGTCACAACACCGTCTGGTCACACTCATCACGACAGCATGTGCTGGACACTGCAGGACACAAGGGAGGGCATGGAGATGTGTAAAGGGGACTGAGCTGGCCACCCAGAAAAGGGAATGCCCGAGTCTGGTGGTGAGTGCTGAGTTCAGGTCTCCCCAGGGAGCCTAGGCACTTGATCCTTCGGAGCACAGCACCTGCTGGGAACAGCCAAGTGCGCATATGACCTCTGTGAGGAGCAGGTGTGTTTAAGTGTCAGAGACACTGGGAAGGTCAACAGGGGCTGATGGTAGAAAAAACCAAGAGCTCTGCCGGGGCTCAGTTCTCTGAGCTTCCTGAGGAAAATGCAGCCCTGCTCCCTGGGCATCCAGACCCCCACCTGCCCTGGAGAAAGCCTGTGTGGTCTGAGGACACCTGCTCCTCATGCTGTTGGTGCAGGTGTTCCTGAAAAGAGGGGAGGACCACAGACACCGTGCCTCCCCCTTCTAGGTGCTGCTGGATTCAAATACATAAGATCCATCTGAGCACATTTGGTTGTTAAATAACCTTCCATGTTTTCCTCTGTGAAAGACTAGCATTTTGGGATCCCTGGGTGGCTCAGCGGTTGAGCACCTGCCTTTGGCCCAGGGCATGATCCTGGAGACCCGGGATCGAGTCCCACGTCGGGCTCCCTGCATGGAGCCTGCTTCTCCCTCCTCCTGTGTCTCTGCCCCTCTCTCTCTCCCTCTCTCTCTCTCTCTCTCTGTGTCTCTCATGAATAAATAAATAAAATCTTTTTAAAAAAATAAAAATAATAAAAATAAAAGACTAACATTTTCTAGGAATCTTGTTGGCACATGAACAGTGGCACAGGAGGAAGTCAGTCTGCCAGACAGGACTTTGCCGGTGGAATGTCATGGGGGAAGCTGGACAAAGGCAGTTGTGTGACTCAAAAGAATTTATTATTAGGATGGATTTTAGGGCCTGCACAATGACGTCAATGACTTCTGTGCACACATGCATGTGGCATTTCTCCCAAATTAACATGGTAGCGTACCGATGGCCCCCGAGACGGTGGAGAAAAACATTGAGTAATTTGAACAAGTCTCAAAAATGTGTGTTACATTTCTACTTGAATGTTAAATATATTGGGTCTCCTCCACCTTAGAGAATACCTCAGCACCACCACCACCACCACCACCTCTGCACACACATATACACACACACTAAGATTTTAAGATACGAAGGCTAGGAGTCTTTTTTTCTAGCTGACCTTCATCTCTTTCCCAATCAACTCTTTGTTCCACGCCATGCTCAGAATCCACTAGAAAGTTTCTCATACTAAATCTGTCCACACACCCATTTGATGAGGGCCACGTGGGTACAAATCAGGGGCCTGCCAGTGGCCTTGCTGGGCATCCCAGTTCATCTAAATCCGACTACCTCTCGTGAGAAACGAGGATCCTGTCAGGTTAGCCAAGCCAGCTTCCTCCCTCCATCACCAGAGCCTCCCTTTGGCCTGCTGGGCCTCTGAGGTAATTGGTTTTTTGAACCTCTACATAAGAGCCACCTTGAGTAAATGAACTTGAAACGCCAAAGGGTTTATCTTTTGAAAGTTGCATCGTGCTGCTGGCGATGCTCTTGGAGAACACGGCTCCCACCACATGTCCCTGCCTGCTGTCTTTGTGAATAACACACGTGTGTTATCAGCACATGTCCCCACAAATCATCCTTGGAGTTTGGAATAGTGCTATGCTCATGTGCTTCAAAACAGAATCAGGTGGATTTTTCAGGAGATACCATTTCAAATCAGAAATAAAGTCCTGGGCAGCCCGGGTGGCTCAGCAGTTTGGCGCCGCCTTCAGCCCAGGGTGTGATCCTGGAGTCCCGAGATCGAGTCCCATGTCAGGCTGTCTGCATGGAGCCTGCTTCTCCCTCTGCCTGTGTCTCTGCCTCTCTCTGTCTCTCATGAATAAATAAATAAAATGTTAAAAAAAAAAAAAAAAGAAAAGTCCTTTCAGCATAGGAGTCAAACTCAACTTGTCCCCTTCAGAGAAAAAGTTTATATTTCACTCTTCATCCAGTAAAAGTGATGAAAACCAGGCACTATAAACAAATTATAATCCATCTGTACCGTAGACCTACTAGAGAGCTGTTTAAAGCTGAGATAGATCTGTCTGGACTGTTGTGGAAAAATCCTTCCTATAGTAAATGAAATACCACAAAGTAGTATATACATGATGATCAATTTAAATTTTTAAAAAATTACACCAAAGGGGTGCCGGGGTGCCTGGGTGCCTGGGTCGGTTAAATGTCTGCCTTTGGCTCGGGTCATGATCTCAGGATCCTGGGATCCAGCTCCACATTGGGCTCCCTGCTCATTGGGGAGCCTGCTTCTCCCTCTGCCTCTGCTCCCCCTGCTTGTGCTCTCTCTCTGTCAAATAAGTAAATAAAATTTTTAAAAATTTTTTTACAAAACTCAGGATGCCTGCCTGGGTGGCTCAGCAGTTGAGTGTCTGCCTCTGGCTCAAGGTGTGATCCCAGAGTCCTGGGATCGAATCCCACATTGGGCTCCCTGCATGGAACCTGCTTCTCCCTCTGCCTATATCTCTGCCTTCTCTCTCTCTCTGGGTCTCTCATGAATAAGTAAAATCTATTTATAAAATAAAATAAGAATTGTGCAAAACTATATATATGTATATGTGTATATATACTCATTTGCATGGAAAAGACATTCAGTAAGTCTCTAGACTTTTCCAGGTATATTCACCATACAATTAATAACGTGGCTCTTCAGGCCGGGGGTAGGCCTAAGAGGAGGGTAATGTTTGAATTTGAACAGAAAGGGTAAATACGTGATTGGTTTCTATGATTTAAAATTTTTTTTAAAGATTATAAGTAGCCACAGTATACAAGGTTGAGGTGAAAGGAGTCTGCTTGAACAGAGCCCCAACTTCAACTTCTCTGCATCCTCTTGAGACCTTCCTGATGCTAGACTCCGCCTGTAGCTGACTTTTTTATGGTTCTTTACAGTTTATGAGTATGTTCACACAGTCATATTCTCGAATCCTCCCAACAGCCCTCTGACAGATTTTTATTGCCTCTACTTAACAGAGAAGCAAACTGATGCTAAGAACCAGTAAGGGACTTGTCTTGGCTCATGGAATTTGTCGAGAAGGAAAATGGGTTCAAATCTAGGTCTTCCGAATCAGAAGCCTCGTGCTCTTGCCACTTCGCCAAGTGGACAGGAGTTAACGCCTGCTGATTGGACTTCACGCTCTTATCACTTCTTTATAAGGAGCGGTTTGTTCCAGTCGGGTTTACAAGTGGCACTGGCCAGCCCCCCTGCTTTTGTGAGGGGCAACTATCTCCATCCAGCTGATAAGGTTTGTATTGCTGTCTTCTGGACACTTCAAATCCCTACCCATCGATTTCTTTTCCTGTTATTTTTCCTCAGAGAGCCTTTTCATAAGCTGCTGGCCCAAGGCCTTATCAAGGGACAGACATTCCGCCTGCCATCTGGACAATACCTACAGAGAGAAGAAGTAGATCTCACAGGTAAGAGTGGCCCACCTGGTCCCATCCCGGTACTCACAGGCCTGAGAGCCATTGACAAAGCAGGTGTTTGCCCAGGGCCTCAGCTGTGGAAAATCCAGGGTCTCCAAGCCTCCGCCCGCTGCGGGCTGGTGCCCTCTGAAGGCTGGGGTTCAGACAGCTGCCTGCTTCTCGGCCCCAACCCAGCCCCAGCCATGTCGGTTCACTTCCGGCAGGTTTTCGTGTGTATGTAACCCAGAGTCAACCTGGCCATCAGCTCGTGTCCTCACTTATGTTTGACAGCTCGTCTCAGGGATAGAGCCCCCAGACCCAAGAGACACTCTTTGAAACTTGGGGTACTCCCAGCACTTCTCCCTAGTGGTTTAGAGGCGTGGCACTAAACTTACCCTGCAGCACCCCAGAGCAACCCCATCTAGCACTTCCCTGGCTTTCCCCTGAACTTTTCCTCAGGGGTAGCTCCTCCTACCAGATCTGTAGTGTAGCTCTACCAGATCTATAGGTGGCACCGTGAAGGTGTTGTGTGCACCCAGTATACCGATGAAATCAGAAGATGGGAATGGGGGTATCTAGAGGCCCCTGCAAGAAACCCCCAGAACTCTGACTTAGAAAACCCAGTGCACTATGGATGAAATCATGTAAACCCAACAAACCCCTAATGGTAGGCAGCCTCCCAAGCCAAATACTAGAGGAAAGATTTAGGTGGAAGCCATCAAGGGAATTACCTAATTAATGCAGTAATATATCAAGAGTTTGGAATGGTCCAAGGGAGAAAAAGAAGCTAGAAAGGCAGAAATTGGCAGTGATTCTCCAGCAGACCAGCGGGGAAAGGAGCCAAATCCAAAGGGCATCCAGATTGCAATTGTCAATGAAGTGCTCTTTGTGTTAAGGGCAGGACTGTCATGTACAGCTGTGCAGTGTGTATACTGCACAAAGGCACCCAGTCAAGGGGCTGAGCAGGGCCTCAAATCCAGCCACTTGCCAAACTTAACACCTCAAGGCCACATCTGCCAAGAGAGGGCACCTCTAATTTCTCAACTGCTCTGCCCAGATAGATGCCTTTTTCCTAATTTGCACAACAGTGCTGAAAAGGGTAGCTACAACCCGGAGGAAGTGTGCAGAATAAACGGAGCAGTGATTCCCTGAGCCTCACCACAGCCTGGATAAAGCAACTTCGGTTCCCCTTTGCTCTGATGTCACAGGGCCAGTGTTGTGAACATCTTCTCCCTTCCCATGCAGACTTTCCCCGTGGGAGAGAATACTTGGAACAGCCTGGGCAGGCTTCCATCTCCTTCAGGGGTGCACTTCTGTGAACTATGGAATTAGCTCTTAGGCACACACATCAATCCCTTGGGAGTTTGGTTGTGGCCAGAGTCCAGGACTGTCTGCCTGGAAGGAACAGAAATGCACCCAAAGGCAGGTCGAGCGTGGGATATAGGGCTGTCACCCAAGCCAGCTGCCGGGGCTTAGCCTGGCCTCACAGCACACCCGCGGTCACCAGCTGCCACACAGATGCCAGTCTAGGACTTCTTCCCCTGTCCCCTAGCTTCTCATGCCTGTTTCACCTGCCCTCTTCTTCTGCCCTATTCTCCTTTCTCCACCAGGCTTGGCTTCTGAGGTTACAGGGTGACCTTGGGGAGACACCAGGCCATGGCTCACCCCATCTCCTTAGGACTTTATGGCTCTGGTTCCCAGGAACACTGAAACAAGAGTTTCTGTCTCTTAATTCTGGTTTCTGAGAAGACCTTAGCCTGGCCAGATGTCCTTCCTTGTCCCAGCCACGGAAGGCCTTCTCTATCAGCACCCTCTGGACCAGTGGCATGTGGGTGGGGAGGAGTCACTTCCAAAGAACAGGCCGTGGCACCCTGGCACCACTGGGTGTACCCCATTCCGCATGAGCCCATGGTCTCCTGGGGCCAGACCACGTGTTGGGAACTGTAGTGACCTCTGGGGGTGCTCCTCTGCCCTGAAGGCCCAGACCAGTCCACCACCAGCTTCCAGAGGAGACCATGAATCCATAAAGAAGACAGTACAGCATGCAAAGCTTTGTTGCCCTATTCCTACTTTCTCTTTTAGATAAAAGTAATTGACTTTTACAAAGCAGGAAATTGCTTTGTCTTATATTGTGGTCGAGAAAAAGCTGGCCCAGGCACTTCTGACCGTACCGTGTATTCCCAAAGGGAAGGTTTGTGGTGAGAAGTGAGCCTCACTTATTTCAAAGCGAAAACATTTCCTGTAACATCCTGTAGAGAAGGAGAAAGAGGCGTGTTAAGTGAGTCAGTGGGATTCCTCAGCTGGACACTTGGAACAGCTCTTCTGAGATGGGCTTTTCTAGAGCTAGCTCAGAACCACACATATCCCCACCTGTTATTTCGGTGTGTAGGCTCTGTTCCTGTTCACTCAGAAACGAAGGAGCAGCTGGAGGTAACGTGGGAGAAGATGAGCAAGTCTAAGCACAATGGGGTGGACCCCGAGGAGGTCGTGGGGCAGTTCGGCATCGACACCATCCGGCTCTACATCCTTTTCGCTGCCCCTCCCGAGAAGGATATCTTGTGGGATGTGAAGAGTAAGTCCCCTTCCTGTCCCCGGGGCCGCCTCCTTTGTGATCTGCCTCAGATGCCGAAGGAGTTTAGGGGAAGGAAATGTCGTGGCTGAAGACAGTAGCGAGGGTCCTAGGAATCGGGTCCCTGAAACGAGTAGTGGTTTGTCCAGCATCCTGTGCCAATCTTAGACAGGGCCCCCAGATGTAATGAGCCTCAGAACCCCGGGGGGAGCTGGTGGCCATGTGGATTCCCAATCCTCACCCCAGACCTGCTGACACAGCGTCCAGGGGGTCCCAGTGTCCAGTCCCTGCCTTTGGCAAATCTGTGGTATACTGCTGCTGGTCCTACAAAGACCCCGCCTGAGAACATTCCACAGGAGCCAGACTGGCTTCCATGCAACCCTGAGACCCCTCGGTGGTCCACAGAGGCCAGTCCCCTCTCCATCTACCCTGAAAGGCAGAGGGAGAAGCAGGCTCCCTGCTTGGAGCCTGATGCGGGACTCAATCCCAGGACCCTGGGATCGTGACCTGAGCCAAAGACAGACGTTCAACCACTGAGCCACCCGGGTGCCCTCTGGGGCCTCCTCCTAATGTTTTCCGTGACCTCTGTCACCCACAGCAGCCTCCAGAGCCCCCTGAGGGGAGATTTGTCTGTACAGAGTTGATTAGATCTGAAAAAGGATGAGGTCCAATCTTAGGTGTCGGGATGTCCAAGAATAAGCGGCCCAATGCTCACTCAGTTTTCCTTCCTGTGGTCCACCCCTAGTGTTGCTATGGGGAGGAGCCATCAGTGCCTGGGATGACCGCTTACCCAGCATCCCTTCCTAGTGCTAAGTGTGCTCTGGAGCAATCGTCACAGGTGCCAGTCCTGGAACTGGCCGCATTGGAATCAGGGACTTACAGAGTGCAGACGTTCAGGCATAGGTGTCGTTGGGGACACCTTTGTGGCAGCAAGCTTCTTACTGAAGGCAGCTGGTCACCGAGGCACATCCCCCAGGGCTCCTGAGCTTGTGGGGGCCAGGGGTGGTTGAGGGGCAGCACTCTGAGTAGCCCTGCAGCCCTGAGCTCTGAATACCCAGGGCTCTTGAATATGGCAGAGTAGTGCTGCTCTGAGCTCCCAGACCCTGGAAGCCAGGGTGGACCCTGCAGCCTGCCCTGGATAACCCCCATTGGGGCACAGTGACGCATGTCTTCAATGCACAAGTCCCTCTCTGGGCTGGGGTACAACCAGGTCAGTCACTCACATGTCTCTCCTTCTCTGTCTCATTTCTTGTCATGAAACTCAGCTGATGCCCTCCCGGGTGTGCTAAGGTGGCAACAGCGTCTGTGGACCTTGGTGACCCGCTTCATTGAGGCCAGGGCATCTGGGATGGTTCCCCGGCCCGAGCTGCTGAGGAACGAGGAGAGAGCCGAGAGCAAGAAGCTCTGGGAGTACAAGAATGCAGTCATCTCTGAGGTCAGGAACTTTCTGGGGATGCTGGTTAACTTGGTGACTGAGCGCTCTTGGTGTGGGTGGGCTACCCTTCTTCCTTCCTCTCTGTCGTGCGCCTCTGGTCTTGAAGGGTTGCCGTCAGCGTGTCGAGTATCTCACCAGCGGGGAGCAACAGTCCACATGCTGAGGAAGACTCGCTCTCAGGAAACGGCTTCCTCTAACCGTGGTCCCCACATGTCCATCCCAGATCTCAGGAGGCCGCTCCCTCCCTGTGGCTCTGCACTTAATACACCGGGGCAGAGAACCAAATGCAGGATTATGCTGATGACGCATACGTGGGAGATCAACAAACAGAAGTTTAGAAGTGAAACAGGCATGAGGAGACTGTTCTTTGGCCTCCTCATTGTACAGGTGGGGACAGAGATGGGGCCCAGAGACTAGAATCCAAGTTCCTGGACGCTCAGCATAGTGAGGACTTTCCCACCACTTACTTTGTTACACAGAATCTGTGTGAGTTACTATGACGTAACTTTTGCCAATAAATTATTTGTTCATATTACCTTCTTAGAGAATGTTTTATTGTCTAAATCATTTTATCTTTTCCTGTCTCTAAAGACTTTATTTTTAAGTGACCTCCACACCCAGCGTGGGGCTTGAAGCCCTGACCCTGAGATGAAGAGTCACACACTCCACCTCCTGAGCCAGGCAGGCGCCCCCTCACTCATTTTAAAAGATTCTTCATTGATAACAAATCCCTATACATTTCTTATCTAGAAGTCTGACACAATACCATGACATTTGCCTTTTTAAGCATTTTGTAAAAAAAAAAAAAAAAAAAGTCCTATCTTTGAAAGAAGGCTTTTAGGAGATCTGGAGCTGTATTTTTAGTGGGTACCAAACACACCAAATACTCCTCAGGCTGAATTTTTAATTTTACCTCTGTTTTTTAGAATTGCCAATCTAAAGTCAGCCAGGGTCACTTTTCTGGACTCGTAACTGATGACCTTGGAGGAACAGGGTTTTCATGAGGCCACGGGTGCAGCATGGTCTCATTCGGTGACACTTCTTCAGGGAAGATCTCTATCCTCCCCACTCTAGGGTAGAGACACAGAGCTCACGCAGTTGAATTTCATGATGTGAGTGACGCCTGAATGATTGTTTTCATACCACATATTTCCTGTAAGGATTTGGCACATTTTTCTGTTCTGTCAGATAATAGAATTGGAGTATTTCAACAACATCTTTAGATGTGTTGTTTTTCGATATCTTTAGACATGTCGTTTCTCTGTATTCTTGGCCGTGGCCGAAATTGAAAAGCACACAAACAGGAAGTAGCTGACAGGTCATACTCGTATTCTTATGTTGACTCCATATTCAAAAATGCAAAACTTATCCCATATACTAATAACCTTCGTTGTGAATGAAAGTCACGTAGCCACAGAGAAGGGATATCCTGTACCCCACCTCCTGCTGACTGTTGTATAGATGTTTGCTTGTCAGTGGGTCTTGCCTCCTATCCAGGTAGTTAGCAGCATTTGGGATAGTGCTGTGAGAACCAGCACTGTCCCAGATGTGGGGCGGCTGGAAGTGTTGAATAGTGGAAACACTATAGATCCTGATTTTAAAAATCTTTGCCAATGAAATGTTACCATGATTATTCAAAATGGTGAATACATTTATAAACATCTTTGATTGCATTCATTTAATTCCCCCTGCCTTTTTTTGGATAATTCGTTTGCTTTGTTGTTGTGTTGTGTTGCATTGGTTGTTTATGAAAACCTTAAAGGAATTTTGAAGACAGTGAATAATTTGACTTTTATAAATAGGTGACCGGCCATTTCACAGAGGACTTCTCACTGAATTCTGCAATTGCTCAGCTGATGGGACTCAGCAGTAACCTCTTGGTAAGCGGCCCTCCTGCCCTCATTTGCTGGTCGCAGAGGAGGGCAGGTGGCTGCCAACCACATTGTTAGGTGGCCTGCAGGGGGTCCTGGGTCGTGGACAGAGGGTAGCATCATGGTGTCACCTCCTTGGTGTGGCTCTGTTATCTTAAAGAAGCATTTTTTCCATAATCACAACCTAGTTTTATAGCTAGAAGATTCTTTTTTTTTTTTTTTTTTTTTTTTAAGATTTTATGTATTCTTGAGAGACACAGAGAGAGGCAAGGACACAGACAGAAGGAGACACAGGCTCCCCATGGGAAGCCCAATGCAAGACTCAATCCCAGGACCCTGGACTCATGACCTGAGCCAAAAGCGGATGCTCAACCACTGAGCTGCCCAAGTATTCCTAGCTGGAAGGTTCTTAAAAGCTGGTCCAAACCCTGTTCCCTCTCTCTCCTCCCCCACCCCCATATCTTGCAGATGAGTTCAGTGACACCCAACAAGGTTAGATGACATGTCTGGATGATTAGTGACAAACCAGTACCAGACTCAAGCCCCCTTCTCTTCCGGCTCTGCTCTTTTCTTCATGCTTCCACTGCCTGCTTTCCCGATTGATCTGATACCCCCTCGGCATCATTAATATTTTACACTCATTTAACCTGGACAGATCAGATTTGTGCTCACTAAAAACAAAAGTCAGCGTTTTTAGCATAGACTCATCTTGCTACATATGACTAGAATGTTTCTTGCCAGGGGAAGCATTTGTCAACAAATGGAGCTTAGACCAGTGGTTAGCTGTTTGGACAACACACAACAAAAAGCACATTAAAACTATTAACAAATGCCTATTTTTTTTTTATTTTATTTATTAGAGAGAATGAGAACACAAGCAGAGAGAGGGGCAGAAGGAGAGGGAAAAGCACACTGCCCACTGAGCAGGAAGCCCAACATGGGGCTCCATCCCAGGACTATGGGATCATGACCTGAGTCAAAGGCAGAGACTTAACCAACTGAGTCACCCAGGCGCCCGAACAAATGGCTTTTATAATGAAGCTCTCCCCAGACTTTAAGAAAGTGGAAAAAATTTACATGCTTGACTACGTGAAACTTAATATTTTTAGTATATTAAAACATGACATATTAAAAAGGTAAAAACTGGGGAAAATAGTTTATAACAAATATGTCAGATATGAGCCTTAATATCCTTAACATATTAAGAGCTCTTTACATATGAATATGAAAATACCTAACCTAAAAACAGTGAGAAGATGTGAGAAGACAATAACCCACAGAAAATGGAATAGAAATAATCTGTAAACTTGGCAGAAAAAATATATCTGCCTTGCTAGTTATCATGATGAATGCAAATTAAAAATACAATGCTATTTTTTTTAACCTATCAAATTTGTAGAGACTTTCTAACATAAAGTCTGTCCTATGACAAAGGCAGTGAGAGAGTATCACACAGCAGCAGTGGCCGTGGTTGATGTAACCTTGCCAAGAGGAACTTCAGCTTTGAGGTTGGTAGCCCTACTACAATTATTTAGGTCCTTTGGCTCAGGATACCCATTGGCAAGTGACTCATAATCACAGACATGTAATACCCCAACTGTCCTCAGATGGGGAAGTCGTAAAATGACTTGTCATATCAATAAGAAGGAAATGTGCCACCACCGCTCACATCATACCTTCCAGGAATCCTTACTCTCAGAAACTGTTCACGATACAACATCAAGTAAAGACACACAATACGGAAGTGCCTGCATGACAAAAATTCCAGTCGAGCAAAAGGGTATGTGGACAGTTGTGTATACTCACATATTTTTGCCTTTTTGCAGACCAGGATAAAAATACATCTGGTTTTTTTCCTAGGTGATACAGTTATGTGTAATTGTATATTTCCCAAATTTTCTTTGTTGAGTGTGTGTTATTTTTTTTAATCAGGAAAAAAATGGCTAATATTATAGAAAAATGAAATTTCTTCTCCCCAACAGCTACTTCTGGCAAATTCTCTCTGTACCGTCTTCTGTGGAATTATATTTAAATCTCTTAGGCAGTTTTGCAAAGATCATATATGCATGCTTTTTTGAAAAAATGTTTAATATATTTGGACTCCCTTTACCTAGCAAAATACATTATGTGGGCTGCCTACTTTTTTTTTAAGACTTATTTATTTATTTATTTATTCATTCATTCATTCATTCATTCATTCATTCATTCATTCATAGAGACACACAGAGAGAGAGAGTGGCAGAGACACAGGCAGAGGGAGAAGCAGGCACCACACAGGGAGCCCGACGTGGGACTTGATCTAGGGTCTCCAGGATCACGCCCCAGGCTGCAGGCGGCGCTAAACTGCTGCGCCACCGGGGCTGCCCCCGCTACCTACTTTTAATTTTAACAAACACATCAAGGGAGTCTACTTCTGCCTATGTCTCTGCCTCTCTCTGTGTGTTTCTCATGAATAAATAAATAAAAATAAATAAGATCTAAAAAAAAAATCCTAAAATTAGACCAAAACTGTTTTTGCCACAGGGTGACAAAACATAGACTGAGTTAACAAACATAGACTGAGCTGCCACCATCACTTTAGGCTGGTTTTTACCATGACTTCCCCAGGGTGCCTTGAGAACTGCCAGCCTCTGGGAAACTCAGGACAGTTGTTTGCCTCCCTCTGGGCTGTCCTTGGTCTACAGTCGCCACCTTACACCGTGCTTTGCTGACCACCCTCCCTCCCTACCTGCACCCCGTGGAATCCTCACCCTCGATTCATTTGTCACTTTTCCCCTCGATCCTCTGTAAACTCCTTGAGGGCAGGGACTTCCCCAAAGTCTAGCATAGAGTAGGTGCCCCATAAATTAAATGGGTGTGGCTGCGTTATCTGACCAGCTGCATTGCAGGAGGAAACCAGGTCTTTACTGTTAACCGGCAAAGCTGTTTAATAGAAGGAGGACCCCCGAGGCCCCTGAGCGGGCAGGAGGGCCCCTGCACTGGACGTTCCACATTGCAGAGCCTGTGGGCAAGTCTTTTTGTGTGTCTCACTGGCCCTGCAATGCACGGGAAACCTCGCAGAGCGGTTAGTAGTTTAAGTCTGGTGTAAGACAAAGCTGGATTCTCATGGGGGCTGCGTCACTTGGCTAACCACATACCTGGGAGCAGGTTACTCTCCTTTCGTGGTCTGTAGCTGCTTCATCCGTCAAGGGTAAGAACACCACCCTGTAAGGGTAGTTGTGGGAACCAAATGAGCCTCAGACTGAGGGCCTAGTATGTGCTCAGTTAAGAGTCGTGTATGTGGTGCTGCTGCTGCTGCATTCCTTTGAATACTCTGATTGAAAGGGGCAAGTTCTTTGTCCAGGGCAAACACAGATGGTAAAAGGAGGGTTTCGGCCTACCCGCTTGTGTCTCTGCACTTCAGATACATGAATGGCTTTTCTTAGGCAGGCTTATTTTGTTCGTCTCAATTTTTTTTTAAAGATTTTATTGATTTATTTGAGAGGGACAGCACACATGAACAGAGTGGAGGGACAGAGAGAGAGGGAGAAGCGGGCTCCCCACACAGTGCTCAACCCCAGGACCCTAAGATCATGACCTGAGCTGAAGCTTGACGCTTAACCAACTGAGCCACCCAGGCGCTCCGATCATCTCAGTATACTTACACCATTCTTTTCTCTTCCTCAGCAAGCTTCTCAGAGAGTGGTTCTTCACAGCCCTGAGTTTGAGGACGCGCTGTGTGCCCTGGTGGTGATGGCTGCCCCAATGGCCCCTCACATCACCTCGGAGCTCTGGGCAGGTAGGTGGGGGTGTCCTCATCTGAGCAGGATGTGCTCAAGCCTCTCGTGGAACACAACTTGGGGCTCAAGTGTCCTCAGGCATGGGGTCCAGTGTTTGGCATCTCTACCCGGGACCTCTGTCTTACGGTCACAATGGGGCTTCTGCATGGTCACCCCTGCCGAAGGGGAAAGCACTTCTCCACTTCAGCACACATGTCCAGACTGGGCATTCTTTCTCCTAACTCAGCCTCCTGCTCTCCATATACCGTGACCTCAGGTTATCTTTTTAAGGTGGAAACTCAGGTTTAATCCCACTTGACAGATGGAGAAAAGGGCTCCTGGATCATACTGCAGATCTAAAACTCACATGAACTGGGATTTGGTCGCTCCAGCAGACCATCATGCCTAAACTGGGCACTGAAGCAAGTCCCACTGCCTGAGGCTTTTGTAAGCGAAATATGGAAGCTTCCACCTCACCTGCCCCCTTAGAGGTCCCAGTTCTGGAGCCAGGAGAGTGCTTGGAGAGTGGGCTTTTGATTGACTGGTTGGTTGGTTGGTTGGTTGGTTGATTGATTGATTGATTTGACAGAGAGAGAAAGTGAGAGAGCATGAGTGGGGGGGAAGGGCAGAGGGAGAGGGAGAAGCAGGTTTCCCGCTGAGCAGGGAGCCCGACTGGGGCTCAATCCCAGGACCCTGAGATCATGACCTGAGCCGAGGGCAGATGCCTAACCTGCTGAGCCACCCAGGCGCCCCGTGACTGGAGAGTTTTAAACCAGCTCTTAGGCAATTCTGATCCACAGGCAGGCAGGGGATTGTGTCTCTCTACTGTTAAGACCTGACTTTCAGAGGAAAGCCCAAGGCAGGACTTCATGTACTTTTTCTGTCTTAGGGTAGCCTCTTGAGAGCATTTTTCAGGGCCAATTGGTCATTCTAAAAGGCTATCACTAGGAATACTTGTATCCTCTCCTTTTAAGAAATATTGAAATGTTCTTTACCCTGAACTGCCTTCAATAGTTCATTCTTTTCCTTTTTGTCATCTCTATTTTTTGTGAATTTTAATATGGAACTACTTTTTCAGATGGTGTGAGGTTTAAAGTGTCTTCCCATTTCCTATCTTTGGACACCTAGACTATTTCAAACTATATATTATTGTTCTAAAAATTGAATAGCAGGATACCTGGGTGGCTCAGTGGTCGAGTGTCTGTCTTTGGCTCAGGGCATGATCCCAGGGTCGTGGGATCAAGTCCTACATCGGGCTCCCCCAAGGAGCCTGCTTCTCCCTCTGCCTATGTCTCTCTCTCTCTCTCTCTCTCTCTGTCTCTCTGTGTGTGTGTGTGTGTGTCTCATGAATAAATAAATAAAATCCTTAAAAAAAAAAAAAAGGTAGGAGTTGAATAGCTAATTTTTTGTTCACATGCACAATCCTGAGAACACATGTCTAAATGTAATGCTTGTTCAGAAGAGATGCAAAATAGTAAGGCTTTTGATGCATATTCTCAAATCAGCTTCCAAAAAAGTCTCTGGATCATGAGTGAATATCAACAAACAAGAGCATCCATCACGATTCCAGGTGTTCTGCAAGGCCTTTGCAATCACTTAGTGATAAACTCACCCCACATGCTGGAATAACCTAACCTGGGCACACTCCTTCCCTTTGAAATCCTGAGGGATATGCTCATGCCTTTGCTGCCATGAAGATGAACATCAGAGCCACACATCTTATGGGACCAGAGCAGGTGAATAAATCTTAGAGGAGAACAGTTCCCTGGGCCTGGGCCTCAGTGTCAGAGGCCTAGCGTGGCCTGTCAGGACCTACTCAAGACAATCAGAATGTGGAACAATAGTTTGGGCCATCTGTGGTTTTACGTGGAGGTCCAATTGGCTTCCTAAGAGTTTGCAAAAAAAAAAAAAAAAAAAAAAATCATCTGTGAGTATTTCCAGTTTAAAAATAAGATACACTTATAAACATTTTAGATTTTGTGTGTGTGTGTGTGTTTTACTTGTAAACATATTTAATCACTGCATTAATTGCCCACAGGCATGACTTTGGTAACTGTTCCGGTGACGTATCTAGCATTGGCTCCCATAATCCACCACGGACAGTTCTGTGCATAGATATGAGTTTCCATTTCAGATGATGCCCTTGAAATGGAAAAGATAAGAATGTTTTTAAGGCTCTTGATCTATGTTGCCAGACTATTTTCCTGAAAATATCCCCGTTTCCACTCGAGGATCTGTTTTTGAAGTGTATGTTCTGTTTCACTAATTTAATTATTGGTTTTTTTCAACATAGTTTAACATCTGGTGGGCTAGCCTCCCTTCATTTTTTTTTTTTTTTGTCATTATTTGAGTTCTTCTCACCTGTTTATTCTTCTCAGTAGAACTCTGGTATAATTTTGTGCTTAAAAATCCTTGAGATTTTGAAATGTGGTTAAACCTAGAATTAATTTGGGAAGGCTTTACATCTTTACCTCTTCCAGACTTCCATGTGGTCTGGTCTGTCTCTCCTTTTTTTTTTTTTTTTTTTTTTTTTTAAGATTTTATTTTGGGGACGCCTAGGTGGCACAGTTGGTTAAGTGTCCGACTCTTGATTTGAGTTTAGGTTCTGATCTCAGGGTCATGAGATCAAGTCCCATACCAGGCTCCTCAGTCAGTGCCGAGTCTGCTTGAGAGTCTCTCTCCCTCTCCCTCTGCCCCTGCTGGTCATGCCCCTCCCCCTCCCCTCTAAAATAAATCTTTCTTTTTTTTTTTTTTAATTTTATTTTTAAGTAGTGTCTAGGGCAGCCCGGGTGGCTCAGCAGTTTAGTGCTTCTTCAGCCCAGGGTATGATCCCGGAGTCCTGGGATAGAGTCCCAAGTCAGGCTCCCAGCATGGAGCCTGCTTTTCTCCCTCTGCCTGTGTCTCTGCCTCTCTCTCTCTCTGTGTCTCTCATGAATAAGTAAATAAAATCTTAAAAAAAAAAAAAAAAAGGTACTGTGCACTCAACGTGGGGCTCAAACTCACAACCCCGAGATCAGAAGTCACATCCTCCCCCAACTCATCCAGGCACCCCACCACTCTCTTTATTCAAGACTTCCCTTACGCTGAGTCAAGTTTTATAGTTTTCTTCATGTGAGTCCTAACATTTCTTAAGACTATTCCCAAGTATCTTTTGTTATGTTTTATTTTTATTTTTCTAAAGATTTTATTTATTTATTTATTTATTTATTTATTTATTTATTTATTTATTTATTTATGAGAGACACAGAGAGAGAGAGACACAGGCAGAGGGAGAAGCAGGCTCCATGCAGAGAGCCCGACGTGGGACTCGATACCGGGTCTCCAGGATCACACCCTGGGCTGAAGGCGGCAAACCGCTGAGCCACCTGGGCTGCCCGTTATGTTTTATTTTTGCCCTTGTAACTGGAGTCTTTTTTCTTTATACATTTTGAATGGTGATGGCTGGCATGCAATTTTTAAAATTTTTTGCATACTTACTCTCTTATCCCAATTCCCTCTCTCTCATACTTTGTATAAGGGGTAAGATCCTCTTAGATTTGGTAGGATTCTGTGATCAGCACATAAAGGATAAGGGTTCTCTTTCTAACAGTTATGGTTTGGAGTCTGTGTACGTACTGTATTTTACTGCTCAGAAAACCCTACAGGATATTGGAGATGCTAGTCCACATGGTCTTGTCTCACTCCGGATTGAAGGGGAACTAACATTTCTCTGTTGGGTTGGATATTGGCTATTGGTTTAGAATAGATATTCCCTATAATGTTGTTTAGGGTTTTTTAAAGAATTTTTGAAAGAGTGTGTGTGTGTGTGTGTGTGTGTGTGTGTGTGTGAGAGAGAGAGAGAGAGAGAGAGAAAGCAGGGTAGAGGAGGGGCAGGAGGAGAGGGAGAGAGAATCTTGAGCAGATTCCCCACTGAGCATGGAGCCCAATGCAGGGATTGATGTCATGACCCTGAGTTCATGACCTGAGCTGAAATCAAGAATCAGACACTTAACGGACTGAGCCTTCCAGGCGACCCAAAATCCCTTATGATGCTAAGGAAGCAGCTCTCTGTCCTTGTTTCCAGAACTCATATTAGGAGTGGGAGCTATGTTTTATTTAACATCCATATTCTTCAATTGTTGAGGTATTTGTATCATTTGCTTTTAATCTCCCCCATTGCCCTGTTGATGGCATCTATGCCCAGTTAATTGACTGCCTAACCTCAAGCTCCCCTGGCATAGGTTCACCTTGACCGTGGTGTTGTGGATTTTCAGGATGCCATTGAATTCTATCTGCAAGTGTTTTCTCTAGGATTTGGCAATTATTTTCCTATGGAAGACCAGGATGAGTCTTTCTCAGGATGAGTGGTCAGGTTTGGAAATGAGGATTTCACTGACTCCACTGAGTGAATTGCATTGGGTTCCTCTGCCTCTTGTGGTGCTTGTTCTAAAGACTAGAGAGAATGAGACACTCACTCTTTGCTGCATAGACAGAGTGCCCTAAAGGGAGGTTGGTCTCAGGCTCTCCATGCTCATGCTGTATTATATTATGCAGCCTTTTATTCTTTCCTTGGGAAGGAAACGTGGCTCTTTGATCTACCATTGGCAACCACAATAAGTTTTTTAAATGGCACACTGTTCATTCTTTCCTAGTCTTCCTCTGCTCTAAAACAAAACCAAGGGATCCCTGGGTGGCGCAGCGGTTTGGCGCCTGCCTTAGGCCCAGGGCGCGATCCTGGAGACCTGGGATCGAATCCCACATCGGGCTCCTGGTGCATGGAGCCTGCTTCTCCCTCTGCCTATGTCTCTGCCTCTCTCTCTCTCTGTGTGTGTGTGACTATCATAAATAAATAAAATTTAAAAAAAATTAAAAAAAAAAACAAGCTAGTTTGTAATAAACTTACTCTCATCCTAGAATATGCACATCTCCTCCTTTTATCTTCCTTCTTTGTCCCACATTATCTGTCTATCTCCCTCATTTCATTTCGCCCAGGAAGGACTAGTGTCAGTACGATTTGAAGAAACTCCTCCCTCACATGGCCCTTCATTTGTGCTGCAGGAGGGCGGAGAGGATCTACTCTACTCAGGGCCCTGTCCCTACCTGCCCAGTCTTAGGACACGAATATGCAGCATGGTGTGGCCCTGCCCGTCTATCCCTCAGCTGTGTGACAGGATCCCCAACAGGACACATGCCAAAGCATTAGGAAAGAAACCAGCCCCTTCCAAACCTTGCTCCATGATTTGTCCTACCACACACAGCTTTTGTGAGCTGCAGCATGATGAGTAGGTAGAGATCGAACCTTAGTTTTGCTACAGAGTTTCGTTCAGTTGGGTTTATTGAGCACGTATTATGTACAGGCTCTGTTTAGGGCATTTGCATGAAAACTGGGGAGGGTGGTCTAGATAACATTTTCACTCAGGCTTTACAAATTCATATCAATTGATTTTATTATCTTGAATTCAAGGAAGTAATGGGGAGCCTTTGTCTCCTGGCTCCCCACAGATGTACATTTGACACCCTCTGAATGAGCCACTGGGTCCGTTAACAGTCATGTGAAGAGTCCCACACACCTGGTGTGGCACCCTGTTCTTTACATCACAGGTGCAGGTCAGGTGCCCTCAGGAGAGAGTGGAGACATGACCGTCCCAGAGCTGAAGAGGGCCAGTGTGTCAAGGTATGGGGAGTGCTTTGCAGATGGCAGCACTGTATTACGAGGAGCATCATTATTGCCATCCCACACTGTCGATCCTTCTCCATCCAGGCTTTGATACACATTTCATTTGTTCTAGAAAATTTGGCTTTCCTGTAACTTCTGGTTTCATTCCTGCATCTTCGACAGATAAGTCAGAATGGTTGTAAAGGGAATACGGTGAGGATGGAATGTTCAGAAATGGCCATTTTCTGGAGTTGCCTAGAGAAGCACATTTTTCCCAGGAGAGAGCCTCCCTCCAAAGAGCAGCAGAATTGGGATCTGTCTTCTAGGGGAGATTCGGAGCCCTGGGAGCAAAATGGCCATCACTGCTGTGGATAAAAAGGAAACATTTCAGAGAAGCTCTAGTAGTCCCGAACCAACCCCTTAAAGGGTCAGCGGAGACCTTCCAGTAAGAAACAGAACCAGTGTCTTGCCAGTTGGCAAACTGTAACAGGATGAGGAAATCTTTTTTCCTTCCTGAAGTTTGGGATCTGAGCTCAAGACACCATGTCTGAATTCACACAGCTAACTTTTGTGTACCATAATAGAGTATTGTGCTCCCCAGCTGAGAATGTTAGCTGCTTGCTTAGGGAAATTTTGTGTATTTGGAGTCACGGATACTGTTTCCACACAAAAGACACAAGGTTTCTTTGTTGGTGGACAGTGAAAGCAGAAAATCACCCTACAGGGAGCTTCTCCGTGGTACTCTGGTTGGAGGTATAATTTCATCATCTTCAGAAGTGACCTTTCTTTAAAAAAAAAAAAAATTATTTATTCATGAGAGACACAGAGAGAGGCAGAGACATAGGCAGAGGGAGAAGCAGGCTCCATGCAGGGAGCCTGACGTGGGACTTGATCCCGGAACTCTAGGACCCCAGGATCATGACCTGAGCCGAAGCAGATGCTCAACCATAGAGCCACTCAGGCGTTCCTCCAATTTTCTTTCTAGACCCACAAGTCTTGAATATTGAGATTCTGGCCCTGGAACATAGTAGACCATGAGAAAGGAAGGAATTTATTTCTCTTTGGAGAAGTCTTTAACACACACACACACACACACACACACACACACACCTGACCAGATGCAACCATTCATTCATCCTGCTGGTGTCTGAGGCGCCTGCATCACTCAGGAGAGCAGGATGAAGTGGCTACAGGATGCAGTCACAGGCCAGGCCTATCTCCATGTCCCACAAGCTCTGCTGCTCGAGAGTGCCCTCGCTTCTCTGTAAGAAGCCGGGCTGCAGGGGACACCTGGGTGGCTCAGTGGTTGAGCATCTGCCTTTGGCACAGGGCATGATCCTGCGGTCTAGGGATCGAGCCTGCATTGGGCTCCCTGTAGGGAGTCTGCTTCTCCCTCTACCTGTATCTTTGTGTCTCTAATGAATAAACAAATTAAATCTTAAAAAGAAAGAAAAGGAGGGAGGGAAGAAAGCAAGCAGACCAGCTTCAGAAGAAAAGGCCTAGAGCCAACTGCACAAATTAACTCCCCCTCCAGTGCACCTCTCTGGGCTTCTTTTTTTTAAGATGTTATTTATTCATGAGAGACACAGAGAAAGAGAGAGGTAGAGACACACAGGCAGAGGGAGAAGCAGGCTCCATGCAGGGAGTCCGATGTGGAACTCGATCCTGGGTCCCCAGGATCACACCCTGGGCGGAAGGCGGCACTAAACCACTGAGCCACCCGGGCTGCCCTCTCTCTGGGCTTCTTAAAGCAAAGCAAAACCTCAGTTTTTAATTGAAAAGTCACGTCTGTGCACATACTGTGAAACATTCAACTGTCGAAGAAGGGTGTGTCCTAAGCTCCATAGCACCCTTGCCCTTGTCCCTCTGTTGCTCTGGGAACACCTGCTCCGTATTGGCTCTTCAATCTGACACTAGAACTCCACGCATGGAGTATGTGAGACATGCATCTGTTTCTATGCAAATGTTGGCAGGCTGTACAAACGCTTTTCTCTCTCTGTGTGTGTGAGACCAGTTCTGTGTCAACACTTACGGACGTACCCTTTCTGTTTTACCGGCCATGGTGTGTGCCATCCTGAGAACGTCCCATGAGTCATCCAGTAGTGGGCATTTGGGTGATTGTTCTGCTGCTACTTTTTGTGCTGCTTACCCAAAATACAAGTTACTTAAAATGTGGTGGTAAGATCTCTGTTTCTACTTTTCTGGCCACTCTTATGGCTGTGTAGCAATTTCTGTCTGTGCTCCTGCCTCAGGCTTTGCCTCGTGCGAGCTCCAGGTGTCCCTTCACCACCATAATTGTGAGGTCACAGCAAGGGAACCCCGTGCCCCCACTTACGCATCCAGAGGTAACTCGTAATCCTGAAGGATCAGGCTGCTGCCACAAATCCATTTTTCTTTGTAAAATGAAAGTGGCTGCAAAATAGTGTAGCTTAGCGTTTTGCTATATACATATGTATCCCTTAATTTCAACAAAATTACAAACATACAAATCACGTAGGGGTGTGTGTGTGTGATCATTGTAAAGGAAAAGAAGTTCTCACTGATGACTTGGTGGCATTTTACATATGAATATGGGTGCAGAGTCAGTGTTGTTATTTCAAAATAATGTCAGTGGAATTCTTTCTGTGGATAAAGGCTCAAATGAAGCGGCATCACATTCTATCCATTTTCTTGGAATCGCCAGAGCCAGATGAAGCTCAGTTGGCTTCAGAGGCCATTGGAGTCCCCAAATCCACCCTTGTGTGTGAGTGCACAAGCTGGGGTGGGGGTGGAAGCAGGCCTGATGGTGGCCACCATCAGAGGCTGCTGTCCCCAGACACCGCAAGTGCACCACCACCCACTCCCAGGTGCCATGGTGGCCGTGGTGACCTCACCAGCTCTCAGAGCATGAGAGGAGGCTTGAGTCGGTTGTTTCGGTCGTTTCGAAGGAAGGTGAGCCACAACAGCTCTCCCAGAGGAGGAGCAGGAAGGGGGTGGGCCGTGGGGGACAGCCGGCCCTGTGCGATGGCCTTGTATGCCAGGGCTCTGACACTTCCCAGCCTTCGTTCAGACTCTCCAGGGCTTGCTCTCGCCCTGGCCTGTGTCTCGTAAAGAAACCATCGTATTTGCTATATGCAAACATTAGGTATTTTTACTTCCCTAAAGAGGAGGGAGACAAACACACTGCGTAGAACCCACAGCCATTGAGTTTTTTGTTCCTCGCCGCCAAGGAGGATGGCTCCACTCCCATCTATATGGAAACTCTGGCGGGGACCCAGGCTGCTATAAATAAGCATCCTGATTGCTCCAGGAAGGCTGAGCTTCCTCATTTTTTTTTTCCAGTGGAATTTGCAACAGCTTCTGCCTAGAACATTTGTGTCCAAGGCCCTTTTCATCTCCCAGGCATCCTGTACAAGTACCATGCAGAAGTTCTGGAGTCCTTCCCACTGCAGCTGGATCACAGGATGAGCCATCCTGGGCCAGCCTGCTAAAATAAAGAAGTGATTATCTCCCTTCTGTGACCTCTGTCTTGTATTTAGATATGAGTCTTAATAGTACCCCTTCTGAGTAACAAGCAGGAAGCTCCTTTCGGACCCTGCCAGAAGGCACATCTGTTAGAAATGGAGTAGGTTCATCAGTAAGTGCTGGAATCCCAGGGCTTAGGGGCAGCTGGGCCCCAGGACTACATCTTTGACACCACTTGATGCACAGACTCCGATGGGCTTTCTCTTCCCTCAGGCTGACGAGCAGCACAGGGTTACGCCAAGAGGGCCAAAGAGTAAAAACCTATAATGTGCAACACATAAAAGACTGAAGTCGACAGCGTGGAATGGGTCTGGAGTGGGCTGTAGCCCTGAGGCCTGTCTGGGCACTGGCTATAACAGTCTGCAAATGAGATACGCAGCTTGAGCTGAGAACTTAGACCAACTGTGTCTCCGAGCACACATCTTAAGTTAGGCTGACCAAGTTCTTGGTAGCAAGACTTTCAAAAAACCAGTGTGTGGATCCACATTCCAGCCTCTGCTCCAGCACATGGCAGATGGGCACTTTGAGTAGCTTCAGGTAGTAGCTGTGGATGGTCCTGAGACAATCCCCCTATGGTATTTTATAAAAGAAAAATCACAAACCAATGGGGAAGGTTTACTCTCCGAATTAGGTTTGGGCAACCATGTTGTGCTCCTCTGCTTCACACACAAAATGAAGTACAGCTGGATTCAAAAATTAAATGGGAGGGCAGCCCGGGTGGCTCAGCAGTTTAGCGCTGCTTTCGGCCCCGGGTGTGATCCTGGAGACCCGGAATCGAGTCCCACGTCGGGCTCCCTGCATGGAGCCTGCTTCTCCCTCTGCCTGTGTCTCTGCCTCTCTGTCTCTCATAAATAAATAAAATCTTAAAAAAAAAAAATTAAATGGGAAACAAAATGCAACCTTAAAAAAGAAACCAGAAGAAAAATCTTGAACTGACCCCACAGTGTGGGAAAATTTGATTCTGAAATATCCTTTCAAATTACTGAAGTAATAAATGTTTTTTTGTAGAGAATCTATAAAGCATTAAAAGAATCACCGATGCTTCCACCTCCCAGATAGAATCACTGCCGTTATTCTGCTTTATTCTTCTGACCTTTTATCTGTTCATATAAATATTTAGTAAAATTAGGATCATGCTGTATGTGCTATTGTAGATCTTCCCTTTCCATGAAATGAAACATTGTCTTAAAATAATGAAACGAAGGGAATACAAAGCTACTATATAGTATGATCCTGGGGGTAGTGGTTTGGTTTGGTGGGGTTGGTTAATTTACTATTCATTACATACATTACTGTTCTTCAAAATCAGAAGTTCAGGGGTGCCTGGGTGGCTCAGTTGGCTAAGCATTCAACCTGATTTCAGCTCAGGGTCATGGGATCCAGTGCCATGTGGAGTCTGCTTGAGACTCTCTCCCTCTCCTTCTGTCCTTCCCTCTGTTCTGTGTGTCTCTCTCTCAAAATAAATTAAATCTTTAAAGAAAACCAGGAGTTTAAAAAGTGCTATGCAGGTGAACATGACTTTCTACTTTATAGTTTGACCTTTTCAAATTTTCTGCAAGGAACATGCCTTACTTTTGCCATCAAGGAAAATAAAATGTTATTAGCCACAGCCCAGCATTCCAGGCACTGGCGTTGGTGGGATTCACTCCCTCTGTCTTGCAGCTGGCCTCAGACCACCTGTGAGGCTTGGGCCCATTCCCTCAAATGCATCTCCTGGGCACAAGGAAGAGGTGTGCAAGGGCCAGCCCACCTCCACCACCCTTGGAAAAGCCATTCACGGGGTGAGGGCCGTGCAGCTGTGATGGCTCTGCCCAAGCAGGGGGCATACTGCCTCATTCACTGCCAGCCCCTGTGCCAGGCCCACCTCCAGGAGGATGAGGATGAGGAGGCAATGGCAATGTAGCCACACTGGTAATACCCTGAGCTCTGTTTTCTGATGTGTGTGTTTCTTGCACGTTTGAGGGCATCTCTTGTGCTCATGAGATCGGCAGAGGCTCTGAAGTCGAAGCTTTTCCCATGAGCAGCCCTTGGCTGAAGTCCTTATAGAGCACTGTGGGTGCTGAGCACGGCTGCCTCTACTGGGGGGCTTCAGCAAGGAGCCCTCTAGGACACAAGCCTTCTGGGGCTTTCATTCCTCACTGCTGGCTTGCATTTGACCCAGCCTGAGCCAAGTCAGCGCTCCCAATTCAGTCATTGGCAGGAGCCCCTCTCAAAAAGTGTAGTGTGAAGGCTGAGATCCCTTTGCAAAGGTCGAGAAGGAACACCCTGCTGTTCTCGGCATGTTGGCTTCAGTGATCATGAGTAAAAGGACTGGATCAGAGGCCTTTACAGACCACAAGTATTCACAGGCAAGAAAGGAAGCGAGCACAGCTCATTATTTTGGGTTCTGCACTCAGGAGCACAAAGGCATTCCTTCATCAACAGAAGTGCAGAGACCAAGGAAAATCAGCAGCCTTGTTTTTCCAAACACACACTTTAAAACAACGTGCCCATGCATCTTTGCAGTTCTGGGTACGGTTTAAAAAAGGGAACAGGGGGGCACCTGGGTGACTCAGTGGTTGAGCAGCTGCCTTGGCTCAAGTAATGGTCCTGGGGGCCTGGCATGAAGTCCCACATCAGGCTCCCCACAGGGAGCCTGCTTCTTCCTCTGCCTATGAATAAATAAATAAAATCTTTAAAAAAAAAGTTGCTCTTATAGGTTTAAAAAATGGGGAGGGGGTGCTGCCTATAACCCAGGATGATAAGCAAGGCCAAAGTAAGGGGGGGTGCTGGGAGGCTGTGTAAAACCAAGGTGTGGCCTCCTCAGGCAGCTCCAAACCAGGCTGTGTTGGGGCAAAGGCTATTTACCCTGCTCCCATGACCCTCTGTGCCTTGGTGTTGCAGGCCTGGCGCAGGTGCCCAGGAAGCTGTGTGCCCACTACGCCTGGGACGCTGGTGTGCTGCTTCAGGCGTGGCCTACCGTGGACCCGAAGTTCCTTCAGCAGCCCGACGTGGTGGAGATGGCCGTCCTGGTGAGTGTCTCCCGCAGCCCCAGAGCCGGGGGCGGACCTGACCAGGGACAGGTCCCAGTCCCGCTGCAGCCCGCAAACACTGTGGGGTTGAGAGGTGTCCCATCAGGCCTTTCTAGCCCACCCAGCCTGACCCAGCCTGACCGTCCCTGCCCATCTTACCTTTGCACACTTCAGCTTTGAGGTCACCACATACCAAAAGCTTGTGAGCAGAAAGCGCTCGAGGCCCTCCAGGGATTAAAAGGGCCTGCATTACCGGTTCTGATCTGGCCTTGCTCTCCCACTGTGTTCCCATCTCCTCTAGCTTCTGCTTCATTCAGTGGCTCTTGGTTCGTTCAGGGAGGAGGGTGATGGTGAGCAGGTTGGCGGACCAGGAACACCTTGAAAAATCTATTTCAGAAAGGCTACATAACATTTCTATCTTTCTTTCTTTTTGGTTAATTACATCATTGTAGATACATAAAACTAGTTTTTTATTGCAACCTTTTATAGAGCAAATAACAGTTTATCCTTTATGTAATCCTTGAATATCTAATGTGTTTACTCTGAAACACATCATACAGAAAATTGATGCTGATGTGGCTGAAGAGGGAAAGAGGAATAGGGAGACCTCTTAGCGCGTCTCTGCACCACACATGGAGCCAGGCCATTCACATCCAAAATGTAATTAAACTCCTATCACTCAGGAAGGTAGGCATTTCCATTCTCATTGTTTTCACTTGAGAAATCAGGCTCAGAGAAGTCGGTCACCTGGCCCAAGTTTATTTGCTTATTCCTCAGTAATTATCAAGTTACCTGCTGTGTGTCAGGCTCAGTGCTAGGCTCTGGGGATACAAATCAAACAGGACAGACAGGGTCTGATGCCCTGATGGAGCTGAAAGCTGAGGGGGAGAGATTGGGAAAAGAAAAAGGAAAGAAAAACAAATAAAATTACTGCACATGGTGAAAAGGGCCATGGACACACATCACTTGGGAGCTGGGGGAGAGCCCAGGCTCACAGGCACTCAGTCTGCCAGGCCCCTGCCCTCCTGCATCTGTACAAACCCTGGGCCTAGCCGACAGGTCGGTGTTTGAAGAGCCAACTCTGTGGAGGAGACCCGGCCCCTTCACAGCCACTTTGTCTCCACACCACCTCTCCAGGCACCTAGTTCCCCACCAACCCCACTTTGCTTCCCCCATAGCAGGGAGGAGGTGGGCCTGCCCTGGTGGGCTTCTTCCAAAACTCCTCAAAACCAGAAGAAGCCTTGTGGCACAGAGAGATTTCTTTACCTTAAGTAACGTTTATAAGAAATGTCTTGTGGGGGATCCCTGGGTGGCGCAGCGGTTTGGCGCCTGCCTTTGGCCCAGGGCGCGATCCTGGAGACCCAGGATCGAATCCCACATCGGGCTCCCGGTGCATGGAGCTTGCTTCTCTCTCTGCCTCTCTCTCTCTCTCTCTCTCTCTCTCTCTCTCTCATAAATAAATAAATAAAAAAAAAAAAAGAAATGTCTTGTGTACCCCCAGAGAACTCGTTCATAGCACAAGAAATGCCGACTTGAGAAACCAAAGTTTGAGTCTGTAAACTATCATTCCACTTTAATCACTGCAGAAAAGAAATTCAGTTCTGGTAATTGATAAAAATAGTTCTAAGTTATCGTGGAAATGAAAACCCAAAGTTTAAAATGTGAGTAGGACTCCCTGTGGGTTTGCCCAGTTGGAGAACCTCCGGCTCAGGGCAGCGTGCCACGCTGTGCTCTGTGTCCGTGGGATCCCGACTGGTGCCCTGGACAGAAGGAGCAGCTGCAGTATATATAGCACATTGTCATTCAGCGTGGTTTGGTCTCGCCGTGCCCATGTCACACAGGGCTGGGCCCAACACCAGGTACACCCAGGCCAGAGGCACCACCATAGATTCATGAGGCTCAGTGCCCAGGAGTGATGGTCTCAGGGCTCCACAACTGCCACACACACAGGGAGTTCTGTAGCCTCAAGGTTAAGGCGTAGAGCTTGGGAGTGAGACTGTCCTGGTTGGAAGTGTCCATTTTACAAAATGCTTCTGTAGCCTCAGCTTCCTCAGCTACAAAAGGAGGCAAACGCAGCACCTAGCTTTGCCCGTTGTGGAAAGAATTAAATCGAATAATACCAGGAGGTGCTTAGCCCGCTTCTTGATGCACTAACAACAAAACCCTTTAACAAGTAGTGAGCGCCGCGTAAGGGCCAGGCTCTGCCCTAAGAACTTTCCAGATACTCGTTTACCCCACACGACAGCCCTGGGAGCAGGCCCTGTTTTCCCCATGTCACAGATGACATGTAACCAAGTCCACAGTACAAGTGAGGGAACAGCGGCAGTACGGGCCTAATCCCCGAGGGAGATGGCAGGTGCCGCTGGCTGCTGCTGTGGGCAGTCACTGCTTCCGGCAGCGGAGACAGTGCAGGGAAGGGGCGTGGGGCGGGCTCTATGAAGGGGAGCGGTGTTTCCCTCATGGAGAAGAGGATGCCTCATTGGCAGAAGCAAAGACAGGGAAAGCCCTCGGGGATGGTGGGTCTGTGAGCTGGGGAGAAGGCCAGGCTCTGCCTCTGAGAGGGTTGGGGGCAGGCAGGGCATCTAACGGGGGTTGAGGGGGGTCATCCCATTCACATCACTTGCTGGATGAAGTGGCTTCACCTTGTGTGCCTCAGCTTCCCCATCTGTTAAATGGGCACAGAGTGGTTATACACGCACCTCACAGGGTTGTGGGAGGATGAACAGGTTGGCTCAGTGGATTGCGTAGCTCATCACCTGGCATGGGGTGAGAGCTTAGTCAGCGGGAGCGTTCATTGTTCGTAGCTATCACAGGGCTGCCCTTGTGTCGCTGGGTGGCCATGGATGAGACGGAGGTAGTGCTCATGGCCAGGGGCCCATCAGGCAACAGTTGGCAAAGTCTCAGAGAACAAAGCTGAGGCCCTGGACCGAGGCTGTGAGTAATGAGGGGAGGTGGCAAAGATGGAAGCTTGCAAGGCCACCAGATGGGGACCAGAAGACTTTTCGCAAGTCAAATGGCCACTACTTGAGGTGATTTGAAAGAGCTTCTTCCCCTGTGGACCCCTGAAGGCCAAGTCCAGTGTGGAATCCCACCTGGGCTTCTGTTGTCCATTTACCTGGTGCCTCATGCCAGGAGGTGGAGTGCTTTGGAGACCCCCTCACTCTAAGGAACTGCCCTGGGTTAGGCAACTAAAGGGAAGGCCCGGGGAGCCAGAAGCCGTGAGAAGGTGTCCAGGCCATGTGGGAATGCCCACTGGGCTCCCTGGCCACATCCAGGTCACTTGCCCCACCCTCAGGCCCAACTAGGGACAAAAATGACTCAGCCCCTGGACAGGCCTCACCAGGGACAGCTGAGAGTCAGCCCCCAGGCTCCACGGAGGCACTCGGTCTAAAAGTAGGGTCATGGTGCCCAGGCCATGTATAGAAGAGGACATCTCACACTGGCTCCTTCCATCGTGGCCAGGAGTCCAAACAAAGGGGCATAATAAGGGAGTGACCTTCAGACAGGTTATCTCCCTCAGCCATCCAGAGAATTCCATCCTTAAAGAAGAGAAAACTGAAGTCCAGGCCTGAGAGTCTGCATGAGAGCATGTGCTCTCTCCCCACACGCCCCATCACAGCAAGTGGCTAAAGAGCCCTTGCCCTGGGCCACTCTTCCCTGGGTCAGAACCAAGAGCCAGAGCTGGAGCCGGGACTCATTACCACTCCCAGTTCTGAGAATGCGTTTTGGGGCCCCCAGGATCTGAAGAAGGGCACAGCTTTGATGTGACAGGGTGGGGTGTCTTTTCTGAGGTCTTGGTCAAAGCAAGCATGTGTTCATGAAAGAAGGCGGCTTCTAGTGGCTTAGAAACAAGGTGGTGGGAGGACGGGGTGGCAGGGGGCACAGTCCTTTGACTAGCAGCCCCAGTTCATAGCTTTAGGACACCAACACCCTGCATCCAGGAGGCTTTTTTAGGAGAATCATATTTTAGAATTATTTCAGGACACAATGTTTTATCTTATTGGGCCCCCACCAGTGATGTAGGTTGATACAACCAAGAAAAATGCCACTGAGTTCTTAGTAAATCTGAAAAAATGAAGTTGGGTCATGAGGGACACCTGATAGGCTTTGGTTGAAACCTACAAAATGATTCCTGATAACTTTTCATAATACAATGTCTATATTTTCCCAGTAAAAAAAAAAACAAGACCAAGACAGGAACATTAGGGGCACCAGGGTGGCTCAGTGGTTGAGCATCTGCCTTCTGCTCAGGGTGTGATCCCGGGGATCAAGTCCCGCATTCAGTGCCCCACAGGGAGCCTGCTTCTCCCTGTGCCTATGTCTCGGCCTCTGTGTGTGTCTCTCATGAATAAATAAACAAAATCTTGGTGAGGGGAGAAAGAGCACAAATGAAAGAAATGCAAGTGTTCCTACAGGAGCGGTGGGATGGAGGATCTAAAGCAAGGCTGTTCAGAAGCTCCCACACCCAGTGCCGATATCTATTCATATTTGCTGTGAATTTTGTCCTCACTGAACAGTACTTGGTGAATACCCACCGATGTCTGGAACCAGACGGACCCCGTTCTCGGCAAGGCTGAGTTAAAGTGATGTGGGTCCAGTTTCCCAGTCCCCATTCTTGGGTGCCCCATTTCGGAGCCAGGCCCCCAGCCAGGAGGTTGCCTGCCATCCCCAGGAGCCGGGGTTAAATCCTCACGGTGACACCCCCCTGTGAGCAGAACTTAGACTCGGTCCCCAGTGACCCAACCATCCCTCTCCCCCTGGAAGCCGCTGAGGGTCTTGAGCTAACCACCAGCACAGCTGGTATGGGGTGGCGCTCAGGAGGCACAGGTGCGCACTCGGGGCTGGGGCGCCCGCATCCTCTCTCCCCCCTGGTCTGTGGTTTACGGGCGTTAATCCTGTCCTCACTGCCCTCCATCCTCTGGGGAAGCTGGTGCTTGTGTCTTCCTGCCTTCCCGCACAGATGCTGCCGTCTACAGGAAGCGGGCGTTGGCCTGGGGCCACCTGCCACTCTCAGGACCGCTCCTCATGTCTCTGTCTCTGTTCTTCTCCCTCCCAGATCAACAACAAAGCCTGCGGCAAAATCCCTGTGCCCCAAGGAGTCGCGCAGGACCAGGACAAGGTCCATGAACTTGTCCTCCAAAGCGAGCTGGGTGTCAAGCTCTTGCAGGGGCGAAGCATCAAGAAGGCTTTCCTGTCCCCCAGAACGGCCCTCATCAACTTTCTGGTGCAGGACTGACTACAGGAGGGCGGCCTCTGAGGAAGGAGGGGGCCTCCTTCCCACTGCTGCAGGGGAGGAAGGCTTGGGAGTGTGCTGGCCCAGGGCGGGGGAAGCAACAGATGTCCTCCTGCTCTGACATGGGCTTGGGCAGTGAGCCTGTGTGGCGGGGCCGGTGCAGGGGTGAGGGTGGGTGTGGACAGAGGAGGAGGGCAAGCAGGGGCAGAGGGCTTGGGCAACCACTGCAGGTGGAGGAAGCCAGCTGACGCAGGTGAAGCCACCAGAGGAACTGCTGGGTGTCCCCTGGGGGTCTACAGGAAGGCAAGAAGAGAAGCAAGTGAGAATGAACGAGGTGCCTCTTGAGCAGCCTGGGAGCTCTGACTCCTAGAAATTGTGCTGCCTTAGGCACACCCCGGAAACATGAGAGTAAACTGAGGACCCACACCCGGCACAGGAGCAGTATGGACAGCCAGTGTTAAACGGGTGACGGCTTGGGCATCAGTGCAGATGGTCTACTCACTCTCAGGCTGGACGGGGGAGCCATTTGGATCGTGTCCAGATGTCCAGCATGTGGCGAGCCCGCTGCAATCTGCAGAAGCTGCTCTGAGCCCGGTCCTGCAGGCGTCCCCGCTGCCGGGCCTGCTCTGCTGCTGACACACGGGCTCTTGGGCGAAGCATGGCTTCCAACTCCCTCGGGATGAAAAATGTGCTGCGGCGTGAAGCAGAACCACGCTGGTTCTGAGCTCAGCTGGAGCCGATCCCAGGCCCACCGCAGCCCCACGGGGAGGCTGCTCATGTGGGCCCCAGATGGCCCGACGTTGCTGTGTCCCCAGCGCCTCTCGTTAGCCAGAGCGAGCTTGCCCCAGGCGAGTGGGCCGATGCCACCGAGCGCTGCCTCCGCGTTCGAGCCACCACTGCCGTCTGGCTGCCAGCGAGGTTGTCCGTGCATTAGGGTAATCTGGTTTTATGTGAAGTCAACAATTAGGTGCTCTTACCAGAACTGGCCTGAGCCACTGATGAATGCTTATTGGGGAAGTGGAGGAGAATGCAGCCATTCTGCGCCCCTGAAAATCTCTATTATTTTTCCAAAGTAGCCTCACATGTGGCTACAGCTGAGCAGCTAACAGATGACTTTTTTTTAACGCAATAAAATGTTTGTCATGTATGACTTTGGGACATATGTGTGATCTTGCTATAGCCACCATATTTCCAATTCTAGGAGTTAATCAGGAACAGATTGAGGTGCTCCATTGTCATCAGAAGCACCGGCTCTGGGCCTGACTCCACCCGGAAAGTCACAAAGTGAGGTGTGTGCCGGACTTCCAGAATGCGGTATACAACGCTTGTTCAGGCCCCTTAGCAACAGCAGCAGTTAAGTTACTGATTCTCAATACAGCCTGGCTGGTCCGAAGGTAGTGAGTTATCTCAATTGATTGTTCACAGTTACAGATCAACTTAATACAGCCTGGTCCCCATGTCCCGAAATTCCGATTTAATTACTTTAAGGTGTATTTGGGCCTCAAGGAGCTTTAAAAGCTGCATGGGTGATTCTAACCGGCAGCAAGTTTTGAGCGCCACTGGGTTAACTGATGGATTTGAACCATAATGTCTAACGAGCCCGTCCTCTCCCTATCTTCAGCTTCACTGAGAGGAGTCTGGTGTAGGGACCCAAACATGAAGGAGGAAAGCTAGGAAAGACGAGGCCCAGAACGGGAGGCAGGACCAGAACTCCCCAGCAGGTGCTTAGATGCTCCCGAGCTGACCCGGGTGCACACAGTCCCATTCTACAGCCTGTGTAGGTTCAACATAAGCTAGTGGATGAGGATATTTGATACAGGGAGGGAGCCTCAAGTGTTTTTGCTTGATTGTCCTATTTCTTCCTAAAGTAAGCTGAGTGGCCTGGAACCTGCCACAGGGTAAGGGCAGGGAGCCCTTGATCTGCACATAATCTGGCCAGAGCAATGGGCCATTAAAGCCTCAAGGCTGCTGGGCTAACTGGTCTTGCCTTTGGAGAACTTTTCTTCTCCAAAGAGGATAAACCTTTGGAAAACAAGAGCTCCTGGGATGCCTGGATGGCTCAGTGGTTGAGCATCTGCCTTCAGCTCAGGGCGTGACCCCAGGGTCCGGGATTGAGTCCCACATCGCACTCCCTGCATGGAGCCTGCTTCTCTCTCTGCCTGTGTCTCTGCCTCTCTCTGCGTCTTTAAAAAAAGAAGAAGAAGAAAACAAGAGCTCCTTGGTACTAGTGGAGATGGTTGGTATAAAGGAACAATGGAACAGAACGCTAATCCCTGGGGGCAGGGAGGTGGGGTGGGGAATGATCTCAGTCCTTTATTAACTACTTTGATTAGGTCAAAAACTGGACTCAACAGGTTCCCTTGCATTATGTCATTTAACTCCCACAGAAACCCTAGAGGGAGGGTATTAGCTTCATAAATACGAAGAAGCTTGGGCTCTGAGGTTCAATGATTTGCTCTGATTCCACAGCAGAAAAGTAGAACTGGGATCCAAACCCACATCTGGCCTCCGAATCCCCTGATGCCTCCCTACTGTGTTTGCCCGTGCCCCCGGCCCCCACCTCGTAACTGGCCTTGTGCAGGGAAGGAGAGTGGCTGAGGTTGTGAGAACATGGTGTGGCTTCCGTAGGGCTGGAGGCAGAGGTTGAGGCCACATCGGTGGATTGCCCAGGTTCACGGGCGATGGCAGGGTTACTGCTGTCAAGCGAGTGAGTTACGAAGCAGGCTTACGCATAGAGGAGGCGGCGCCTGGGAAGCCCCATGACAGATGCCACTGCAGTAGGCGCCAACTGCCTGCCAAGGAAAATGAAATTGATCTCTGACACCCTGAAACAATAAATGAGCTGGAAAAAAAGGCTTAGACATGCTTCCTCCCAACCCAACTACACACCCTTCGGGAGCTGGTTAAGGAAAATAGGGTGCAGCCAGTTAATGGAAGGAAAAGCAGCCAACCAAAGATGGTTTATAAAAAAAAAAAAAAAAAAAAAAGTAATGTGACATCTTTCTCATGAATAAATCAGAATATTTACACAATGTGATCCTGACCTGATAATTTTTTAAAATTCCAACCAACCCTAACCTTTACGCAGAGAGGAGATTTGCCCACAAATCATTGGTTGGGAGTCCTACAAGTAATTTTTTCCTTCTCTCCACTTTTTTGCATATTCTAACTTGTGTTGGCCATGCAGTATTTCAATAATGGGGGAAATATATCAAAATGTGCAATTATGTGAAGATCCAAATGAGCTAAAAGCCTGTCCCCCTTGATTTTTCTTGTTTTTTTTCCCCCCCTTGATTTTTCTTTTTTTTTTTTTTTTTCTCCTGCAGTAGCTAGTTGCCAGTTAGGACATGCCCCAACTAGGAGAGCATAGGTTCTTTGTTGTATGCAGTGGAATCTAAAGTGAAAAGCAGCCCCCTAAAGCTGTTGTTTGCAGCCACTCAGTGTGGGCAGGTGTGGGAACCTCCTCAGACTCTTGCAGCCTGAGGACAGAAGAACAGGAGGTAACATTCCCTTCGTGGAACTCTCCTGTTCCCAGTGGATAAACCAATATGGTGGCCAAGGGCGTGAGCTCCGGAGTCAGCCGGACCAAGCTTCTGTGTGACTGTGACGGAGTGACTGTGTCACTTGAAACCTCCGTGACCTAGGCAAGCCCTGGAATGTCTCTGATCCTTTGTTTTCTCAACTATAAAACAGGAGTAAAAATAATGCCTTGGGGTATGAGGATAAAGTGAGAGAATGTGTGCAAAGCACATGGCACGGAATAAGCTCGCAATAAATGAGAACGCCTTATTATGAGTAATCTTGCCTGAGTAAGAATAAGCTAATGGTCTAGAATGGGATTATCTTTGGTCAGAAAGTAGAGAACATTTAGAAAAATATGCATCCCAGGCCTGTTGAGGAAAAAGATTTAAACTGTAAACTTGGAGGAATTTTAATCTCATTGGGTAGAATCAGCCCTACTATTTGGTATTTTCACCTCCTGTCCTGAAAACTTTGTATTATCCGCTTCCTTGATTCCATGCCTGCTGGTTTGTTTCTTGGAGCTTCATCTAGGTGACAGTGATCTCTCTGGTGCTGGAGATCCACTTTTCCTTAAATGGTAGCCCCACCACAGACAGCCTGCCAGGGGCCTGGGAAGCTCCCAACCTTGTTCTGGCCCCATTGTGGCCATTCACTTTTGTCCCAGGACACACTAGATTGTGACATGGGGAAGAACAGAGCAAGGGACAAAAAGCCAAGAGCTGGAAACCATACGTGTGAGCCTAGCCTCAGCCCTTCGATCAAGTCTGGTTCAGGTGGGGTGGCCTGCCTAGGGCACCCAGAGTAGAAGTTTTCCCGAGTGGCCTCTGCGCCCTTCCCTCCGCAGCAGCTACAGGAAAGAGAGCCTGTGTTGTGCTGGGGATGCCTCTTGACAGAGTGGAGCAGCCTTGGGTTGGGGTTTACTGATTGGTGGGCTGAGGCTGCTGGGGGCAATGGTCCAGGGTGTGAGCTGGAGGTTTGGGGGCACATAGAGTAGTCCACCAGAGACCTGGCAGGTCTTTCATGGCCCAGGGGCCCCATGGCAGGCCAGTGCTCAGGTAATATGGCCTCTAAACCCAAAGTGGGGTATCAGAAGTTTTCATTTACAGGTGGTTTGGCTCCTGAACTGAGCCACAGAGGAGGGGTTATGAGGTCACTAGTGCCCATGGACATGCCACAGTGAGCAACAGGCCTGCAACACTCCTGCTGGGCCAGGGTTGGTCACCACAGACCACAGGTCAGAGAGGGCATGGTCCCTGCACCAGCTGGCCTTCCCCCCAGCTGCCCTCCTCAGCCTTCCTCCTCCTGGGAGAGAAGGGAAGGGGCAGCCATGCTTCCAGGGTCATTTTTTTTTTTTTCTAAAGATTTTATTTATTCATGAAAGACACAGGCAGAGGGAGAAGCAGGCTCCATGCAGGGAGCCTGATGTGGGACTTGATCCTGGGTCTCCAGGATCACTCCCTGAGCCAAAGGTGGACGCTCAACCGCTGAGCCACCCAGGCCTCCCTCCAGGGTCATGTTGTGCGCCAAACGCCATTGCAGAGGCTTTGTCGCTACTCTGGAATTCGTACATCGAAGCAACAAAGTAAGAATTATGACCCACTTCCTATAAATAAGGACAGAAGCCTAGAAATGTCTAGAAACCTACCTAAGTCGTCCTGGGTCTGCCTTTCTGTCCCCGGCTCCTGCTTCCTCTGCAGCACCAACCTGCCTACCTGGGAGGCAAGATGTGGGATGTCTCGCGGTGGGGGTGGGGGGGAGTACAGCCCATTTCTTGCTCTTTCTATCCAGAGAATTCTAAACTGGAGCTCTGGCATGTTGTGTGGCCCTGCAGACTTGTCCTGCCTTGCAGAAGGGGCTGGGCTTTTGTGCTTGAATCTGTCCATCACTGGCTGCGGGTCACTTCTGGGTGTGGAGGTGAGAACTTTCTAGGCATCTGGGGATGAAGGGACCCCCTTCCTTGGCTCAGGGAAAGTCTCCCAAGATGGGGCACAGCTGAGCCCTCAGCAGCCACCCTGCAGAGCAGCTGGGAACAGCCGCCAGCCTGTGAAGAGGATTGATCGGAGCACCCACGGCGACCACCCGGAGAGAGAAGGCGACAGTCCAGGCCCGAGGAGCAGCGAGCCTGTGGGTGAGCAAAGGCTCGAGGCAGCAGCCAGACTCGGAGAAGTGGAATGCGGCGGGATGGAGTCTGAACAAGCCTGGCCACCCCTGGCCTCCTCGCGCCAACGTGCCGCTGGCTCCCGGGCGGTGGGTGAGACCGACCAGGAGGCCTTACTGTCCCCCTCCTGCTGGTGACCAAGCTGTGGCTCGAACAGGCTGGGGCTTGCTTGAGACCGTGACCGTAAGTGACGAAGCATCTTGCCTCTGCTCTGTGCCCAGTCCACTCGCAGCACCCCTCCCCTCCTCTGTAGGCCCAGCCTGGGGCTCCCGGCAGCAAAATTCAGCTCAGGACGGAAATCCCCCCGATGCACGAGCCCCACCGCACCCTGTAGGCCAGGGGAAGGCACAGGGTAGACAGAATGAGAAGGATCTGCTCTCCCCTTTCTCCCTGGGAGGCTGACGAGCAGAAACATCTGTTCCGTGGGCTGGGTCCCTGTCCGACCCTCCGAGGGTGGGCGGCTAGAGGATCTCATCCAAGCCGATGAGTTTGGAGATTGGAATCTGGGATGACCGACAGTGAGCAAGGGGGGGATCCCCCCGAGGGCGAGTGGGTGGGTGGGCATTGCTGGTGCTGGCGGGAAGGGGAGAGCCTGCAACACCCAGGGAAAGGCCAGTCCTGGGGGCAGAGGCCCCAGATGCAAGGGTGGGGCCGCTCCAGGCTTCCACTGTATCTTGGGGCCACCCGCCCGCATGGGGGAGGAGCGCAAGGAGAGGGAGGCCCTGCAGGGGAGGTGGTGGCCAGGTCTGCTGAAGTCACCCAGCTGGCCTGGGACCCAACACTCATGACTCACCTCCCCAGCCTCAAGCCCTGAACTTGAATTTCCGTTCCTGTCGGGCCTCTGGAAGAGCGTTGCCCGTGCCAGACACTCAGGGTGTGGGAGCCCCAGTCTGGGATCCCCTAATACTAGCAATGATAATATTGACCATTTATCGCAAACCAATTACATGGCAGGCCCCGTTCTGACGACTTTACCTCCGAAGGGGCCTTGCTCATTCCACACGGGAGAAGAGGGCAGAGCCGTGATTCTGACCCTGTCCCACCAAATCTCCGATCATCCCAAGGCACCCCCGCTTCCTGACCTGCAGCCCAGAAGGGTAGGCACATCCCCCGTGGCCTGAGGCACCAACTCAGCGAGTGCCCACGGAGAGAGGTCTGGGCGCTCTCCGAGCCTGGGACTGACCCCTCCCGAGGGGCCACCACCTCTGGCAGGCCGACCGAGCCTCCTTTGGGCTCCATCACGGGGACCTAGAAGTCAGGGAGTCCACTTGCTCAACCCACGTGCCACTAGGGAAATGCCGCAGAAGGAGGTGGGGGACACATGGCCTGGGCTGACCTCAGGGCGCAACAGAAGGACCTCATCTGGGATCAGAGCTTGGCTGCCCTTGGCCCCTTCCAGAGGAGACCCCCCACCCCCCCCCACACCACTGCAGCTGCACCCCCATGGGCTGCCCGCAGGACCAGGAGAGAACTGTGTCCTGGGGAAGGATTCCCCTCCCTCAGACAGGGAGGTGATGGGGGCGCATGCAAAGGGTGTAGTGAACACTGTGGGGTTCGCCGGGGAGGCAGGGCCACCCAAAGATTGATGACATTCCCTGGGTCTGGCGTGTCACTCATCAGGAGAAGGCAAGCTTCCCTTTCCACTAGAAATAGAGCCAAGGTGGGCCAGGGAGCCTTTGTCTAGGGGGGTCCAGAGGGGCCCCCCGTCCGTGGGCAGGACACCAGGGCGGCCACTGTGCAGAAATAGGCTGGAAGAAGTAGCTGAGAAGCGGGGGCCCTGGGCCAAGTGTCACCTACTATCTCCAGTAGTAGTTATCAATAAACTTCTTCATGGTCACTTAAAAAAACAAAAAGAAAGAAAAGAAACTAAGACATTAAGTTTTTTTTTTTAATTTATTTAAGAGAGAACACGAGACAGAGCGAACAAGCATGAGCTGGGGGATAGGAGGGGCAGGGGGAGAAGCAGGCTCCCCACTGAGCAGGGAGCCTGATGCAGGACTCGATCCCAGGACCCCAGGATCACAACCTGAGCCGAAGCCAGATGCTCAACCGCTGAGCCACCCAGGCATCCCACATCTTAGTTTTCTGTTAATAGTTTGACTATTATGAACTCAATATGACCCCCCGAAATTCATATGTTGGAAGCCTGTCCCCGCCAAGTAATGGTGCAAGGAGGCAGGGCCACTGGGAGGCGATGGCATGTGATGGGGTCCTGGGGTAGGCCCCCGTCAGTGGCATCAGTGCCCTCGGGGGAATCTCAGAGAGCTCGCCTCCCTGCACAGAGAGGGGCGGGAGCCCAAGGAGAAGCGGGGGTCTGCAGCCCGGGAAGGCTGCCGTCACCGGAGCTCGGCCGTGGCGGGACCCCGATCTCAGACACGCGTTCCCGGAACCGTGAGGAATAAATTTCTGTTGTTCATAAGCCCCCCGGTCTGTGGCACTTTGTCCCAGCGGCCGACAAAGACGGCGGTCACCACGTCCGTCATCAGCGAACCGGCAAGCATCCCAGGGAGTACAGTGGCCTCTCGGGGCCCCCTTGGAGAGGGGCCGAGACCTCCTAGTCACCGGTTCCTCCCTTATTGCCTACAACCCCGTCCCCGCGCACCGATGCCTTGCTTGTCTGCTAGCCATCCTGGTCGCCGTGCATCTTTACAAATAAAAATGCCTAGAGGGGCGCCTGGGTGGCTCAGTCGGCTGAGCATCTGCCTTCGGCTCAGGTCATGATCTGGGGTCCCCGGATCGAGCCCCGCTGAGCAGGGAGTCTGCTTCCCTCTCCCTCTGCCTGCTGCTCCCCCTGCTTGTGCTTTCTCTCTCTGTCAAATAAATAAATAAAATCTTTAAAAAAATAAAATTGTAGGTATCGGCTAACTGATAAGTGTAACCTCTAAGGCCCGAAACCTCCGCGGTCTCACAGCAAACCTTGTTTCGCATTCCCAGAACTCTAATCCTGGGAGAAGGAGCAGCGGAGGGGGCCCTGTTCCGCGCTCCGGCCTGTGGGAGGGACCCAGGGGCCGCGGCTCCGTCATGCTGGGCTCCTGCTTTCAGGGTCACCCTGGACACTGACATCCAGCCCGAGGGGCGGGGAGGGAGGGAGCCGTGCCCCAGGGAGCTTTTCACGTGCCAGGTCTGGAAGGGCCATGCGTCTCTTCCACCACCCTGTCCTGGCCTGAATGCGGTCACCCGGCCTCGGGGGCAGGGGGGCTTCTGGGAAGCATGGGGGGAGGGGGACCCAAGCATGTGGTGGGCCCTGGCTGCCTTGCCCCCGAGGCTTCAGCCCCAAACCCAGCTCATCTGTGTGTCTCTTCTTGATCTCCATGTCTGCTGAGCCCTGGGCTTCCAGACCTCCCCCGAGGACAGCCGCAGGCCGTCGGAGTCCGGGGGGCGGGGGGAAGGGGCGATCCCGCCTGCGGCCACAGCCCCGTCCCCCTGCCCCCTGCCCCGCCCCATGGACATGCGAGAAACCACAGGCCCGGTGGGGCCTCAGCAGGTGGGCGGCTGCCTCGGCTCAGGCTGTGATCCCCGAGGCCGCACAGGGCCCCCCGCAGGGAGCCTGCGTCTCCCTCTGCCTGTGTCTCTGCCTCTCTCCGTCTCTCATGAATAAATAAATAAAATCTTAAAAAAAAAAAAAAGCAAGAAAAGAAACCACAGGCCTGCGGTGTGCCGTCTGGTCAAGGCCGATTTTTACCGCAAAGGTCGGTTGGCGGGTCCCGTGAGGCCCACACGCTGGTTTGCGGAGGTGACTTGGAAGGTCTGTTGGTCTGGAGTGTGCGGGACACCCTGAAGGGGAGAGAAAGGCGGGGGTCCCGATGCCCCGCGGGGAACCCGGGCGACTTCAGGTTCTGCTCCTGAAGGGTCGTGGTCATTCAGAGTGGAAATGTGGCACGTCCCCGGGTGTGTCACTGTTCTGGTCCCGGAGATCTACGCCTCAGCCCTGCCTGCCTCCACCTCCACACACACACACACACACACACCCCACGTACCATATACTAGCACAGCACACACATACCACACACACTATACACACATACACACCCATAGCCCACACCACACGCCTACACCCAATACTATACGCATTTATTACCGATACACACACACCCCACATGCATATACTACACACAGCACATACGCACAGACCACGTCTCACATACCGAACACACCTCACATGCACCGACCATATACACACGTACCACATACACGCCACATTCACCACACGTGCATACATGTATCACACACGCAAAACACACGGCACAGACGCTCACCACACACACACCACGGCCAAGGGCCTGCTCTGGGGGCGGGTCCCTGGTCATTTATTCCTGCCTGATGGAGGAGAGCCCCACAGCCACGGGATGAGGGGCCGCGGGGAGGGCAGGTCAGTCATGAGAATGGGTGCGAGTCCCAGCTGACAGTCAAGGACGTGCCGGAGGCAGGGGCCACTGTGGACCATTACACATGGGGGCCCCATCCTCACCAGTGCTCAGGGGACCTCACCATCACCAGAGGCATCGAATCTTGGGGGCTGGGGCAGCCCGGGTGGCTCAGCGGTTTAGCACCGCCTTTGTCCCAGGGCCTGATCCTGGAGACGGGGGATCGAGTCCCACATCGGGCTCCCTGCATGGAGCCTGCTGCTCCCTCTGCCTGTGTCTCTGCCTCTGTGTGTGTGTGTGTGTGTGTGTCTCAGGAATAAATAAATAAAATCTTAAAAAAAAAAAAAGAAATCTTGGGGGCTCCCCCCGACAGCACCCACCTGTGGTGGACGCCCTTTGTATTGTTAATAAAAGCGAATAATAGTAATCAGGGCACCACCTGTACTGGCCGCTGCGTATCAACCATTAATTTTCTTCGGCGAGACACTGAACCGGACAAACGGCCTGGCAGGTGGGGCAGAGGACTCTGGAGCTCGGCTTGCTGGGAGTCCCAGCCCTACGGCTTCCCGACCCCGAGAGCTTGGCGGGTCGCTTGCCCTTCCTGAAGCTCATTTCCTCACCTGGGCCTGGGATACCAGCTCCACCTTGACGTTATCGTGAGCAGGCTAAGGTATGCGAAAAGGCTGAGAGCTGGCCAGTACTCTCACAACTGTACGCTTATCACACCAAATACTAAAACCAGAAAAGCCAGTTGTGCCTCACCCAGCCTGGGCTCCATCTACCTCCTCACGATTTCCCCCTTTCCACGGGGCAACCACCAGGCTGGGGGTGGGGGTGCGTGTGGGCTCTGGTGCACAGTAAGTGCTTAGCACACACGAGCTCCCTTCTGCTCCCCTCTCCCCACACTCCTGGCAACAGGTCCATTCCTTTGGGGTATGACTGCCACAGTGGGTTGCAAGTCTGTGTCTCACCCTACATGGCCCGTGGAGAGGCTTCTGTGGGGCAGCTGGGGAACATCCTAATGCTATGTGCATTTGGATGGTGGCATGCTCCAAAGACCTGCCTATTTTTTTTCTGGGAGAGTGGAAAGAGTACAAAATGCCTAGGCTGTCCCTTCTGTAAGGTTACTGGTATGGTTGTGTAGGTTGTACACTGCACAAAGGTATCTTCAGGGGGCAAGTGGCCAAGCCATGTGCCCAAAGGACTGACTGCCCAGAACAGGCAGTTTTTCTCCTTCATATAAATATGTTATAGAGGTGATCCATGGATTTGCCCCTCAGCCCCTATGCAAAATGTTTTCTGCAGCACCTTTCAGCTTAGATCCTAAGCATCAGGTCAGAATGAGCTAGAAGACTGACCTTCGGCATCGGTCCAAAGTCTTGATGTGATTCCAAGGATCAAGAAGTGGTCACAGACTTCTGGGTGAATCTTGGTGGTGCTGGACAGCTTCGAATTCCGATTCTGGCCCCAGGTGGGCACCACCACCTTGAGCAATTTGCTAAGGACGGCGGAGACGTTTATCTCCTTAGTTACAAAATCGACCCAGCGATGCCAGCTGGTAAGTGAGATGGGCATCCTGGGAGGGAAGACCGCTGAAGGTAGTCTGGGGATATTTTGTGCAATGGAAACCCCTGCGCAGCCCAAACTGACGGTCTGGGGATTTCTTGGCTGGAACAAAAGTGTAACAGCTGGATGATTGCCCGCAGCCTCTGGGCTCAGGCCTCAGTTCTGGCCCCTCTCGCCGGGGCTTTCGTGGGTTCAGGGTGGAGGGTGAGGCACGGGCCGCTCCCAGAGGCAACAGCCCCTTGCACGTCTAGTTTGTGTGGGCTTTAAGCCTCGACTGTCCAGAACCGGGCTGAGCCCAAGGGCCAGGAGCCTGCTGGGGAGGGAGCTTTATAGAATTTTTTTTTTAAGATTTATTTATTTATTTGTTTGTTTGTTTATTTATTTATTTATGATAGACATAGAGAGAGAGAGAGGCAGAGACACAGGAGGAAGGAGAAGCAGGCTCCATGCCAGAAGCCCGATGAGGGACTCGATCCCGGGACTCCAGCATCGCGCCCTGGGCCAAAGGCAGGTGCCAAACCGCTGAGCCACCCAGGGATCCCGGGAGGGAGCTTTAAAGCAAAAGGCCCTGTGGGGTCAGCTGTGAGACAGCAGTGGGGAGCTGCAGGGGGAAGCACGGGGGCGGGGGGGGGGGGGTGCGGTATTTTAAGCCTAGAAAGAAAGAAAGCCGAGGGAGCACGAGGTGATGCAATAATCAGGGCCCAGAAATCAGGGCCCATTTACCTCTGGGCAGGAATGAAAAGGAACCAAGTGTCCTATTTACCATCACGGTGGGGCCAGAGCCCAAGGGAGCCAGGAAGGGGAGAGGGGTGGGGACAGCCTTATTGGCTCACATACAGCCCGTTGCCTTGGTCGGTGGTTCCGGACCCCGGCTGTCCATCAGGATCATCCTCCGTGGGCCAGAGCTGAACACCACTTGATGGTGCAGTAACGCAGAGATTGGCCAACTACGGCCCACCTCCTGTTTTTATAAATAATTTTATTGGAACACTCCTGTGCTGAATTGTGCATATATTTGTCAGTGGCTACTTTTTTTTTTTTTTTTTGAGATTTTTAATTATTCATGGAGAGAGGCAGAGACATAGGCAGAGGCAGAAGCAGGCTCCCCGCAGGGAGCCTGACACTGGACTTGATCCTGGTATCCCAGGAAAAAGACCTGGGCCGGGGCAGATGCTCAACCACTGAACCACTGAGGCACCCTGTCTGGCTGCTTTTGCACAAAGTTGAGAAGCGGTGACAGAAACTCTATGGCTCCCAGAGGAGCCTAGGATATTTATTATCTGGCTCTGCACAGAGGAAGCTTCTTGACTCTTGGAATAATGGAAGGGGCTGGGAGGGTCCAAAAACTTGAGTTCTGGGGCACCTATTTTCTATCCAGCGACCCCAGGCAAAGCCTTAGCCTCTCCAAGCCTGAGTTTCTAGATCACTCTTAAATTGGATGGTAATGGCCTGCCCAGAATGGTCTACCCAGTTGTCATGAATATTGAATAGATAATATATTTGTTATATTTCTTTATACGATTTTAATGATTATTTTAGACATTTCAGCGTACAAACATAACTGGTAATAATCTTTCTTGAGTTTATTTTGTACCACTTCACATTGTACAAATTGAACTGCTATTCCAGTCCTTTGAGCTACCTCCAAATACTTTTCCTCTCTATGCTGTAAATCCCACATAAATTGCACATTATTTTTGCTTTAAACAGCCAACAGTCTTTAAAGAAACTTTGAAAAAACATTTTATTTATTTATTTATGAGAGACACAGAGAGGCGACACAGGCAGAGGAAGAAGCAGGCTCCATGCAGGGAGCTCGATGTGGGACTCAAACCCGGGATTCCAGGATCACGCCCTGGGCTGAAGGTGGCACTAAACTGCTGAACCACCCAGGCGCCCCTAAATAATTTTTTTTAAGATTTTATTTATTTATTCATGAGAGACACAGAGAGAGAAGCAGAGACACAGGCAGAGGGAGAAGCAGGCTCCACGCAGGAAGCCCAACATGGGACTCGATCCCAAGTCTCCAGGATCACACCCCAGGCTGAAGGCAGCACTGAACCGATAAGCCACCAGGGCTGCCCAGAATTTTTTTTTTTTTTAAGAAAAAATTATCTTTTGTATTTACCCAAACACATACCATTTCTGATGTTCTTGATTCTGACCTTTAATCCAAGATAATTTCCCTTTAGCCTTAAAGAATTATTTCAGGGTTTATAATAGTGGTCCTACTGGCAGCAAATTCTCTCAAGTTTTGTCAGCTTTTGTCTGAAAAAAATTCTTTGCTGTACTTTCACGAGAGACTTCTTGGTTGACACGTTTTTCTTTCAATGTTCTAGATGCCATGCCGCTGGCTTCAGGCCGTCTTCATTTCTGATGACAATGCTTTTGTTGTTCTGTTGAAGACCTTTCCTGTTGAAGCGTCTTTCCTTTGTCTGCTTTGAAGATTATCTCTTTAGCTCTGTATTTCAGCACTTTGAGTTGGATGTGCCTCCATGTGGTTTTCTGTTTTCTTTTTAAGACTTTATCTATTTGACAGAGAAAGAGAGCACAAGCAGGGGGAGCGACAGAGGGAGAGGAGAAGCAGACTCCCCGCTGAGCAGGGAGCTGGATCCTAGGACTCTGGGATCATGACCTGAGCCAAAGGCAGACGCCCAACCAACTGAGCCACCCAGGTGCCCTCGATATGGTTTTCTTTGTCTACACCCTGCTGAGGTTCAGGAGACTCACGGGTCTGTGTTGGGATGACCTGGGTTTCGACTCTTCCTGCCCCCCACCTCCATGTGCTGCTTCTCGCCCACCACCACTCCTTCCTCCCAGGTTCCTACTGTCTGGACAACAAAGAGATACCCACAGACACAAGAGCAACAGGCTCTCCAAGAGCACAGCCCGAGAGAAAGACAAGACCCACAGCATGTGTTTCCCTAAAAACTGCCCAAAGTCAGGCCGTCCGGGGTGTGGGGGCATTCAATTATGGAGCCACCATGCCCCACCTGAGGGCTGATTTCTTGGGTTCGGATGACTGAAGGGCCCCCCTACCTCTGCTTTCCTTCATTGTCGCCTCAATTTGGAATCCAGATGTGAGCCTGTTTTTCAATATAGGCTTAGTGTGAGGTCTGCACATACACATTCGAAAGGAAGTAGGGAGGGCACATTTTCAGACGGTGACCCGCCACTCCCCAGGAGATGACAGTCTCATCATGGCCTCATGCAGGCGCTTCCACCTCCCCATTTTAAAATCCATTTGTGAGAGGGGTGCCTGGCTGGCTCAGTTGGTGGAGCTTGTGACTTTTAAATTTTTATTTTTAAATTTTTATTTGGAGAGCAAGAGTGGGGAGGAGAGGGAGAAGCAGACTCCCTGCTGAGCAGGGAGCCCAATGCAGGACTTACTTAATCCCAGGACCCGGGGATCATGACCTGAGCTGAAGGCAGACGCCCAACTGACTGAGCCACCCATGCATCAGACCATGTGACTCTTGATCTCAAGATTGTAAGTTTAAGCCCCACTTTGGGTTTAGAAATTACTTTAAAATAATTTTTTTTAAAAATCCGTTTGTGAGAATAAGCACGTGGATGAAGATTTAACTGGGAATGTTTCTCACTGAATCTAGAATAAATCCGGGACCCCTGACCAGCCCTAGGGGGCAGCCTCCTGCTCCCACCCTGTCTCAGTTCCTGGCCCCCTGGGAGGACTTCCCTGCCCTTGCAGAACACTCCTCACAGAGTTATTGTCTGACTACCCCACTCCTCCTGCCCTACTGCGCTCCCGGGAACATGTTCTCCTCTTTCTCAGCATTTTCCACCACTTGGAATTCCCCTTGCCCTTGTGTGATTGTTCCGTGTGCGCCTGTCTCCCGTGAGCCTGGATGCTGCGTGGGGCGGCGGCCCATCCGCTCTATCTCCCATGGCGTCCCTGGCACTGAGCTCAGGGCCCAGCACCGAGTAGGTACCCGATAACTACTAGTCGAAGGAATGAATGAGATGCTATATGCGTTTTCCAGCTCTGCCTCGCTGGGGGATTCTGAACATTCATGAGGGGGCTGATTGGAGGGGACCCAAGGGCTGCCATGTGCCACTTTGGGGCTGGGAAGGTACCACAACACAGTGCCACAACCTGAGTGGGTTTTTTTTTTTTTTTAAGATTTTATTTATTTGAGAGAGAGAAAGCACGCGTGCACACACAAGTAGGGGGAAGGGACAGAGGGAGAGGGAGATGCAGGGAGCCTAATGTGGGGTTCAATCCCAGGGCCCCAGGATCATAACTTGAGCTGAAGTCAGATGCCCAACCTACTGAACCACCCAGGCCCCCCTTGAATGGTTTAAGCAACAGAAATGCGTTCTCTGACCACTGTGGAGACCAGAAGTCCAAAAGCAAGGTGTGGGCAGGGCCCTACTCCCTCAGAAGGCTCTAGTGGGGATCCTCCCTCACCTTTTCCAGCCTCTGGGGGCTCCGGTGTCCTTTGCTATGCTGGGCTCGGTGGCTGCGTCGCACAAACCTGTGCCCATTGTCACAGGGCATCCTCCTCCTGTGTCTCGGTGTCTCCTCCTATCAAGGCACGGGTCATGCTGGACTTAGGACCTGCCCTCCTCCCACGTGGGGACCTTACTTAACCGGTGACGTCTGCCAACACCCCTGTTTCCAAACATGGTCACATCATGAGGCTCCAGGGACGCCGTGACTTTGGGGGAACACGGGCCTCCCGCTGGTCTCTCCCGGTGGCCTTCTCCACCCGCTCCCCATGCCCCCTTCTCCAGTGCTCCCCCTTCTCCTTGAGGAGGGGCTCTGCTGGAGCAGCCTTGCCAGGAGGGTGGCCTTCCAGGCAGAGAAGGCTGGGGCTGTCTGCTGCCCTCCCACCGATTTCTGGAAGCTCTAGGTGTGTTCATTTGGATCCTCAGTGGAGCAAATGCCAAGATGGGAGGGAGCGGGGGAGGCAGCCATCCCCACCCAGGCCCGCCAGACCGCCCGGGGTGCAGGTCACCCAGGCCCGCCAGCCCACGGCAGTGGGAGTTTCAGTGAGGTGCTCTCACGTCAGTGAGGGTTGGCAGGCCTCAGAGGGAGTTAGACCGTGAAATCTTTTCCAACACAAGAGGCCCATTTATTTTGACAAGAAGAAAAACAGTGGCTGTGAGACCGGCCCTCAGATGTGGGGTGCGTGCGCCCTGTGGATGCCCGCTATGCCTCATGGTCCATCCACAGCTCTTGGAGGGAATGGAGCCAGTCTTTGGCATGTTTTTGGATATATATATATATATATATATATATATATTTTTTTTTTTTTTTTTTTTTTTTAACAGACTTTGAGAATTGTGAGCATTTTATACTTGAGCTCCCTTAGGCACAAGGTTGGTGGGCATGAAGACCTCAGCTGGTGTGAAATGTGGCAGGTGGAAATAATAAATAGGGCCTCCTTCCCTCCTGTCTCCAGAGCTCACCCTCCAGAGCGGGGTCACCACTCCCAGAGAGCAGGTGGGGGGGCTGCTGCACACCCAGATCCTCATTCCGGTGTCTGGCAGCTTCTAGGGTTCTCCTCGGGCCCCACTGTGGCCGGGACATGCCTCTTCCAGCGCTCACACCCACCCACGCCGATTAATGAAAATGTCGCAGGCACTTTCTCCTTTTTGATGTTGCTTCACAAAGGTAGCACAAGTGTCCCACGTGCGCCGCCCTTCTGGAGTTACCCATTTCTCATTACCCACATAAAATGGATGTAGGCCCATGCCACCAGCCTGGGGGAAGTTGTGCCCTTCCCCGTGGAAGCCGGGCCTGCCAATGGCCTGTGTGTGACAAGGCCCGGGGACTCGCTTCCACCCTCCTCTCTCAATTTCCCAGATGCGCTTTCCCCTCTTTTCTTGCTGCCTCCCTGGCCACTCACTCAGCCTCATTTTCTGGCCTTTTCCTCTCTCTGAATGGTTCAGGACTGGGTCCTGGGCCCTTTCCTCACCAGCTGCCTGCACCTGTGAGCTTCTGTTCCTCCATTTCTAAAGTGGAAATAATAATGGGATTTACCTTGGAGCTGCTGTGAAAATTAAAGGAGGTAATTTAGGTGAGCTTTTAGCGCCCCATGAAAGTCAGCTATTATTAGCATCATGATTATTGAGGACACTACCCGTTCATTGTGATAATGCCTTGAGCCGGGTGCAAGGTCCCGGGTGAAGCACGCAGACCCATACCCACCCTCGGGGACCTTGTGGCTCAGCTCCCTGACTGCCGGGCCCCACAGCGGTGCTGGGGACAGAAGACATGGTTCCCGTGAGGGCTCGGGAGGCAGCCAGGCTCTGGAGGCAGGTGCAGGGGCTCCGGTAGCCGGCGAGCACCCAGGAGATTGTGTCGTGACAGGTGGCGTGTTGCACGGCCGGGCTGCCTGGGGCCCCTCCTGGATCCACCGCCTCCCCGCAGGGGGACTCCAGACGATTCCTCAGCTCCCCTGGGCTCAGTTTCCTCTTCGGCACAAGGGAGCAGATCACAGGACCTCGCCGATGGGCCGTGGCGGGGATTCCACACCGCCACGTCCGTGGATGTAGAGAGCGGAGCTGAGCAGGCCGCGTGACATGTTGGTGATCAGTGTCGCGATCATCGTTCTTGTCGTGGCCACTCAGCGCTCCTAGCACTGCCCCCAGGGAGACGGTGGTACCCGGGGGCACGTGGGGCAAGTCCTTGGGGTCGGTGAGAGATGCAGGTAACCAGTCATTTCCGCAGCTCCGCGGAGATTTCGGGAAGCCCCTGCCCCGCGGGCTTATCCCGCAGCCGCGCCAGCAGCAGGTGTGTCGGGGCGCAGCCGTCGCTGCCGTGCACGCACTGGCAGGAGAGCGTGGAAGCAGCCCGCAGGCCTGAGAATCGGGGTGTCGGGTAAAAAGTCCATGACTCGGGCCGCCCGGGGGCTCAGCGCTTGAGCGTCTGCCTTCGGCTCAGGGCGTGATCCTGGAGTCCCGGGATCGAGTCCCACGTCGGGCTCCCTGCATGGAGCCTGCTTCTCCCTCTGCCTGTGTCTCTGCCTCTCTCTCTTCTGTGTCTCTCATAAATAAACAAAATCTTAAAAAAAAAAAAAAAAAAAAGCCGATGACTCACCCAGAGAAAGGGCAGCCATCGCCTTGACGAAGGCAGCTGCTTGTGAAGTGGTGTGAAAAGATGTTCAAGAGCCTGGTCAAGTGCAGGAGGCAAGGGGGCGGGCCGTGTTCCACTGTGTCACAGAAAAGGGGGACAGGAAGAGATGGACGCGCTGTCCTTGGAGGGGGCGCTGGGGGCCTGGGGCTCCATGGGGGGAGGACGCCTACTTTTCCCTCGGTGCTCGTTCACCTTTCGCGTTTGAAGCTATAGGCACGTCCCGCTTGCTTAAACATCCCAAAGAGGAAGCAGAAGTTGGAGCTGGCTCGTGAAGGAGCACCCCAGTTCACTGGGTCCCGTTAAACATCTTTGGCAGCGCTCAGAGCAGATGGCGCTGGGCGGGGTTGGGCCGGGGCCAGGGGGAGCCCCCCGTCCCCCCGTGGGTGTGTAGGAGCCACGTGGAGCCCTGTGGTCAGGCACATGCCTGCAGCGTGGTGCAAGGGCCGGGGCGCGGGCCTGAGACCATAGGACAGTGGGCTCCAGCAGACGCACACGGCAAGGTCAAGGGCGGAATATCTGGGTCTGGCCCGGGCAGTTTTCCAGGGCAGACGATCATGACACCAAGCACCAGGAAAAGGCCTTCGGCACATCCGTTTCTCTCTATTCTCGGGGCAATTCCACCGTGAAGGCCAAGGCCGGAGCCCCCAGGGTTCTGGGAAATAGATTTGGAGGGGCCGAGCTTTCCTGGCCTGCTCTGGGCATCAGCAGGGACCAGCCCAAGGGAACCTGGGTTCTTCATTCTTCATCCATCTGTTTGAATGAAATATAAAGATTCTTTTCAGAGCTCTCCCTGAAGTGGCCCTCCAGCTTTGGGACACACACAGCATTGTGTGCAGAGACATTCCCTGTAGCCAAGCAAAAGCAACAGAAAGGCCCTTTCAGTTAACTGCAAAATAAGCAGGGCTCTGTCTAAAGACGGGGGCCCTTGGCCTCACGGGCCCCTTGGTAATTCACAGGCTGAGGCACCGTTTGCTGCCTGCGGACTATTGGATTAGGGTTTTTCAAATGCCCTTTAGTCAACAATTCAAGTATATAAAAAACAGACATGTATGCATGCAAACAGATTTTTTAAAAAAGATTTTATATATTTATTCATGAGAGACACAGAGAGAGAGAGGCAGAGACACAAGCAGAGGGAGAAGCAGGCTCCATGCAGGGAGCTCAACTCGGGACTCGATCCCAGGACCTCAGGATCAAGACCTGAGCCAAAGGCGGATGCTCAACTGACTGAACCACCCAGGCACCCCACAAACAGATATTCTTCAGTCAAATACCCTTTATACATTCAAACACATATATTTATATATTGTCATGCTCTTGACTAGCAAGATAGGGGATGTATGATGTAGATTGAACATTTGTACAAGGTCATCACTAAGCTCTAAGAAGGTTTGCAAAGTTACCAGGGTAATAATACAGCCTCCTCTTTGTCTCTCCAAATCTGGGTCATGGTTGAGCCCAATAAATTTTTTTGTTCACCTATAGATGATAATGCCTGTACTCCCTTTTCTGATTTATTTACCAAACATTTAAAAAAATATTGTTTATTTATTCATGAGACACAGAGAGAGGCAGAGAAATAGGCAGAGGGAGAAGCAGGCTCCCTACGGGGAGCTCAACTCGAGACTCGATCCCAGGACCCCGGGATCAAGACCTGAGCTGAAGGCAGATGCTCAACCACTGAGCCACCCCGGCTCCTCTATTTACCAAGCATTTTGAGGAGCCCCTACCATGTGCCAGGCATCGTTCTAGGTTCCTGGGATGTAGCAATGAACAGAATGGCCAATGATCCATAGCCCGGTGAGGTTTGCGTCCTGGTGAGGAGATGGAGGTTCACCACTGTGCCAGGTGAGGACAGGGCGTGGAGACAGGGAGTTGAGAAGGAATTCCTGGAGAAGGGACCACAGAGCAGAGAACGGAGGGTTGAAGCCAGGGGGTCACACCGGTATGGGATGCTGGGGGAGGGGAGGAGGCTCTAGGCAGGCGAAATGGCAACGTCTTGCCACTCTACTTAGATTGCACTCACTTAGCAGAAGCCAGTCCCAGTTAGATCCAGCTCTCCACCTACTTCATACCCACATCTGTGTAACTGAACCTTGGCTAAAGAAAAACATGCCACCATGCCGGCCTCATCAGGATCCATGCCCTGGATCCCAGGGTGGGGGTTGGGATCCCAGGGGAAGCCTCTGTCTTTCTCCAGGCCACTGACTCTCCCACTCCCCTAGATGACCAGTTCCCAACAGCTGTTCCCCTGGCCTCACTCTCAGCTAACTCTCCTTACTTCCTATTTCACCGAGAGAGTTAAAGTAATCGGAAGAGCCACATACCACTCCAAGATTCCAACACCTTATGTACCTACCTCCCTACCTGATGCTAGCCCACATCTTTTCTATCACCATGGCTGAAATACGCAGTGGAGCCCGCCCCTCTCTGCTACTGAAGCACGTCACCCTAGACATTCCCTTCTTTCTCTCCTATAAGAGCAATTCTCCTCCCCCAACCCCTACCTCAGTGGGCCATTCCCATCAGCATAGAAACAGGTACCATTTCCCATATTTAAAAAAAGAAAAAAAAAAAACACCTAAAGAGGCCTCTCTTGATGGCATTTCCCCTCTATTCCACTTTACCCAAAAAAACTCCTGGGAAGGGCCGTTTTGATGCGTGTCTCCCACAAGGCTTCTTCCATTTGCCTTTCTTCAAGTGTGTGCTCAGGGAGAAGGCCCTTGACCATCGTATTCAAACTGGCGTCCCCTCCTTATCTGCATCTTTTCATCTTTTGCCGCCACCCTCCTCACTTTCTAATGTCCTCCACGAGGCACGTGTCTACTTTTATTGTCCACCCTGTCCCACTGGGATGTAAGTCCAAGCAGGACAGGCGCGTCTGGCTATTTTGTCCATTGCTGTGTCCTCAGCACCCAGAGAAGGGAGGGCCCAGGGCATCCTAAGTACTCAGTGATGTTTGTTCAGTGAGGGCACGGTGAGGGCATGGGCCCGGGACTATGAGGAAGTCCGTGTGGCTGAAGTGGTGGAAGAAGGGGAGACAGAGGGGAATTAGGAGGTAGGCACAGGTGGGAGGAGGCCACATAGGGTCAAGGGGAAGATCTTTGTTCTCAGCATGATTCAGGATGCTGCCGGAGGGTTTGGAGCTGGAGAGGTACAGGATCTGATGGATGTTGTTGAGATTCTGGCCAGGTCAAGCTGAAAATCCCGTATTTCACAAGTGTGTTCATGGGCAGGCACTTTTTGTTGTTGTTGTTGAGGGAGAGAGGGGAGGGGAGAGGGGCAGAGGGAGAGGGAGAGGGAGAGAATCTTAAGTAGGTTCCTTGCCCAACACGGAGCCCGACACGGGGCTCCATCTCACGACACTGAGATCATGACCTGAGCCAAAATCAAGAGTAGGACACCTCACTGACTGAATCACCCAGTGCCTTGAGGGCAGGTAATTTTTACATCCCTGTGCCCATGAAAATAAGCTTCCAGACCAAAGGAAAGCTGTGTGTTGATACTGACTTCGGTCCTACTGGCAGGGCCATGGGGAATGATCACCACCTTGGAATAGCTTTCCTGGTAAAATAGAATGTGGAACATTTCTCACTCAACAAAACACATCATTGGTAAACACTGAAACAAAACCATCCATTCTCTGCCTACTGATCAATAAAAATATTTAGTTCTTCAGTATTTTGCTTTTTAAACAACTGATGTGCAAGTATGAACACATATTTTGAGATTCGAATCAACAGATGTTTCCAAGCACACAGAACAGACAACGCCGGCCTACGTTAAATAGTCATGGTTGGGATTCTAAATGTTGGGCACAGAATTGGAAGACATCTCTGCCTTTTAAATATTAAATAGCAGTGGGAAAATATCCAGGTGTCTGCTGGCCATGGCTGTCAAGTCTGAGTGCCCCTTCACAGTAGTAGCATGCTATGTGGTTTGACGCTCATGGGATGCCATCTTTCCACTGACCAAGAGGGGATAAGCCAGTCTGGTGAGGAAATATGTAGATGGTGGGTTCAGGTGTATGTGTTTAGTTGGTGGAGATGGTGCACTAGCTTCTAGAACTGCAATGGGGATGGGGAATGAAACTATGGCTTCTGAGCACTCCAGGCAAGGCAAAATGAGGGTTGCAGGGGGGAACAGATAGGGACCAAGGATAATGGGCCCAGGCGCTGCCAAGTCAGCACGAAAAGAGAAAACCGATTTACAAGAGGCCTGGCTGGTGTTCGAGGCTCTAGTACCAGGGTTGCAGCTCCTAGAACTGGACACCCAGGACGCTGGCTCCAAGCTTGCTAGTCTTCACACGGGGATGGCCATGTGTTCCCAGCGCTTTGTTAGCTACGACCCCAGTACTCGGGGTCAGGCAAAGTGGGCCACAGCTTTCTACTCTGATAGATGCCCTCACCTCTCTGTGTACCAAGAGGAAGCACTGGAACGCTAGACCAGCGGGTCTCAGGTGTGGTCCGTGAACAAGTTAGCAATGCAAATTCTTAGACCTCACCCTAGAACCGCTGAATCAGAAACTGCAGGTAGGTCCCAGCAACCAGTGTTTAATAAGCTCCCTAAGGAATTCTAATGCGTGTTTAAATTTGGGATCCACAGGCTTAGACCAATTCCAGGTGATGCTGATGCTGCTGGTTCCGGGACCATACTTTGAGGACCACTGTTCTAAAGAGTTCATGAGCCTATCGCTCACTTTGTGAGTAAGCCCAGCTATTAATTAATATTACTGAAGACATGGGGACTGTTTACTTTTTTATTTTTTAAAGATTTTATTTACTTATTCATGAGAGATAGAGAGAGAGGCAGAGACATAGGCAAAGGGAGAAGCAAGCTCCTTGTAGGGAGCCTGATGTGGGACTCGATCCTGGGACCTTGGAGATCACAACCTGAGCTGCAGGCAGATGCTCAACCACTGAGCCACCCAGCATCCCAAGGACTGTTTAATGAGGGATTGTGGGTAATTCCTTAAAAGTTTATGTATCTTTGTATCGTTCAAAGTTGTCATCATGAACAGGTATTCCTTTTGTAGACAAATACATTAAAAGACTTTGTAAAAGTAAAAATACCTCATTCTGTATAGTTCTCTACAGCAGTGCTTCTCAAACTATTGTGCAAAGAGTGCACTCAAGAAACTTGTTCCAATGAAGATCTAGTTTAATAGGTTGGATGGAAGGGGGAGTCGGGAATGTGCATTTTCAACAAGTTTCCGGGTGATTACCATGCACGGGCCCATGTAAACCACACTTAGGGGTTACAGAACGAACACAAAGCACGTTTAGGTCTATTATCTTTTTTTTTTTTTTTTTAAGGTCTATTATCTTATTCGTTCCTTGTCACAGTCCTGGCAGACAGAGTGAGGAATTCACTTTTTCAACCACCAGGTACTACTACGCACCAGGCACTGAGCATACAGATAGGGTCTAGGGAGGTGGAAAACCCACCACCCACCAGAAACACTGCATGTTAACAGATAAGTAATTATAAATAAATGATAGAGACTGATCAGAAAAATAGAGACGGTACCCGAAAAAGAAGGCCTCTGGGAGGAGGTGATTTCAGCACCCGTGGGAAGGATGAGCTGGGAAGTTCAAGGTCGGCTCCGGGCAGACACCAGGAGGCTCCTGCAGCTGAAGGCTCCCAAATCGGGGTGGGGGAGGGAGGGCGCGAAGCCCCGGTAGGCAGCTCATTTCCATCTTTGCCGGAGGAAAGCATTGAGGGTGTAAGCTGGGAAGGGATTGGTCTGGTACATCTGCCTTAGGGTCGCTCTGGCTGCTGCCGCCGCACGGGCGCCTGCGACCTGACACCTCTCCGGGGCCACCGGGGCGCTGGTGCAGGGAGCTAGACCAGCGGGTCTCAGGTGTGGTCCGTGAACTCGTTAGCAATGCAAATTCTTAGACTTCACCCTAGAACCGCTGAAGCAGAAGCGGCTGGTAGGTCCCAGGAGCCGGGCCCCGCGCCCCCCGCAGCGCCCCCGCAGCGCCCCCGCAGCCGGGCGGGCGCACCCTGGAGGTGGGGCTGGGACGGTCAGGCACCCGCATCTGAATCAGGAGTCACCGGGGCGCGTTTTTTTTTTTTTTTTTAAGAAACCACTCAGACTGCGTTGTCTCCCTCTTGCTCCCCCAAGGGAGAAGAACGATCATCAATTGCCAGCAGCAGCTGCCTCGGCGACACCAAGAGCAGGCTTCGCGCTGCGGGGAGCACGCTGAGACCCGGGCGCGTTCTTATTGCCGCCCTCCGCGCCCTGAAAGCGCGCGCTCCCGGGAACAATGCGACTTTTTAACACCCCCCCCCCCCCCCCCCGGTTCAGAGGACCTGGGCTCCCGCGGTGGCATCTTGGACACTTCCCGGCCCGTCGAGCCTCAGTCTGCCCACCTGTTGGAGAGGACTTGGGGGCCAGGCCCGGGGCCTCGGATCGCGCACCTCGGGCCTGGCACGCGGGGTCGATGGGCACCCGGGGAAACTGAGGCACGGCAAGCGGCACGTCCCCGCAGGCGACTCGGTGCCCCCCCCCCCCACGCCCGCCAGCGGTCTCCGCGCCGAGCCCTTCCCCCACCCCCGCCCAGCGTGGCCAGGGGCGGGGCGGGGCGGGGCGGGGCCGGAGGGGGGGCGGGGCGGGGGCGGGGCCCGGATCGCGGGGCGGGGGGGGCCGGGCAGTCCCCGCGCGGGGCCCGCTCGCCGGCTCGGAGCAGCCCCGCGCCCCAGCCCCGCCCCGCCCCGCCCCTGCCCTCGGCCGCCTCCCGCCCCGCCCCTCGCGGCCCGGGACGTGCCGGGCCGGCCACCGAGCGGCGGGGACTGCGTGCGGCGCGCTCACTTCCGCGTCCCGCCGCCCTCCGGCCCGCGCCCGCCGCCATCGGACAATAGCGCTTCCCGCCGCGCCCCGCGCCCCGCGCCCCGCGCCCCCGTCCCCGTCCGCGGCCGGGTTGCACTGCTGACGTGCTCACCGAGAAGCCCGGCTTTTTTTTTTTTTCCCTCTATTTCTTTTTCCTTTTAAGATTTGAAAAAGAGGAGAAGAGACGCCCGGCGGGCGCGGGCGGTGAAGCGCGGACAGCCCACAGCCCGAGCTCCAGCGCCCGCTGGGCCTCCGGTCTCATCGCCGCGACCCGGCCTGGGGTCATGACCCTCCCGCCGGGCAGGTGGAAGGCTCTACCTGTCGCGGGCTGGACGTGAGCCGCCGCCGCTCCTGGCAGCCAGCCGGGCCCCAGCACCCGCGCCCCCAGCCCCGACACCCGCGCTAGGCCCCGACACCCGCGGCGACATGGACAAGTACGGCGACCTGGGCCTGGAGGCCAGTAAGTTCATCGAGGACCTGAACATGTACGAGGCATCCAAGGACGGGCTCTTCCGAGTGGACAGGGGGGCGGGCAACAACCCCGAGTTTGAGGAGACACGCAGGGTGTTTGCCACCAAAATGGCCAAAATCCACCTCCAGCAGCAGCAGCAGCAGCTCCTGCAGGAGGAGACCCTGCCCAGGGGCAGCCGCGGCGCCGCCAACGGGGGCGCCCCCCAGGCCCGCCGGGAAGCCGGCTCGGGCATCAGGCAGCCGGTGGATGGTGCGGCCAAGCCTCCTCTGGCCTCGCTCGCCCCTGGGCAGCCCGCGTGCCCACCCCCGGAGCAGAGGGCCAGGCCGCCCGCCCGCGGCGCCGGCCCGGGCAGCCAGGACTGCGGGGCCAAGGAGGGCCTGGCACGCTGGGAGATGCCCGCTTTCCGCCAGCCGGGCCCCTGCGAGGATCCCGCCTGCCTCACCCACGGAGACTATTACGACAACGTCCCCTTGCCGAGCCCCAAGTGGGCCGACCAGCCAGGAGTGTCCCCCAGCGTCAGGCCGGGCGCCGGCAGTGGGTGGCCCGGCGCCCCGGGGACGGACGCGCCGCTGCCCAGACCCTCCAGGGACCATCCCCTGTACCAGCCTCCGCTCTCCCCGAGCTCCGCCAAGTCGTTCGAGAGCGGCCGGGATGGCGGTGCTGGGGGTCGCGCTGATGGGAAGCCAGCCGGGCTTTGGACTACCGCCTCCTCGCAGCGGGTGAGCCCCGGCCTCTCTTCCCCAGGCCCGGAGAACGGGGCCCTCCTGGGGCCCACTCAGCCCAGGACCCCCTCTTTCTTAGCACCCTTGGCCCAGAGCTGCCCCAGCCAAGGAGCTCTTCCGAGAGCAAACTCGGGGATGGGGAGTGAGGTTGCAGGCGCGATGCCCAAGCCCACTGTGGATCCTCAAGCCTGGTTCCCAGACGGACCCAAATCTTACCTCTCTAGTTCCGTCCCACCATCCTCACCAGGCAGCATGGACAGTCTGCAGTCGGGTGCGGCCCCTGGGCTGGGTCCCAAGCCCGTCTGCACAGACCCTGGCATGGGTCCCAAGCTCAGCCCCACCAGCCTTGTCCACCCACCTGAGCTGTCTTGTAAAGAAGGTCCCCCCGGCTGGCCCTCCGATGGCGGCCTGGGGCCTGGGCTCCCGGAGAGCCCCAGCCCCCCCCGGGTGAGGCTGCCCTGCCAGACCCTCATCCCAGGCCCCGAGCTTGGGCCCTCAGCTGCCGAATTGAAATTAGAAGCCCTCACCCAACGTCTGGAGCGTGAGATGGATGCTCACCCGAAGGCCGATTACTTTGGTGAGTGAGAGATTGGTGACCTCACCCACCATGGGTGACAAGGTCCCTACGTTCGGGGGAGGTGCTCCCCATCGGGGATGCTGTAGGTCTCCTTGAGCCGCGCACATATGTGTACGCGTGGCTTCCTCTTTCTGCTGCATCTTTTGATCCAGAGACTTGAAAGCGTCCCTGAGCAGAAAGCGGATCTTGTATCTGGGGGTTACCTACGTGCAAAGGGCGAAAGCGGGGTGGGATTACTCATGACTGCTTTCGAAAAAGGGAAATGCTGTGACTTTGGGTTTTGGGGGTTCCGGGTGTGGCCCAGAGTGTCTTGCAGTGACTGGCTCGTCCAGGACTCGAATGGCAGCAGTTTCTGAGGTCCAGGTACCCCTGTGGGTTCTGTCCCCGGCTGGGCCGGGCTGGTCTGTCTATCTGAGGACCTGTGGTTGGGCAGGGGCTCTCTCTCTGGCCCTGTCTGTCTGTCTGTCTGCAGGTACTGTGTACAGTTGCAAAACTCACATGGAAGATTTTGCTCTCAAGCATTAGTGGTTCTCAAAGTGTAGTCTGTGGGCCCGCAGCATCCCTTCACCTGGGAACTGGTTAGAAAGGCACGTGATGTAGGGCCCCCTCCGCCAAGACCTTTATCTGAAACTCAGTGAGTTGGGGGGGAAGGCCATAGTCAGCGGTGCAGGCAGGCAGTGTGGACTCTCAGGCAGTGTGGACTCTGGGGGAAATTTGAGACCTGTGGGCTAGGTGTCTCTGAGCTCAGCCCCCACCCTGGGTTCTAGCCCGCAGCCAGGTAGCAGCTGCAGCCCCTGCGCCCAGTGGGATGGAAGAGGCTCCTTGCTGGTTTTACTAACAGGTTCAGGGTTCTGTTTTATTCTCTTTAAAACCTTGAATTCTTGGAGGCTGCTGGCTTCAGCTTTTTCTTTTGCTCTGCGCAGGGGTTTGGAGGCAGTGAGAAAGCAGTGTGTTCTGTGGAGTCATGATGTTGTGGTCTCATAGAACTAACTAGAAAGCTCTTTTTAGAAGAGTCTGAGGGTTTTTGTCTTGTTTCCCCCCATTTTTGAACTCTGGAGAATTGGGGTCATAATGTCCCCCTCTGAGGCCAGAGAGCCTTGGGAAGCCGAGTCCTGGGAGGGTGCCCGCTGTGCCACACGGAGGAGGGCAGGGCCCAGGAAGGGCCATCAATCTGTCCTGTCTCTGGGGCCTGAGGTGCTTGCTGGGACGGGGTCCCTGGCGCCCATGGCAGCACGGTGTTACTTACCCCCTGAAGCCTAATGGGACCAGCTCTCACGGCACAGAGGGCGCTCGTAGGTTGGGGTGACTTAGTTGGTTTGTGTGTCTGAGCATGTAGCACCCTCTTACTCCTCTTTTCCTTTGCAGATTTCTCTGGGGAATAACACTTAGCAGGAAATACCGTGGTTTTAAACTGTCAACTGTTGCTAAATTTTTAATTCTGAGCTCGCTAAACAACAAAACAGTACTTCTCTTTTGTCAGGGAGGCAGGTTTACACCCCAGATGGGGGCAGAAGTATTTGCTCACACCAGTCATTCCACATGTTTATTGAGCCCCTGCCTTGCCCTGTTCAAGGCCTCGGTGTCATACACAGTGAACAGGACAGACCGTAATCAAGTCCTGGGGAGAGACACAGGTCGAGGAGGGGATGGAGCCTCCCGGCAGGTGGCAAGAAAATTTCCAGTTTTGAATTGGGGGTCAGGGAACGCCCCATTGGGAAGGTGGCATTTGAAGAAAGGTCTAACAGGAGGCAGTATTTCCTTGGGTGAGCGTGTCCTAGGTGGGCAGACAGCAGGGGCAAAGGCCCTGGGGCCGGTCTGTGCCAGGCCCCACCTGTGCTGGACACTTACCCTCTACTGTTTAATTTACTAGTTGCAACAACCCTGGGAAGCAGGTTCTGTCATTAGGCCTGTTTCACCGATGGGGACGATAAAACCCGGGGAAGTTAGATCATTAACCGAGGCCTCCCAGGTGGTGGTGCTGGGTGAAGCTGCTAGTCGAGCCCCCCGGTTCAGACGCCGTGGCCCTGTCCCTAACCAGCATCGCCACGCTGCCTCCCAAGCACAGATGCGGAAAACTATTTTATGTCCCAATTTATTTATTTTTGTGGCTTTGTTTTTTTAAATTTTTAGTTGAGGTGAACATGACACATCACAAAATTTAGCCATTTTAAAGCAAACAATTCAATGGCATTTGGTACATTCACAGTGTTTTACAAACACTCGCTCTGATAGTTTCAAAACATTTTTATCACCCCCAAGGGAAAATCCTATACCCATAAAAAGCAGTTGCTCCCTATTCTCCCTCCCTCCCAGCCTCTGGAAACCACACCTTTGTGCTCTGTCTCTGTGAATTTACCTATTCCGGATGGTTTAGGTCAATGGAATCCTATTTTATTTTATTTTTTTAAGATTTTATATTATTTGTTCATTCAGGAGACTCTGAGAGAGAGGCAGAGACACAGGCAGAGGGAGAAACAGGCTCCCTGTGGGGAACCTGATGTGGGACTCGATCCCAGGACCCTGGGATCATGACCTAAGCCAAAGGCAGACGCTCAACCGCTGAGCCACCCTCATTTCTATTTTTTGACCAAGCGTGACATTTGTGTGTAGAAAACTCAAAAGGCACCCAAAAACCTGCACAAAGAAGGGTTAAGTGTGTGTCAGTCCCATTGGTCTGTGCTGTCCACCAGCCCTTTGCCACCGAGTGGTGTGTCTCGGCAGCTGCCATGTGTCAGCGCATGTTGAGCCGGTGCAGTGTCACCCATAGGGACGTGCCCAGGTCATGTGAGCTGCGGTCACGGCGGACCTGGAGAAGGGCCCCCCTGCAGGGAGCAAGCCCAGCTGTGGGCCAACCCCCCGCCCCCAGGGTGGCGTTGTGAGGCTGGGGCCTTGTGCCCTTCCTGAGTGGCCTGCTTGCCCACCGCACGGGAGAGGGCCCGCCCCATGGCTGGAAGCTTCGGCAGCCCAGCTCTGTCCGCCCTTCCATGACCGGCGGTGTGGCGGAGGAGGGAGCCTCTCATCGGGGCCTCTGGAGGTCGGTTCTTGGCCTAGTCCTGCTGGGGGGGCTTGAACAAACCCTCCTGTCTTCTAGGCCTCACCCCCCCTCTGTAGTGCCAGGCGGCCGGCCCCAGGGTGCCTCCCCTTCCCTCACTCTGGTGGTCTTTGAAAGCTGTGCCTGCCCCGCACGCTGCATTTCTTGAATTAGGATGAGATTTTACTTCCCAAGAGAAGACTCTCTATGGATACAGGGCCCTTGCCAGAGAGTCGGGGTAACGTCACCGTAACCATCAGGGCGCGTAGTTCGAGCCAGAAGCCAAGCAGAGTAGACGTTTGGGCTGCTTACGTGGGCCCCTCCCTGGGTCAGACAGAGGCGTCCCCGGGGGCGTTTACACTGTGGGAAGAGCTCCTGAGTCCCTGTGCTTGCCTTGGAGAACACTTAAGTCTGAAGATGCCTCAGTTTCCCGTCCTTGATCAGCTCATCTCCGAGGACGCTTCTGGCACCTTCCTTGGCCGTCTTCGTGGCTCTGGTGCGATGTGGTGCTGGGGGCTCCTTCTCCCTCTCGGTCTTTCCCGTTCTTCCTCTGTGGCCTCTTTGTGTCTTTCTGTCCGTGAGGCAAGAGGCAAGGACAGATTCTTGATGCCTCTCGCACCACTGTTTACCCTGCAGGGGAAGGGAAGCGGTCACCAGGCCTTTTGTTTACTCTTTCCTGGCCTTTTCCCCCAGGCATCCACTGTCTTCCTCACACTGGTTCCCTCCTCTCTTCCCCAGGGGAAGGATACAAAGAGGCCACTGTCACAGCCCGGGCTTCCTGTGGAGGGCGTGGGGGGGCCCCGAGGGGATGCCCTTGGGAGGCGGGTGGAGGGGGCTCGGCCCCAGTGAGGGCCTGACATGGCCCATCCCGCAGGGAGTGCGCGAGCCTTTCAGAAGTGTCCCGAGTCGGGGTGAGATATCCGGACTTTCATGTTCCCCCCTAAGGTCACCCATCAGATGTGGGCCGCCCTGGGAAGGCATGACCCTGGTGAGGCGTCCCTCTGCAGCTGGCACAGAGCCCGAGGCCACGTCCCAGTGCACCCCGGGCCACCGGGCCCCCCACCGCAGCCCCCCACAGCCAGGCAGATAAAGACCCCTCGTACCGTGGCCTTTGGGCTCCGTGATTCCAATCCTCGCCACCCTGTGTCTAGTGCCCGTGGCTCGGTGGGCATCGGGCACATGCTCTGCGTTACCCTTCACCGCCAGACACCAGTCGTCTCTGTTCACAGTGGAGAAACTGAGGCCCATGATTTGCTCAGGACCACACAGGCCTACGTGGTGGCGCCTCCACACCAGTTGGGCTCTGACCGCTCGCGTGGTGGGGCCAGGTGGCCTTTCAGGTCTGCGTTTGCTGCTGTTTGTCCCTCCAGTTTCACGCTCCGCCCAGCTGCTGCGGGGGCATCGGTGGGCTCTGTGCCTGTGCCTGCCCTCCCGGCTGCGGGTCTGGGGCTCTGTCACTGCTGACGCCCCCCGGGAGAGAACCACACTCTGCCCTGGGGTGGAGGAGGCCCTGCCCGGCTTCGTCAGGCACAGGGAGGGGGTGGAGGGGCCAGAAGAGACTGGTCGCGGGGTGTCCCTCACCCGGCCAGGGGATCGACGGGCCTCCCCCCACCCTGCATGGAGCAAGAGCAGTCTCGGGAGCCTGTAAACAGGTGTGACTCCTCCTGGGAAGGGCCCCGCCCCCGCCAGGGGCTAGGGAGCCTGTGGCACTTGATTTTATTCTCCTAGGGAAGCAGGAGGTCAAGGACACCTTCCAGAAGAGCATGTAAAAATCCTGTCTGCTCCTTCCCAGCAGACGGTCTCGCCAGCCTCGAGCTGCGCGTGGATTCTCTTGCTGCCCTGTGAAGCACCCCCTCTCTGGCTTTTCCAGCAGCAGATGCTTGAGGTGTGCAGCTCACATAGTGCTGAATGAAACACCGAGGATGGTTCCAGAGCACTTTTCATGGCAAAGGAAATCACACAGGGCCATCCTCTCATGGGGGAGCCTCCCCCAGAATTCCGGGACAGAGGCCTGCATGGACCCTGGACGTCCCGCTTAGTCCCCAAACATCATGCATTTCGGTCAAGCCAAACTAGGGGCTGAAGTAGAGGAGAAGGTGGTGGAAGATCATGACCATGAGGCTCTGAGCGGCTGGCACGGTGCGGTTCCCCGGGGACTTGGCCCCAAATTCCTTCCTGAGTCGCTGTGCCGTACCATAGACCGAACTGAAGCCAGGCTTCTATTGCCATGGGAGTGAGCTTCTGATCCTCCACGTAACTTGCACATTCTCTCACTGTGGCCCTAAGGCCGCACGGGGGCTTTCCCCAGCCACATGGTGCCCACGGGCTCTGTCACACCAGCGTCACTGCTGGCCCCAGCTCCTGGAATTCCTCCCACCATGAGGTCCTTGACCTTCCCCAGCCAGCGGTCCTTCTGGCCAGCATGGAGGTGCCTGCCCCTGCGACCCCACTCTGAGAAGGGGGCTCCGGCTGTTGCCCTGGCAGGCCCTGATGGTGGGCTCCCACGGCGTGTGCCCCGTCCCATCGCACTTTGTCTCTGCGGCCCTCCCTCCCTGGGATGGTGTGTTTGTGCTCCATTCCTCTGTGACCAGGAAAGCATGTCTTGTTTTTTCCATTAATAATCCACAGCATGAAACTGACCTTCTGACAGCGCAGGTCTTGCCAGAGGTTTAAAAAAAGTTATATTTCTTTACATCTTTTTTTTTTAAGATTTACTTATTTATTTATTTATTCATTCATTCATTCATTAATGTGAGAGAGAGGCAGAGACACAGGCAGAGGGAGAAGCAGGCTCCATGCAGGGAGCCTGATGTGGGACTCGATCCTGGGACTCCAGGATCACACCTGGGTCGAAGGCAGATGCTGAATCGCTGAGCTACCCAGGCATCCCACATCTTTTTTTGTTTGTTTAAGAATTTATTTATTTATTTATTTAGGGAGAGAGCATGCAAGAGAGAAAGTGCAGGTGGGAGGGGCAGAGGCAGAGGGAGAAAGAGAATCTCAAGCAGACTCTGCTCTGAGCACGGAGCCCCATGTGGGGCTCGGACCCAGGACCCGGAGATCGTGACCTGAGCTGAAACCAAGAGTCGGATGCTTGACTCTTCCTTGCAGGAGCGCCTTCTTTACATCTTTTGATTTATGAGTTCTACATGGGACACAGAAAACTGTGGAAGAAAGGCCCGATTTGGGGAGTGAGGACACCACGTGTTCTGAGTCTGATCCTCCCAGCGGCCCTAGGGGTGACAGCGGGCAAGCCGCTCCTCCTCAGTGCAGAGCCACGCTGACCTCTCAGGCTCGTCCTGGCCCCAAGTGCTGTGGTTGCGGCTCTGGGTGCCATCAGATGCCTGGGTCTCAGCTGACTGAGTAGCCAGCACTGCTGTGGGCAGCGGCGAGAGCCTGGAAAGGCAGGGGCTGCACAGCCTGGCCTTCCTTCCCCCTTGCAGACTTCTACGGAAGTGGAACACAGTTTTGCGTTTTACTTATGGTTACGTTTTCTATTGCAAAGTGCAATCGTTGTTACTTTAGGTATCTGGAACATACCCTGCAGTTGAAGCAAGAGCCATGAGTCACTGACATGCCTGCCACCCTTAGGATAATCCATGGGAAGATTTTCTGCAGAAAGTTTCCAGTGCAGAGCCGCGGCCGGAGCCCGCTGTGACTCAGGATGCGTCATGTGCTGCGATTCTTGGCTCTCTGGCCAGATGGAGAAGCATTTACTCAGCGAGAGGTCACTTACTGTGCTCTGCAGAGTGTGTCTGAGGAAAGCGGGGTGAGGAAGGAAAGATCCCTAGGAAAGCATCAAACAGGGAGACGCTGGTGTTACAGCCGTCACCCACCCCGAGGCCTTTTGAGGGTCTCATTCTAATTAAACGTGGGGTCCTCAATTCGGGGGACGGCAAGTAGCTCTGGCCGTGGGGCTCATGGACCTGTATTCCCTGGCATGCCCCAGGTTCCTCCCTGGGCTCCTGTGAGGTCTGTGGTGGTGTTGGGTCATTGGATGCCTGACAACGGCCTCTGTCAGGGGCCCACGTAGTGGGTGCTTGGAGGATGTCTGTTGGAGGAATGGAGGGGCTTCAGTTGGGGGTGAAGGGAGAAGAGGAAGGGATTTTATTTTATTTATTTTGTTTATTTTATTTTATTTTATTTTATTTTATTTTATTTTATTTTATTTTTATTTATTTGTTCATGAGAGACACAGAGAGATAGAGAGTCAGAGACGCAGGCAGAGGGAGAAGCAGGCTCCATTCAGGGAGCTCGATATGGGACTTGATCCCGGGACTCCAGGATCACACACTGGGCTGAAGGTAGGCGTTGAACCGCTGAGCCACCCATAGATCTCTAGGAAGGAATTTTAGATCGGGTTAGCTCTGAGGTAGTTGTGCTAAAATGTGTGTCATCTTTCTAATCATCTCACACACATTGGCTTGTGGTTTGTTCATTCCTTCCAGTAAGCCTGGTTCCCTCGCCCCTTTCACAGGCAGGCAAACGGAGGTACGCAGAGTTAAGTCACCTGCGGGATACATTTACCGGGGGTCCTGGCTGAGTTGGAGATCTCGGCTACTCCGCTGCACTGCCTGTCAGCTCCTGGGAGCACACCGGCTTTCTGACAAAGGGAACTTGGAAGGGAACATGGCCCTGAGTGGGTCAGGGCTGAGGTCTTCCCCTCCTGTTGGTGGAGTGGTGAGGGAGGCAGGGTACAGAGGGGTGCCTGAGCTGACCCGAGGAGCCGGACCCCATTCCTGCAGCCAGGCTCGGCATCCAGGTTCCTTTCTAGGCCAGGAGCCCGTGCCCGAACCAGCTCCTCCCTGCAGGCTGGAGATGGAACCACGAGACTCAGAAGGACACACACAGAGGCCACACAGTGACCTTGACTGCCCACGGCCACCAAGGCCCCTGACTTCTTGTGTTCCTCTGAAGGGTGTGGGTCAGGACCAGCGGGCAGTACTCTTGGGGAGCTTGTGACACCCTCCCCAGTGTTGTGGACGAGGACAGGGGTGTGCCGAGATGCCCTGGTCTGAGGATCAGTGTCAACCCTGGACTGTGCGGAGGCGCTTAGAACCAAATGTTGCATGAAACGATGCTTAGAGTCCATCTGGCAAAGTGAACCGAAATCTTACCCAAAACCAAAACAGGCCTCCCAGATTCCCCAGGCGCATCCATGGCAGGGCAGTACTTGCCAGCAAATATTTATATCTGCTTCAGGTTTTGTTTTTCATTTGTCCCCTCCCAGGGAAACCAGCTGGACACGGAATGTCAGGGTCACGTTGGAAGGCTGGAGACTTTCTGCTTGAGTGTTTCAAAGGGAATACTTTAGGGTCCACGGCCAGGCTATTTTTAAGTTTTGAGAGCCACGAGTTTAGACTTGGCCAAGTTCCTTTCTCATCTTTCTCTGTGACTCAACTCTGTGTGTCCCAGGAGAGCAAGGACTGGTTACTCCCGGTTACTGGAAGACTGTTGGGAGCATATCAGGGACCTCCGTCTTTTCTCCTCCACACTTGTAATTGCAGTGTATAGAAAGTTCTGGAAGCTTGCTCTGATGCCATCTGTCACTGGAGAGGAGGGGCCTTGAGTTCAGTGTATATCTGCTCTTCAGCTGACCTGGGAGGTATAGAGACCCAGGTAATATGAGAATGAGTGGACAAGGCACCCCTCTTATAAAGCAGGCCCTGAGTATGGGGGCTCTGGGCACACATTATAGCAGGCTCTGGGCCGGACAGCACGGGATGGTCATTTCGGCGTGCTGAGATAGTAGCTCGCTCGTTTTTTGCTGACCGAAGCCCCTCTGACCGTAATAGCAGCCTCCCTGTTCTCCCGAGCCTCTCTTCCAGCAGGGTGGAACAGGGTTGTGGCTGGGTTTGCTCACATGATGGTCAGGGCTCGCCCAGGGCATTGGGGTGGAGCTTTTGCATCTGCTGAAATGTCGCCTGGCCAGTTCCTCCCCCCCCCCCCCCCCCATGGCTTGCATTGCTTCCTGATGAGGCATTGAATTTAGAAAGATGGACTTGGGGGCAGCCCAGCTGACGGCTGCAGGCTGGTGGGGCTGGGCCCGCAGGGCGTTTGCTCACAATAGTTGCCTTCACCGTGAACAGGCTGGCTGGTGGCAGGAGAGCAGCAGGCGGCCTGTGCACTTGCCAGCTGTGCCCCTTGGGCATCTTGCTTCACTCTTTTGCTCTTGGTTTCCTGGCCTGGTGGAACCTGGATGTCCTGAGGTTGTTAGAATTCTGTTCCCTTCCGGGGGCCACCAGCCTCCGGAGCCAGGGATGGGGTCAGGGCTGTTGGCAGAGAAGCCCATACAAAGAGGAGAAGCCTGGGATGGGGAGTGTGTGCAACACACATGTGTACATGGACACACCCTGGGTGGCCGGCGAGTGGTTGGTGAACTCACTTCTCTGAGATGGCCCGCTGGGTCCCTCTGTAAAATCCCAGTCCCCAATAGGGGTGACTCTGAAACGCTTCTACCCCCATAATGCTTGTCCTCCTCGGCCTGACTCACGAAACCAAAGCTACATTTTTTGGGGGGAGAAAAACAACTTAAGCTATATATAAAGCGGCACTCAAATAAGGAAAATGAGGAAATAAAACCAAATACCAAGTTAGTGATAAGTTTCAAAATACAAAACACAGGGCCTGGTCTGCGGAAGAATCAAGTTAACATGTTTTGCTTGCAATGCCCCTGTTTGCTCAGCCATGATGGGCTGAGACCCTGTGGATGCCACAGACGTCATTGCTCTGTCCCTCGTGCTGGGTGGTGGCTGTGACCCCGGACAGCCTATCAGAGCCGAGGGCTGAGCGGCTTGGGTTGGGACTTGGGTGACGCACAGGTGGGCCAGACAGCTGAACACTGGCCGTGCTGAACCTCCTGCATCTTAAACGGGAAGCATCCTGTTCTCTGGGGCGGGCTGGAGGCCTGGCCCCACTTTGAGGAGAAGGGAATTTCGGTCAGCACGTGGTCACCTGGGGGAGTCTCTGGGTGGTTCCTGTCTTGCTTGGCCAGGTGGCCTCTGGAGTTCTGCAGCTGAGGGTGTGGCTCTGACCCCTGAGTGGTCAGCAGCTTTCCTGCTGGGTCCCCACTGCCCCTCACCCGGGCTCTACCCCAGACCCTTCCCCACCCCTCCATCACCACATCCAGTTCCAAGCCCAGATAACATACTCTTCTGACAGTCATTATGGAACACTTACTGTATACAGGAGATGGAATTAGGATTAGCGGGGCTTCCTCTGTGCCCAGACTTCTTGCTCAGGTCTCTCTGCAGGAACGTGGGCTCCCTGAGACAGGGGTGTCTGTTCTGTTCACCACTGTATCTCAGGGCCCAGGGCAGTGCCGGGTGCATAGCAGACGTGCAGTGAGTGAACCCCACCCCATCCCAACGGAAGGATGGGGACAGCCCCTGACTCCCTCCTGAGTGCCGGGGCTTTGAGTGGGGATGTTACTGCTGTGGTGGGCACACACTCCAGAGCCAGTCCACACCCGCCGGCACCTGCTAGAGGGTGCTAGGGAGACAGGGGCACCAGACTGGCCGTGAGCTGGTGAGAGACCCGGTGAGCTCTCCCACCTGGGTAGAAGGTGCTTCGGGTGGTCTTCTGGAACCTGGAAGGGCTGGAAGAGGTTGGCATGCCAGGGTCTGTCTGTCTGGAAACTTTGCAGAGCTCCAGGCACCAAGGTCCTGGGGTTGTTTGGACAGGAGCAGGGAGACGTGCCGGCAGACGTCCGTGTTCCTATCTGAGAAGTTCATATTGCACCAAACTCAGAATCTGAGGAGCTGCGCATGGGCTCTGGATCTGCCCCGGGCATGCCTGTGCCTCAGGCTCCCCATCAGGACAATGTGGACGTGGCCCTTGTGGGGACTAAATTCGTTAGCACTGATCTGTGCTGGTCGCTTTGGGAGCCGCTAGCCACAGGCAGCTGCCAAGCACTTGAAAGGTGGCTGGTTCCACTGAGATGTGCTCGAGGTGTGAAATGCACTCTGGGGACTTGAAGGCTTGGTGTGGGAAAGAGAGGTAGAATAGCTCACTAGTATTTTTTACGTTGATTCTGTGTTTAAACGAGAGTACTTTGGATGTATTGGGCTAATAAGTAAAATACATCATTAAAATTCATTTCACCCATTTTTCCTTTTTTAAGTATGGCTACTTGAAAATGTAAAATCACGGGCGGCCTGGGCTGTTTTTCTGTCGATCGGGGCTGTGCCTCCTGAAGCATTTAGAAATTGTGGCCTGTGGTGATTACTTAGGGTACAAGCACTTACAATGATCCTTTGCCCCAATATATTAAAGCATCTTTACCTTGTCCCACCCGAAGGCCACGTTCAGTTGGTTTGTTCAGAAGCACAAATGCTGGGACGCCTGGGTGGCTCAGTGGTTGAGCGGCTGCCTTTGGCTCAGGGTGTGATCCCAGGGTCCTGGGATCGAGTCCCACGTCGGGCTCCCTGCATGGAGCCTGCTTCTCCCTCTGCCTGTGTCTCTGCCTCTCTCTCTCTCTCTCTGTGTATGTGTCTCTCATGAATAAATAAATTAAATCTTTAAAAACAAAAACAAAAGAACCACAAATGCTTAAACAGATTGTAATTTGTCCAGTTGCCACTTCCTGAAAAAACGAGGCTGTATGCCTGCTGCAAGAGGTGGCAAGAGGCCCTGAGCTCCTCAAAGTGTGTCTTTTCTGATGGAGGGAGAAGGTACTCTGGGGTCTGAGCAGGTGGTCGTTGTAGCTGAACCAATTTTCCAGGACCTTAATAACACCTTCAGCCTAGCAAGGACAGGCGTAGCGTCCAGGGGGCCGCCCCACCCCTCGCTGTCCTTAGAGAAATGAAAGCCAGTGTATCCTGTAAGAGCAGTGGGAGAGGGCCCTCTGGGGCTGGGCTCCTCTGGGCCCCGGCCGACAGGGGCCCCCACCCTGCACCTCTGCTGGGTGCTGGAGGCCTTGCCTGGCTGTGGGCAGAGCGGCCAGGTTGGGTGGCTTTGCAGGCAGCCTCCAAAGGCCTGATTGTCTGCGCTGGTCTGGCGGGGCTGACGCCTTCCTCTCTAGCAGCGGGGCTTAGACAGAGGCCCTTTAGTGGCTGGCCTCGGAGCTCACTTCTCTTTTAAAGCCAGGCGTCCCTCCTCTGCCTGCGGCCCCCTGCCACAACCCTCAGAGTCACCCATGCCTGCACTGGGTGTGGGGGTGTGTGGGTGTGTGGGGAGGCAGCCCTGCCCGAGTTTATAGCCAGAGAGCAAAGGAGCAAAGGGGGCGGGCAGCAGGAAGAAAGCAACTGAGGCTGAGTAAACCAGCAGGGCCTCAGCCCAGCTGTGCACTTTGTGGGGTTTCAATCTCTGCGCTAGATATTTGGGGGCAGGCCCAGGGCCTTTCTGCTGTGTGGCCTTTTCTGACCCAGCCGTGGAAGTGGCTTCGTGTCACTTCTGCTGTACCCCATTGGTCAAAGCAGCCATAAGCTGCCCCTCCCTCCTTTCGCGGGAAAGGGTGGTGGACTCTCCCCACCTCTGGGTGGAAGGAGTGTCAAGGAATTTGTGGCTGTGTTTTTAAAAAGTTGCATTTATATACCCTGAAATGCAGTTGGGTTTTAACAAACGCTTGCACCCACGTAATGACCTGCCCTCCTGTCAAGATCTAGAAGAGTTCCAACCCCAGGAAATTCCCTCGTGCCTCTTCCGGTCACTGGCCACCCCCAGACAACACCTATCCTGATTTTTTCATCATTTGTTACTTTCACCTGTCCTAAAACATAATATAAATGGATTCAGACGGTATTCACGTATCGCCAGTCTTCGTTATTCGTGGATTCTGTATTTGCGCATTTGCCTGCTTGCTAAAATTTGTTTGTAACCCCAAAATCAACTCGAGGCACTCCGGTGATCATTTGGGGACGTGAGCAGAGGTGTGGCCCCGCACACATTCCCAGCTGAGGGTGAGCGGGGCAGGCTGTGCCTCCTTGTTTTGGCTCTCGGACTGTAAGCAGAGTGTCCTTTTTTGTGGTCTCTGTAGTGCCATGTTTGTTGCATTCTTGTGCTCTCTCTCGGGGATTTTTCTGTTTAAAGTGTTCCCCAAGTACACCACTGAAGTGCCGCCTGGTATTCCTAGGCTCCGGGCGGCCTCGTGGAAACAAGGCCTGTGTTAGATGAGCTCCCTTCGGGCGGGAGTCCTGGTGCTGTGAGCCCTGAGTTCAGCATTAATGAGATCAACAGTGTCTGTTACATGCAGTGTCTTTAAACAGAAACACGGATAAAAACAAGGTTGTGTATCGATCAGTGATCGATAAACGTTGCGTCCAGAGGCTGGCGGGAACCGAACGCTGTATTTCCTCTGGAAGCAATGTCCACGATTCGCTAATTTCGGTATTTGCGGTGACTTCATGCGACAATATCCCGCGCGTATCGAGGGCGGACCACAGCTCTCCTTTGTCTGGCATAGTCCGCGCAGAGATTGTGACATTCATCTCCGTTGTTGTGTGTGTCAGATGTTTGTCCTTTTTTTTTTTTTTTTAACTGCCGAGTAGTGTTCCATTCTGTGAGTACACAGTTTGTTTTTCCATTTCCCTGTTGAGGCATGTTTGGGCTCTTTCACTCCGGGGCGGAATAGTAAGTCGGCTGTGACCGTTCGCGTGGGCGGTATATGCTTTACCCGCTTCTCCTGGGTAAATACCTGGGAGTGGAATTGCTGGACCTTAGTGTGCGGATGTGTTTTAACATCTCTGCAGCTGCCAAAAAGCTTTCCAAAGGGGGCTATGCCGTGTGTGCGAGCGTGGTTCTCCTTTGGTTCTTGACCAGCTGTGTCAGGGGCTCCTCTGGGCTCCTCTCCGAGCTGGTGTCACTTGGTGGACACCCTGCCAATTTCTTCTGCTCCCATACCATCTTCACAAGCGATTTTCAAAAAAAAAAAGAAAAACAAAAAAAAACACCAAGCGATTTTCATGCCTTTTTTGGTAGTTACTATACTCTCACAAGGGTTTGATGATATTTTTTTTTTTACCGGCTTTCACCAACACAGGACACTTCTATGGTTTTTGCCATTTCTGAAAACTTAAACACAACGAGCTGTAGGAAAGTCTGAAACTCTGAATGCTCTGAACACACAGAAATAATGATAAAAGGGACCCACCATTCCGACCGGGGATAGTCACTGTTAAGACAGATTTTTTTTTTTTTTTTTTTGTTCTTGCACATGGATATCTCATTTTTAAGCATCTGAGTGCACGAAAGTGAACTCTGTTGGAGAATGGAGGTTTTGGTGAGAACTGTACTGGTGGAAGGCCCCTTGGGATGCCGCAAACCCGGAGAAGCCAGCCGATGAAGCCTTTTCCCCTTCAGTTGCTTGTTGGAAATGGTACTTCCGTTTGGTTTCTGGTACTTTCTGGGAGGCTTTGTGTCATCCCAGTGGCTTGATTTTTTTGAAGGCCAGCTAGAGTCTGATTCGATGCAATCCTTAGAGAATCAGAATGGAGAGCTGGGGGCCCCCCACCCTCCTCTTGTGCCACAGGAAGCTCTTCTCTGGACCCTCCTGACAATCCCCTCTCCCTTCATTCCCCTGGGGAACCAGCAGCGGGAGGGAGCCCCCTCTCCGGGGCAACCAGCGTGTCGGGCGCTTCGGGTGGTTAGAGAGTCTCTCCTCTGTCTGGCCAGCAAGCAGGCTTCCTGAGGATCTGACCCACTTAGCAGCTGGGTTGGCTGATCCCGTTAAAACAAAACCAGGTCCTGTCACTCCTGGGCCCAAGAGAGAACCTTCCATGCCCTTCTTCCCGGCCCTCGCTCATAGGCAAGCCACATCTGTGTCTGTGCGCTACATACAGATGGCCGGCCTACTCCGTGGGTTCTGAATGAGACAGTCTTCAGAAGCAGTGTTTTTGTCTTTTCTCAAAAAGGGGAATTCATGATTTGGCCTGTGTTAGCCCCTCAGTCAGGCAGCACACCACCCACGTGAAAGCCCCTGCCCTGTGACAGGACCCCCACTCGGTCTCCCCACACTGTCCCCTTGTGAGGCCTAGGACTGGTCATGGAGGGAGTGCTGTGCCTGGCCTTTTACCTGCACAACCTGTTGCTTCCAGCAGTTTCCAGCAGCTTCCAGCAGCTTGCAGGGCACCGATTATTCTTGCCTGGTTTGGAGATGGGGAAAGGAGGGCGCAGAGCACCTACGTCCTCTCTCCAAGGCCGCGCTCCCTGGATTAGCCGCAGAACTGAGCAGAGCGTGCTTCCAGACACTGTGTTTGTTCCAAGGGGAAATCTGTGGGTGGTGGTGACTCTCTGAGCTGGCACGGAAGGGGAGACTCTCCCCAGCCCCGAGTCTCCTGCTCCTAACTCCCTGGGGGCGGCGGGAGGAAGAGAAGGAGCCAGGCTCTGTTTGGAAACTGGAGAGCACGGACATCCTCCCCGCCCCAACCCTGAACTTGAAGGTTCCACCAGCCTGGTCTTCTGTTCCTTCACCAAAGGTGAAGGGTTCCTACACTCTTTTCCCCCTTCTTTGGTGAATGCATACTTAAAGCATCTCTAAAATCAGCCTTGTAGGGACACCTGGGTGGCTTAGTGGTTGAGCGTCTGCCTTTGACTCAGGTCATGATCCCAGGGTCCTGGGATCGAGTCCTGCATTGGGCTCCCCGTGGGGAGCTTCTTCTCCCTCTGCCTGTGTCTCTGCCTCTCTCTCTGTGTCTCTTGTGAATAAATAAAATCTTAAAATAAAATCAATCTTCTGTTATTCTGAGGAAAGTTCAGGATTTTATTTTTTCCTTAAAAAAAAAAAGTATTTTCTTTCTGGATCCTTCCTAGTTCCACATGGCCAGCTGTGACTGTGACATTGGGCTGTGGTCTGAGGTGGGGGCGTCTCACTGCTCTGGAATCACATTATGTTAGAGCCTCTCTGTGCCTCAACATCCCTTCTGAACACAATGTGTCCTGAGCTCAGCCTACTTTCCTGTCTGTGATTGGGATGTGGGATGGGATCCTGGTCCAGATAAAAGGACATTAGTGGTCCACTTGGTAAAATTTGTAGAATTTGAATAAGGTCTGTAGATTAGCATATATATAAATATCCATACACACACACACACATCTACATACGAGTGTGTATTAGACCAGTGTTAATTTTCTGAATTTTGGTAATTGTACTGTAGTCATAAAGATATTAACACTTGGGAAATCTGTATAAAGGGTATATAGGAAGTTTTTCTACTACTGTTATAACCTCTTTGTACGTCTGGAGTCACATGAAAAACGCCTGAAAGGTAAATGAGTTTAGAGGCGGTGGGGTGTGTGTGGGACCAGCAGTACCATGTGTAGGATGGCACTGGTGGTGAGGCTGCAGGGTGCTCTGAGGACTTTGGGCTTCTCCTGTAGGCATCAGAGACAGAATTCCTGACCAGGAACATGATGTAGTAGATATACATTAAATTTTAAATATTCTTTAAATCTTAAAAACCCCGCCATTTCTGAATATGAACAAAGGTAATATATCTTTATCATAGAATATTTGAAAAAGATGCAGGAGAGTTAAGAGATAAAATAAAAATCATCCATAATTTCTTCTTCTTAGAATATTTTCATGTATAAATACACTTTAAAAGAAAAAAAGATTTTATTTATTTACTCATGAGAGACACAGAGAGAGAGGCAGAGGGAGAAGCAGGCTTCCTGCAGGGAGCCTGATGCAGGACTCGATCCCAGGACCCTGGGATCATGCCCTGGGCCAAAGGCAGATGCTCAACCGCTGAGCCACCCAAGTGCCCTGGTGTGAAGGTTTTTTGAGGCATTTGGTTACGTGGTGCCCTGCTGCCCTCCAGAAGGCTGGTCTGCATTTAGGCTTGCACTGCCGCCGTGTGCTGCACCCTGGGTGACGCTATGTCATTGGTTTCTGTCTTTACCGGTGGGCCAGTGACAAGTGCACCCCGCTTTGCATGTGGCTTCTGGCAAGGTGGGACACTGTGTCCTGGGCTGGTCAGATAGGGGAGAGGGGCCAGGCCTCTGCGTGGAGACTGGCCGGTGGGGGGGACAGATGGAGGAGGATGAACCTAGGGATGGGGTGCCCCAGCGGCTGCTGGTGCCAGGCTGGGGGTGCAGGGCCTGCTCGGGGGTACCTCAAACTCTGTGTTCCTTTGGGGAGCAGAGGGCAGGAAAGGATCGAGGCCTGTGGGCAGTCTGGCGAGGCTAGCTCCAGCCTGCAGGGATGAGGAAGTTGGATGGAAACTTCCGCACCGTGATGAAGCGAAGCCATCGCTGGTTTTGAGCGGCTTTCAGAGGGAAGAAAGCAGACTGGTGCAATGACACCCTAGCCCGGAGTGGCCTTAAATACTTCCTTTGTGGCTTGGGGAGAGTTTCCCCCCGCCTTGACCCTGGAACTTGGGGATGCATAGGAGAAAGGGGGACAGAGGCAGAGGCAGGGAAAGCCGGGGTGTCAAGGAGGACGGTGTTGGTCGGCCCTCGACCTTGGCTGCCCCCAGAACCCTCCGAGGTGCATTGGCCGTGCCCTCCCAGACTGGACCCGAGCCGCTGGAGGTCGTGGTGAGCCTCCGCTCTGACCCGCACCACCAGACCGGAGTGAGGCCGTCTGCATGGGGTCAGGGGCCCAACACCCGCTGCCTCTGGGGGTTTTGTGAGCTTCCGTGGGGCCGAGAGGAAGACGGTTACTGGGTCATTGGTCCAGCTCTGCCCCCAAATGCTTGGCCCCTCTTTCAGAACCTGTGGACTCCCGGCACCACCCAGGTCCTCAGGCCACAACCTTCAGCTTGCCCAACTTGTGCCCAGAATAACTCCTTCCATGTGCCCCAAGGAGGCCTGCCCCCTCCCTGCCAGCCCCCAAGCCTCGACTAGAGGCCCTGATCCCCACCTCAGGCCCTTTCCTGCACAAGAGGTGCTTCCTGGGTGTGTGGCGTCGGGGCAGAGCACAGAGAGGCCCTGGGATGGCCACTGCGGGGTGGAGGCAGCTCCCAGAAGCCTCCCTGCCTCACTGAGAGAGGACCGGTGACCGGGATGGGGCAAGGCCCAGGCGTGAACTGGGGGGCTGCGGTGTCCCCCACAGGCTAGCCCGACAGAGCCTTCTCATTTCAGACCTTATCCAACACCAACAAAAAGGTCCCCCCCTGGTCGTCACCCAGGTTGGTTGTGTGTTCAGCAGGCTCCGCTGCCCAGCTGCCCGCAGGAGGCAGGGAGGCAGGAGGCCTGTTGCCAAACCTCACACAGAGGCTGCCGTGCTATCCTGCCTGTTTGTCAGTCCAGCCCTCGCACGGGAGTGGGGGAAGGCGCCGTGGCCCGAACCCAAATTCGTTTTTTGGCTCTGAGTGCACAGGAGATAATTTAATACCAATTTGGGGTAGCTTATTTCACCTGGAACGCTGCCCGGGCTGGGTGGTGTCTGCATTTGATCAGTTATACCGTGTTATTGGTTCCCAGATAGTTTCCCTGGAACTGCGCAGGGGGCCGGGACATTCCAGGGGGTGCAGAGTGAGAGCAGGCTCTGCCCCACCGAGGCCAGAGTGCTTTCCCCTCTTGTCTGCTACATGGATTCATTCGCGTTTCCACTGATTTTTGTTGTTGCTTTGAGAGAAGTTTCTCCTGCTTTAAGAACCACTTTGACGTTCTCAAAGAATGTCTTTGAGAACCACTGCTATGCACAGAGAGGCGGGCCTGAGGGCTGTTAACATGGAGCTAAAGCAACGGCAGTGATGATGACAGTAATAATAAAATATAATAAAATAAAAAGTAATTAAATGTCGGAGTCCTGGAACAGTAACACTTTTTGTTTACTTCTGGTGAATTGAAAAACCCTTCCTGCCTTGGCTGCTCAAGGACATTGCAGTCCTTCATGGCGGTCTTCCTTCCTCTTTGGTACCCAGTCTTTCTTCTTACCACCTGGAAGACTGTATGGAAAGCTCTGGACAACTGCCTGAGGCCCTGGCCCGCCCGGACAGCCTCCCTCTGGGATGACAGCCTGTCAACCAGGGAGGGCCACGTCAAGCATTGAGGTAGGGGCTCTGTGTTCCAGGTGGTTCTGTGGCCCCAGGAAGCGTGAGCCACAGGGGTGCGTGACAGGCTTGGAGCCTTCCAGCAGGAACTGTTGCCTCTCCTACAAACTCTGCAGGGGCCCTAGGGAGTCCTGCCCTAGGTGTGCAAGGTGTGTCTTCCCCTGTCTTCCCTATTCAGCCCCGCATACACCTCCCAGTCCAGAACCATACTTCCTGTCGCCTCCTGTGTCCCAGGGGGCCCATGGGGAGTTTCCCTGCATCCAGTCCCTGCCTCCAGCCCAGCTGGCTTGTTGCTGTCACATTAATTATCCCAGTTGTACACATGCCTCTCTGGCTTTCCTGTTCCTGTGCTTTCTCTTACCTTTTCCTGAACCTGGGTCACCCTCCCCTCCCCTTACTCTGCCTTTGGAATGCTTTCAGTGCTTATCTGGCATCTCTGTGTGTGAGGCACTCTGCTTTCCTTCTGTCCTTGGGGATGCTACAATAGAAAGCCAGGTCTCTGCCCTCAGCAAGCTTATTATTATTTTTTTGATGGATAAGAGGAGACATAAACTGCTAGCCCTACCTGCACCATGAGCCACAAAAGACAGGTGGTTGAAGCGCCTGGATAATCCTTGGTGGCTCTTTGACTTCTGTGATACATCATTTAAAACAGGAAACTGTCCCTAGTCCTTGCCCTTTCCTGTGGGAATATTATGATTTGTAAAAGAATCCCAGACAGCCACTTTGGAAGACAGTTGGACAGTTTTATAAACATACTCTTACCATACATCTCAGCAGTGTTGCGCCGTGGGATTTACCCAGATGAATTGAAAACACGTCCCCACCAACATCTACTACGTGGCTATTTACAGCAGCTTTATTCATAATTGCTCAAACTTGAAAGCAGCCAAGGTGTCCTTCAAGAGGTGAATGGATAAATCAGACAATGGAATCCATCTCCAGACAATGGAATCTTACTCAGCGGTGCTACAAAGAGATGAGTGATCAAGCCATGGAAAGACATGGGGGAGCCTTAAATGAATATTACCAAGCAAGAGATACCAATCTGAAAAGCCTACATACTGTACAACTCTACTTCCATGATATTCTGGAAAAGGCAAAACTATGGAGGCAGTAAGAAGATCAGGGGTTGCCAGGGGTTGGGGAGGAAGGGATCAACAGGAGGAACATAGAAGATCTTTAGGGCAGTGAAATTTTTCTCTGTGATACCATAATGATGGAGACGTGTCATTATCCATTTGTCCAAATCCATTAGATGTTCAACAGCTCAAGTAAATGATGGACTCTGGGTGGTAATGATGTGTCAGTGCAGGTTGGGTAGCTGGAACAAACGTAGCCCTCTGGTGCGGTATGCTGAGAATGGAAGGGGCAGTGCATATGGGGGGCAGGAAGATACAGGAAATCTCTGTACCTTCTGCTCAGTTTTAATGTGACCTGGAAACGGTTCTAACAAATAATTTCTCTTAACAAAACTGCCAGAAGGAAATCAACCAAAATGACAAATGTCATGTAAAAAAAAAAAAAAATCTCTACCCCAATATATTGATTGTTAATGATCTTTCAAGAACTCATCCAAGATCTGCCAGGCTCCTGCAGTGATCCCAGGAAGCAGAAGGCCAGGCACATGTACGCTTTCCACTGGGGCCTCTTCCTGCCCGGGACCCCAGGCCGCATCTCTGGTCGGGGAGGGGTTGGTGTGGCCTCTACCTCAGAGCTGCAGCCAAGAAAGGGCTCTGCTCCCCCTAGTGAGCTTTATTTATGGATTTGTTGATACCCCAAAATGTGAAGACATTAAGTTTTGAGCCTTTGGACCTTTTCTTTCTCCTTACTCTCTAAGTTCCTCTTATAAATTCAGGGTGTGGACTGGAAAGGACCCAGTGTCCAGCCAGCCCAACTTTGGGCATTCTATTCAATCTTTGAATGTCTGTTTCTTGGCCTGTAAAATTATAATAATGATGTTCTGTGGGATTTTTTTTTTTTAATATTTTTTTCTTTATTTATTTATGATAGTCACACACAGAGAGAGAGAGAAGCAGAGACACAGGCAGAGGGAGAAGCAGGCTCCATGTACCGGGAGCCCGACGTGGGATTCGATCCCGGGTCTCCAGGATCGTGCCCCGGGCCAAAGGCAGGCGCCAAACCACTGCGCCACCCAGGGATCCTGTGGGATTTTTTTTTAAGATTTTATTTATTTATTCATGAGAGAAACAGAGAGGCAGAGACACAGGCAGAGGGAGAAGCAGGCTCCATGCAGGGAGCCTGACATGGGACTCGATCCCGGGTCTCTAGGATCACACGCTGGGCTGAAAGCAGCGCTAAACCACTGGGCCACCCGGGCTGCCCTTCTGTGGGATTGTTATTGAAGGAAGAAAGACGTATAAATTGTGTCCTAGCATTCTAAAGATAGAGTCACAGGCCTGGATTAACCTCCTTTCTGAGCCGATCCAACAAACCACCAATGAACAAAAACCCGACCAAGTATATGAACCAAAGGTTTTCAAGACACTGGACATCAGGCAACAAAGGATGATGGTTCTTGAGAGACGGGAAGCAAATGAGGTTTAGCTGCAGCATGCTGCCTTGAGAGAGTGCCCAGGCTGTGACATAGGGAAGGGGAAGTAGAGGCATTACCCAGTGGACTCCGTGCAACACCATTGACGGTCCGAGGACATGAAGCACCTGGAGTTATAGGACTCTGGCAAAATCTTCACAAGGCATGTGTCTAATAAAAGACTGTATCCCCATTATAAAAGTAATTCTCGGGGTGCCTGAGTAGCATAGTCGGTTGAGTGTCTGACTCTTGATTTCAGCTCAGATCGTGATCTCAGTGTCATAGGATCGAATCCTGCGTCAGGGTCCGAGCTTGGTGTATGGAGTCTGCTTGAGATTCTCTCTCTTCCTCCTGCCTGCCCCTGCCCCTCTTTAAAATCAATAAATCTTTATTTTTTTTTGTTTTTTTTTTATAAATAAATCTTTAAAAAATAAAAGTAATTCTCATAGCTCAACAAAAAGGAAAAAAATGGGCAAAAGATTGAAACAGACCCTTCACTAGAGAAGATACAGGATTGGGATCCCTGGGTGGCTCAGTGGTTTAGCGCCTGCCTTTGGCCCAGGGCATGATCCTGGAGTCCCAGAATCGAGTCCTGCGTCAGGCTCCTGGCATGGAGCCTGCTTCTCCCTCCTCCTGTGTCTCTGCCTCTTTCTCTTTCTCTCTCTCTCTCTCTCATGAATAATTAAATAAAATCTTTAAAAAAAGAGAGAGAAGATACAGGATTGTAAATCAACACATGTGAAGTTCAGGCATAATATCACTAATCACTTGAAAAAAGAAAATTAAAATCACAGGGAGATAACACTTTGACCTATTAGAATGGATAAAATTTAAAAAGACTGCCATTCCAAGTGTTGACAAGGATGCAGAGAAATTAGGAGTCTGATAAACTGCTGATGGGGCTGTAAAATGTTAGAATTTGTTTGGAAAACACTTTAGCTTCTTTGTAAAACTTAAACGTACACTTATCGTAGGGCTCAGCCATTCAACTCCTAGGTCTTTACCTGAGAGTAAAGGAAACACATTTCTATGCAAATACTTGTACACAAGCACGGCCCCAAACTGGAAACATCTCAGATGTCCATTAACAGGGGAGTGGATAAACAAGTTGTGATATATCCAGGCACGGAATACTACTCAGCAATGAAAAGAAACAAACTCTTCATATTTGCAACAACACAGAAGAATCTCAGAAATAATTTGCTGAGAGAAAGAGGCCATATACAAAAGAATACATATTCTAGAGTCCCATTTGTATAACCTCTAGAAAATGCAAACTAATCTGTAATCTGCCCCTCCCACCTGCACTTTCTCTCTTGCATGCTCTCTCAATAAATAAATAAATAAATAAATAAATAAATAAATAAATAAATAAATAAATTCTTAAACAAACAAAAAAAGATGTGGGGTGCCTGGGTGGCTCAGCGATTCAGCATCTGCCTTTGACCCAGGTGTGATCCTGGAGTCCCGGGATCGAGTCCCACATCAGGCTCCCTGCATGGAGCCTGCTCCTCCCTCTGCCTGTGTCTCTGCCTCTCTCTGTGTTTCTCATGAATAAATAAATAAAACCTTTTAAAAAATTAAAATTAAAATTAAAATTAAAAAATAATGAAATTTCAAATGTCAGCATTTATCAAATTGTTCACTTTAAATATGTGATGCTTATTGTATGTGACTTACATCTCCTTGAAGCTCTGTTCCAAGAGGCCACTCTGGCTATGTTCAGAGAATGGTTTTCAGGCATATTCCTTTTTTCTAAACATTAAATTCCTTCTTTCCCTCACTTTCTTCCTGGTTTATGAGCTCAGATGACTATAGTAACATGTGTTGACATTTTCTTCTTTTCCTCTATTGGACATGACTCTAAAATCCTATAGCTAAGGGGCCATGTGAACACAGAAGGGTCTAGTCGCCTTTTCTCCATGCTGAGCCCTGGCTTGCAAGGACTCACTTCTGTTTCTTCTCTGCACCTGCTACTACTCACACTCACGGCGTGCTGACACCAGATGTGCAGGTTTTCCCACACCGACCATTTCTCGATGCCAGCTGGCTGCCCCAAGATCCCATTCAGTTCTGACACTCTCTACCTGTGGGTAACACAGCCCCTGGAGATCAAGGGCTCAGTTCTACAAGACTGCTCCCACCTCAGAGGCCGGTCGCAAGTCCAGGTGCTCACCTGTGCTTCTGACCAACCAGCTATAAATCGGAGTCCCCAGGGCCCCCTCCTCAGTCCGATCATTTGCTAGGATAGCTGACAATACTCAGGGAAACACGTCTACCAGTTTCTTTTATAATAAAACATGTGACCAAGGATACAGAAGAACACTGGATGAAGGGCTGCATAGGGCGAGGTCTGGGAGGGTCCAGAGCACAGGAGCCTCTGCCCTGCAGAGTTGGGGTGCATCACTCTCCCAGCCCGTGGATGCATTCACCAACCCAGAAGCTCTTTGATCCCCGTGCCTTGGGGATTTTTGTGGCAGCTCCATGTAGGTGTGATGGATCATTGACTTCTTTTACCACCTCCCTCTCCTCTCCTCTCCAAAGAATGGGATGGGATAGAAAGTTCGAAGCTTCTAATCATGATTTGGTTTTCCTAGTGACCAGCCCCCATCCAGTGAGCCCACTGAGAATTGCCTCATTAGAACAAAAGATGCTCCTATCACCCAAGAAAGTCCAAGGGATTAGGAGCTCTGTGTCAGGAACTGGGGACAGAGACCACTGTGTTTCTTATTATTTCATAAGCCGGAGCCCCTCCCCAGCCCTGGGCACTCGGTGGACTCGCAGCGTAGGACTGTAGGGGAGATTGGTCAGCTCTCCTATCAGAGGTGTCAGATTCTGGTTCCTTGGTGTGACTGTTCCCTGAGGGCAGTCACCTTGCTCACTGTCCTGTTGCCAGCAGCTAGAGGCCACCTGGTTCTGAGTGAGTGAGCTCAGAGCAGCATCTGTGGGGTGGATGCTTCAGTCGTAGTGTCCCTCCAGGAGGGCCGGAGGAGCCGAGTGAGGGTCTGTGTGGGGGGAGGCCCTGTGTGGTTGGGGTCCCAGGTGGGAAGACAGCCTGTGTGCCAGGGATAGAGCAGAATGGCAGGTGGGCCGGGGCGGTCAGTGGGCGCTCTGGGGCAGGGCCGGGCCTGGGTCTTAATCCCTGAGCAGATGGTGTGTTGAAAGTGAGGAAGGACACACTCATTTCTGAGCGTGGCAGGAATTGCCACAGCTGCCAACCCAGCCGGGATAACGGGACCTTTGAGTTTATTTATTTATTTTTTTTTAAATTTAAACATTTTTTTTTTAATTTTTATTTATTTATGATAGTTACACAGAGAGAGAGAGAGAGAGGCGCAGAGACACAGGCAGAGGGAGAAGCAGGCTCCATGCACCGGGAGCCCGACGTGGGATTCGATCCCGGGTCTCCAGGATCGCGCCCTGGGCCAAAGGCAGGCGCCAAACCGCTGCGCCACCCAGGGATCCCGACCTTTGAGTTTAGAACCTGGGCTCGAATTCCTTCTCCCAAACCTACCAGCCATGCGCCCTTTGGCAAGTTACGGCACCCTCTAGATCTTGGGTTTGAGAAACGGGGTGGCAGCAGCTCCTTTGCTGGATGGAAACTCCCAGTGCGGGGTCTGGTGGGTATGTTATTTCCTAGAACATGAAATTTCCTTTTTTTCCTACCAAAGGAAGACTAGACCTATTTCCTGCCCGTGAAGTACTTTTCTGTCCGTTTACCACAAGGCCCAAGGATGAAGTACTTTCCCACCTAGTGGCCACTTCTGGGCTCTTCCTTGCTCCGTGACCGACGGCTTAGAGCACACGCGGCTTCCTTCCTCGCTTTGTGTGTGTGCTGGGTGGTCAGAGTGGTGGGAGACGAGGTGAGCAGCCCATAGGACGTGGGCTGCAGGAGTCAGGAGGTCAGAGCCCTCAGGTAGAGAGGAAGCCACAGGGAAGCGAGGAAGGCCTGGCGTGCAGTGATAAAGTCGCAGGAAGCCCCGAGAGACCTGTGCACTTTCCACTTGGTGACACTGTCACCCTGCCATTGGCCTTACGAGCAGGAGTGGGAGAGGGGTCTGATTTCATTCCCCAGGCCCAAACAAGAGGAGTCCCTGTCTTCATTGTGAGTCAGCGGCATCCCACTGACTCAGGAGGTTTATCTCACCTTTCCTCTGGCACACCTTCTGGAAGGCTGGCCCTCTCCTCCCCCTCTCCCCCACAGGACAGGTGGAAAGGCTGCCCACACCACACCGCAGGGCCTCACGGCTCCTCTGCTCTCTGCAGCTAACATTGCTACAGTGGGTTAAGCCAAGAGGCCCCCATGATCGACAGGGAAGAAGTGATGTTGCCTTGGGGCTGGTTTTCTCCCATGTTCATGAGCAGAGTTATAGTCCCGTTGCTTTGACGTTCCATCCAGTCTGTGGATGGTCTGCTTTGTACTTTGGTTGCTGCCCGACAATCTAGCCTTTGTTGCCTGTCAGGGATCTAGAGGCAGGTCAGTGAGGGGGCTCCGGATGGGTGGTTGGAAGTGGGTCTCAGAATAGTGTAATTAATACCCTGCCATTGCCTAGTATTTGATGTTTTTGTAGAGAGCATTTCTCTTCGTTATCACATCTGACGAAGATCGAGGGAAAGGGCATTGGGTGCTAGGGTGCTGGAAATATTCTGTATCTTGGTCAGAATTTGCATTACTTAGGTCATTTGTCAGAACTCATTGGATGGTAGACTCATCACTTGTGCATTTCATGATTTATGGATTTTATCTTGAAAAAAATAACTAAGCAAATAATGAATTCATGATTTACAGGCTGCCATGCTCAGGGGTGAGGTAGACTGCTGTCTGCACCTTTGAAATGCATCCAAAGCTAAGATAAGTCATTGGATTGATTGACAGCAGAATGTTCACGATTGTGGAATGGGGGCGGTGGGCATCTGGGTGTTAATTCTTTCAACCTCTCTGCCAGTTTGAACATCTCATAATAAAACGTTGAAACAGAAGAACTGCAGATAACTAGTACTTGTGTTCTCTAGAGCTTTCCATAAACAGATTCCCGTGACAGCTAGTTTTTCCTGGCTGACACCATACTCTTCCTATAGACGGCCTCACCCGCTTCCCCAGGGAGTGTCGGTGAAGTCATTGAGCGCCCTTGGCTTCATGTGCTCTCTGCGAACCTGGTGTGGTTGGTGTGGGTGCATTTCACGAACTGTGTGTTAGCTTGGACCTCCCTGAGGTCACCTTGAATGGGTAGAGCTCTGAAGCACAGGCTGGGGATTTGCACCTGCTGGCCAAGAATGCGAGCTGGTTACCCCAATGGACATGAGGAGAGCTGTGTGTGTGTGCGTGTTCAAAAATCCTAATGTGGGGATCCCTGGGTGGCTCAGTGGTTTAGCGGCTGCCTTTGGCCCAGGATGTGGTCCTGGAGTCCTGGGATCGAGTCCCACATCAGGCTCCCTGCATGGAGCCTGCTTCTCCCTCTGCCTGTGTCTCTGCCTCTTTCTCTCTCTGTGTCTCTCATGAATAAATAAACAAAATCTTAAAAAAAAAAAACCCAAATCCTAATGTTATACAGTATAGTTAAACATACTCAGATGCTTTTTTGACACTAGACTTTTTTCAGCTGTAAAGTAACACCGGCTCTTTTAAAAATTTTTTTTTTTTTAATAGAGAACATGCAAAGAAATAAAACCAACCATAATTTTATAGCCTCAAGAAACCACTCTTTATATTTTGGGATACTTACTCCCTGAATTTTTTTTTATTTTTATTTTTTTAGTCTCATACATTGTTTATATAATTGTGATGCTTTTCATTTGAGTCTAGTGAAGGAGTTCTTTGGAAGAGAGGCTGCACAGCCTCCTTTATGTGGACTGGCCCAGAGACTGGGCTTTTGCCGCAGAGATTCTGGGTTGGTCCAGACAGGGACTTCCGGCTCCCTCACAGGGTCCGATCCTAGGAGGCCTGGAACTTCTTAGGGAGCCCATTTGTTGTGGAAGCACCTTCTTGTCGAATGCGGTGGCATCACTGCATCCGTATGACAGGCCTGCCTACGGAGGGCTTACCCAGGGAAAGGTGTTGTTCTGAGCACCCCGGGCGTGTTCTCTCCCAGGAAACCCTGCCGTCATCCCAGCTTACAGGTGAAACGCCAAGACAGCAGGAGTTCCGATGATCTGCCCTAGTCACATAGTGAGTAGGTTGTGGCCTTCTAGTTCATGAGCAGGCCCTCGCCTCGGCAGTTTGTAGCTGGGGCCGACCAAGTGTGGAACGTGGTGGTTTGCAGAGCACCCCGGAAACATGCAGGGCAGGTGGAACCAACCTCTTTCCTAATTGAGAAGTGATGCTCAGAGAAGTTAACTCACACCACGTGGGAAGGGGGTGGGTGGGAGGCCGTAGGTTACAGCCTGTTCCGTCATGTTGCCTTCAGAGCCGGAGAGTGGAGCGGGAGGAAGACCTGGGGACTTGAAGGGACAAAGCGTGGGTGTAGGGTGTCTGGGCAGGGTCACCTGTGAGCAAAGGCTAAGAGCTGAGGCCCCCAGGGTGGGGCGCTGGGGAGAGCCCTGGCTTTGCCTTCGGACAGACCTGGGGCCAGGGGCCTGATACTTTTGTAAAAAGCAAAGATGGTCAACCCAGTTGGTTCCCATTGAAAATGGAAGGAAATAATTTTGTTGAAATTGCCCAACCTGTGCTCTTGACCTACTGGAATCACGGTGTAGGTTTTTGAACGTCGTCTGATAAACGGGGAGCCTGTGCAAGCTTTGGGCTGAGAAGGAGGCTGACGAGGCAGAGATTCCCTGAAGATCAGAGGCTAGTGTGGAGGCCAGTGGTGGGCGGGGGAGTGGGGCCTGAAGGCCAGCCTGGCCGCTGTGTCCTGCAGTTGAAAAACTGATGGATTGAGAGAGAGAGAGAGAGAGAGAGAGAAAAAAAAGGGAGACCTCAAAGGAGTAATACACAGGATTTGGTGCTGGGTTGGTTATGGGGACAGACAGACATCTAATTTTGTTCACTGGCTTTTTAATGACTTGGTTTACACCATCTCCCCCCACCTTCCCAACTCACTGTCCTGTTCTTGTCTTTCAGGAGCCTGTGTGAAATGCAGCAAAGGGGTGTTTGGGGCCGGCCAGGCCTGCCAGGCCATGGGGAACCTCTACCACGATGCGTGCTTCACCTGTGCAGCCTGCAGTAAGTGTGTGTGGAGGGTCGGGCGGGACAAGGCCCATGGGGTCCGAGATGGAAGGACAGGGAAGAGCATCCTTCCCAGACACACTTGACCCAGGACTACCGCAGTCCCACAGAAGGGCAGGCTCTGCGCAGGGCCCTGGGACTTACCAGAGCACCGGGAGTGCCTGCGACCTTAGTGATAAGTTGAGTGGGTTCAAAGCAATCAGTCGTAATATTAGGTTTGTTATGTGTGTCAGAGGTCTCAGAAGGGCTGGGGGGTGTGGGGGGCGTTGCGTGGGGATCCACCACCAACTGCCCTGTGGTCATGTATCTCCCCCACCGTGGGCCCAACCAAAAGACAGCCAGTGATGCCAGCACGAGGTGGGGCCCTCTTAGGACTCCGTGACCCCACTCTGATGTGGAGGCTGCTCTGTGCGTGTGAAGTGTGAGTGTGTGCGCACCACGGAGGTGTCAGTGCCGGTGAGCACACACACCTGTGGGCATTTTTGCTTCTGTGACAAGAGCAGCACATTAGGAGACCAGGCCTGCGCTTGGCCCCGCAGACCTCTCCTCCAACTGCTGGCTACCACAGTGGAAGATTCTCACACGTTGCACGATATTTGCCAAGCCTGACCGAGTCAGGACCTGTGCTTGCCTTATGCCCTCTACCAAAGGTTAATTTGAGGAGCATTCTTGTAGAGAAGTCCCACTGATGTTCTCCAGTTCGATATTGAGGCTACCAGCTAATGACTGAAAGGAAACACACCAACAAAGCCAGAGCGTCAGGGACAAAGGGGTCTTGTTATCTGGCCCAGTGGTTCTCAATCCCAGCTGTTCACTAGAATCCCCTAGAAGATTTTCAGAGCTAGTGATGCCCCATTGCCACCCCGACCAGCAGAATCAGAAGCCCTAGGGGTGGAATTTCTAGAGTGGGCAAGAGTACAGTTCACATCTCCTCAAGTGACTCCAGGGTGTGGTCAGGCCTGAGCACCCAGATTAGCGCCAGGCTCCTCATTCGAGAAGGCTCTGGAGAAAGGAGAGGGGAGCCATGCTGTGGCACAGCCGGAGAGCCTCCTGATTCCCAGGGTAAAGTTAATCGGGTGGCTGTGCACCTGCCCCCTGGCCTGCCCGACTGTGAAGGTGAGCTCGATGCCCGGGTTCAGAACCTCCAGCTTTAGTCCTCACTGCGATTTCTCATAAAACGCGGGCCTGAGACTTTGAATTTGTGCCACGATCGTATTCACCTCGTGGGGAAAATGGTGAAAGCCTTTGAAATGGGTCAAAAGTCTGCGGAGCGTCCTCAGTGGAAATGTGAGGTGTTGTCTGGGGAATTGGTTTCTCCGGGCCCCTGGCTATTCCTTGTCTTTGAGCCGTGCTGCACAGTGTAGGTTGTAGAATCCTGATGGGTTGCTTCTACTTTTTTTTTTTTTTTTTTTTTTTGGTTGCTTCTACTAAAAAGCACTTTTATTTCAGCACTTCTGATGGCTGCATAGCTGTGGTTCTCTGCACTCTCCCAGGTTGGCGTCTTACTGGTTCCCGCATTAGCTGAGGAGTTAAATTAAATCTTTGACCACGTGTCTGAGTCTTAACTGTACAAGAGCTGTGATCCTTCCTCTTTCTAAAAAGTTATCTTTTGCTTTTGGTTCCTACAGCCCTTTCTCAATATTTGCTGTTTGCCAGGGAAAAAGAAAATATTATTTAAGTAGAAGCTGTTTTTCATCTCAAGCAATTGACATTTGAACTAAGAGTTTTTCAGGGTGGGTGGTACCCATGAGTCCTTCAGAGCCGCCTGTGGCTGCATGACTAGCTGTCAGTTCCATAATGGGTTGAATTTATCTTCAAATGATGACAAACACAGACACTTAAGGAAAACACAGCTGGTTGGGGGGTTTTCTTGGTCTAGCATCTAAGGCTCTTGTGTTCTGGTCTGTGTCATAATGCTTCCTATAATTTGTCACAAACTGAACTCCCTCTTCCGCTTCCATATATCTGACCACATGGCCCCCTAGAATCAGCTCTCCCCACTCGCTTCATACATTTAAGTTCTGTCTGGCTATTAGGGCCCAACTCAAAGGCTGCCTCCTCCAGGAAGCCTTCCCTGTTCTCCTAGCAGGAACAAGTGGCTTTTTCTTGAATGTGGCATGCCCTGGTGCTGTCACGTAGACTGTGAACCCTACTCTCTGTGACTTCGGTGCCGGCAAGCCAGGCCCTAGAACGGAGTTGCCATGGGAATGAGGATGGAGACTCCCATTGGAAAGTGAGTGTGGCGCATTCCTGTTCCCCAAGGGGCCTGCATGGTTCCTGTTGCGGGGCTTCCTCTGCACTTGTGGGGAGCAGTTGGAGATGCAGGCAGGTGTCTGAGCAGCTTCTGTTGGGCGCTAGAAGTAACTTGCCATTGTTCAGTTGACCTGTTGCTGCCCTGTAACTGCCCCCAGCAGAAGGAGGCACCTGGGGACTCCACGTCGTGGCTCCCAGGTCCTTAAGTATGTCTCTGCAAGCACTGGCACCGTGGAGGTGGCACAGCTGGGGCCAGGCCCATTCCCTCCTTTGTTGGTAGAAGAAGAAAATGGAGGCCCAGAGAGGGGAAGAGAGTTTCCTAAGATTAAAGACCTAGCAGTGGGGCTGGCACCACAGTCCCAGCCTCCTGGATCCAGTTAGCTTTGCCTATCCCCGTTTTTTGGGTCAGCAAGTGTCTGTGTTAGTGGGTGTCTAGGTGAGTGTGTTTTCTCTTTGCCCATTTCATCGTGACAGTCACCTAGCTTATGACAGCATAGACATAGATTTCCATAGGTAGGCGCACACTCCTTGGCTAAGACTGATGGCTTTATTGGAACAGAATGTTGGGGTCCTGTCAAGGATATGCCAAAGGGGCACCCAGCCCCATGGGCCCTTGTCCCACACACCGAGAAGGAGGACATTGAGACAGATGGGGCCAGAAGAAGACAGTAGTGGACATTGTGAGATGCCGGCAGCTAGTCCTGTGCGCAGCTGTGCTGGGGGGAAGGCCAGGAACCCACCTCGTCGGATGAGACCGTTGGCTCCCTGCAGCCTCCTGTCGCCTGTGTCCTGGGAGGACTGCCAGGTGTTCCACTCCCGACAAACCCATGCCTCCATGGACGGGGCAAGCTCTCCGGGGCACCATGGAGGGCTCCCAGACACAGATGTGTGCTTCCCTGCCCCCCCCCCACCCCCCGACAAGAAGCAACAACATCTAGTTCACTTTCCCTTATGAGGACAACATGACAACCACAGCGAGGATTTCAGGGGCAGAGACCTAGCATGTGATTCTAGCACAGGCCTTTTTATGCATATGTTTTCCCTTCTAGGTTTTGTCCAAATTTATACGCGGCTTTTAGAGCCGGGATCACAGCACATTAATAACGTTCCATCCTTTCTGATTAAACCTGCATGAATTCCTCTGTACCTCCGCAGCCTCCAGAAGAATGATCTGAACGGTCACAGGATAATCGACGGCCTCGTGCCGCGGCGTTGTGGCCCTTGGCTCGGGTGGGGTTTGCTGGTTGGTCCTCGGAGCCCGCCCCTCCCCTGCCTGAACGTCTTTGTGCCTGGGTCGCGTCCTCGTTCCCTCTGCTGGATTGTTTCCTCCGTGTTCTTCCCAGAAGTAGGCGTTTAGGCTGCGGCGTGGGGGCGTGTGTGGTTTATTAAAACCCCTCCTTTCTGTGCTGCTCCTCGGGGGGCCTGTGTGTGTGGCCGCCATGGAGATGTGTGCTGGGGGGTGTCTCCCCCCCACTGCTCCTGCCCACCCCAAGGTCGTGCCCTCAACCGGATGCCCTTAGGAAGCCGTTGGCACAGCGTGGAGCAGGAGGGCTCAGGGCAGAGGGCAGCCAGGGCCCGGGCACGCAGCCGTGCTCTGTGTCTGACGCCGTGTGGCAAGTGGCCTGAGCAGAGGCTGGCGCCTGCCTGTGGCTGAGAGCGGTGGAATGCGGGGGGAGAAAAGGTGTGGGTCTGGATGTGTGGGTCAAGTGGGGCCCTTCTCAGCACCTTCCAGAACAGACTGTGACAGAGAGGGAAGGCAAGGCTCCGTGTCCTCGCTTGAGGCAGTTTCGGTCCCAAATGTCAGCTTTTGTTAATTTTGCAAAGGCCGAACAACTTCCATCCTGGAGTCCAGGTGAAACCTGTTTACCACGTCCGTGTTCGTGGTTGCTATGATTTTTTTTTTCCCCCGTATGAGCCAGAAATGATGGATCAGTTAGATTTCATGTGTTCTCCTGCCCCAAGGCCCACAGAACATGAGCGGCCAGGGCCTGGGCGTGGGGTGGGGTCAGGCAGGTCCAGGCCAATGGAGATTGTGCCAAGAGAGGCCTGAGCTCAGACAGAGGCCCCTGAGGGCCAGAGGGGTCCATTCAGGGCACGGGCCTGGGATGCGTGAGTCACGCCCAGGACGGGTGGCGTTCAGTGTTGTATCTCATGCTCCCAGTCTTGGGTGGGGGATGCACCGTGCTATGCCCGTCATGCCTCCGGGAAAACACTCCATAAGGTGAGGAATTAATGCCATTGCCCATCCCAGCTTCCAGAAACCAAACACTGGCCATGGTTAAAGATTGTGAATGGATTTCATAGTGAAACCTCACCCTTCTGGACCCAGTCAGAAGAAAGTCACTCTAAGTTTCCAAAAAGCCTGCATCTAGAACTCTAAAGTACTATTTCATTACTTCAGGTAAAGAAAACAAGCAGAATTAAGCCCAACATTATGGAACAGAGGTTCTTGAATGAATTGGTGGTTGTGACGGGTGGCCCATTATCCAGTATGTTCTGAAGAAGGGTGGGGGTTCTTGTCAGCTATTTATTTAAGTTATTTATTTATTTATTTATTTATTTATTTATTTGAGACAGAGCATGAGCAGGGGGAGGGGCAGAGGGAGAGGGAGAAGCTCCTTGCTGAGCAAGGAGCCTGATGTGGGGGCTCCATCCCAAAACCCTGGTATAGTAACCTGAGCCGAAGGCAGACACTTAGCCGACTGAGCCACCCAGGCATCCTGCTATTCTGGTTTTCTTACAAAGTCTAAATGCTGCCCCTGAGATCATGTTTGCCTTCTTTGTTGACTTTGCATACTACTTCGTCCCCCAGCATTCAAAAATGCTCACAGATCCTGAAAGAGTGGTGCCAGCACTAGGGAGGTCTTCCTTGAACTCATGGCCGGCATGCTTCCTTAAACCAGTCATCACAATATTTATAAGTAGTTTGTAGATGTGTTTCCTAAGCTTCCTGTCAGCTGACCCCACACTGAGCCCTCCACCCACAGAAGTGCATTAAATCCTGGAACAGTCCAGTGAGTTGGGCATTATTATCAGCCTCTTTTTGCAGATGAGCAGAGGCCTGGGAGTGTAGTTTGCCTGTGGTTGGTTACCGCATAAGCAGTGTGCTCAGCACGTGAGCTCAGGCCGTGGGGACTCACAGCCTTTGCTCCCACTGTGTTATATTACCTTTGCTCAGAGGGAGCGTGTGCCAAAGGAAGGAAGCTGGCTCTGCACCTGGGATCTTGTCCCGGGGCTGTGCGATGGCAGAGGCTGGGTTTTCAGAGACTCTCCGGTTGTGAGTGCAGGAGAGCAGCCTGGGACGTGGACAAGGGGAGAGAGGACTCCCTCCGTAGCAGGATGTACCCACGGGAGAGACATGGATTAAAGGCTTTGATGCCTGGATTTCTGAGCCATTGAGTCATGCCGACATTTCTTGTCACATTCAGCAGCTATGGGTGAGCCGAATGAGTGAGTCAGCTGGATCTAAGGAAAAAACGGGGGATCAGGAATGTGAGAAAGGAAGAGTAGGCATGTCCTAAAGGAAGCCAGTGGGTGAGGAAGAAATCAGGAAGCACCAGAAATAGACGTTTTGAGGCAAAGGGCCATGTGGGTCAGGAGAGGGCTGGGGCTGACCTTGACTTGGTGTGGGGTCAGAGGGTCTCTTGTGTTCGACGCCAGCAAACTCAGTTCTGCGGGGGGCACCCGTACTGGGGCTGGGCTGGGTTTCCTAGCTCAGACTCTATTGGCCTAGCAGAGGCCGTGACTATCAGGAGACAGTGGGAAAGCATCAGATCCTTCGTGCCTGTGACATTGGAGCACTGTACTGTCGAGGGCAACTCCACTGTGACCTACACCTGCTTGCCACATCTGTATTTCAGGTGCCCGATAGCGCCACACATGTGGTTTGGGGTGGAAATCTGATTTCCTTCAGGAATCCTAGACCCAATGTGATACCTGATGGGAAAAAAAGAAAAAAAAAAGAAAACTGATGGCACCCAATGTGTCCTCTGTCCCCTCAACTCTGAGGAGGGAAGGTTCTCTGGTATGTGGGGGGGCACTGTGCTGTAATTAGCACAAAGATGTGCCAGGTGCCACATCTCAGAGCCAGAATCCTGGGTTTAGGGAGCAAGGTCTCTTATGGAGGTCTGAACTTCATGCTGGCATCACAGACGCTACTTGGGTCTCTTCTCTTTGGCTCTCTTGCTAGAAACATCTCTTCTTTTTTCTCTTAAATGTTCTGTTTCTCAAATGTTCTCTTAAATTTCTGTTCCCACCTCTGACCCTGTGGTGGTTGGTGGATTTGGTGTGTCGGCTTGAGTAGGCCGTAGGTGACCTTACCTTTGGTCAAACATCATTCTGAGTGTGTCTGTGAGGATGTTTCTGGACAAGAGTAACAGTTGGTAGACTGAGTAAAGCAGATTTTTCTCCCTAATGTGGGCGGTCCTTGCCCAATCAGTTGAAAGCCCAAATAGAACAAAAACCCTGACGTTCCCACAAGTAAGGGAGTTTCCTCCTGCCGGACTGACTTGAGCAGGGACATCGATTTTCCCTGCTTTTGGACTAGAGCGACACTTGACTTGTTGGGCCTCTAGCTTGCCTCTTGCTGATCTTGGCACTTGTTGGCTTCCATAATCACGTGAGCCAGTCCTTTTGCTGAATCTGTTTCTGTCTGTACACACACAAACACACAAATATGCATGTGTACATGCATGCACGCTCATGCACACGCGCGCGCACACACACACACACACGCATGCACCCTACCAGTTCTGTTCCTCTGGAGACCCCTGACTAATACGGGGCCTTTCATCTTCCTTCTGCACTACTTTCCTTTCCCTCCCTACTTCCTGTCTCCCTGTGTCACCTCGCTGACAATTTCTTTTGCACCCGCAGTTTCCATCATGGAGCCCATGGCACTTCCATGCCCCTGACCCAGGCTGTGATAGGAGCCACTGTTTATGGAGTATTGTACTCTGTCTGCTCAAGGCTCCTCATTTGCCTCCCAATCCACCACACCCATTTACACAAGAGGAAGTGGAGTTTCAGAACAGTTGACAGCTGGTGCATGGGGGACTGGGATCCAGGTGGCCTCGTGGTGTGTTTTGCCACCACATGGGTGGGGTTTTTTTTCTTTTAAAGACTTTATTTATTTATTCATGAGAGACACAGAGAGAGGCAGAGACACAGGCAGAGGGAAAAGCAGGCTCCATGCAGGGAGCCTGATATAGGACTTAATCCCGGACCTCCAGGATCATGTCCTGAGCCCAAGGCAGACGCTCAACCACTGAGCCACCCAGGAGCCTGACACACAGGTGATTCTCACCCTTTCCTTTAGATTCCTCACGGTCATGAGGAGCTCCCTACAATGCAGACCCCTGGCTGCACTGTGCAGACCCTGAGTCCTGAAATGTGTGGAACAGAGGCCTGTGTGCATGTGCTCAATGAGCATCCCGGGGGATCTGATGCAGTCCCCTGGGAACATGTCTGTGGTCCCACTGTTTGCCTCACCACCTACCCCCTCTGCCTTCCTTTGGCCTCCAGCTCTCTCTAGCAGCCAATGGCCACACATGGCTTTTGACCACTTGAAATGTGGCTGGTGTGATTGAGGAATTGAATATCATATTTCATTTCATTTTATTTTTTTAAAGATTTTGTTTATTTATTCATGAGACATACAGAAAGAGAGGGGCAGAGATGTAGACAGAGGGAGAAGCAGGCTCCATGCAGGGAGCCCGATGTGGGACTCGATCCCGGGACTCCAGGATCATACCCTGAGCTGAAAGCAGACTCGCTTAACCACTGAGCCACCCAGGCGTCCCTTGTATTTCATTTTAATTAAAGTTTAAATGTAGAGGGCTCGTGGGTGGCTCAGTTGGCTAAGCATCTGCCTTTGGCTCAGGTCAGGATTCCAGGGTCCTTAGATCCAGCCCTGTGTTGGGCTTCTGGCTCAGCAGGGAGTCTCCTTCTCCATCTCCGGCTCCCCCCGGTTGTGCTTGCTCTATCTCTATCAAATAAATAAATAAAATCTTAAAAAAAAAAAAAGTTTAAATGTAGCTACACATGGCCAATGGCTACAGTATTGCATGGTGCAGGGAAAGCCTCTAGTTCCTAAACCAGAGTTCACTTTTTTTTTTTTCCAGAGTTCACTTTTTAACAAGAAATGATCAGTGAAGTTTACGATTCTTGTAGTTTATACATCACAAAGGCAATAGAGTCACACTGTTAAAAAAAATACATATGGGAGAAGAAAATTACCCATAACTCAACACCAAAGCAAGACCAGAACATGTCTGCCATACCTGCATAGCTGTGCTTGTGATTGTCCCTGGTGTCATGTGTTCACTTTGCTGCCCGCATTGTTCCATTTGGAAATGGTTCCTACACCTTCCTCTTCATTGCTCTGCAGTCTTTGAAACCATGTGCTGTGTAAGAGCCTGTTGATGACTCAAAATCAGCATAACCTCCCTGCCAGTTGAGTTCCTGACCAGCCTGGGAATCCAGCAGATGTACCACCAGGGTGGAGAGGGCAAGTTTCCCTGTGATCATGGCTGGGGGACAGCTGTGCCCCTTGACACCAGCAGCCTCCCCCGTGGTGGCCACCATTGCTGGGCCCCAGAATGTTCCATTTGGGGAAGACCCTCTCTCTTCCTTACGTGGATCACTGCTGACGCCTCCCAACTGTCTTGGGTCCTGTTTGCCATCCTGCCACCTCCATCCACATGGCCCGCACACGTTTGGGGGGACCACACCCCCGCTCAGAGGCCACTTCTTGCCCTATCATCACAGTCCAAATCCTTCACTTAGCATTGAAAGCATTCCTTAAGCCAGTTCCAGCTCCTTGCCTATCTCTTGTCCTGCCACCGTCTCCTCCACCTGCCATCTGGCAGTCCCCCTGCCCAGCGGGACACCACCTGCCCCTTCCTCTGTCCACCCAGGTGAATGCCACCCTCTAAGGCACTGTCTTTCCTCGAGGTCTCTCTTGTGGCTTCTCTGATCCCGGGTCTCATGTTTGCCTTGTTCATTTATCCATCTCATGGTGTTTGAAGCTATGGTTAGATTGAAGCTGGTTGCAGGGGTCTCCCCCTACGTGGTCAATTTTGGGAGAATGGGGATGGTGTTCAATTGATCTTGACTTACCCCCTGCCACCCTTGAATACCTTTAGCGTAGTGCCGGGTATTGCCTGTATGTACTCTTTATCCGTCCTTCCCCATTCTACCTCTCTTTCCCCCAGTTCTAAGCAACCACTAATCTACTCTTTCTTTTTTTTTTTTTAAGATTTTATTTATTTATTCATGAGAGACACACAGAGAGAGAGAGACAGACAGACAGACAGACAGACAGGCAGAGGGAGAAGCAGGCTCCATGCAGGGAGCCCGATGTGGCACTCGATCCTGGGACTCCAGGACCACGCCCTGGGCCGAAGGCAGGCACCAAACCGCTGAGCCACCCAGGGATCCCTAATCTACTCCTATGGATTTGCCTGTTCTGGAGGTTTCCTATAAATGGAATCATATGATAAGTGGTCTATTGTAACTGGCTTCTTTCACTTAACATAAGATGCTCCAGGTTCATCCATGTTGGAGCACCATCAGAACTTTGATCTTTTTAATGGCTGAATAATATTCCATTGTCTGGATATACCTCATTTTATTTATCTATTCATTGGCTGATACACACTTGTTTCCACTTTTTGGCTGTTATAAATAATGCTGCTACAAATACTCTTGTACAGTTGAATCTTGAACAATGTGGGTTTGAACCACAGAGTCTACTTATATGTGGATTTTTTTATGGTACAGTATTGTAAATGTGTCTTCCTTAGGATTTTCTTAACATTCTTTTCTGTCGCTTGCTTTGTTGTTAGAATATGGTATATAATACATATGACATACAAAATACGTGTTTGGCTGTTCATGTTATTGGTAAGGCTTTTAGGAGGTCAACAGTAGGCTGTTAGTAGTTAACTTTGGGGGTAGTCAGAAGTTATATGTGGATTTCCGACTGCACGGTGGCAGGTCAGCACCCCTAACTCCCATGTTGTTCAAGGGTCAACTGGATATGTTCTTGTGTGGACACATGTTTTCATCTCTTTGTGTATATATCGAAGAGTAGAATTGCTGGGTCATATGGTAGCTCTGTGTTTAACTTTTTAAAAAACTGTTTTTGCAAAGTGGCTGCAGCATTTTATATTCCTACCAGCAATGTGTGAGGATTTCAGCATCCCACATCCTTGCCAACACTCGTGATTATTTGACCTTTTGATTCTGACCTTCCTAATGGGTGTGAAGTTGAATCTCAATGTGGTTTTGGTTTGCATTTCCCTGATGACTAATGATGCTGAACATTTTTTTCATGGGCTTATTTGCACGTCTTATCTGGAGAAATGTCTATTCAGATCCTTTACCCATTTTTTATTGGGTTTTTAAAATCTTTTTTTTAAGATTTTATTTATTTATTCATTAGAGACCCAGAGACAGGGACAGTGGGAGAAGCAGGCTCCCTTTGGGTAGCCTGATGCAGGACTCAATCCCGGGCCCTGGGATCACCCCCTCAGCCGAAGGTAGATGCTCAACCACTGAGCCACCCAGGCATCCCAGGTTTTTAAAATCTTTATTATTGACTTTTATTAATAGATTTTTATATGTTTTATGGATGAGTCTCCAATATATGATCTGCAAATATTTTTACTCTTTCTATGGACAGTCATTTCACTTTCCTGATGTTATAATTATTAAATTTTGAGGTAGTCTAATTTATCTTTCTTTTCTTCTCTTTCTTATGTTTTTGATGCTTTGTATGAGAAAACATTGCCAACACAAGGTCACGAAGATTCATGCCCATATTTTCTTCTGAATATTATAGTTTTAGCTCTTAAGTTGAGGTCTATGATCCATTTTGAGTTGGTTTTTATATAGTTTGAGGTAGAGGCTCAACTTCAGTCTTCTGCACATGAATATGAAAGCTTCCCAGCACCATTTGTTGAAAAGACTATTCTTTCTCCATTGGATTGTCTTGGCAAATGTGTTGAAAATTAATTGACCCTAAATGTTAGGGTTTGTTTCTGGTGTCTCAATTTTTTTTTCGGTTGCTCTAGTCAATTATCTTTTAAAAGAGATTTAACTAATAAGAAAAAAATCTCATTTATCCATGCAGTTGCTATTTCTGGTCCTCTTCTTTGTTTAGATCCAGATTTTCATCTGGTACTGTTTTTCTTCTGCTTAAAGGCCTTCCTCAACTTTTTTTTTTTTTTTTTTATAGGGCAGATCTGCTGGTGATGAATCCTTTCATCTATGTCTTAATTCATCTTTGTTTCACTTTTAGGTTTAAAGGATATTTTTGGGGGGCGCAGTTGGTTAAACATCTGACAGTTTCTGCTCAGGTCATGATCTCATCATGTGTCCTGGGGTTGAGTCCCACATCAGGCTCGGCGCTCAGCTTAGTGTCTCCTTGGGATTTTCTCTCTCTCTCCCACTGCCCCTCCCCTGGTGCTCCCTTGCATGCGTGTGCTCTCTCTCAAATAAATAAATTGATCGTTAAAAAAAAATAAAGGATTTTTTTTTGTGGGGCTAGAGAATTCGAGGTGGATAGTTTTTTCTTTCACTTCATTAAAGATGTAGTTCCATTGCTTTCCGTCAAAAATCCGATGTCTTCTTTATTATCTCTGTTTCTCTGTAGGTAACATATCCTTTTTCTCTGGCAGCTTTTAAGTTTTCTATCATTGATTTTGAGAAATTTGATTATGATGTCCCTTGGGGTCCTTTTTATGTTTCCTGTGTTTGGGGTTTGTTGAGCATTTTTGGATGTGTGAGTTTATAGTCTTTGTCAAATCTGGAATATTTCCAGCCATGATTTCTTCACATTTTTTCGTTGCCCCCTCCCTGCTCCTAATCCCTCTCCTTCAGGGCTTTGTTACCCCTTTTCTTACCTCTTTGTTAGATTTAACAAATTGCCCTTTGAATTAAATTGTGTTTATTTATTTATTTATTTATTTCAAGGTTTTATTTATTTATTCATGAGAGACACAAAGAGAGACAGAGGCAGAGACACAGGCAAAGGGAGAAGCAGGCTCCATGCAGGGAGCCCGATGTGGGACCTGATCCCAGGTCTCCAAGATCACACCCCCGGCCGAAGGCGGCGCTAAACCCCTGAGCCACCCGGGGTTTAATTTTTTTGTTTGTTTGTTTGTTTGTTTGTTTGTTTTTTTCCCGGGTTTAGTTTAATTTAATTTAATTTAATTTAATTTAATTTAATTTTAATTAACTAAAGTTGCCTCACAACTCCCTTATATTCTTTTTATGCTTAAAATTCTTTTCCTCTCTGTTTCATTTTGGCCATCAAGTGGCCAGTTTTTATTATTATGCCTTTAAATCCACTAATCTTTTCTCCTGCAGTGTGCAGTCTCCTACTTTCATCCAGCATATTTTTCATCCTAGTACTCTAGTTTTTGTCTCTAGCCCCTCAATTTGGGCATTTTTAAAGATCTTCCTTTAACTTTTTGGACATATGGGATATAATAACAATAACTTGTATCTCTTTTCCTACTGATTCTAGGATTTGTGTCAGATCTGGTTTGATTTCCATAGATTGACTAGTTCCTTAATTATAGGTCCTCTTGGGGGGTGGGGGTGAATGGGTGACGGGCACTGAGGGGGGCACTTGACGGGATGAGCACTGAATGTTATTCTGTATGTTGGCAAATTGAACACCAATAAAAAATAAATTTATTATTAAAAAAAATTGCAGGTCCTCTTTTCCCACCTTTGTGGATGCCTGGTAATCTTTGATTAGATGCCAGACATTGCGATTTCACCTCGTTGAGTCCTGGATATTTTTGTATTCTTTTAAATCTTCTTGAGCTTTGTCCTGAGATGCAGGTGAGTTATTTGGGGACAATGATCTTTTCAGAACAGAGCTCAGTCTAGGGCCAATTATTCTTCACGCCATGGTAAAAGCATTTCTTGAGCATTTCACTCAATACCCAATGGATTATGAGTTTTCCTGCTCTGGCTGGCAGGATAGACATTGCTTTTGGCCATTGTGGATGACTTTTTCCCCGGGACCTGGTTAGTTTCTTCACAGGCACATGCTGATCTGATTCCCCGCTAAATACTCAGAGAAGAGCCTCTGCAGGTCTCCAGGATTTTTTTTTCTCTGTGTGGCATTCTCTTCTCCAATCCAGATGATAATAATGGTCTGGAGTGGTAGGAATGGAAAACAAAAAGAATGGATTTGTAAAACTGTAAAGAAATAAAGAAGACTTGGGAGCATCCAGTGAGAAGAGAATTGGAATGTGGACTGGGACTACTGGTGGTGTGGTCCCGAATGGTGCTGGCTGGCAAGGAGAGAAGCACAGAAATTGAGGCCATTTAGGAACATTCACAGCAATTTGAGAGTAGATTGTAGCTTAGATTTTATGTTTCATTTTCCCACATTATTTTTATTTTCCAAGAAATTAAGTCTGACAGGTGGAAATGAAAAACAAAACAAAAGCCTGGCCCTTTACCACAGGTAAACTGAGAAAAAGGAGGGATTGGGCAGAGGGAGGTGGGGGCGGATGAGATTTTTAGCTCAAGTAGGTTTCAGCTGAGAAACTGCTGAAGGTCATTGGCGGGATCCTGGCAACAGTGACTTACTATGCTAACACTTAGTATGGGCCAGCACCACGTTGGGCTCCCCACTGAGACCCTCAGTTTTGTCCTCTCCACAACACCCTCTACCAAGGAACCCACAGGGTCACGTGATGGGCCAACCTTGCATTTCTGAGAAATGGCAAAGCCTGGGACCTGACCCTGGTTGCTTTTCTACTTTCCACCTTTTGCCTATTTCCCTGGCCCTCGGAGGCTGCCTAAGCCTGGGAAATCCTGGTTGGTTGTTACATTTGCCCTGAACCAATTTGTTCAGTTTTTCTGTTGGTTTGTATTAGCAGCTCATTGTAAGAGTTAACCTTTTCTGGAAGCAGCTGTTTGAACAAGTAGATCAGATAGGATTCTGTGCGATAAAGCAAATGGTGCATAGCTGCCGATTATTTTAATTAACTTAGATTTACATACAAATAGCCACAAAAGCCTGGTAACCAGTGGACAACTCAGAAGTTACCATCTTGCGACAGTAGGATAACAACAGAATCTAAACAGTTGCTCATTTTTAAAAACTTCCTTTTTTCGAGGACTCCTCTCTGCCAGGAAAGCTTTTTTCACTTTTCACTTTTCAGGGAGATATTTTGGACAGTGAAGTTTGTGATGGAAGTCTTCCGGCTAAGGGCCAATTACTTTTCCAGAATAGACCAGTTGTTTCTATTTCTAGAGGGAGAATGGTGAGCGTGGCACGTTTAGTTTTATTTGTCAGGTTAAGTGGCCAACCTCTCTTTGTGACATCTGTAACTGTGGTCACAGTTTCCTTCATCGAGCTACACGGGCTTTATCCACATTTTTCTTTTCAACTAAAGGGGCCTCTGGAGGCAAATATAAAATATCCATTCACTGTCAATGGTAAGTGGCTTTTTGATGAGTCTGCACATGTATTAGTCAATATTCTGTAAATTGTTGCTGCGATTGGAAAATAAAGAGCAACTATGATCATTCTAAAGCTCTGGGAAAACTTATTTGGTCTAATTTTGTTGTGCACATCACTATGTGTTTCCTGGTTTAAGGAATTCCTCTGTCAGAAGCAGGATGATTCTGAAACCAAATTATAAAGACCTGGCACCGACCTGCCTTCCACCTCAGTTCTGTTTGTTGCTCATTGTTGAGGGATGGACTCGATGATCTTAGCCCTTTTGTTTGACCAAGATGAATCATGTGAAGTGGAAATGCTGGTTCAGAGACCAGCCTGAGGCATGGCCTGTCTCAGTGTGGCCCCTGGACCAGAACCTTCAGCATCACCTGGGAAGGGTAGACTCTCACGTCCCTCCCAGACTTATTAAATCAGTCTCTGGGAATGAGGCTCGACAGTATGTGGGGTCTTTTTTGGGTTTTGGGTGTTTTGTTTTTTGTTTGCGTTTTTTTTGAGAGAGAGAGAGAGGGTGCACAAGCAGGGGGAGCAGCAGGCAGATGGAGAAGCAGGCTCCTCACCCCGCAGGGAGTCGGATGCAGGGCTCAGTCCCGGGACCAGGATCACCACTCGAGCCAAAGGCAGATGCCCAACCGATTGAGCCACCCAGGTGCCCCAGCAGTCTGTGTTTTAACAAACCCACCAGGTGGTTCTGAAGCATGCTAAGCTTAGAACTGCGGCCCCTGGACCATTCAAGGTTGTGCCATGCCTGTTGTGAGCACTGCCGCAGCCATAGGTAGCTTCATGGTATCACACCTCCAGGTGTGTCCCGCTGTAGGAAGTGAGTGAGGACAGTGAAACTCATCCCCCCATAGGGGAGTAGAGTGGGAAAGAGGTTTGCTTGGGAAGGCCAGCAAATCCACCCCCTCCTCCCACCCCCAGTCTGAGAACTACTCAGTGCTGACTTTGTGCCAGAGAGCTAGGGTCAAATCCCAACTCATCTAGCCACCATAGGCACATCTGCCTGACTGATTTAGCTTTTGTATAACGTGCTGGTGGCGTTAAAATGCCTCAGGTGCAAGGTCATGTTGTTGCAGGATTGGCGAGTGACATGACCCACGCCATCCCCTTCACTACGGGCCTGGAGTTCTCAGTGGGTTATGCTGCTCCAACCTGTCCTGGTCCTGGTCCTGGCTGTAGTTTGGTGCCACCTACTGGTCTAGCGTGAACGGCAGCCAGGACCCTTCTGGGTTCTGGATCCTGCACTTACATCGAATTTCAGGACCCTGGAGTGATTCAGCCTCAAGAATATTTCCCCTCTGCCTTCCTGCTTTTGAAAACGAGAAGCCTCGGGGTGCCTGGTTGGTTCGGTCAGTAGAGTATGCAGCTCTCGCTCGCTCTTAGGGTCATGAGTTCGAGTCCCACATTGGGTGTAGAGATCGCTTAAATAAATAAATGTTGTTAAAAAAAAAAAAGAGAGAGAGAGAGAGAGAGCAGGGTGCCTGAATGGCTCAACGGTTGAGCTTCTGCCTTTGACTTGAGTGGTGATCCTGAGGTCCTGGGATCGAGTCCTACATCGGGCTCCCCACAGGGAGCTGGCTTCTCCCTCTGCCTGTGTCTCTGCCTCTCTCTCTGTGTCTCTCATGAATAAATAAAGAAAATTTTTAAAAAATTACCTTTCTCCATTCTGCGATAGGAAGAGAAAAAAATGGATGGCACATGTAGGTGTGCACTCACAGGCATTAAATCGTGCAGGCAGTCTCATGGCACAGTGGGACAAGCATGAGCTTCAGGGTCAGACAAGCCTGGGTTTCTGTCCTGCCCACTTACTGCTCTGAGCCTCAGGAGGTATAAAATGAAGGTAATGTTTATCCCATCCGTATCATGAAGAGGAAAGGAAACCCAGAAAGTGGGAACAATCCTGGGGCGTCGTTTCCGGTGATTCCTGAGGATAATTAATTCCCACATCTGTGTACTGTTCCATGGTACTGACAAGTGATGGATTGGGTTTCTGCGTCATTCTTTGGTGAACCATGTCCACACTTGCTGAAACCAAGAGCCTATAGTGAGTGACAGGAAATGATCTGTGGACTTGCCTGTAAAAGACATGTGGTGGGAAAAGGCCAGACAGGAGGGCTGATGGTGCAGTAATGTGTGACAACATGAAACGTTTTTAAACTTGCTAGCATGTGAAAGTTCTAAATGCAGTACTTGAAAGCTAGAAAACAGGGACGCCTGGGTGGCTCAATGGTTGAGCGTCTGCCTTCCGCTGAGGACATGATCTTGGGGTCCCCACGGGGAGCCTGCTTCTCCCTCTGCCTATATCTCTGCCTCTTTCTGTGTGTCTCTCATGAATAAATAAAATCTTTTTTTTTTTTTAAATTTTTTTTTAATTTTTATTTATTTATGATAGTCACACAGAGAGAGAGAGAGAGGCAGAGACACAGGCAGAGGAAGAAGCAGGCTCCACGCACCGGGAGCCTGATGTGGGATTCGATCCCGGGTCTCCAGGATCGCGCCCTGGGCCAAAGGCAGGCGCTAAACCGCTGCGCCACCCAGGGATCCCAATCTTTTTTTTTTTTTAAAGAAAGAAAACTGGAAAGCAATCAATAGATGTTAGGGTTTTTTTTTTCTCCTACTGATAAAATACAAACTAATTTAGTGTGGGATCTAATGGGGTAAAAAGTGGAGTTGAGTCCTTCAGAGCACACACTGGGCACCACCCTTTGCCTGTGGGGGAGTCTTCAATTGTTATTATTATTAATATTATTGTTATTGTTATTTTGGAACAAAGGAGAAGCATATACAGCCTTTAAACCCTTCCCTTGGCCTCTTGACTCTGGACATGGGACTTCTCAGCTCTGCCCACTTGCAGCAATAGGATTTGTCTAGCTAGCTTGGCACTTTATTTATTTATATATATATATATGTTTATTTATTTTTTAGATTTTACTTCTTTATTCATGAGAGACAGAGAGGGAGAGAGAGGCAGAGACATAGGCAGAGGGAGAAGTAGGCTCCATGCAGGGAGCCGGATACGGGACTCGATCCCAGGACCCTGGGATCAAACCCTGAGTCAAAGGCAGACGTTCAACCACTGAGCCACCCAGGCATCCCTGGGCACTTTTTTTAAAAGGACGATTAAAGTCTTTTTTTTTTTTTTTTTAATGATTAAAGTCTTACCTGCTCCTTAGTAAAAGTTTGGGGAAGTGTAGTAAAGTGTAAAGAGGCACACAATCTGTGATCAGCGTCCTCCTCTCCACAGTCACCACATATGTCCACTAGAGGCACTGTTGCTCTCGGGCAGATTTTTTTTTTCCAGTCTTTTTTCTTTGAATTTCTTCTTTACATAGTTGAGATATAGTTCTTAGATCTTGCTTTATTACTTTTCATATTATACATAAGGATTTTCTTTTACAAATTAAAGTATTGGGAGCACTTGGCTGATTTGGTTAGTAGAGCATGGTACTCTTAATCCCATGGTTGTGGGCTCAAGCCTCACGTTGGGCATCCAGCCTACTTAAAAAAAAAAAAAACAGAAAATGAGGGACACATGGGTGGCTCAGTTGATTGGGCCTCTGACTCTTTGTTTCCATTTGGATCGTGGTCTCTGGGGTCTTGGGATTGAGCCCGGTGTAGAGTAGGGCCTGTGGCTCTATGCTCAGTGCAGTTTTCCTGAGATTCTTTTCTTCCCCCTCCCATGCTTCTCCCCATGCATGTGCATGCACCCTCTCAAAATAAATAAATGAATAAAAATCTTTTAAAAAACCTAAAGTGTTATTTATCAAATGATTAAATATGTACTTCTAGAAACATTTATTTTTTTTTAAATTTTTATTTATTTATGATAGTCACACACACACACACAGAGAGAGAGAGGCAGAGACACAGGCAGAGGGAGAAGCAGGCTCCATGCACCAGGAGTCCGACGTGGGACTCGATCCCGGGTCTCCAGGATCGCGCCCTGGGCCAAAGGCAGGCGCTAAACCACTGCGCCACCCAGGGATCCCCTAGAAACATTTAATATAAAAGTGTATGAAAGCAAAAAGTGAAATTCTAATACCATCTATAAGTGTCCTTAATAATAGAAAAAGTTCAAATATTGAAATGTATGAAGTAGTAAGAGAAAGTCCCTTTAATACAACCTACCAGGGCTATATAGTACTAGATAATTTTAAATGATTGCACTGTTGGCCGTGTAATGTCCTGGTAATGCCGTCTACTAGTGCCAACCATTGTTAGTTCCAGCATGTGCTCTTTCAGAGTTTTTTCTCTTTTGTATATGTGTGTGTGTGTATGTATATAAGTTACTGAAATGGAATTGTACAGTTGTCCAGCTTGCATTTTTCATTTACTAATGTATTTTGAATAACCTTCTATAGTATAAGCATTTGCCAGTATCACGAAAACACTTATCTGAATGGTACTTTAAATGGCTACATAATATTTCATTATTTAGATGTTCTCTGTTTTATGTAATCATTTCTCCTAAGGCTTCCAATTTGAACCTAAGTAAATATTTATCCACATTTCTCATTCTTTCCTCAAGCTAAGTCACAGACAGCCGCACCAAGTCAGAGATAAACATTTCACGGTTTCCTCTCTGGGGAGAGCTTATCATTTTACACTTTCATCAGTAACTTACAGAAATATGCCATGACGGCAGTCATAAACGACTGTGATCATTTAAAAAAAATCTTTGTTGATGTTTAAGGGAAAAAGCTCTTGTTTGATTTGTGTTTCTTAGAATACTCAGTGTTCTTAGAGGTTAGAGCGCTCAGTGTTCTGGCAGGTTTAATAATCTTCCAGTGATTTCTGGAACAGAGGTAATATGCCCTCTATAAAACAAAAAATTAATTCCCAGCTCAGATTCCTTAGAACTTCCTGGACGTCATTCCTGGAACCAGAGCTTGGATGTTCTCTGCTTTGGATCAGAAACCTCATCTTTGTCTAGGAAGTCCTATGCTGTTTCCAGATGCCCCCTGCCCCCCAGAGTGGAACCTGTAGCCTTGCCCCCTTACTTTTTTTTTCTTTTTTTCTTTTCTTCTTTTTTATTTATTTATTCATGAGAGACAGAGAGACAGAGAGAGGCAGAGACACAGGCAGAGGGAGAAGCAGGCTCCATGCAGGGAGCCCAACGTGGGACTCAATCCCAGGTCTCCAGGATCACGCCCTGGGCTGAAGGCGGCGCTAAACTGCTGGGCCACCCGGGCTGCCCGTCTTGCCCCCTTTCCTCTCAGAACCTGGGAGCGGAAAAATAAGCGATCCTCGCTCCCAGGCTGGACTTGGGCTTTACTTGTGGTCAGACAGCACGAGCTTCGTTTTCCTCCATGGTGGGCTGTTTGTGTCCTTCCTTTCGCCTTGGCTGCCAGGGAGGGACTAGAGGCTGTCACCTGGGTGCCTGATGGGGGCAAAAAGTGGAGAAAGGATACTCTAATTGGTTCTCATTTTCCTTTGTAAAACACCGAGTCCTCTGGAATATTTATATAGAGGGGAAAGTTCCAAGAAAGTAAAATAATTATAAATGAACTTCAGTGGCTGTTAAGGGGCAGGGGGGGTGGGAATCCTTGGGTGGCTCAGTGGTTTGGCACCTGCCTTTGGCCCAGGGCATGATCCTAGAGACCCGGGATCAAGTCTCACCTCAGGCTTCCTGCATGGAACCTGCATCTCCCTCTGCCTGTGTCTCTGCCTCTCTCTCTCTCTCTGTCTCTGTCTCTCTGTCTCTCATGAATAAATAAATAAAATCTTTAAAAAACGGGGGGTAGGGGGTTCTGTTAGTGAACCCTGCAGTTATTTAGTTCTAAGTGCTCATTCTTGTTACCCTAGTTTCGCAGAGCCAGGAAATGCTATCGAAGGTTCTAGGACCTTCTAGAAGTGAGTGTAACTAACTTTGAGGAAAGAATGGGAGAGGTTTGGAGAGCTAAAGACTTGCACTGCAGCCTTCTAACATATGCCCCATTGTTCTTTCCACACTCCCTCACCCCATTATAATTTGTTTCAGGCTATGAAAATAACATATAGTCATTGCAGGAAAAAAAAACTAAAAATCACTCTTTTTTTTTTTTTTTTTTTTACTCAGAGATAATGACTATTAACATTTGGCATACATATGTGTGTATGCTCATACACATAATTTTTGATCATATAGGTGTGTGTTTCCATGTCTGTACACACACACACAAACACGCTTTTATACCACCTTTTATTTTTTAAAAGATTTTTATTTATTTGTGCGAGAGGCAGAGACACAGGCAGAGGGAGAAGCAGGCCCCGTGCAGGGAGCCTAACATGGGACTCGATCTCAGGTCTCCAGGATCACGCCCTGGGTCGAAGGCAGTGCTAAACCGCTGAGCCACCTGGGCTGCCCCATTTTAAAGTATTTTAAATATTAAAGTAAAGTATTTTATTTTATTTTATTTTATTTTTTTATTTTTATTTTTTAATTTTTATTTATTATTTACGATAGTTACACAGAGAGAGAGCTAGAGAGAGGCAAGAGACACAGGCAGAGGGAGAAGAGAAGCAGGCTCCATGCACCAGGAGCCCGACGTGGGATTCGATCCCGGGTCTCCAGGATCGCGCCCTGAGCCAAAGGCAGGCGCCAAACCGCTGCGCCACCCAGGGATCCCAAGTAAAGTATTTTAAATATCTGTGTCATCAAACCTATTTTTGAAAACAGTCTTTTTTTATGGTTGCATAATAGTATACGTGCTATAATTTATTGGGAGTTAGATATTGCTTAATGCTCATTTTTAAGTTTTTAATCTTTAAAACAAAAGATTTTATTGAGAGAGAGAGAGAGAGCATGTGCATGCGTGAGTAGTGGAGAGGGTCAGAGAGAGGGAGAGAGAGAATGTCAAGCAGATTCCTTGCCACCTGAGCAGACTCCTGAGCCACCCAGGTGCTCCTCTTTGCCTATTTTTTTATATCAAGCTGTTAATTGAGTTATTTGCATCTCAGGGTAGGTTAAGTTGTTTTTTGTTCTACAGTGCAGATGTTTTTTCTGGTGTGTCATTTGCCTTTGGTTTATAGTATTTCACCTAAAGAAGGTGTGCATGTTTGTTTTTGTGTATAGTTTCAAAACTGCAGGAAAGTACAGTAGGAAATAACCTTTATTTACCTGCCACCCAGAATGCACAGATATTTATATATTGTCCTTTTGACTTATTTCTGATAAAGGAAGTAGAATATTACAGACAGATTGGAATTGTCCTGGTTCCCCCTCCCATATTCCATTTCCTCCTTCCCCAGGGCAGCTGCTGTCATGAATTGAGCGTATGGATCCTTCCAGTCCCAGTTTTTCTTCTGTTATCACATATACAAGATTAATAAGTATTAGTTTGTGTGTGCTTGTGTTTGTTCATGCTTTAACATATACATACTATCACATAATTTACATATATCATTGAGCAGTTTTCTTTATTTGCACAGCAATGTGTTCAGTTCAATTCATAATTATATATACAAATCTAGTTCATTTATTTTGACCGCTGTGTAATATGGCATCCATGGACTATAACTCCAAATTCTTCCTAAATGTGTTTCTTTTTTTTTTTTTAAAGATTTTATTTATCCATTCATGATAGACAGAGAGAGAGGGGGGGTGGGGGGGCAGAGACACAGGCAGAGGGAGAAGCAGGCTCCATGTAGGGAGCCTGATGTGGGACTTGATCTCCAGGATCGCGCCCTGGACCAAAGACAGGCACTAAACCACCGAGCCACCCAGGGATCCCCCTAAAAGTGTTTATCATTTTTTCTATACTGATGAACATTGAAGATGCTGCTGGGTGTCTAGGTTTTCTTTGCAGTGCTGCAGTGAAAAACTGCACACGTTTCTCCTTCTGCAGGCTGGGAGATCTTCTCAAAGGGCCTGCCTAGGGGTATGTGGGGGTCATGTGGATTTCAGCTCTACGGGCTCTTACCAGATTCTTCCTAGAGTGCTCATTCCAACCAACACTCCCACCAGCCGTGTGAAAGGCTTCCTCCTGCCCCACACCTTCACCAAGACATGGTACTGTCAGGCTTAGTGATTTTTAGCCCATCCAGGAATGAGATAGCATCTCATTGTGGTTTTAATTTGCATATCCTGATTGCTAGTGGGATTGAACATCTTTAAAAATAGTTACTGTCTAGAGTTTAACAGATTTTTCTCTTCTCTGCACTTTCACTTCTTACCCTCCACTCACTTTTTCCATTGGGTTATCTTTGTCAGATGGGTGGTTAGTGTTCTTTATGTTTTAGATACTAGTGTCTTATGTGTATTGTGGCCATCTCCTGGTCCCTGGCCTACCTTGCCTTTTGCTTCTTCAACTTAGCATATATTGCCTTCAGTTAGACCACTGGCAAGCCCTCCTCATATAAGGCCAAGTTGGAGGCGCATTATATTCTTTTTTTTTTTTTTTTTTTTTTTTTATTCATGAGAGACACACACACAGAGCGGCAGAGACACCGGCAGAGGAAGAAGCAGGCTCCATGCAGGAAGCCTGATGTGGGACTCGATCCTGGGTCTCCAGGATCAGGCCCTGGGCCGAAGGCAACGCTAAACTGCTGAGCCCCCCAGGCTGCCCCACATTATAGTCTCAAGGAGCACGGCATCTATTCAGAATATTAAAAAGTTCTATAGGAACCCATCAGAGGGTTGGGGAGACATAGAGACAGCACTGGGTCTGGCAGCAACAAGCAGGACACCAAGAAGGGGCTGAGCAGGCCAGGAGGAGGACGAAGCCTTCTTGGTGAGGGGGTTGCCGAGGCAGAAATGCTGATGGTCAGTCTCAGAGTCTTCATCCTTCCTTGCTTCTGCCTCTTTCTCTCCTCATGGCCTCCAGCCTGCCGGCCCCTGACCCACTCCTGCCTCCTTGCTCAGAACAGTTTGGCTTTTCAACAGTTTGATCTTTGGAACTTTGTATGTTGTTTCATGTTGAACAGAAGCCTGATTTTTGATGTCCTATGTATCAACCAGCCTTTACCTCTATAAGGCATGCCTTTTGTGTCTTACTGAGGAAATCCTTTTCCACGCCAAAGTCAAAGACAGTTACTCGCGTTTTCTTATGATAACTTTTGTTTTTCACACAGTCTTTAATCCGTCTGGAGCTTTTTTTGCTTTTGTAGTTAAACTTTTCTTTCCTTTTTTGTGGCTCTTCCTTTGCATCGATACTTTCTAGGCCCTCTCTGAGCTCCAACAGGTCTAGATCGCCAGGCTTTTCTCTGCCACCTTGTGCTCTTTGCTGGTTCTGGGAGTCCCAGGTCGGGGTACTTGGTGTTTATCAAGGAGGTTTCTCTGCCTCGAGCACCTTTAGTGTTTGGTTTCATGTTCTGGACCCTGGCTCCAAGGGGCATGATTCCACTGGAGTTTAAAATTCGTTCAGTTTTTGAAACTTTCATGGTCTATTGTGTATGTGTTGTGCCTAGCGCTCGAAATGTTCTCAGATCTGGAAATGCTACAGAGTCACAGACCAGGGTCTCTTATAAAGATGCTCCTGCTTACCTTGAACTTGTGAACCTTTGTATTTTATCATAAGGGATCAAGGGAATTGATAAAGTATGCTACTCTTTTTTTTTTTTTAAGATTTTATTTATTTATTCATGAGAGACACACAGAGAAAGACAGAGACACAGAAGGAGAGGCAGGCCCCCTGCAGGGAGCCCAATGTGGGACTCCATCCTAGGACCCCGGGGTCATGAACTGAGCCAAAGGCAGGTGTTCACTGAGCCACAGGCACCCCAAAGTATGCTATTCTTGTCAGCATCCTAGCTTTATGGAAACTAAAGTTACACCTGAGAAGCTGGGGTGTTTTGAAATTTTCCCACCCCTCCTCACTCCATTTATTTATTTATTTTTAAAATATTTTACTTACTTATTCATGAGGGACAGAGAGAGAGGCAGAGACACAGGCAGAGGGAGAAGCAGGCTCCACGCAGAGAGCCCGACATGGGATCCAGGGTCTTCAGGATCACACCCTAGGCTGAAGGCAGGCGCTAAACCACTGAGCCACGTGGGCTGCCCTTCCTCACCCCATTTAGATCAGGACAAGACAAGAAAAATCATTATCCATCCAACAATGTGTATTTTCTGTATAGTCAAGGTGAAAAGAGACATGAAAATAAAGTTGACCAATTTATAGGACTTTCCTGATTGGTTTTCACCAGTGGCCTCTGGAGAGCATGTCAAAGATGATGTCCCAAACACCTGTGGGAAACAGCTTACAACAGGCCGTCGCCCTGTACCCGCACTGAGCGTGCCTCTGCCATCCTGTCCCCAGATGTCTCGCTGGCTTCTTGCTCAGCGGAGGGCAAGTGGGAGAGGTGGGCGTAGGATGATTCTCAAGGCCGTGCTGGTGTCCCTGGCCGCACAGCACCTGCCAGGGGCCGGGCCTGGCCATCCCAGGGCCACAGCGGCTTTCAGTAATCACCGCTCTTAGTGACAGTCGGCAATTTTGTGCATGTTTGTTTCTTTTCTCCTTTTTCACTGCATACAACATTTTCTTTTCGCCCTGCCTTTGTCTTTTTTCCTTAGGCCGGAAGCTGAGAGGAAAAGCCTTTTATTTTGTCAACGGCAAAGTGTTTTGTGAGGAAGACTTCCTGGTGAGTGTGTTCCCCAAACCTGCCCTGCCCGCAGTCCCGACCAGAGTCAGGGGGAGCCTGTGGGGAGACCGGGCCAGCCAGGAGAGTGTGGTTCCCCTGGGTGATCCCCGGCGGGGGTCCTGGCTTTCCTTTGGTGGATGCAGGGGTTGGCCTGGGATCCTGAAGCAAATGACAAGCCGCAGAGCTTTGTGCCTGGAAGGGACTTGAGGGTCACCTGGCCTGTCGTCTTGGTTCTGCCCATTTCCGCCGACCCCACCTCTCTTAAGCCTCTGGACTGGGGCTCAGGCCTTCGTTCCTCCGAATCCTGGCTGCTCTCTGTGGGCATCCAGCCTCCGCCACACTTCAGAAGTCTGTCCACGGGCCAGTGACACCCAGCCCTGAGCACCAGCTCTGTCGGCACCTCTCAGGCCAGCGGACGGTCCCCCGGGCTGTCCCCCAGCCCTTCACAGTCCGCTTGTCTGAAGCAGAAGCATCATGCTGCCTTGGGTCCTCATCTCGGAGAACGGTTTTCTGGCTCATCTTCGGCCCCTCCTCCTTCCCACCTCCCCCAGAAAGTGGCTGAGCATTGATCCCCGTGCCACCATGGCCTCCCTGGGCCCACTTAGCTCCCCAGGATGGGTTGCAGCTCAGCGCCCCCACCCTGGGTCCTGCATCGCGAGGGTTCAAGGCCTGTGCAGACAGAAGCTGTGCTCCTGAGCCCAGACCTGTGGCTCTCCCACTCTGCTGCTTGCTTGCACCCCTGCACAGCCTCAAGCCTTTGTGCCCTAGCTTGTGCCACTTCCCCTGCCTGGAGCGTCTTCACCCTTTCTTTGCCCCGATAACTGACAGCTGTGCCCCCTCCCCGACAGCGAGCTCCCACCCTCCGTGCAGCCACCACACCAGGGCCTCTCTGGCGCAGTAGGTAGAACAAGGCAGGGTGGCCTCCCCCAGCCCTTTCTCTCTCCCCTGGACATGCTTCTTCCCCTTGGCCTCGTCAGCCCCTCACCTAGCACCAAGCATCCAGTGGCGCTCAGTGGACAGTGGATGACCTGAGCCTACGTTCCCCAGAGGACCCAGAGGTGGCTTGGGTTTGATGCACTGTGGCCCAGGCTTGCCAGTAACAGACAAGCCGACCCAAACCGGTAGAAGCAAAAAGGCAATGCACTCAGCAGGGGCCTCTGAGTCACTTTCTCTTCATTGGGGCCCTGCCTCTGCAGCATCAGCTCCTTCCTCAGGAGATTCCTGGTGGCCACCTGGTGGCAGTGGCATCGCTCTGGGGTTTGCATCCTCTACCGTTCAGCGTTCAGCGCTGATGGCCCAGAGTGTCCGTCCTGCTCCTCCAGCCTCATTGGCTCTATTGGGTCACATGCCCACCTGTGGGCACAATCGGTGCTGAAGGGAAACTGGGGCTCTGATTCCCCAGGTCCGAGTCAGTGCCCTGCCTTGCTTCCCAGCAGGTGGTCACCCCCCCTCCACCCCACTCTTGGGAGTGCAAGGTGGTGGGGTATGTGGCTGGCTCCCCATGAAAGTAAGGAACTGCCACCCCTGGGACTGCACAAAGTTCCCTTTTTCTTTTTTTTTTCCACCTTCCTTTGTCTTACAGCCCCCCCCACCCCCACCCCCCCCCCCCCGTGTGTAATATCTAAACTTGTGGTATCTTTCAGTGTGTGGTATCTTTTCTTTGTGTGCTTTTCTGAAAAGCATTCTTCATTTCTTTTGAGAGTCCAACTGTGTGTGTGTGTGTGTGTGTGTGTGTGTGTGTGTGTTTGGTAAAGATAGAGAGTATTTACCAAGTTTCTGTGAAACTAAGGGCATTGGCTTTTTAACCAGACCAGACTTGAATTTGATTCCTATTTTTACCTCTTAAAGGCTATGTGACCTTGTGAAGGTCACTTGACCTCTCTGAGCTTTCATTGCTTTCATCTTAGAAATGGGATGATACATACTTTGTTTTAAGGATTAGAGAGGGGTGCCTGGGGGTACCTGAGTGGCTCAGTTGGTTAGACATCAGCCTTCCACTCTGGTGGTGATCCTGAGGTCCTGGGATTGAGGCCCACGTTGGGCTCCTTGCTCAGCTGGGAGCCTGCTTCTCCCTCTGTCTGCTACTCCCCCTGCTTGTGCATGCTCTCTCTCTCTCCTTCACAAATAAATAAATAAAATATTAAAAAAAGAGAGAGGTCCCTGTGTGGCTCAGTCAGTTAAGCATCTCCCTTCACCTCAGGTCGTGATCCCAGGGTTCTGGGATAGAGCCCCACATTGAGCTCGTTGCTCAGAAGGGACTATGCTATGCTTGTCCTTCTCCTTCTGTCTCTTCCCACACTTGTGCGCACTTGCTCGCTCTCTCAAAAAAATAAAATAAAACAAAATCTTAGGGATGCCTGGGTGTCTCGGCAGTTGGGTGTGTCTGCCTTTAGCTCAGGGCATGATCCTGGAGTCCCAGGATTGGGTCCCACATCAGGCTCCCCACATGGATCTTGCTTTTCCCTCTGCCTATGTGTCTACTTCTCTCTTTCTGTGTCTCTCATTAATAAATAAATAAAATCTTTAAAAAAATCAAAAAAATGTTTTAAGGATTAGAGCCTGCATCAGACTCTCCTGAAGGGCTTATGAAAATACATGTTACCAGATCCTCTCCCAGCGTTTCTAATTCAGTAGGTCTGGGGTGGAGCCCAAGAATTTGCATTTTTTACAAATTCCCAGTTGATGTCAGGGAACTCCTCTTTGAGAACCACTGGCTTAGAGATTGAAGCCTCTCTATGCACAGCCTCTTACACAGAGCCTAGCATGTTGTGGATGCCCAAATGCAGCTCTTGTTAGAGTGAGTGGTATTACTATTTGTAATGACTTTGTGGCAGAAGACATTCCATGATTCATCACACAACTGTGTTGTCCTCTGGGAAATGACAGATTCCTGTATGGAGTGACACATCTTTCTGAGAAGTTCCTTGTCATTCTGGTGGGCAAGTGACTGGGTCATCTGTCCTGCCTGGGTTTAACTTTCTTTTCTTTTTCCTCTGCAGTACTCTGGGTTCCAGCAGTCTGCTGACAGATGTTTTCTTTGTGGACATCTGATCATGGACATGGTGAGTAGGGTCAGCCAAACAAGATGATGGCATGGTAGGAGGGGGAGGCATTGATAGAAAAAAGAAACTAATAGTGGAAAACTGTATTTCCTACCTTGATTTGTGGTTGCATCTGGTTTTATTAAGAGAAGACCTGTGCAAGGCAGCTGCTTGCTCTAGGAGAAGCCACATTGTTTGCTTTTACTGATATAGCATGCTTCACCATGTAGTCCACACAGTGTTACGTCTCTCTCTCTTTTTTTTTTTTTTTTAAGAATTTATTTTATTTACTCATGAGAGAGAGAGGCAGAGACACAGGCAGAGGGAGAAGCAGGCTCCATGCAGGAAACCCGAAGTGGGACTAGATCCTGGGTATCCAGGATCACGCCCTGGACTGAAGACGGCACCAAAATATTGAGCCACCCGGGCTGCCCTGTGTTGTGTTTCTTTCTTTTTTTCCTTTTTTCATTTGTTCCATTTTATTTTATTTTATTTTATTTTATTTTATTTTATTTTATTTTATTTTAATTATTTTTTTATTGGAGTTCAATCTGCCAACATATAGCATACAGTGTTGTGTTTCTGATGATGCTCTTTTCTCTGGGCTTTTTGGATCATACTGGCCTCCCTCTGATTTTCTGTGGTCCTTGTGATGTCCTGGGTGAGATGCCAAATGTCAAACTTCATCTCCCTTGGAGTTGGGTACAGAAAGCTGGATAAACACAGTTGCTTGCCCCATGTTCTTCCTGGCTCTTTCTGTTCCTAAGATGAGTTTTGGGGGCCTGTTGTTAGTTCTGAGAGAGCAGAGCAAGAAGCAAGTTTTATACATTCTGTTCCTCACTCAGCCACTTTCACTCACTGGCTCTCTGAGCTTGTCTTGGGCCTCAGTATCTTTATCTCTTCACTGGGGACAGTTTTTCTTTCCTGGCCTCCTTATAGGGTAAGGTTGTGAGGTTAACAAATACAAAATACTTAGTGTATCTCAGGGATCAAACAGTTCACCATTGGATATCAGGCTTTTAGAATTTCTTTAATATACTGATCAAGGAAAAGTATCATACAACATTCCTTTAGTTGGAAAGCGGTAAATCCCTCTCTAAGCTGACACATTAACTATTCTGGAGAAGGGAATTGCTAATCATTGGTATTTTTTTTCCTTTACCTTTTTATTGAGAAACAACTAGGTAAAGAAAGGGTGTGTGTACATCTTAAGTGCATAGGTGAATGAAGTTTTGCATATGCACATACCTATGGAACCACACCTGGTCAAAGTGTGGATGTTTCCCACATCCCACACCTCAGAAACTTCCTTCTTGTCTTCCTTCCAGTCCAGAACCCCTCCTCCAAAGGTGCCCTCTGTTCTGAGCTCTATTGGTCTGCCTTTTCTCACTTAAAAAAACAATAGCAAAAACCATTTTGGGGGGATGGGGCAGGGCCAGTGGGAGGAGGAGAGAGAATCTTAAGCAGGCTCCATGCCCAGTGTGGAGCCCAGTGCGGGGCTCGATCCCACGACCCTGAGATCATGACCTGAGCAGAAATCAAGAGTCAGACGTTTAATCAACTGAGCCACCCAGGCGTCCCTAGAAAATGTTTTTTAAGTTCATCCATGTTATATCCTGTGGTAGTAGTTCATTTATTTTCATTGCTAAGTAGAGTTCCATTGTATGGATACAGCAGTTTGCAAATCTGTTGTTCTGCCGATGGGGATTTGGGTGGCTTCCAGTTTGAGGCTATTTATGAATAAAGCTGTTGTGAATATCTTTGGCATGTTGCTGGACAGAAACACTCATTTTTGTTGGTTTCGTGCTAACATGTATAAAACAGCAGTGAACCGGAGCCTGCCCTGTTCACGAGGACAACTTGCTCTTGTCCAGTCTTGAACACACCACGGCAGAGCTTAGCCCTGTGAGGGCTGAGTCCTCATTAGTAGCCAAGCCTCCCTGGAAGCATGGCCATCCACCCATTCCCCCAGAGGAGGCAGGGAGCCACACACCCTTAATCCTACCTTCCACAGATGCCAGCCAGACTCCACAGGGATCTGTTTCTTTGGTGGAATTTGTCCTCAATTTTAGAGTCCTTCTGGCAAACCCACCACATTTGAAGTCAACAGTATCCAAATTTATGAAGGTGATTATACCCTATTTTTATTTCTGGGTGTCATCAGGCTTCTTTGGGCCTCAGGGTATTTTAGTTACCTGTTGCTACATGATGAACCACCCCAAGAGGTCATAGTTTAACACAGCTCATTTATCACGATCCACAGAACTCCAATAGGTCTCAGCGGGATGATTGTTCTGCTCCGTGTGGCATTGGCTGGGGTCACTTATTCAATGGTGTTCAGCTGATGTCCCATTTAAGCACCCCGAGATGGGCTCTGCCCTCCAGGCCCCTCTCCCTGTGGCCACTGATCTCATCCAGTCATCTAGGTTGGACTTCTTACAGCAAAAGAGGAAGGAGAGCTGCCAGGCTTCTTAAGTCCTTGACTCGAAATCTCTCAACATCATTTCTTCCCCATTCTGTTGATCACAGAACATCACAAGGCCAGTCTCAATACGCGGCAGGGCAGGGAGGAGGGGCTCTCCTCCACTTCTTGAAGTGAGGACCAGCCTTGCATGCAGGAAGGGAAGGAATGAAGCTTTAGAGGCCACCTCTTCCACACAAGGATAGTGCAAAGTTGAACCTGGGTCCTGGCAGGTCTTCTCTAGGACTTGAGAACTTTTAGCAAATGTCTGTCCGGTAGTGACACCTACTTTTAAAAAAAGAACCCTTAACTGCTGCCAAGAATTTTTTTTTTAAATTTTTATTTATTTATGATAGTCACAGAGAGAGAGAGAGGCAGAGACATAGGCAGAGGGAGAAGCAGGCTCCATACACCAGGAGCCCGATGTGGGATTCGATCCTGGGTCTCCAGGATCGCGCCCTGGGCCAAAGGCAGGCGCCAAACCGCTGCGCCACCCAGGGATCCCTGCCAAGAATTTTTGTAATGCAAGAAAAAGCATGCCTGCAGATGCCATTCTTGGTCCTCCAAGAGAAACAACCAGTTGTCCAATTCCTTATGTAAATTGTGGCCCCCGCCCTCCGCCTCCCCGGTTAGTAGAGGGGAATACTCTGAGCTTGCATGTTGAAAGTGGACATTTCCCCCCACATTAAAAAGAATCATCACAGCAAGTCAAAATGCAGCAAAATGGCATCTGTGTCCTGCCACGCTTCAGGCTCGTTGTGGGTGAAGTTAATTTAAGGGTCTCTTCTGCCAAGATGGCATTAGCCAGAGAGCGAAATGCATTCCAAGGTACAGATTGCCAGGTGGACTTTGGAAGCCCGGCCAGTTGTTCTTCCTATTTTGGCAGTTTATTGCAGATGGAGAGGGGCCTCAGGGGTTAGTGACACACCAGAGGGAATGAGGAAGCTGGGAGAGCACTCGAAGTTGCCAGCTTGCCTCAGAGGCTGCACCGTGTGAAGTGTGGTGTTGGCCTTGGCGGGGGAGAAGCAAGCCTCGGGCTCTGGAAGGTGCGCACCTTTCCTGCAAGTGTCACATGCATCAACACAAACTCAAACCGGTGGTTTTTCCATTTTAGCTTGCATTGGAATCATTTTATGAAAACACCAACTGCCGGGTCTGACCCTAGCTCTTCCGATTCTGGAGATCGGGGCCTGAGGATGTACATTTATAACAAGTTCCCAGGTGATGCTCATGCTGCAGGTCCAGGGACCACACTTTGGGATGAGCTGCCTTAAAAGGAAAACTGTTTGATGTCACCTAGCAAGGGGCCAGGAGGGACACAGTTCTGAAGGGAGGTGATTTGGCCACTTGCTGACATCCCCAAGGACATTCTTTGCATCTCTTCTCCCTCCTACCCTCCCTGTCTTAGCTCTGTCCCAGCTTCTTACCTTTCCAGGCATCATAACCAGATCAAATGACATTCAGAGGAAGAAGGTTTGTGGGACTTTCTCTACACTGTGTTTTATTTTTTTTTATTTTTTTAAAGATTTATTTATTTATTCATGATAGACATAGAGAGAGAAAGAGAGGCAGAGACACAGGAGGAGGGAGAAGCAGGTTCTATGCCGCGAGCCCGACGTGGGACTCGATCCCGGGACTCCAGGATCACGCCCTGGGCCAAAGGCAGGCACTAAACCGCTGAGCCACCCAGGGATCCCCTACACTGTGTTTTAAAAAATCAGCAGCGGGGCGCCTGTGTGGCTTAGTTGGTTAAGCGTCGACTTCTGATTTCTGCTCAGGTTGTGATCTCAGGGTCCTGGGATCCAGCCCTGTGTCAGGCTCCATGCTAGGCAGGGAGTCTGCTTGGGGATTTTCTCCCTGTGCTCTTCCCCCTGTGCACACACATGTTCTCTCTCTCTCTCTCTCTCTTTAGTAAATAAATAAATCTTAAAAAAAAAAAAAAAAACAGAACACCAACAAAGAGGCTTTGCTTAGGCTTGGCTTTGAGATAATGAGTGGTTGAGTCACAGCTTCTGGATTATCACGCTGCAGAGTGAAAGCTGCTTTGGAGGGGCTCTTGGGAGGCAGAAGTTAAGAGGTTTTCTGAGCTCTGCCATTTCCATGTGGAATTAACTTTAATCCTTCCATGGATGGGCTGCCTCCTAAATCTGGGACGGAGCCTTGTGTGGCCCTGCCTGCTTCGCATCATTTCCAGCAAAGAACTGCAGAAGAACCTTCTAAATTATCCTCTGGAGGGTTATGTAGAGGAGAAGGATCCTGTTTGGCTCCCTCCTGTTGTACATTCACCCAGATTTGCCTTTCCTTCCCTGTGATCTCTTGATGCTGGTCCAAGTGCAACTCGGACGAGTGTGCGTCATGTGGTGTGATCACCCCTAGGGTCCCTCGGCCTGACATGTTCCTCTCCTTCCCACCGTCCAGCCCGTCCCTGTGGTCCCCACTGAGTCCCGGCCTCTTCTTTTCTGCCCCAGATCCTACAGGCCCTTGGGAAGTCCTACCACCCCGGCTGCTTTCGCTGTGTCATCTGCAACGAGTGTTTGGACGGGGTGCCCTTCACTGTGGACTCTGAGAACAAGATCTACTGTGTCCGAGATTATCACAAGTAAGGAGGGATGGGGCGCAGAGGGGCCGCAGGTGCGAGCCACGTTGATCTCACCGTGTGAAGGGTGGACACCTGCTGAGGGGCATCCTTGAGCTGCTTGTTCCCTTAGGCCACAGTCCAGCAAAGGCTTAGTGGTTTTAAGGGTGTAGCAGGGGTTGGGATGCGTGGGTGACTCAGTGGTTGAGCATCTGCCTTTGGCTCAGGTCATGGTCCTGGGGTCCTGGAATTAAGTCCCACATCAGGCTTCCCACGGGGAGCCTGTTTCTTCCTCTGCCTATGTCTCTGCCTCTCTTTCTGTGTCTCTCATGAATAAATAAATAAAATCTTTGAAAAGGGGGGGTGTGTAGCAGGGGCCACGGGAGGTCCACTGATGCCAGTGCAGACAGGAACTGGTTATAGGATCATGTTTACTGAAAAATCAGAACCCAAATCCCTAGACTTAGATTCCTAGTGAGGCCTCAAGAGGCATCTGTCAAGCTGGTGTCTCCAGCTTTACTCAGCCTCACATGGCAGCGACTCAGTGCTGAGTGCCACCACCTTGGCGTCCCTGGGCCTGTCCATGCTGGGCACCATAAGGGAGAGAAACAAGGTAATCTTTATGCCTAGTAGAGTAAGAGGGTCCAGGTAGGCTTGGTGCTACTAAACACCTCCCAGGGAATGAGCCAGGCTATCTTGATACAAGGGCTGGGGGTGGGGGGTTCAGGTGAAGAGTGATGGGCAGGAGACCAGCCGTGAGGAAGGCTCCGTATCGGCTTCAGGACTTGCCTCCCAGGAACAAGACAATACACATTCTACTGCCTCTTCTCCCGGCAGGGTGCTGGCTCCCAAGTGTGCAGCTTGCGGGCTTCCCATCCTTCCACCTGAGGTAAGATACTTTTTCAGACTTGTTCTTGGTGTCTTCCATGACATGAATATCTCCCCAGGATCATCGGCAAGATCTGTGTCCCGTCCTTACACCTTTGAAAACAATCCTTCTAAAATGCCCCCTCTGACATTAATAGTGTCCTCACCAAGAAGCCCCTCTCTCATTGGCTGGTCTCCCCAGCCCAGTGCCCCTCGTGTGCCCTATTTGCCCCTACAATCAGGTTAAACTCCTGAATTCGACAGTGACTCCCACATTAGAAGATGAGCAGAAAGCTTGCCTTTCATTCGTTATTTTTTAGAAAAATCACTCTCCACATAGGTGGTTTCTTCAGTGTTGACCCTGACATTCCAGAAAGTAGGGTGGCTGTCCCTCCTATTTCCTCTCTCCTCAGTTAAAGATGTCCTCTCTCCAGTGGGGGACCTCACTATGGATTTATGCTCTCCTGAGGCCACCCACTTGCTACCTCAGAATCCCCTACCACAGCTTGCGGAACCTAGTGGGTCCCCCAGCTGGGCTCTTGTTCTTACTTTTGCTCCATCCAGGGCTCAGATGAGACCATCCGTGTCGTGTCCATGGACAGAGACTACCACGTGGAGTGCTACCATTGCGAGGTAGGCCCCTCCCTGCCCAGATGCCTTAAGCCTGTTTAAAAAGTGCCAGAGAAGAGGATCCCAGGTTGACTGGGGCCTGAGATGGTCAGGAAGGTGTGGTCAAGGGCTGCCCTGCAGGTCCAGGGGTGAAGCCTGACTTGTGGGGAAGGTTGGAGGACATGCAGATGTTTGGGACCTGAAGGTCATTACTGTTTTCTCTACGTCTGTGAACTACCAAGTCCTAAAATCATGGCAGTTTGTCTTCATGAAGCTGCAGATGGGAGGTTCTTGGGGACTGTGGGTTTCACATGCTCCATTGTCAGGCAGCTGTGTGATTTGGGGAGCAGATGCCCTCCCCTCCAGTTTATAGGCCATTCTGTCCACCAAGAGCGCCTTCCTGAGCTGAGCTCTGGAAATCATCAGAAACCAGCCCCTCCTCGGGAATAAGCACGTCACTGGTTGGTGTGAAGGTGGGTGGGGGCCCATCTACCCCCTCTCTTACCTTGTATCACACCGGGGCTGAAGGAGCCCCAGGGGCCCTGTGACTCTCAGGCAGGGCCCCTCACCGGCCCACATGAAGGGTGCACACACTTTAAGTGCCCATGGAGTTTCAGCCAGAATCAGGTGGATTCACCCATGGAGGGAGAGTAGATTTCTTCTTTTGTGACGCGGTGGGTGGGAGAGGGCATGGGGGTCAGGGTGGGAGGCTGGAGCTCACTGCCAGCATGGAAGATCTAGGTGGGAGCCCTTGCCAGTGGCACCCCAGGCCGGAGAGAAAGGGGGTGGGGCCATTTGCTCAGGACAGTCCTCTCTATGCATTCAGTGTGGTGCTGTCCCATAGAAACCTGAGAGCCACAGGTTCAAGTCACAGGTGTCATTTTGTTTTCTAGTAGCCACATTAGAAAAAGGAAATGGATGGGATTCATTCTTCTAATATTTTATTCAACTGGTATGTCCAAAGCGTTGTATCCATACGCAGTCGGTATGAGGCATTTCTCACGAGGCCTCTTTACGTTCATTTTTTGCCCTAAGTCTTGGCAGCGCCATGTGTGTATACACTGAGGTCCCATCTCCCTTCTGACCAGCCCCGTCTCAAGTGATCCATAGGGACGAGTCACCCCTTCACTTGGCAGGACCCCCCCTTCTGCACTGGCATTTGCTGCCCCCAGAGAATCATGCAGCACCCTCTGCTGGTCCCCGGGACGTCGGCCTCTGGGTCAGTCTTGCAATCCCTTGTGTTCTGGTCTGTTAGCACTGTTTGCTTCCCCCCCCAGGACTGCGGTCTGGAGCTCAATGACGAAGATGGTCACCGCTGCTACCCCCTGGAAGACCACCTGTTCTGTCACTCCTGCCATGTCAAGAGACTGGAGAAAAGCCCCTCATCTGCAGCTCTTCACCAGCACCGCTTCTAGCCGGAGCCTCTTGCACACCTCACCCGGCAGAAGAGAAGCCAGGGCAGCAAAGCAAGACATCTGCCTGTTGGCTCCTGTGGCCCCTGGGGTGGAGGTGGGGCGGGGGGGGTGGGTTTCTGCATACGCCTGGGGTGCCTTTCCTTTCACCAGGGAGGTGAGCCCTACCTGTCTGGTATGTGTATTTGCCAAGTGCCTTCCTCCACCGCCACGCCTTCATCACGTTACTCAGGAAGACGCTCCAGCAGTGTGTGGCAGGCGACAGGGCATTGCAGCAGCGCAACCGCACGCACCTGCAGCCCCTCTGGGAATAGTCCAGGCTTCAGGGGGGAAGGTTTGCACTGAGCATGTTTCACAGTATCCTCTGCAGAGAGATCTCAGCTGCTAGTACAGTCAGCCCTTTCCTCTCCCTTGGGAAAATACCTGCACCCAAACACTACCCCCACCCCGTACACGTCCATGACATGATTTAACACTGCACCCAGACACACCACACACACACACACACACACACACACACACACACACACACACAGCATTATTTAAGACTTCCACCCCAGAGACTCCTTTCGTCTGTAGAATGGCTGCAAATTTTCATTGCGTTATGACAAGAGGGAAGCTCTGACATGTGCTCTGCATCTTAGGAAGAATTTAGTGGGTAAACCAGAGCCAGGTTTTGGAATACGTGAGCCAGACGGGGTTTTGTTGTGATATACACTGACAGTGTTTAGGGTACCCCTGCAAATCCTCCCTTCCTTAAAGGCAGCTGGGAGCTCGAAGGAGATTTGCTGTGTTCTAGCCAAGTGTGCTTTGGGACGAGGTCTTGGTGCAGGCACCAGGCCTCCTTTGCCCACTGGTTTGCACTGTTTCCCTCTAGAGCTCTCGAGAGTCTGTGACTTCGGAGTTGCTCCCACAAAGGCAGGTCTCAGGATCCCACATGGTGGGGGACCTCTCCATGCCTGTTTCAGCTTCTTTATCAGTGGGCTTTGGGCCATCCTGCCCACATGCCGAGAGCTAGCCCCTTACACACGGGGAGTGTGTGTGTGTGTGTGTGTGTGTGCGCATGCATGCATGTGTGTGCGAGATCTCTAAGAAGCATAGGAGTGGGTGCCTCAGGACAGATCAGTGTGTTCATCTCCCACGTCTCTCCCTCACCCAGTTCTTGGCACAGGCGTGACGTGTGAAGAAAGCGGTATAAGGTACACTGCTTTTGTCTGTTGTTTCTTCTTTTTTAACTCTTTGCCTCCACTTTTGGTCTTCCACACACACAAAATACCTCACGGATACGAGCTACGCAGATTAGAAGGCGTCTGGCCATCACACTGAACTCACATGCTGGTGTGTGACGAGCTTCTGCCTCCACGTGGGCCAGACTCCAGTGGCTCAGGTCCCTGTAACCCGAACGTAAGGTCAGCTGTCTGCAGATCAGATCAAACATGGGCATTATTGCCCTGCTGCATTTCATCATGCTGGTTCCCCAGGGTCGCTGGCAAGGGCTGAGGGAGGGCCACATGCTGGCAAGATATCAAGGCCACCTGCGTACTCAGGAAGCATAGCTTGCCCTGCGTGTCACCCTCCTGAGGCCAGACGTCCGAATTCCTGGTATTTCAGTGAAAAGATGGTGTAAAAAAATAAAAAAGAAGGTTGGCTGACATTTGCCCACTTGGCCCGCTGGCCTATGTCTTGTCACAGGAGGCAGGGGCCAGCTCATGGCTGCTAGCCGGGTCCGGGGGCATCACGTTGGCATCTGCTCCCCGCCTCCTCACCTCACACCCAGGGCAGCAGGGGCCGTGGAAGGCGATCCGCAGAGCCCAAGGCACTTGGGACTAGCAGCCTTTTCAGTGGGGCCCGGCTCCAGCTCGAGGCCCTGTTTTGCTTCATCTGGTAGCTGCTGCTATAAGAAGCACAGAATTGGCACCATGAGTTGTCTCCTGTTTTTCTTAAGTTCGTTCTGTTAGATGGCCAGATGTCACTTCAGTCCATCGATTCCGTTGCATAGGTTGAGCCTCCAGGAGCCTGTGGATGATGCATGGGGCTGGGGAAGTGAACCCTGGGGCTGAACCCCCCTCTTCCCGTAGAGTTGTCAGCTCGGCTCTGGCAAGGCTGGTGGGCGTGTGAAGCCAGCCAATACATCTTGTCTTGGCCAACCTAGGAACATTCCTGGCCTTGCTGACACCTTGACTCCACTTGCAAGTCCAGCAAAAGTGAAGAAAATTGCCTGAGAGCAACCGTCAGAAGCAGGGACTTATTTGCAAATTGGGTAGCTAATTAGTTAGAAAAATCTGTGATTAATTTTTTTAAATGAAATGTTTTTAAGTTGCTTTGATGGAGGTGATTTGGATATCTGCCGATACGGTGTTTTATACTGTTGGGGAAAGAACCATAAGAGTTTCTAGAAGCCCTAGAAATTGGAGCGGCGAGTGGCGTTGTTTCAGCATCCTGGAGAGAGCACGGGTAGGCATCTCACGCGAGTTTTGTTTCTCAGGCTCTTGCGCTAAAAGCCCTGAGGAGACGTTCACCTGCGTGGCATCTTAAACATTCTGTAAGCTGTTAGCCAAACAGAATTATAATGGGGTTGCATTTATAGGCACCTAGAAAGAAAACACAAGCACTGGGTACACCCAGGTGCATATGTCTGTTTTTAAAAGTAGAGCGGATAGCCCTTCCTGAGTTCCCTAGATAGCTCTTGGCCTTTAGATAAACAAGAATTACGGTCCGATCGCAGACCCCAAAGCCAGCCCCCAGCCCTCTCCCCCACCTCGTCTTGCCATTCGTTTTTTCCTTCCCCCAGCGAAGGCCGCGCAACAGCTGCCAGGGTCTGGGAGAGCCAATAGCCTGGTTTGGCCGGCTCTTCTCTCTGTTACTGTCCTACCCGGCGCTGGGCAAAGAGTGATGTGTTCATCTCTCACCGTGGAAGGGCGTTGGGTCCTGTCTGCGTCATCGCCCGTACCTGGCAGCGGGACTTCGTTCCTCTGTGGTCAGTGCCCGAGACAGAACCTCTTTGGGCCGGGGCCACTGAGGCGCTGCCGCCAACCACGTGTGCGGGACTGGACTCCAGACCGGCCTTGTTGGCTGGACACCCCCACTTGTTCCACCTCTGTCTGCCAGGAAACCCGAGTTCTTTATAGTCTCCTCTGTGCCAGGAATCCATTCTCATTTCCAGGTTATTTGAAATGAGTCTTAAAAAGCAATAGAAGAAAGTGAGTAAAACACGTTAGCTGTCGTTCCGAGCCGGAACTGGACAGACGTAGGAAATTCCCGTATGATGTATGAAAATTTCACCGTGCAGGGAAATTACTTCCCTCTGAGATCTCCTCTTTTCCTATAAAAATTATTCAAAATTGTACTGTTACTGTCAAATTACTCAAAATATTGTTACTATGAAATTATTCAAAATTGTACCGTTACTATCAAATTATTCGACATATCATGCCAATAAACTGCATCAATTTGTAGACGATTAAAGTGTTCTCCAACACAGTGACGCTCACTGGGTTTTCTTTGGGGTGTGTGGAAGTAAGCAGACAGTGCTTTTTGCTAACTGGATTTGGCTGCCTTTTAGAGTTCTAGATCCTTAAGGGAACACATGGGCATCAAAACTACAAAAGGTCCAAGATTTTAGCCCCCTTGCCCAGCTAATAGGGTAACATGCTGTGGGTTCATGGATCGTGGTGGAAGTTATGAGACTCTTAGGTCAGAGACAGAGGAAAGGTAAATGTGCACCAGCCATAAGTGACTGAATCCCTGAGCCTTCATCCCACGAGGGCTCCCAAGAAGAGGGCCAGATGGTGGCCCGCATGCAGCTGGGCTGCATTACAAGACACCCAAGCTTAGGGAACCTCAGTTTTACACTGACCAGTAAGCCTGCCTGAGTGTTGCTCCAGAGAGAGACACTGTGTCTGCCTGTGTCTGCCACCCAACACCGTTCACTACAGCCAGCATCCCAGAAGAGACAGTCTGGAACTGAGGCAGTCTAGCTCACACGATGTGCAAGAATGTGAACAACCCTTGGAGAATCCTCTTCCGAGAATCAGCAGTTTCTTCACCTGGGTCCTAAATATTGAGACACAGGGTCATGGTGCTGTAGTGGTGATCGCTTTGTCTCCTTTTGTGTATGTTGTTTTTTTTCTAGTGAGGCTCTGATCAAAGAATCCCAGAGGTGAGTGGCCCTCTGGGTTTGAGTCCAGCACGCACAGGAAGGCAGGCCTTGCAGAGGGAGGGGCTGAGTGTGTGCTTGGAATTCCTGGGGGCAAGGGTGCGGTGGTCCAGGGACTTGCCTTTCACTGCTCAGTACGTGAGCTGGTTCAGGCTTCGGGTTAGCTCTTGTGGCTGCCAGGTCTGATGTACTAGGGACACGGGAAAGCTGAGAGCTAGGGTATTGACAGGAGTGGTGTCTTACTGGAAAATACAACCTCTTTTTACATGATGAGAGCACATATACTGATTTTACAAATGTGGGCTGCCGTTTGCCTGTGACCCTGATGCTATAAGCAAAAAGGGGGAAAGGTGGCCTGGACCCAGGTGTGCTGGTACCCCAGCTTTAGGGTGGGAGGTGGGGGTTAGGCCCTGATTTGTGCTGTGCTGTTGGCTGGTTGTTTTTGTTTTTGGTTTTTTTTTGGCTGGTTTCTATGGTGTAAATCTTGCCATCACTGCCAGTTTCAGGCTATCCATGTGAGATCCTTGGCCCTGGAGCTGGGAGGAGATGGCACAGTCAGGAGTGGATGCTAGCCGGCACAGGCCTTTGGGCCATTTGGGGCTGAAGCAGTGTGGAAATCTGGCTTGGTTTTAGGTTCCATGATTAAAGCAGTAACAACAGTGACAGCTGACATTTATTGTGTGCTCACCGTGTACTAGGTACTAAGGATCATATTCTTAATAATCTTCTATTTTCTGGACCACTGAGTCACAGAAGGGTGAAGTAACTCTCTGAACATTCAGTACCCAGTAAACCAAGCCCAGGCAGTCTCAGCGAGAGGGAGTGTTTCCACCACTCTGGCTGCTGGGGGCAATAGTGTCCTTCAGTGGACTCCTTCATGAGAGCCACCTAGCCTGAAACACTCATTGTGAGGGGGAAGAGGGGCCTGTCGCTGCTCTCTGCTGGCATCTCTATTGGTTTCTTATTGCTTCTGGGACAAATAACCAAATTAGTGGCTTAACAGATTCTTCATCCTACAGTTCTGGAGAAATAGGCCTCATAGGGCTCCAATCAAGGTGTCAGCAGAGCCAAGTTCCTTCTGCAGATGCTAGGGGAGAATCTATCCCTTGTCCTTTTTTCAGCTTCTAGATGTCACCCACACTCCTTTGCTTGTGGCTCTGTCTTTGAAGTTTGTTATCCCACTTCCCCTCTCTCTCCCCCTCCTGCTTCTTTCTTATGAGAACCTGTGAGATTACACTGGGCACACCCATCTGGGCTAGGATAATCCCCATCTCATCTGGAGACCCTTAACTAATCATAGCTGCAAAATCTCTTCTACTTTGTAGGAATAGCTATTCATAGGTTCTGGGGGATTAGGCCATGGACATCTTGGTGGGAGGGTATTACTCAGTTTACTACAGAGTCCAACAAACTTTGTAGGTGGAATGGGAGACTATCCCGGGATCATTAGGTGCATTTTCTTAAAGAATGGCTAACGGTGGGGCTTGCATTTTCCTTGGATTGAAAACAGAGGCGGCCTGGGCAGCCCGGATGGCTCGGCGGTTTAGCACTGCCTTTGGCCCAGGGCATGATCCTGGAGACTGAGGATGAGTCCCACACGGGGCTCCCTGCATGGAGCCTGCTTCTCCCTCTGCCTGTCTCTGCCTCTCTCTCTCTCTGTCTCTCATGAATAGATCAATAAAAATCTAAAAAAAAGAAAACAGAAGTGCTTCATATATGAAAGTGATTGGGACCTGTAAAAACAAACCAAACTAGGCCATACTCTGGGGTGGGGGGAATAAGCCAGTGTTCTGGTCCAGGAACAGGTTCCAGGTGTGTGACTGCTGAGGTGTAGAACTTTTGGGAGAAGCCCTGGTTACCTAAGGTACTTCCGTCCCTCAGTTATACACCTGATATACAACTGATCCAAGTCTTCAAGGACAGGTGGCTGTGGGACCTGGCCTACAGCAGGCTGGTAATAGAGAAGTGAGGAAATGCACCCAATTTGGAGACTTGGCAGAAAGGCAGATGTGACATAATGAATGGATCCAAAGTATGTAAGAGCTACATTTGGGAGCCACACTTCCCTAGAGGAGCATGGACCTAAAAGCGAGCAGCAGAGATGGTACCAACAAACCTCATCTGCAGCTTAGATTGCTTCCATGGGAGGCCCCTTGGCAGATTTCGTAAAAAATTATATTTGTATTTACATAGGTAATATAATTTCACTATAGGAAAAACTTGGCTAAAGACGTCAATTTATATCACTTATCCTTGCCTGATTTCTTATCCTGAACATTGTTCTCCTTAGATCCGATTTTGGTTTGTTAGGCATTTTAAAACCCCAGAAGAATGGCTGTCTCTGCCTGGATTAGTTTCCATTTTCATTGAGTGTTCATAAAGGCCTTGGCTTGTATTACACAGCTGGCAAAAAAAGTTCAACCTCTGTGTCTCTTTTTTCTGTGGTGAATATGTTTAGAGTCCAGGGAGGAGCTCTCGGCAGGGCGGTGGCTGTTCAGCTGGAAGCATTCTTTTCTTAAAGCCTTAAGAGATAGGCTGCAACTCCTATCCCCCTTTTATTAAAGAGGAGGAAATGTCCAAGAGCTCACAGCTGATGAGCTGAAGGATTATCAGGATTTAAAGATAAGATCTTCTGATTGAAGGCTGAGGTGCACACGTGAGTGTCATTCATGCCCAGATAGGGAATGACCCTGAGTCCACTCATGCGGTCCACCCTCTTGTGCACAGCAAGCTCAAGACCAGGATGGCTTTGAGGTCAAGAGCCCAGACCCAAGTTCTTCTTCTTCTTCTTCTTTTTTTTTAAGATTTTATTTATTTATTCATGAGAGACACACAGAGAGAGGCATAAATATAGTTAGAGGGAGAAAAAAAAAAAAAAAGAGGGAGAAGCAGTCTCCCCATGGGGAGCCTGGTGTGGGACTTGATCCCTACACACAGGGATCATGCCCTGAGCCAAAGACAGACGCTCAGCCATTGAGCCACCCAGGTGCCCCCATACCCAGGTTCTAACCCAGGCTCCACCGCCTAATTGCTCAATAACCTTAAGCAAATTTAGTTCCTGATGTAAAAATGGGGTTAACTAAACTTGCCTTATAGGATTGTTGTAGGATTGATTGAATGAGTCCAAACAGAGTTTAGAGCTCTTAATTGCTCAATAAGAGTGACAGACTGTTAGACTCAATTGATCTTTCCACTGAGAGAACCAAAAAATAAACAACAGATGGACTAAATGGGAAAAATACAAACACACAAAAATGTGAAAAGATCACATATGCCATAGAAAAAAACATAAAGTAAAATATTGCTAAATTTGAATATATAGTAGTGAAAACTACTTTAGGCTCAAAAATACCATAAGGAAAAGGTAAATGATACACCAGAAGACTGTGATTTGTTTGATAGCCAAAGAATTAATATCCTTTATGTATTCTAATAAATCTAAGAAAAATTGAATATTATACATATATCAAGAGACTATAGATACATTAAGTCATGTATGTAAAAGGAAATTTTTTTTTTTTTGAAAATTGCTAAGAAATCATAATGTAACCTATGATACTGTGTTGGTTAGCAAGCAAGAAAACAGATGCTGTTGGGCAGCCCGGGTGACTCAGTGGTTTAGTGCTGACTTCGGCCCAGGATGTGATCCTGGAGACCCGAGATCGAGCCCGACGTCAGGCTCCCTGTATGGAGCCTGCTTCTCCCTCTGCCTGTCGTTGCCTCTCTCTGTCTCTCATGAATAAATAAATAAAATCTTAAAAAAAGAAAACAGATGCTGTTAATGGAATTGTTGGTTTTAGTTTTCTGGAGGGCATTTGAAAATATGTTCCAAGTCTCAAAAATGTCCATTTGATCATTCCACATCTAGAAATTTATAAGGCACATCAGGAATAATTCAACACAGCATTATCTTTAAAAGTGTTAAGCTGACAACAACCTAAATTCCCCCAAAGAAGGTAATGCTAAAAATGATCTAGTTCTTGGCTGGGGTAGCTTCAAAGTATATTTATTCAATGTCCTTAAATCTCAGAGAGAGGACGAAAGGGACAATATGGGAACACAAAGACCTTTCTAGTACAACCCCAAATTTGGAAAATTCCGTGAGCAGGTATATTCCTATTAAAAAGCGTGGAAGCAAAAATATCTAAAAGGAAAAAAAGAATCATTAATAGTAATAATGATCTTGGGATGGGAATTCACATTTTTATTCCAAATAGTTTTCTGTATTTCACAAATTGTGAAGAATTTTCTCAGGAGGAAGAAAAAAAAAGTCTTGTTGGAGAGATGACTTGATGGATGTCCGATGTCCCACGGCTTGGCCAGGCCACCTTTCAAAGCGGGTTCGAGTCCGCTTTTCTCCGCAGAGGTTTGGAGACTTCTCGGGTCTCTGAGCCACTCGTAATCGAATATGCCAGATCCCCTGGGGGTGACCGCACTGTAGACACATGCACGTGTTAAGGCTTCCCGGGGGGGCCTGGGGACCAGCGGGCCCTTGCACGCCGAGCCCCCTCCGAGCACCGGGCTGCGAGGCCCGCACCCCTGCAGCGCACGCCGTGCCGGGAAACGTGCTGCGCCGCTCTTCCCGTCTTTACGGGACTCTCGGCCCCCGGGGCAGGGGCCAGCGGCTCCGCCGGGCCCGCGCCTCGGGGTCACCAGGAGGAGGACCCCCGGCCGCCTTTTCAGGGGTGTCTTCCTGGAAGCACCCCACTTACAGGGACTCCAGGCTCCTGCAATCGACAAACCACCTCGCACGACTCCGAAGATGACATTTCGGGGAAAGTGGCGGTAAAATTCGAGACTTCCAGCCCTTCACACTCTAGTTAGAATCCTTCCCGGGGAGACCCCGTAACATCAAGCTCAGCGGGGGCAAAAAGCGCACCCCGAGCCAGCCAGGAGTCGAACCTAGAATCTTCTGATCCGTAGTCAGACGCGTTATCCATTGCGCCACTGGCCCCGTACTGGCCCGGCCCTGGCTGCGACATACATCACCCGTGACGCGGCGCCCAGACGCTCCCCGCTGCGCCACGGCCTGCGGCGCCGCCCGCGCACAGCGGCCCCAAGGCGCTCCGCCAATCCGCGGCCGCAACGTCACGGCGCTCTTCCGCGCGCTCCAATCCGCGCGTCGCGCGGCTGCTTGGCGCGCTCTCCGCGCGAGCACTAAGTTTGGCCGCGGCCGCCTCCCGTCCGCTCGGGGGGCCGACGGGGGCGGGGCGAGGGGGGAGGTGGGGCGAGCCGGGCGCTGCGGCCGCCGAGCGGGGCGATCGGTCGAGCGCGGCGGCCGGAAAGAGGAAGAAGGAGCTGGTGGTGCACGATGGCGGCGACGACCTACGAGCGGCTGAAGCTGTGAGTCCCCGCGGGCCGGAGGCCGTTGAGCGGAGGGGGCGGCGGGCGGGCGGGGCGGCAGGTGCGGGCCGCGGCCTCGGGCGGGGGGTGGGGGGCTCCGGAGTCCCGGGGCTGCGGGCGGGCGCGAGGTCCCCGCCCTGCGCTCCCGGAGCTGGTCGGCTGCGGCGGCGCCGAGGCCCTCCGGAGGGGCCCCGGGCCTGGGAGGCCTCCCCTCGCCCTGCTCGGCCTCGGCGCCCGCCGCGGGAGCGCCAAGCTGCGGAGCGGGCCCCAGCGAGCCGGGGCGGCGTGCGCAGTGGCGGGCTGGGGCGCGCTCCCCTCCCCGCCCCCCCCCACTTGGTTGGTTTGTTGGTTTCTTGGAGAGGCGGCGGCTAAATTCATCTTTATTTGCTTAGCAGGGGAAAGGAGAAGTTGGCTTGTTTGTGTTTTCTTGTTTCAATGGACCCATCGCACACCGCGCGTTCGAGGCCACGCACAAATCGACACACCTTCCCTGGGCACCAGAGCCCTGCCTGGCCAGCCTGTAGGATGCAGGAAAAAAGAAAAGAAAGGAAAAAAAAAAAAAAAGAACAGTTAGTATACTCTTGAGGTCCTGAAGAATTTATGTGGTTTTTAAATATTACACAGCTCAAGCCCAAAGCAGGTTGAGGTTCCTCTTGACAGCCAGAGGCCGTTCTCGAGAATTTTGGCCACTGCTGCTTGACTTCTCCCTGAAGCTTAGTTCTCGAGGCTTTGGGCGATAGGCTCTGGTTGTCCGAGTGGTAAAGTTAGCATCTGTAGGTTCTTTGGGCTTGTTCTGAATCAATTAAAGGTGCGTTTTCTGTTAGCATTACCATCAGCTCCTTGGTTTTCCTGTCTCCGAATTAACTTTGTTGTGCTTTGTGTTTAATATTTTCCCTCCAGACTGAAAAATCCGGCTGCCCCATTCTGAGAATGCCCTTGGCCTCAGAAGCAAAATGTCGTTTGGAGGAAACTTACCCATCCCTAAATGAGCTAAAATGCCTCGGGATCTAGAGGTGGAGGTATCATATTTCTCTTTGTAGGGCTACGGAGGACATCACAGTGTGGTCTGGGCACTTCCTATGCTCTCTGGAACCTCAGACTCACTTAACTCTCTGGAAGGTTCAATTTGAAGTTGAGGCGCAGAATTGGGAGTGAGGTCATCTACTTGGCGTGCAATATTTTGCAGAAAAGACTTTTATTTTTTCCTCAGCCCACTCCTTTGCCGCTTTTGTGTTCTGTAATTGTCTTTTAAAGTCCCAGCTGCACACCTCCTTGCCTGTTTTCCTTGCCAGGTTTCCTGATTCTCTCCCAGTTCCCTCTGCAAGGTGATCACCTTGCTGGTGAATGAATCCAGCAAAAATGTCTTTGACTAGGGTACTGGCTGGGCCGGTGTCACGTGTGCTGTGCTGGCTAATTAGGTTATTGTTGACTATCTGATAGTCACCGAAGGGCTTAATATGATCCCACACCAGGTCTCAAATGTGTTTAAGCAATATGGAGCCTTGGCTTTATGCGCCTCAGTGTTAGGTTATGAAATGCAGTTGAATTTTCCTGTGGCACAGATTAAAAGGGATGGAAGACTTTTGAATTCTCATGATTGCTTATATATTGCCAAGGAGACACAAAACTCATCAGTCCAAACCTTCCAAAACAAAACAACTCTATATCCATAAAAGACAAAGGAAATTTGGCCCTTACGTGTGGGGATGATGCTTTTCTATTGATTTTTGTAGAAATGGAAACTATGAGTGAAAAAGTAAGTGTGGGGTTATGTGAAAGTCATTCTCTAATTTATCAGTCCTTAACTTTATTACCCACCTCCCCAGAAAAGTTTTGAGTGCCTCTGTAAATGTGAAGATCCTACTTCTCTGTAATTTTGTTTTTCTTACCAAGAAATTTGTGAGTTGGAATCTCTGTTCTTAATCCTTCCTTCTGGCCCTTCCTGCTCTGAGGCATGCTGCTCAAGGTTTTTAAATGCGGCCTCTGACCCTAGCAGTGTTCTTTTTTAGATGCATTTGGAGTTGGCAGTAGTTTCTGACCCATGTAAGAATTAGTAGGATCCATTTTTAAAAACGTGCCTAGAAATGTTTTAAGAAAGATCCATACAAGAGATAGTTTGATCATTTATTATAAAACTACTGCTACTGCTGAGTGTCACAACATTGAAGTGCTCCGGATGTTAAATAATAATTTGTTCTACATTATGTCACCAATGTGCAGGCCGCCTCTGTCCTGTATGAAGTTCACCTTCCTCTTTGATGCCCTGATTTTATCAGCTGCTCTCCTACTTAAAATCTCCAGCTCCATCTTGCTGAGTGATTGAACCTACATTTCTTAGTCATCTGGATTCCAGCCTCTTTCTAAGCTAACCCTTAACCTCCTTTTCCCTAACTGCTGAGTGCATTCTTTCTCCCTTCCACCAGTCTTGGCCACCCTGTTTTAGCCTCCCGCTTATTTTATTTTGTTCCTTCTATCAAAATGCTTTCTTCTTCCCCTCTTTACATGCTGATCACAATCATGGACCCATGGTAGAGCTGAGAGATGCAGACTTTTTTAGTCAGAAGAGACTTCGATTCGAATTCTGTCCTTGTCATTTGCTTTGCATCATGGCCATGTTACTTAACCTCTGAATTGGTTTTTCATCTGTGAAAAGAGAATGGTCCTACTTCATATAATTATTATAACGATTGAAAGAGAGTGTAGATGAGATACCCAGTGTAATTTACAGAGACTCATTTTCACTGAGAAGCCTTTTCCCCACATCTTTCCCTTCACTGAGCCCCTATAACACTCTACTGTCATAGAGACTGGACACCAGATGTCCATCTGGCTTGCACCTTCTGTCTTTTAGGATTGATATGCAGTGTATCATTTTTCAGCGACAGGAAGACTGAAAGTTGAACGATCAATCCACAGAACTGTTTGCCTTTTTTTTTTTTAAGATTGATTATTATAGTGGGTGTGCAGGGGAGGAGGGTAAGAGCTAGGGAGAGAAAAACTTCAGCAGACTCTGCTGAGTGTAGAGCCTGATGTGGGGCTCAGTCTCCTGACCCTGAGATCACAACCTGAGCCAAAACCAAGCCTCAAGATGCTTAACTGACTGTGCTACCCAGGTGGCCCCCTCCTTTTTTTTTTAAGTGGGCTCTGCGTGGAGCCCAGTGTGGGGCTTGAAATCACAATCCTGAGCTCAAGATTGAGCTGAGATCAAGAGTCAGACTTTTGGGAGGGCTGGATGGCTCATTTAAAAAAAAAAAAAAAGGGTCAGGTGTTTAACCAACTGAGCCACCCAGGTCCCTTTCCATAGCACTGTTTGAATTACTCATTTTGCCACTTAGAAATGATGAAATCATTGTAGTGCATATGCTTTGTCCCTCCCACTAGATTGTAGATCATATTCAAAACACCTTAACATTAATTTTTTCTCTAGTCCTCAGTACCTAGCATAAAGCCTTGTGCAGAGAGATCCTCAGTGAATCACCTAAGTAAATGAACTTTCCAGTGGAGAGATACCACAGCCAGCATTTCAAAACAAACACAATTTTCTGGAGTAATTTGGAGTAATTTGGAACATATTCTTTTGAAGTAGCAGCAGCTTAAGTCATTAAGTCATATTTGATTGTCTTTCTAATGCTTCTGTGAAGTCATAGGTTGATGTATATCCTCCATCATTGTTGAAGAGGGGAATAATTGCCCTTGGCCCCACAGTTACAGTCAAGCCATGGAAGAACTGGCCTTGGAACACAGCAGGCCCAGAGTCCAGAGATCTTTCCATTACACTGCATTATTCAAATTACTTTTTTCTTATCAGATTGCTTTCACCTTAGTCTTTGGATGTGCCTGGTATAGAAGTGAGTCACTTATATTTGAAAATAGCTAACATGTCCATATGGATTTTTAATATAGAAAACAATATCGATATGTTTAGAATTTAAAATTCTTTTAAGACATCCAGGCAGTTCTGAATAATCTATGTGACTCCTTTTTCCTTTTTTTTTTCTTTTTTAGATTTTATTTATTTATTCATGAGACACGCAGAGAGAGGCAAAGACAGAGGCAGAGGGAGAAGCAGGCTTCCTACAAGGAGCCTGATGTGGGACTTGATCCTGGGATCATGCCCTGAGCCAAAGGCAGCCGCTCAACTGCTGAGCCACCCAGGCATCCCTCCTTGTTTCTTTTTAAGTTACCTATGTAGGCATGGATAAAGTCAGACAATGATAAATTTGAAATTATGAAACAAGTGCAATAGAAATCCATTATTGGAAACATTTAAAGGACCCTCGCCTTCCCCTCTTTAAAAGGTTAGCTGAAACAGGTGTAAAGCTGGAAATTCTTTAGAAAGTGTATAAGGCCGCAGCTTGCCTCTGAAGAAACCTTGTTTCTTCAGTTAGGAAGTCACCTTTCTTGGTCAAAGACAGCCATAGCTGTGAGGTCAGTGAGACAGCTACAATGCAACCCTGACCAGACGTAAACGGAGTTACACAGTGGTGAAGACATATGTGGTCTGTCCAGTACAAGCAACAGTCAGCTTATTCACACATCACTTTGCAAGGAAGGATGGAGGGAAGGGAAGGTTATAAATTTGGGCACAGATCTGCAGAGTTTATTTCCAAGATATTCATTGGCTTGGTAGCTTAGGCTGGAGGGTCTGCACTAGGCTGCAGGCTGGGCTGCATCAGATCACATACTGCACTTGTTTTAAATGCATATTCCGGAGCTTCACATGAGGCCTAGTGAAAAATCAAGTTGGGGCCTGGGAATCCTCATGTTTAACTAGCTGTCCTGGTGGTTCTTCTGCACCCTGAAGCTGATTGGGAACCAAGGGACACTGGTGTGGTAGAGTGGCATTGTTTGGAAGGCTTGGGGGCCCCTAGAGGAGTTTACTGTGGATTAGAGCCTCAGGTTAGGTAGCAGTTAGATTTGGTTCTGTGAAGGAATCTGGTTTTTGGAGATGATGGTTTTAGGATGTGCAGAGAATAGGAAGTAGATGGGACCTCAGTGTTTTGAGGAAGAAGATGGAATTAGAGTGCATTAGCTTCCTGGAAATATCAACTGTTTGGTATTGTGTTGGGCTCTTGGGTGGTCTGGGATGAACCTGGGCTGTAGGAAAGATACCCTAGCAGTGGCTCAGTGAGGCGGAAACCCCTGGAACCCAGAGGGTGGATGGATGAGGGCTGGTGGTAGCACCTTCTGGGTATAGGTATAGTGGGCTCAGAGGACCCTTCTTGACTGTCTGGGTTTTTATTTTTTGCTAGCCGGGTCTAGGAAAGTGTTATTTCTGTATGTCTTGAACCAGAGATAGGTTAGGGTTGATTATTAAAACTTTGATTTAATTCTTGCTGCACGATTTTCGAGGATTTTTTTTTTTTGCTAGTTTTGTGCCATGACCGTTGACATGCTTCTGTGCACATGGTAATACTGTTTTAAATTGTGCTAAAATATACATAAGATTTATCATCTTAACCATTTGTAAGCTCCAGTTCAATTCACATTGTTGTGCCACCATTACTGTCATCCATCTCCAAAATTCTTTTCATCTTGCAAACCTGAAACTCTGTATTCATTAAACGACTCTCCCTTCCTCCTCCGCCTAGTCCCTGGCAGCCAACGTTCTACTTTCTATCTCCGTGAATTTGACGACTCTCTAAGTACATCATAGAAGTGGAATTATCCAGTATTTGTGCCTTTGCGATCCACTTGGCATAATGTACTCAGAGTCCATCTATGTTATAGTATGTGTCAGAATTTCCTTTTTAAGGCCGAACAATACTCCATTTTATGTATATATTGCATTTTGTTTATTTGTTCATCCGTCAGTGGGTGCTTAGGTTGCTTCCACTTTTTTGGCTGTTGAGAATGATACTACTGTGAGCATGGGTGTATAAATATCTCTTTGAGACCTCGCTTTCCATCTTTTGACCATATACCCTAGGGTAGAATTGCTGGATCATAAGATAATTCTTTTTTTTTTTTTTTTTTTTTAGATTTTATTTATTTATTTATTCATCCATGAAAGACACACACACACACACACACATAGAGGCAGAGACACAGGCAGAGGGAGAAACAGGCTCCCTGTGGGGAGCCCGATGTGGGACTCAATCTCAGGTCTTCAGGATCACGCCCTGGGCCAAAGGCAGGGGCTAAACCGCTGAGCCACCCCGGGATCCCCAGATAATTCTATTTTTTTTTTTTTTTTGAGGAACTGCCATGCTGTTTGTCCAAGTGGCTACACCATTTTATATTCCTGCCAACAGTGCACAGCATTCCAGTTTCTCTACATCCTTACCAGCACTCGTTATTCTCTGTTTTGTTTTTCATAATAGCCCTTGTAGTGGGTGTGGGGTCAGCAAATAGTAATACTTTTTAAGTGGGTTCATTTTGCTCTTGGGATGTGACAGGATTTTGAAGAGGTTAGTTGTTTCCTAGCGATGTAAATGTTACATAGAGGGGAAAAGGGATGTTTTCAGACACTAGAAGATCATAATTGCCAACTCTGAAAAAAAATTTTGTGTTTGTATTATAATTAAATATATTGCTTCTCTAAAAATTTGACAAGGGTAATTTTTAAAAAGCACTCTTAAGAGCTACTGAATCCCAAGTGGCTGTGCAATTAAGTGCATTTCTATTAAGAATAATAGTCAGAATTGCCCACAATGAGTTTATTAGCTCCTAGTCTTCTGAATTTTCCTTTTTATCTCATACTTGATCAGCAATCTTTACTACCAAATGAAAGTAGTCAGAGTAGGAAATAATTGTTATTTAAATATTCTGCTATTTTGATGTATCTCCCAGAGTCTGTATCTGTTTAACAGAAAGCAGAACTCAGAATGGAGAGAAATGAGACCGTAATCTTGTTTGGTTTGAGTTCATGGCTCATGCCTATTAGATTTGGATAACCTCGCTGGACAGTTCATTTAGGACCAGAGCTCTTTTTACTGTGCGATATTATTTTGAACTTCAGGGACTTGATATCAACAGCATAGTTAATGACCAAATAATCTTCTTGGATGGAATCTCCTTGTCTTAACTTCTAAAATCTATTTCATAAAAAAAGTAATGTGGGACAGTTTAATGAAATGAGAGACTTCAGAGCAGTGGATGGCCATTCTTTTGTCTGTTGAGAAAATATTTTCTCCCAGATTTTTGATCATCATTGAGTCTTCTGTCTTGGTTTCCATGTATTTATTATGTTGAGAACTCAGTATAACCTGTTCACTGGTTAATTTTGAAAAGCTCCAGGCAGAAATTGGCACCAGTGACACTTTTGTAGGCTATCTAACCAGAGACCACTCCTGTTTGCTCTTTTCCCTCTTGTTAGTTACACCCTACTCTCCAATCCAGTGTTTGACCTACCAAGATCTTTCCTTAGCTGGGAGAAAGGGAAACAGTTTTTAAATCCTTTTTATTCTGTCACTGAGCCAAAGAAAACATTAGTTAAGGGCCATAGAAGAAAATCCAACTTAGTGTAGATATTTGCTGACTGATTATATTATATTCTCTAAGAATATTGATTGAGCTTCTGCTGTCTGAGAAATACCAAGGAGAACAGAGAAGCAGAGTCCTTGTCTACAGAGACCTGACAGCCTATTTGGTGAAGCTCCCTAAACAAAAATAACAATAAAGCCATGCACACCAGCAAAAATTACACCACTGAATGGTTTACTCAAGTGTTTATGATGGTAAATGCTAGAGAGCTGAAGTTAATTTCACTGGCTTTTGAAATGAAACCTGGGAATCATAAAATTTACAGAATACAATTTACTGGGTAAAACGCATATACTTCAGGTCAATATGAAGGGCAATTTAAAGAGTGGTGGGAAGAGGAAGACAACAAAGAGGTGTGTAGATGTCTCCAGAGTTGAGATGACACCTGCTCTGATCATTAGTGGGGTTCTGAGTCATCTCTTACATTACTCTTAGAAATGTTGATTAGCTGGCAGGCACTGTTTGAATCTTCATTGCTCCAGTTCTTGAGCTGTTCTCAGTAGCATTATTAGAATAGGCTGATAGCAGCAGCAACTTGGGTTTCAGCAAGACTGGAGAGGCAATATCCAGCAACGGTCCTAGAGCCTTTGTTGAGGAGGGGAGGAGGGGTGGAGGTCCAGCAGAGGGAGGGGGAGAAGCAGACTCCCCACTGAGCAGGGAACCTGCAGGGCCAGGCTGATCCCAGAACCCTGAGATCATGATCTGAGCCAAAGGCAGGCACCCCTGAGCCACCCAGGCACCACTTAACACATTTTTAAACTTTATTTTTATTTTAATATAATACTTATATATGGTTTAAAAGTCAACAATACATAGAGCTTATATTAAAAGAGCACCTTTTTGCGCTCCTAATTCCCACTGTCCCAGAGACATCAACTTTCAACTTTATAAGCAATTTCTTCGGGTACTTTATTCCACTTTTCTTTCCTTTCTTCTTTTTGTTTTAAAAATTTTGTATTTTTAAGTGATCTCTGTACCCAGCATGGGGCTTGAACTTAAAACTCTGAGATTGAGTCATATGTTCCAGTGACTGAGCCAACCAGACACCCCTTTACTCCACATTACTGAACAACATGCTTGTATTGCTGTTTCCTGAATTTTTTTCAGGTTTAGTTATCTGGTGACTTTTACTTCTGAGGATGAGAATTTAGCTTTTATACCTCTCCCTCTTTTCCTCCCTTCTCCTTTCAGTGTATTTATAGTAAGATATTCAGTATTCACATTGCTATGCTCATGTAGATGTAGTTCAAATGAGTCAGTAGTATATTTTCTTATAAAAATGTTTTGCTTTTCCTGGAATGGAATGTGCCTTTTTTCTTTTTATTTGCATGACCTTTTTTTTTTTTTAATGGGCCTTTTGCTAATGCATCTTCAGTCTGTGTGACAGCAATAAAATTCCTCTCGAACACATTGGATAACCATCAATTCATTTTCTTCTCTGACATTTACTTATGGGAACCTTGTACCCCTTGCTTTAATCTGTACTTGCTTTTCTTTAGGCCTGTCATGTAGCTATTGTCCCTGACAATATCTTCATCAGAATTTTTTTTACTTCTGTCCTGTTTTGGATTCTCTTGATCTAACTCTTGATTTATTCCATTTTGGTGAAACAAGCCTTTCCTTCTTTCTAAGAAAGGTTATCTTTTGAGATGTTGCCCATCCGAAGATGTTTTCATTCTATCCTCACACTTGTTTGATAGCGTGGTTAAGTATAGAGTTTTCAATTAGAAATTATTATCTTGTAGAATTTAAAGACCTGCTGTTGAATAGTGCAGTGTGTTGTTGCTGGATAATCCAGTAGTGTGGCTATTGAATATTTCAGTGCTTCTCTCTCTCTCTCTCTCTCTCTCTCCCTCCTTCCCTCCCTCCATTTCTCCCTCCCTCTCTTCCTCCCTCCCTCCTCTTTCTCTTCCTTTCTCCCCCTCCCTCCTTTTTCTCCTTCCTCCTTTTTCCCTCCCTCTCCCTCTCCTTTTTTTTTCCTGGGAACTTTAGGATTGTCTGTGGCTTTCTGAAGTTTAATGCTTAATGTGCCTCTGTGTATGTATGTTATCTGTTTTTTCATTTTTACTATTTCTTTGAAGTTTTTTTTTTTTTTTTTTTTTCCCTGTGTGCTCTTTTAGAATTCCTGCTGAATTTGTGTTGAATATCCTGGATCAGGCTCCTCTCTCTTTCCCCCTCCCTCCCTGGCCCCCTCCTTCTCCCACTTCCTTTGCCCCTCTTCCGCCCTTCCTTCCTGTGCTTTCCCGTTTTATAGCTCTTATTTTTTATTCTGTTCTCATGGAGAGTTCTTCAGTTTTATCTTCCATTCTTTCGGTGGAATAGTCAAATTATTATTTCTGCCCTCACTCCAAGAATGTGTTCTTGCTTTCACAGTGTGTTTTTCTTGTTCTTATTTCATGACTGCAGTGCCCTCTCTCTGAGGCCATCAATTATAAAATAGTGTTTTGAAGTTGTAGACTGTTCTCAGCATAGTTCGTTTATCCAGAGTTATTTTTCTGTTTGTTTTGGACTCTTTCTTATATGACAGAAACTTTCCTCGTATCTGGTGATCCTTGGTTGTCATATCATGTTTAAGACGGAGGCACTACTGGGGATCCCTGGGTGGCTCAGCGGTTTGGCGCCTGCCTTTGGCCCAGGGCGCGATCCTGGAGTTCCGGGATCGGATCGAGTCCCACGTCGGGCTCCCGGCATGGAGCCTGTTTCTCCTCCTGTGTCTCTGCCTCTTTCTCTCTCTCTCTCTCTGTGTCTATCATAAATAAAAATAAATAAATCTTTAAAAATTTTTTAAAAAAAGAAGGAGGCACTACAAATTGATTGGAGGGTCTGCTTGTGGGTCAGGGCTTATCAACTGGTGGCTTTTGCTGGAGAGTGCTTGAGCAGGAACTCCACTCTCTCATGGGGGAGAGGGGCTAAAGGTCATAAGTTGCTGGTCTTTGCTTTCAGGAAAAGTTTCTTCAGAGACAGTATTCAAGGCTCCTGTGGAGGCTCAGGGAGAGGGGTGATGGGAGCTAGGTTGCCAGCATTCTGGGAATCTGGTACAGAAAGAGGGTAGGATGAGTTTCCCAGTCTGTAAGTTAAACCTTCTCTGTCTCCAGACTTCACTTAGCTCTCTCACCCTGGTCTTCAGCTGTGCCTGATGTCCGGAGGCCAGAGAGCATCTTATGTTGAACTGTGTTAAGCATTAGATCCCAGGCGTGGGTGGATCTGAGCGTTTCTTGCACAGACTGTCAGCCACTTCTCCTTACCCCAGTCCTTATTACTGTTTCCTTCTGGTTCTTGAGGCTTTTCATCATTCTGCTGCTGGGATCTGCTGGCTTTATTGGCTCTTACCAACAAAGTTGGTGACTTAGTGAGTTAGCCCATTTCCAAGCACTCTCCCTCTTGCAGGCATGCATTTGAACACATTTGAATCAGCCCCACAGCCTGCACCCACCTGTTGGCACCCCCTAGATTCCATGTTCTGAAAGAATATCAGGGCTTTTTTTTTAAATGCAGAGTGTTCACTCTTGGAAATCCATTTCATTCTTCTTCAATTAAAATTTTAGTTTGTTGACTGTCTCATTACAAACCTGTTGTAGATGGCATTTTTCTTCTTACAAAAGAAATTTCAGTTTCTAACTTTATAATTTTCAGGACTCTAAGGACTTAGTGAAGTCACTAACTTTGTGGTTATTAGGATTGTGACAATTAGCAAAGGCTTAGTTTTTTGTAGCTCTCTACTTTTTTTGGTATATAATTGAAGGTTTTCTTTTTAAGATTTTATTTATTCATGAGAGACACAGAGAGAGGCAATATAATTGAAAGTCTTAATCCAACGTGTATGTATTTTGTCAGTATTCTTACACCTTTCCAGATGAGTTTTAAGTTTAAATGTCAAATAGGGGGCACCTGTGTGGCTCAGTGGTTGAGCATATCTACCTTTGGCTCAGGGCATGATCCTGGGATTGAGTTCTGCATCAGATTCCCTGCAGGGAGCCTGCTTCTCCTTCTGCCTATATCTCTGCCTTTGTCTGTGTCTCTCATGAATAAATAAAGAAAATCTTTAAAATTTTTTTCAAAACTTAAAAGTTAAAGGTAGTCAAAGTGTAAGAAGAGGGTGCACTGAGGAAAGCAATATGCCTTTTTCTGCTGGCTGTTTATTGAGCTGCAAGCTTTGTGTTTTGTGCATTATATTAAAAAGTGAAGGAATTTGATTTCTGCAATTGTATGTTGATTAGTCGTCTTTTTGCATTAAAATAACATTGGTTATTAAAGAAGTAACTTCCCATTCATGTGCTAACCCTGCCCCCCAAATATAGCTGTTAATGGAGAGCACCATAGGCCCCTGAGCAAGATGAAGAACAAACGCAGGGACTTCACACTTGTGGTCACAATGGTGTAGCTGTCCTCAGGCCTTGTTTCATACAAAAGGAACCCAGGTGATGGCTTTGTCAAGAGACTCAAAACAACACAAGGCTTAAAAACCAGAGCCCACAGCCATCTGAGGTCATTCAGTAAAGTAATGATGCCACCATTTTGTGGACTGTCCTCTCAGTGCTGGACCTATCTCCTGTGTTCTCTCATTTACCCTCAGCTATCTTTCGTGGACAGAGCTGAGCTGGGAGGCTCTGTGTTTTGTTCAGTGACTTGAGGGACTAGGCTTCAAACCAGCTTTGTAAGAGTTTAAAAGCTGCGACTTTTCCAGCATACTCTATTACTAGAATTTGAAGACACTGTCATCTCTATGTGGGATGGTACAGACATTGGTGTGTTCAGAATAGACCCTAGTCAGTCAAGAAAATATGGTTATTTATACTGAGATTAATGAGAGGCTTTGGTTTAATAAAATTTGAATTACAGACTTTCCATTAAAAGTGGTTTAAAAAAGTTTTGTCACTTAGAGACCCAAACACCAGGTATCAAAAAATTCCATTGAGGGAAGCATCTCATTGTTTAGTGTCAGGAAGATGCTGTATCTATGGATTGGGTTTTGGCCAGGGGATTCTGTATTCTAGGGGATTTGATCACTGTGTTCGTTTTTTGTTGCCGCTGTACCCAATGACCATAAATGGAGGGACTTAGAACAAGACAACTGTATTATCTCACAGCTTCTGTGGTCAGAACTCCAACAAGGGTCTCAGTGGGCTGAAATCAGGGTATCAGCAGGGCTGCATTCCACACCGGAGGCTGGGAGAAGAATCCTCTTACAAGCTCATTCAAGGTGTTGGCCAAATACAGTTCCTGTGGCTTTGGGACTGAGGTCCCTATTTCCTTGCTGGCTGTCAATGTGGGGCCACTCTTAGTTTCTAGAAGCCTCTCTCCTCTCCTTGCATGTGGCCCCAACATCTCAGGAGCTATCAACAGTTTATCAAATCCATCTCATGCCTGAAATTTCTCATTCCCTTTCTGCTGCACTTCTCTGGCTCTTTCCTCTTCTGCTTTTCTGGGTTCCTCTGATTCATATGATTCCATTGGGTCTACCCTGACTACCCAAGATAATCTTGTTGTAAGGCCAGTTGATTAGTAACCTTAATCCCATCTGCAGAGCAGTACCTAGATTGAGTAATCAGGAGATTGGAATCTTGGGGTGGGGAGACATCTTCAGAATGGTACAGTTGCTTCTGCAATAAAAATTTCTAGCACATTCTGTCTGCAGTTTAATTGTTCAAACTTTTTAAAAAAAATCTCTTTAAAATTTTTTAAAATTAATTTATTTGAGAGAGAGAGAGAGAAAGAGGATGAGCAGAGAGAGAGAGAAGCAGACTCCTTGCTGAGCAGGGAGCCTGATGCAGCCTGAGATCATGGCCTGAGCCAAAGGCAGGCACTTAACTGATGGAACCACCCAGGCACCCCTAATTGTTCAAACTTTTAAGTATGCAAAATAAAAGTGGTTGCTGGAAGAAGTAACAAGGTATAATCAGCATTTCATGCTGGCTTCTTAAAGCCAATGTCTTATGTATTAAAAGCTTTTTTCCTGTTATAGAGTCATATTTACAAATAAATCAAGGAAGATAGTCATGTAATTTTTATTCACATTCTGTATTATTCTGGAATATTTTTTGATAAATCAGAGCTGTTTTATATGGTCTTGATATTTGAGGATACATATTTAGAAGATAGAGTTTGATTTCAGTATCTTCCTGTTAAAACCAAATTGTTCAGAGGTGGCCCATGTGGCAAAGATAACAGAACCTTCCATTGTATTATTTCTTTCAAGTGTGTATTAAGTAACTTTTCTGGTCCTGTCCTGAAATTTTGCAGCTTTTCTCCCTTCTCTGTCAAAGGATGTTTTTGTTAATAATAAAAAGTTATCACACCCATGAGGTAACTCTTATTCTTTGCAAAAGTATTTCATAAATGCTCATTTAATTCCTGCTGTCTGTGAGGTAGTTAGGGTAAGCAGTCTCACCCCCAGGCTTCATGAAGGGCTGTGATTGTGGGGCATCCCCAAAGAGTGGGGGCCAGCAGTGGGGGCAGTGAAAGAATTCACCCAAAGCCAAACAAAAGAGATAGAAGTTTATTGAGTACACTGCAAGGGAGAGGTGGCCCAGAAGCAGAGGATGGGCTCTTTGCCATGAGGCAGGGGTGAGGGTGGAGTGAGGGGGCATGGGAACATCACTGTGCCTGGTTAGTAAGGCCCTATGGCTGTTTCGAGGTGGGTCGCTTAATACACCTGTTTGCTTTTCCTGTTTGCATCCAGCTTTGCGGTTGCTGAGAGCCCCTTTGCTTTGCTCAGATTCCAAGCCCTTGCATGAATGTGGCCCTGACAGAGATGCCTTGTTGACAGAGATGTTTTGTCCTCGTTCACAATTGTGCCAGGAGCTTTTTCATGTTTCATTTAATCCTCAAGAGGACTGATCATTGTGCTTCTCTCACCGCGTTCTTTGCCAAGTCTCCCTATATTTATTATTTTTTAATAGCGGTTACCTCTGATATCACTGAATGACTTCTCTTGCCCATTGTATGTCTCCCCATTAGAACGTAAACTCTGTGATTCAGGGACTTGGTACTCATTACTTGAACGAGGGCTGGCATGGAGTGGACACCCATAACTTGTCCAGCATTACATATATAGCTAGTGGTTAGCAAAGTCAGGAGTCGAATCTCTGTATTTTGGACGGCAGATCTTGAGGCCTTTTCAGTGCCTCTACTCCTAATGCAGTGCTATTATAATTTATTGAAGTAGTATTTTGATTAGCGGCTTATCAGTTATGTGAGTGTTGGTTTTTGATGTAGGACACAAAGGCAAAAGAAAAATTCGCTTACTACCTGTAGCCCACTGATAAGTCCTTGAAATAAGCAGAGTGACATTCCTCTAGGAACTCACCTGCCCCAGTTTTAATATTTCGCTAAGGGCAAAAGGCAATCTTAGCCTGACCCCCAGGATCCTGTAAGTCTACTTTAAATACTTTAATATATAAAAATTCCTTTGGAAACTTCCTGTATCTCTGTACACCCCCCCCCCCCAAATATGTATTGGCAATCATCCTCTGAGCATATGACCCACCAATATACATCTGAACGGACTCAGGACAATAATAGATGACCTTTCCCAACAATAGCTAGCTCCCTTAGGATCCTGGAAATCTGTTGCCAAAATACCTGGGAGCCTTAGGCTCTCCCTAACCAAACCTTGAAAGTATATGACAGGGACACCTGGGTGGCTCAGTGGTTGAGCTCAGGGCTCAGTGGTTGCCTTCAGCTCAGGGCATGATCCTGGAGTCCCACATCGGGCTTCCTGCATGGAGCCTGCTTCTCCCTCTGCCTGTGTCTCTGCCTCTCTCCCTCTCCTTGTCTCTCATGAATAAATTTAAAAAAATAAAAAGGTATATGACGGGCCACTCCTCATGACCTCAGTTCATCTCTTTCTGCCTGCAGGTCCTGTCCCATGCCTTAATAAAACCACCTTTTTGCACCAAAGATGTCCTAAGAATTCTTTCTTGGCCATTGGCCTTGAACCCTAACCTCTTTCCTACATCAGTTTTGATTTCCCATGTAAACAAGGCTTCCAGGTGTTTGTTGATTGACCGGGATTCTGGGTGGCTTTGGCACTATTTGGACTAGGACAAGTCATTGGGAGTTGACTTAACACTGAAGCAGCATTGATAACTGGACTACTCCTTAGCAATGCTGTGATCATTATTTTAGAAGTAAAAGAACAGAGGAGAGGTTCTTTGTTATTCGTTTGAACCTTGTGAAAAGAACTCCTGGAGTTTCTTCACACTTCGGCTGGGCTGGCGGTTGGCTGGTGGTTGGCGGGACAGGATGTTCCAATATGGCACCAGCCGCCGGCACTCTTTCAGGTCCTGAGCCTGGTTAAGCCTTAGAGAATGCCTTGGGGCATCTGTGCGGTGGTGCAGCCGCTGTACACTGCCTGGAAAAGATGGGTGGCTGGTCAGAATAGCTTCTCCTTTGGAGACAGCACTTTTTTTGAAAGCTTTTATAAAGAAGTCTTGTTTTTGAGGTCTGTTATTGAAGTTTTTTTCCTATTATATTTTTTAATCAATCCCTTACCTCCCAGTCACTAATGCTTCTGTAATGATTAACACATGGTTAATAACTTTAAAGTAAATTTTTTATTTGCTCTTAGAGAGCAACATATGCTTGCACACAACATCTGCAGACAAGGACTGGCATGTTGATTTTCTTTTGTTTTCATGATTTAAGACTAGAGAATACTGTAAGTAGATTATCTGGAAGTTATATTCCTTTTAGTTGATTTCAGGACCTCTCCCTTTTTTTTTCTTTTTTTAAAAAAAGATTTTATTTATTCATGAGAGACACAGGGAGAGAGGCAGAGACACAGGCAGAGGGAGAAGCAGGCTCCATGCAGGGAGCTCGATGTGGGACTCTATCCCAGGACTCCAGGATCACGCTGTGGGCCAAAGGCAGGTGCTAAACCACTGAGCCACCCAGACATCCCTCCTCCACATATTTCAAGACAGTAGTACGATAGATTTTGATATATTTTTACACCCACGAAACCATCACCAGAATCAAAATCGTGAACACCTCCATCACTCTGGAAAGCTCCCTTGTCCTAGCAACCCCTCCCTCTTCCCACTATACAAGTTAAACATAAAACTCCCATAAGATCCAGCCATTCTGCCTCTAGGTAGTTACCCAGGAGAAATGAAGGGGCATGTCTGACTTAGACTTGTCCAAGAATGTTCATAGAACCTTTATTCACTTTTTTTTTTTTTTAAGATTTTATTTATTTATACATGAGAGATACACAGAGAGAGAGGCAGAGACATAGGCAGAGGGAGAAGCAGGTTCCATGCAGGGAGCCTGATGTGGGACTTGATCCCAGGACTGTAGGATCATGCTCTGAGCTGAAGGCAGACACTTGACCACTGAGCCACCCAGGCATCCCTAGAACTTTTATTTGAAATATTCCAAACTGGAAGCAGCTCAACTGTCAGTCAACAAGCAAATGGATAAACAAATTGTGATATAACCATCCATTGGAATGCTATTCAGCATTATAAAAAGGAATGGGCTGTTGTATTTTAGTTGAAGACTACCATATTTAAAGTAGATTCATCTTTGTTATATTTTGCTTGATTTGTATTAAAATTGATTTTCATTCTCTTAGCACCCCCTCCCTGCCCCTGGAGGAAACTAGCTTAACATTAAAAAGTTGGTTATAGATGAACCATACCAGGATGTAAGTTGCATTTGGATAGTTAAAAGTTGAGAACTTGTAGTCAGAAGTGGTCAGTACAGTTTGTTCCTGCTGAGGACTTGTTTCTATAATCCCAGGTAGTTTAAACACGATCTGTATATAAGAAATGAGGTTGGTGATGGTTGTGTGGATTTTTCATAGGCAGAGCCATGGAATAATGGAATAGAGGAAGTAGAATTTAAAAGGAAAGGAACAAGCCCTCAGGTTGGCTGCTGCACAGACAAATTCTTTCAAATAAAGCTTAAGATAACAAAGATTAGTTCCTGGAAAATACAAACAAAACAAAACAAAACCCCCGCAAAAACCCTAGTCCCTTTCCTAGCCTGGTCAGCTACTTCCTTCTCTTGCCTCTGGCTCAGAGGCAACAGCCCTGGCTTCATTGCTCTCAGGGTATTGTTTCTGCGAGGGGTTACTGTTTCCTGAGGCAGCCTCTAACCTCTAGCACCCCGCTTGGCCTAAGTTATCCAGGTGTTTTGAGGAACCAAAAAATGTGATTTTTGTTGGACTCTGCTTACAAAGTTGCATTCGCTCTGTGTAGTCTGTCACAACCCCGATTTTACCCCATTTATTTCTTATCTTGCAGAATGAAAAGTCTTTTCCCACCTCATTCTCCTTTTTTAAATGACATTCTAACAACAAAAACAAAAATGTTGCAGTATTAGGTATTTTAAACAATTTCCTAGAAACATTTTATATAAAATTTATTTTATTTTTAGTTAATATATCTTGCTTACAATGTATCAGATGTTATTCTAAGTGCCTATTAAAGATTAGCTCATTTTATCCTCATGATAGTGTTATTTGATGTCTAATATTATCCCTATTGATGAGTAAGGGAACTAAAGAACAGAGAGGATGAGTAACTTGCCGAAGTTCATGTGGCACAGCTAGTCTGGTTCTTTAGACTATGTCCCTGATTACTATGCTACATTTTGCACCATGTTGAGTGTAATAAGATAGAATTTATTATGATCTTCTTGTGTAAGCCAAATTGGTCTTACAGCAAACCTTGTGAGCATAATATACAGGTGAAGACAGTTCCAGTGAATGTGTCAGGACCTTAAAACAGCTCCTGGGAAATCCGTTTGATGGCACCACTGAAACCATTAAAATAAAAAGATTTTTTTAGAAGCCTTCATTTCATCTGGTGTGGTTATTTATGGTTTTTAATTTCTTTTTAGGCATGTCACACCTGAAAAATTTTACGTGGAAGCCTGTGATGATGGAGCGGATGACGTACTTGTCATTGATCGTGTGTCCACAGAAGTCACCTTGTCAGGTATTTCTCAGCCCCGGGCAGAAGTGGCAGGGAGAGACCAGTACCGCACTTGCAGTAATTAAACTGATCAGGGGCATATCCGTGTGTGGCTTTTAGAGTACCATCTGGTAAGATTTTAATTCCTGCCACCTCATTTGATTTTTATGCATTCGTTTTATGCTGCCTCCTTTTTCTGAAAAGGAGGAATGATCTTGATGTTTTTACTGTTTGTAAGGATTTATTTATTTATTTATTTATTTATTTATTTATGGTAAGGATTTAAAAACATAATTATTTCTTCATTTCTCCCTTCTTTCTACTTTAATGGGATTGGTTTTGTTGAGGTCTCAATTCCTTTCTAGCTATAAGATTTAAGGTTTTTGAGGGTGAGAAAGTTGTTTGAGCATTAAGTGTGTGGAATTTTAACAGCTGCTTTTGTTTTCGAAAATATTCATGACTGAGGATAATTTATTAAACAAAAAATTATATGTATATATGTATCACTAAAACTTGTGTTTTTGGCAAACAATGTTCCTAAGCTTTATCTATCTATATCTTGTCTGTCTCTCCAGTATATTTTGGTTTTGCTTCTCTGGGGTATGAAAAACAAGGTTTTTTTTCCAGTTGTATGGAACATGGATTTCTGATTAAATGTGAAATAATTTTGGTAATATCACATTTAGAATTTCATATTTCATTTATTGAAATATTCACCTCTAGACAGAGTTCTCTGTTTTCTTGTAAGTACAGTATTTGAGTAACCACTGAGTAAGCATTCAGTAAACGTAAATATCCTTTGAATGGTAAAGTGAAACATAAAAATATTTTGCATGAGATAGTAAGGTTTAAGAAATGGCTGGCTGTAATTTTCTGTTTTCTTAGTTATCTAAGTTATTCTGGTAAGTACCATACATAGTTTTCCTTTGATCAAATAGTGGAATTAGAGGTCTGTTTTAGTTGGATAATTTGGCATTTCCTATGTCCGTTGGTGGCTGTGCTCTCAAGATTGCCGATTGGTTTTAATCAATGTTAGGGCAGTTTTATTTTTTTATTTTTTATTTTATTTTTTAATTTTTATTTATTTATTCATGAGAGACACACAGACAGAGAGAGAGAGAGAGAGACAGGCAGAGAGAGAAGGAGGCTCCATGTAGGGAGCCTGATGTGGGACTTGATCTGGGACTCCAGGATCACGCCCTGAGCCAAAGGCAGACACTCAATCACTGAGCCACCCAGGTTTCCTTTTCTAATCCTCTTAAGTGGACACAGACTTAGCTTCTGGCAAGAGGTTGAATAATCTTGGTTGAAAAATAACCATAGAGGTATCCCACAGTTTGCTTGATGAGGATGCTAAAGCATGCCACTTTGGGCACTTTCTTCTAGATAGGCAGAGGCCTTTATATTCACATGAACTTCTTGATTTTATATCTTGCCGAAATGGAGGTCTAATAGTAATGAAGGACTATTGCTTTCTTAGAACAAATCATGCATGTTGATTTTGAAGTAACTATGGGAATCAAACTAAATTTTTTCTATCAGTGAGCTTTTTCTCTGTGATTTTTCCTTTTTTTTTTCTTTTAAAGTCAAGAAAGATATTCCTCCTTCAGCTGTTACGAGACCAATATTCGGTATACTGGGCACAATCCATCTGGTGGCAGGTAAGAAAAAATAAGCTAAGATGGGCCAAGAAGTTAATTAAATGGGCTTGAAGCAATAAATCTGTAGATTAGATATTTGTCCCTAATTTCTAAAAGTGACATATTACGACAAGCAGTTAAATTTATCAGCCTGTGGTTCTTTAAAAAAGAGTTTTGGTTTTATTTTTATTTCAACTGGACTTGAAATCCCTAGTCAAACTAGACATTTCTTCGTAAATTCTAAGAGTATTTAAGTAAATATTGTAAGGCACTGATGGACCAGAATATTCTATACCATCAACCCCATTTTGAGGTCGAATATGACATAGTGCATGTTAGAGAATGTTACCTAGTTCTGAGTTACTGGGAAAGTGATTTTGTTTATCTAAATTTCATTTCATTTAACTTAAGAAAAAGATTCTTATATTATCAGGCAGTGTGCTAGATGCTGAGTTATAGAAGATGCCAGACCCTTTTTTTCCCTGCAGTTTACAGTCTAGCGAGAGATTCTTTTGAGTAGTAAATTACTGTAGTAAGGTGTGACGAGTTCTAGAGAGAGATGTATGTAGGAGACTTCCAGGAAGGGTACTTGTGGGAAGAGCTTTGAATGGAGCTTAAGAATTAATTTAGTGGTAAAGGCTTACCCTATTTTATTTTGGGAGGAGGAGGAGGTGGCCAGGATCAGGGTTGGGGTATTATTCATGGTGCTGTGATACTTTCTTAATTCTGGACTGTTCATCTTGGTGATGTTGCAGTGACCAGTTAGTTATATTGCCCCAGCACATCTCTGTACTGTTTATAATGACGTGTAGGACATAGGAGTAATGTAGACAGGACATTACCTCTTCTGCAGTGACCCAGGACATTACCTCTTCTGCATCATGACCCATGATGCTTTAAGCTACACCCTGGGAAGTGTATTAGCAGAGGCCTATATGCCTTGGGGATGGCAGGAGAAAAAAAGGAGTGTATTCTGGCTTTCCCTCTGCTAAGATCACTGCTTTTGCTTTTATTTTTTTGAGAAAAGATTTGACTTTTCAGTAGGAACTTCTCTAAGTAATGCGCTGTTCTTTCTAGTCATAAGTCATAAGATTTCCTTTAAAAAAACTCCTGGGCCTTTTATCTGTATTGCACAGTGCAGTCTCACTCTGCTGACCTTTGGAGCTTAAACAATACAGAGTGCCACTTTTGGCTTTAGAGTTGCCTCTATTTATGTGTGTTTGGCTTTGCTTTTTGCAGGTAATTATCTAATTGTTATTACCAAAAAGACAAAAATAGGTGAATTTTTCAATCACGTAATCTGGAAAGCAACAGATTTTGATATCCTTTCTTATAAGAAGACAATGTTGCACTTAACTGATATTCAGGTAAGAACTGGAAACACTAATTGCAAAACCTGACATAATACCATGGTGGGGCAAGGCATGGGAGGGATGGAACAAAGAATGTTTGATGGATTTCTTTTAAGCCTAATGATTTCAACAGCCCAGAGAGCAAGGTTCCTCTGCATGCCTTTATTTATTTATTTATTTATTTATTTATTTATTTATTTATTTATTTAATTTTTAAAGATTTTATTTATTTATTCACGAGAGACACAAGGAGAGAGAGAGGCAGAGACATAGGCAGAGGGAGAAGCAGGCTCCACGCAGGGAGCCCGATGTGGGACTCAATCCTGGAACCCCAGGATCACGCCCTGGACCCAAGGCAGATACTCAACCACTGAGCCACCCAGGCATATGGGTGGCTCTATATGCCTTTATATGTAGTCATAAAATGTAGTTTTTAAAAGTCCTTTATATATTTTATTGTCCTTCGTTTGTTTTTTTTTAAAACTGACTCAAGGTCTTTTTTTTTTTTAAGATTTTATTTATTTATTCACGAGAAACACAGAGAGGCAGAGACACAGGCAGAGGGAGAAGCAGGCTCCATGCAGGGAGCCTGATGTGGGACTCTGATCCTGGGATTCTAGGATCGCACCCTGGGCTGAAGGCAGGCGCTAAACTGCTGAGCCACCCAGGGATCTCCTGACTCAAATTCTTTAGTTATGAAATTTCATATGTAGAGAAAAGGACAAACAGAAAATGCACCTATATCCAACAACCAGAAATAAAATATGAGATACCTTTGATGTTCCTCTGATCCTGTTGTGTTCCCTCTTTACCCAGAGAAAAAGTATTCATTGTGTTTACCACATGTAAATAGAAGTATGTGTGTTTCTGTCCAAATAGGCCCTGTTTTAGGGGCACCTGGGTGGCTCAGTGATTGAGCATCTGCCTTTGGCTCAGGGCATGATCCCAGGGTCCTGGGATCCAGTCCCACATCAGGCTCCCTATAGGGAGCCTACTTCTCCCTCTGCCTGTATCTCTGCCTCTCTTTCTGTGTCTCTCATGAATAAATGAATAAAATCTTTTTAAAAAGCCCACACACACAGCCCTCTTTTTAGCACAATTCCTGTAGGCACGGATTTTAGTTATCCTGGCTCAGCTGTTAGGGAATGCAGTCCCCCAACAAAACAGTTTAAATTTAAGTTACCATGGTATGTAAAATAAAGTTTGGTCCAGCAAGGTGGAAGTGCAAAGAAACAAAAAGTAGCGACTCTAGAAATGAAGTTTGAATTGAACATAGGTGGGGTAGAGAAGATGCAGCCGACCCTGGGAATGCGGCACTCGCCTTTCACAAGGTTCTGGTGCACAGCCAGAGGTCTTGGTGAAGGTGAACTTCTCTGCATTCTTGATGATTCGGTTGTGATGAGAAGGTTGAAGATGCCCCTGAGGAAGTGAAGTCAGTGACAGACTTCATAGGAAGGGAACTCTCTGGGGTATTCTATGACCTTGAGAGTGCAAAGGATAAGATGTTGGAAGCCAGTCCAGACTTAGAAAGGTTTATGACAGTTAGGGGCACCTGGGGGTGGCTCATTCAGCTGAGTGTCTGACTCTTGGTTTTCGCTTGCGTCATGATCTCAGGGTCCTGGGATTGTGCCCTGTGTTTGGTTCTATGCTCAGCAGGGAGTCTGTGTGAGATTCTCTTTCTCTCTCTTTCTCTCTGTCTCCCTCCCCCCCATCTCTCCTCTCGCCCTCTCCCCATCACCACTTATGCTCTCTTGCACATTCTCCCTCTAAGATAAATAAATCTTTTTTTTTTTTAAAGGTGTAAGACAATTGGTTAGGGTGTAGAAAATATTCTATGTAGATCAATATATTCACTCCTATAAGACATGGTAAATAAGAAATAAAAATGGCTGTATTTATTAATAACCCAGTAATATTTACCTGAACAGTTTCTTCCTGATTGCTATACTTGGTTGTCAGGCCATGCAACTAATTTTAACATTGCTCGCTGCATGTGTTTTGCTTGTACCTTTTGTTTTTTTTAAAAAAAAGTATGAGCCCAAATTAAAAATTTCATAGTATGTAGGTTTCTAACATGTAGATTAACATGTTAATCATTTGATAATCCATTAAACATTACCAGACATTATCAGTTATTTTTTAAAGGAAGGATGAAAATCAATGTCAATCTTGGTATTCATTGGGAAAGCCAGCTAAAATAATTATCAGAAAATAAAGATGAGTATTATCTTTATTTATCTGGATTTTTCTTCTTAGTCTTTTCATTTACAAAAAATTTAATTCTCATCCAGCCCCGTAAAGTTTCTTTAGGAAGAAGGATGGTATTATTCCCTTGTTATTTACTTGCTGTGTTTTTGGGCCTTCCTGACTTCATGGTTTCACTTATCAAGTGAGAGTAATCATAGTAACCCACAGGGTTTGTTGTAAGGGTGCAAGAGAGTCTCTAAAGGATCTGGAACTTAGGCGGTCATCACCTAAGGCGGTGATGTTTTGTTAAAATAACTTCTGCCCCTTAGAGCAAAAGCTGAAGGCTGCTGTAGGGCAACAGTTGTACCCCATCAGTTAAGGTAGCAACACCATTTGCTGTTTATTGAACTCCCTCTGCGGGTCAGGAGCTGGCCTAGGCCCTGGGGATGTGGTGAGCATTCTCTCTGGGTCCCCTTCCAGTGGTCTTTAACAGGGCCAGCCGGCTTACAGAGCTGGGCAGATCCCGTTTTTCAAGTGTGAAGCAGACTGATGTTTGTCCCTCCCCTCTGTTTACAGTTACAAGATAATAAAACTTTCCTAGCAATGATCAACCATGTCCTGAATGTGGATGGGTTTTACTTCTCAACAACATATGATTTGACCCATACTTTGCAGCGGCTGTCCAACACTAGTCCAGAATTCCAAGAAATGAGTCTCTTGGAAAGGGTAAGCTTCACCTTCAGTTACTTTTACTTATTTTGTTTTTGGTTTTTTTAAGGGGCATATTTCTATGTCATCCATAAAAGTATTATTGATTTTTCTCAGTTATGGCTATATCAGGCTCACATGTGGGGTCGAAAACACAACATGTTCTCGATATCCGTCACAGTTGCAAATTCAGGATCCCAGAATCTGCGAGTGTTACACAGACAGGATTGAGAGCCAGTGGTGTAAGTATTCAGAAATTCAGTGTAAACAGACATGTTGGTAGTTTCCTGGCTCTCAGTGTTCTGTAGCATAGCAGTTATTAATGTTAACAGCATAATTAAACTTGTAAAATTAATGTTCCAGCAGGTGATATTCTTTATGCAGTGGTGTTATTTATAGTTTTTGCAACTAGAAAAGTAAGAACTGATTTAAGAACTTGGAAAATACTGTTTTGTTTAAGGTGGGTTTTTTGTTGTTGTTGTTATTTTGCCCCCCCCCCTTCTTAAATATGAGTGTATCTTTGAAACTAGATCTCAGATGATATCATCCTAAAATTCCTGCTGTTCAGGAACCTGGATAATTGCTGCCTGGATTTTTTTTAGTAACAAACCGTAGGTGTATTTAGGGGGCAGACAGAATTTAAAAGGTTGCTGTCTGTTACCTATTAGGCTAGATCCTATGAAATTGCCAATAATTGACCATTTTGACCAGGAAAAATTATAATTTCGTACAGTTCAGCCTAAATCAGTGTTTTAGTTGACTGGTTCTTTTAAGATTTTATACTGTAATCTAGTAAAATTATATGTAGGCTTGGATGTAAATTTAGATGTAGGCTAAGCAATCAAGCAGTTTGGCTTTTAACTACAGAGACTGTTGCTTTTAAAAGCAGTTGCTATGCTGCATTCTCCATTTGTTAATCAGATGTCTCTCGGATACCTACTGTGTACCAGGTACTGTATCAGCCAGCAGGGACACAGAATGAAAAGGATGGCCCCATGTGGGATCCTGCAGTCTACTGGGGAAGCAGAAGTCTGGGCAGTCACAAAATAAGGGACAGTTGCTGTCATGGGACTGTGTACCAAAATGGGGTGGGATCCCAAAGGAAGTGGGGTCTCACTGGGTCTGGAGGAGCTGGGGATGACTTTACACAGGAAGGTACTTCTCAGCAGAGACTGAATGCCTTGGTCAGGGCACAGTGGGAGAAGGGAGGGTCCCAGGCAGAGATGGTGGCAGTGAAATGAGAAACAGAGCCATCTCACATGTTGGGAAGAGAATTTGTCAGCTAATCAGGAGTGCATTAAAGTTAACGTAGGAAATCAAGACAGTGACAAATGAACCATATGTACCTTAAACATTTTGTCTAACTTAAAACGTAAAATTTACACTGACTGGTCAATATTTTGGTATAGGACTCTAAGCTTTTCTTTGTTTTGGGTTCCTTGATTCCTGTGCAGAGTACATCCATAACACTTTCCAGTTTGTACAGGTTCTGTACAGTTTGTACAGAGTCTGTACAGGTTTGGACACCCACAAAGTGATGTTTGCAGAATCCTGTAGATTTTGACTGTGTTTCTCTAACCTTCTAGAGCTGCCACCCCTCCTCTGGATCCAACAGCAGTATTGTTTTAGCTTGCCTTTGATCACTTTAAGTTCCACATATCATTCAGCTTTATAAAAAAAAAAAAGTACTTTGTTTTTAAGTCCCATCTCATTGATGTGTAAGACATTTAGTTTGATTGTGTAATGATGAATAACAGGTGCAGCTGGCACAGAGCAACTGGGAGCACACTCCTGAGCCTGGAAGTGTGCCCTGGGGCTGACTGTGGCCACCAGAGCCATTCCCTGCCAGAGCCACACCCGGGGACTGTCAGCTGTGGAGGAGCGGGGAGTGTCGGTTGGTGTGTTTGGTAAAGAGAGTTGAGAGAGTCAGTTCACCTCCTGTGTTGTTGAGGGAACTTCCCCTGTATTTATAGTCTGAAAGTCAGTGGTCAGAGATCCCAGCACTGGGTAGGCCATGCAGAGGTTTTGTTCTGCAGGTAACAGCGAGCCAGTGAAGAATTCCCAGTGGACAGGAGACAGGTGGTGTGAGAGAGCCCCTGCTGGCAGCATGTGGAGGGATGGGTGAGAAGAGCAAGGCCAGGACTTGAAGCCCAGGAACCTGCGGTAGTGAGAAGCAGGAGTCAGGTGCTAGCCAGGGCGGTGGGAGCAGAGATGGAGGAGAGGGGGCGGATTTGGAAGGAGATTTAGGACTTGGCAGTTGACTACAGATAAGAGAACGAGACAGACCCCAAAGGACTCCCAGCTTTCTGTCTGGGCCCACAGCACGGGCCTGAGCCAGTGGGATGGGATTCACCCAGAGGGAGGGCTGATTTGAGAGGAAGACCTACATGTAGCCACCAGGTGGAGACATTGATTGTTAATAGTTCTCTTTCTGTAGAAACTTGGGTGGGCAGGAGATACTTTATTGATTTTAAATCTTCTCTCTCAGGCAGATCAGCGGTTTGTATGGAATGGTCATCTTCTAAGAGAATTTTCTGCTCAGCCAGAGGTAATGGACACTACATAAAACCTGCTTATTTGTTACAATCCAGGTTCTACTTGGATACATATGTAAAATGGCTGCCTAATCACCTGGGATTTTGGTAAATTAGTCTGATTTAACTCAGTTTATAACTTACAAAGCTTGGATAGGTCTCCCCCCTCGCATTGTTCTGAAGAAGCCCAGTTTTACTCTCATCTTCTATAGAAGCCTTAAAAAAATACTTATGTAAAAATACATTGCTTTCTGTGAGTAAGAGAGGATGGATTTTGGTGGGTGAGTAGTGGGGAAATCAGGGGCCCCAGGAGGTCCCCGGGCAAGTGCAGAGCTCTGAATTTGTCTTGAGTCACCCAGGAGAGACACGTGTGGATGTCATCTCCCGCTGTCCTTAGTTTGTACAAATGTGGGGTGAACAGGGACACCCAGCCGGGAAGCATTACATATTGAATCTAGTTACATAGATTTGCCTCGGGTCTTTATTTCTCGTCATTTGCTTTGCTTTGCTTTTGAAAAAGGAGTTTGAGCTGCAGACAGCACAGGTGTTTCTTTTCCCTGAATCAGTGGAATTGTTATAGGCAAAGTCTGACAGGGAGGGAGGTAGAAGTTTGGCAGCTTCATGCAGTTTTATTAGTGTTCCAAGACCTGAATATGTAAGCCCAAATGATGGTATCACATGCTTAAACTGTTTTTTAATTGGAAAGACGAGGGTACATTAGAGACATTTTAAAAAAATAAAGTTAACCATAAGCTTGATACCTCATTGTATTTGTATGTTACCTCCATAACGCACAAATATTTTTATAGAGTATAAAACTGTTTTATGCTGCACCTTTTATTTTAGGACCATATATATTCCTTTTTTTTTTGTTTTTTTTTAAGGACCATATGTATTCCTAAATGTAATGTCTCTCTTCATTTCAGGTCCATCGGTTTGCTCTTCCAGTATTACATGGCTGTATCCTTACATAGTATCACTCTTTAGTTATCTGGCAGTCTTTAATTCAGTTTTAGTATGAGGCAGGTTTAGGAACAACCTCAGTTGTATGAGGAGAGTGTTTTTTGAATTAATAGAAATTGCTTTTGATAATAAATCATACCTATTAACAGAAAATCTTAGAATACTGAGGGATGCTGGGGTGGCTCAGTGGTTGAGCATCTGCCTTGGGTTCAGGGCGTGATCCTGGAGTCCTGGGATTGAGTCCCACATGGGTCTGTCTCCCTGCATGGAGCCTGCTTCTCTCTCTGCCTGTGTCTCTGCCTCTCTCATGAATCAGTAAATTAAAAATCTTTAAAAAAAATCTTAGAATACTGGTAATAAGTGACCTCCCCCCCTTTTTTTTAAATGAACTCTTGAGATAAAATTATTCTCTCTGTTCAAGAGTTCTGGCGCTGATAGTTTAAAGAAGGAATATGCAGACTGTGTTTTGTCTTTTATCAGACTTTGTACCAATAAACAAGAGTAGTTTGAACCTGGCTATTGAAATGAAAACTTTCCCTTTCCCTTAAAGTAGTTAGATTCACAAACTGGGGTGACCTGGAGAGGAGAATTGAAATTAAAAATCGTATTTGTCATTTGAAATAACCACAGAACAAAATGAGAATAGATGGTACACAAAGATGTCTACCAGTATGCAGGAAAGTCTGTACCAATGCAAAAGTGGTGTCCCACAAGCAAATGAAAAGACTGTTTGAAGGCACAGGGGGTAATCAGCTGGTACGCTTCTGGTTGGCTAAATGTGAGCATTCGAGAAGGAGGTTAGGTACCTGCTCCCCTGCTTTTCCTCCCGAAATGAGGGATATCACTGATGAGAGGGATTCGCAGAAGGGGAGAGCACAGTCTGACAACCTTGAGTGTGTGACAGGTAGAGTCTAGTGCTCAGGTCCTCCTCCGCCAGGAAGAGAAGCAGACACATGGATGTGGATACTGGCTGGTATATGGGGATGGCTTTTATTTCCACAGAGGAACAGGAGACAATGTCAGTTGGGTGAGTGGGATGAGGGAGGAGGTGTGTTGGAGGTTGAGAAGGTGTGGCATGGGCAATGAGTGGCATAACGCATTGATAAAGACGAACTAAATATATTTACATGGTAAAAGTTAGATCATGGTGAGGAATGCTGTATGGTTTTTATTTTCTTCTTGTTCCTTCCATGCCTTCTGGATTCTCTGAAGTGTATGTATATCTGTCCTGTCATCAGAGGAAATGATTCAGAAAGCAGTCATTCATATTCTATGCTATACTTAATGTAATGGGTGAATGAATGAATAAATACTGCCTTGGATTCTGCTCTGGCACTGGGTTTTAAAGAAGAATGAATTGGGAGTTCAGGATGAATCATTAAGTCTGATGATAGTAGGTCAAAGAGAGGGATGAATCATTAGAAATTCATATTGCTGGTGTTCTTCAGTACCATCATTTTGAAAATGATTTGGCATTCTCTTGTGAATTTACCAGAACTTCCCCTATGCACGCCCAGTATGTTTATACCAGGGCAGGTTTGCAAGAGTATTCACAGCACCACCATTGGATGGAACTAAGGACTTAAGTTCCATCAGGGCTCTCGAGGTATAGTTAGGGCTCTCGAGGTATAGTCTTTGCAGATGGTAGCACTGAGGACAGGTGGCCTACTGGCTCGTGCAGTCCAAGCATGAATCTTAGGAACTTACTGGTGGAAATAAACAAGGACTGAAATTTATCAAGAATGTGGTGCTGTTTTTATAAAACCTAATGCATAAGCAAGCCATACGTTTTTAAGTCATGTTTGCATATGGTGAAATTAAGGCAGGAATGTGGTCTCCTGAGAATAGTGTTACTTCTGGGTAAGAAGTCACTTGGACAGAATGGGAAAATAACATAAGTAGATTCAGGGTTTTGGTACTGTTCTGAAGTTGGATGGTAGATTCATAGATATGTAATTTATTAGGCTATTAGGCTGTATAATGGATGAATCAAGCTGCGTTAAAAAATGTTACATATAAAAAATATGCATAGGGCAATCCCAAACAAATGAGGAAGGAAGAAAGATAATAAGGCCATTGAGACAATGAAAGAAACCTGTCTTTCTTTCTTTTTTTTTTTTTTTTTAGATTTTATTTATTCATGAGAGACACAGAGAGAATGAGAGTGAGAGAGGCAGAGGCACAGGCAGAGGGAGAAGCACGCTCCATGCAGGGAGCCCGACGTGGGACTCGGTTCTAGGTCTCCAGGATCACACCCTGGGCTGGAGGCGGCGCTAAACCGCTTAGCCACCCTGGCTGCCCAAAACCTCTCTGTTATGGTATCAAGCATTGGTAAACATGAAAAGTCAAAGTAATTCTTAAGAGAATTTGGCATTTTCTAATAAAATCCGGTGATGAATATACTCCATGACCTTGCAGTCTTAACTCCTTAGAGCCACTTCCTGATGTCTATGTGCGGAGATCTTTGTTTGTAGCACTTTTATGCTAGCAAAAACTGGAGCCAACCTGGACAGTAGGCTGGACGAACTAGTGCGGCCACAGTGGATAGAATACAGCTACAGCAGCAAGTGAGCCCCAGCCCCATATTGTTGAACACACAGAGCAAGCCCAAAGACATACACAGGATAATTCCATTTATGTAAAAAAGGTAAACTGTTGAGTCTAAACAGATTGCTCAGTGGCAAAACTAGAAATACAAGCAAGGGAGTCGTGTACTGATTGGCTAGTGGTCTGCACTTGGAGGGCAGCAGGGGGGGCTAGATGCAGAGGAGTGACTGCTCTGGGTGCTTCAGAGGTGCTAGGGGTGCGCGTGTAGGTGAATGTGAGAGCAGGTTTAATGATTTTTGTTATGATTAGTCATATGTAACTGAAACTGGCCATTTTAACCAATTCTGAGTGTATAGCTTAGTAAGTGGCATCTCTTTCCTAACATCATACGAAGAGCATCAAACCATCTCCCTCTCCCCAATCAGAAATTCTCCATCTGGGAAGCAATAGCTCCCCAGACAGGACTCTCTTTGTAAATATTTAGATACATTGTGTATTCTTTTCCGATTATTATATTTTCTAATAACATCGTTTTAATGTAAGAGGTTTGTATCTCTGTAGGCTTCTGCAACCCTTTATTCTGGCATGAGGTGGTGAGAAGCCTGTGTCCTGAGGGTTCGTTGGGATAGAGCTCCTGAGCTGTAGTGAGCCAGTGCAAAGCACTTATTGTTACAGTCATTAGGGAGATAATTTTATATCAAGAAAAGCTTTTGAGGGAGATACCTTTTTTTTTTTTTTTCATATTCAGTTTCACTTTTCCTGTTTCAAGAAAAAAGAATCAAAATTTGTTTCTGGATAATCCTGAATTCACAGTTTGATCTGTAAATCCTCATATGCATTCCAACTGTTTTGGTTAATTTATATTTGTAATTATGCATATGATATATTTATGTGTGTGTTTGTTTTAATTGCAGTAGCCTAGTACCCCCCCCCCCCTTTTCCATTTCTTACTTGGAGGCAAAACTATTTTAAATTTATGTTTTCATTTAAAGGAGGGTTTTTTGGTAATGTAGGTAATATTTTACTTTTAGAAAGTGCTTGAGGATAGCAGGGAAAGGAAATCATATTTTTAAAAAATTTTTCGTTTTTTGAGAGCACAGGTAGGGGGAAGGGCAGAGGGAGGAACCCAAAAAGATGATACATTCTTGGTCCGTTTTTTTCCTAAGGACGGAGTCATTCTTGCTAGAGTACATTTTCAAATGTAATCTGGAAATAATACCTATGATGTTTATAAATGTTATATTTTTCTTAATGTATCTAAGTTATTACTATGCACTCATGTTCTATTAATGGAAAATACTTTGATTGGATTCTCATCTCCAGGAGAAGTTGTTTCAGAGCTGGTGTGCGCTATTATGTAAGAGGTGAGATTAATTGTGTCAGTGTGATTCAATATTGGGTTATATCTATGACTAATTAATGTTTTGTCATATGGTGACATGAATGTAACCTTTTGTATTTTATTTGTTCTCATTATCATTTGATAGCCTCACTAAATATTTATCTCCTGCTTCATTATAATAATTAGGTAGGTTTTCTGTGCTTTACTTCAGCTACTGTAGTTACATTGCAAATGTTCATGAGACCCCATAGGCTGCTTCTTACTGCTTTAAGAGAACTCATTCATGTTGTTTGCCGGATGTCTGGAGGCCAGCTGAACTCAGTGTAGTTTCAGTAACCTAAACTCACATCAAAAAGTATTTTCTTTTATTGCTCTTGGGTTTTTTGCATGCATAAAGCTAGATATTTGACTTTATGCCTTCAACTTTAAAGATTTTCGTTTTGAGCATTTACTAGGGTTTGTACTAGTAACATGCTAATTTGCTTAAACCATGCTTTTAAAATCTGCCTTAAAAATTACTGGCATTCTGAAAAGGAGATTTTTCTTAACTTTTTCTTTTTTTCTTTTCTTTTCTCTTTTCTTGTCCTTCTGCCAGAAAATCAGAATAAAATCCTGTGGGCCATATATATCAGAATAAAATCCTGTGGGCCATTAGAGAAATTGTAGAAGTTTTAGGCCACAAAGTTGTAAAGGTTATTCCCTTATTACAGGTAGTATAGGCAAAAGAAGAAAGGCATTTAGTAAGGGACATGGTCAAAATCATACGACCAGAATTGGAGTTAGCTCCTTCATAACTAGATTTTCTTGGATGGAGACATATTTTTAATTAAAGCTTTTGAATAGATAATAGGTTCACATAGTTCAGGTATCAAGAAATATAAAGAGATAGGCAATAAAAAATATTTCTCATCTTTGAGCCCATCTGCTGCATCTTAACTTCCCTAGCAGCTGATCAGTTGTTAGCTTCTTATTTATCCTTCTGGATCATTTTTATACTGTTAGAGTTGTGTGTGCCACGCCCCCCCCCCCCCCCACTTTTGTAGGCATTGGTTGTATACTCTGCATATTTTCTTGCCCCTTGATTTTTCTTGTTTTTAAAATTTCCTATACCTTGGAAATCATTTCGTAAAGGTCTGTCTCCCCTCCCCCTGGCCACCCCCTTCCCAGCACCCCCACCCCCACCAGTCTCATTCTCACTTCTAAAAATATTCCTTAATGAGAATTACGGAAAGAACCAAGTATAGGATGCTTCTGACAAGTAATTTTAGAAGGTATTGAGAAAGCATTTCCTTGCTGATTGGACTCAGTAATCTTGTCCCTGTCACTGTTAACCACCGACCTCACCTAAAAGTGTTATGTTTGAGAAATAATTTGAGGTGGTTAAAAATAAAATCTATTGACTTCTTTAGATAATGTGGTCATTTGAGTCAGGGACTAGCTTGAAAGTTGCCTTTGCCAGCTTTTTTTTTTTTCCCCCCCACTTTATTTATTTATTTATTTATTTATTTATTTATTTATTTTTAATTGGTGTTCAATTTACCAACATACAGAATAACCCCCAGTGCCCGTCACCCAATCACTCCCACCCCCCGCCCTCCTCCCCTTCTACCACCCCTAGTTCGTTTCCCAGAGTTAGCAGTCTTTACGTTATGTCTCCCTTTCTGATATTTCCCACACATTTCTTCTCCCTTCCCTTATATTCCCATTTCACTATTATTTATATTCCCCACATGAATGAGAACATATAATGTTTGTCCTTCTCCGACTGACTTACTTCATTCAGCATTTGCCAGCTTTTTGTTGTACAAATAGACTTTATGAACAGGATTGTAGAGGATTGCTTCAGATAATTGAAAAGACTAATGAGTGTCAGGACTAAAACACTAGAGCAGTGCTTTTCAAACTAGGCTTTGTGGGTATGTTCATGGAGTTATGGGAATTCTAGGATTATAAAGTTTTTGTGCTCTTATTTTGATAATTAAAATCATTGTAAACATCTGGCCCATTTGCATTATTATAACAAAATACTGTTGCCGTGACAACCAATATTTACATTTAATACTGTGCTTAATGGTTTTAACTTTCAAAATAGTATTTTTCAAATTGGGATCCATGGGCATACTCTCAGGGGTCCTTGAGAATTGCATTTTTCTTGAAAATATTCCTCAAGTTTGAGAAACACTGTTTTAGAGGAATTGTGTATGTATAAATAATTGATATATTAAATAGCAGCCAACGTCATCTGATTATTAATTGATCCTTACTATGCTCCTGTAAGCCTGTTGCAGTGAGTGAGCTCCTGTTAGCTTTCTGATGATGTATGCATTTGTCTGAAATTTATTTTTACAAGTACTTTTCCACTAACTTGAACTCACTTAATTCTTTCCAAGTTAAACTAAATTAGCTTCTGATGTGTTTCTCATATAATAAATATAGTTAACTTTAACTTTTTTTCAATTTAGGAATTGATTCTGAAGGTCATGCAGCTAACTTTGTAGAAACAGAACAAATTGTGCACTACAATGGAAGCAGGGCTTCATTCGTACAGGTGGGTGGATGTGTCTGTCCTGTTGTTGAGATTTCCCTCCTCTTCCCTGCTTTTTAAAGTAAGGCCATTGTCTACGATGTGGGAAAAGTCCCCTCAGAACAAAGCTACTCTGTTAACCTGGCTCTTACCTGCCCATATTTCCTGCCCTTGAATTAATTAAATCCCTTGGGAGAGGGGAGGGGAGGAGAGGAGGTCCAAGAGTGGTGGAGGTGCAGCCACCTATCCACTTCACCCTCTCCACTTCTTCAAGGCAGTGGTGACGGGACAGAAGCCAGCTTGTGATGGCTTTACCTGCCCTGCCCTTCTTTGTGGGACAGTGTGTCTCTTGTTGCCTCCTTTCAAAGTTGTGGATTACTTGCTGCTCCAGAGCAGTAGTGGCTCAGCATATTTATAAATTTTTTAACATACTCATTTGAGAATGAATAAAGCAGTTTTCTAGTTTCATCATAATACCACATTACATAACAGACATAACTTACCAAGTTTTACTTGTAGATAAGTTGATTTATTTTGGAGTTTAGGGGAAACACAGAACCATTTACTACCCAAGTAGTAAACATGTATATAAAATCAGGAGGAAAAAGTCCTTTCCAAATGTATTCCCATAAAATATGAACTTTTGAAGTAGGTACACCCAGATGCCTTTCATAGAGATAGTAGGTTGTATTTTTTCTTTGTAGTCAGTGATACACACCCACAACCATACCTAACAGTAAGCAAGCTGAGAAAAACAAGTTTATGTGTATGTTTCTTTTTATATTTCTCTTTTCTTTTAGACTCGAGGGTCAATACCAGTTTTCTGGTCTCAAAGACCAAACCTCAAGTACAAACCGCAGCCACTGATCAACAAAGTAGCGAATCATGTGAGTATCTTCTGTGCTTTTTTCATTAGCTAAAAATAGCTTAATGGCATTATAGTTTGCACATTAAACATGTAGTTATTCCTCACAAGTCAGAATCCAGCATCTGCAGCCATTCTCCTTGGTCCTGGCACCTAGTGAACCTCTGACCCAAAGGCTGTAGAGATGCCATGTTGGAAATGCAGAAAGCTAGCGGTTGATCACACGTTTGGCAATTTCAGATTTTATTTTATTTTATTTTTTAAAGATTTTATTTATTTATTCATGATAGTCACACAGAGAGAGACAGAGAGGCAGAGACACAGGCAGAGGGAGAAGCAGGCTCCACGCAGGGAGCCCGACGTGGGATTCGATCCTGGGTCTCCAGGATTGTGCCCTGGGCCAAAGGCAGGCGCCAAACCGCTGCGCCACCCAGGGATCCCGCAATTTCAGATTTTAGAGATCTCGTAGCTTTGCAGCTTCATACCATTTACAGTCTTTAGTGTATTCTCTTTGAGGTCATGTTCAGAATTAAAGTATGGTATTGTAGCTCAGAATAGAATGACTTATAATGGTTGTTTACTATGTGGTATTCAGAACATCTAGAAGACCTGGTCCCAATCCTAGTGTCAGTCTCTTGAATATACAAACAGGATGTTTAAGGAGATACTTTAAAAGATTTTTAAAATACTCTTATAGTGTAATCTGGTAAAGTGTAAAAACTCTTTTCTCTTTCTAGATGGATGGTTTCCAAAGGCATTTTGATTCACAAGTAATTATTTATGGAAAACAAGTAATAATCAATCTGGTATGTTTCTTACATGTTTCTTGGGGGAACAAAACAAAAAACTAAGTTAAAAAAATATAACATTTACTATTTTAACTATTTTTAAAGTGGCATTATTAATGTATTTTACCATGTCGTGCAGCTGTCACCATTGACCATTTCCAGAACTTTTCATCATACCAAACAGAAACTCAGTGTCCACTAAACAATAACTTCCTATTATCCTTCTCAGCTCAGCCCCTGGTAACTATTCTACTTTCTTATCTATATAAATTTTCCTATTCTAGGTTCCCCCCCATAGGGGATCATATAATACTGATTCCTTTGGGTCTTGCTTATTTCACCAAGCTTAATGTTTTTAAGATCTATCCATATTACAGCATCAAAATTTCCTTTTTTTTTTTTTTCTTGAAGACTGAATAACATTCGATTGTAGATACCTTATTTTGTTTATCCATTTATCTGTTGATGGACATGGGGTTGTTTACACATTTTAGTTACTGTGAATAATGCTGCTCTGAACATTGGTGTTTGGGTATCCATTTGAGTCCCTGCTTTCAGTTCTTTTAGGGCTGTAATTAGAAGTTGAATTGCTGGATCATATGGTGATTCTAGGTTTAACTTTTTAAGGAACCACTCTACTGTTTTTCACAGTGGCTGCATTTTACATTCCCATCAGCAGTGCACCAGAGTTCTACTTTCTCCACATCCTCACCAGCGCTTGTTATTTTCAGGATTTGTTTTGTTTTGTTTTTTGATTATAGCCATCTTTATGGGGGTGGAGTGGTATGTCGTAGTTTTGATTTACTTTTTTTTTTTTAAGATTTTAGTTACCCATTCATGAGAGACACAGAGAGAGAGGCAGAGACTAGGCAGAGGGAGAAGCAGGCTCCCTGCAGAGATCCCGATGCAGGACTCGATCCCAGGACTCCAGGATCACGCCCTGAGCCAAAGGCTCAACTGCTGAAATTTTTTTTGTAGTTCAGTTTTTTGATTACCTTCTCATTTTCTTTTGTGTATATTCTACAGATATTTTCTTTTTGGTTGCCGTGAGGATTACCTGTAATATTGTAAAGTTTATAATATTTAATTTGAATTGATGCCAACCTAACTTCAGTTTGCATACAAAAACTTGACTCCTATAAAGCTTTGTCCCTCCCCTTTATGTTATTAATGTCACAAATTATATCTTTATACATTTTGTTCCCAGTAACATAGATTAATATTTATTCCTTTTTTAAAATTTAAATTCAATTTGCCAACCGACAGTATAATACCCAGTGCTCATCCTATCAAGTGCCCTCCTTAGTGCCTGTCACCCAGTGACCCCATCCCCCTACCCACCTCCCCTTCTGCAACTCTTTGTTTCCCAGAGTTAGGGGTCTCTCAGGGTTTGTCTTCCTTTCTGATTTTTCCCTACTCAGTTTCCCTCCTTTCCCTTATAGTCCCTTTCACTACTCCTTATGTTCTGCGTATGAGTGAAGCCATATGATGATTGTCTTTCTCCGATTGACTTGTTTTACTCAGCAGAATACCCTCCAGTTCCATCTACGTCGAAGCAAATCATGAGTATTCATCTCTTCTGATGGCTGAGTAATATCCCTGTATATATATACCACATGTTCTTTATCCATTCATCTGTTGAAGGACATTGTGGCTCCTTCTGTAGTTTGGCTATTGTGGATATTGCTGCTATAAACATTGGGGTGCAGGTGTCCTGGTGTTTCACTGCATCAATATCTTTAGGGTAAATACCAGTAGTGCAATTGTGGGTCATAGGGTAGCTCTATTTTTAATTTCTTGAGGAACATCCATACCGTTTTCCAGAGTGGCTGTACCAGTTTGCAATTCCTGCCAACTGTACAAGAGGGTTCCCCTTTCTCCACATCCTCTCCAACATTTGTTGTTTCTGTCTTGTTAATTTTAGCCATTCTTAATTGTGTGAGGTGGTATCTCATTGTGGTTTTGATTTATATTTCCCTGAGGTTTATAGTTTCTTAGATGCATTTGACTTCTGAGTCCCATAGATTATATAAAAAAAAAAATGGAGGTATAGATCAAGATTACAGGAATGCTGCCTTTTATATTAGCCTGTGTCTTGTATTTACCTTTATAGGAGATCTAAATATCTTCGTGTGGCTTCAGGTTGCTTTATAGCATTCTTTCATTTCAACCTGAAGGACCCCTGTTAGTTTTTCTTGTAGGGCAGGCCCAGTGATAATGAGCTCTCTCTGCTTTTGTTTATCCAAGAGTGTCTTAATTTCTTTCTCATTTTTGACAATTTTTCCAGATACAGAATTTTTGGTTTAGGCTTCTTTTCTTTCAGTACTTTACATATATCAGTCCATTGCTTTCTGGCCTCCAAGGCTTCTGAGGAGAAATTGGCCTATAATCCTGTTGAGAATACTTTGTATGTATTCCCTCTTGTTGCTTTCAAGATCCTCTCTTTGTCTTTTGGTAGTTTGATTATAATGTACTTGGCGTGGGTTTCTTTTATCATCCTTGGAATTGAGTGATCTTCTTGGATTTGAAGATTTATGTTTTTCATCAAATTTGGGAAGTTTGGGGCCATTTTTTTCTTTAAAATAGGTCTCCAGCTCCTTCTCTCTTTTCCTTCTGGGACACCTGGAATGAACGTATTGTCCCCTGGTTGTGTCCCAGATGTTCTCTGAGGTTCTGTTCACTTTTCCTCATTCATTTTTTCTTTCTGCTCCTCAGACTTGAGCAGCTTCTCATTTGTCTTGTCTCCAAGTGCTGATTCATTTTTCTTCCTGCACAGATGTGTTCTTGAACTCTTCTAGTGAATGTTTAATTTCTGTTTTGCATTTTCAACTCCAGACTTACTGTTTAGTTCCTTTGAATGATTTTTGTTTGTTTGCTGATGATTTTATTTGTTCATGTACCGTTTTCTTGGTTTCCTTTTGAACCTTGTGTTTTCCTTTAGCTCTGAGCATATTTAAGACACTTGTTTGAAACTTTTTTTCTCGTAAATCTTCTACAGGGATGTTTTTTGTCAGTTTATCCTTCTCCACTGAATAAGCCTTGTTTTCCAATCTTTTGTTTGTATTCCTTCATTTTTTTTTTTTTAAGATTTTTTTTCTATTCATAAGAGACACAGAGAGGGAGGCAGAGACACAGGCAGAGGGAAAAGCAGGCTCCATGCAGGGATCCTGATGTGGGATTCGATCCTGGGACTCCAGGATCACACCCTGGCCCGGCCCGAAGGCAGGCACTAAACTGCTGAGCCACCCAGGGATCCCAGTATTTTTATTGTTGAAAATTGGGCATTCTGTGATTTAATGTGGTAGCTAGGGAAGTCAGATTCTCCTTTGCCAGGGTTTTGCAGTGTTTTTGTTTTGTTTCTATTGTTGAAGGCTGTAGTAATCTATTTGTTTTCAGACATTTCCAAACCATTTTTGAAAAGACTATCCCTTGTTGTGTATGCTGAGTGAGGCCTCTATTCTTTGAGCTCATGTTCAGCTAATGTTTTGAGAGAGATTTCTTTGAATGCCAGGAACTGAAACAGACAGAGGAAAAAAATGAAAAAGAAAGAATAGCCCTATCTTCCAGTCTCTGCAGACTGGTTCTATGCTGGAGCAGTTTTTCACTGGTTTAGCCGGGCTCGCTTGAGCAGAGGTGTCAGCCTGAGGGTGAGGGCTCTGGATATTCTCAGGGCTTTCTGATGTGCCTCTTGCCTGGGTTTGCATGTGGATTTCTAAAATCCTCCTTATACCTGACTGCTTTTGAATGTCCTAATTTCCCAAAGAGTATAACCCCAGCTTCTTCTCTAGGCTGTAGATGGTCTATTTTATGGTTTCCAAAGCCCTTGCTTTAGGTAGCTGTTGGTTTATCATCCTCTTGTAGCTGTATGAACAGTGTCCGCTTCTTCTCCTGCTTGTGTTCAGAGTTATGTAAGGCATAGACAAGCCTGTCTTTCAGGTTGGAACAAAACATCCATGATAACTTGCAGAAAAGGTCTGGGGCCCTCTATCCAGTTTGAGGAGGTAAACCGAGAGCCTGATTGCCGCTTCTTAAGACTGAAAGCATCTTAAGATGGGGTGGGGTAAGGGCAAGTAAAAATGTCAAAGAACTGTCTATAGTTTTGAAGATAGCTGCTTTTGGATCAGGCGTTTGTTTGGTTGCTTTAAACCTTTGTTTTCCTGAGCTCCTACAGAGTTGGCTCAGATAACTTCTATTGTTTTCAGTGTTTTGGGAGAGAACAAGAGCTTAGACCTTTCTGGTCCACCATTTTGCTGATGTCATTCTCTCCTTTTAAAAGAAATTAAAGCTGTGGTGTTTTTAATTTTTTACAGGTTAATCAGAAGGGCTCAGAGAAACCACTCGAACAGGCATTTGCAACAATGGTGTCTTCCTTGGCCAGTGGAATGATCAGGTACCTTCCTAGAGATCTTGCAGGTCTCTTCAGGTTAGATGTGCACCTGCATACCCAGCTGTCCCTCCTCATCCACGGGCATCCATTCCCAGACCCCCAGTGGATCCCTGCAGCCGCACCTGGTCCTGAAGCCCCATATAGGCTATGATTTTCCTTAGATACACATACCTGTGATAAAGCTTAGTGTCTAATACAGGCATAGCAGCAGATTAACGGATAATAGAATAATTACAATAGAATAATTAAACCAACATACTATAATAAAGGCTGCGTGAATGTGGTCTCTCTCAAAACATCTTGCTGTACTATAGTTGTGCGTCTTGTGATGATGTGAGGTCATAAATGCCTACGTGATGAAATAAGCTGAATCATGTAGGCAATGACTGACCTGATTTCATGTCAGGAGGAGGATCATCTACTTTCAGACCAAAGTTGACCACGGGTAACTAAAGCCATGGGCGGTGAACCTATGGATAAGGGGAGACTACTGTGTACACCAGTACATAGATCTCACCAGACATATGGTGTCACCCACTTTCCAAAAGTCCGCGTCACACTACTTCGTTCTTACAAAAGCCCTGTTGGTACCTGTTCTCGCTAACCCAGAAGAAATCCAAAGATGATTTTTAACTTTTACGAGAAAGTCATTACCACCCTGATGGAGGTCTTTCTTTCACAAGAGCAGAGAGGCCTGTGGCATGAGGCAGACTTTTGGAAAGCAGGGGTGGTCTTTGCTTTAGGCTACTTCAGATCATGAAAAGTTCTATAGGACACACTCTACTTTTGGATAGTAGGAGAAACCTGAGTTATAGTTCAGCTTTTTTGTTTGTTTGCTTTTCAATACTAGGTCAAAGCATAATTTTGGTGGCTTGAAATTTTTCTCTGGCATAATTTATATTGCAGAATAACTTCTTAACAGATTTTAATTTGAATTTTGTTGAAGTTTAGTCCCTGGTCAAAATCCCCTCCTTGAGGCTTTGTGTCGCATGGCCAATCGGTCATGAATTTCAGTTCCTTGTGATCATTTGATGTGATCTCTGTGGTCCTGGCCACCACCGGAGTTGAAGAAATTTCCGCTTGCATGGTGGCCTTGTGTGGAGCAGCAGCTTTGCTTCTGTAAGTCACCAGGCTGTAGTTGTAAACCCTGTGTGGCCTTGTCAAAAGAAGGGGAATCTTAAAACATCCAACAGTTGCCCTGTGGAAAGGTGTGAGGTAATGAGTCAGCCTATTTGGAGCATTCTGCAGCAGGAAACTGGGCAGGAGGTGAGGGTGTACTGTGGTAGGAAGTGGTCATAGGCACTGAGGGGGAACTTTCCAAAGAAATGGTGTGGGGTTATTTGGGGAGAAATTTTTTTAACTTATGAAAAATTTTAAACATCCACAAAAATAGAATGATATAATGAACCTTTGGGGAAGAATTTAAGTGTCTTTCATCCAACTCAGAACTCTAACAAATTCATCAGACCCTCTACCCCATGCACACTTCTGCCTCTCTCACAGCGGAACTTTCTTAAACACTCTTCGGAGGACCCAGAGGAGGGTTCCTACCCAAGATGTGCCTCAGAATCCTCAGAGGAACTTAGAATAGCTCTTAGACCTGAAAACTTAGAATCTCTGGGTTTGGAGTCCAGCATGCATACTCTTGAGTGAAGTTTGTTTGCTGGCTGCTGTGTATACCCCTTCATAAGGCCCTTTTTCTGCCCACAGGGTTTCCACAGATACAGTGGTCTCCAGAGTCATCTTGACTTTGTAGCAGCAGCCAACTTTGAGAACTTGCTGCATAGGTCAGAGTTTAGAGTTAGGCCCTAGGTGTTCTGGGGAGCTTGGAGGGCACCCCAGGTCTCACCTAAAGAGTGAAATACCCAGGGCTGTTGTCATTTTCCTTCTGTGAGCTCTAAAGACCATCAGACAGAGGAGCATATTAAAAAAGCATATTTGAATATTTTTTAATTTAGTAAATCCATGTTGTGGCCGAGGGAAAGAATCAGTCTGTTGATTAAAGTGAAATTAAACAGTAGACTTAATTGTCATGTTTCAGATATCTGTTGGACTGATTCATTTTTTAGTTGTTTAATTTAGTTGCTTTGAGTAAATTAAATAAATGAAGTTGGTAGATTGATGAAATGACTCGCAAGAGAGAAAGGTCATATCGTTGCACTTCTGAGGAATGGTGGGCCTCTGCAGCAATGGGAAGTTTTTCTTTTGGGAACTGGATGAGAAAATGAGCCGTACTAGGTAATGTATCACTGAGGGTTGCTTCCTAGAATTTGGAAAGCAGCAGAACTGCTTGACTCTTAGGGTCAGAAGTAAATAATATATTTAAAGTCATTCATTGTCAAAATATAGCTATGTGGTTTGTTCTTAGAAGACACGAGTGTGATTTTAGAAGGATGGACGCCAAGAATCCAAGTGCATGTAGATGCTGGTGAGCTGCTTAAGTTCTTCAAGCCAGTCTGGGACTGTAACTTCTGGTGGGAGTACCCCAAAGTGACTGGCACTCTGCCACTCTTGTGGGAGTGGCCTCTCTGGAAATGCTTCCCCTGCTCCCGGTCTTCACTAAGTCTAGCCTTTCTGTTAGCTCTGTTTTTGTACTGATTTCTAAGGAGACCATTCTCTCCTCATTAGTGAGATAACCACTGAGGTGGTAGGAGCCCCTGGACCTGCTTAGAAGCCCATGCTCTATTGATGCTCCTTTGGTTTATTGGAGCCACAGGAGTTTTGAGAGGGCAGACACCTCATCTTGAATTTCACTCTGGATCGGAATTGAGGTCTTTCCAGTCCTACTTATGACTTGACTTGGTTCCTGACTCCCTTGACTTTCAGAAACTGGGTCATGGTTTTTTTTTTTCCTCACCTCTCAATCGGCAACATTTTCCAGCTCATGGTAGGACACCTTCACTGTCAGATGTGTTCTAACCTGCAGAATTGGGCCTATTAAATACCAGATAATTAAAAACAACCCATTACAGATTGACGGGAATGTATGTGAGACGTTGCATGTATGTGAGACGTACAGATAGTGATTAAGACAGCACATGTTTTGATTTGTTAAAGAAGGTGATGGGCAGTAAGTAACCAGGGTGGGAGCCATGTTGCCTCTGTTCTTCTGACAAACCTCAGTACAGGTCTGACACTCGCCTAATCCCCTGCAAACTGATTTGAGTTCAACCATTTTGAACATTTTAATCGATTTGAAAAATAATAAAAGGGATCCTATTCTTTGTACACGGGGGCAGATAATATACAGTGGCTATTCATTTGGGTAAGGCTACTTTATGTTATATACCTGATTGCTGTACCTGAGCTCACTTCTGCTTTTTGCTGGGCTTCTCTAGTCTTCTTTGAAGGCCTCTAGAAGAACATGTGAAGATAGAAGGGTGTGTGTGTGTGTGTGTGTGTGTGTTGGTAAACCCAGAGTGAAGGAGAAGAAATTGGTACACTCAGAGGGAAATTAGCGTATGAACACAGTAGTAGAAGGAAAATGACTCATCTTTGGTCAGTTTCTGCATATCTTTTCTTTCGGTAGATATGTTGCCTTTGACTTCCATAAAGAATGTAAAAACATGAGATGGGATCGACTAAGTATCCTGTTGGATCAGGTAGCAGAAATACAAGATGAACTAAGGTAAGCTATATCACTCCCCCATAGAGGTCCAGGGAAGAGGGTTGTGTGTGTATGCGTCATAGCTGTTACGCCTTATCCAGCACACTTACACGAATGCAGGTCCCTGGGTTGATGGCACTTGTTTGTACCATTAATTTTACTTTTCTCATTAAAAAGATGAAACTTAGTGATTTAAAAATATTTTTAGATTCTTAAAAGCAACCCAACACCAGGTATTTTCACATTTTTGTGAATCAGCTGCCACTCATTTACAAAGCTTTACATAATTGAACTTAGTGTTAGAATTTTATATTCAGTTGTTTTCACTGAACGTTCTAGGATGGGTCTTTTGATATTTTGTCTTTGTAATGATGGTGTGACACGGCTTTCCTATACTCCACTGTGTCATAGTGCAGGCTCTGTTAAATGTTCTTTTTCATATTAGGCATCTGGCTTGTTTTCTTGTCCTACCACAAAAGATTGAGCAGCGGTGAATCACCCTGGGTATATATATTCTTACTTCTGTTAAATTATTTCCTAAAATAAATTCTTGAGAGTAGGATTAATGGTTCAAAGGGTCTGAATAACTTTATGGTACTTTCTGTGCGTGTTTACCCTGTTATTTACCATGTGGGCTCACAGGTTCACGGTCCCCTCTGCATAGGTCAGTCTTCAGTTGTTTTAAAGCCAGAAGAAGGAATCTATAAACCATTCTGTCAAGTTCTGCCTGTGTGTAATTCTAACCCTGGCAGCCCACAGGGGTTAAACTAAAACTAACCCTTTTCGTTTTAGTTACATAGTAACATAGTAAAACTTTTCCCTCTAGGCATTTCTCAGTTTTTGAAAATATATTTATATACATATTAAGTAGCCAGCTATAGTAAGTTAAATCTCCTCATTTTTGATGAAGTTTTGTCGCGAGCAGCTAGTGAAGGGGGATTGATGAACATCATTATTCGGCTAGGGTGACACTAGACCTCGGATACTGTCAGAGGCGGTGGCTCCTGGGTTTGCCCATTAATTGCTGCCACACAAGAGTGTGAGAAAGGATTGACACCAGGCTCTCTGAGTTCCTGCCTGCTGGGTTCCATCGGGCAGTGGAGCTTTCCACCAGTGACCTGCACACAATTTCTCTGGACGTTTGTCCCAGGGGTTTGAGGGGGAATGGAAAGAATCTGGGCTTTGAGATATGACACGTCTCATTTTGAAATTTGTTTGCTGCTTTTTTTAAAAATTTATTTTAAGTTATTTATTTATTAATTATTTGAGAGAACATGTTAGCACAAGCAGAGGGAGAGGGACAAGTAGACTCCCCACTGAGCATAGAGCCTGACTTGAGGCTTGGTCTCACCCTAAGATCACGACCTGAGCTGAAGTCAAGAGTCAGATGCTTAACTGACTGAGCCACCCAAGTGCCCCAAAATCTATTTGCTTATTAGCCATATGACCCAGGAGCAAGTTAGTTACCTTCAAACCTTGGTTTCTCCATTTGCAAAGTGGAGATAATATCACTACCTTGTAGACTCAGTATATAGTTTAAGAAATAATATTTGTAAAATACCTAGTATTTATTTTTTAAGTACTCATGGGGTGCCAACGCCTATGTGCACTCATGCATACACGGACACATACCAGCTCCAAATGAACCTCACCAACTCTTCATGAATCTCATGTAGATTTTTAGCATAAACACATTCTGAGTGCTTACTTTTAAGGTCATGATTTTTATTTGGCCCACAGTAAATATGTTATTTCCCTGCCCATTTTGATTTTGGCAAGTAATTGCAATAAAGTTAACATTACCTGGTATTCATTGTGTGCTCTGCCCCATACACTGTACATTGTGCATGATTTCATTCAGACCTTGGAGCAGTGCCACTTCCATTTTGTGGATGAAAAACTTCAGATTTGGAGAGATTGGGGTAATTATTTGAAGTTACAGTTAGTAACTAATGAGATGTCTGAGTAGCTAAGGCTAGCAGAGTCCGTGCTAAGGCTACCAGAGTCCGTGGTGTTCCCTGCTACATTGCATGTTGTCCAGTTTCTGAGCTTATAGAATTATCTGAGGATATTGTTAAAAATTAGGGAAACACAGGGACTGGTGACCATGATTGGCTCCAGTGCAGACATCTGGGTGGTTAAGAAGAGAAAGGGAACCTGATTTTTCAAACAATGCCCTGTCAAATTTTATAAACTTTGTACTATTTGTATATATTTCCCATTGTAAGAAAGGTGTTAGGGGCACCTGAGTGGCTCAGTGGTTGAGCGACTGCCTTTGGCTCGGCGTGATCCTGGGGTCCTGGGATCAAGTCCTGCATCAGGCTCCCCGCAGGGAGCCTGCTTCTCCCTCTGCCTGTATCTCTGCCTTTCTCTGTATCTCTCATGAATAAATAAGTAAAAACCTTAAAAAAGAACAAGAAAGGCTTTAAAATTTTTTTTTTTTTAAGATTTAATTTATTTATTCATGAGAGACACCGAGAGAGAGAGGGAGAAAGGGAGAGAGAGAGAGGCAGAGACACAGGCAGAGGGAGAAGCAGGCTCCACGCAGGGAGCCTGACGTGGGACTCGATCCCGGGTCTCCAAGATCACACCCTGGGCCGAAGGTAGCACTAAACTGCTGAGCCACCTGGGCTGCCCTAAAAATGTTCTTAATGGACAATTTCCAGCTCTTGCTTCAGAGATTCTGACTTGAGTTCATCTCAAGGCCGAGTGTGTTAATTTTCAACAGACAGCTCAGGAGATTCTGATACAGTATAGGGACCATGCTTCAAGAAGTCTTGATATACAGCACAGTGGGGAGCAGCTTTGTCATAGGGGGCCTGCTTCTGGCCTAGTTATTTAAACTTCTTTTGCTCTCTGGTAATTGCATACCCCTGGGCCACAACTTCCTGGCCGCCCTTTCAATTCATCAGTTTTACTAATGTTACTCATGAGAGCCTGGATACAAGAGGAGGAGGGTCTTAGTACATTGGACTGACTTTGGTATGAGGGTGTTTATACAAATATGTTTTAGTTATTTTCTAGTGGACTCTGCTGGCATGGTGGTGACGAGTCAGGAGGGTGTGTTCCGCAGCAACTGCATGGACTGTCTGGACAGAACCAATGTGATCCAGAGCCTGTTAGCTCGCCGCTCACTGCAGGCCCAGCTTCAGGTGCACACACTTTTTTTCTTATTACGTCAACAATGGAGCCCCAAATTAAAGAAGCCGCATCTTTAAAAGCCTTAGCAGAAAACATTAGAAAAACAAGGGGTGCCTGGGTGTCTCGGTTGGTTGAGCATCTGCTTTCAGCTCAGGTCATGTCCTGTGATGATTGAGCCCCACTGGGCTCCCTGCTTAGCAGGGAGTGGGCTTCTCCCTCTCCCTCTACCCCTCCCCCTGCCTGTGTGTGTGCACGCGCTCTCTCTCAAAAAAAAAAAAAAAAAAGTAATTAAAAAAATATATTACAAAAACAACAGAAAACATTGATGCTGCTCCCCACCCTAACCTAGCTTTTGTTTTGTGTTTTTGTCTTTTCCATCCGTGGGTGTGCACGTTGCCATACCTGTGGTCAGCATATGTGTATGCAGTTGTGGGGTTTTTTAAACAAGATTATATTTTTAAGTAATACCTGCAGTCAGCGTGGGGTTCAAACGCATGACCCTGAGATCGAGAGGTGCACGTTCCACTGACCCAGCAAGTCAGGCACCCCTTTACACAGTTTTAAATTTGCCTGATCCTTTAGAGTTCTAGGGAGCCATAATTTTTTTTTAAAGTTACACTTACTAAGTTGCTACATTTTGGCTTATAAATAGCACTGTAGAGACTCTATCTGCATCTGTTACTATGAACTTGAATTCTTCCCTTTGGGTTCCTTGCCAGAAGTGGAATTTACTGCTAAAGAGAGTATGCTTTCCGAGAGGGACATAGCAGTCTATACTGCACCAGTGAGCGCGATAAGTGAATCCATTTCATTGAACTCTTGCCAGTGTGAGATGTTTTTATTTAAAACTTTTTCCTGTATTAGTACAGAGTAGTACCTCACTGTTGTTTTCATTTGCATCTCTTCTATTACTGGCAAGTGATACTAACCTCCAGCTAAGAAGTTTCTGACACAGCTTTCTTTACCACTAAAATTGGGCTATTGAGAAAGATAGCTATAAATATTTTCTTGTGTTTATATTTGGAATTAAAAATGTAGAGCCCAGATTTCCAGATCACATTGGCACTTAGTATGAGGGCCAAACAAAACGCATGCCAAGTGGTTTCCTGCCTAAATAGTAAGCTGCGTTTATGACAGTTCAACTTTATTATTTTATGATACCAGAAAAGAATTACGGAAGTAAAACACCTCTGAAATGAATTGCCTTTGAATCCTAAGTAACACAGGCCAAAGAAGTGGTTTCCCTGTTTGAGCATGCTCTGGTTTGTAATGTACTTTGTCCTTTTCATCCTGATGAATTTGCTTCAGGGCCTGTTTTTTAATAGAAACAATAGTAGCAAAAACCAAAAACAAACCAGTAGTAGCAATGATTGTTTGCAAGGCCAATAAACAAAAACCTATTTAATTAGGTTCTGTAATCTATGTTTAACTATTTTACATGCTGAATGTAGTATCATAAAACCTAACCAGCCTTCAGAGAGTCTTGGGGCATCAGTGCCAGCTGGTGGGGTCCTCCAGTTGTTCCCCCTCCCCCCCCCCCCCCAGCTGAGGGTCATGGAGGGCAGCTCCTGCGCTGAGGTGGGAGCACCATCCTGGGGTGGAGATAGAGAGCTGTCATCTGAGGTGCAGTGACAGTGGGGACTCTGAGGTGGTAGAGGTCTGAGACAAAGCAAGGCAGGGGCTCCTAATCTGTGGTCAGTGACCCCCAAAGGAGAGTCCACAGAGGGATTCAGGAGGTGCAAAGGGCTGTGTGTATGTGCAGTTTGTGGGGAGGTAGGTGTATAGCATTCATCTGGGCGCTGGGTGTGAGGGAAGCCTGGAGATGGGAGTGGGAAGCTAGAGGGTGGAGGCAGTGGGAAGTTGGGGAGTGCTGCGAAGGAGGAGGTGATGGCTAGGGTCCTACCTCTGCTCTCCCTTCTGCCCCCCTGTTCCTGTGGGGCTGGGGCATAGGGAGAGTGGGGGCTGCAGGGGGAGGAGTCCTCAGAGGGGGAGGCCATTGTGAGCTGGGGCACCCTGTAGGCGAGGACTGTATTTCCCACCTGCAGCCAGGAACCATGTGATGATACCATGGGGGATTGTCTGCTTTTCTGGAATCATGTGTGCTGAAATCGGTTACATATGAATATGGTGTGCTTCCTATTCCAGAGACTAGGAGTTTTGCACGTGGGACAGAAGCTTGAAGAACAAAATGAATTTGAGAAGATTTATAAAAATGGTAGGTAATTTCTTTAGTAGAGGCAAAGTTACTCCGATGGTGAAATAAATTAATATCTTGGATTTAGGAACTCTGGTTGTCACGTGAATCACTGTTGATTATCTTTTCCTTGTTTTCACAGCCTGGGCTGACAACGCAAATGCTTGTGCCAAACAATACGCAGGCACTGGTGCCTTGAAGACGGACTTTACCAGGTAAGCCATGCTTTTCACATTGCACTCTGGATCTGCAGGTCTCGTGTCCCATCCAGAGGCCACGACACCCAGGGCCTCAGGACACAGCAGTTGAGTCAGGTGTGCTGGGAGGGGAGGCTCAGGTGCTGGAGGCTTCCTAGCCTCCCTGGGTGGTTATGCTATGTGGAGAGGCAGCCACACCCCCTAAACCCCCCTCTGCAGACCTTGCAATTCCGGCCCCGGTCCCTGCAGTCTGAAGCAGGACCTGAGGTTCTGGACCTCAGGGAAGCACCCAGGTGATGCCCATGCGGCTTTCCAGGACCACACTGGCTAGTGAGAGGTCATCAGGACGTTGGGGATTTGTTACAGATGTTGGTCTTTCTCTGCTGTAGCAATTCCCCGAGAGCAAACATTCCTAGTCTGTTGTTCTGACCCTGGTTGTGTGTTTCTCTTCGGGTTTCTTCCCCTTGCAGCTGGACCTGAACATTTTGTCATTTTTGCGCCAACTTTGATACTATTTTAGAGGGAGAGTGCATGTTTCTTGGACTTGCCAGTGGTGTCTTTTGGGAGATGTCTTCTTGATACTTTTAGGGGTGATTTTTAAAATCCTTGTAACTGGACAGCCCTGGTGGCACAGCGGTTTAGCGCCACCTGCAGCCCAGGACGTGATCCTGGAGACCCTGGATCGAGTCCCACGTCAGGCTCCCTGTATGATGCCTGCTTCTCCCTCTGCCTGTGTCTCTGCCTCTCTCTCTCTGCCTGTGTCTCTGCCTCTCTCTCTCTCTGTCTCTATGAATAAATAAAATCTTAAAAAAAAAAAAAAAAAGAAAACCCTCTTTCTAAAAAAAAAAAAAATCCTTGTAACTCACTTATCTCCATATCACATACTTGCCACAAAACCGTGGGAGAATTTACTATACAAATCTGTAACTTGAAATTCACCTCTTCTCCCCAGAACCGGGAAGAGAACTCAGCTGGGGCTTCTGATGGACGGCTGGAACTCAATGATACGGTATTACAAGAACAACTTCTCTGATGGCTTCCGGCAGGTGAGTTTGTGTTTGGTGCTCATGTCTGGTCGTCAGGGGACCGCAGCTTTGTACTGTTCTTGAGTCACATAATTACATCGAATTGGGGACTTATTAATTCCTTTCCTCTGTTCTAGGATTCCATAGACTTATTTCTTGGGAACTACTCAGTGGATGAATTAGAATCTCACAGTCCTTTAAGTGTTCCACGGGATTTGAAATTCCTGGCTGTAAGAAACCTTTCTTTTTCAAGTTTTGTTTTTTTCTTGCAAAGATTTATTTATTTCAGAGAGAATGTGAGGAGGTTCGGGGGGGTGGGTGGGGAGGAAAGAATCTCAAGCAGACTGCCTGCTGAGTGCAGAGCCTAACTTGGGGCTCAATACAATGACCCTGAGATTACAGCCTCAGCTGGAATCAAGAGTCGCGGACACCTAACGGACTGAGCCACTCAGGCGCCCCTGTTTTTCAAGTTTAAAAGCATTAGGTCTGAAGGTATAGATGGCGCCAAGTCCATTTGATTTAAAACTCCCTATGTTGTTCTAAATGGACTGTAAATACTTCTTTTATCTGAGGAGAAGATGAGGGAAAGGAGTAAAAGAACTTTGGGACGTTTGTTTTCTCTCACATGTCACTGTCTTTTTCTGTGAGAGCACTGGAGCAGAAGGGAGCTCGGAGGGTTTCTCGTTTCAGGGAGGCTCCACTCCTGTCACGGTCAGGGGTCGCTGGGGGCAAAGCTGTAGCATGGAAAGCAGAGTGGTTCTTGACATTTCTGTCCTTTTTTTGACCTCTCTATTCACCAGACTTTGCAGGAGCCCCTCTGGGGTCTCACCCAGTGGGCAGAGTGCCCCTGCACGGAGCAGGCTTCTCACTTGGGCAGCCTCTCTTCATTTGGCTCCTAGGCTTGGGCCAGAGCCATGCTTCTTCACACCTTGTGGCCTAACCAGTCTGAAGACTTCAGCAGTTGTGATTGAACCCCCCCCCCCCGCCCCCAATAATGGGGTTTTGTTGGGAAAAGATATTTTGTAGTTAGATTGCAAAAGGGTTTTCTTTTTCACACAAAGCTTGCACAACAGACTTCGAAACCATTGAGTAGTGTTCTTTTTTTTTTTTTTTTTTCATTGAGTAGTGTTCTTAAGTGATGGCTTGTCTCTCCATTTTTCTTTTCAGTTGCCTATTATCATGGTTGTTGCCTTTTCGATGTGCATTATCTGTTTGCTGATGGCTGGTAAGTCTGCTCTTCCTTCACAGACTCACATTCCTTTCTCAGAATGTGGCACTTCCTTGTACAGCGTCTTGAGTTTGCAAGCATATTCTGCACTTGATGTTTTCCTGTTAATTGTAGGGGGAGCAAAGTGACCAGATGTGAGTAGTTTAAATGTAACAAGAGAAACAATTTATAATTCTTTGTTCAGTATTTTGTTCTTTGTTCAAATTCAATAATTGTTGTTAGGTCTTGGTTTTGGTTTTTTAAGATTTAAACTTTTTTTCCTTCTTAATCTAAGTAATACAAAGTAATCTTAGAAAACACAGGTGAAAAAGAAGAAAATATTATTTATCGTTCTGCTTTGTAGAGATAAGCTAACTACACTTAACATTGTGATGTTTTATTTATTTATTTTTTTAAGATTTTATTTATTTATTCATGAGAGACACAGAGAGAGAGGCAGAGACACAGGCAGAGGGAGAAGCAGGCTCCATGCAGGAAGCCTGACCTGGGACTCGATCCCGGCTCTCCAGGATCAGGCCCTGGGCTGAAGGCGGCACTAAAGTGCTGAGCCACCCGGGCTGCCCCGTTGTGATCTTTTAAAGATTTATTTATTTATGATAGACGTGACGGGGGGAGGGCAGAGACACAGGAGGAGGGAGAAGCAGGCTCCATGTCGGGAGCCCGACGCGGGACTCGATCCCGGGACTCCAGGATCGTGCCCTGGGCCAAAGGCAGGTGCCAAACCGCTGAGCCACCCAGGGATCCCCATTGTGATGTTTTAATCTTTGTGTGTGTGATTTTTTTTTTTTTTTTTACAAGTGAGATACACATTTTTTATAATCTGTTTTTTCTCATTGAGCAATATAATATAAGCCTTCCCCATGTTCTTTATTTTTAATGGCTGCATTAAAATCCATTTATGGATATATAGTTTATTTAGCCAGCCACCTGTTACTGGACAAGCAAATGTTATTAATAGATTAATACACTACTTATCATTAAATTTTAGTAGATTGAGGGGCAGCTGGGTGGCTCAGTCGATTAAGTGACTCTTGATTTCATCTCAGGTTGTGATCTCAGGGTTGTGGGATTGAGCCTCGCATCCAGCTCCATGCTAAGCATGGAGCCTGCTTAAGATTCTCATTCTTTCTCTAAAGAAAAAAAAAATTTTTTTTAGCCTAAGAACTTGTGCTAACGAGGTCTTTACTGGTTTTCTCTTTTTCTCTCACTGTTTTCCTGTGTTACTAAGCTAATAAGCACGTAGGATTAAAGTGTTTCCGTTAGGTACTCTTCAGTGCTATGGGATCTGAGTCTATGAGTTGGCTGTATTACGCTTTGAGATGCAGCTTTAGGCAGGTTGGGCTGTCTTTCTTGTCTGAGCTCCGCCCATTGTCAGGGTCCCATTCTCACTCTCCCCTCTCACAGTGGCCCTTTGTTCTCCCACACAGACCTTACCCCCTTCTCATCTCCACAGCATCATGTCCCTTTCTTACAGCACTGTGTCCTTTGGCCTCATAAGCATCTGGGGATCTCTTTTTCTGAGGTGGCGTATCTCTGTGGTGTACCCAGCATCCCTAGTGAACATCTCTCTTTGTGGGTCATGATTTGCATATTCGTTTATCTTTCTCACTGGATAAGCAACACTTTGAGGGCAGACACTGTGCCTTTCTCAATGTTTTATCTCCTGTGTCTGGGATATAGTAAGCCCTCAGCAAAAATTTGCTGAGCTAAGGACCCTTAACACCACCCCTACGCGCATTCTGGAGCAGAGGGTCAATAGGTACCTGTTCATGTCTGAAATCCCTGTAATCCCCTCCGTGTTCAGCGCCATAGGCAGTCATGACATAGGCAGGGAGCCATCCTGTTGTACTCTAGGGCAGGAGTTAGCAAACATTTTCTCTAAAGAGCAAGATAATAAATAGTTTTGACTTCCAAACTACATACCATCTCCATTTGCACATTATTTGTTTTGACAACTTTTGGAAATGTAAAAACTCTTCTTAGCTCACAGTACGAAAACAGGCTGAGGGCTCTAGAGCACGGGCAGTGCTTTGTGGCATAATTTGGGCCCTGTGTCCAGTCTGGGGACAGGAAGGAAGGTGGACAGGGCCAGCGAGCACGTGCCTCTCGTGATTCCCAGGGGATCATGCTCTTCAATCCCTAGACTCTCTGACTTCTTTAAAACACTGCCTAGTGGATGCCATTTTCTGGGAGCCTGTCGAATTAGTTTTGTTACTTTGATCTCTTCTGTGTTTTCTTGACATCCCTGTAGAACATCTGGGGAGGGAGGAAAGTTGACAGCTCAGCCTGAACAAGTGATGATTCCTTTGGGGAATGTCCTGGGTTGGGCTTGTGAGGAACTGCCTTTCTTCTTTGTCCAAGAAGAATTTTAAAACTCAGAGGTATGAAAATGAGCGATTATGTAAATTTCTATAAAAAGAGATGGATGCTGAGGATAGCAATGTTTCATGTTAGTGCTATAAAATGATGAGCATTGTGATGTTTAGATGTGATAGCATCTGATTTCTAGCCTGTTCTTTGGGTTTTTAGAGAATGGGGAATAAGCGCAGCATGATCTCCGACAGCTTGCTAGGAAAGAGCCTGCCTGGCATGCTTTCTCACCGTCTCCTGGCCTCTGCACACATCTCCCAGGTCTGCAGGTGCAGTCAGTCCTGTCACAGGAGGGAAGCTGTGCTAGGTTCAGCTGCTCAAGTAGTAGAACAAAGTAGATCTTTTCCCACTGCTACTAACCCTCGTGAACTCTAGACATTGCAAAAAATGCTTATCGGGAGAGTTGTGTGAAATTGGTCATTAAGATATGTTACTGAGCTTTGTCTTACACACTTTTATACATAGCTTTTCTGAAGCATGTATGTATGTTTTGTACAGTTATTTTTTGTGTAGGCATCTTGATTGTGGTAAATGTATTAATAGTTTCTTGTAATATAAAAGTGCTGAGTCTAAAAGTAAGTAATTATTTGCATGATTGGAATGCAAATAGTTTGGTCAGGTGGTTTTTAAGCTGTGGCCTCTAAATCAGTGGCTTCGACATACCTGGAAACTTGTTAGAAATGCAGATTCTTGAGCCCCACCCCCACCTGCCAAGTCAGAATCTCTGGGGTTGGCCCCAGCAGCCCACACCTTGTCAAGCTCTGGAGAGTTCTGATGCCAGTCAGAGTTCAAGAGCCACTTGTTTAAACCTTAATTGAGAGGTTCCTATATTTTTCCTGCAGATGTGGTAATAAACTTTGATATTGTGAAGATGAAACTTTAATATTTAAACACTGGACTTTAATTTTGCTAAGCAGCTGAAAACTGCCTCTGGGATCAATAAAATGATTTTTATTTATCAACTCTTTTTTTATATATCAATAGGTGACACTTGGACAGAAACACTGGCCTATGTGCTTTTCTGGGGAGTTGCAAGCATCGGAACATTTTTCATTATTCTTTATAACGGCAAAGATTTTGTCGATGCTCCCAGATTGGTCCAGAAAGAAAAGATGGACTGAATTTGTGTCTGTGGAAAGCGGCTTGGCTTAGAAGATTCCATTATGCAGAACTGGAGTCTTTACTGACCCGCTTTCCACGTCACCCCGAGGTCTTTCGAAAGCCTTTCTCCAAAAGCCCACTCTGTGCGCCGTGTGGGGGGATGACCTCTGGTCAGCCTGATGTTCCTGCCTTGACCATCTCTTCACTACTTGGACAGCTCTAGTTATAATTTGAAGCTCTTCTGTAATTAAAAGGTAACCTGAATCCAGCTCCTGGAATGGAAGGAATCTATTCCTTGTCAATTTAATCAACTCTTGCAGAATAAGTAATATATTTAAGAAATCTAGCTTCTTTCCTTATTTAAAATGGTAAAATTATTTTTCTAGCTCAGTTTCCTTATTGTCACTGTAGAGGCAGTTGCTGTTAGCAAGCGAACTTCCCCACACATCTTTGAATTTTTCTTAAAAGTTGAATAATAAGCTAATTTGCCTGTGTGTATGCAGTGTGAGTGTGTCACAGACATCAGGTAGTTTGACAAAGCAGATTGTGACCTCCTGGCAGGGCTGGCGGGGACCGGGGCTGGCGTTTCGGTTGAGCTGCCTTCTGAGTTCAGCTTGAACTTGGGTGTGAAGAAGAAGTTCAGATTTACTTTATCTTTTTTAAAAGGTGTAAATGAAATCAAAGAATGTAAAGTCTGTGTCTTATGCTAAAGGTCCAAAGCCGCCTCTGTTTTAAGGATTTGCCCCAGTGTGGAAGATACCCTCCGTTGGTCGGTTCCTCCCTCCTGGATGTGTTGGTTTCTTTGGGGTTCGTTCATTGAGACTCGTGAGCCTCTGGGAGGCTCTGGTGCTGGACTTGGTGTTGCACTTGGAGGCAGCAGCTGCTTTCCACGCATGGTACTATCAATGCTTTTCACTCTGTAAAGGTTTCTGTTAACGATCAATAAATGTGTCTGAAATTTCGTGCTTCCAGGTAGTTAGAGTTCTCCAAATCAAGGACCAACTTAAATGTTAATTTATGTGCAAAAACAAGCCTGAAAAATATGCTTTAGAAGCTGTGCATAGTTTCTAACTATAAGTTGGACTGTATATTCAAACTGTAATTATGAGGTTTAAATATTAGGAAAGTGTGTAGGGTAGCATACTTGCCACTATTTTAAAACTGTCAATTAAATACTGCTACAATATTTGTGTTGTGCTTGAAAATATGTACAGTTTTTTTCAATAGTAAGACCTTCTGTTGTCCTTAAATCTCTCAAAGCGCCTTTATTTCAACATGACTTTTTTTTTTCAAACATTATCTTTTATAAACGTTAATAAAGAGTCATTGCTTCTAGAAACTCTAAAGGAGATAGTAGCTGGAAGCCCTCTGTAGCTTAAAATCAGTCATTAAAACTCACAATAGGGTAAGTAATTAGGACTACCTATTCTTAACATGTAAATAAGCATAATTTGTTCCAAAGATGAAACATTTGAAACTTGGTTCCTGTCTACTGTAATATATTACTCAAGTGCTACTGGACATTTCACGTGAAGAACCGACTTCCACAACCACAGCAAAGACCAGCTGGGAGCTGCTCGTGTGGCTCATGTGGCTGCTCTGCAGCAAATGGACTCATGCTGGTGTGTTAGAGCCTAAAGTATCCGTATTCAGAACCTGCCGTGATTTTATTTCTAAATTCATGTACTGTACATCCTTAAGTGAAAATAAATGTCATACTCTTTTCTAACCACCGTTGGTATCATTCCTATACTTTGTCTCGAAAGGGATGTTCTTTAACAATTTTTTTAAAAGATTCTATATGGGGATCCCTGGGTGGCTCAGCGGTTTAGCACCTGCCTTCAGCCCAGGGCGTGATCCTGGAGTACCGGGATTGAGTCCCACATCGGGCTCTCTGCATGGAGCCTGCTTCTCCCTCTGCCTGTGTCTCTGACTCTCTCTCTCTCTCTCTCTCTCTGTGTATCTCTCATGAATAAATAAATAAAATCTTTAAAAAATAAAAAATAATAATAATAAAAAAGATTCTTTATGAGGGGCACCTGGGTGACTCAGCGGTTTAGCGCCTGCCTTCAGCCCAGGGCGTGATCCTGGAGTCCCGGCATCGAGTTCCACGTCGGGCTCCCTGCATGGAGCCTGCTTCTCCCTCTGCTTGTGTCTCTGACTCTCTCTCTCTCTCTCTCTCTCTCTCCGTCTCTCATGAATAAATAAATAAAATCTTTAAAAAATAAAAAAAGATTCTATATGAGGGGCACCTGGGTGGCTCAGCGGTTTAGCACCTACCTGCCTTCGGCCCAGGACATGATCCTGGAGACCCGGGATCGAGTCCCACGTCAGGCTCCCTGCATGGAGCCTGTTTCTTTCTCTGCCTGTGTCTCTGACTCTCTCTCTGTGTCTCTCATGAATAAATACATAAAATCTTAAAAAAAAAAAAAAAGATTTTATTTGAGAGAGAGCACGAGCAGAGGGGAGGGGTACAGGGAGAGGGAGAAGCGGACTGCCCTGCTGAGCAGGGAGCCCCATGTGAGACTTGATCCCACGACTCTGAGATCATGACCTGAGCTGAAGGCAGATGCTGAGCCACCCAAGTGTAAGTAAGCAAGACATTTCATAGGTTCTGAAATCCTGCTTTGCAGGTATCACTTGAGAAATTGTTTTTTCCTCTATTTTTTAGTTATAGATAAAACCAGGGAAACAGTAAAGTATGATATCTATAAAAAGATTTCCCTGGCACCCCACCCCCCAAAAGTTAGTTTTTCAGAATGACACAGGTCTTACGTGGGAAGAGGGACAGTGTTGCCTATTAGAAAATGATCTCTCAGGCCATGGGAACATGTGCATGAATGAAGTGGGCACACTGGGGTCAACCCTTTGGCACCTAGGAGGCCCTCACGGGAGTGAGGCAACAGTCCTTGGAGATGGGCTGTGGGGTATACAGTCCCCCTCAGGAGCCCAGCAGAGCCGCCTCGGGCTGTGTCGTGCCTGTCCCTGGTGGCAGCTCCCAGCATGGGCTCTAGCAGCTTCCTTTCTTGCACACTGGTGAAGGTGAGCTGCCCCAGCGGCTTCCTGTGAAGAGGTTTTCAGGAATTCCCTACCACCCACCACCTGGGACCTTCTGTCCTTCCCTCCCATACATTAATCGGTGTTTTGTGCTTGGGCATCCAGCTCCTCCCTTCCATGGGGCAAAGAGAAAGGTTAATGATCCTCTGATTGCCTGGTTATGCTTGAGTATGAATGAGATTTTAGTCCATGTGTTACCCACGCGTCTGTCTGTGCTTTTATTTGCAGCTTTGGAATAGCAGGTTTGTCCAATTGAGGATCCTGGGGCTGGGAGTGAGGAGGGGTGGGGGAGGCGGTCCCCAGAATGATGTGATGCAGATTCCTCCGTTCTGACAGCAGGGGATGGACTTGTGGTGTCAGGATTGGAGTTGTTGCACCAAGCCCAAGGCCTGGCCAGAAGGGCGGGGAAAGCGCAGGCGTGTATGCGTGTGCAGGGGCGGGTGGTGCTGGGGGCAGCGGCTTACACAGATGAGGGTCTCGTTACACAGATGAGGGGTTGTCTCGTTCAGAGTCCCGAGGTCAGAAGAAAGTATCCCAGTGAGGATATGTTACGTGTCGGTTGCCCCGTGAGGGCCCCCAGCACAGCTGCTCGGCCCAAGGAAGGCAGCAAGGCGGAGTGCCAGTCCTCCGTAACCTAAACTCAGGAGTGTCGTCGGTCACGTCTGCCGTTTCCCGTGTGTTGGGAAGCAGTCACTGGATCCAGCTCACGCGAGGGGAGGAGAGGGACCACACGGGGCATGAGTGCCAGGAGGTGCGCATCTCTGGGCCATCGAGAAAGTCTGCTGTCGCAGCCGATGAGAGAAAAACCCAAAAGCCGGGGACTCCAGGCTGGGGCCTGGAGAACCCGGTGGCCCCTGCAGGCGGTGCCGCATAGGCTGGGACCGCCTGCGTAGCACACGAGCCCCGGAGTGGCACAGGACGACCGTGACGTTTGTTCTGCTCGCACAGCCCTGCCTGGTAGGCCTCGCTCCTCTGGGCTCCGCTTGGCACGAGTGGTGTGGCTCCGAGGCCAGCGGCCCCCAGCAGCAGCAGCTCGCCCCTACCTGGGACGGGCCGAGGGGAGGGGAGAGGGAGGAGGCGGACACAGGCTCTGCGGTGTGCAAGGGTCTCCCCGTCCAGAGCAGCTGCCCGAGGGCCCCGCGCCTGGCACAGCCGCGCTGCTGTTTGCGTAGCTCCTGGCACCCTTCTCTCCGTGGAAGGAGCCTGGGGAAGGACACCTCGCCCTAGAAGTTCAGGACCTCAGCTCAGTCGCAAGCTTCACTGCTTCCCTCCTGTACTTTTGGGCGCCCGTAACAGAACGGGGGAGAAGAGGCCCTGCACCTGTGGAGGCCCGTGTACTTCCCAGGGCCCCCCACTACGTCCTCCCAGAGAGGTACTTGTCTTGCTTCACATTAACTCCTATTCCCTACTAGTTGAGGACGCCCGTGTATTCCTAGAGAGGTTCACGCGTCGGCATGTTCATTCGGATTTATATACATATATATATTTTAAAGATTTTTTTTTTTTAATTTTTTTTTTTTTAATTTATTTATGATAGTCACAGAGAGAGAAAGAGAGAGAGGCAGAGACACAGGCAGAGGGAGAAGCAGGCTCCATGCACCGGAAGCCCGATGTGGGATTCGATCCCGGGTCTCCAGGATCGCGCCCTGGGCCAAAGGCAGGCGCTAAACCGCTGCGCCACCCAGGGATCCCCTATTTTAAAGATTTTATTTATTCATGAGAGAGACAGGCAGAGGGAGAAGCAGGCTCCATGCAGGGAGCCTGACATGGGACTCGATCCCGGGTCTCCAGGGTCACGCCCTGCGCTGAAGGAGGTGCTAAACCGCTGAGCCACCGGGGCTGCCCTCATTCAGATTTATAGATCACAGTTCACTTTTTACCCGATCTGATGCAGATGGACATCTGGTGGTTTCTGGGGGTAGCTCTTGCACTCAGTTACGGGTTCTCCACGCTCTAGGAATGCCGCTTGGCTCTTTACTTTCTAGCTAGCATTTATGGAATGACCACTTTGGATCAGTCACTATAGTTTGTGCTGCTGCGGGAGGAAAATGAGAAATAGAGATACTTAGCTTAGCCTCCTGGCTCACGACGGAGAGTGTTTCTCCCTGGCATCTGCCCAGAAGAGGAATTAGAAGCCAGAAATAGACAAGATAACATGAAAGCATTTTCTAAATTGGTTGTGCCATGTATATGCCTGGTGGTTCCATGTTACTACCAATGCCCGGTATGCCAAATGGGCCTAATTTTTTAATCTGGTAGGTATAAAATGGTATCTCATTCTGGCATTTCTCCAATCACTGATGACACTGAGCATCTTTTCGTAATTCTTTTTTTGGTCGTTGGTGTTCCTGTTCTGTGCCTTGTTGAGGTCTTTTTGCCTGTTTCTGTTAGACTGTCCTTTTTGATTTGTTGAGGTTCTTTATATTCTAGAGAGTAGTTCTTTGTTGGTTTATATGTGCTATATAAATCTTCTCCCAGCAGAGTATGCAGGGCAGGGCCCTCATGTTAAACAGTCTTGCTTTTTGAAGAAAATCTAAGTCCCTGGTCTGGCCCAGAAGGCCTTACTGACCTGACCCTGCCCACTCCGTGCCCACCTCTGATCACCCTCCCATTCTAACCACTGGCTCCTTTCTGCTCTCTCTCACCCCTGGGCCTTTGCACGTGCTGTTGCCTCTGCCTGGACAGATATTTCATCCTCAGAGATCCTCCTCAACCACCTGATTGATGTGCTGCCCCTCTCACACCATCACTTGACCCATTTCTTGGCTTCTTAAAACCATCACAGTCTCTACTCCTCTCATTCGTTACCCATGACCATCGCTCTTCCCTTCCAGAATGTAAGTACCCTAAAGATCAGGAACGTGTCTGTTCTGTTCAGCACCATCCCCGGCACCTACCCCGGGACTGATGTGCAACACACCAGTTGGTGATCTCAATAGAGGCTGATAACATGCAGGTAGGCGACTGTCAGGAAGTGGTTCCCATGTCAGAGACCGGTCAAGACATTCTGGTTAAGAATTTCCTATTTGTCGATGATGTTTTTGCCTTACAAGTGAATGTTTAAATCTGTTACCTATTTTTTTCTCTTCCCGTGACTAATGTCAAATAGAAACTGATGGGAGAGTTAATTCTCTGACCCAGCTTTTCTGACAATAAAGTGGAACAGCCACAAATTAATTTTTCTGCCTAACTCGTATAAAAGTCTAACACAATAGCTTGGACACACGCCCCCCCCACCCCCCCCGGCCCCAGGACAATTGTGAGGGCACACTCAGGCCTGCTGCGGTTTCTTGCCTCCGCCAGAGAGAGCCCCCGAAACGGGCAGGCTGGGCAGCATGCCTCTCAGAAGAGTTGAAAAAATTTTGCATCGATTCAGAAGAGCTCACACTGTTTGACATCCAGCAAATTAAACATTATTTTTCTGATCTTTCTTAGGGAATCTGACCATCATGTGAGGGTCTTTGTCTGTTGCATCAGTGTGGTTTCATTGGCTGTGTGAGGGGGAAATGTGGAAGGGGATAGAAACAAGATGCCGGGTGGAGTCTCCTTTATTTACTGTGTTTTCGGAATCAGCTTGTCTTTTTACATAATGATGGAAAATCTTGTATGAAGAAAGAGCTCTTAAAACTGCAGCCAGTACATGACCCAAAACCTATAGATGCAGTTGTTTAGGATTTTATTTATGAGGACAATTGCTAAAAACCCTGATATTTCTCTCCCAGATTTCTTAGAGCTAAGTCAAGGGCCATTATGTCTCGAGCACTAATAGAGAGCTCCCTGGAGTCCACGATCTGGCCGTGGCATCATGGTGACTGTTACGTGGACAGGGATGAAACGTCCCCTTGTCCCCCCACCCCACCCCCCAAGCCCTCCTGGTGGAGGATAGACAAACACCAGATGACCACTTCTGTGCAGCACCTGGGAAATGGTCAACCAAGAATTTTTTGAGACAGGACTTACTCCTGGTTCAAGAGGATTACCGAGAAATGTTCTGCTCTTCGTGAAGTTCACAGAAACCAGAATAAAACTGAACCAAATTTAAGTGCTCGCACGCAGGTGGTTTGAACAGGCGGCCAGGTATAGAAACATGGACATCCAGTCACTGAATAAAGCAATGATTTAGGACAACGTTGGTCTCCGTGGTCCTCAGGATACTCGGCATGTGGGTCTGAAACACCCTGCTGGTGACTGACCCCCGGGAGGGGCGGCCCATGTCGTCAGACTGTGACCGTGCCAGGGTGAGGGTGGGGGGTCCCTCTCTGTAAGGATTCAGGAACTGTGTGCCGTGTATTTGACATTGAGTGTGCCCATGGTCTCAGCCCTGATATGTAAGGTTTTTCGATGCTAAACCCTCTGATGGAGAATCAGAGGACCGAGTATTAGTGGTTAGTAAATGCTGGGGCACGCATTTCAAAGGCAAGTGATTTGATTTTTTTTTTTTTTTTAATGTAACTGGCCATGAGGTGAAGCTAGGAAGTATTGATCAGATGGCTGTAAAAGATAGCAGAAGACCTTCCTAATGCCTGTTTTCGTTATAGAGGACATTTATAGCATGAAAAAAGTTAAAAAACCAAAACGCAAACCTCCAGCTGATGTCCTATATGAGTGTTTGTCTTCAAAAATGTTTGTACAAATCTACCCAGAGAAACTTCCCTGAATTCTGTATGCCGGTGAAGCCAGAATGTTAGGGCAGGAAGGTGCCCTCTCCACTTAGGGATGACCTTGATCTACTTATTGCCGTTAAAAAAAGACAGGAGACGTTGGCACGGTGGACTGATGCTGTATCATAAATATAGTCTTCAGTTCCAGGATGTTCTGTTAGAGTTATATACAGTTTAGGAAACTTATGTACAAATAATTTAAAATTGATCGTAAGTGATGTTCATGGTCTTTGCTATATAAAGAGTTGGGTACCATGTCCAAATATCACATCATCTATGGGCAAGTTAGATTTGCTTTCACCCTCCAGGTGGCTCTGGCACCTTTTCCGATGTGTAACCCCCCGGGGTAGGGTCCGTCTGCACAGACTGCTCAGGTGGTTTGGGGTTGTGAACTGTAGTTGGGAAGACTGGCCCTGGACCCAGTGTGAGAGACCTCAGATCACAGAAGTGACCCCCTTTTTATGGATCCCAACAAAGGCCTCCCCTCTGCCTGGTCAGCCAGTCCTGTGAGTGAAGAACACAGCAATTGCATATTCACCATGACTCAAAAAAAAAAAAAAAGAGAGAGAGACGTGATTTTGCACGAGTGATGTTCAGATCTGTCCTCTCAGGTGCTTTAAAAACAAACAAAAAACCCCTCTTTTCAAACTGATCTGAAAAACAATTGCCCTCGCACCTGGGTGGCTCGGTGGTTGAGCATCTGCCTTTGGCTCAGGTCGTGATCCCGGGGTCCGGGGATCAAGTCCCGCATCAGACAACCCCCAAGGAGCCTGCTTCTCCCTCTACCTGTGTCTCTGCCTCTCTCTGTCTCTCATGAATAAATAAATAAGATCTTTTAAAAAACAAAAAAACAATTGCCCTCTGATATTTTGGAATTTCTCTAGAAGAAAAAAATCGCTTTAAGTTTTATTCTGCAAAAATTATGGTCAGATTTGAGCTCACAGTGTGTCTGAGTTCTAGGACTTCCCTAGAATCAAGAAAGCAATTGTCTTCAAGACTGGCCTTGAAGAGCCTGCGTCTTTGGTGACAAGGAGGCAGCACAGTGCGACCTGGAGGGAGGCAGAGGGGACCAGGGGCTGCTCTGCAGGTGGAGTGTGGGTCCCAGGGACCCTTCTTCCGCGGTTCTTCTTGGTGGACTCGGGGACGACGGGCTGAGTATTTCTGGAGTAAATAACTGCAAAAGCAGCCGAGGAGATTCCCCCTGTAAATCGTAGCTGCAGAACAGTGAGCGCGGTCTCCGGGAAGCCCAGTCCTCAGGCCACGGGGGGCGTGTCTCCCTTCCTCTTGAAGCAGCGCGTGATGAAAGTCCCCAGGGCCACCAGGGGGATGCACATGGTGGAGGAGGCCACCAGCAGTCCAATGACGGCCAGTGCGTGGGGGGGGTAATCCTTGGTCACGAGCTGACCCTGAAAGGAGAAGCTGAGCGTCAGCGCCAGGAGGCCCGGCAGGCAGAGAGCTTGGCTTGGCCGAGAGGCTGTGGGCGGCGGGACTGTCTGGAATCGGGACTGTCTGGGATCGGGCTTCCTTACGGGCCACCTGGCGCAGCAGCTCGCTGGCAGGTGTGCCGGGGAGACTAGTTCCCCTTGGCTGCTTTCTCTTCCGTGAAGTTTTCTTTTTAAATTTTATTTATTTATTCATGAGAGACACAGAGAGAGGCAGAGGGAGAAGCAGGCTCCATGCAGGGAGCCCGACGTGGGCCTCGATCCCGGGACTCCAGGATCACGTCCTGGGCTGAAGGCGGCGCTAAACCGCTGAGCCACCCGGGCGGCCCATCCATGAAATTTTCAACCAGCGCATACAGCCGCTACTTGGCTCTATGCCTGAAGAGTAACCCCAAAAACAATCAAGGGCCTTTCATTTGAGGCACCATCAGAGCACTTAAATGTAGGGGGCTAACCTTCCTTAGGCCCCTGCTGCCCAACAGAACCTTCTGGGCTGATGGAAATGTTTCCGTATCGGTGTCCAGCATGGCAGCGCCCAGACACAGGTGGCTACGGAGCACACGCACACGCACTGTGGCCATGAGAGTGAAGAACTGAATTTTAAATTGTATCACGTTGTAATGAATTTCAGTGTAAATAGCCACATGTGGGTTGGCCACCATCCTAATGGCACAGCCCTAGTCTTACAAGAAGTCTTGATGGACCTCTGGATTTAGTTGGTGGATGTTTCCCTGAATGCACATGCTTTAAAGCTGATGAGAAAACGTGGCCAAGGGACACCTGGGTGGCTCAGCAGTTGAGCACCTGCCTTTGGCCCAGGGAGTGATCCTGGAGTCCTGGGATTGGGTCACACATGGGGCTCCCTGCATGGAGCCTGCTTCTCCCTCTGCCTGTGTCTCTGCCTCTCTGTCTCTGTGTCTCTCATGAATAAATAAATAAAATATTTTTTAAAAAAGTGGCCAAAAAGCCAGTAAATGTCCCCTTTCTATGCGGGAGCCACAGAACAGCTACATCCCAAGAGAGCAGGTGTTTGCTGCCAACCAAGCGTGGTTTGTAAGCCAAAACGTGGCTTAGAGTGTGGTGTGGGAACCAGCCCACAAACTTCTCGTTCCTCCCCAGTCCCTTTCTTTTGTTCTGTCCTGACCAGTCCAGAAAGTGGGAGGAAACACGTAGAAGCTGCTTTAGCAAATAGGCAGCTTCATCTTGAGTCTGTTGCATATAAGAAATAATTGGAGCCTGTATTCTATGTATCTTTTCTCATTTGACTTTTTGGCTGGTTCACTGGCCTTGCATTTTATGAAAGTGTCAGGATGCTATGGATTGGGGAAGACACCCCGGCCCCCCCACCGTCACTGGAACCGGGGTGGGAGCGCCTCCAGCCACCATCAGTTGTGTGCTCACGTGGAGCTGTGTCCTTCACCCCCCTTCTCTGCACGCCACCATGCACACTGGACACTGAGGGACACGTCCTCTACCCCTGGGCAGACGAGTGCCTGCTGGCCTGAAGTGTTACTGTCCTCACAGCATAAATATTCCCCATGGGAGTGCGTCTGTGTAGGGACAGCCAGGGCTGGCCTGCAGGCCGAGGGCATCCACGTGGCCGCCCTTGTTCACATAGGGATGGACACTTGCCCTTCCGGTCAGTGCACGGTGGCTGCCTGGTGCCCTGAGTGAGCCTGTTCTGTCCCAGCTGCACCCAGAGCCACAGCCACCCGGGATCTGGCCATGCAAGTGCAAGGGCAGGTCCCCTTGGACTCCTGTGGCATCCCTTCCAGGGCCCGGGCCCACGCCCTCCGGGCTCCCTCTGCCTTTCCCGAGGAGGCCTAAGTGGTCAGAGGGCCTGCGGCCGAGGAAGAGGGTGCTGCCCAGGCGGGAACCAGTCCCAGCAAGAGACCTTCTCCTGGCCGCCGGCACAGGTCCCCTGGGAAGTTCCCGCTCTCTTTCCCAGAGCACATGTTGGAAAACTCAAAGCCCACTTGCTGCTGTCCTGGGCTGAGTAAATACCCGGGTGATGCTTCCGTGTTGAGACGAATAACCTGCCCACACCGGGGAAATGGTTCTTTGGTTTCAGAAAACTGAAAGCCGGTGCTCGAGAGCGAGCCCCGGGGGGCCCTGAGACAGAGGGTACCTGGGAGGCGTCCCAGGCTTGGTACTTCAGGGTCCCCGTGAGGATGTAGTCAGTCAGGTAGAAGACAAAGAGGCTGACGATGAGCAGCGGGCTGACGCCGGCCCAGATGACCTTCCAGTACCAGTTCAGAGTGCGGCCAGTCATGGCCTTGAGGTCACTTTCAAATCTATTTGGAAAATGGGGAGAAAGTCTGGATTATCCATGCTGTTGGGGTGAGGGGGCTTCAGCTTTCATATCCCTGTGGTCCCAGGAAGATTCTGTTCTGAGCACCATCGATGACCTCTTGGGATCCCTCCCTGGTACCTCCTGGGGAGAGGGTGAGGGCAGGGGGTGGCGGGGGGAAGGGCTGAGGCCGTCGCAGAGCAGTGGAGCAAGGCAATGAACCACCCCATAGTTAGGGGGACGTCCGAAGAGATCTTCCCGGTGCTAGAGGAAGGCGCTGGTGTAGACCAGGGGGCGGCTCCCAGCGGCGGCAGGAAGAAACAGCAATGCGGGACATTTATCAAGCCAGCATCAACCCTGGGGAGGAGGGTGCCCAAGCTCTGCCCCCCCTCCTCCGTCCTGGTATCAGCGACTCTATACTGCACATAAAAATGCCTCCAGAGGGGAATCTCTTTTGTACCCTGGAACCAGAGCGGGTTTGCTGGGGCAGAGGGGAGAGCCAAACCCAGGAGCAAAGCACTTTGGGCCTGGCCCGTTGTGGCGGGCACAGAGAAGCCAGAGCAGCGGTCCCCAAAGGTGGCTGCCCGCAGACACCGCTGTGATGGCCATCGTGTCTGCGGAATGTGTCTTTTTCTTCCCTTTAAACGGAGTCTCTTCCTTAAATTTAGCAATAGTGCAACAGCATCGATTTTACCGTGGGTGTGACAAGTTACTCATGCTGATACAGACACAAGGAAGTATGGAAAGTATCTTCAGCACTTCGGGAGATGCCCACCCAGCCATCATCCCATTTAACAGCAGAAGGCATCAAGGCCCCAGGCTGTGAGGTGACTTGCCCGAGGGCACCCAGGGTAGTTTTAGGCCCAGACCCAGGCCTAAAACCCAGGTTGGTGTACTGCCTCCCGTCCAGGGTCTTGAAACTGCCCCCGAGGCGCTCTGGCCTTGGAGAGGGGTGGGGGTGGGGCGGGGTGAGCCTGTCAGCAGCTGCAACCACAGCCACCTGCCACACTTCGGCCTGTTTGCATGTCCTGAGTTCCCGCAGAAGCCTGCAGCTTGTCACCTGCTCCCATGCTGCTGCTGACCTGGCTGGCCCCTGGGTTCCAGGCCATGAAGGCTCATGTCCTTCGTGTGAATACCTGAGATTTTCAAGATTACACGTGGCAGAAAGGGCTGGGGTTCTCTGTCCCTTCACATCCTCTGCCCCCCACTTTCCTGGATAGAGAAGGTTGGGAAGAGCGAGCTGGCTGGGGGTGGGAGGGGTGGGGGGGAGGTGACATGGCACTGTTGCTAGGTGTCACTAGATGGCGCTGTCCCCTGGGCAAGCAGAGAGAACCGCTACAAATTATACCCCATTCTTTGAGATTCACAATTGTCTTCAAGGCTCCAAGAAGTCCAATAGGAAAGAAATCTTTGCTTTAACTTATTATGTCCTGAAATTATTTGATCATAGGAGTCCCTTGGTGTGACAGGAGACCCCAGGGCTTCCCGGACACAGTGGGGAAACGTGGCTCAAGGGGTCTGGTTTCTGGAGTCATGGCTTGTCCTCCCCACCCCCAACCCCTCCAAACCAGTTTGGAGGATGGGAAAAGATGGAGGATGGGGGGCACACCTTGACACACCTTTGTAATCGGCTCACATCTGAGCAGTGCTTCCCAAAGTGCAGTGTGCCTTGGATCCCTCACGTGTTAAAACGTCGGATCTGATTCAGTGGGCCTGGGTGGGCCCCAGATCTCACGTTTTAAACAAGCTCCCTGGAGGCGCCTGGGTGGCTCAGTGGTTGAGCATCTGCCTTTGGCTCAGGTCGTGATCCCAGGGTCTGGGGATCGAGTCTCCCATCAGGCTTTCTGCATGGAGCTTGCTTCTCCCTCTGCCTACGTCTCTGCCTCTGTCTCTCATGAATAATAAAATATTTAAAAATAAATAAACAAGCTCCCTGATACCACTGAGGCTGCTACTCTGGGACCACACCTGCAGTAGCAAGGCTCTCTAGACCCGCGGTTGTCAGACTGAGGTCCCCTGACTCCGCTGGGAACTTGTTAGCAGCATGAGTCCTTGGGCAGCTCTCTGCACCTAGGTGATCAGAAGCCCTGGCGTGAGGCCCAGCAGGTCAGAACCGACCGTCCACACTCAGGTTTGGAGTCTGCTCTAGACCAGGGGTCTCAGCCCCACCGCACCTGCCATCGCCTGGGGAGATTTAAAACATTCCAGGGCTGGGATGGAGAACCTGACATCCTGAATCTGCAGCACTTTCTAGGGTGTAAGTTATGCACTGGACTTTGGTCAGCGCGCTCGGAAAGTACTGATGTTCACGGATGATCAGTGTCTCGTGCCTGGAGGCACGGTTCCCTGCCCGGGTAAGCCGCTGGGGTCCAGCAGGGTCCACGGGCGAATATCCTATAACAAAAAGTAAAAATACAGGAAGTGGAGAGAGGAGGTATGAGCGGAGGGTGGGACGAAGGAAGAGAACCAGCCGCGCACAGGGACAAGCAATGCCAAGCTGGAAGCTGGAAGCCAGGGGTGGAGGGCCTGCGGGAAGGGGCGTGGCCTCCGTGGGGGCGTGGCCCAGGGGCGGGGCCCAACAGGGGCGTGGCCTCAGCGGGGCGTGGCCTCAGTGGGGCGGGGCCCAGCGGGGCGGGGCCTCCACGGGGCGTAGCCCCAGCGGGGGCGTGGTCCGGCGGGGCCTCCGTGGGGCGTGGCCCAAGCAGGGGCGGGGCTAATCGGGGGCGAGGTCCGAGGGGGCGTGGCCTCCGCGTGGGCGGGGCCAGCGGGGGCGGGGCCTCCTCACCTCCTCAGCCCGTACACGTAGCACACAGCGATGGTCTCCACCAGGACGATGAGCAGCAGGGACAGTGTGGCAGCGTAGTCATTGAATATGTCGAACCAGTAGTTGCCGGCCTCCATGGTGAACACCAAGCCGATGACACAGTTGACGAGGCACACCAGACCTGGGGCCGCAAGAGCACGCGCTCACCAGCCTGAGACGCCCACCCGTCCGTCCAGCTTCCTCTGCGGCAGCAGAGCCGCGGACCCCAGGGGGACTGTGCCGGGGACCGGCCTCCCTGCCCGTGTGTGCCACAGGTGCGTGGGTTCAGGGGCGCCAAAGGTGTCCCCGAGGAGGGGTGTCTGCACAAGTCGCTGATGTCAACTCAGGGAGCTGTCCTGCATGCAGGGGGCGTGGAACTCAGTGGAAAAGAGAAAGTTGTGGGCACTGCTGTCTGGGGGGTAAGGGGGGTCCCACCCAGCCTGTTTGCCCCAACAAATCAGCCCCTGAGCTCACAGATTTGCACTGGCGGGGCACCCCTCCCAGGACTTCCTAGGGAGGACTCACACCTGGCCAGAGAGGGAGTAGGGAGGGGAGGGGAAGATAGGAATGTTTACCCAGCTCCCGCTACTGTGCCCCAGGCACACGGCAGACATTGGATCTGATAGTCTGGGGAGCCCCCTTTCACAGCTGGGGAAGCCAAGGCCCAGAGATATGGAGTAACTTTCCCCACATTCCACAGCATGCAAGTGGTGGAGTCGGGATTCAGACAGAGGCCCCTGTGCCTCCAGAACTGAGGTTCTTGTCCCAGTCTCCTTTGGCTGACTCCGCCCCGGGGACCCCATGAAGTTTTTGACTCGGAAGCTCGCACCTGCCCTTCCCAGCGCCAAACCATATACCACCAGTCACCAAACCCCAGTGCCATCTTGAGAGGACACACAAGGAGAAGGGGCTACGTGCTGGACACACACGCACACGTCATGCGGCTACAGAGGCCAGGCGCAGGGAGGGATGCTCAGCACTAGAGGGTTCTGACAAAGGGTGGGCAGCTCCACCTGGGTGGTCGGGATTTTAAGGGGATGGGATGAGAACTGGGTGGGATCCGAGAGCTGGGAGAAGGGATGTCCTAGATGCAGTGGGATGGCGTCATCATGGGCAGGGGTGGGGGCTACAAGGTCCCCCAGACACAGCCAGGAAGGATGGCGCAGATGGATGGTGGAGTGAAGAAGGGAGGAGGGGTGATTAGAAAAAAATAGGTCCTTCCCTAAGAACGCCCCCACCCCACCCCACCCGCCCCCCGCAGCAGAATGGGAAGGTGCATGGTGGTGGGTGGTCTTACAGGGGATCATTTATCACACAGGCAGGAAAGGGACAGACTCGCAGCCAGTTGCCACAACAGGGTGAACTGCACAGAGTTTGGTGAAGACGAGATACAAGGAGCACAGATGGTGTGATTTCATTTATAGGAAGTTCAAGAGTGGGAAAAAACAATCCTAAATGGTAGCAGTCAGAGAGAGGTGGTTTTGGGGACAGAGGTCAGCGTATGGACCAGGAAAGGGTGGCAAGGGGCTCTCAGGGGCGGTGGGGATGCTCTGTATCTTGACTTGGGTGGTGGTTACTTGGGTAGAAACCTGTAAAACTCATTGAGTTTGTGTTTAAGCAATGTACACATGATAATTGTACACTTCAATTAAAACAAAGACAAAAAAGCAGGTCCTCTCCTAGCCTGAAGAGTTCTGAGCACCACGTTGGTGACTTTGCCCTTTCCCATGGCTGGAATGGAGAAGCAGAGGCAACGGCGAGTCACACAGACCAGGTCCTTGATGGCCCGGAGGAGGAGAGACCATGGCAGGACCTCTGGGAGGTTGGCACGTCGACGAGCACAGGGTCCTGTGGCAGCTCGCCCATCAGCTGGCGCCCCACGCCCGGCCCTCCCGGATCCAGCCTCCTCCACGGATTGGCCCACTCACCGGAGATGGCCTCCTTGGGCAGGTGACGGGAGATGACCTTGCTGTCGGTCAGAGGCGTGAGGATGGCCGCCGTGTTCCCCAGCATGCTCCCAATGCCCAGCATCAGCAGCATCAAGAAGTAGAGCACCGACCATAGCTGCGACACCTCCATGTTTTTAATGGCCTCAGTGTAGACGATAAAAGACAGGCCAGTGCCCTGGACTGCCTGCCCGTGGTAAGAAGACACCGGTTACACACCCAAGGGACGTAGGACTCCTCAAGCACACCCGATGCTAAGCAATTTGGGGGACCCTGGAAGTGGCCATGAGAAGCCACGTTCTGAGGTTGGCTTTGCCATCTGCAGCCCGGCCCCTCAGGCTTAGTGGGGCTGGATAGAAGTGGGACCCGTCAGGAGTCCGTGTTGGCAAATGTTCCAAGTCATCTTGGAGTACTGAGCTCCTCTCTCCAGCTCCAACTCACATATGTTCTGGATGAAATACAATAAAACAAGGTTTGGATCATTTCTGCTTCCAGTGTCATGACCACCTAGGTGTTCTGAGTCCTCAGTGGCTGGGAGCCGAGGTGGGCAGGTGGAACCAGAGCAATGGGAGCCAGAATAGTGGGGAGCTGGCCTGGCCAGCGGGCAACCAAAATGACAGGATTGCTCGGTGGCCAGATCCCTGCAGCGATAGCACTGTTGTGGGGATACTGAACTGTGGAAACAGAGCTTGGAGCTCCTGCTTAATGACATACCGTCAAGAGGGATGAAAGAGGTCTTGGGTTCGAGGGTGCCCCCTGGCTATCAGCAGCAGAAGCAAACCCTCTCTGGGGCAAAGCTCCCTTAATTTAGACCTGTAGGACCATCAGAGATGATCAAGCAGTGAGCTTGCAAACAGATGTATAAACCCCAAGATCGGACGCCTGGGTGGCTCAATAATTGAGCATCTGCCTCTGGCTCAGGTTGTGATCCCGAGGTCTGGGATTGAGTCCCACATCGGGCTCCCTGCGGGGAGCCTACTTCTTCCTCTGCCTATGTCTCTGCCTCTCTTTCTGGGTGTCTCATGAATAAATGAACTCTTAAAAAAAAAAAACAAAACGACCCACAGGAAGACAAGCCACTGAGTAAAAAGAGTCAGCAGGAATAATTCCCCCAGAATGGCAGAGGTTGGATTGGCAGATTCAGAACATAAGTCAGCTCTGTGGCATACTGATGAGCACAGTGGGATTCTCCAGCTCTGGGTGCAGACATCAGGGGTGATCATTTGTAGAGAATTCACAAACGGTAACAAAACCTGCTAACGTTGGCTTGCTTTTTATCATTATTATGAGCCCACACATCCTCCACAATGTCAGGGATAGCTATGTGTACGACACTTCCAAAGACACAAAAGGCAAAATTGCCAAGATAAACATATCAGAAGAAGCTACTAGAATGAAAAGCAAATTTGAGGGAGAAAAAAATCGTGTCCAACAAATTACTGAACCAAAAGGCTCCACCGGCAGCTAAATACCACTTGCAGCTGAAAAGAAAATTAGTGATCTGGGAGGTGTATCCCAGGAATGAATCCATAATGAAGAAAAGAAAAGAAGGTGGGAAAACATAAAAGAGAAATGAGGGGACATGCAGGGAGGGATGAGAAGATGTAGAAGGAACTCTGGACAGAGAAGAGAGACAGAAGTATAGGTGACGAGTAAGAGGTAACAGGCATTAATTTCCCAGAACTGGTAAGATACACGGATCCGTGGATCCAGGAAGCCCAACCATGCCCAAACCCACATTGCATAAATAAAAATACACTCGTGCTTAGATAGCAGAGGGCAGAGTCCAAGGAAAGGGGACAGAGAAATCAGAGAGAGCGCTGAAAGCCAGAGGGCTTTGAAGAAGGACAGGACATTATAAGAGCCTCCATGGAAGCCAGAATCACATGGCAAATATCTCCGAAGTGTGGAGAGAAGATCACTGTGAACCTGGAATGTTCTATGTAGGAGAAACTGTCTTTAAAAAGAGGGGCTGAATATAGACATTTGCATATAGACAAAACCTGAGGCAATGCATCATCAAGGAGCAGGTGCCGTGCACCGGGAACTAATATAGCACTATATGCTAATTATACTGGAATTAAAATTAAAAGAAAAAAAAAACCTGCTATAAAGGGATGCATTTTAAGGGAGGATAAAAAATCCCAGAAGATGTCTGGGTGCCAAAGGAAATGGTGAGCAAGTAAAATGGCAAACGTGCAGGGAAGGGTAGACACAGTCGTATGAAACGACACCTGGGGCAGCCTGGGTGGCTCAGCGGTTCAGCGCCACCTTCGGCCCAGGGCGTGATCCTGGAGACCGGGGATCAAGTCCCACGTCGGGCTCCCTGCATGGAGCCTGCTTCTCCCTCTGCCTGTGTCTCTGCCTCTCTCTGTGTGTCTCTCATGAATAAATAAATAAAATTTAAAAACAGCAACAACAACATTTGTATCCAGCTTACAGGCTCAAAAGGACAGAGCCGGACACAGACGGTATTTGAAACCAGAGGGATGAGATGAACGTGCTCTACAGTCCTTGTTCTGTTTGGGTGGGACGTCAAGATCTTGTTGAACCTCAGGTGTTGTTAAGTTAAATGTGCATGGGACAAATTCGAGAGAAGAAATTCGCTAGATCAGCTCCAAATAGCAGAGAATAAAGCAGCAGGCGGGGAGGGGGCAGGGGGAACAGAGGGTAAAAACAGGAACAAACGTATAACAAGACAGTCTGAATAAATCAGCAACCACATAATTCTTGGACACTGAGCCAAGCTCAGATGTAAGTGCGGAAAACTCTCAGGGGCCCTAAACAAAAAGGAATTTTGAAATGAAAACACCCACCAGGAGCTGAGGCCCCAAGGGGAGGGATTGAGGCCTCAGAGGCGGGGGCTGGGGGTCAGGCCGGTGTGCACGCAGTTGGCTGCCTACTGCATGCAATGAGCTGATCAATGACAGGGATGCCAACCGAATGCCCGAGAAGGTGGCCCATACTGACAGGTGCTGGTAGACAAGCCACGGGAGAAGGAGCTCCGGGCCCCTATGTTACCAGTTGCTGTGCTTTAAGCTGTTTAGCTACACACTTGGCTGAGGAACCAGACACCGCTCGCCACGGCTTCGACAAGAACGCACGTGATCCCAGCATGAAGGCCACAGAAGCAGCTACAGGCCGGGGGTCCTCGACTACGGCACCCACTGACCCAGTCACTTGCAAAGAAGCTGCTGCTACATCGCATGAAAAGCATCTGGGAAATAACACATGGGTTTGACACTAAGGCTGCCTCGAGAATCTTCCTTGGCTTGTGCTTTGTTGTGGGAGGCTCTCAAAGGTCCCTGTGGGCGGCTCTCCGCGGAGGGAAGCAAGCCGAGACCCCGCCCGCAGCTTACCGTGGCCAGCTCTGATTGCAAGCTGCAGTTTTTAATTTGTGGGAGCACCTCGCTGTATTTGCTGGGGAAGGCAGACGCCAGGTAGCTCTTCACCTGCTCCAGGTTGCTGGGTGTCAAAAAGCCATCTTCAAGGTCAAAAGAATTGGTCAGCAGCAGAATCACCCTACAGAGCAGAGCACCAGATGGACCTTCGCTGGTTAGCAAGGCCTTTGTCACTGAACCCCCTCGAAGCCTGGGTGCCGGGGGTTCCTCCCCATCCGATGGGGCGAGGTCTCTCCAGCGAAGGGAATCTGTTGATCGGTAACCTTTAAAGTCTGGGGTGATTTTGAATGGCTTTGGAAGAGACTCAGAGCAGGACCAGAAATGAGAAACCAACCCGCACCCCTCAGCCACCTTCACCTCTGGGCCGACACTGTCCCGACAGAATGTGATGGGGGGGATGCCCTACCCCCGCGCCGTCCTGTGGGGCCCCCAGGGACCCATGAGCGCTTGAATTGGTGAGTCTCACCGAGAAAACCACTTGAGTTCATTTACATTTAAATGGAAATCAGTTTCAACAAAAATTTAATTCATCGACTTAACTAAGATCACAACTGCTTCGATTCATTAAAATTGAATCAACGAATTTAATGAAGTGAATTTTTAAAGATTCACTTCATGATGTCAGTCAATCTCCATTTAAATCTGTAGGTAGCCACTTGTGGCCAGTGACTCACTCCCGTGTGGGACAGTGATGGACATGGATGAGGTTTGTCGTGTTTTGGGTAAGGGGGGGCAGGGAGTGAGTTCTGGGACCTCCATGGCTCACCCAGAGAGCACTTGATGGGCTAGAAGAAACTACGTACGGTTTGTCTGTTGAACTGCCCTCAGTCCCCAGGCGGGGTGCCCGGGTTGGGGCCCCAGGTGGAGGGCTGTGAAGCTGGTGGCCTTTGCCCCTGCCCCCTTGCCTTCCCGGCACCCATCTCTTCCCAGGCAGACCTGGGAGCTTGGGGGAACGCACCCCCCAACCTGAGGCCCAGGGCTCCTGGGGTGGCCGGGCTGGGCTTACTTGTCCAGGCAGCTCTCGTAGTTGAAGGTGGCTTTGAAGCCATAGATGGAGAAGGTCACGATGCTGGCGAAGATGGAGGTGGAGCTGTTGATGAGGGACACGATGATGGCGTGCTTCTGGCAGTTGTTGGACGGCTGGTTGTAGCTGGCGAAGGCGATCAGGCTGCCGAAGCCCAGGCCCAGGGAGAAGAAGATCTGGGTGGCCGCGTTGATCCAGGCCTTGGGGTTGGCCAGCTGCTCCAACTGCAAGCCCACAGGGGACGGGGCCAGTGAGCCACCTCTGTGACCGACGGGCAGGGGCAGGAGGTGCAGAAAGGGGACCGAGAGGGCGTGCCAGGGGCCTGGGGCCACAGCCCAGCTCTCCTGGCCCGCTCCCCAGCAGCTGAAGCGCACGCATCACTCAGGCCCGATGCTCCCCAGCGCCTTTCCCAGCCGACGTGTGCAATTGCAAGAAGCGGAGTGAAGTCATTTAAACGGGTGCCGAGCCCCTGACCGTGAGCAGCGGGCCTGCGCCTGGAGGGACGGAGGTGGTGCGGCCTGCTCTGGAGGTCTCGGTCTGGGTTGATGCTGGGGGCCATGTGGAATGTGGGGAGCATTCGGGGTGGGGGGGTGCTGCCCCCACAGCCATTTTGTTTCTAGGGGTCGGATTTGCTAAATGAAGAGCTCCTTTGTCCCAAAGGCAACAGTGCCCCCGCCTCCGTCTCCACACCCCCTGCTGCTGGATGAGCGTTGGCTGTGGGGTGCCGGGGAGCACAGAATACCCTGCGGAGTGTGGATTCTTCCCTGTAGGGAAGGGGTACGTGGAGGTGCACAGCCAGGAATGACAGGTGGTTGGGGGATGAATCATGTAGTCCACAGGCTGCCAGGAGGGTGCGAGCGGAGAGTGGATGGGCCAGGAGACCAGACTTGAGGCTGTGGTAGTGGTCGGTTGGGGCTCAGGGAGGACAAGGAGGAGGAGTCAACAAAAGAGTCAGTGCCCCAGAATGAACGGGGTTTGGGGCCGGCCTGGTTGAGGAGGTCACCCAGCGCCCATGGGCAATCTCTGCTGCCCCAGCCTGGTGGGCTCCCACCCACCTCCCAGGGTCTTCCCCTCTTTCCACCCATCCTGGAATATGGCAGGTCCCCTTCCCTCCAGCCGGTACCTTGGGGGTGAACATGTAGGCCAGGCCGTTGGTGGCTCCGTGGAGCGTGAGGCCCCTGACCAGGTAGATGAGGAGCACGCAGTAAGGCAGCGACGCGGTGAAGTACACCACCTGCGGGCACCAGGGGGCACCAGAGGGATCCAGAGTCAGCCTCGGAGACGCGGGACCACGGGCCCCCTTGGTCCCTGGGACAGACCCCTGGTCCCCATGGAGCACAGGGCACCGTCCTGGGCGTTCGGGCTACGACGGCTGGAAAGGCATGGCCACAGGCTCTGAGTTTGGGCTGGGGAGCTGGGGTGCTGGCATGCATTTCCCCGCCTCCGTAACCGCCAGGCAACCTGCTTCCTAGACCAGAGGAAACTGGGTCGAGGCCTCTACCTCCCACCCTCCCTGCACCCGGGCTCTACTGCAGAAAGGATTTGGGGATACCTAGGGCATTGCTAGTTTTAATTGCTAGAAGAGAGACAATGTGAGCGATCCAGGAAGATGAGCCCAAAGCGAAAGCCCACAGGATGCGTGTGTGTGTGGGGGGCTGGACCGTTTGGGAACCAGATTCCTTCCCCATCCAGCTTCCTAGTGGCCCCCATGCAGCAGAAAGCACCATCACCTACACCATTTATGGCGTCTTTAAAGAGAAAAAGAAACTCAGGGCCTTGGATCAAGGGCACGTGTCTCCAGAACTGAGACCAGGGAGAAGCTTGGGCATGAGGGCTCGTGAAGGAAAAGTGGTGATGGTGGTGTGGGGATGGTGTCCCTATCAGAAATATGTCTGAAATTCAACAATCTGAGCTTGTTTTTTTTTTTTTTTTTTTTTTTTTTATAAAAGGCTTCACTCTTGCAGGCTTTAAAGCTGCACATAAATGGAATTTTTGGTCAATCAGGTCTTCTCGGGAACCCTGGGTGGCGCAGCGGTTTAGCGCCTGCCTTTGGCCTGGAGCGCAATCCTGGAGACCCGGGATCAAATCCCACGTTGGGCTCTCGGTGCATGGAGCCTGCTTCTCCCTCTGCCTATGTCTCTGCCTCTCTCTCTCTCTGTGACTATCATAAATAAATAAATAAAAAATTTTTAAAAAATGGGTTGTTGGATAAATGGGTCAAAGCAACAGTCCTAATTATAAAAAAAAAAAATCAGGTCTTCTCTTCCTTCTTTTTTTTTTTTAGGTCTTCTCTTCCTGCTGACATGCATCACAAGCTCAGTGGCATTTTATCCTTGGTTTTTGTGGTAGTTTCGGCAGTCTCGTACTTTGGTTCTGCTAACTCTCACTCTTCCACTGCCTTCAAATAGGGACCTCCAAGCGCACGCGAGCCTGTCCAGGACCAGCGTCTTTCCTCTATGTCGACTTGGATGTGCACCAGAGCCTCTTTACGTAAAGCACAGAAATACTTTGCAAAATTCTATCCTGCGAGATAGAATTGCTTGAAGGTTGGGTCCTCATGTGGGACATCTGGTTGGAGGCCCACATCCAGATGGGCTTGGATGGGATCGCACTCAGCCCTCCATTCCTACTGAGGTGTGGCACCATCATCCTGGAAATTCCCAAGGCCACCAGAAGAGCGGTCGTGCCCTCTCACCCCGGGCACACAGGCAGAGGTGGGGCCTGCCTGTTATCATTGGTTCTTCACTGAGGTCATCATAACTTGAGAAGAGTCATCAATCCAGCTGACTTGACAAGAAAATAAACCAGGAGTGACATGGAGACAGATGAGGGCAAGGACATCTGGCCAATGAGCTGAAGAGGGGTGACCAATGTCCATAACTAGTGGACACATAGGGGGCACTGAGAGCAGACCCTTGGGGCTTCCTTCCTTCCCCTTAGGTCTGTAAGTTTCCTGGCAGGCTCTCTGGGCTCATTTCTCCTCATCAGGAAAGTCAGACATGTGACCCAGTCTACATCGTTGGGAGGAACCATTTCTGACCAGTCCACAACAACTCTTGGTGGTGGTGGGAGGGGGAGCGGATATTCTAAGAGAAGAGGTGAGGAAATACCACACAGTTTTTAACAGGATTGCTGCCCATACATAAAGCTATTGGGGGCACTTCTGTCTTGGAGAGAGGGTATGGCTTGAGTAGAGGAAATAGTAAGAATAAATAAGAATTCATGGCATGACATGACCTCATTTCGCACATTTATAAATGATCTAGAAAAGAGGGCCTCGTCACATGTCGAAGCTTACAGATGCTGACCTCAGATCTTTTGTCACGTTCATTAGAATCAAGCAAAGACAAATTGCAAAAAACATTTTTTTTTTTTACGAGCATAAAGTATGAGCCAAGCTTCAAGATGGTGGCCATGGGATGAGCATGGTGCTGGGGTCAAGTATCACGAGGAGTTCTGGTCTCGCTGCCTCAAGAGAAACACGGTGGGGCTGGAGGAGGCGACTCAGGTGGTCAGGAGGGTGAGGACAGGTGGCCTCTTAGGATCTTCTGAGGGGAACAGTTGGGGTGAATTATGTCATAAAAGGTGTGGAGAGAGCAAATAAGAGGTAGCATATCAGACCAGGATGGATGATGGGGAGTCTCAAGAGCAAAGCTGGGTCTACCCTGGCTCTGCCCTTGCTGGTAGGTGCCCTTGGGCAGGTCCCGTTTTCCCTCTACGCTCCAGTGGGTGGGATAATGAACTCTACTGTGAAGGGCTCCTGCAAGAGGGAACAAGGTGCATGCCTGACCCCCCGGGGATGAGCTAGGAGGAGTGACCACGTATGAGGCAGGGCACGCCCCGGGCGGCCAGGCATCTGCTGCAGATCCACAGAGCTGGCAGATGCTAGAGACATTGCAGGAAGACTGTCTCCATGGGGGCAGATTAAAGAGCATCTCAGCCCCTGCGGGAGTCTAAGCCTGGGAACACACCAGGGACACACCAGGTCTATAAATCAGGCCTGACAGCTCCGCGGGGTCAGTGACAGCAGCTTAGAGCAAAGGTTCTTGGACTCAGCAGCAGATTAGATTAGATTAGAATCACCCGTGGGAGCTTTTAACTACCCGATGCCCAGGTCCCTTCCCATACCGATTGCTCCAGGACCTCCCGGGGAAGACTGAGACCCCAGAGTTCTAGAAGCTCTCCGCATGTCACTGACGTGCAGCTGAATTGGAGAGCCAGCGGCTAGGGGGTCTTGGGGACATCTCCAGCCCAGGGAAAACTCGCTGTTGAGTTGCTCGGTGCCACTTGGGTGGCACGGATTTGGGGCTGGCGGGCACAGACCTGCTCATCCCTTTAGGTAGCTGGGAGAGTCCTCATTTCAAGACCACAACTTGGCGCGGCACTGGCCATGTCGCCTAGGAGTGACTCGTGCCAGCGATGCTGTCGGCGCCCTGTTCCCCAGCACGGCTTCCGCCCCTCGAGTGCGGGAGGCAGCCCCGTGGCACTGCCCGGGCCCCGGGGGAGGCTCTGCGGTCCCACCTTGCCGGTGGACTCGGTGCCCCGCAGGATGCACAAGTACACGACGAGCCAGGCCAGCACGAGGCAGAGCGCCGGCTCCCACTGCACGCGCCCGCTGTCCTGGATGGATGGGGAGATGTTGAGGGTCTTCCTGTACCAGAAGTACTGCGTGGAGGACGCCTTCTCACACTCCTCGTCGTAGCCCGTGCGGTTGTGGTTCAGCGGGCACACGGACCATGGCAGGGGATCCTTTGGGATCAAAAGAAGCATTACACGGACAGGTGAGGGCAGAGGCCGAAGAGCAGGGTGGGGAGGATGGGCACGGCCCCGATGGGAGGGTGCTGGTCCCCAAAGCACAGGGGCCCGAGTACCTGAAGGCAGACAGGGAATGGGAGGGTTGGTCAGGGGCACGGATGGGGTGTGGGGTGGGGGGGAGAGGTGGGCAGAGGGCTCCACACACAGTGCCACCCTACAGGTGTTCGTTGAGGATGACCTCGCTGTATCATGGGTCCAAAGCCTGGATCAAAAGGACAATGGCCAGGCCATCTCTGCGAGCAGAACCCACAATGTCTGCAGCAAGGAGCCCAGGGGGGCTCCAACCACCACGTCTGCATCTCTGCGAGCAGAACCCACAATGTCTGCAGCAAGGAGCCCAGGGGGGCTCCAACCACCACGTCTGCAGTAACCACCCCACGTCTGCAGTGGGGGGAGGGGGCAGGCCCTGGTCAGGGACCGTCAGCTTCCCTCACTTGTGTGCTCCCCAGCTCCAGACCAACTGGGGAAGGCCAAAGATGCTCCCCTCATCACGTGGCTAGCACACCCACCGTCTCCCACACCTTCCAATTGGGGCACACTGGGAGCCTTCCCTCTGCCCCACACTTGCCCACCCCTCTGCCTGCCCAGGGGTCTGTGCCAAAGGCAAGTGGTAGGGAGCTCCGGATAAATAGCATTTGGGTGGACTCTGCCTATTTCCACACATTCCTAGCAAGTCCTGGCTTGAATAAGACTTGGGTCCTGCCCTCACTAAATGGTGGTGGAGACAGGCATCTCCCACGAGGGACTCTGGGTTTAAAGAGTCAGGTGGGGATGAGGCGCAGCCTCCCTGCAGCCTTCTTGTGCCCCTAAGGTGGAGTCTGGCACCGCTGACTTTGTTTGAGCCTGGGTCAAGCTATACCTGAAGCAGTGCCACTCCCGGACTCTGCAGATGGAGCCAGGAAGAGCCTCTGCTGCTTCAGCTGGTTTGAACTGGGTTCTCCGTCACTTTGGAACACAGGAGCCTAAGGATGTGTGTGCCCAAGGACTGTGGCCCAAGGCCAAGTGCTCATACAGGTACGAGCTGAAGGAGGGAGGGCAGTGGATTTAATTCTGGCTCCGGAGTGGGCAGGGGGTGGGTTAGGAGTCCCACCTCTGCTCCACCAGGCCCCTTATGTCAGGGTCCCATAAGCTCAGATTTCATTCGACAAAAGTTCTCCATGGACAGAAGCAAGTCCTCACCCGCTGGGTTCCATCTGTGCATTTCATAGGAAGCAGATGCCACCCGAGGGGCCAGGCCGCTCTGCCAGCGAGCAGCTGGAGCTCAGGTTTGAGTCCACCTGGAAAATGCTCCAGGGGACACCGTGTGGGTGGGACCCTGGCAGCAATCGGTGGTCTTCGCCCGTTGGAATAAGTGGGTTTCCAGCTTCAATGTGGAATTACTTCCAAAGACAGCCACCAATGGTTCCTTCCATTGAAAAGTGGCATCTATGGCCCCTCCCCGTGACTCCCGGCTGCCTGGGATTTGCTTTGACCGGGAGAATGCAGCGAAATGGGGACACCTGGGTGGCTCAGCAGTTAAGCATCTGCCTTCGGCCCAGGGCGTAATCCTGGAGACCCGGGATCCAGTCCCATGTCGGACTCCCTGCATGGAGCCTGCTTCTCCCTCTGCCTGTGTCTCTGCCTCTCTCTGTGTGTGTCTCTCATGAATGAATAAATAAAATCTTAAAAAAAAGAAAAGAAAAGAAAAGAAAATGCGGGGAAGTGATGCCCTGCTCTTTCCTGGCCGGGGCTTCCTGGGGCCTTGTGGCAGTCATTGTGGCCCGCCTGGAAACCGGCTGATGTAAAGATCTTCGGGCCACACTGCTGAGTGACAGGGACTCATGGAGGGAATGACTATGAGGAGCCAACTGATGAGGTGCGGGCCACAGCCAGCTCCACTCCCCAGGCAGGTGGGAGGGTCCCTTGTGGGCCTGGAGCCCAGTGGAGCTACCCAGCCTACAGGCCCTTGGCCATTCAGCCGGCCTGTGTGGGACTGACTGGTCCCCCCACCGCTGGACCACTGCTGAGGCAGACTGGCCCGGCCTGGTTTCAGCCTTGGCTACGGGATTGAATCCCCTGGGGGAAGGGACGCTTTAAAAAATATTTAAAAAATACGGTGCCCAGGCTGCACCCCCTGGGACTCTGGTTTCATTGGTCTGGGGTGGGGCCTGGGCATGGGAGTTTTGAGCGCTCCCTGGGGGATCCCAGTGCAGAGCCAGGGTGAAGAGGCTTTAGCATGTATGTAAGGGTTGATTTACCTGCCCATTTCCAGGTACCCGGCCTCCCCTCCTCTGTCTGAATGAGTGGGTCAGGCTGGGGTCATTGCATCTGCATTTCTATTAGCTTCCCCCCACCCCCACTCCCCCCACCCCCGCCCCGCTGCTACCCCCCCCACCCCACCCCCACCCCCGCCCCGGGGTGGGGGGGAAGGTTAGACAGGAAGCTGGGAAGACTGCCTGGTAGTGGGATAGACAAGAGCGTGGCCCCTGAGGCCAAGCTCCCAGCTACTCAGCTCTCCTCTGCCTCAGGCACTCCAGGGCACCCCACATCACAGGGCCGTGGTGATGGTTCCTAGGTGATTGCTTCTAACGTGCTTGCAACTATGCCTGGCTCAGAGCAAGTGTGAGTGAGTGCCTACTGCTCATACCGTCCCTGCCCCTGCGTGAACACACAAGAGGTCTCCAGAGCACAGGGAGTGAAGGGGAAGTACATGTGCCCATGAAGGATGGAACGAATGGACCATTAAGTGATTTTCAGGAATTGCTGGTCCTCATACTTTGGAGAGTTAGAAAAATGTGTCTCATTTCTTGTTTTCACACTATGGAACATGGTCAAACTATTCTGATTTTGCAAAAACAGGACACGTTGCTTCCATCTTTGGAAAACTGTCTTTATACAGATCTGTAACACTGGTGATGTGTCTGGCAACCATTATTTGGGGGTGCTGTTGTGCAGTGCACAACCTGCCCAACTGCACATGACAGCTCCACGCAGAGGAGGAGGAAAGGTCACTGGAGTGAAGAATAAGGGCCGCTGCTATTTCTACCCAGAAGGGGGAAGAGAGGCAGGGCTGTGGAGTCAGGGAGAAGATGAGGGGCTGCAACTAAGCTCAGAGCAGAGAGTCCTTCCTGTCAGGGACATACACAGGGCATTTTTCAGTGGAGGGACCCGGGTAGGGCTGACTGGGTAGCCAGAGTCGGGCGTGGATATGGCATCTTCCCAGTGACAATGCCAAGTCCCCGTCATTGAGGTCATTCCTCCAAGCATTCCTGGGGGTGCCAAAGAGTCAAGGCTGTGCCCAAGTGTTCCAGAGAGTGGCCTCACAGGTTGGGGGACCCCACGGTCCATGGCCAGCCCTGCCTTGCTTTGGAGGACAGTGTGTATCCTGTGGAGGCCTGGTTCAGGGGCAAGGGCGTGGCACCTGCTCAGTGACCTTCTGTCTGAGACAGAGGGGGGTGCTGGAGGGCCAGAGGGGGCAGTAGGCAGGGGGCCCCCCCGAGAGTGAGGGCGGGCGCGGAGGAAAGGCAGTGAGGAGGGGCGGCCTCCCCCTGGCTGGCTGGCTTGGAGGAATCCCATTGGCTGTCTCCATGGTTTCTGGGGGAGGAGGTGCTCAATATTTGCTGCTGGTGGGGGGGGGGTGGGGGTCACATCTTTCAGAGAGAACCCGGGCGAATCTAGAAAGCTGCTCCCCAGAAAAAATGGACACACGTGCATGCACACACAAAGGCCGGGGCGGCGGATGCGAGGTCTACACGCCCACTGTGGGGTTCGGGGTGCTCGGCGTGCCCCCAGCCCGAGGCCGCCACCCCCAATCTTCATCCCCCTTGGGGGCGGCCGCTCACCTGGAAGGAGTGGAAGAGGTACCAGAAGGCCCAGGCGTTGATGATGTTGTAGTAGGTGGCGAGGAAGAAGGACGCCACCACGCTGGCCAGGCCTGTGAGGGGCACAGGGGCGCTGAGGCCTGCCCGCAGTCCCGGCCCCGCCAGCCACTCCCCATCTTGGCAACACCCCGGGCCCAGGTGCTGTGCTGAGTACTTGAGGTACTTCGGGTCTTCCCGACAACGTCGTGGCGGGGGTGTCACTGCCTCCACTTCCCAGGGCAGAAACGAGGTGCAGAGGCTGCCCCAGGGCGCTCAGCTCTTAGCGGCAGGAGGGCGCTTAGACCCGAGTGGAGAGGCAGGCTGCCCGCCAATGCCACCCGGGGCTGGAGTCGCAGACGGTCCCCTGCGGCTTCCCTCAAGTGGGGTGGCATGTGCCCAGCCCTGCCTGGTGGTGGGGGGCGCGGGGGCCTGGGGAGTGGAGGGGACGGGTCTGCCCCAAGCCGGCCAGCCTGCAGGGGGGCGGGAGCGCGCAGCCAGCCCACGCGAGCCACTGTGTGCATCGTGGCGCAGCCCACCCCCTGGGACCCGCGTGGGTGGCGGGCCTTGGGCCACGGGGGGCGGGGGGCATTCACACCACCGGCATCAGTAAATGCCCCGGCCCGGCCCTGCCTCCCCCTCGTTGGGTGAGAGCCGGTGGTTAAACATTCGCCAGCACCCCTGCTTGGCGCAAACATCTGGTATCTTCCCTCTTGGCAGCAAATGCCACCTCGGAGAAGCCCTCTGTGATCCATCGCTTGGGCAGGTTGCAAAACCACACACCTCCTTGTTAAAGATTAACAGCCCTGCGAGATGAGGAGGCAGCGCGGGGCTGGGGGGGCGGCTCGGGAGGATTTGGGAGGCCACGGATGCGTTCCTTCTGCCTCGGAGACTAAACCCCTAACGGGTTTATGCTGTCCGCGCTCCTGAAACCCCATTTGGCTTCCCTGCCCGCCTTCCCGCCTGCGGGCGGAGGGTTGAGCAGAAGAGACCGTGGCCAAGGCTGGCCAAAGGTCCTCCTGCTCACAGGCAGCCCTGGAACGTGAGGGTTGCGCAGGGCAGGTTAACCATCTCCCAGAGGTGCCGGGGACGCCAGCTCCAAGTCACCGGGGGACGGGGGGTGCACCGTGGTGCCCTGCTTACAACCCATGTGCCTCTGCTTGCACGCACTGGAGATCTTGACAGCGCCCCACGGCCTCGCAGTGGTGTGACAAAGATTGCATGGGCTCATGTGCATCTGTCATGCGGGCTGGCACCTGGCACATAGTAGGTGCTCACCGAGAGGGAGGTGTTGTTAGTAATAATTAGCAGGGAGCACTTAGGGGAGTTCCCTGAATGGTAGCTGGCTGGCACACTGACTTCTAGCTCCTTGGTTGGGCAGCTAGCTCCCTCTTACAGAAGAGCAAACTGAGGCCCAGAGAAGAGAAGCATGGCGACCTCAGCTCCCCAGCGGGTGTGTGTCCCCCTTCTCACTGCCATGTGGGTAAGAAATCCAGCCCCTCTCAGCTGACATTCTGTGGCACCCCCTCCTCGGCCGTGTGTCCACCCATTCAAGGGCTCTCTCTTAGGCCTTGTGCTCACTCCTTGCTCCAGCTGTTCCGCCAATGGGTCTCCCACCCAACCCCCTCTGTCCGGGATACGGCAGGGGGTCTCCAGGTGGGCAAGGACTGGAGAGTACCCACTTACCAACACCACTAAGGTAGGGGCTGATGGTCCTCCAGGCACCGATGCTGCCCTGCCGCATGCGCTGCCCCACCGCCAGTTCCAGGTACAGCAGAGGCATGCCCTCTACAAAAAGCATGATGATGTAGGGCACCAGGAAGCTGCCTGTGGGTGTCCAGAGCCAAGACCGGGCCATCACTGATGGGTTTTACTCGAGCCCACATGACCTCCACGTACTTGTCCTTCCATCCACCCTCCCTTCTTTCCTTCAGTCTTTCCATGTGTCCATTCATACCTCTGCTTTCCCACCCATCCTCTCACCTTTCCATCCATCCTCCATCCTTCTGCCTTCACCCTCTTCCTCCTTGTTCCACAACGCACTGTTCCTTCATTCCTCTCACCTGTCATTCATCCATCCGTATTCTTCCATTCGTTCATCCATCCACCCACCTATCCATCCACCCATGCATCCCACCATCCACCCTTCCAACCATCCACCTATCCATCCACCCATCCATCCATCCAACCAACCACCCTTCCAACCATCCATCTATCCATCATCCATCCATCCATCTATCCATTCATCCACCCAACCATCCACACATCTAGCCATCCATTTACCCATCCAAATAGCCACTGGTCCACCCATCCATCTAGCCATTCATCCATCCATCCACCCGAGTACCCACTCATACATACATCCACAGATCAACAGAACCATTCTTCCATCCATTGATCTATCCATCCATCCATCCATGCATCCATCCATCCATGCATCCATCCATCCATGTATCCTTTTATCTTTCATTTATCCATCTGTTCATCTATCTATCCATGGATGACATGTGAACTTGTCAGTTAAAATGTTCAAATACTTCCATCCTGAATGATCAACTGCCACCGTTCCAAGCCCCTTGAGTGCCTTCCTCAATGCCTCAGCTGCCCCAGCTCCTCTGCTAGAAACCCTGGTCCATCTTATGTTGTACCAACCAATGACATAGGCAGGGGCTTGGTGTGTATGTGTTGGTCTCTAACAGACCGAGCCTAGGTCACCATTTTTTCAGAGCACCTCTACTGTGTGTGTATCTGTTTTATACAGTGGCCTTCAGCCTAAAATTTTATTTTATTTGGATAAAGAGTACAATGACTAACACACATTTAAAACCCGCTGGTTCCTGAGGAGCCACCCACAAACAAGTTCCTGTGATGATGGTGGGGAGCCAGGCAGTATGGATGGAGCTATGGAAGCCCTCTCCATTGCTGACACCTGGACAGAGGGTCAGAGGTGGGCAGCCTGCTGGGTGGGGGGCTCCCTCCACTCCTGCCCTGCAGAGCACTGCCCTGCTTCTTCTCCCGTGAGCCCCACCCCTCCTTCCCTCCTTCTCTGAAGCTCCGCTCATCCTCCCCCCTCCCCCCCAGCTCCTTGGCAGTGGACCTGAGAAAAGGTCCAGGAGGAGAAGGGCAGGACTCCGGATTAAAATAAAACCCTGACACTACAGCTGTAGGGGTTAAGGGCTGGTTATAGAAGGAATTCATTCCAAAAATGTTCAGGTAAACGTGCTTACGTGAACATCTAATATTTACAAGGATGCCTCCACTGAATATATGGGCGGCCTCAGAGCTCACTTTTCTCCCCCGGCAGGATCTCACAAACTCTCTTCTGACCACAACCTGTACATGTGCATCACCCCTCTAGTAGCTGCTCAGTATTTCACTAGGTAAACACACCCAGACTCCTTTCATCTGTCCTTGGACACTTAGCTGTAGCCAGTGTCCTCTCATCCTAAATAGAGCAGTGGGACAAAGGCTGGCCCTCATGTTTGGTTCTTTCCTCGGGATAGAAATCGCAGAAGTAGGATGGCTGGCACCAAGACCAAGCAGAGATGGAACAGGGCCACCTCCTACCCTGGAGAAACAGGCACCGGCTGTGCGCACGGGACTGCCAGGCCTTTGCATTCCGAGTCTGTGCTCCCTGCCCACACTGGGGCCTACGACAAGCGTCCCCTCTCACTTCTGGACTCTGTTCTGATGACGCCGCCAGGCCCTGCTCCCTTCCTGCCCTGCAGAAACATGTTTTGGCATCACACCAGGTTCCTCTTTGGTAGCAGGGAGTCCAAGAGGCAGGCTGCTGGGGGCTCCCACCCACCACAAACCTAACAACAAAGGTTGTGTTGGCACCACCTGTTCGGAGCAACATTCAAACCCTCAGTGGTTAGAAGAAAAGCTCATTTTCACCCAAGGTGTTAAACAGTAACCACATGAGGCCTGGCAAGGTCTGTGGCAGGATTTTCTCTTTGACAGGGCCTGCCTGATGGCCCACTGCCCATGGGAAGGCTGGAAATCCAAGGTGTGGTGCCCAGGTGGGGGCACGGGGGCTCTCGAGGCCTGCCCATCAGACAGTTCTATCACCCCTCCAACTATCCAAAAACACAATCTGAGTGAATTTGCTCTGCAATTGTTTTCTCCAAAAATGGTGTTAGAACAACTGAACACCCATATACAGAAAAAATGAATCTCAACCCACATCTCACATTTTAAATGCATCCCCCCTCACCCAACAAATATCTCAAATTGGATCACAGACTTATATGCACAACTCAAAACTATAAAACTTCTAGAAGACAGCCCAGGAGAAAAACTTTCTGACTGCAGGCTAGGCAAAGAGTTCTTGGCTACCACATCCAAAGCACTAGCTATGAAAGAAGGTATGGATAAGTCAGATTTTGTTTTTAAATTGTGTTCTATGAAAGACACAATTAGGACAATTAAAAAGGCAAGCAAAAGACTGGGAGAAACATTTGCCAAAGACATATCTGACAAAGGCTTAGTGTCTATATTTATAAAGGACTCTCAAAACTCAACAATGAGAAAACGAAGAACTCATTCAAAAAATGTATGAAAGAGGGGATCCCTGGGTGGCTCAGCGGTTTAGCGCCTGCCTTTGGTCCAGGGTGTGATCCTGGAGACCCGGGATCGAGTCCCACACGGGGCTCCCTGCATGGAGCCTGCTTCTCCCTCTGCCTGTGTCTCTGCCTCTCTCTCTCTCTCTCTCTGTGTGTCTCTCATGAGTAAATAAAATCTTTTAAAAAATGTATGAAAGATTTGAACAGATGTCTCACCAAAGAAAATATATTTCATGGGCAAATTAGCCCATGAAAAGATGCTCAACGTTGCCATTCATTATGAAAATGAGCACATTCTAGCCACACCGAGATGCCACCACACACCTACTGGGACGGCTAAAATAGAAAAATGCTGACAATACCAAGTGTTGGCGAGGATCTAGGGGAGCTCCTGTGCCTCACCTGTGACATGTAAGATGGCGCAGCCACTCTGAAAAGTGGTTTGGCAGTTTCTCATAAAGTTAAGCACACACTTGCTGTGTGATCCAGCAATCGTACGCCTATGTGTTTGCTCTAGAGAAGTGACAACGTTCACACAAAAACCTACATGTGCATGTTTATGGCAGCTCCATTCAGAGTTGTCAGAAACTGGAAACAACTTAATGGCCCTCCACTGGGTGAGTGGACAAATAAATTGTGGTACGTCCATACAGCGAAATGCTACTCAGCCAGTAAAAAGGAACAGACTGCTAATTCATGCAATAGCGCCAGAGGCTCTCAGAAGCATTATGCTAAGTTAAAGATGCTAGATTCAAAAGGTGACATACTGTATGATTCCATTTTTGTAATTTTTTTAAATTAATGATAGACAATAGAGAGAGAGAGAGAGAGAGAGAGAGAGAGGCAGAGACACAAGCAGAGGGAGAAGCAGGCTCCATGCCGGGAGCCCGATGCAGGACTCGATCCCGGGACTCCAGGATCATGCCCTGGGCCAAAGGCAAGCGCCAAACCGCCAAGCCACCCGGGGGTCCCCCATTTTTGTAAATTTTTAAATTTAAATCTAATCAATTAACATATAACGTATTATTGGTTTCAGAGGTAGAGGTCAGTGATTTACTAGTCTTATTTCATACTAAGTGCTCATTCCATCACATGCCCTCCTTAATGCCCATCACCCAGTTACCCCACCCCTAACCCCCTCCCCTCCAGTGACCCTCAGTTTGTTTCCTATGATTAAGAGTCTCTTACAGTTTGTCTCCCTCTCTGATTTTGTCTTGTTTTATTTTTCCCTCCCTTCCCCTATGATCCTGCTTTGTTTCTTAAGTTCCACATAAGACTGAGATCATAAAACTGTCTTTCTCTGATTGACGTATTTCCCATAGTATAATACCCTCTAGTTCATCCACATCATTGCAAATGGTAGGATTTAATTTTTTTTTTGATGGCTGAGTAGTTTCATTGGATATATATATATATATATACCACATCTTTATCCATTCATTTGTCCGATGGACATGTATGGTTTCATTTATATGACATTCTGTCACCATTTCTATGGAAACAGATCTGTGGTTGCCGGGGGTTGGGAATGGAAGGGCTGACTCTAAGGGGCATGATGGTGGTGGTGGTAACACAACCATACATTTCTTAAGATTCATAGAAGGGAACACCAAAAAAAAGTGTGTTTCTACATATACATATTTCTCAAGAAAAGAAAATTTAGTTTTGTGATCACTCTGAAAACAAGTCCATTAGCCAACCCTCTTCCCACTGGCCTCTCCCCATGTTCCTTTGATATAAAATCTCTGACCCTGTTTTAGCCTGAGGAGACCCCCTCGCCCCTGTCATCAGGAAGAGGAAGACGAAGGCCTTCGCTCCCGCGCCTTGTGGGGGCACACAGCGGGGGATTCAATACGGCTGCACAGTCTCTGGAGCCGCTCCTGAGAAGACCTTCCTATTTCCCTACCCATGAATCTGTGCTGGTCCTGGGACCAGCTCTGTCCAACAGGATGTGAGGGGAGAGGATGGCATGGTGGTTCCAGAGCCCCGGCCTCAGGACGCCTTGCAGCCTCACCACCACCTCCTGGAGTGCTCCCTGAGGCTGCTACATCTGGAAGCCGGTCCAGGGGACCTGAGGATGAAAAGCCACATGGAGGAGAACCAAGGGCCCATCCAGCTCAGGGCCAAGTGCCCATGTGTGAGGGCTTCCCCGGCAGATGTCGCCAGGACAGCCAGGCCTGGTGAAGCCCGGAGGGAGAAACGCCCAGGCACCCACAGAGCTGCAGGAAAGAATTCACTGCTTTAGTCACTATTTTTTTCCTTTTTACCTCTCAATACTTCATCACATAGTTCTTAAAAACAAGACATTCTCTTGCATCATCCCAGGGCAATGGGCAGAACCAGGAGAGTGACATGGAAGCAGCACTGCGATTTAAGCCGCAGACCTCACTGCAATTTGACCGACTTGCCCACGCCTGTCGTCCCTCTGGTCTCCCCATCACGAGCAGTGTCTCAGGCCACCTCTTGTCGGCCAACTTCAATCGGGGACAGCCTCTCAGGCTCTCTCTGTCTTTTGTGACCTTGACACGTTGGAGAGGACGAGTCAGTTCTTCTATGGAATGTCCCTCGCTTTGGGTTTTGGCAGGAACACCCAAGCCATCTCGGTCTTTGTCCAGAGGCACGTGATGCCGCCTTGCCCCATTCCTGGCCGGGTTAACTTCGCTCACTTGGTCAAGGTGGGGTCTGCTGGGCTTCTCTGCGGGAAGTTACTGTTTGCTCCTGGGAAATGATTATGTGGCTGGATGGGAGACACTCTGAGCCAAAGCAGGCATCCTGTGTCCCAGCATCGGACCTCTGCCCGCTAGATTTAGCGGCCACTGAGGATTCGTGTGGGAAACGACCATCGTTGTGTTGTGTTGGTTGCCAACCGGCCGACGGGTGACTTTATAATCGCATCATTCCTTCTAAGTCCTTAAGCTCTAGAACGGTCGGTGCTGCAGAGATAGGTCACGGAGTGCGGGTGGCGCGGGCCTGTGTGCGACTGCATGACCCTGGGTGAGGGGGGTGTTTCCAGTCACAGGGGACATTTATATTCCGAGCATATAGAGACAGCTCTGAGCCTGGAGAGCTCATACTCACTGCCACCTCCCCAGTGCCCAGCATTACGTCTTGGCCGCAGTCCCCTTGGTGTTGATCTTCTTGTGTCCACTCTACAGCTGCCCCTGCCCCCGAAGGCTGATTGTCAGATTGCATCACTCTCTGTCTCCCCCATCCCCGCCCCCTACACCTGGTCAAAGCCTCTATGGCTCCTCCTTACACTTAGAATAGCACCCACATTCCCTCCCATGGCCTCTGAGGCTCTGAGACCCAGGGCTCCCATTTCCTCTCCAGGCTGGTGGCCTCCCTCATGTCGCCGCAGCTGAGTGGCCCTTCCCGTCGGTCCGGCCTCTGCACACTTGCCCGTGGTGTTCCCTCTGCCTGGATTGCCTTTTCCTTTCTCTCATTTCTCTGCCAAACCTGCCTTCCTCACAGGGGCCTTCTTGGTCTGCCTTGGTGACCACAGCCCCCACGCCACAGTGATCCTCCAACTTCTCACCCCGCTGGACCTCCAAGCAGTGACCCATGTGACATTATGCTGCAATTTTAGCTGTCTACTTGGTGTCTGTCTCCCTCACTTAGCATGGATGCTCTTGCTCGCTGGTCTGCTTGGAGCAGAGGTGAGCAGAGAGCAGAGCACAGTGCATATTTGGTGCATGCAGGACAGGATCCTTCATGCTCACTGGACCTTCCACACACATGACTTCCTCCAGGAACCTCTCCGGATCACCAAAGCTGAGTGGTTCTGTCCACCCCAGCTCCCGAGTGCAGAGATACAGTCTGCCTGGCCCACAGCTGAATCTCCAGTTCCTAACACAGGGCCTGATACGAAGTAGGGGCTCAGTGAGTGTTTGCTGAATGACTGCTTGATGCTAAGTGTTCTACGTGGGTGGGCAATTTGTGAAGCTCTTACCAGAGAGAGATGATGGAGAGGTCTGGGAAAGTCCATCACGTTGCTAAAACCAGTGTGTCTTTTAAAATTTCATATCAGCTTCCTTCGAACTCTCACTTTATTTTGTGGCCGTATCAGGTAAGACGGACCTTGGGCAGGTCTACATTGGCCTGCACCTCCCTCAGAAGGGGTGAGCACTCAGAAGACAGTCTTTGGCCCTAAGATAATGTACCGCTGATCAAGATACAAGGGCCACGCTAAGGCATCGGAACAAATGTCTACCTCCAAAATTGATTTGCTTTGAGAAACAGAAGAAACAGGGAGCAAATTTCTACCACTTGGTCCCTAAGAGTGAAAAGGATGCTATGTTTATAGAACAGCCTCAGGCAATGAGGAAGAAAGGACAATTTAAGGATAGAAAATATTTTATGAAGATGAAAAAAATATAGCGAATGAATTTAAAGCCAATGGAGGCTATGGGAGCGGGGGTGGAAACACCCTGGGGACGCCTATGTGGCTCAGGGGTTGAGCTTCTGCCTTCCAGCTCAGGGCTTGATTCCAGGGTCCTGGGATGGATTCCTACATCAGGCTCCCTGCAGGGAGCCTGCTTCTCCCTCTGCCTGTGTCTCTGTCTCTCTCTGTGTCTCTCATGAATAAATAAATAAAAACAAACAAACAAAAAAACAAAAAAACACCCTGTAGCTCAGGGGAAGAGGATAAAGTGGAAATGACAGAAGGTGAGGCACGGACAGCAACCCCAAGCACCCATTTCCTGTGTCTCTAGAAAGAACCAAGCGGGAGAGAAGACCGTGGACACAGCAGCTGGAAATACAAATTCTACCTGATGTTTTCCTGGCCGTGTCCTTGAAAGGGCTCGCTAGTCCCACATAAAAATTTTTTAAAAGTCTTGTAAGAAAAATAAAAGGTTTTGTGAACGACGGCAGCAGGGAGCCAAAGCGATGGGCCCTCCGGAGCCCCGGAGGCGCGCAGCTGAGTTTGCCACCTGCAGGATCGGCCCCGTAGAAAACACTGGGGTGGCTCAGCCCCGTCCACAGGTGACCAACCTGGACCTGATGAGCATCAGATGGTGAGAAGGTGGGGCTCAGAGGCACCCTGAGAGGAGGAGGAGGGGCCCCAGGGACAGAGCAGCCTCTCCCAGCGGGGTGGATGCCTGTACCCTCTGGCCAGGGAAGCCCACCCCGGAGGGTTTCACCGTGTCAGGCAGCCCATCGCGCAGTCCCAGAAGCCCATTCACGGGGAAGAGTGGGCTCCTATCTGCAAAAAAGCGCAGATTTCCCAGTAGGAGCGCTGGCTCACCCTCCAGTGGGCCAAGAGCTGGCCTGAGGCATTTGTACTCAGTACAGGACCCGGGGAACACTCTCCACCTGGCCCTGGCCCCGCGCGGCGGGGGATAGACGAGCCGGGGCAACACTGATGAAGATGTGCTTAACACCGAGACGTGCGGCTTGCAAGGTTTGTGAGATTAAGCGCATGTTGGAGAATGGGCACGTTCCTTACGCGCCATCTGTAAACGGAGCCTCGAAGAGCGGTGTGAGTTCACAAAGACTGAAATGATTTTGGAAACGACTGTCGCAGGTGCAGTCAAATCAGCAAGACACAAAATCACATACAAATTATGCCTCTAGGGCGGCCCCGGTGGCGCAGCGGTTTAGCGCCGCCTGCAGCCCGGGGTGTGATCCTGGAGACCCGGGATCGAGTCCCACGTCGGGCTCCCTGCATGGAGCCTGCTTCTCCCTCTGCCTGTGTCTCTGCCTCTCTCTCTCTCTCTCTCTCTCTCTGTGTCTCTATGAATAAATAAATAAAATCTTAAAAAAATATATGCCTCTGATTTTGTTAGGTTGCAAAAAAATATAACAGTCATGACTTTTGGGTACTGGACTTTTGGGAATTGGGGGGTGATTTTGTATTTTATTTCTTTGTACATTTCTCAATTTCCCAAATTTCCTACCGTGAACAAATATTATGTACATTTATGACCTCCAACGCGTGCGCACACACACGCGCACACACACACACACACACACACACACACGAGTTCGTCATTCTAGAGCACGTTGCTACTTATTCCTCTAACGATCGCAGCCAGTTGCCCTGTTTGCCTCACCCAAAAAATTCACTACAAGAGAAATTCCTCTCTGTATGAAATTCATCTCCACAAATCTCTGTCCTTTGAGACCCACGAAGAGACCAAGCAATCAGATGCAGCCACTTGCAGGGGAAAGTTTGCTCAGGCTTTCAAACTCACACTCTTTCCACTTTCATACCTTTGTCTCTACAAAACCACACAGGGACTTTTTAACCTGATTTTTTTTCTTTTTAGGGTGTGTGTGTGTGTAAGGGGGTACAGACCACAAGTTCCCAGGTGATGCAGAAGCTGCTGGTCTGGGGACCACACTTTGAGAAGCGCTCTGCTATTCCCTGCAGCACCCCATCCTACTGTAACCTGTCTCCTCCTCGTTCACCCCCGCCCATCTTGGCTGTCCCCTAAAAGTTTGTTATTTGGAGTCAACTCCAGTCAACTTTTGGAAACGAAGAACAGAGACACAAGTAAGAAAAATGAAAGTTCCCTTTCACCCTACCTTGGTCTAAAACCTGTAGATGCCCATTCCACTGGCCCTGGTCCCTCCTTGCCCATCCCCTGTGCCAGCAGCATCATCACCAGCTACCCTGGTGAACGGGGTCCTGGCTTCCACCTTGGCACCCTCCCAGTCCCCCACGGCTCTGAAGGCCCTGCTTCTCCGCCTGAAATCCTGGCTCTGCTGTCCAAGTGAAGTTCCATCTTGTCAACCTGTTAGTCAATGACCTTAGGTTTGCATTCATGCTGGACTCTTCCTCATGTCCCCTCCCACCATGGCCCTGGCCCCCACCCCAGATATCCTGGCCACATAGTTTCCAGCCATTCCCTTCAGATGCTCATCCTTCTGTGTCTTTCGCACACACGGCTTCTTCTGCCCGGAATGATTTTGTCCCTAAATCTACCAATGAGCTGAGACTCATCTGTCCAGGCCTAGATGAAATGCCACCACTGCTGGAAGCCTTTCTGGGCTCTTTCAGGCAGTCAGCTCTTCCGCAGAAGGGGTATGTTCATGACGTGGCATCCTCAAGGGTGATGGCCAGCTTTGTCCCTGGACCGCAGCAGATGCTCAATCGATAACTTGTTGAAGGACTGAAATTAAATTCCTAAGAGGTTTTATTGTTGACTGTTTAATTTTCTACACTCCTGCCTCTTTGGAAAAGGATCTAAGATGGAAGTTCTCATCCCCAGTGCACATCAGGATCTCCTGGGGAGCTTTAAAGTTACTACACCATGAGACCAACCCTATCAGGATTTGGGGTGGGGAAATCATGGATGTCAGGGTGTTTCCCAGCTCCTGGGGGATGCTAACGTGTGGACAGGGAGGAGGCTTCTCCACTGGCAGGTGGACGCTGTGTTCTGGCAGGGGGCTCTTCCCACCATGGGGGACAGGGATGAGCTGTGTCAGAGTCCACGGTGCTGTGCATGGTAAGTCACGGCTTTAACTTAGAGAGCCGCTTTAAACTTAGGGAGGAGGAGGTGTCCCGGAGAGGGCGAGGAGCATGGGGTATGCCCCACAGAGGGAGGGTGTACATTTGGGAGAAGGGCAGGGGTGGAGGGAGGGCTGCCTGAAAGCCACAGGGGACACTGCGGACACCAGGTGCTCATCTGGGCCACCTCTGGTCACAGTGTGGGGAAGGGCCCTGAGCTGGAGCCAGTTCGGACCTGGGAGGAGGCCTGGGCCTCTGGAGCAGTCACTTCTGTCCTGCCTTTATCAGAACAGGAAACCCTGACACCAGGGGTCTGGGGAAGAGCCTGGCTCTGACATGGAAGTGGCCTGAGCCCCAGCTCCACCTCCAGGAGCCTCCTTTTCTTTCCTGGACTTGTGTCCTACTTCTTAGTGGGGACAACAGGACCAACTGCAGGGGTGCTGGGAGGAGGACGTTGGGTATTTGCAGGAAACACTTCACTGTGTTGCTACTAGGAGCCCAGACATGCTGGTTCCCAGCACTGAGTCTAGAAGCCCAGACTTGGCTTCTCAAGGGACTCACTGAGCACATTTTTCTCACCTACCATCCGGAGTTGACTTTGGAAATTTTATGTGGTCAATGTGCTACAACCTTTGAACTTCATGCTTCCGTCCCACCTAGGAGAACTGCAGAAACACACACGCACATGCACTGTGCACACACGCACACAGTACAGTGAGCAGCTGCAGTGCCATCCACGTGTCCGTCCACGGGGGCACATGGGGCCAGCTCAGACCAGCTCTTGAGGGCTGGCTGTGTGCAGTGTGCACCTCTGCTAGCCCCACGTCCCAGGACCTTACGCTGTCACATCCCAGGACATTCCAGTGTGAAATCGGCCATGGGGGGAGTATGTACAGTGCAAGGATCATCAAATGCTGCCAGTTAGATCTTACTTCTCCCACCAGAAGCCAGCTGCTCAGCGTTTTCCAGCACCTGGCTACCAGGCTCCTAGCAGCTGGTGGCCCGGTGGATGACACAAAAGCAACCCTGACCTTGGTCCAAGGACGTGCAGCATCAGCACCCCTTAGGACCTTGCTAGAAAGGTAGATCCTGCCCCTGCCTCCCCGCAGGTCTCTGAGTCAGAATCTCGGGGATGGGGAGCAGGGGCCTGAGACCTGCAGTTTATCAGGCTCCCCAGAAAGGCTACAGTTGGGGGTGCCATGCTCTGAGCGCCAGAGAGGAGCAGACTGGGCGTCGAGGGGGAGTGAGACATCCAGTCTGAGTGTCATCAAACCAATACAGGCAACTGTCCCCCGATTTCCTCCTCTTCACCAGATATAATAGAGAGAACACTCCGGGGGAAAAGCATCCACACTGCCACCAGCCACGCAACTGTTCCCATTTGTCCGCCTCTCTTCCGTGACTCGAGCATGTTTGTATGAAAAGCAGTTTCTGGTGCGTTTCTTTTCTACAAGGACATTTTCATCCCGAATTTCTTTCAAAAGAGCACCGCCTTAGATGCCGACACGGTCGCCGAGACCTGCTGACCCGTTCAAGAAGAGGTTTTGTGCCCTTTTATGTTTCCTCTAGTGCCGGCGCGCTGCACAGAGCTGGTTGGTACCCGGAGCGTAATCTTCAGAATTAACATTCCTCGTGCTGGGCCTGGCCCCGGAGCAGGAAGGACACAAGCGTCCCCAGTCACGGGCCCAGCCCCGTGGAAAGGAGCTCGGACCCTTAATCCGCTTTATTCTGGCAAGTATTTTGGCGCAGCTTGGCTCTGTAGCTTATAAACAAGCCCTTTGTTGGCTGGAGGTGGTGGGTCACGGTGCTGCTTAGAAGGAGGTGACACTTTCCTGATGTGGTTGGTTTACCTCTTGGCTTTAGGTAAAGAATGGGTCTGCAAAGGGCTGGGGTTTCGGGCCACATAAATCACTTATTAAAAGGTAACACGACCCGACAGGGGAAGACCCTTGGGAAGACCGCCAGCATCCCCACCTCGCGTACCCCGTGCTTTTCCTAACAGAGGTTGCTCAGCTGTCCAACAAATATTCGTTGGTGCCTCCTCTGACCCCACCAGTGGGGCTGGGGGCTGGCAGAGAAAGGAGGCCTCCAGGCCACCGACAGCTTCCCGGGTGGACGAAATGGCTCATGCAGAGAGTAGAGGCAGAGAGTAGGCATTTGCGGACAGAGAACTGTCCAGAACAGTTGGTGGGGCTGAAAGATGAGTGGCGGGAAATGGAGTGGAAAGAGGAGCAGATGTTGGGTGATGAAGTCCTTACTGTGCCAGGAGAAGCTGTGGGGTCCTTATTCTGTAGACACTTATGCTTAAGAAGGTGCCACCCGCACAGCTTATATCTGCCCACCCCGGACCCAGCCAGCCTCTCCTCGGTGTCTGCCCATCTGTCAGCCATCACCCATCTCTCTCCATCCACCCAGCCAGCCCGAGTATACTCTATACCAGACACAGCTTTTTTTTTTTTTTTTTTTTTTTTAAGATTTCATCCATTATTTGACAGAGAGAAAGCGAAAGAGCACAAGCAGGGGGAGCTGCAGGCAGAGGGAGAAGGGCGAAGCAGGTTTCCCGCTGAGCAGGGAGCTGGACATGGGGCTCGATCCCAGGACCCTGGGATCATGACCTGAACCAAAGCAGACACTCAACTGACTGAGCCACCCAGGTGCACGACCGCCCCCCCCCCCCGACCCTGCCCCCGGATTTCTTCTTTCCTTTTCTAGGTCTTAAAGGTCGGGCAGTTCCCCTAGTAAACTCCTTACATATATTCTATTTCAGCACTACTCCTACTGACCTGGGTCACCTGCAGACTATTCAGGGGACGGTGTCGTTAGAAACAAGGAAACTGTCACGTGACAGCAAGGCTCACCTGGCCGGGTGGTTGGAAAACATGCAGCCAGGACAAAGGTATCATAGGTAGGTGTGCTGAGCACAGGAGGACGTGGAATCTCATCCTGACCAATGATTCTTTCAAAAGTCAGTTAAGAAGCTGTTACAACACATGGCAAGGCATGCCATGCCCTTCCCATAATTATGATGTATTTCTACCCTTCAAATAAAAAAGGGAATCAGAGAGTTAACCTTTTGTCAGGTTTGGGGTTTTCTTTTTTTTTTTTTGGGGGGGGGGTTTCTTTTTTTGAGCTGGTTGGGGGAAGGCAGGGGGGCAGTAGTTTAGGTTTGGTTCTTCTTAAATGGGTTAAATTGTGTAAATAGTTTGGTCTAACATCTTTTATTGTCCTTTATGGTGAAAAACCATTCCTAAGTATAGATCACACACACACACACACACACACACTCACACACACGTGCACACACAGTCCAAGGCAAAGAAAAATCACCCTGAGATAACCATTATCAACATTTTGGCATATTTTTTTTTCTCCTCTTTTCTTGGCATATTTTTGAATTTATTTTATTTATTTATTCATGAGAGACACAGAGAGAGAGAGAGAGAGAGAGACACAGGCAGAGGGAGAAGCAGGCTCCATGTAGGGAGCCGTCGTGGGACTCGATCCCAGGACCCCAGGATCACGCCCTGTGCTGAAGGCGGCGCTAAACGGCTGAGCCACCTGGGCTGCCCCCAAACCAATGTTTTAATAGGGAATTTAAAGAACTGGCTCAAGATTCTTTTAACCTGTTTCAAACGAACTGCTTGGAGCATGTTTCGAATTTGAAAACTGTCGCAGAGGTTTCTGTTGAAGGGGACAATTTCCTGCTCACTTTTTGCAGTTAAATGTCAGGTTTACTCACTAGAAGTCAGACTATTGCCCCATACAGAGAAAACAGTCCGGAGCGCCCTGCTCACAGAGCTGGGGTGCAGGAAGGGGCTCAGCAGCACCTGGGGCAGAGTGGGGGGCTTGCAGAGGGAGTGGGGTGGGGGTTTGCGGAGGGAGAGGGGTGGGGGTTTGCGGAGGGAGAGGGGTAGGGGTTTGCGGAGGGAGAGGGGTGGGGGTTTGCGGAGGGAGTGGGGTGGGGGTTTGCGGAGGGAGAGGGGTGGGGGTTTGCGGAGGGAGAGGGGTGGGGGTTTGCGGAGGGAGAGGGGTGGGGGTTTGCGGAGGGAGTGGGGTGGGGGTTTGCGGAGGGAGAGGGGTGGGGGTTTGCGGAGGGAGTGGGGTGGGGGTTTGCGGAGGGAGTGGGGTGGGGGTTTGCGGAGGGAGAGGGGTGGGGGTTTGCGGAGGGAGAGGGGTGGGGGTTTGCGGAGGGAGTGGGGTGGGGGTTTGCGGAGGGAGAGGGGTGGGGGTTTGCGGAGGGAGAGGGGTGGGGGTTTGCGGAGGGAGAGGGGTGGGGGTTTGCGGAGGGAGTGGGGTGGGGGTTTGCGGAGGGAGAGGGGTGGGGGTTTGCGGAGGGAGTGGGGTGGGGGTTTGCGGAGGGAGTGGGGTGGGGGTTTGCGGAGGGAGAGGGGTGGGGGTTTGCGGAGGGAGAGGGGTGGGGGTTTGCGGAGGGAGAGGGGTGGGGGTTTGCGGAGGGAGTGGGGTGGGGGTTTGCGGAGGGAGAGGGGTGGGGGTTTGCGGAGGGAGTGGGGTGGGGGTTTGCGGAGGGAGTGGGGTGGGGGTTTGCGGAGGGAGAGGGGTGGGGGTTTGAGGAGGGAGAGGGGTGGGGGTTTGAGGAGGGAGAGGGGTGGGGGTTTGCGGAGGGAGAGGGGTGGGGGTTTGCGGAGGGCGTAGGGTAGGGGTTGCAGAGCGCGCAGGAGGGCGCCTTGGGAGAAGCGCGTGTCCGAGCCCGCGGGTCTGCACTCTCGCGCCCCCGGCTCCCGGCTGCCTCAGTTTCCCGGCCCGGCGCGCGCGCCCCCCGCGCGCCGCACTCACCCCCGCCGTACATCTGGCACAGGTAGGGGAAGCGCCACACGTTGCCCAGGCCCACGGCGTACGAGATGCAGGCGAAGACGAACTGCAGCGAGTTGGCCCACAGCGGCCGCGCCTTCTCCATGGCCGCGCGCGCGGGGCTGCTTCGGAGCGCGGCTGCCGGCGCGTCCCGCCCGCTCGGCCTGGGGGTGGCCCCGCGCCCCGGCCGCCGCCGCGCGCTCCCTTTTTAATTGCTAATCTCATTAACGCGCGCCGCGGAGGGGCGAGGCCGGTGAACGGATGACGCCGAGCCCCACCCCGCCCGGCCGCCGCCGCCCGGAAGGCGCCCGGGATTGCGCCCGGGAGGGCGCGGTGCGGGGAGCGCGTCGGAGCCCGCAGGTGCTCCCGGCCACCTGCCCACCGTCCGCTGGGTGCTCCTGGGTGCTGGGCATCGTCTGGGCACGCGCCGGGGGCCACACACACACGTCCCCAACCCTGTGGGACCCGACATTCCCGAGAGGGAACTGCTTACATTGGCCGGGATGAAAAGGTCCCATTTTCAACTACTGTTGACCCACAGAAAGGACATTTCATATTGGCCCATTCTAGTCCTTTATATAAAAGACTGAGACAGGGGGTCCCTGGGTGCTCAGCGGTTGAGCGCCTGCCTTTGGCCCAGGGCGCGATCCTGGAGTCCCGGGATCAAGTCCCACGTCGGGCTCCCTGCATGGAGCCTGCTTCTCCCTCTGGCTGCGTCTCTGCCTCTCTCTCTGTGTCTCTTATGAATAAATAAATAAAATCTTTAAAAAAAATAAAAGACTGAGACAGGAGAAAGGCAACTAAGGCAAAGCAAAAGGGTGAGCAGTACCGTGGGGGTAGGCTGGGGTGGTCCTGGAGGACTTCCCGGAGGAGGAGACAGGACGGTTACCCAGAAACTGGAAGGCAGGGAAGGAGGGAGGGAGAGAGGGACTTCGCAGCACCTCCACTGCTGCACACACTCACTCTTCTTGAAGGAAGAGCGATCCGCCAGCCAGGTTGCCCTCCATCTACAGACAGGCCCCACTTGACTAGGTACGTAGCGCGGGGAGTCTGGCTCTGTGGGGCCAGGCAGGGGTCAGGTGTGCGATACTCTACTGCTCAGGCGGGTCTAAGGGCTAGAGATTCTGCTCCATTTCACTGGAGTTGAGGCCTAAAAAAAAAACCAGTCTGGAAAGGCTGTTTGTTTCCAGGTGGTCACACCAGACATGTCTAAGCCTGGTGCTCTGGAGAAGTGCCACAGCTGGCTTTGGCTCTCAGCTCTGCCACTGAGCCGTGTGACCTTGGACAAATCACTGAACCTCTCGGAGCTTCATGTCACGGAAACAAACCTGTGACAGCTCGTGTGAGAATTACTTGATAACTTAGCTTAGGACCTGCCACATAGTAAGTGCACAATAAAGGGGCCACTGTTCGAAGTCCCCAGTAGTCTGGAGGAACGAACAGCTGGTACGCTAAATCAGCTAATGATAATGGTGCTTTGAACAGGGCCTGGTACGTAGGAAAGCTAAGAAAATGCTTGATCCATAAATAAAATTAAACCGAGATGAAAAGCAGAGTTGCTGGAGGAAATCTTCCATGAAGCCACAATGAAATCACTCTGGTTTCCCCCGAGGTCCTGCCCGGCTGGCGGACGGGGAAGGGCAGTGTGCTGAGGAAGGTGGAGGCTCCTCAGACCCACTGCCTGTCCTTGAATTTTCTAGCCCCAAAAGCCAGAGCCCCAAAAGTCCACAAGGCAGCAAGGAAGACTATTTTGCTTTTTGTTTATTTGTAATTTTATTTATTATTTTATTTTATTTTATTTTATTTTTTATTTTGCTTTTTAAACTTTGGGATTCTAGTGGGTGTTTTCCCTACACCTTGCATCCTCCCCGGAGGGTCCCACCATCCTGGTCTGCCTGGCTAGGTTAGTGCCGGCCGCTTTGACCTCTGTGCACATGAACTTGGACAGTGTGTCCTCTTCCATGATCAGCGTCCTTGTGGCTGTCATTCTGCTCCTGCGTGGACGTCCCTGGGCTCCTCTTCCTTATTGCTGTGTCATATTCCACGTGTGGACATACTCTAGTGGATGGCCAGAGGACGTGGGGCTCTGGCGAACATTCCAGTGCCCTTGGGGGATGAGTACACACAGCACTGGGACCTTCCAGGCCGGACGGTGAGTGGAGGGTTAGGGGGAGCTGGTATTGCCTAACTGTTCCCAGGAGAGGCAGTACCAGTTTTGCACTCCCATGGGAGTTTCAGGTGTTTGTGTCCTCATGGACATCTGTCACTCTGTCTTAAAAGTGCTACCTGGTTTTGTGGGTGTGTAGTGTTGGCTCACTGTGATTTTTATCTTTTTAAAAAATATTTTATTTATTTATTCATGAAAGACACACAGAGAGAGGCAGAGACATAGGCAGAGGGAGAAGCAGGGTCCCAGTGGGGAACCCGATGCAGAACTCGATCCCAGGACCCCGGGATCACGACCTGAGCAGACGCTCAAGCACTGAGCCAGGTGCCTCCAGGGGCTTCCAGATGCTCTTGATTTTAACCAAGTCCAGTTGGCCCATCTTTTTCTTTGGTGGTCTCCGTTAGTTTTTTTTTTTTTTTTTTTAAGACATCCTATTTAAGAGACGTCTCTCTTATTGACTCTGGAGTCATGAAGGGATCCCTGAGAATTTAAATTTGTGGCGAAAGAAGGCTCAGCCATCCGCATAGACAGGGCTGCCTTTTTAATGTCGTTGAGTAGTTTAGGACAGAGGCAGGTTGCCACCTCCAGCTATTTGCTTGGCCTGTTCTTTTCTCGTGAGTGAGTTTTCTCCAGAAGGTGCCTGGCCACACGGCGGCATTCGGGAACTGGGCACCCCAGACAGATGCCCAGAGCAGTTGCCTGCCACCTGGAACAGGAGGCTGCTGGCTGGTCATTGGTGTGACAAAGGCGAGGCCCCTCTTCCATTCCTCACCACCAGGAATCAGGCCAGCACGCCCCTGCGGTCACACCGCCAGCCGCCCCAAGAGCCTGTCCAGGGTGGGGGGGCCAGCCTGCGGGCTGTGGGAAGTACACAGAGACACCCCAGACTAGGACTAAGTAAATCCTTAGGGGCGATGCTCAGGCTCCTGGTAAGGTCCTCACGCCTTCCTGACACACACCCAACGGCTCTGTCTAATCTGACAAGACTGGTTGTGCTGCTAGAAGCCCAAAGAACAAACTGGGGAGGGGTGATGGTGTTTCCTCAGGGAGCCAGCAGAGCAGGGGTGGAGGTTACTGGTGTCAAATGCAACTGGCCAAGCCAGCTCTCCACGGACCTCTGCTTTGTGGCACTCACCAATGTCGCTGGTCTAAATACCCCCACCGCGGCCAAGGCCAAGTTCCAACTGAACACTGGGCAGAGACGCTCTGAAGCACAACGTTGCACAAATCTCCATTCTATACACGTAGTGGGCGAGCCTCGGGAGCCTGATGAAGGTGTAGTGAACGATTAGGAGGTGGTGGGGTTTGAGTGCATTTGGGACCTCTGTTTTACATCATTTATCTGTTAGTTTCTATAACAGAAGCTTTAATCCTGGCTGCCTTTAACAATCAGCTCACAAAATTCTGGAAAATGTACCAGCCAGGGCAGCCCCGGTGGCGCAGTGGTTTAGCGCCGCCTGCAGCCCGGGGTGTGATCCTGGAGACCCGGGATCGAGTCCCACGTCGGGCTCCCTGCATGGAGCCTGCTTCTCCCTCTGCCTGTGTCTCTGCCTCTCTCTCTCTCTCTCTGAATAAATAAATAAATAAAATCTTAAAAAAAAGAAAAGAAAAGAAAAGAAAAGAAAAGTTACCAGCCGGCACGCACAAGCCTATGGGAGCTGGATCCAGCACTCCACGGGGGCCTTGGGGTGGGGTGGGGGGACAACTTCTGTGTGGCAGGGGCCAGTGGGACAAGTTCAGGTCTCAGAGGTCGGGTGCCCAAGGACAGCAGGGCTCCCAGCTCCATGAAGCCTCACCCTGAGTGCTCCCTGGGGGCCTTTCACCTTCCCCTCCACCCCACTGATCCACCTGTCTGGTCCTAGTCGCCACATGTCAATCAGGACACTAATCCCAGAGGATAGAAGGTCAGCCTGCCCCGGTTATCTGATTTGGGGAAGAGGGTGGAGAGAAAATGGGCGCTCCTGATTCAGTTGCACAGGTGTGGTCACAGCCCGGTGCCAGGATTCCAGACTCTTCCCTACCAATTCCAGCCACGCAGCTTTCAATAATTAATGTGCTCACCCTGGCAATACTGCTGTTACTTAACCCTCAGCAGCCCCTAGCTCCCCGCGAGATAAAGTCCAAACTCCTGAGCCTGGTCTGTACAGTCCCTGAGGAATTTATTTTTTAGTTGGGCCCAGAGGAATGTGACCCTTGCTTACCTAGGCTCCAGGAGAAACTAGACTTTTCACCTTCCAGAATACGCTGTGCCTTCTTATCCTCCCGGGCAGTTCCCTCAGCCAGAAACACTTTCCCCCTTTTTGACCTGGGAAAAGCCTCTCTGTTCTCCTTGACCTGGATGAGAAATGCTACCCTTTCTGGGAAGCCCAGCCCCCCACCCCCCCACCCCACCCCCGCCCCGCAGCATCCCCTCAGCCAGACTACATTCCTCCCTCTTCCCCCCCATCCCAGGCTGGGGGTGCATATCTGGCTTCTAACGCTGTCTGTGGGGCCTTCTCACAAGGGGTGCATGATATGATATGTGTCCCCTCTGCTCTGTGGCTGCTGTCCCGTCTTATTTGTCTTTTCCTCCCTCCTCCATGGTCGAGGATCAGTAAAGGCTAGCTGAGAAATGAGCGCTGCAGTGTCGATTCATCCTTGTTGCTCCACAGCATCGACAACCACATTTCATAAGTTTTCTTAAGACTCTTTTTTTTTTTTAACAGATTTTATTTATTTCTTCATGAAAGACACACAGAGAGAGCCAGAGACACAGGCAGAGGGAGAAACAGGCTCCCTGCAAAGACCCAGATGTGGGACTTGATCCCAGGACCCCGGGATCACACCCTGTGCAGAAGGCAGACATTCAACTGCTGAGCCACCCAGGTGTCCCTTCTTCAGACTTTTGAGTTTTTGCTGCCCATCTACCCGGTGCCAGGAGCCTGCTCGGCTCCGGGGCTTGGAGGGACACCTCTGGAAAGGAGGGTGCCCCCCCTGCCCCCGCTGCCCAAATGCCTGCTTGCTCTATGTATGAGAGCACAGGACAGGCACTGTGCAGTTGTGGGGTGAAGAGGAGGGTCCTCCTGAGAGCTGGGGGCAGGGCGTGCCGCATCAAGGCTGAGTGTATGCATGCAACATGGGCGTGTGTGTGTCATGGTGCACATGTGCGTGTGTATGTGTGCATTGTGTAGATGTGTGTATGTGTATATGTGTACATGTGTGCACACGTGTTTGTGTGTGTGTGTGTGTGTGTGGTGCTGAGGGGACAGGAGCTCCTGTGAGACCTGAGCCTCTCCAGGCTGCAAGTACAGCTCCTGGGCTCCACCCCTGAACTCAGCACTGTCAGCCCTTTCGAGCAAGTGTGCTCCTCAAGCATCATCGGCGTGCCCACAGATGCCCTGGGGTCCTGCTTCAGTAGGTCCAGGATGGGGCCTCCCAGCGTGCATTTCCAACAAGCTGCCAGCACGTGCCACTGCCACTGGTCCAAATCCCTGGATCCCCAAATCAGACCCTTCAATGCTTTCTGTGCTCTGGCCACGTCTGCCGGGTTTTCATACCACCCTCTTGCCACATTGGTGAACCATGTGACTTTTATTTATTTATCATTTTCCTTTAAATTAGTCACTTTCTCACTTAAATACTTAAATTTTGAAAGGAAGTCTTTATATCATTACCATACATGTAAAGCTAGTGTTTTCCCAATGCAATGTAAGGTAAGCTGATAAATACTCAAGTTGCAAACTGTGTGTCTGTGGTGTGCTGTGAACCACCCCATGTCCTCCAGGGGCTACATGTGCCGTGCGGGTGCCACACACCTTGCCCACAGACTGGAATTCCGGAATCCCGAGGATGTGCCCGGGGCTTGGAAGGCAGTGGTCGGGGCCAAGTAGAGCAGCCCCACCAGAAGGTCTTTATTTATTTATTTATTAAAAAAGATGTATTTATTTATTTATTCATGATAGACACAGAGATTGAAAGAGAGGCAGAGACACAGGAGGAGGGAGAAGCAGACGCCATGCAGGGAGCCCGACGTGGGACTCGATCCCGGGACTCCAGGATCATGCCCTGGGCCAAAGGCAGGCGCTAAACCGCTGAGCCACCCAGGGATCCCAGGAGGTCTTTATATATTGGGTTTCCGTGGAGAACTTTGACAAGAGTTAAGGTCCCAAAATGCACTGGAGCCCCACGGCCAAGCCCATGCCTTTGTTTTAAAGGAGGGGACCTGGAGCTGGCCTGTCCAACACGCCAGCCACTGGCCACATGCTGTTACTTAACTTTAAAAGGAAATAACTACTAGCCACACTTCAAGAGCACAGGAGCACCTGTGGCTGGTGGCCACCGTGCTGCACAGCAGGAGGCCTGAGGGGGAGTTTCTGCGTGAATTCCTGCCACGGAGCTTTCCACCTTCTGGGCCTGGATTGTGAGCAATGGGGTGGGGGACACAGCAATGTCCGAATGCTGTCCCGTCCTCAGAAAAGATGGGACCTTCCTTTGCTCTGCTCCTTCACCTCTCAGGATGCCGAATGCAACCTCTCGGCCTCCCGTTGGGAGGCTGGATATGTCCTAGGTGCCTCTATCCCTTGAAGCCACTCCTGCTACAAGGTGGCAAACCCCAACCCCCACCCCTCCCACTGCCTTTCTGCCTCTGGGGACCCAGGCCCAGTCTCTGGCCTAGACCTCACAGTCAGCCAATTCCATGTCTTGCCCTCCCAACCCTCCTAGCCCCCAGTCCTTTTGCTGTCTCTCAGCCTTGTGCCACTCAAACTTGAGCTTCTCTGGGTTCTCTGACTGCTGGTAGGTGCTTCTGGAAAGATCTAGCAGAGCTGTGATTGGGTCTGCTGCAGCCTTGGGCCGTGAGCAGGGCCTTGCTGCTGCTTGCTGCTCTGAGATCCGGGTCCCCTCTCATGGCGTGGGCTGGGGTCCCAGATCTTCTCTGTGTGCCTCTCCAACCTCTTTTTCCATCCCCGTCAGCCCACGGATGACTTAACACTGGTCCTGAGCTCCCCTTGGCCAGCTGAGTGTGCTCCTTCCTGGCCAGCCTCCCTGAGGGTGGGGTCCCACTACCTCCTGGGACTGGCATCTATCCCACCGGCCACCCTGCTCTCCGTGACATGGCAGATAGCTTTTCCATGTGTGCATGTGCGAGTGCGTGCCACGTTCTCCGTCTCCATTCCTGGGCCTGCCATTCACTCCCCTACCTCTGATGGGGCAGTAATGTGACACCTAGACCTACGTTATAATGAGCTTCCCTGTGACCTCACACAGCTGACGCCAAGTGTACAGCAACTTTGAAGACTGGACAACTCAGTGTGAGGATGTTAACATTGTCATGACAGGAAGTTTGGCAAAAGATGGTAATAAGGAGAAAAAGAGATACTTACAAACTCTATTCCTGGTGAAATATAACAGCCATGCAGACAACTGCACAGAAGATCTACAGCTCAGAAATGATCGTCTCGCCCAGGTCGAGAATGGGATTGCCACCCCCCAGTGGCCCCTTCACCCATCCTGCGCCTCGGACTCCCGCCCTCCCTGCAGCAGGGCCTGCGGTGCTGATGGCGCCTTGCTTTTTGGTATGGTCCCACCCACCTCCAGGCAGGAATCCCTGAACACTACACTTTCATCTTATCTGTGTTTGAACTTTATATTGCAGAAAAATAAAGTGGTTATTCTTTGATGTTTGATTTTGTTCATGTCACATTATTATTTTTTAAGTTTCCTCCAAGTTGGTACGCGTAGCTGTAGTTAATTCTCCTTTTTGCCACTCTTTTGCATTTTCTTTATGATTATAATCACAGATTGTTTATCCACTTCACTCTCCGTGGACATTTGGGTTATTTTTAGGTTCCACTATCATGAAGAACGGTGCAGGGCATGCAAGTATGCGTGTCCTGGTGCATGTGTGCAAGCATTTCTATGGGTGCTCTTGCTGAACCACATGTATGTGCATTTTCAACTTTGGTAGATGATCTCTTTGGTGGTTATATTGATTTATGCATATGCATCAATACTCTACGGCAGTCTGCAGTTCTAGTTGCTTTATTTTCTTGCATGGTCTGATGAAAGCAAAAAAGAGGTGGGGCGGTGGGTAGGGGGAACTGTTAGTAAGAATTCAGAATAAATAGAAAGCAAAAAGTAAGATGGGGAAGGAAGTAAATCCCAGTGTGCCAGTAATGGACCAGGGGAAGCCTGGAATAAAAATTCATTTATAAGACACATACTATATGTAACATCACATAAAATTTTATGGTAAATTGATGAAAAGGAAATAACCGGAAAATATTATCCAAAAGAAAGCCATGAAGAGTTGTATTACATCAGACAAAATGGACTTAACGCCAAAAAGTGTTATTAGTGACAGAAGGGACGTCTATCACCAGAAAGATGTGACATTTTCAAAGTCGAATATGATGAATAACATAGCTTGAAAAAACAGAAAGCAAAAATTGATAGGACCACAAGTGGACACTGACCTAGCTGCCATCACGATAGAGACTTCTATGCTCATCTGTCCATGACTGACAGACAAAGCAGAAAACAAAAAGAGCAGAGAATGGAAAATGATACAGATCCTTAGAATAAGAACCCGGTGGAACTTCTTAGAAATGAAACGATGCAGTTAACTGAAATTGGAATCTCAGCAGATGGGTTTAAAAGTGGATTAGGGGATCCCTGGGTGGCTCAGCGGTTTAGCGCCTGTCTTTGGCCCAGGGCTCGATCCTGGAGTCCCAGGATCGAGTCCCACGTCGGGCTCCTGGCATGGAGCCTGCTTCTCCCTCCTCCTGTGTTGTGTCTGTGCCTCTCTCTCTCTCTCTCTATCATAAGTAAATAAATAAATCTTTAAAAAAATAAAAAAATTAAAAGTGGATTAGACACACCTGGGGCGGGGGGCGGGGGGCGGTGAATGAACTCAGGGATCTGTCAGAAGGAATTTTCTGAAATACTGCACAGAGAGACAAAGAGGTTTTAAAAAGATGGAAAAGGCTAAGCTATCTAGAACTTCGTAAAGTAACATATGTTTCTTTAGAATTCTAGGAGGAAGAGAGGGAGAAACTGAGGCGGAGCAATATTTCAAGAACGCTCAGCTCAGCATTTCCCACTATAGATTCATGCAGCCCAATGAATCCCAAATAGGATTGAAAAAAAAAGAAAAATATATATCAAGATACATCATGAAGATGCCCCAGGACGTCGTGGTGAGCCCTTCATCCCTGGCAGAGGTCTCAGTGCAGAGGAATATTTACTTCGTGGGATTTTGGGGGAAAGAAAAAAAGGTAGAACTTAAATCTTGGGTATGTAACTTGGAAGTGTGACAGGGTAAAATGTTCTAAGGAGAGATGTCTGGGTGGCTCAGTGGTTGAGCATCTGCCTTCGGCTCAGGGTGTGATCCTGGGGTCCCAGGATCGAGTCCCACGTCGGGCTCCCTGCATGGAGCCTGCTTCTCCCTCTGCCTGTGTCTCTGCCTCTCTCTGTGTGTCTCTCATGAATAAATAAATAAAATATTTTTAAAAAATGTTCTAAGGAGGTAACTTTAGGCTTTGTCAAGATGTGCAAAGTGAATATTTCAGGCAGTTGCCCCCGGTACCTTATGGCTCTCCAGGGGCTAATCAGGGCTCATACCTTGTCTTTGCCTGTTGCAAATAGAGCTGCTCTTAAGATGGTTTCCCCACTTTTTTATTTTTGTGGCATGAACTTTCTGGAGAGACCAGGCTGATTGTTTTAATTGCAGAATGGCCTACATTCAGGCCTGATGGTTTCACTGGGGCTCATTTAACATTGTTTTTTTTTTTTTTTTCTCCCTGGACCTTGTAGAAAATGTGTTCAACTTAATCTCTTTGTGGCACCTGTGACAGATATCGTTGCATGTGCGTGTGGGCAATTGGCAGTATGGTTATTGATGGACGTTGGTGGGGGGGGGGATGAGAGTGTAGCCTTTATGAATTTGCATTTTACATTTGCAGAATGGGAGAGACCGCTGGCCTCCCTCCTTGAGCACTGCCCAGCTGACCCTGGTGCAGTGGTGGCGAGCCCCAGGACGGTGGAGGATGGCCAGGAGGTGGAGGATGGCCAGCCAGGACTGAAGGCGGGGAGGCCGCACAGGATGGGGCCTGGGGTGGCGCGGCTGCCCGCTATGGCTGTTTCTGGCCCTCCCTTTGTTATGGGACATGATGAAGTAATGGACACGGGTGACGTTAATGGCAACCTTTTTAAAAATATATATATATATATTTTAAGATTTCATTTATTTATTCATGGGAGACACACACACACACACAGAGAGAGAGAGAGAGAGAGAGAGAGGCAGAGACACAGGCAGAGGGAGAAGCAGGCTCCATGCAGGGAGCCCAACGTGGGACTCGATCCCGGGCCTCCAGGGTCATGCCATGGGCCGAAGGCAGGCGCCAAACCGCCGAGCCACCCAGGCTGCCCAATGGCAACCTTAGAAACGAGAGAAAAGAAAATGAAAGAAGTCTAAGGCTTGTGAGCAAAGAGGGTCAATGGGAAATGCTGGGGTGAAGGTTTGAATCTGTATACTTTAGAGTATACACGGCTGAAAATTCAGGACCTCGAGAGCCTCGGGACAAGGTTAGGGGAAGCCATCAGTGTGACATCCCGGGTCCTCTCCCCCGTGGGGACCACTTCCAGAGGGCGATCCCCTTCAACCTTCCACAAAGTAACCGGACACGAGTTTCTGCAAATTGCTGTGGGCACTGTCTGGAGCAGCTAATTGGCATGAACACCCTCCCGGGCGGGGGCGTCCTTTAGAGAGGCCCCGGGTGGAACAAACAGGCACTGTCAGGCCCCAGGGAACAGAGGCAGAAGGAGTTCATTGGGAAAGGAGCACGGCCGCTCCCCACGGCCACTCAGCTGATCGCCGGCGGGGAGCCCCCGCCCGTGCTCTGCAAACACTGGGCCCAGCGGGCAGCCGAGCATCCCTCGAGCATCCCTCGGGCTCTCTGTGGCTGTTGGCTCAGCGGACGCCTCTCCTCGCGGATTTGTGCTGGGAACAAACAATCGAGACCAGCTAGAAGGCGCGATCTGCTGCGGAAGAACAGACGGGGCGCTGCGAAAATATTTTCAAGGCTCGGAGGGTAACTGGGGCCGCGCTGCCCCCATCGGCGACCCCCTAAGGACTTCCACTGTGTCCTGTGCTTTTCTTCTACTTCGAAACAGGAGGAGCCCGGTGCAGCTCGCCGTGCCAGGAAGCACGTGGGCTTCCCTCCGCAAGCTCAGCAGTTCGGGCTACGCTGGATTCCTTTCGCCGGACGATCCTCAAAAAGTGGTGGGTGGCCGAGCGTGGGCACCCACTGGGGGGCCTGCGAGAAATGCAGACGCACGCGGGCCCCTCCCCGGGGCCTCTGAAGCCAAAGCCCAGGCTTTAGCAGGCGAGGTCCCCGGGGGCGGGGGGGCGGGGGGTGCTGGCTTGCAGGAACGTTCAGGTCTGCAGAGCACGCTGGGTTCCGAGCCCCGGCTGTGCTCAAGACCACCGGGCGGCCTTAGGACACATTTTCCATCTCCCACTGTTTCCGGGGCTCCTGGTGGCTTTTTCTTTTTCAAGATTTTATTTTATTTGTTTATGAGAGACAGAGAGAGAGAGAGAGAGAGACAGAGAGACAGAGAGACAGAGAGACAGAGAGACAGAGAGACAGAGACACAGGCAGAGGGAGAGGCAGGCTCCATGCAGGAGCCAGACGTGGGACTCGATCCCGGGACCCCAGGATCAGGCCCTGGGCCGAAGGCGTCGCTATACCGCTGAGCCACCCGGGCTGCCCCTTGTGGCTTTTTCTGCCGCTTTCTCCCACCTTTCCAGCTTTCCTGAGAATACAGGGCTAGCAAAATAACCTCGGCCTGAGCATGTCTGGGGCGGGGGCGCGCTGGGCTTCGCCGTCTCAGGGAAGCGGTCTCTCTGCTGCCGCCACTTGCCCTCTGGCTTCTGCCCCGCTGCCTTTGGGTTTTGTCTCTGTTCACTCATTTAGAGCAAAACTCGTCGAGGGGCGTCTGTCCTGACTCCGAGTCTCTCTCCTCCCGTTACTTAGTCACCTGCACCAGCACCCCCCCCTCGTTTAAGGAAACTGGTCAAGGTCACCAACGACCCCATGCAGCTCAGGCCAAGGTCCTTTCTCCATCCCCGTCTGTGGGGCTGTGGCTGTGTCTCCCCGGGGACCGCCTGCCCCCTGCTCCCGGGATTTTACAGCCCCTGCTTCCCGCCCACACTCCCCTCTTTGGTCGCCTTCTTCCCCAGTGGGGCGGTGCACACGGCTCCCTTGTGCGTCAGGGCTGGGATGTCTGCGAGCCACAGACACACCTCCTGACCCCCACCTCCAGCACCTGCACACACCTCCTGACCCCCACCTCCCGTCCCTGCACACACCTCCTGACCCCCACCCCCTTGCACCTGCACACACCTCCTGACCCCCACCCCCTTGCACCTGCACACACCTCCTGACCCCCACCCCCTTGCACCTGCACACACCTCCTGACCCCCACCTCCTGCACCTGCTCCTCATCTCCACTGATGGAGGTGTTGCTGAGCGGTTGTTGCTCGGGCCCGACCCTCTGGAGTCACTCTGGGCACTGGAATGAGAGGCCCCACTTCTAGTCTGCTCGATGTCCTGTTTGTGTCTCCCTCAACACAGGTCCGGGGTCAGGCTCTCCCACGCAGCCAGCAGGAGTGTACGCTGGCACGGTGGACGGTGGGCGAGTCTGTGGCAGCGTCCCCTCACGCGCGATGCTGGTGCGTGCCACCATCCGGGGCGGGGGTCGCTCCCAGGAGCACGGGTCCCCGCCAGGAGTTCCACGGCAGGGGGGTGTAGCCCGGAACAACCACTAGTGTCCCCCCGTGGCTAGATGGTAAGTAAACCATGGAATGTTCTCGTGAGCAGACATGAGGCAGGGTGAGAAGGACTGCGGTGTGGCAGGCATCACCCATGCACACGGTATGCACGGTGTGACTCCATGTGTGTAAGTTCAAACACAGCCACGAGGAGCCTCGGGTGCTGGAGGGCAGGAGAGTGGGTGCCTCCGGGCAGAGACGGGCGCCGCGGGGGGAGCACTCGAGGCCTCCAGGGGCAGATAATGGGCGAGTCTTCCTCTGGGTGCTAAACAGAGTACTTCCCTTGCAAGAGTGCTGTGAGCTGTACCCCCAGGATCTGCGTACTTTGCTGTAAGTCTTCCTTCGATTCAAGATGCCCAGACTCAACCACTCTTCCCACCTCCACCGCTCCCTCCTGGATCCGAGCCCCGGGCTCCTCCCGGATGACTCCTGAGCTGCCCCCGCTCCCAGTCTTGCCCGAGGATGTCTGGTCTCAGCACAGCCCCAGAGTGGTTGGGTTTTTATCATTCCCAGGCTCACCTGTGCAATGTCTCCTTCTGAGCAGAATCTGGATTCTTTCCGGTCACCCCCACAACCAGCGTAATCCGGCCCCGTGGCTCCTCGCTGCCTTCCCACATGCCAACCGCTCCCGTCCGAGGCATCTGCCTGCTGTCCCTTGGCCTGGGGTGCCCGTCTCCCAGGGCCCACTCCCCAAGGAGGCCTGTTCTGACTGGCCTAGTGACCTTGCACTCAGCAGCCCCCAGCACTCCTGTTCCTGCTTATTCTACTCTACTGTTGTTACTTTACTCCAGCACCTTCTTCTGCATGGCTTGGATAGTAGCTCCCCAAAAATGTCCACCCAGAGCCTATGGATGTGACCTCATTTGGAAAAGGGCCTTTGTGGACATAATTAAGGATCTGGAAATGAGAGCGTCCTGGTTAGGAAGGGCACTAAGTCCCTTGGCAAGTGTCACAGAAGAGAAGGGGATGTGAAGACAGGGACAGAGATGGAGGCGATGAGTCCACCAGCAAGGATTGCTGGCCGCCACTGGAAGCGATGGGAGCAGCAGGGAGTGGAGTCTCCCTCCAGAAGGACCAGCGCCACCAAGGCCTTAATTTTGGATGCCCAGCCTCCAAATGTGTGCAACAAGTCATCTCTGTTGGTCTAAGCCACTGAGTCCCAGGTAATTTGCTACAGCAACTCTAGGGAACTCCTTTAGATACCATATCATTTCTTTATTACTATTACTTTCTGTATTCTCTCACCATTCGCTCTATGAGGGCACAAATCCCTATTTTGTTCCTGATGGGTTTCAAATACCAGTGCCTGGCACACAGTGGGCACTCGAGCCGGAAAAGGAACTGATTGATTGGGTTAAGTGTGGTAGGTCCCGGTTGAAGTCTTCTAAAATGTAGCTGAATGAACAAAGGGTGACACATGGCACCTTGGAGGGCCGGCCAGCGCCAGCAGGAATGGATGCGACACACGGCGATCGGATGAAGCTCAAGTGCATTCTGCTGAACGGAAGGAGCCAGACATAAAAGATAGCATCCTGTACGACGCCAGCTGAGCTCTCCCGAGAGAAAGCAGACCAGAGGTGGCCCAGGGCCCAGGGCCCAGGAGGTTCACTGAACAGGAGGATGAGCAGCTTTTGGGGGTGGTAAAAATGTCCTGTCCTGGTCGTCCTCACTTGGGTATCCACACTTGTCCAAACACATCACACTGGATCCCTAATATGGGTGCATGTTACTGTAGGTAAGTTATATCTCAAAAAGGTGATATAATCGGGTGGTTTATTTGTCTAGACTAGGGTAATAATGATCTAAAGCAAATCCCCCCTTATGGGCCCCGGAGCAGGGCTGAAGATGTGATTTTTAGAGTCCAAGAATATATGTGGCAAGGATGGACAGTACAAGTAAGCAGAAAGTGTAAAGCCAAATGGACAGAGAGCAGACGATGCTGACCATTTGGAGCCTGACCGAGGTCGCACGTACGAGATGGCGCTGTGGACAGAGTCCCCGTCTCAGACCTCACAGCTCCAGCTGCACACCTGCCACTTTGGGGCTCTGGACCCCACCAGCAACCTCAGCCAGGCGAGGAGCCCCTGACCGAGTTAACCGGGCAGCGGCCCCGGGGGACACGAGGGGTTGCTAGCTATCCCCGCCTACCTCCCTCAGGCTTCCCCCGTCTATTTCTTCTGTCCTTCAGGATGGGCTGGGTTCTGACCACGAATCACTGATTTTAGTTCCTAAGTGAGACGGACACTGGTTCAAGGGTTCAAAGGTGAATGCGAGCTGGTGATTGATTCAGAAGCATGACTGATGCCTTTCAAATAACAGCTGTTTTACAAGGAAGGGAACTCCCAGACCAAACTCCAACATGAAGGCTGATGCAAAACCCCCAAATAATTTGTCGACTAATAGGAACCAGCAAGATAGGAGATAGGTGCATCACAACTGCTGCAGACCAGGCCCCCCGGGAAGCAGACCCCGACACAGAGATTGGTGTGCAGGATCCCACTTTGGGGAGGGGGAAGGAGGCAGGGCTGGGTAGGCCCCATGGAAAGGCTCTCACCCTGTGGGGGGCTCTGCAGGGGGCGGGAGGGCCTGGTCTTTACACCTCTGTACTGACCCTTGTCGGATGCTGTCACCTTGAGGGGTGTGTAAACTAGGCCAACAGGGTTCTCTTTAGCTGGGACGTTTGCAAAGGACAGGCAGCTGAGGACCAACTCACAGTCACAGTCTCAGTGGCCACAGTCCCTTCTCCTGAAGGGATTGCCACGCACACAGCAGCAGCAGTCAACGTGGGACGGAGTCAGGTGGTGAAGATACAAGGAGCCACTTTTAGATTTAGGCAGTTTGTTACTTATATAGACAATGAATGGAGGATGGCGGCTCCCTGGATCCTTCTCCCACATGCCAGAAGGGGCAGGATGGCTGCCACAAGAGCTGGGGGACTCTGCTGCTGAGAAGTCAGGTCTAGACTTCACGGAAGCAGTTGATATTCTGCGTGCCTATCCTGAGCTCATCAGAACCCTCCTGGGGGGGGTGTGTGGGCAAGCACGTGGGGGGTGGCTTTGGGGTAGCTCCTCACCAGCCTCCCACCCCCGCCCCCTCATCAACTGGGAGAATCGTGGGACCATCTGCCAGGACTCAGATTAGCTGTGGTGGGGTGCCAGGGAGTGTTTTAGGACTCTGAGGATAGTTGAACATCAGAAAATTGTATTGAGCTTTGCAACATTAACAGAAAAAAAAAAGGGGGGGAGAAAGTCTATCATCTCAATAGATACAGAAAAGGCATCTGGCAAAATTCAATACCCATTTATAATTTTTATAAATGCTCTTAGCAAACTGGGAATAGAATCCTTAATCTAATACAGAAGACCGCAAAAATTATTACTTTTTATGAGAGGTGGGGAAAGGGCAGAGGGAGAAGGAGAGAGAGAATCTTAAGCAGGCTCCTAGCACGGAGCCCAACGCAGGACTTGGTCTCACAACCCAGGATCATGGCCTGAGCCGAAATCAAGAGTCAGACGCTTAACTGACTGACCCACTCCGGCACCCCTTGCATATGTATTATTTGTCAGGTATTTAAAGTGTTCCCTTGGGACACCGGGAATAAGGCAAGGATGTCCTCTCTGACCTTCTATTCAACATTGTACTAGAGGTCCTGGCCAGTGCAATAAGGTAAGAGAAATAAAAGACATAATATCTCACTTATCCAGAATTATTTACCTGCAAACTGCAATTATTTGAAACAAAGCTGATAATCTGGCAGGTTAACATTCTCTTATTAAGCATCTAAAAAATGCCTTGGAGCTGCCAAGATACAACAAAGTCTATGCACTTCGCTCATAGGAGTCCCTTAAACCCTCACTCTGGGGATATAATGCTGGTAAGCTTTTTCATTTTCTTTTCCAAGCCCATAACACTTAGAAGCAGCAACAGAGATTGTCCCACTGGCAAAAATCAGAGTGTGAGCTACCAGCCTGATAGGAAAGGACATCAGCGGACATGGGCAAACCATGAGAAAAGATGCAACGGTTCAAAAAACACAGTGCTTGGGGCAGGCACCTGGGTGGCTCCGTTGGTTGAGTGTCCAGCTCTTGGTTTTGGGTCAGGTCGTGATCTCATGGCTCATGGGCTCAAGTCCTGCAGGGGGCTCTGCACTCACTGGGGAGTCTGCTTGAAGATTCTCTCCCTCTGCCCCTCACCCCTGCTCACACAAACACTCGCTCTCAAATAAATAAATCTTTTTAAAAAAACAAACCACAGTGTTTGCAAAACACTTACTATTGGGGCACAGCACGTCACACCTCAGCTGCCCGAGGCCACTGCAGTATAGAACAGTCATTGATACGCCTAACAGTGACTTCCAGGCATCAGGAAAAGATAAAATTATGTTTGTGACTCACCACTTAAAAGGACACGAATTATGTTCTGTATGAAAGTTTTCTCTAATGGCCAGGTTTTTAAAATTTTTTGTCATTGGTATGGGGGAATTTTAGTATTAGAAAACTAACTTGGGATGCCCAGGTGGCTCAGCAGTTGGGTGCCTGCCTTCGGCCCAGGGTGTGATCCTGGAGACCCAGGACCGAGTCCCGTGTCAGGCTCCTGCACTGAGCCTGCTTCTCCCTCTGCCTGTGTCTCTCTCTGCCTCTCTCTCTCTGTGTCTCTCATGAATAAAATCTTAAAAAACAAAAACAAAAACAACTAACTTATAGGTAATAATGTCCAGTGCTGAACAACCTACGCAAGGTTTTTCATGGCCTAAGCAGGGCTTGTACAGGAAGCAGAGGTATCATTTTGCAAACTTTTGAACTAAGTTTTTAAAATGGGCCCTCATACTTGAGTCACCAAGCGGGGGTGGGGGGGTGGGGGGGTTGTCTGGCCTGAGGGCTCAGTCCAGGAATATTAAATAATATAATATAATAATATAATATAATTATATGATATAATATAATATTTGTCTCAGAGCCACTACTACTTAAAGGCAGCTGTAGCCTGGCCCCGTGAGCACACTGGGCTGAAAAAGGTGAGCGGGTTTTGTGATTTCTCCTGAGTTCACCCTTTGAGAGGTATGGACAGCACGTGCAGAATGTGGCCGCTGCATTTACCTTCCGTCATCTCAGTTCATCATGGGACCACATGCTATCAATGCCCACCGCCCCCACAAGCCACTTATCCTCGCCTGGAGGACTCTGCAGAAGGGTCGTTGTGTCTCTTCACCTGGAGGCCTTTCTGGGACATGAGAGCATGCTCAGCCCAGGCACAAGAAGTGCTGGGAGGTTAACATTCCAGGAGCAACACTCAACCCGATAAACAAGGTGGATGATGCCCTGGTCTCCTCACTCCTGAGTGGGATGGAGCTCGGTGGGCCACAGTGGTAACCTGCACCCTTTCTCAGCTTTCTTCCCTTTCCTGCCTCATGCCTCCATGCCCTTACCATGCTTCCTGGGGTCCCCTCCCAAGTAAACTACTTAAACCAAAACCCTTGTCTCAGGGTCTGCTTTCAGGGGAGCCCAGCTCCTGGACTTGGATGCCAGCCAGACAACAGGATCCCGTCAGACGCTGGCATGCTGCTGGGCCAGCTACCAAATTCCGACCTGGGAACGACTGGGGTGAGGAAGAGAGCATCAGGCTCTGGTCAACCAACTGTCACCACAGGAGATGCCAGGACAATTGGAATGCCCCATGGCACACTGAAAGAGACCCACGTCTCCTACATGCAGAGGATGGAATGTGCTGAGGATCAGGCCAGGATGGTATCATGAGTGGTGTGACCACGAAGTGGACCAAATTCACAGGCCTGGCAAGTCCCCTTGGCTCAAGGCAGGCTCTGATTAGGAAGGACGAGGACTCTGAGATGTGTGATGGGCCCATGTGAACAGATGCCTTCAAGAGCCTTGACACCCCAGACCTCCCTGAATGCTTGGGTCTAGCAAGCAGCTCATGCCCGGGCTAGTGAGCAGCCTCCTCTCACCTGGAGATCACGTAAGGCCTCTCTTGACAGAGAACGCTGGCAAGATAACCTCTGTCTTCCCCAAGATCTGCCCCCACTCACGCTCATTATTCCTAAATCAGACAACATGGAGGAGTACAAGTATGGCCTGCGTAGAGAGAGACTGTCCTGCTAGGAAAGGAAGTGAACATGACTGGCATGAGCTGACATGGACTGGCATGAGCTGGAAGAGCATGTGTGGGCACGGATCTTGAGGATGCTGGTCCAGTGGATGATGGAACAGAAGCGGCTAAGAAGAGTTTATCAGTGTGTGGGTTCTCCTCTGTGACTCAGGAGTTGGCACCTTGGCAAGGACACACAAAGCTGGTCCTAACACACTGCTGCAATGCCTCCTGGGAGGTTGGAGACCATGGCATAATGGGGATGGAGCCAGAAGACTCAGAGGGATGGCCCACCGGAGTGGATACCAGATGGGAGAGCCAGCCCATGGGCGGAGAACCCTCCCTTTGCTGAAGCAAGGAGAGAGGTAACATTAGTGCTGATGAGCAGCTCAGTGGGGCTGTCCTCCGTGGGCCACAGCACACAGTAAGGGATGCTGCTACACAACTGGGCTCCCTAGGACTTCTGATTCTCCAATGGACAGGATTCCAGACCAAGAGTCTGTCCGCAGCACATGGCCCTTCCTCAGTTCCCAGCAAGGCAGTTGGGGAACCTCCATCTGATTTCTGGTACACTGTACCCATCTCACATCCTACTGTTACTTTGAAAAAATTATGAAGGATTTTCAAATTCCAATTTTGCATTGTTTTTTAATCTGTAAAATATTGCAATCTTTTTTTTCTGCATGGTGTTGAAAATTGTTATTTAAATAGTATTGTCGGGTAGTCCCAGTGGTGCAGTGGTTTAGCGCTGCCTGCAGTCTGGGGTGTGATCCTGGAGACCTGGGATCGAGCCCCACATCGGGCTCCCTGCATGGAGCCGGCTTCTCCCTTTGCCTGTGTTTCTGCCTCTCTCTCTTTGTGTACCTCTATGAGTAAATAAATAAAATCTTAAAAAAAAAAAAAAAAAAGTATTGTCTAGGGAGGCCTGGGTGGCTCAGTGGTTGAGCATCTGCTTTTGGCTCAGGGTGTGATCCCAGGATCCCAGGATCGAGTCCTGCATCGGGGTCCCCGCAGGGAGCCTGCTTCTCTGTCTGCCTATGTCTCTGCCTCTCTGTGTATCTCTCATGAATAAATAAAATCTTAAAAAAAAAAGTATTGTCTAAATACTACTATTTTGCCTTTTAATTTTAAAAGACTTGCTTACATGAGACCGATCAGGTCTTGAACTTCTAATGGCAAAGCCTTAGTATAATAAGCATTTACACATGAGCCAAGGAAATCATTAACGCCAAATGTGTGCGATCCACTCTATCTAAAAGCACCTAGCATTTAAAAAATGTAAGCACCTCCACAGACCATTTCACTCATCAGAACAGAAATAATAGCAAAGGTTTTATGAAACAGGATTACACATTCAATTCAATGTAGAGCAGTATTTTCCTAATAAAGAATCCTATAAGACACAAGCAGATGATCACCACTTAGTTAACAGAGACTCAGAACGTACCACATAATGAGGAAAAAATATATGCTTAAATGTGGAAGAGAAGAAATTAATAACAAAAACCCTTTATATTTATTTTTGTCAACAAAAGGTCTGAGTCATAAGTTAGCAGGAGCCTTGAACTTTGAAGTTCAACCAAAGGTGCATCATGACAGCCAGGAATGGTACAGTGAAAGTTCAATCAAGACTTGAGCCAATACTCTTAGGAATCCAAAATATACAGACCAAAGAGGCTTGCTTTCTTATTCAAATGAGATAAATCTTAAAACTAGGAAAATATGCAAAAAATAAACATTTAAAACTTCATTTTGCTAGAGTCATGAGTTACACACACAGAAACAGGGGCAAAAGCAGAGAACAAAGTATTCAGATGTTGATAAATCATGTTGATTTATGTCAAAGGATAGCATATTTATCTTCACATGGGGCATAGTTAAGTTTTAAGGTTCCAGAAACACTTCCAATTTTTTTATTGAACTGGAACACACTCTACCAAATATTTCAAAGTTGCTACCAAAAAACAAGTTGAAATTCTATTTAGCGATACAGGTTTCCCAACACTTCCTCCTTCCCTGTGGGCATCAAGTTCAGAAAGCTTCAGGGCGGGAATGAGGGGATAGTCTCTGATGGATATACCAGCATATTCTATTTCTGAATTGTGTACAATACCTGGTCCTTAAGTAATGGAAGAGATTTTTGGAGAGAATATCCATCTGGGGCTAAAGAACTAGGCGGGTGACAGCTCTAGAAGGAACAGAGAATGAGTGACCTGAGCAGTGAGAGGGATTTGGGAGAGGATATGTGATAAATGCTGGCTAGTTTGATCTCCCCTCCCTCCTCAGACTCTTCTCATCTTTTTCAGACTGTCTTCTGTGTCCTTTTGGGGGGACGTTGTCTGTTTTACCCTTTATCACTTTTTCCTCTGATATTGTAACATAAAGCCTCTAAGAAAGACAACAAATTCAAGGCTAGTATTAAAAGCTTGAACAAAAATAATAATGAGCCTTATCATCTGATCAGTAAACACTTCCTGGTGAACAAAATCTTCATTTGTGCAAGTGGGATCAACTCTCTAAGCAGGCAGCACTCAGGGTGTGACACTGCTTCTGGAAATGCGAACAGTTACTAAGCGATGTGATAAAAGTCAGTCCTTTCTGATGCATTACTGTTTTGTGGACCTTATTCATCCTTACGGCATACCGATGCATTACATGGCTGTAGAGATTGAGGCCTCATTTCTAATGACTTATCCAAAATCACTCAAGAAAAAGCAGAACCAATAGAAATATAATCAGTACCCCTTGAAAATGCGGTACATTTTACGTTTATGTTTATTTATTTATATGCACCTGCACCAATTGAATCTTAGGTCTCATAACTGATTTTATGTTGAATATAAGTCATCTTAAAGTGTTATTTTTTTAAAAAAAAATTTTAGTTATTTAAGAGAGAGAAAGATAGTGAGAGATAGCATGAGTGGGGCGGGGGGTGGGGGGAGGAAAGGCAGGCTCCCCCAGAGCAGGGAGCCCAATGTGAGGCTCGATCCTAGGACCCCAGGATCATGACCTGAGCTGAAGGCATATACTTAACCGACTGAAAGACCCAAGCACCCCAAAGTGTTATTTAACATGTAATTTTTTTTAAAAAGATTTTATTTATTCATGAGAGACAGACAGAGAGAGAGAGAGGCAGAGACACAGGCAGAGGGAGAAGCAGGCTCCACGCAGGGAGCCCAACGTAGGACTCGATCCCGGGTCTCCAGGATCATGCCCTGGGCTGAAGGCGGTGCTAAACCACTGAGCCACCCAGGCTGCCCCTTAACATGTAATTTAAGAGAATATTCTGGAACATGGAAGTATAAAGATTATATTTATTCTCACTCTGGGTACTTTCTCAATTGTAAAGTACCGGATGGATCTGACTTCTTCATCCGTGATCCAGATTCATGATAAGTTGGCTGCAAAAAATGTCCCCCCATCCTCTGGTAATTACAGCATTTAGCTAGAGAGATGGAAGTTAATCAAATCCTCGTGTTTGCTATTAATTTTCCTTATAATGGATATAAATGCTGCCTATAAAAGTTGGTATGCACACTTTCAGTGCATTCATATGTTTTTATGAGGAAACAGAGAAAATGAATCTGGTTTTGAAAAATAAGGTTTATTTTGTAATAACTATCTTTTAATAACTGTTTTTATTTTTACACTGGGGGAATGCACAAGAATAGATGATGCTAGCTTTAACATTTAATGAAACGGTGTACACTCTTTCTACTAATGTAAAAGGCCAAGGCTCTTCTTCCCACTCTAAACATCTTTTTTTACTATAAAGAATTCTCATTGCATTGAAACTAAAACTCTGGAGCGCTCGGCAGAGGACGGCTGGCCAGAATCAGTCAGAAGGTCCCCTCTTCTCAATTACATAACTGAAATAGGAAGTCTAGTTCTAAATATTAGAAGCAAAGTCTATATATTAGAAAAATAAAGAGAGGGAAGATTAACAAACTGCTTCAAAATACATGCCTGAGGTGTGAAACAGCTTGTACTTTCACGTTGTGGCAGCTTCCAGAAGAAATCTTTTTTGAGTTTTAATCTTCAGGTTCGTACCTGGAAAGAGATTAATACTTCAGTTAAGACTGTAAACAGGGGCACCTGGGTGGGTCAGCGGTTGAGTGTCTGCTTTCAGCTCAAGGTGTGATCCTGGGGTCTGGGGATCGAGTCCTGCATCAGGCTCCTCACAGGGAACCTGCTTCTCCCTCTGCCTGTGTCTCTGCCTCTCTTTCTCTCTGTGTCTCTCATGAATAAATAAATAAAATCTTAAAAAAAAAACATAAATGATATCATGATACTTTTTGATGCTGTCATTGTTACCCAATGAGTTTCCTTGAAACCTGTGGGGAAGTTAGAGACGGTCACGACCTACAAGGGGACTCCTGCTGCAGGGTGGACAAAGGACACCTTTGGGCTCCACATCTCTGGATCTGGCACTTAGACCCATGACAGCTCAGGACAATAGAAACTCGGTCATCAACCAAGTTGTCAGATGCGAAGTGCTGAAAGGCCTATGTGAGGACTGGGTCAACAAAGCCCCTTCTCTAAAGACGAACTGGATCTGAGATTTCCTTCCTTGTGGTTTCCCTGGAGCCCTCATAAAGGTAAAATGGCAGCTGGGTTTCCAGACCAAACCGTGGAGGTCAGAAATGAGGCTGAGCAGCAGAGTCCATGCGGGCTGGGAAGACTGGCCGAGTGGTGAATATGTGGGCCCACTGCTACAGGCTTTCAACTGTGCGCCGAGTTCCTGTAACTGGACATGTCCCTCCCTGGGCAGCAGGCAGCTAGGGATCTGGTTCTATGTAGAGCACGGGCTGCTAAGCCACGCTGGCTACGGTACCCAGCCACAAGGACCGCATTCTCTAGCACCTAAATTGTCACTGAGGGCAGGCACCAGATGACCAGGTCTTAGGCTCCTACAAGGACACTCCTGGGGAAGAATACCCAGGGATGCCCTATAAGTTTGCTGGGCTTCCCTCCTGATATCCTGCTTAAAAGGATCTGTTGCTAAGAGGAGCCTAGTGTAGCTGTGTGTGCCTAAGTCCTAGCTGAACCCAACTGAAACCCTCGTGGGCAGGATGGAAAAGGCCTGGCCAAAGCTCTTCCGTTCTCCTCAAATGCAGGCTTCTAGACTAAATGACAGCAAGTACCCACTGGCCTGATCTCCCCGGACACATACTGAGATTTAATGAAGAACACACGTCAACCTGGCAGCAAGGCAAATCCAACAGTCAGCAAGGCTTACTTGGCCAGTCTTCTCCTCAGGTCTTTGATTTGGTCATTCTTCCTGGTGAGAATCTCTTTCATGTTTCGAAAAGCTGCTGTTTGTTGGAATTTCTTTTCTAATTCCTGCACAGTGAAAAGTGTCAGTCAGTTACTACGGAACAGTGCAGAGAAGTAGCACATCTCATAAGCGTGTACATTTTTGCTCTAATTTTGCTAATATTTTATATTATTTTCTCATTTCTATTATTATTTTCTGATTTCTTTTTAAAATTTACTTATACAAAATTAAGGCTATGCAAATTTTAAAAATACATTCCTTCAAAAGAGAAGTCAATAAAACAGCAACACTGTCAGTATATAAATACAACATTAGCATATGACCGGAACATATTATGCCCTAGACATGAGAAATCTGTTTGAAACAGTAAACTACTTCTTAGGTGAAATAAACATGATCTTTCCCCCATATCCCAGTGGTGCCAGTACTCTAGGAGGAGGATTTTTTCATTCAGTTACATTTTAGCTCCAATATGCTTGAGAATTTAATCCCTAAACTGCAGAACACAGTTTTCTAACGTTATTTCATAGAAATTAAGAACAAGGGATAGAAAAAGAGAAGTCACCCATCCCTGTGCCAGGCTGTAAGGGGGATGGGCAACATGGGGGGTGCGAGGCAGCTCATGGAAGCTATCCGCGGAGGAGGCTTTTACCATTCATAGGAAGGAGTGGGGATTTTTATTATCCTAGATCTCGCCCAAAACGGAAGAATCTCAATGGCTAGAAATGATATATCTTGAACACGTACTGGCTAATACCCTGAGAAAAAAATAAGGCAAATCTGTAGCTGGCCTCCAACATGTCCCTGAATTACACTTGTTCCTCACCTGGGTGGACACACACACACAGATCTGACCTTTTCAGCCATGCTCAGCTGTTCCTGAACCCTGAGTAGGTCATGCTTGGCTGTCGCCAGATTCTCCTCCAGGGACTTCTGACTTTCTGTCTTGTCGTTTAGTGTCTTCTGAAACTCACTCTTCAAAGCAGCAACTGTGTTTTCCAAGTCATTCAAGTCTTGAGCTTTTATAAAATCCTATGAAAGATACATGCACTGACATAATTTCTTGTTGGCATCCTGGCTAGGAGCTGTTTTACAACAGTGGTTCAACATTGGGACATGAAAGCAAGTGTTCCGCTGTGCGCCCCGGTTTCCCCTGCCAGCTGGGGGAAGCTCCTGCTCCTAGAGGGGAGGGGGTTGGCGTCCCCCGCTCTCCCCTGGCCGTCCTGCATGGTGTGCTGCACGCGGCAGACGCTCAGTGGTCATTGATCTCCAAATATGTAAGGTATCATTTATGAATTGCTGAAATTCCAAAGAGGAATAGGAGAAAGGTGAGATCCTAAATTTACAAGGTTGTGTGTCCCAGAGTAGGGACGGCGAACAAGTTTTGTTTTTGAAGTCGGTTAAAAAAAAATTCTAGTGAAGAATTCTGAATGATGTAGACGGAAATATAATAAACCTGATATAATTTGTTATAAAAAATTTAATAGACCTAGTCTTAGTCACTATTTACATTAAGAGAGCCAAATCATTGCTTACTGATATGGTTTGGTAATTTTTTAAGACTTTAAGTTTTTTTTTTTGTATTAATGTGGTATGCATGTTTGCACATACTGTCAGCATAATAAAAACAGCCAGATCATATTTTTAACTAGATAATATGTAATAGAAAAAAGTAATACATACTAAATAGGAAAATGGTCAAATTGCTAAATACGAAGATGAAGCAGTTCTACTGACAAAATTCCTTATTTTTTATTTTTAAAGATTTATTTTTTCATGAGAGAGAGAGAGAGAGAGAGAGAGAAAGAGAGATTGAGGCAAAGAAACAGGCAGAGGGAGGAGCAGGCTCCATGGAGGGAGCCCGACGCAGGAGTCGATCCCAGGGCCCCAGGATCAGGCCTTGGGCTGAAGGCGGCGCTAAACCGCTGAGCCACCAGGGCTGCCCGTCACTTATTTTTAAAATCTGGTCTTTTAAAAAGATTTTACTTCATTGCAGCTAGTGAAAGCATGTATACATTTTACTTTTGCCAAAATCTGAAAAGTAAAATTGGAACAAAGACCAAAATGGCTTTTAAATCAAATTCGTCATCCAAAAATGTTTGCAACTGTTTAACTTTTGAGAAATTATAAAGCTGTTTTCTGGAGTGTGTAACTCTGTGTTTTATAAATCTATGGTCCTTTATGTATGAATGAAAATCATATTTATTTTCCTTTTTTTTTTTTTAGCCATCTAAGAATTATCCTCCTATTTAAAAAATACCTATAGATGAAATGATGTAATGTCTGCGATTTACTTCAAAAAACAAGATGGGGGATGCCTGGGTAGCTCAGGGGTTGAGCATCTGCCTTTGACTTAATGTGTGATCCTGGGGTCCTGGGATCAAGTTCCACATCAGGCTCCCTGCATGGAGCCTGCTTCTCCCTCTGCCTATGTCTCTGCCTCTCCCTCTCTCTCTCTCTCATGAATAAATAAATAAAACCTAAAAAAAAAAAAAAAAAAAAAAAACAACCCAACATGATAGAAAGGGAGAAGTAGAGGTAAACAGGAAACCAGATTGGCTAAGCCTTGCTGATCAGCAAAGCTGAGTGATGAGTACCAGGGGTGCGTTACACTATTCCCTCTCCTCTTGTATATTAAAATTTTCCATACAATTTTTCCATAAAAACATGTAACAATAAAAGTCTAATGAAGTAAGTCTGGGGACTGTTTAACAGACATTTGCAATGACAGTACAACCACTAGAAAAGCCAATGCTGCATTGAAAATTCACTCTTCCAGTCTGGCTGATGTGAAATCTGTCATAGTATCTAGCATCAGTGGAAAGGCCACAAGGAACAGAATTGTAGACATGATAACTTCCCACAGGTGGAGGGCTACTCAGTCAACTGCTCAGACAGGCCTGGTGACCCAGCCCTGGATTTCAGCGCATTACACGAATACCACCAGACATACGTGGATTTGAAGATGCATAGCCGGTAAGTTCATTCTATTTTGTCATACTCACTGAAAGCCAACTTAATAATAAATTCTGTATAATAAAACTGAACACAAATCCAATTAGCTAAAAACTCTTTCTTTCTTCGTTTCCTTTCCCCCATTGTAATTGGAATGTCAAAACCAAAGGGGTAAGAACTTGAAAACAGTTAAACTTCAGAACATCTTATGTGCTAGTGGTCTCTTGGGACAGGTGAAGCATGTGAGCTGTCTACCTGCCCCTGTAGCCGCCCCCCTCCCTGGCCTTTCCTGGAGGGGGATTAGATGGCCAACAGTGGCATCCCTCTCAGGGAGGGGCAAAGACGAGGGGCATAATGAACAGTAATTAAGACTTCTTCTCCTTTTTCTTTTTTTTTTTAAAGTAGCTCCACGAGGGCTCTCCAACGCAGAGCCCAATGCAGGCCTTGAACTCATGACCCTGAGATCAAGACCTGAGCGAGATCAAGAGTTGGACATCCAACCGTCTGAGACACCCAGGTGCCCCAACACTTCAAGTTTATACCTTTATTTTACTTGAAAAACATGAAAAAGATAGCTAAAACTTATTCCACTTTTTAAAAAAACTTGAAATATAATTGACATGCCACACCCTATCATTTTCAGGTGTCCATCATAGTGACTGTATTTCTGTGCCATACAAAGGGATCCCTGTGATGAGTGCAGTTACCCACCATCACAAAATTCTTACAGTATTATCGACTACATTCAAAACTTCTTTCACCTTTGTATTTCCTTGGTCAAGCTGTAAATCCTGTAGTGCTCTTTCTAGCTTTGACTTCTCATCTAATGCTTGCGTTGCCTATAAACAGATTTAAACAAAATACATTCAGTATTCAGTCTGTAAGCAACTCTTTCAATAATTTTGTTAAAGTATTTCTCAGTTACCTGTATTTCAATGGTCTTCAGCCTTGACTTCAATTTCTCGTTCTCTTCTTGAAGTCTTGAAATTTCCTTTGTGAGTAAATTCGAGGTTTATTATTTTAACTACAGTGTTTTTAATACTTGGAAGTGTTTCACTCAAAAATTTAATTGTAAAATTAAATTTAAATGACATAACAACAGCTCAGACACCTGCATTCCCTAGTGGCCGGTGCTGTCCTGGTCCCGTCCAGCCCACTGCCCCCACACCTATGAGTCACCTGTGACTCTAAGCCTCTTCTCTGGTCTCTCAGGCTCCCTTCAGGCCTCTTTCCTCAGCCTTCTTCTCAGTCTCCCTCCCCTGCCACCTCTCATCTAGCTGGTCTTGCAACTCTTGGGTCTTTTCCGGGCTGACACAACATACCACCTGTACTTATCCCCAACATGGTCTTTATCAGTGTCACACTCTATGCCCAAGCCCCTAGATGCTTCTGTCTGAGCTGAGGCCAAAGGCCTTTGCTCCAAACAGCTCCTTAATAAGAGTCAGCTTTGAGCCCAGTCCTCTTCCTCTCTATGGCTCCAACACACATATCAGCCCAGTCAGACAGCACTGCACTCCGTGCCAAATCACACCAGCCTTCTGCCTCTCACTGCTGCCCATGCCATTCCCCTGTCTGCCATGCCCCTCTTCTTTCCTCTGACAATTAAATGTCTTTAGCCTTCAGCCCAGCTCAGGGACCACCTTCCCTCAAAGTCTATCCTCAGTCACTCATATCCATGCGGAAGGGTGTCTTCTCTGCCACCCTGGGGAACACGGGTTGGAATTCCCCTATCTGTTTCCAGAATATTAATTCTCCCTTCTCAACGAGACTATAAGGCTTTTGAGACAAAAAGCTAAGCATTACACTGCTTTTTTTTTTTTTAATCTAGTAACATCTAGCACAATGTTGAGAATACAGGAGTCATGAAAAATATGTGCATATAGGTAGTTAATCTTTATAAGTCTAATAAAAAACTCTATCACTGCTATCTTAGATCATAAACTTCAAATAGCCAGCAATAAACACTGTCCAAAACGCCATGCCCTTCCTGTCACCATGAAACGATGCAATTAAGACTGGCTTCAGACTTTCTGGAAGGTGGGTACCCTCTTTTTGGTCCATGGGAACCACAGAGTAAAAGGACTACCGTGGACTGATTACCCTTGGCGGGCCAAAGCCTGAATCGGCCACCTCCTACCTCAATTTCTCCACCCTCCGGCTGTGCAGGCCATGAGAGGGCTAAGTTAGAGGGTCTGCCTTTCTCACAACAAGCACAACGTTTACCTTGTTCAGGAGTTCCGTGGTTCCACCGTCGTTAAGTGGAACAAGTTTTGGCTTCATGGTATCTATGATGGGCTGACACAGAATAAAGAAACCAAACCAAATTCACCACAGAAGAAAACACACATTATCACTCAACACTTGTACTTTCTAAGTAGAAAACACTGTGTGAAAGCATATCCACTGGGATGCCAGCTCCATGGGGGCACTTCTGGCGTTGGGTTCTCTGCAATGCCCCAGGGACTAGGACAGTGCCTGGCCCATAGTACCTCCAAACAAATTAGAGATGCAAGTGAATCCATCCTCCCATGTCTTTTTAAATAAATTCAGATGGAAGGGAAAGGAGGGAACAGAGGCAGGAGGCAAGGTGCTCGAAGCCAGAGCAGATCTAGATCCCAGCCTCTAGGGACAGGAATTTTAATGTATGGGGTGTGAAACAGACTTCCTCATGAACCTGAGCCAGGGAAAGCTGCCACAGTGCGGCTACACTGAAGGTGAAGAGGAGCTTGGCTAGGCAAAATACTCTAGCAGTTCAGTGATACGTGTTAAAACAGGTGAATCCATGCCCTCTGACCCAGACACTTCTTAGCTAGAAATACATTCCAAAGGAATAACTGGAAAAATGTTTTGTATGTGTATGTGGACTCAGCATCATTTTTCTCTCTGACACCAGGGAGCGTTTGTGGTGCGTCTACATGATGCCATGTTAAGTGGTGACCACAAATAAGGAGAATGATTAAAAAGAGAAGCAGGTCACTAGTCACCACTAGGATTGTCTCCATTTGACAGATGAGGCAAACAAGGCTTGGCTGTCTCTGGCAACCCGCTCAAGGTCACAGAGTGGGAGAGACCAGGCCAGGATGGATGCCCATGCTGTGCATCATCTGAGTAAAGAGTTTATATGGCAGGGAGTGGGATGAACTATGGGGATTCTGTGTGTGTGTGTGTGTGTGTGTGTGTGTGTGAGAGAGAGAGAGAGAGAGAGAGAGAGAGAGAGAAAGAGAGAAGAGTGAGAGAGCACGTGTGCATGAGCAAGTGAGGAGACAGAACCATTTTTTCAGTTCCTTCCACAGTGTTTCTTTTTTGCCTGAAAATATGAGGTAATTACTGAATTCTGCTCTTGAATTGAATGTCTTTCCTTGACTTTACCTCTTTTCATTTTACCTCTGAATCCTCTTGGCAACTTGAGGATTTTAAATACTGGCTATTAAGATATGGACTTAGAATGACCAAAATTTACCTTTTTATTTGAAGATGTAAATTCTGCTTTTTCAAATTCTGCAACTTGTTCTAATAATTCTCTTGAAGATAAAAATATGAAAAAAAATTCATTAGAACAGATCTGTACCACACACCACACACACACACACACACACACACACACACTCTCAAGAATAAGGTCACTGGTAGTGATCTACTACAACATGGCAGGGAGCACAGAGCACCAGGAAGGAAACCTCACCATCTCAGAAATGGTACTTAGTTACTGATGGCCTGGAATCCTGACCACAGGGACCAAATTTAAATATTCTACAGCACCTAGTACCTTGCACCTACTGAATGCAATATAATTGTTAGAGCTAAACTACGGTGTCCATAGAAATATGTCTGAAATTTGTCATCAACTCTGTATTTTTGAAGTGTAAGAGACAGATTGCTCTATGACATAATATACATCCATCATTAGCTAGTGGATGTTCAAGAGAGGCAAACTGGTTTTAATAGAGTGGCCTCAGAAAATTGAATTTGTTCAGGTTATCTATGAAAAAGAGTATCATGGCTGCTGAAAAAGAATATGATCTACTTTGAAGGAAGAAATGCGGGGACCCAACCACCCGATTATAGTCCCTTTTCCCTGCAAAGGTCCATGGGAACTGACTACACAAAAGCCCGTAGAGGGAGTGGCAGTAACCACTCTCCTAAGCTTCCTGGGTCTGTTTCTCAAAGTTTTCTGGGCAGTGGGTAGAGTAAACTGGTTTTCCTGCCACCTTGTGCTGTTCAGCTCCCTCTGCCTGGGCCAGCATGCTGCGCTCTATTTCAAGGCTATGTCAAGCTTCCCTGGTTTCTGGCCCGGTTTCTCTTAGACTAAGTTTTAATTTCATTTTACTTTTTTTTTTTTTTAATTAATGAGCTCTTTGATACTGTCTAGATTATAATCGTTTTTTACATTTCTTATTTTAAAGGTAAGTGTATAATTTAAAATGTAATTATTGAGAAATAAAATTCCTATCCTCCTGGTCTGAATCGATGGCATTTGAATTAAATTTTCATTTGCTTCCTACTCTTCATTCTTTGTTGACCTGTATCTCTAAAGATTCATTATAATATAATCAGGCTGACCAAGAAATGGGCAGGAATAATAAGAGCCTATGAGGAATTTCATGGATCTCAAATGCATCTATAACACCTGACAACGGGAGAAAACAGAATTTTGAAGAGGTCGCTGAGTAGCACCTAAGAGCTCATTCAGTGATCAGATGCTTTGCTACCGACCTCCCCAAACCTTCTCATACCCCAGTTGTAGGAAAAGAAGCGGCAGAGACACTCACTAACTTTTGAGATCATGCCTGGGCCTCTCTCGTCCTAACTGCAGGTACGAATGTGAGTACCTGTTTTCGAGTTCAGAGATATCTGTCTGTAGCTTGAGGTACCACTTCTCGGCCTGTGAGAAAAGCTGCCGCAGAAGTAGCACGTTGGTGTGGGCTGTGTTGATGAGTTCAGACTCCACCTCACTGTAGACCACAGCCTGCAGCCCACTCAGGACCTCGGAGACCTCATCTACGGTGAAGGTCTCCTCCACTAGCCTGAAAAACAACCACAGTCCCAGACTTCTGGATAAACAACCCCGACCATTGACAAAATAAAAACAAAACTAAGAAAACCCACATTCACGTCATCTGAGGGCTTAAGGGTTTAGAGTGAAAAATCTCTCTGGGGGCAGCCTGGGTGGCTCAGCGGTTTAGCGCTGCCTTCAGCCCAGAGCCTGATCCTGGAGACCCAGGATTGAGTCCCATGTCGGGCTCGCTGCATGGACCCTGCTTCTCCTTCGGCCTGTGTCTCTGCCTCTCTCTCTCTCTGTGTCTCTCATGAATAAATAAATAAAATATTTAAAAAAATATCTTGGGGAATTATCTTCTTTATTAATAAAACATACCAAAAATAATTTAAGCTCAGCTAATATTTGTTGAAGCTCAGGTGATTTTTAATGTCTAGTGAAATGAGCAAATGGTGGGAGTGCACATTCTCTAAAAACAGGTACATGCTCAGAAATAGTCCTCCCAAACTTCCAAACTTTTGACTTTTTTCTTAAGTTTTTCAGTTTAAATTTTTTTTTTACTTGAATTTCTACTACAATTACTCTTACCATATTTAGTAGTTTCAAAAGTTACCCGGAAGGTATTATTTCTCCTTTCTTTCTTTTATTTGTCTAGCATTTCAATAATTGTATGAACTATTCATGTGAGAGTCAAGTGGCTATAAGAAAATCAGTGGTAATTAGATGTTAGCACTAAGGCCCAAATGAAAAAGAAATGGACTTAGTTCAAGTTCCTCTGAGCACTGTCAACTCATCATCATCAACAATAGCATTAAAACCCAGTCTCCCACAGAACATTTGAGTCGGGCGGGAACTTCAGAGTCATCTTCTTCCATCCTCTCATGTGACAATTGGGAATGTAGGCTCAGAGTGGGGAGGTGACACGTCTCTCATCCTGCAGGGTGTGACTCAGCCCCACAATCATTTCCAGCAATCTCAGCAACAGGCCCAACTGCTGAATCCTGGGAAAGCGTCTGTGCACGGCATCTACTTTCAAGGGCAGTTTGACAGGGAGAAAGCCTCTCCTCGCCCCACCTGCCCCCAGCTGCTCAGGGGGTGAGGACCAATGGGCCCCAGCCCTGGCTTCTCTTCTTCCAAAAGGACGATGATGAAGAGAAGGGCGACAAAGTCTTATCAGAGTTAGTCTCAAGTAGATAGTATTTGATTTATTACTCTTCAGAGTTTCATTTAACTAGATATTAACCAGTCTAAAAAAAAAATCAAAACTTAACTATTTTTTATGAAAATCCTTATTCGATATATTAACAATCTTCTTGTATGTTTTTTAAGATTTTATTTATTCATTAGAGACACACACACACACACAGATAGAGGGGGGCGGAGGGAGAGACACAGGCAGAGGGAGAAGCAGGCTCCATGCAGGGAGCCCAACGTGGGACTCGATCCTGGGTCTCCAGGATCACGCCCTAGGCTAAAGGCGGCGCTAAACTGCTGAGCCACCCAGGCTGCCCAATCTTCCTATATTCTTTAATAGAACATACCAAATCTCCTTAGAACTTTTTTTTTTTGCAACACAAGTTTATGAACATTTAAGGTACTCAGTGTATAAAGTAAGCACTGAAGTACCTTCTCTGATTTACAGTTGGGCCAGTGAACCTGCTGCTTTCATCTGGTGAAACCAGCTGACCAAATTACATTAGTGGGTTGAACAGATTAACAGTGGACAGCTGACAGTGTCTGCTACTGAGTGCCATGGATGGCTTTATGACACTTGTAGCTCACCTGGAGGCCTTGTGCATTTAACTGTGCCAAAGTCTGATCCCCAAATAATCTGATGTCTCTTGATTAGTCATTTTCTTTTCTTGTTTCCCCTATTTTTCTCTAGATTAAACATGTATTTTGCGTTTTCTACAGACTTTAATTATACTCTATGACTGGTTCAACCAAACTAGTTATCTACTAACAATTTGTTAGTTATGGCTTTTCATGGTTTTCTACTGTCCCCCCCCCCCCCACCACTATGATTTCTTCAATATGAACTGTAGGGATTCTCTCACTAAAAGCCATGCCTTATGGCTCTAATCCTTTAACTAATAACTCAGGTAATTAAAGTTCTAGGATCTTTAATACATCAAGCCAATCATTAACGTACATGTACTTCACTACTTCTGGACAGCTCTTCTGAAACTCTGCAATCTCATAATTCTCATATGTGTATGTTTGGTAATAGATTGCTCCCACCACAATAATCCAATTTCTTGAATTTCACCTATTCATGAGGTGTGATGTGGCTACTCTCAGTGAGTAACTGATCAGGATAATCCCAGCAACAGTTTGTATGGGCTCTGCTACAGCATCCCCATTACAGCTCCCAGAAAGGATGCATGTTTCCCCTTGGGTGTCCTTAGACTCCTCTGATACCTGCTCTCCTTGAGGTCTTGGAAGCAGGAATCTACAGTTTTGAGTCTCAGGCCTCTTTTTGAACGAGCAAATCGCATGTAATTGATAACTTCATTTTGATGGTGCTCATTTAGGCCCAACTCTGCCTAAAAGAGAGAGAAATAATCGTTAGTCTTTAAGATGTGATGAAGCAACTAACAATGAAAATATACAAGATGTCCAGTGGTAGTGATTGCTAGATGTTCACCAGATTCTGTTCTTCCCTTCTTCCCAGTTATATGGCTGCCCAACCATACTTCCCAGCCCTTCCTGCAGCTAGGTGTGGCCACATGACTACTGATCAGTAATGGATGTGAGCAGAAGAGATGTGGGCCATCTCCAAAGCCTGAGCCTTAGGATGTGGCCATGTCTTTGTCACACCTATTTCTCTGTTACCTGGAGGGGTGGTAACTTTGCTGAACCTTGAAGAGGATAATTCCCTAAGGGTTCGACAGACAGCAGGATGAAAGGGATCTATATCCCTGACTGATTCTGTGGAGCAGCATTGACCTACAGACTTCAGATGAGTAGAGAGATGGCCGTTAACTGAGAGAAATACCCTTCTGTATTCTTTAAGCCACTGTTTTTTGGATATCTACTACACCAACTTAACCTTATCCTAGCTGATACAGCTTTAAAAAATATATTTGGTTTTGAAATAGTTATTAATTGGGTCTTTATTTTAAACCAGATGAGAGCTTGACAACTACGAGCTAGAGATTAATGAAGTTTTCATCTTATAGCTATGCTGAAAAGGATGTTATACAACTGAACACGTAATGCAGGGACTAAATGAGTCAGGAATGATCTTTAAGAATAATGATCTATCATATCTTATGGGCTTCCAATGGGAGACTAGGTCTAGCTTCCGAGCCTCTTTTTTTCAGGCTTGTCACTATGGGTGCACGGGGTTGGGTTGTCTCAACACCAACACTAACACAACTGCCAACAGTAAGGCCACCGGGCCTGATCTCCTTCAGCTCCCAAGATGTTCTTGGGGGCTTTTCTGCATCCACACACTTCCTCCCTGCAGTCTCAATTTCCTTAGGACATATGTCTCTAAAGGCCAGGACCTTGCCCACCTGGTTCCCTGAGGTACCCTGTTCCCAGTACTAAGCACAGTGCCTCACAAGCAACAGACACCTGCCAACAAATGAACTTAAAGACCTCCTTTCGAAGGTCACTTCTTCTTCATTGGGCCTTAATGGGTTCTCTTCCAAACTCCTGGAGGACTTGACTAACCAATTATTCTCTCCTCTCAACATTCTACAAGTTTCTTCTTCCTTCAGACTATAGGGAAGACCATATATATAAACTTCATTCTTGCAAACAAAACAAAACAAAACAAAACAAAACAAAAACCACCTCAAACTTGAGAATCCCTCTAGCTATCCCAGTGTTTCTCCAGGCCCCTTCCACCTTTCCTATCCTCATGCTATCTCCTACTCCTTAAACCCATATGCAACTCAAATTGCTTTTGCAAAGCTCCCCAGTAACTTTTTTCTTTTTTAAAAAATATTTTATTGATTCATTTGACAGAGAAAGAAAGCACAAGCAGGGGGAGGGGGGAGAGCAGCAGAGGGAGAAGAGAAGAAGGCTCCCCACTGAGCAGGGAGCCTAATGTGGGGTTCAATCCCAGGACCCCAAGATCATGACCCGAGCTGAAGGCAGATGCTCAACCAACTGCGCCTTTTCTTTCTTTCCTTTAAAAAAAAATGATCACCTGAGAGCTTTTATTTATTTAAAAAATATATACATTTTTTAATACAGCTGACCCACAATGTTCCATTCGTTTCATTGCCGATGTATTTCAATGGCCCATGTCAGTGGTACCCCCAACTCTGGCTTCAGTCCTTCTTCTGAACACTATGCACTGGTTAAGTGGGGCTGCTATTTAAGCTGCCATTCTACATCTGCTGGAAAGATGAACGGAGACGTTTTAGCATATGGGACAACTGGCCTTTTCGGAACAGGTCAAAACAAAAGAAGGATCGCCCAAGTTTCTTGGGCTGTAAAGCGGCTGGCGTGGATTTTTATAGTCGCCCTCGCATCTGACAGCCGGATTCCATCACGTTCTCCCTCCTCAATCCGTTATGATACGTAACTGTTCATGCTGCCAAAGGGTGTGTGTGTGTGTGTGTGTGTGTGTGTAAAAACTTGGGAGTTTTCGGAACGGAATGAGAATTCCGCCCTGCGCCTTCTGCCGGTGGCCGTTCCCTCCAGCTCCCTCCACCAGCCATCTTCGAGGTGAGACTCGGGCCGGCCGGCCCAGGCAGGAGCGAGGAACGACACGACGCGGCGGGGAGAGGCTGCTAGGAGCCGGAGGGGCTGCGGCCGGCCAGGACGGCCCAGGACGGGCTCCGCCCGGCTGCAGCCACGCCCTCCCACGGCCCCAGGTCGGAGCCTCCTCCGCGCGCGGCGGCGCCCGGCCCGCTACTTACCATGGCGGCGGCGGGAGTCGCAGCCCAGGGGAGCGGGAGAGGCCAGGCGGAGATCCACCGAGCCCGGGGTCGCCGAGGGCGGTTGGGCCGCAGAAGATGCGGCGGGAGGGCAGCTTGTTTAGAAGCCTCCGGTTGCTAATGGGAACGGAGGCACGTGATCCGAAATGATGCATTTTTATTGGTCCTCAAGATCACGCGACAGGAAGCTCCGTGTGACCTGCCGACCGCCGCATGCGCACTGGCTTCCAGAGGCCGGAAGTCCCGCCTACCCGCGCCACGCCGACTAGGGAGCCGGCCGCCGTTGCCAATGGTAACGGGAGGCCGCCTGGACCCCCCGCGTTGGGGCGCGCTCTGGAGCTTCGGTGTCTGCGTTGCTCGGAAGGGGTGTCCGTCCCTTCCCGGGTTTGGTGACCCCCACGGTTGTGGCCTGGACGGCTGGCTCCCCGACTTTCCAGTGGTTTCGGGGGACCTGGGCGTGGGCGGCGGGGACTGCTCCTCTCTCCAGCGGTGCCTGGAGATAGGGACCCGCGTGATGGGCCGCATCTCCCGCGCTGCCACGTGCCGCGGTAGAGTTTTGAGTGTCCTCCCTCTGCCCCGTTTTTTTCCTTTTTTCCTCTTATACTCCTGGCAAAAGTCTCTAAGGCTACCTGTAGCCTTAAAAATTAAACCCAAAAGGAATTGGTGAAGGAGCAGTGAATTTCAAACTATTATGCTTAGAATCATCAGGGAAGCTTGGGGGGGCCTCAACCCCCCCCCTCCATTCTGAATTCTGAATCAGGGAGTGTACCTTGGGTGCTTGGAATCTACAGTTTTTATCACACACCAGTCGGGGACCCCTCTTGAAGAAACACTGTCCTGAATCATGGTGGAAATGCAAATCAAAACCGCACCACCACCTGACACCTATCGGAGTGGCTAAACTCAGAAACAACAAACGTGGAGAAGATGTGGAGAAAAAGAACCCTCCTTCACTGTCGGTGGGGACGTAAACTGGTACAGTGGAAAACAGTATGGAGGTTACTCAAAAAGCTAAAAACGGAACTCTAGGAGCCAGTAATTCCACTACTGGGTATTTTAACCAAAGGAAATGAAAACACTAATTCGAAAAGACATATGCACTCCTATGCTCACTGCAGCATTATTCATAACAGCCAAGATCTAGAAGCAACTCAAGTGTCCACCAACAGATGAATGGACGAATGGAGCCGGAGAGCTTGGTCCTTGCCTCGTCCAGTCGAAGAATGAATCTCGTGGACAAAGGAGAGTGTGTAAAGCTGCAGGAGTTTATTAAGTAAAGATACAGAGAAGGCCGTCAGAAGTGAGAGGGGTCCGGACAGGGTTGCTGCTGAGGGCTTTTTTGGCTGGCCTTTTATAGAAAACCTGAGTAAGGAGTTGATGGCCTTGAGATTTTGGTTTGAGTCTTGGTGATTACGTGATGGGAAGATACTTCCTAGTATTTTGGAGGCAGGGGCCAGATGTACTTCCTTATCTGTTTTTATTGCCTTATCTGTGTTGCATCTCAGTGTCCTTGGGATTTATGGGAGCCCAACCCTGGGGCCTTTCCCTTATCTTTCCCTGCCTAGCCTTATCTGTCACTAAGTCATAAAGAAGGTAGAGCGTGTGTATACACACACATACACACTGTGGAATATCATGCAACCATAAAAATAAGATTCTTGCCATTTGGGACAACATGGATGGAGCCAGAGGGTATCATGTATGCTAAGCAAAATAAGCCACAAAAGAAAGACAAATATGGCATGGTATCGCTCATGTGTGGAATTAGGAAAAAAAAAAAAGTCAAACTCATAGAAACAGAATAGAAAAGTGATTGCCAGGGGCTTTGAGGTGGGGGAAATAAGACGCTGGCAAAAAGGTACAAACTTTCATTTACAAAATGAATAAGTTCCAATGATCTCGTGTATAACATGTGACTGTAGTTGATAACACTGTATTGGATACTTAAAATTTAGGAGTAGAGCTTATGTGTTCTCATCATTAAAAAAAGGAAATTTAAAAAGGAAAAATAAATATGTGAGGTGATGATGGGGATGGCTGTGTTAATGAACACAAAGAGGGAGGTTTTTTTTTTTTTTTAAGACAAGGGCTTTTTTGAAAAAAAAAAAAAAAGATTTTATTTATTTGAGAGAGCACAACAGAGAGAGAGGGAGGACAAGCAGGGGGAGCAGCAGAAGTCATGACCTGAGCTGAAGGCAGAGGCTTAACCAACTGAGCCACTCAGGCACCCTGAGGAGAATCCTTTTACAACACATATATATCCAATTATCATGTTGCATACTAAATATATTAGAATTTTCTTTGTCAATCTTCTGTCCAAAAAAAGCAGAAAGAAAGGAAGGAAGAAGGAAAGAAAGAGAAAGGAAAGAAAGAGGCTGTCCTAGAAGAGGATGAAACAGATTATTGCAAGTACCAGGGACTTGGGGCTGGGTGGGGGAAAGCCGTAGAGGGGGCGTTTCAGCAGGCTCAGAACACAGAAGCATAAGCCAGACACACTGACAAGGGAATGAATAAGCTACAAAGTGAGTTTGGCACGATAAGAAGGACCACAGAGTGGGGGAGCGTCCTGAGGTTCTGGGAGACTGAAAACTCGGGAGAGACTATTTGGCATTACTTAGTCCTGACTCATGAATACATAAGCCAACTTAGATCATGCTTTTGGGGATTGTGTTGATTTTGGTCACTACACAGTGCAACTTAAAATGGGTCCCAATTGGGACCTAAATTTCTAGAAAGGGTTTTATGGTCCAGGTTCTACCTGCTTCATTTATGGATGGGGAGATTGGGAGCCAAGGTCAGGTGTCCGGATCCTCAGAGGACTGGGTGGAGGCATCTGAAGTTGGAGTCCATGATGAAACTAGCACAAATATGTTTTCAGGAGAAAAACCAGAAAGCAGGTGTGAACTCTTCTGGTACAGGGGGCGGTAAATCCTATTCTGGTTTTGAGAATTTCATTTTTCTTTTCATTTCTTGTCACATTCATTTTAATTCAACATAAAGCATATACCACATTATGTTCCTGGCTTAGGAGTTGTCCCAAGAAGTGAGCTCAGTGCTTTAAAAAGTAAACGTGAAACTTCCATTGCTAGAACAAGGTGGTAGCAGATACATCCTGTACAATTTATGAAGGGATGATGGCTTTAGAAAAAGAGGCACAGCGATGAACACACGTTTGTTAAGTTAAATGGCCAATATGGTAAAATGAAAATAATCTAAGTAAGTTTTAATTCAGACAAAATAAGAGCTAGGAGGAAACAGTATTTTCAGATGAGGAAAGACAGTTCAGAAAAGTAAAGGGTCTTGCCTAGTAACAGAGGCAGCAGAGCCAGGTCTGGAATCCAAAGCTCATGATCGCTGGTAAGAGTTTCTCAACCATTTAATCCTACCCAAATATAGGTGCCAGGGCTTTCTCTTTCAATTTTATCCCCACTTCTGTGAATGTAAGGCCCCTTGCCTTCTGCTTAGGGGAGTTTATGAATGTCCCATGGCTGTTGAAAAGTGTGGGGAAAAGGTGTAGATTTCCCGTTTACCTGAGGCTTGGCAAAGTCTTGGGGACACAGTGAGGAATCCTTCACTTAAATGATCAAGGGATGATATTATGCATGCAGTTGCCCATGGAAGGACCTTGAGCCTGAGGGACAAGAAGAACAGTAGGCAGGGTGCCCCTGGAGCACCCCCAAGGCATAGAAGAATGTTCTGGAGGCACTGGCTTGGCTGCTGTTTTCACCATTGTCTCCCAGTGGCACCTGGGCAGAATTTCTGTCTCCCTGCAAGGCCCATAGGTCAGGTTCTCAATGCCCACTCCCCGCAACCTGACCCCCTCCAAGCTCAGGCAAATGTCCACTTTATCATTGTCATCTTTCTATTGGGTGTGTTGAGTTTGATAACGGTTGCCATTGCTTGGTGCCTACTCTGGGCTAGTCATACTCCAGTGCAGTAGTTAATCTTCACAGTCTTGGGCTCTTAGTACAGTGGACATTCATGAGTTCACGCAGAGGGGAGGTCACTTTACTGGGTGCCGTGTTTGCGAGATAAAGAATAAGTATCATAACCACTTCTATGACATTTAGGTTAAGTTGTTCATCAGTGTGCATAGCTAAGGAAACTTAAGTCTCTTTTCCCCACAGGCAAACTCCTGTCTGGGCTTGCTAAGTGTTATTAATGCCGGGGGACAAAGAGTGTGGGTAGAGAATGCAAATCTGTCATTCATGAGTATGTTTGTGGCTTGGGGATTTTTCGAGTTGTTCTGCAAAGCTGCATCAGGTAGTTGTATTAATTTAAAATTCCATCTTATTGTAAAATCTTTTCTACCAAGGTGCTATAATAATTACGGTTAGCCCATCTACCCAGCTGAGTCAATGATTGTTACATAAGCTATCTAAATAGTGTCAGCAAATATGAACATGTATTTTTGGCCTGAAATTGATGAATTTGGCTCACAAAGAGGCTGAACTTGTGCTTCGGGTTGTTTACTAGGTTGGGTTGATTACCAAGGCAAACAGTTTGAGCTGTAGGGGAGAACAGCTCCACCCTGTCTTAATAGCAAGCTTCTTAATCTCACACTTTTTTTTCCCCAAGTTTTTATTTATTTATTCGCAAGAGACACAGAGAGAGAGAGAGAGAGAGAGAGCAGAGACATAGCAGACGGAGAAGCAGGCTCCATGCAGGGAGCCTGATGCAGATCTCAATCCTAGGACCCCTGATCATGACCTGAGCCAAAGGCAGATGCTCAACCACTGAGCCACCCAGGTGTCCCAGTCTCACATCTTAAAAAGAAAAATTGCTGTGACCATTTAAAAAGTTGTGTGTGTGTGTGTGTGTGTGTGTGTGTGTGTCGTATGTATGTGTAAATTTGGAAGGAGTAGATGGGAGGCACCCAAACGAGGCCATTATACACTTCTTAGCATAGTTCAACATAAATAAATCGAAGATCAACTATCTTTTCAGATTATCAAGAAATGAGACTCCTGTGAGTTCATAGATTACCAGTCCTAACACCAGCAACCCCCCCCCCCGCCCCCCGCCCCCCCCCCCCCCCCCCCCCCCCCCCCCCCCCGCCATGTCAGGGCATTTGCAACTAACACCAGGTAAAAGGAGGAAGGGGAAGGTCATTATGCGTGTCTCAATCTGCCACTATTTACAGAGCCCTCCCCTTGTGTGTGCGAGTTTCTGTGGCTGTGATAGAATCTGAGGAGAGATATGGGGGACTCAGGAGATCCCAGCTTTCCCTACCCTGCAGATCTTTGGTTAAGGTTGGGCCGGGAGGGGGGCACAAATAACAGAGAAAGAGATTTCGTAAAAAATGGTATAGCTGGTACACGGAAAAGGTACAAATCTTGAAGGTGATGTGGGGAAGAGGAAAGTTGGAGAAATACTGAACTGGTGGGAAATGGTTAGGGGAAAATCAGGGGATTCTCCTGAGTCTTTGGAGTATAGCTTCTTGCAGGTAGTACCACCAGGGTTCTCTCCAATTCCCCAAGCCCTACCCAGTTACAACTGAGAAGGTAGCCAAGACTTTTTTTTTAAGATTGTATTTATTTATTCATGAAAGACACAGAGAGGCAGAGACATAGGCAGAGAGAGAAGCAGGCTCCATGCAGAGAGCCTGATGCGGGACTCGATCCCAGGACCCCGGGATCACGACCTGAGCCGAAGGCAGATGCTCAACCACTGAGCCACCCAGGTGCCCCAGTAGCCAAGACTTTAAAGATGGGAAGAAGCCAGGATTGAAAGAGTCTCTACAGGAGCTATGGCAGCCGAGTGGGTCTCTAGTGGGCAAGAGATTACTTTCAGTTCCTCTGTTGTTTACTGCCTCAGTCGCTTGGTTTCAAAATGCTCCAGTGACCAGCAGACTATCACAAATTCGCTCAGTGAAATTACTATCACAGGCAGTAAAAGAGGTCAGGCAAGGAAGTGGTTCACCATAAAATACTACAACTCCCTTTAAGATTATGTAGATGACAGCAATTTCTTAGCCCAAATGATAGCTTTGTTTCCGTGATTATCTCCATATATTAAAACCCCCCAAAGGAAACAAACACCTGAACCATCAAAAAGTGAAGTCTATATAAGAAAAATGTTGGGAAATCAATGGTAGGGAAGGCCTTCTTATGAAGCATGAGAAAAATGAATATGGGGATATGCCCCGAATCCTTACCCCACATCCTCACATGTACATAGATCTGTTTGCATTAGATCTACACGCGCAGGCCTCGTCTCCAGTGATTCTTCCTGCAAAATGGGAGGATACACTGTGGAGAAGGGAACAGTGAGCAAGGTGGGGTTTGTACCTTTTAAGTACAAGTGGGGAAGAAATGTGGAGGTAGGGGCAGCTTTATGAAATAGTCCACAAACAAACCTGTGGGGGGGGGGTAGAGGGTAACTTTGAATATCTAATAGACGTAGGCTCAATACCTTTATGATTAGACTGGAGATAAATGGTCCTTAATTGTTCTTATCTGATAAAGTTGAATCTTGTTTTAAAAGTAAGAAGTGGAACACCTGCGTGGCTCAGTGGTTGAACATCTGCCTTCGGCTCAAAGTGTGATCCCTGAGTTCCGGGATCGAGTCCCACATCGGGCTCCCTGTGGGAAGCCTACCTCTCCCTCTGCCTATGTCTCTGCAGCTCTCTCTCTCTCTGTCTCTCTCATGAATAAATAAATAAATAAATAGATAAATAGATAAATAAATAAATAAATAAATAAATAAAATCTTAAAAAAAAAAAAGACATAAGCATAAACCCAAAGACAATACCAACTTTAGTATCTCCCTGTAGAGGTCAGAAACAAGTTTGCCTTTTAAGAAATTCAAGGTATGAATTTCTGTATTTGATTTTGTGTGAGAGAAACCATGAATAGCTTGGAGTTAGTTGTGTGTTTTTTTTTTAAACTAGGATCTCTGCTTGTATCTACATAAGAAGGCTCTGTCTGTGTGTTGAGAGACTGTCCATATGCTCAACATGTCTTGCAAAGACTTAGAATTTACAATATTGTGAAGATCTGCTTCTTTAAAATGGATGTATGTATTTAAGCCATCTGTGGTATGAGTCATTATAGCCGTCGTTTGTTGCATACTTGCTGTGTTTCAGTAACAAATGCTTCCTGTTTAAAATGCAATATTTAATTTACTCCTCAAAATAACCCCATGAGATAAATACAATGATTACTCTCATTCTTGAAGGGACAAAATAAAGGCTTGGTGAGTGTGGGTAACTTTTGGAAGGTCGTGGGGTAGTTGATGGTGGGGCTGGGGCATGAATGACTATGTGGAGTCCAGCAGCCGGGAGCATGGTCTCCCAGCCCCTCCAGAACAGCCTCAACCGTCTCACTGTCTCACCTCCTGGCAGCAGGGCTACAGCGGGGCCTTCCCCTGGAAGCTCCACATGGATGGTTCCTTCCTTCCATCTTATATTCTGATGCCCTGATTCCTAAACCTGTTGGCCCACATTGAATCAACCATTCCAGGGGCCCTAAAGAGCTCATTAGCTATCTCCCCCGCCTTCCTCTGTGCCTTGTAGAATACCCGTGCTGTTACTTGATGCCCTAGAGCCTCAGAGTTTTCCTTGAGCACTCCTCATCCAAGAGGGAGCTTCCTCCTTCCCACCGCCCATCCCCTCTACTCACACCCGTGGTAGGACAGGCAGTCTGTGCCTCCTTCATGGTCACCTACTGACTGACCCTTGAGGTAAGCTTCCCCCAACCAGCTTTTGTCTCCAAGGACCCCACCGCCACCTGTCTTCTATCAGCCACCTTCCTCCAACCTCTGGGTCATTCATTCACTCACACACACTCCTTGAGGCCTGTGACGTCTGGCTCCAGCCTGTCTTGCCGTCCCCGGGCTCTGCGAGCTGCGGGCCGGCAGCCTTCAGCTCTGTGTCGCCTTAGCACCTGCTCTGCTCCCACACCCTCTGAGAGCCGGCAGCCGCCCAGGAGCCGTGAGCTCACAGACATCCTTCTGTGACCATCACCAGCCATCCGAGCGCTGCTCCTGTTCCGTCACTGTCCTCCAACCTCGCCTCAGACCCGAGTGTGACCTGTGATCTTTCCAACCGTCGGTTTTCTTTTGTCCTGTCATCCCTTGTCCTTGACCCCTTTGCATCAGTCCCAGCTCAGAAGCTCCATGTCGTCACTCGAGCATGAGAAGTTTCTGTTTCTCACCAGTGACTCACCATTAACACCAACCCAAGTGATTCCAACTTTAAATTCATCGAGTCACATAACTAACTGTATTGGCTTCATAAAAACCTTTTCACTCCCCTCCCTCCATACACAATATCCCCTGGGCAATACACCTGCTGAGACATTTAGGGTCCGCTCCCGTCCCTCTTCATCCAAGGGGCCATCCCTTAAAGTTTTCCTGGTCCCCAAACATTCTTCCTCTCTCCCTGTCTAGTCCCAAAGGATGATTTCCCTCCTGTTTTTCTAGAACGGTAAGCTCCCTTGATGTCTCTGCATTTCTGTTCCAAGTGAGTTCCTTCATCGATAAGTGAGGACCTACTTCAGGACTATTAACACTCGATATTGCCTACGGCATAAGGGAAAAGAACATCTTAAAAAACTTTGGTAGGAGGATAAAGTAGTATGACTTTTTTTTTTTTTAAAGGCGTACTGGAAATTAGTATCAAAACTGAAAATGCACACGCCCTCTGACCCAATGATTTGCCTTCACTTCTAAGTATTTAAGAAAAAACAAGAGCGCCAAGACGTGTGTACAGAGATGTTTACTGTGGTTTTGATGTGAATGTTTCTCTTTTGGCAAAATGACCAAATAAATTGTGCTGTAGTGAAGGGCAATTTTCTATAGCTGTCACAAAGTAGGAGGAAAAAACCAAGCACGCTGACATGGAAAGATACCCACGATACACAATAAAGTGAAGAAATCAAGTTGCAGAATGGTAATTAGTTGGGGGGCGAGGGGATGCTTGCTTGGAAATGCACATACAGACCAATTTAGAAAGGTAAAGTGATAAACTCTTTATGCTCCAGTTTGGGCAGGGTGATCGGTGTCAAGAGGTGGTCAACCTCTGCTTTATTCACGCCTGTAATTTGAATTTTGTTACTATGTGGGCATTACTTTTATCATTCACTGATATAAAGAGAAAATAAAAATCACAGCCCGCACAGACACAGCCTTTGCCACATTTGCCAACGTCTTAGTGCTCACCACAACCAAGGCACCTTCCTTCAAAGGGCCAGGCCTCGTTTCTGTTCCCTTTAAGTAAGCAATTTCAGATCAGAAATTTCAGGTCACGGAGAGACCTGGATAGAGACCATCCAAAGGAACATGCACGCCCTTTCATTTTTATTCTTTGCACCAAACGCTATTCCTCATGTGTAGGTGTTTTCACTTTGGTTGGGGCCCTATGAGTGAGCTTTCTTCCTTTTTCTCTGATGTTGGCTGATGGCCTAGCAGGCCCTTGGCCTCTCACACTGGAGGTGGGATGAGTGGAGCCAACGGGAGGACTCTACTTGCTCAGGATTGATTGTTGCATGACCTTGTTCATGACCTCTCTGAGGGGGAATATCAAATTTTTTATTTGAATTAGGTTCACCGGGCAGGTCCCATTCAGATATTTTATAGCAAAACTAAACAGGGAGCTGGCATATGTCTCTGGATACAAAGATTTACCCTATGGGAATATTGTAAGCATTAGGGTCTTTTTTTTTTTTTTTTACTGCCTTACAGGGAATATCCTTTATAGGAAAGGTGTATTTCAATTTTGCGTGGCTTGCCTTGAGAACGATTATCAGTTATGGTTTATTATTGTCAGTCTTTTTCCAGAAATAGAAGATAAACTTAGATGTATGGCAAGTACTGCAGGGACCACACAGAGAATCCAAGCTTTCATCGTGTCTTCTAGAACACTCATGTACTTCTTCCCCTGGCCTCCCTGATTTTCAGAGGGCCTCCTGTCCAAGGCTAACTATGATCCACTTCTTGTGGCCCACGCCACCCCTTCTACTTCCGCGGGGACCCAGGTCCATCCATTATCCCTTAATATGTTTTTTGTGGAAGCTCCTATACTTTCATTCTCTTCCCCCTGTCTCTTTGACCTTTCCTCAGTTTAAAATCAGGCTCCTGTCTCCTCCAAATTAAAAACAACCCCAAATAATGATAAACATTACTCCAAACCGACCCTTCCATTGTTCAAACTCTTCCTATCATTGGCTGCCCTAGCATATTCCTTCCGTTGGCTGAGCTCCTGGAGAGGGGCCTCCCTGTTGACTGTTTTCACCTCACCTGTCACTCAGTCACCCCTGAGTCTGGCTTTCCCCCTCTTCTCCTTCCTGACACGATTTCCTCCAAACCCTCAAAGGATCTCCTCCTTACTAAAACTGATGCCTTGTCTGGCAGCTTCGCAGCACTTCAGAGTGAAACCACCCCCTCTTCCCTTACACTTCCCTTGGCTTCCTCTGCTTTCTCCCTTCTGTTCCTCCTCACTCTCAGGGTTGACTCCTCCTCGGCTCACCTCTGCCTAGTGGTGACCCTTGGAAATCTGTCCTCAGGGGCTCTCTCTGCCCACCATTCCTTCCTTGTCTGGGCCACTGCACTAACTCCCAGGTTTCATCCATCATCTATGTGCAGAGGACCATCAAATCTCTACCTTCAGGCCACACTTCTCCCCTGTATGCTCAACTCATAGTTCGAGGAGCTGCCAGCCTTCGAAGTGACAGGTGAACAACATGATGATATCCTTGCTTACATTTTCACCTCACATCACGGAGATAACTTTCCAATATCCCTAATATCTTTTCTATCCTGTGTTAAAGCTACCATCACATGCCACATTTTGTAGGCTCTACCTGTATGTGATAGATACCATAGAAACAAAAACTTAAAAAAAAAAAAAAACCACCACCTCAATTAAAAAGAAATCGAAATCTTGAAGAGGTACAGACACTACTTCTTTGATAGAGCTTTTGTTTAGATCCAAGGGAAAAGGATAGGGAACTTTGTTAAATCTGGACTCCTATTTATTCTCATTCTCAAAAGGTTGAGTCAGTCTTTGCTAAAAGGCAAAGAGTTTTCTTGTAATGCTATCATTAAAAAAATAATTCTAAGAATTGTTGATTTGAACCTTGAGGTTGAATATGTTTTTTATGGGATGTTTACTATAGAAATCGACACTTGTTCACCTAAACTTGTAAATTGTGGTTTTCAGAGGAGGTTGATTTACTTTGTCATCATTGAGATGAACCCACTGACTATGAGCCTCCAGGAAGCTCTCTGAGAAGTAGGGATGCAGGTGGAAATATTGTTCCTTGTAAAGATAATTTCCAGGTAAGCATAAACAGCATTCTAATAGTTGAACCAAAAGATAAAATGCAGAGTCATGCTTCTTTGGACAGTGCAAAGTTGATGATTCAACGTGCAGGACAGAAGTGGGAGCCGATCTCTTCCTGTATGTTATTTTTCTAAAGTTTTAATTTAAATTCCAGTTAGTTAACATACAGTGTAATAGTAGCTTCAGGTGTCTTCCTTCCTGTATTTCAGAAGCAATTGCTGTGCAGAAAGAATTTCTCATTTTGTAACTAACTTGTAACTTGGGTCTACGTTTTTTTTTTACTCTGCTCACACCTATCAGAAGGACGTGTGACCAAGGGCCCCCAGTTGATGCAGATGCTTTTATCTAGCACTGATCAAAGACACTGATGGGACTAAGTTCTCATTCCCAAATGGCAAAAGGTAATAAATGAATGAATGTGGATCTTTTGCAGAACATTACATGGAATACTTATTCAGTAATGTACAGGACTGAAATAAATTCACTTCCTTTTTGATACATAAGAATTTGGGAAATAATGACATCTTGCCATTTGCAACAATGTGGATGGTGCTAGAGAGTAATAGGCTAAGTGAAATAAGTCAGCCAGAGAAAGACATGCCATATGATTTCACTCATATGTGGAATTTTTTTCATATGTGGAATTTAAGAAACGAAACAGATGAATATGGCTGGGGGGATGGGGTCGGTGGTGAAGAGATGCAAACAGTAAAACATAGTCTTTACCATAGAGAACAAACTGAGGATTGATGGAGGTGAGGAGGTGGGAGGATGGCTTAAATGGGTGACGGGTATTAATGAGGGTACTTGTTTTTTTTTTTTAACTTAATTTAATTAAAAATAATTTTATTTAAATTCAATTTGCCAACAGTTAGTATAATACCCAGTGTAAGGAGGGCAATTGTGATGAGCACTGGGTGTTATGTGAGAAAGTGATGAGTCACTAGATTTTGCACCTGAAACTAGTATCATACTGTATGTTGACTAACTGGAATCTAAGTAAAAACTTGAAAAAAAAAAAAAAAGAATTTGAGAAACTTCACATGGAAAGGCATATTATATATATATATATATATATATATATATATATATATATATATATATATACTGTGTGTGTGTGTGTGTGTGTGTGTTAATGGAGAAGAGCAGAAGGGAAAAGTAAAGGACTTTGGAACCCTAAAATAAATCAGATGGTGGATGAGCATTTGTCACAAGCTTATCCTCATACATGCTTTTTGTGGGCAATGAACACAGTAGCATCTGCAATTGTAAATAATCTACTTTTCTGGTAAGAGAGTTGTGGAGGTCTCTCTGGCAGGCAAAGGTTTTCTTTACCTGAAATTAGTCTTTTATTAGTTTAGATTTTGGCAACATGCTCAGGCCAGGCTCCTAGTCTGTAAAAAAAAACAAAAACAAAAACAAAAACAAAAACAAAAACCACTCTGTTTTTTGCAGTGCAAGTGGAACACATGAGCGATTTTGGAAATGGACCACAGAGCCAGATGGAGTTCTCCGGGGATGAGGGGTCTGTGTGGCGCAGGGAAGGCCAGGTTCTCATCTGGTCTCATAAATGCCAGCACAGCATGGAGACCTAGAGACTCGGCTCAAGGGGTTTACCTACTAAATCTGAAGTAGCGGAGCTAGTTAACCACATGCAAACCGGTTTCATTCTTTTCCCACCTTAATGTTAAAAATCACCTTTTATTCTGCTGCTGAGACAGATTCACAGCTCTGTTTGTCTCTCCTTTAGGCGGATTTCTTCTGGGTCTTTTTACTGGGCACTGTTATTAGAAAGAAAAGGAACTCTATTTAGCACAGGGCCCAAGCACGCTGGCCTGGCAGGAGTGTGCCAAGGCTGGAGAGGCAGACGCCACTTCTGGGAAACTAGAGAGGACCCGAGGGGAGCATTTATTCCAAACCACTTAATCTCAGTACAGATACCGCTTGTGGGTATTACAGTTATTTTGAAAGAATGCAAAGAAGCAAAAAAAAGGGGAAAAAAAAGAAAAAAGAAAAAAGAAAAAAACACCCTTCAGAGATCAGACCCTCAGAGGGCAAAAGTTCAAGGGAGGATTTATTTTAATGTTCAAAGGGAAGATGGATGGTGAGTGAAATCGAGAGCACTGATAAAAACGTGAAAGCTCAGAAAGCCCAGAAGTGCCGTTTGGTTTGCTAAGTGTTTGTTTCGCCCGAGCCAGAAGCTAGTCAGGCAGATCTGCCCGATTCCTCAAAGGTTTTTCTAACTGGCTGCTAGTCTCAGGTAAAAGCCATATACTGCAGCCTCAGAAGCGTGCATGTGCATGTGTGCATGTTATGCCTGGTTCTTTGTAGATACAAGGAACAGAATCATAGATGCGTAGGACCTTGGGTGGTGAGCACTAGTGGCATTTTATTATAAGCTAAAGCCTACAGCCGATTTTAGGCCCACCACTTTCTGAGGCTTCCCCGATTATCTCTCTCTAACGGGAAGGATTTACCCACCCCTTATCTAGGAAAGACATCTTGCAGAAGCTGAAAGGAGTAAGGGACATTCACGTCATTTATTATGAGCCTGTCTCAGGGACAGCTGCTGGCTAAAACAGCGACACGACCTGCCACTGCCAAAGCATTTCATCTCCCAGCTGGTGGTTATTATGATCATCGTTGTTTTGTGAAGCTCATATCCAGGGAAAATATAAAAATTATATATGGCCAGCTAGCTAGGGGCTTTTGGACGCCAACTTCATTTATCTGTTCATCATATGTATTTTGAGACTCAATATATACATCAGGCAAACCTTAGGCTCTGAGGTCACATAAGGAAAATAGATATGGTCTCTGCTCTTGGGCAGTAAAGTGGGTCTTAGCACTGTGTGACTTGGTGCGAAAATTTTGCTCCTCTGCTGGAGAAACTTGCAGGTTAATTGCAAGCTCTGCGGCCTCCATTCGGAGAGGCTAGGACATGAGCAACAGCCCGGGAGATCGTCTCAGTCGCTGCTGAAGGGTAATAAAGCATGGCCATGCACACGGTGAGGCTCTGGGATGCTTGACTTCTTTTCAGGTGGCTCTGCTCCCCAGGAGGGACCCAGGACAAAATGAAAAGGCAGACCATGCTGGCCATCGAGAAGAGAGGGTTCCACAATACACCCTCCCAACAGTTATTTTAACAACAATAACAACAACAACACTTGGTGCCCTGTTTCTTGTGCAAACTGTGGTGGGGAAACCATAACTTGGTGAGGATGGGCTCTCATCCTCTTGTTTCTACCATCTGTTAGGTGAGAAAGAAACAGCCTAGAGTGGGTGCAGCTAAGAAAAAATTTAGTGACTATTGTGGCTTGGACATATCTTAAAGTATGGTCAGTCAACTAGTTCTTGAATATATCTCTGAGCTGAATTATTAACAACATATGTCTAAGTGAACATAATAGGTACAGGCTTGCAGCCCTCCTTCAGGTACACATTTGGGATTTTCCCAGATCTTGAGGAGGAGGAGAGAACATAAATGTGAATTAAAATGATAACAATAATTTATTAGATTATCTTGCCACTCTTCTCTTAGAAAGTAGCGCTTCCTCTTTCCAGAATATGTGAAGGTTATATTTGGAACCACCCTTGTTTTGAAACTTTGTTTTAAATTAAGCTTAGTTTGGGCTGGGTTGGGTTCTGATGAGAATAGTCTTATCACAAGAGCCAAGAATAGTTCCATAAAAAACTGTCAGTAAATACATGAAAATTCATGAGTCCGTAATGATACTCAGGAGAGAGCCAGAAGAAACTCATTTGAGGTAGCTAGTACTGACTCCTTATTTGGAAGCTATGTAATTGAAGGGGAAATAGGTTTAATGTCTTTCCAATAGGAACTCTATGTCAGGGTAACCAAACAGCTCCAGTTGACAAGATACAACTATTTTACAGAAGAATGCCAGCTAGATGTAGAAGGATAGGCATAGAAAAATCATAATCTTGCCATTCCAATGAGAATGTAGATCCAAGAAAGGACTATCAGCTTGTGGAGGGACATTTGCTAGATAGTGGATGGGACCTGCACCATTTACGTTGATCCAAAGCAACACCACAGTGATGAGGTTCTGGTCATCAGGAGAAAAAGATAATCATACAACGGATGGCTCAGATTGCCATCACCCTAACTAATGGTAGATCTAGCATCAGAAATGGTGGGACAACCCGATAGTACATGTTCTCCTGGTATCGTGCATTCTGAGGTCACAGAACCCTTGGGATGCAATCTAGCCAACGATATTCACTTGGGGTCTAATCATCCTGTAAATGTAATTTCTGGGAGATACAAAGGAGAGAGGAAGAAGCTAAATGACACCATGGGTTAAGCAAGTGGGGGTGGGGGACTTCTAGGCTGGCCCACTGGCTACAGTAAGAAGATTCCACAAAGATACTAGTGTCTAGATTAAAGGACGCTGAGGACATGTAGCAAGCAGGTGGAATGCGTGGTTTGAGACTGGTTCCTGGCATGAACAAAAAGGCTATGAAAGACATTTAGGGGGACATTTGGGGGAATTTGAATTTATAGACTATTAGAGTATGATTATTAATTTTAGGGGTGATAGTGTTTTTTTTTTTACATAAGCAAGCGTTACTAATTGATTAGAAATGCATTTTGAAATATTTAGGAGGTCATGTCATGATGTCCCTAATTTATTCTTTACACACACACTGTCCTACACATACACAGACTCTGAACCAACCATACTTGTCAAAGTCTGGCAAGTAATGTGTAAGTTGCTATCAAAAAGTGAGTAAAAAATGTCACATTTTCTAAAGATCGAAGTCTTTAAAGTGGGTAACACAAAAAAAGACTACCATGATTATTTGTTCAAAATAATGAGGAAGCCTCTCTCTGTGTGTCTCTCATAAACAAATAAATAAAATCTTTAAAAAAAATGAGGAAGGCATTATCATAAGCAGATAAGTAAGAAAAAACATTTAAGAACTGATAACTAAATTATTAGTACTTCTCCAGAACCTAATTTCCACTGGGTGCAATTAATGATTTTTATAACTTGTATTCACTTAGTGCTACTCAAAATCTTCATCTACTAGTGAGAGTTGATCAGTGGTAAGGGAATGTTTGGATAAATTATAGCATGCCCGTATTGGAAATATTGTGAAGTCCTTAACAATTAAGATTCAGATTCAATTTAACGCTTGGAATGATATTTAATAACATGAACACACGCTTACAGTACAATGGGAAGTGCAGGAGATGCCACTATATTGCAAAACGGTCACAATTTTATGCAGGTGTAAATGATTCAGCCCCCAATTTCTGTAATTGCTGAAAGGGGGTAAAGAGGTGGCATCTCGTGTAGTTATAGTAACACCGTGATTGTCACAAGAAAATAAGAGGAAAAAAACACCCACAGAGGAGACCGTAAAAAAAAAAAAAAAAAAAAAAAAACCTGTTGCGCTCACACGGCATGGATTGTCTGTGAGCATTGTTGTCTGTTTTAAGCAAAAGTGAGGTGTCTCACCACATGGGGCAGATGTGGTGAATTTTCTGTCATGAGAAAAAGAACCCCCTAATTTTACTCATCTCCAAAACTGAAAGTTGAAGAGTTGAAGCCCTTTTGCCCTTCAGTACAATTAAACTCAAGAGAGCCTCGTTGCTGCCAGGCACAGGCCCAGATGGCGGACTAGGAAAAGCCAGTGTTGCCCAGGCAAACACAGGAGAAGCATGCACACGACACAAGGCAGAGGTGTTTAAATGTACGGTCAACCATTACATTGTTCCCGAACATTCTCTCACTCTCCAGGAGGGCGGCCAAGCCTGTGGTGCTGCCAGGAGATCGGATCAACCGCGAGAAATGGACTCCTTTGTCATGGGCAGCCTTCCTGCCCTCTGCTCGGGAGAAGAAAAAGTGTTACATGCCTTTACGATTTTGAGGAGACCTGCCCTTCCATGGGATGGGGAAATAAAAGTCTGACAATGGGAAGCAAACCCCACCAGTCCCAATGATTGAAGTAGGATTCTCCCCAACAACTCACGAGGTGGAGGTAGGGCCATGGGCGCTGACGACAGAAGACCTCTAGGCTTCGGTGTGCATCCAGGGGAGCCAGAGCCAGAGCCAGAGCCAGAGCCAGAGCAACAGATCTCACAGAATCTCACCTACACACCCACACGCACGTATGTATGAGGAACTAGGACCGGAGTGGAACAAAAGGGACCTTCACCCTTTCTTACTCTCTATATTTCTGGATTAAAATTCTTTTTCTCCTTTTCTTTTCTTTTCTTTTCTTTTTTTTTTTTTTACAGCAGCCAGTATTTACTTCTTTCTTTTATACTTTTTCCAAAGAAGCAGAGACGAGTTCGCATGCCCCTGGCAGAAATGTAAAAATGGTACAGCCGCTTGAAAACGGTTTGGCAGTTCCTCAAAAATGAAACATAGAGCTACCATGTGACCCAGCCATTCTTTTTTTTTTTTTTTTTTTAAATTTTTTTTTTAATTTTTTTTTTTATTTATTTATGATAGTCACAGAGACAGAGAGAGAGAGAGAGGCAGAGACATAGGCAGAGGGAGAAGCAGGCTCCATGCACCGGGAGCCCGATGTGGGATTCGATCCCGGGTCTCCAGGATCACGCCCTGGGCCAAAGGCAGGCGCCAAACCGCTGCGCCACCCAGGGATCCCCTGACCCAGCCATTCTACCCTGAGGTGTTTACCCGAGAGAAAAAGAAATCTATGTAGGCAGAGAGACATGCATGTGGATTGAAGCATGTTTGTCACAGCCAGAAACTGGAGGCAACCCAAACGTCCACCAACTGCCGAAGGGATAGCACACTGGTTATGGTGTCAACTGAATCCAACAATGATATGGAACAACCATGGACACACATTGCAACTTGGATGGATCTCAAAATAATGATGCTGTAAGAAGCCAGGCGAGAAAGAGTCCATGTCATGGATTTCCATTTATAGAAAATTCTAGAAATGCAAACCAGACTCTGGTGACACAAAGCAGATGGGTGGTTGAATGGGGAGTGGGGGTGGTGCGGGGTGAGAGGAAGGAATTCATTACAAAAGAGCACAGTGAAACTTTTGGGAGTGCTGGGGAGGCTCGCACCCTGCGCTGGGCTGATGGTCTCTGTGGTGTAGGCTTCACCAACATTTATCCAACTGCACACTTTAAATAGGTGCAGTTGATTGCCTACTATAGCTCAATGAATCTGTAAAAAAAAATGTACATATTTAATATAGGAAATTTGGAAATAACCTACGAATGAAGGAGGGAAAAAAATAGCACCTTTACTCCACTGGGAAGACAGTGGCTGACAGGTGGGGCTTTTCCATACCGACCAGACTGTAAGCCCCACGAGGACAAGCCCTCCCGATTCACCAGCTCTAATCCCAGCACCGTGCTGGAAAAACAAGTGTTTGACAAATATTTTGAATAAATAAATAAGCAGGTAAATAGCCTACTCTATTGCATATGATCTCCTTAGAACCTTTTTTAAAAAAGATTTTATTTATTTATTCATGAGAGACGCAGAGACACAGGCAGAGGGAGAAGCAGACTGCCCATGAGGAGCCTGATGTGGGGCTCGATCCCAGGACCCCAGGACCACGACCCGAGCCAAAGGCAGAGGCTCAACCACTGAGCCACCCAGCCATCCCTCCTTAGAGCTTTTTCATGTCACTGAAAATTCTTTGAAAATATATTGGTGGCTCCATACCCTTCCACTGTCTGGAAATAATAATATTAAGTTTGAAGTCTGATCTTGGACTTTGGTTGTTTACCATGTTCCAGTATAGCCAGTAATGCACTGTGATCCTCAACTGTGCACACCTCCTCGGGTATACCATGGGCTTAGCTATGGCGCAGCCAACTTCCAAACCACGAATGGATCCGATGAAGCAGGCTAACAGCTTAATTTTACACAGTGCAGATAAAAGTAAGAGCACTATAGTTCCCATTTTTTAAATTCATGTGTTGGGGCAGCCCGGGTGGCTCAGCAGTTTAGCGCCGCCTTCGGCCCAGGGTGTGATCCTGGGGCCCCAGGATCGAGTCCCTCGTCAGGCTCCCTGCTGGGGGCCTGCTTCTCCCTCTGCCTGGTCTCTGCCTCTCTCTATCTCTCATGAATAAAGAAATAAAATCTTAAAAAAAAAAATCAACCCTGCAGTTCAACTGTTACCATTTAGCCCTGCTTTGCAAGACTCATCTTAGCCAAAGATAAACATTGGCCCCAGTGGAACAGATTCCAAGTTCTAGATAGCTCCAGTGATCAGAAGGATTCAAAAGCAATTTTCTTTCGAGTGGAATTCCCCAGCTTTCTGCTGAATTTCGGGGCTAAGTGACTCTCGGTTGAAACCAGTAGCTTCGTAGAGTCGTGGTAGCGAACCATAAATCATGCTGCGTTTCTCAAGCTCTGTAAACCTTAGAAAAACCAGATGACTCTTAACAGAGCTGTTTGGTTTAACAGTTTTGGATTGGATTTTTAGTTAACCTATGGTTCCAGATCCCCAGCGTTTAGCAGAAATCATTAGTGAGCTAAACTCACACACACAAATAAGGTTCTTGTTCCTTTAGATTAATGTCGAGAAGATGAATATATAAATATATATTGACTCAGGATATCTGCATATATATCTTTATTAAACAATAACCTCTTATTTTACAGCTAGTGAAACTGAAGCTTCATGAAATCAAGTGACTTGCTCAAACTGCCTTTAGTAAGGGGGGGGGATCTAGCTCTCTCTGATTCTAATATAAGTATGTAGTTTATGTAATATAAAGTCATACCAGTCAACATTTTCCTCACACACCATAGTTTGCAAAAATGTTTAGCTGCATTGTCTGCTTGGGCCTTGACAGCTATGCTCTGACAGGTGGCTGCTGTGATGCCGAGCTTATCTCTCAATCTCCTGAAGTTAGAAATAAGATCGCTCTCTGACTTTGTGCTACTCAAAGTGTGGTCCCGGCCAAGTAGCATGGACATCACCCAGAGGTTTGTTAGAAATGCTGTCTCTCAGGCTCCATCCAGCCCCGCCAAGTCAGAATCTGTATTTTAACAAGATCCCCAGGTGACCTAGAGGCACATTACAGTCTGAAAAGCCCTCTCCAGTAAGCCATCAAAGGTATGCATCCTGGCCAGAGCAGAGAGACCCAGGGTCATCGAGACAAAGGGTCCCCCAGGCCAGCAGGTCGAGCGTGACACTGGTGGAAAAGCTAAAGAAAGCCGGTATGCATTGACTCTGACTGGTCAGGCAGGGAGGACTAGGAAGGGATGGCACGGAGGTGACCACAGGCAGGCCAGCCCGGCAGTGCTCACGGATGAAGGCTTTTAGCTAATGGTCGGTGACAAGATCAGTGGTGCTGTGTGAGGGGCACATCAGGCATCCAAGCCTGCTGACACCCCACGTTTGTCACGCGTCATCCCATGACCTTGGGATCATAGGCTAGGAAGACTCGAATCCATTTTTATTGTTCAAGGCCTTTCTAGAAGACAGGGCAAAGAAGATACCATGTCTGCCAGATGTCAGTCTAAAGCTCCTCTTTGTTTACAAATCACATTTGTTTACTCTTTTATGTCTCTCTTGGAGGACGTTGTCCATGTCTTGGGTGACATGACTGGTCACATGGCACCCTGCACCCACAAGTTCTGTTCTCCCCTGCCTGGGATGGAACACATCCGCAAGAGGGAGCATACCTCCTGTGGTCCACTTCTAATTTTTGAGGGAACGTGGTCAACTCTGAGCTTACAATTGCTCATATCATCGATGAGCTCTTCCTTTGTGGAAGGCGATGGGAAGCAGCATGGGTAACGTCTGGAGGTGGCTTGGCCATTGCACTGGTGGGAATGAAGATCCCAAGAAGGCTTTGATGGCTCTCTTTTTGGTGCCCTAAAATCCTCATTTCCTTGACATAAAAGGAATTCAGATATGTCAGAGCCAGAGAGAGGAGGTCATCCCCAAATCTGGTAGAACCCAAGATGACATTTAAATCAGCTTCTTGGGCAGCCCGGGTGGCTCAGCTGTTTAGCACCTGCCTTTTGCCCAGGGCGTGATCCTGGAGATCTGGGATCGAGTCCTGCATCGGGCTCCCTGCATGGAGCCTGCTTCTCCCTCTGTCTGTGTCTCTACCTCTCTCTCTCTTTCTCTCTGTGTGTCTCTCATGAATAAATAAATAAAATCTTAAAATCAATCAATCAATCAATCAATCAGCTTCTTATGTCTTGTCTAAAACCATTTCCACCAGGCTTCTAATTTGGCTTCCCCAGTGGTTCCGCCCGTGGAGAGCGCTTTTGCCAACAAACATACCCAAGACCCTGTGACAGCTGATTTTTATCTTCCTCCAACTTTCCACACCTTTCCATTAGACACTGCTGTCTCTCTAAATGGGACATAAATTAGAAAGTTGTAATGAAGATGTTCCTGAGACTACTGGCACCAGACCCGCTGCTGCCTGGGGCTCCCATTATAGCCCCAGTGCCCGTTCTGCAGCTCAGGCTGGTGGGAGGGATGGGGTAGAATGTTACAAGGATGTTCATGAGGCCACATGTGGAGCCATGTGGTTTGGGGTCAGGAAACCAGGTGCCTGCTGTCAGGCTACACCCACAAACTTAGGCACCACCACCAAGTCAAGTGCCTCTTCATTTTGGCAGCTCAGAAATTATGAGCTGACAGTCAGGTGGCACGGAAATCTGTAAACAAAGTTATCAGCTAATCAGAAAAATGTGCTTGGATGTGGTTTTAGACATCCTGAAAGTTAGCCCAATGTGGCATAGTGTGGAAATCGCTATGCCCAGGACGAGTGATGGTGCGTGTGTGTGTGTGTGTGTGTGTGTGTGTTTGTGGTTGAACACAGAGAACCTACCTTTGTTCTTAGCTATTAGATGATCGATGAGAGATTTTGACAAATTATGGGATAATTTTGTAATAACTTTCTATAGAGAACTAATCATATATTTGCACAAATTCAAAGCGTACATTCAAGACACATTACAGATTTTTTTGTGCTCTTCAACAAACACTTATGAGAATCTAAACTGTTTAATATTAATTATTTAACTGTGCAATTTATTCCTAAATACACTCTCGTGGCAAAACATTCAGTGATTACGGACAAAGTGAAGCTCTTCCTTGACCTCCTCACACCACATCCTAACTTCTTTCTAGAGGTAAACAGTGTGGCCATTTGGGTGTGAAAGTCTTTTCTCTGCAACGATAGACAAAAGATAGTCACTTTGGTGTTTTGTTTTGTTTCCAGCAGAAATACCATTATATTGAACACATCGTTTAGAATTTGCTCTGTTCATTTGGAAACAAAGCCTGGAGATCTCTCCACGCTAACACATACAAATCCACTCCATTCGTCTTAACTGCTGCATTCATTCCACAGAATGAATATACTAGCCTTTACAAAATCATTGTCTTATTTTTTTGTATATTTTTTATTGGAGTTCAATTTGCCAACATATAGCATAACAATCATTGTCTTATTGGTGGACATGGAGATTGTTTTCCGTTTTCACCAACACAAGTACCTTTGTTGTGATACCTCCTCGAGAGCACGCATGAATATTCTCGAAAGGGAATAGCACTGTTGGACGGCTGAGACACAGGGATGCGAGCGTCATATGTTAACACATCCTCCCGTGATCCCCCTGCAAGGGCTGAGCCAATTCTCACAGCTTCAGGAGGAGTGAGCCTGGTTCTCCTCCCCAGTGCTCAATATTCAACTTGTGGAGAGTTGCCATTTGAAGAGTGAAAAATGTTGCTGTTTAACGTGCATTTCCCAGATGATGAGTTAGACTTTCCTTGCAAGATGTTTTGCTCCCCTCATTTGGGAAAGGCCTCTGTGTGCTTTTGCATGCTCTAACGCTGGGGTTAATTGTCTTTTTCTTTGGGGTTCGAAAAGATACTGCAAAAAGTTAGTAGCGACAGTTTTTCTCTCTTTCAGAAAGTCTTAAAACCTTGCATAGAAACAGAGGGAAAGAGCCTGTGGTGTGTCTGTGCATGTGTTTTTTTTCCATAGCGTGACTTTAACACCCACACACGTTCAGTAAGCGGATTGAAGCCCCCAAAGATTGCAACGGCAAAGATGAAAGACAAAGAAAAGGAAGATTGTTCTACTAGACGCTTAATAACAAGGAGGGCAGTTTTCAGCAAGCAGCTGAAATGTGGCTCTCAGGTTCTGCAAAAGGCTTGCTTTGCAATCCCAGGGCCGACTCTTTCCTGTAGAAATCTTTTCTCTACCAGGAGCTTGGGATTTGGGCTTGTGCTCATCAGTTGCCCACCTAAGGAAGTGATGTAAGTCTGTGGCCCTCGCCTGGGGTTATCTGAGGGGCTCATCACACATGGTAGTGACAGAGACAGAGGAGCACCAGATGATAACGAGGAGTGGCAGCCCGGGCTTCTCGACTTACCCTCAACCGCAAGGGAACTTATCTCCACAAGGCATCATCCTGGGTGAAAGCTAAAGTCTGGGGACTTGAGAAAGCAGGGCACTTACGGGGCAAAGGGGCTGAGGAGGAAGGGGGCAGGAGATCTGTCCTCTCTGCAGACGGTTCCGAGGTGTGTGTGGATGAGGCCAAAGGAGCAAATTAAAAGATCATCACAAAGATGGGTGTGGTGTGGAGTAGAGAGCTGGGTATGTGTGACATAATGCCTTTAGCATTCTGTTTTATAAATCGTTCAAAAAGACTCTCGAGGGGGGAGCCCTTTTTAAAAACAAGCTTGGGAGATGTAGCGCTTCCAGCCTTTGTGAAAGTGGCTAGCTAGACCAAAGGAAGCCCAGGCGAGGTTTGCCGCAAACAGACCCATGATGGGACAGGGGACAGCTTGGCAAGTGGCAGGGCCTCCTGGACAGCCTGTGGAAGCCTCCCCACAGTTGCTGGTTCAGTGGGTGTGATGGACCCCACAACTTTAACAACTATCTGGGGACTGCTGCTGCTGGTCTGGGGTCACACTCTGACCACCACTGGGCTAGAGAGAAGTTGCCAGAGAAACGTGTAATCAAGGAGAAAACAGACCCCAGGAGGTGTTTTGGACAGTTGTGCCTGTGATCTCACCATAGGCTGCTGGGGAAAGGTAGTCAGAGGAAAAGGAGCTGCCACAAATGCTCTGTGGCAAAGTCTGCAGATGGCAGATGAGGGACCACGTCTTCTTGATGAGCTTCTAAAAGCAAGTGAGGCTCGAGGCCTCAGTGGTACCAGCGGTGGAGCTGTGATGTCTTAGAAGGATTACCCTGGTCAAGATTAAGCCGGGATGGAGAATAAAATATTAATGAGAAAGACACCACATCCTAGCCAGGCATTTATGATTTTAATCATTAAAATCCTGCAAAATGAAAATAATAAATAACATGCACGTGGCTAAATAAAGGTCAAGGAATTCTTTAGAATTACTTAAAGACCAGAGACTCCTATTCCTCGTTCTTTTTATCCTGGCTTCCAGTCCTCTCCCCCCAAACCAAAATCTCTGTGCTTCTCAAACTTTACTGAGTGCACAGATCCCATGGGGAGCTTTTAAGTGCCAATTTGACTCAGTGGGTCTGGGGCAGGGCCTGAGATCCTACATATCTGTTTCCCAGGTTATGCTGCTGTTGGTCTATGGACGACACTTTGTATTGGAAGGTTTAAAATCATTCTTTTAATTCTGTGTTTTGGTAATCAATTTTAGACATTATTCATATGCTTCTTGCTATAATAGATGAGGATTGCCTTCCTATACCTAGAGCCTCATTTATTTTCCCACCTTTACATTTAGTTTTATTCAGTAGTTTTATCAATATTAATAGACCACATTTATAGTATAGCGATACTGTAAAGTTATAAAAAGCCAAGTAGTGAACTGTTACTGCATTTAATTTCTTATAAAGCTTTTTGTTTTATCCAGAGTTTTGAATTGTTATTCTTTTCTTCTTACGTCTTGCTCATAATAATCCTCTGTTTCTCCTCCAAAAGCTCACCATAACAGATATTCTATGTAATTCTCTTTTCTCTGGAAGACTTCCCTACCTCCACACACTTTAATTCTTCCCCAAATTCATAAACAAACCCTTTCTGCCCCTGAGTGGGCCTCAAACCATTCACCTCTTCTAGAAAATCATCCCCTCTCCCACATTTTCCTACATGGGGATCAATGCTCAATTATAATATAACTTTCCAAAGCCATTTAGCTTCTTTACCCCCATCATTAGAAATGTCTCTCACTGCTTTTCTTGATCTCCCTTATTTCTCCCTTATAACATATTATATAACATGTGTGTGTATGTGTGTGTGGTTATACCTCATGATGTTTTCTTATTCTGTCTTATGTTAATTATTTGATATATGCTTTATCTCATGCAGTGGACAGTGACCTTTACAAGGATTTGCAACCCTGCTCGTCAGGGTTGTTTCTGATCCTTCTTCTGGCTCCTCCCCCTTTCTTGTTCTCATTCTCCTCTGTCTTCATTCTTCATGAAGGCATCTTTTGCTTCCTCTTCTCTCCCATGTCCCTATTTTAATAATATATTTCTTTATAGAACCAAAACTAACTAGTGAAAATGACAGCCACTGGATAAACCTTTGGGCTTCCTGTAGCCGTGTGGTGCTGGAGGGAGGTGAAGGGGTGAGCATGTTGATGCTGTGTTTATGCTGTGCTGCTCACCTGTGTGCTCGTATTTAATGTATATCCAAATAGATTGATGTGCAGGATATGGATATTTGGTTATAGGGATTGTATCTTTTATAATAACTTCTTAGAGGAAGCTCTTTCCTGTGTCTTGGAATGGCTCTTCTTTTCATACTTCAGTATTAATGTCACCTCCTTAAAATGACTTTCCTTGTCCTACCCCCCTTCCCCAAAGTAGGCCTATCTTTTTTACCCCACCAGCCAGTCGCCCTCTATTATATCACCCTGTATAGAAGGTTAATTTCATTGATGTCCCTCTATCCATACCGTTTGTAGTTTTTTTAAAAACATTTATTTTATTTATTCATGAGAGACACACAGAGAGAGGCAGAGGCACAGGAAGAGGGAGAAGCAGGGTCCCAATGGGGAGCCTGTTGTGGGACTCGATCCTAGGACCCCAGGATCACGCCCTGAGCTGAAGGCAGACGCTCAACCACTGAGAAACCCAGGTTCCCTCTATCCATACCCTTTGAAATGGACTTTGCAGGTCTCCCCATTGAGAAGTGGAGTCTGTTTCTCCATTGCTTGAATCTGGGCTAAACCTATGACTTGCTTTGACCATTAGGCTATGACAGATGTGGCTGTGGCCACTTCCAAACCCAGACCTTGAGAGGCCTTGTGCATGTCTACTTTCTCTCTTAGGACCTCACCATCAGCATGTGTACAAACCCAAGCTAGCCAGCCAGAGGTTGGGGACCACAGGGGTGAAGAGTGAAGGCTGTCATGCACAGCCAGCCCCCGTCACCTTGTTAGTGGACACGGACACATGAGCAGGCCCTGCTGAGGTCAGCTGAGGTTGATTGAGACCATAACTGCTCAGCGAGCCCTTAAAGTTTAAATTGAAACTTAGAGAATCAGAAGCTAAATAATAACCATTGTGCTAAGCCCCGCAATTGTGGAGTGGTTTGTTAGGCAGCAATAGCTGACCGATACACTTTATTTTCTTTAGACCACTTCTCATGAAATTCAGCTAGCTGCTCAAAGGCTCCACTTCTTCATCTTTAAAAAGGATACACTCTATCTTGTAGAATTATTATGGTACTTAATGGGATGATGTTCATAAAGCTGCTGTACAAATAGGGTGTTCAGGACATTTATTTATTTTCTCTTTCCTTAGAGAAGAGTGAGGATCACAGTTGCGAGGAAGCCTGAGCTCTTCTCCCTCAGGAACCAGAAATCCCCAAGAAAGCCCAGAAAGACTTTGGAACCATAGGAAGAAAGGTTGTTGGAAAGGGAAAGCCAGACAAACAAAAAGCAGAAGGAGACCCATATATACAGATAACAAATCGATTGTTGCCAGAGGGGAAGGGGCAGCGGTGGGGCACAATGGATGAAAGGGAGTGGTGGGGGGAAAGGGAACCCAGGCTGAGAGAACAAAGCAAGCCTGCTAATTCCATTGAATGGGAGTGATGTTCTTGCATTACCATTTTTTTTTAAATTAAAAAAAAATTTTTTTTAATTTATTTATGATAGGCACACAGTGAGAGAGAGAGAGGCAGAGACACAGAGGGAGAAGCAGGCTCCATGCACCGGGAGCCCGATATGGGATTCAATCCCGGGTCTCCAGGATCGCGCCCTGGGCCAAAGGCAGGCGCCAAACCGCTGCGCCACCCAGTGATCCCTTGCATTACCATTGACCAGATCTCTCTGTAGTGTTGAGAAATGAGGCTTTTAATAGAAAAAGGATGAGCACTATTGCTTTGGTACCAGGTAATGGTAGGACATAGATATTAATGTTCTCTTTTATAAAAGAGTAAACTGAAGCTTTGGGATGAACACCATGCAGTAAGTGTAGCATCAGACCGACCCAGATATAACCATAACTCTGTGATGACACCTTCCAACAGCAAGTACTGCTCACGAGCATGAGCCAGGTGCCAGGCTGTGGTGTGGCTCTTGCCCGTGTTAGCTCTTTCTGCCTTGACAGCAACCTTCTGAGGGGATCCTATTGCTACATTGTACAGATAAGGAAAGTACTTGCCTGGGGCACACAGCAGCTGTCACCCCATCACTGTTCTGCTGAGTATGGACCTTTGACTCTCTTTCTTGGCTCTCCCCAGAGGTGGGGGGAAGGCTCGAGAAATTGGGTGGGTAGTAGGAGCCTCAAAAAGAAGAAGAGAGAAATGAGTGAAGTCTTTGAAGGCAACAGGAAGGAAGAACGAACGGGTCATCTCAGAGGTGAGGGGGGACCTATCCCCCCAACCTCTCCTCAGAGCTTCCTGGATGCAGGACAGCAGATGTCTCCCTCTTATGTCATTTGGAATATAGGGAGAAAAGGCTTCATCAATACATGTCAGAGAAGGGGACATGAAGAGGGTTCTCAAAGTCTTGCAGCCTGAGATATATTGAATAAAATGCTCAACACCATTGAAAAACATATTCCAAGTTTAAAAAATATCAGGTAGATTTCTCTCCTGCAGGACTCCTCAGAACCTTCTCTCCTGCAAGACCTCTTAGAACCTTCTCTATTTCAGGGCTCCTCAGGACCTTCTCTCCTGTAGGACCTCTCAGAATCTTCAATATCCTGCTTTGCCTGTTTTGCAAACAGTTTCACCTTGTGCCATGAGACTTAACTATTTTGTTTTGGGGCATGTTTTTCTAAATGTGGTTAATATTGGAAACTGGATGACTGTATTTCTTAGACAGAACCCCATGGTGAGCAGTCTGGGGCCCAGGCATCATCATTCGTGATTCTCTGCATCTGGCAGGTAGAAGCTCAATAAGCGGCTGTGTGCTTGGGAGGTACGTAGCTAAGAAGGAAATAGGAGCCTGGACACCTCAGGTCAACTGCCCCCACCCTCACCCCCCAAGAAGCTCTACTTTGGGCTCCATTGTAGGGACCTGATCTTTTGATGTGGTTGTGTTGATGTGGCCATTTTGAAACTGAGGACATTTTGACACAGCTATTTTAATGCTGTGGAAATTTTCTGACTTTTTAAAAACACCGGCCATTTTAAATATTTTGCTTTTGAACAAATTATTATGTATTGGTGAGGCATGGGGTGAAGGACAGGGCAAAGCTCAACATGGTGGGGAGAAGGAGGAACAGGATGAGGCATGGAATGGGGGTCTATTTTTATTTACATTTCTTGTTGGAAAAAAAAGAGTGAAAAGTTTAATGGTCTGATTTTTAGGGTCACCAAAAAGCACCCAAGTTTATAAAGCCCATCAATAATCAAGACAGTGTGATATTGGTGGAAAGAATACACAAATAGATAAATGGAACCGAAAAGAGAGCCTGGTGATAGAACCCACCCCCCCCCCCCACAAATACAGTCAACTGATCTTTGGCAAAGGAGGTACAATGGAGCAGAGGCAGTCTTTTCTACAAATGGTCCTAGAACAATTGGATATCCATATGCAAAAAAAAAAAAAAGTAAATGAATCTGGACACAGATCTTCCACTTTTTACAAAAATTAACTCAAAATGGATCACAGGTCTAAACGTAAAGTGCAAAACTATAAAACTCTTAGAAGACAACATGAGAGTAAGCCCAGGTGACCTTGGGCGTGGTGATGATTTTTTAGATACAATGACAAAGGCACAACCCATGAAAGAAAGAATCGAAGAGCTGCACTCCACTAAAATTACAAACTTCTGCTCTGCAGAAGACAATGTCAAGAGAAAGAAAATAAGCCACAGACTGGAAGAAAAGATTTGCCAAAGACACATCTCGTAAAAGGACTGTGACCCACCAATAAGAAAATGACTTGCTTTTAAAATGGACCACAGGCTTCAACAGACATCTCACTAAAGAAGACTTACAGGTGGCAAATAATCATTCGGGAAGATGCTCTACATCATATGGCATCAGGGAAATGCGAATTCAAACAATAAGGTATCACTACCCATGTATGAGAACGGCCAAGATCTGGGACACTGTTGACACCAAATGCTGGTGAGCATGTGGGGCGATAGGAAGACCCATTCGGTGCTCTGGAAAGAGAATTGGGGGCTTTCTTTAAAAAATTAAACATATTCTTACCACTGATGCAACAATCGGGTTCCTTGGTATTTACCCAAGAGAGCTGAGAACTTACGTCCCCATAAAAGCCTGCACATGGATTGTTTATAACAGCTTTATTCATAATTGCCCAAACTTGGAAGCAACCGAGAAATCCTTTAGTAGCTGAATGATTAAATAAGCTGTGGTGCACCCAAATGGTTGAATATTTTTCAGTGCTAAAAAGAAAGGAGCTAACAGGCCATGAAAAGACAGGAAGGAAACGTAAATGTATTTTACTAAGCGAAAGAAGCCAATCTGAAAAGTCTACACCCAGTAGGTTTCCAACCATGACATTGTGGAAAGGGCAAACTATGGAAACTGAGAAAGATCCCTGTTGGCAGGGGTGGGGAGGGGGGAAGGAGGGATGAGCAGGCGGAGCAGAGAGGATTTTTAGGGCAGTGAAACTATTCTGGATGACGCTGGGCTGGTGCTTACCCGTCGTTACAGTCTGCATTTGTCCAAACCCACAGAACGTACAACACCAGGAGTGAACCCTAAGGTAAACTACAGACTTTGGGGGATAATGACATGTCCATGAGGTTTGTTGCTTATAGCAAATGTACCCTCTGGTGCAAGATACTGATTGTGGAGAGGTTGCTCCTGTGTGGCAACAGGGGATATGTGGGAAGTCCCTGTACCTTCTGTTCAATTTTTCTGTGAACCTAAAAGTGCTGTCTTTTTATTTAAAAAACAACAAGGACAAAAAAACCCTGTCAGCACATCTGCGTGTATAGTTGTCATCATTTACTACGAAGCTTCCCCAGCAGTTAGCAGGGGCCCTCCCTCCACCTGGGGTGTGAGGAGGGAGGGAGGAGGTGGGCCCTCTGAATGCACCCCTTGCCTCCCAGAGGGGGAAGTGGGAGAAGGGACAGTGGTGGCGGAGCTGAGAGGTCTGCTCCCGCGGCCGCCCCGGCAAAGGGGAAGCTCTAATGCTTCGGGCTGGTGGTGGGAACTCACGCCCAAAGGCTGCACGGGAACCTGGTTTCTCTGTTTCTCCTGAAATCCCCACGCAGCAGCCCATGATCTATTAGCAGTGGAACCTGGGTCAGGTCATTGCCTACATGAATCCCTTCGGGGACTTTCCATCACACCTGGCATCAGATCAAAACTACAGCCTCTGGCCTCGGGTCCCCACATGATCGGGCCCTTCCTGTTTCTCTGGCTGCCCCTCACACCTCTCTTGTCTTGGCCAGTTGGTCTTCTCATCCTCAGACGCACCAGGCTCTTCCTGCCACCTGTTCCCGCTGCTAGGCATGGTCAACCCAATCTTCACCTTCTGGGGGAGCGTCGTAAATGTCGCCTCCTTGGCCAGCCCTTCCTAACCACCCGGTATGAAGGGGTCTCTCAGCCACTCGGTCATGTCTTCTGCTTTACTTCTCCAAAGTCTTATTTAATATCCTTTGTCTCGGTCCCTGCTCCATCGCCACCTCTGAGATCAGTGCTGGCATGTGGTAGGAACCCGACAACTCCGCGCTGCATGGGGATTGAAACCAGATCTCCCAATGAGACAGAGCGGGGCAGGGCGGGAGGGGTGACCTTTATCATTAACAGATGGGATAAAATCGCAGATCCTGCGGCTGGTCTCATGCTTCACGTGCTACAGCTCCAAATCTCAGGAGCTGTGGATGACATTTATTTTTCTTCTAAGTAGCTTGTGTCCTGCAAGAGCTTGCAGCTGCACAGTGAACCCATGACCTGCCCCGAGCCTCTGTACTTCTGCCATTTTATACCTGAAGCCACGTGCATCCCTAACTGCTGCAGCCGACATTTCCTCTCCCTCGCCCTCTCTACCGAAGGCACCCGAGTGTTTCCAGAGCCTCTGAATGATCTTGCTCTCTGGCTCCGGCAACATCCCATCATTTGCTGGCTCCCGGGGGTCCCACGGCTCTCCCATCCCTCTCGTTCCTTCTCTCCAAATATGGGCAAAGTAAAGAATCTACAAGTGTGCTGGAAAGCCAGTGGATCAAAAGCCTGTGCTGGCTTTAAGCCTGCTGAGGCAGGAGGCACCCTGCCCCCGACTCCCCACCCACCCTCCGCCCCCAAGCCCCTGTGTTCCAGGAGAGGAGAGTGGCTCTGTCCCCGGCCAGCTGCCCCCCCTTCCCCCACCCCGGCTTGTAGCCAACTGAGCTGTCCTAAGGGACATATACTAGCTGCAGTGTAGACCTGTGGTGGCCACTAGCCATATGTAGTTATTTACATGTATGTTGAAACCAATTGCAATAAAATAAATACATTCAATTAATCAGTCTCTCACTCTAACTATGGTTTAGGGCCTCATCAGCTGCGGTTGGTGGCTGCCCGGTTGAACTGCACAGATCTAGAACATTTCTACCACTTTAGAAAGCTCTATGGATGGCCCTGTCCTGGACGCCCAGCACTTATGGGAGGTTTGTCTTTTCCATTAGTGCAGTCAGAAGACGATTAGTAAGCTGCTAGAATGTGCTGCTGGGCTGCAGCCATGGCCAAGGCCCCACGGTCTGTGTCCTCGTGGAGTTAGCAGACAAGAGGGGTCCTCCTGAATTTTGTTCCTCGGAAGTTTGCCCTGTGGCTCCTTGTACCTGCAATGATCAGATCCTTATCCCCAAACTGCTGTAAAGCCCTTTAAGGCACTTTGGGCTTTCCAAAATTAGTAAGGCCTTAATCGATGAAGAGTAGAGATGGAGCATGGCTTCTTCCAAAGACCCCACCAAGCTTTCGGGATATGACTGTCCCGATAGGTCTGGAAGGCTTGGGAAGGAGCCAGGATTACCACTTGAGCTACGATATGGAGAACCGGGAGAGCACAGGATTCAAGCAAAAACCCATTTGGTCTCTGCCAGAGACTGTGTCAGACACGTGGACTGAGAGGGACGGGCAAGCGGGAACCCAGACGTGGCGCTCCCGTTGGCCCCCACAGCTAGGCTTGTGGGCCTTTAGAACTCTCCCTTGCAGGGGTGAGAACACCAAGAGAGAAATGACCTCTGTAAAAGGACACCTGCAGCCTCCTAGACACCCAGCTCCGAATTCCATCGGCACACGGAGAGACACGGTGAGGGGACAGATGTCGGGGTTCTCCCCGCAAGCAATGACCCTACACTGGATGACACCAAAAAGGACCATGTTGGTCTTGGCTCCTTTGAGAGATCAATTTCCTCCTCCTCCTCCTCCTCCTTCTTCTTCTTCTTCTTCTTCTTCTTCTTCTTCTTCTTCTTCTTCTCCTTCTCCTTCTCCTTCTCCTTCTCCTTCTTCTTCTTTCTCATATCTCCCTACCACCCCAGCCTCCAGCACCCTCTCTGCATCCTTGGAGAGGGAGCATGGGTGTTATTCTAAAGCAGCCCTTCTAGAACTTGGTGCGGCCTGAGCATCCCTGCCTCGCCTGGACCACGGGGGATCACATGGTGGAGGCAATCTCCCCCACGACAGCTCATTTGTCCTCCTCTTCTTCCCTGACCCCCTTCCCGACTTCCCTTCCGCCTGCCAGCCTCACCCCAACCCTCCAGCATCTATGTGGGATGCCCTTACCTGGCGAAGAAACAGCTGAAGTCACAAGAAGGTGAAAGCACAGCCTCTTGCTCAGACACCGGGGCTCCTGCAGCATAGCACGTGTCTGAGGCTCCTGGAAGCGCTCCGGGGTCCCGGGCCAGCCCCCCGATGAGAAGCGAGTGCACTGCTCCCCCCCGCCCGAAAATGGCCAAAAATCAGTTCGGGGAGCATTTCTCCATTCGATTGCCCCTCTTTTTCTTTCGATAATTGCAAGGTCGAGGGAGAAGTGAAAGGCCAGAGCCCCTGGCCGGCGTACCGTTTTAGACGTGATGCTCAGCAGCTATGGGCCGAGAGCGAGGGAATTCACAGCTCCCTCCAGGCTGCTGAATCAACTGCTGCTTTCATTCTTACTGCTCCCGCTCTGTCTGTAACTTTCGTACATGGCCGTTCGTTGGCCTTTCCCACTTAGATAATGAATCCGACTGCATGTGATGCATCACCGTGCTCTGCACGAATGGACGGTGACTGGGGAGGGTCACTCTGCCGCTCTGGTGAGTCCAGGGGACGACAAATGTACCAGAAAGAGGAAACCGGCCTCCCCTAGAGTACAGCTGTGATTTCCCCCCAGAAAGATAAAAGAGAGGTCTGTATTGTAATGACAACAAGGAACTCACTTGGGTCTCTTCTCTGCTACAGGCGGCAGAGGTCATGGGCTGCGGCTTCTATTCCATGATTCTCCCTGTCAAGGCCTCTCAGTTGCCAGGCGCAGCACCTGACCCTGGGGCCCAGGGGTGGGGGTGGGGGTACAATCGTGTCACGGTCGATGGCCTTCCCATAGCCGTGGGGGCTAAAAAAACATCTGTGAACTTCATTAAGAATATAATATTTTGGGACACCTGGGTGGCTCAGTGATTGAGTTTCTGCCTTTGGCTCAGGTTGTGATCCTGGGGTCCTGGGATCGAGTCCCACACCGGGAGCCTGCTTCTCCCTCTGCCTATGTCTCTGCCTCTCTCTCTGTGTCTCTCATGAATAAATACATCTTAAAAAAATATAATATTTTGCATGTTTAGGCTTTTATAAAAATGTCATTGAAACACCTGTAATATATCAGGTGAGATGCTTTATCTGCATCCATGCATCTAATATATAGTGGTCACGCCAGAATAAGATCTGACTGTAGCTGACCCTAATTTTAAGGCATCCTTGACTCTCCAACACCCCCGGGGTTCCTAGACATGCAGCACATACATGCCCTTCTAAAGTAGCACCATTCAATAGGACTTTCAGAATCTGTGCTGTCTCCCGTGGACGCCACCAGCTTCGGGTGGCTAGCTAGCTAGCACTTGTGATGCAGTTGGTGTGACTAAGGATCTAGTTATGTTTGAATTTGAAAAGGCCCAGGTGGGCAGTAGCTACTGTATGGGGAGCATGGTTCTATGCCCTTAGGTACAGCTGTTGAGGCCAGAAAGGGTTGCATGGTGACAGACCGAGCTGGGGGGTGCTGGTCCCATACCAGCCAGACCCCCCACCCCAGGGAGACCTAACACACGCACACCCATAGCAAGCCTGGCAAAGCTGACCCCTCTCAGCAGCCTCTCTCCCCCTCTGCCTGCAAGTAGCTGTGCTGTCTAGGAAAAGACATTGTTCTTAGACTCTTGGTCTGTAGACCAGTCTTCAGAAAAGATGGTTTCCCTTAGCCCAGCAGTTCTTGGTTTTTCGCTTCTGGTTGCAAATCATCGATTCTGCTGATTGCTGGAGGTGCAGCTGGTGACTCCCCACTCCCCACCCTCCGGGGCCACCCTGCCTATGACAACACAGGCAGGGGTGGCCTGACTTCCTTTATAGTGTTTTTACCGAGGTTGCCTGCACATAACACATAGAAGCCTTGCCCCTCATCCCAGGCAGAGAGCCGGCCAGCCCTCCTCCTCCCCTCCCCTAGACGGAGCTGGTGGGGCCACCTTCTCCTGGAGTCTCTCGGCTGCCCTCCGCAGTGAGTATCACTCACCCTCCTCCTCTGCCCGGCCCAGTATCTCCTGTGCCCTCACATGTGCATTGCTTCTATGGCTTCTAAAACTCAGGCTTTTGCTCATCTGTGCAGTGGTCCTGAGCACCAGGCACTTTGCTAGGTGCCTCCAGCGAGGCAACGGTGAATCAGGTGGTGGCTTGCCCAGTCTTCTAGGATGAGTAATAAGACTCCCTCCCACCTACATATGTGAAATAAAAGTTCAAGGCAGTCCGTGATTTGTACCTTACAGGAGGGAGAAGCAGGTGCTTGGGACAGGTGACAAGAAGGTGGTCAGGACTAGGACAGTGAAGCCCCCATGAGGTCCTTGGGTCGAGAGACTGCCCCATGGAAAGGATGCTGGGCAGCACTCTCTCTGTAGCAGTGAGAATATGGAAACAAGCAAACTTTGCACCAAGAGGTGATGGTTAAGTGAACTGTAACAACAGACAAAACAGAACACCCGACAGCCCTCCAGTTACGACAGCTCCACGTTAACGGGCAAAAGTAGGCCGGGAAAGAGTGTTAACTAGAAAGCCAGATTGATAGCGGTTTGTGCGGTCCGATTCCCTTCCCATTTTTTAAAAAGATATTTATTATTCGAGACACAGAGAGGGAGAGGCAGAGACATAGGCAGAGGGAGAAGCAGGCTCCATGCAGGAGCCCGACGTGGGACTCGACCCCGGATCTCCAGGATCAGGCCCTGGACTGAAGGCAGCGCTAAACCGCTGAGCCACTGGGGCTGCCCGATTCCCTTCCCATTAAGTGTGTGTGTGTATGTGTGTGTGAGAGGCTCTGTCGCAGAGAAACCGTCTAAAAGGATGCACCTCAGAAAGTGAACAATAAATAGCCAGCCCAGGAAAGGGCTGTTTGAGCACTTTTAATTGTCTTCATCATATCGATTTGCTCTGGGGTTGTTGGTTTGCTTTTGTACATTATGAAATGTACAAAATCTCCTTTAAATTTTTTAAAGATTTTATTTGTTTATTCATGAGAGACACACACAGAGAGAGGCAGAGACACAGACGGAGGGAGAAGCAGGCTCCCGGCAGGGACCCCGATGCGGGACTTGATCCTGGGACCCAGGGATCTCGCCCTGAGCCGAAGGCAGATGCTCAACCGCTGAGCCACCCAGGGGTCCCTCAAATCTCCTTTATAATCGGAAAAAGCACAGCTCTTCTATTTTCGATGACTCCTCAGTGACTGTGGCTTTGTCCTTTCAAACACACGCACCTCTCCAGTTCTCTATCACCATGAGCCGTAGTAGCTCTGTAGCGGGTCGGCCCCGCAGGCGGGCTGTCACAGCACCCGGAGTTGGACTTGGGGGGCGGCCACCAGCCTACAGAAGCTGGAGCCCGTCTTCTCCATCCCCTGCAGAATGAGCCAAAGTCAATCTGCCATTTCAGCCCCTGACGCTGGACGCTTCTTTGTCTCCATATCTATCTGCCCCGAAGCTCCCCACCCACCCCAGGACTCCCCAATGTGGGGCAGGGGGTGAGGCCCTGACCAGGCTTGGCCCGCAGACGGCCGTGTAGACCGCTCGGAGACCCTGCTTTCAGGACGGTGAGAGAAAGCAGAGCTACCAAAAAATGCAAGAAATGATTCAATCTCAGTATAGCGAATTGGACAAAAATCAAAGCAACACCCACTTTCCTGACTCACATTAGTATCTGTCTCCAACTCACGGCTGCACGGCTGCAGTGGGCAGGGAGGCTGGGGTTGCATGATGAGGTGTTTTTGTTTTTGTTTTTTTTAAGTAAACACTACACCCATTGCGGGGGCCCCGAGATCAAGAGTTCCAGTGTTCCACTGACTTAGCCAGCCTGCTGCCCTTCCGTGATGATTCTCCTGTCGATTACTTAAAGACAATGGAAAAAAGAAAAATAATTGTTGTATAGTAATGGTTGTCAGCCTAACTTTTCTCACATGTAGGTTTTCTTTTTCTTTCTTTCTTTCTTTCTTTCTTTCTTTCTTTCTTTCTTTCTTTCTTTCTTTCTTTCTCTCTCTCTCTCTCTCTTTCTTTCTTTCTTCTTTCTTTTCTCTTCTTTCTTCTTTCTTTCTTCTGTGAATTAGCAGCTCTGCCTTCTACCACCACCCGGGCCCCTGTACACATCTCCTGCTTTCCAGTTTTCCTGCCTTTGTGCATATGTTTCCCTGCCCTCGAGCAAGGTTTTCTCCCCTCATTACATGTCCCCATCCTCTCCAGCCACAAAAAAAAAAAAAAAAAAAGTCACTACCTCAATGAGGCCTTCCTGGGTTTCCCCAGCACTGGAGTCAGGACTTCCTCCTACTAATTCCCAAAGCGACTGGTAGTATTTACCACGGTTGGTATTTGCAGTGATGATGTTTGAATGTGAGCTTCTTGAGGACATGGATCATGTCTCATACCGTGTTTAAGCCAAGCAGGTGTACCGGTGTCAAGACACTCTGAATGAGTAGCTGGGGGATGAAGAATGTTCCCTCCTTCTCACCCAGCCCTCTGCATTCTGCAAAGGGCATTGCACTTGACCCTTGCCACCAGCCCTCGCAGCAGGGTGGGCTCTTGCTTCCATTTTACAGCCAAGGAAATCTAGGCTTGGCGAGGGCATGTCACTTCTTGCTAAGGTCCCACAGGCAGGAAGGGCTGGACCAAGGGACAGATGGAGGTCCATTGTGTTTCCCCCCGCCCCGTCCATTATGCTGCAGGACACGGGCAGACTTTTTAGATGGGAACAGTCACGGCCCCGTAATGAAAGCAGCCTGAGCGTGGTGGCGAGGAGAGATTGGGGCACCCCTGAGCCCGGTGCCCGAGCGCTCCCAGCAGACACAGGGGGCCCTGCTTTCAGTATGTTTTGTTATATGTGGGTGTTTGCCTCCGACTCGGGGGCGAGAGGAAAATGAAAGCAAGCTTGGAGACTTTGCAATTGGTGCAATAAAATCTTCCAAGAGTATTCTGATAGAGGAGAGGGGAGCTGGATGGAGGGCCCTCTACAGTGTCTTTTGATGGTGGGTCTTGGGAGGAATATGTTTTGATTTCACTCTTTGGCTTCTCTCTAAATTTTCCGTGGGTCAGAAACACATGTGTAACAGCAGCAAGATAAGCCTTCATAAAAAGCCAATGCAGGATCTCAAGGTTGCAAAAAGTAGCCACAGATAATTTAATTCCTAGTCCTGGGCTGCGTTTCCAGGCCAGCAGCAGCAGGCTGAGAGTGCCTCCTGGGGAGGAGCTTTTGCAAACAGATGTATGGTATACAAAACGGAAGAGCATTGAGGCTTTAAAAAAAAAAAAAAGTGCAGTTATTTTTACTATAGTTCTTAAAATAAATTTCATGCACAAAGTAAAATATTTAAATAGTTTACAAAACCTAAAGGAAAAAAATGAAAGTCTCACTTTCCACTGGTCATAATTGTTCAATCTTCTTCCAGAAAATGTTTCAGTACTGATAAGCAGTGAAGTGTATAACTTTTACATTTTTTTTTTAAAACGATCACGCAACATAGTCTTCTACTTTGCATTTCTACCAAATCCTCCTGGTGACCTCTTTATTTCCGTGTGAGGTCTGTTTTAATTCCATTTATGGACTTCTTGTGTTTTATTGAAAAATGTATCGAAATATTACCAATTGCTGGGTATTTAGGTTGTTTCTAGTTTTTTTGTTCTGAAAAAAAAAAAAAGCTGCCTCATGCATCTCTGTATGTAGTTTTATGTTCTTTTGTGAGAATAGCAATAGTACATGTTTCCAGCAGATCGAGTGATGAGTCAGAGCTATTGTGCTTTGTAAATTTTGACAGATATAGTTTCATCCTCTGAAAAGGTTGCACAGGGCAAGGCAAGAGGGCAGGAGCGGTGCAAATATCAACCATCCTGTCACTGGCACTGGGGAAGCCTAGGAGGGCTTCACTGAGGATCAACCATCCTGTCACTGGCACTGGGGAAGCCTAGGAGGGCTTCACTGAGGACTTTTTTTTTTTTTTTTTTGCTTGCCCTTAAAGGCTGGAGAGCATGGGGACAGGTAGTTTACACTCTCTGCTAACTAGTTATAACTAACCATGACCAAAGCCATTCTTTCTTCTTTATGTGGCTTCTTTCCTTGGGAGTTTGTTTTCTTTGTTATTATCTAATTAATATTTAGTCTTTTTATGTAGGTAGAAAGGAAGCCACGGATACTAAAACTATATGAACTGTTTTTTGGCTAGTGTCTCAAAAACCAATTTCCCTGCTCCCCACGCTGTATTAGAATTACATGAGCTAAGTTGGGAAGTTCCACATTTAACTGGGCCTTATTAAAAAAAAAAAAGATTTTATTTTTTAAGCCCATAATTAAGAAGCAAAATAGAGGATGATAAAGTCAATGGGACAATATGGAATTTGGAGAGGGGATCCTCTGAGATGAGGTCAACACCCCTGCTCCCCATCAAACGTCCACCCACTAATTTCAGCTTCCATTGGCGATTTTCCAATCCCAGGATTCCTTCTGTATTTAGTGGGTGGCGCCATAAGAAGGGCTTTCTCATCTCTTTGTACATTTCTTCATTTCTTTTTTTAAAAAACAGATTTTATTTATTTATTTATGAAAGACACAGAAAGAGGTAGAGACATAGGCAGTGGAAGAAGCAGGCTCCCTGAGGGGAGCCTGATGCAGGACTCGATCCCGGGACCTGGGGATCATGACTTGAGTCAAAGGCAGACACTCAACCGCTGAGCCATCCAGGTGCCCTTCTTTATTTTCATCACTATGGACTCCTGCAGCCTCACGTAGCTGGATATGCTAGAATGATTGCCATCATTACTTAACTTAGAGCCCAAATCACCTCTGATTTGGCCAGTGAGAGCCCCAGGAGGTTGACACCTATGTCTTTTGACAAGTCCTCATGGTCCTTCAAACACCTGCTTCCTAATGAAAAAAAAAAAAAAATCAGTTCCAGGTTCATCTTGCAAATTCCCTGCCCCACTTTGGAGTTAGATATTTCTCCACAGTGCTGCTTCCTTTTGGTGGAAGAAGGTATTTAGAAACTAAGATCTGGGCACTCAGTGCTTATTCTGCTGTGTCATTGCTTTTGGGTCATCTTAGGAAACAGTGCCAGGAAATGTGTGTGTGAAGCACAAATTATCTATCATCTATCTCTCTATTATCTATTAATCATCTATCTATCTATCTATCTATCATCTATCTATCTCATCTTTAAAGGAGTTAACTTTTTAAAAATATGAGTTAACCTTGAATCCTCAATTCCAAATAAATAGCACGAGGGACTCCAAGGCATTTTTGAGAAGTGCTGGCAAGAAGGTTGCAAGGAACAGCTGTATTGTCTTCTTCCTCACCTCCTAAAGGCTAGATAAGACTGAGGAGGAAAGAAAATCACTTTTCATTAGATTTCAGTTGTTTTTCCTTTCTTCAGTTGAACCACTTTGTTGAGGTCCATGTGCAAAGATCATATTTAAAATGCGGAATATAAGTTCTGATAAGTACGTATATGCCCATAAAATCTCCACACCATCAGCCCAGTGAGCATATTTATCACCTCCAAAGGCTTCCTTGTGCACTTTTGCACCTCATCCTCCCCACCCCCACACCCTCCCTGCTGCTTCTCTCTCTTACCAGGAAATCACTGGTCTGTGTTCTCTCAGGATAGATTAGTTTGCATTTTCTACAATTTTATGTGAGTGGAGTCGCAGAGTATGTATGCCTTGGTCTGGCTTCTTTACTTCGCATAAATATTTTGAGACTCATCCGTGTTGCTGTGTGTACACGTTGTTCATCCCGATTTCATTGGGTGGCCATTCCATGGTTCACGTATCCCTTCCCGATACTTGACAGACATTTGGGTTGTTTCCAGTAACTTCTGCTACAAATAAAGCTGCTGTGAACACTCATAAAGCAGTCTTTGTGTGGACACATGCTTGCATTTTTCTTAGGTAAGTACCTAGGAGTAGGATGGTTAGATCACATGGAGAGTGGGTATGTAACTTGTTACAAACCCGACAAAATGGTTTTCCAAAGTGGTTGTACCACATGCCGGGTCCTGGAAAACACTGTACTTTCAGAAAAAGAGGTTGAGTCATGATGTTGTGTTATGGAAAGGAAACCAATAGGTTAGGGGAGGATCTATGAAGGAGAATTGTTTTCTTCTAGAAACTTGGGGTGTGGTGCTGGACATGGTTCTTTGGAATATTCTCGCTTAAAAGTATAAAAAGAAATGCCCTGCTCAGGCACGGACCCTTCCTTGAAGGGAGGTGAGCTGTGGTTCCCTGAGTTATATTGAGGTGGGTTTACAGAGATTCAAAACATCAAAACACATACGAACAATAGCAGAGATTGATCGATTGATTGATTGATTGAAGTCAGTGTGGGGATCCCTGGGTGGCGCAGCGGTTTAGCGCCTGCCTTTGGCCTGGGGAGCGATCCTGGAGACCGGGATCGAATCCCACATCGGGCTCCCGGTGCATGGAGCCTGCTTCTCCCTCTGCCTGTGTCTCTGCCTCTCTCTCTCTCTCTCTCTGTGACTATCATAAATAAATTAATTAATTTAAAAAATTGAAGTCAGCGTGGAGGCCCTTTGCATCAGGGAACCAACTATCTTTTCTTTGCTAAACAAATCCTGGGACTTCCTTTTCCTGCTGGAGTCAGGGGACAGAGAAGATAGGGCCCATTTTCCTATCCTGGGCTTGAAAATGGAGCCTGTAGGTAGGTGCTGGGGTTCTGGCCCCTCTGGGAGAGGGGCCCCGATGCTGGCAGATGTCTCCTCCTTTTGTTCCGCCCCCTGCACCCTGCCTTGCCACCTGGTTATGCAGAGGCCCTTCCCCTGCAGAGTCTGGACCCAGAGGGCTCTCAAGTCAGGCTCTGTCCTGTGATCTTCAGGAGCCCTCTCCCCCCCGGTTGATGAAATAGGGCTGGGGGCATTTACTAAACCAGAGTATGATTGAGAAGTTGAGTCAAGAGAAAATGAGCTTATGTAAAAAAGGATGTGCTGGGAAAGCATGAGGGCCCCAAAGGGCTCTCAGGGGAGAGGTTTCTCTCATTTTATGTTCACAACCAAAATTGTTTTGAAATCTAGAATATTCTGTTTGACATCAGTGTAACATGGCCTCTAACTCCTGCTTGAGATCCTTTCTTTTCGTATAAACAAACAAATTTAACATTCAATTTCCACCTTTAGGTGTGTATTACTGTTCTTTTGTAAGACACCTCTTTTTGATTTTTGCCCTCTCTTTCTAGAAGCAGGCTTGCATCTGGTCCATCATGGTGCCCACAGAATTCACAGTGAGTACAGCCATGCCCCTCAGGCTCCTCAAAACTCACTCTCATCTTGCCTGTTTTGGGGGGAGTGGGAAGAAACCCGCTTTGGAGAGGGTTTCTCGGGGTGAGATCTCTGCCCCGTATGGGCAGTCGATTCCAGCACAGAGGGCTTTACAAACATGAGAGACCAGAAGAGCTTTGGGGTATGTGGTGAAGCAAGAGGAAACTGCTAGTTTAGATCTTATTAACAGTAAGTGTTTTTTAAAATGATTTTATGTGTCTGTTCTGAAATCGAGACAAACAAGGGTAAAGGTCAATCCATAATTCATTTTGAAAAAAAAAAAAAAAAACCTTGGTAATCCCATCAGTAGTGCTTCTTGCATAACATGCCAGAGGCTTTACGAAAACCACATAATGGTATAGAGGCGTTCAACCGGTACAGCTGCACAGGGCCCTGGTCCTTAGAGGGGCCACCTGCTTAATTTAATGCTCTGCTGTCTTGAAATTCTTAACACATTTTGAACAAGGGATCCTGAAAACTATGTAGCCTGCCCCAGTGCTTGTGCATGCACATGCACGTTGAGAGGGTATGAATGTGTGTGTGCGTGTGTGCGTGCGTGTATGTGTGTTGGTGCTTCATGAGCAGAGGATACACAGCTTTCAGATGACCCAGAGAAATCTGGACCCAGAAAAGTTTAGGAGCCTCTGAGGACCTTTCTGAGAGTGTGGAATAAAGAGGAGAAATTAGAATCATTCAGAGTTTGATAAAAGTCTTGCCCATCATCGGTCCCAAAGGGGTCCTACCCCATCTGAGCGCTTGTTACATGTCCTGTAAATGTTCCTTTGCCTCTGTGTGCCCTCCACTAGGAGGTGGGTTCCACAAGAGTGGGAACCACGTCTGACTTATCCGTGCATTTTTAGCACAAACACAGTACCTGACGTAGCCTATGTGTGCAAGAAAGATTCTTTGAATACAAGTATCTATCGTGTGATCCAAGCAGATACTCTCAGAAATTCCTACTTTCCATGCATACATTTCTCTGTCTTGTCATAGACTTTTGGGGTGGGGGAGGGTCACGTGGTCCATGCCTCTGCCATCCTGCAATCCTCCAAAGGATAGTCCTTGACCTAATGGTATCTGGTGTCTCCTTGCAGAACCTCATCTCTAACATATCTGATGACTACAGCTACCACTCCACGTCTCCCGTGGATGACTACATGAACTTCCCTGATTTATTCTGTCAGAAAGGCCACGTCCGGCAGTTCGCGAGCCACTTCCTCCCACCCTTGTACTGGCTTGTGTTCATCGTGGGCACCTTGGGCAACAGTCTGGTCATCCTCGTCTACTGCTACTGCACCAGAGTCAAGACCATGACTGACATGTTCCTTTTGAATTTGGCAATTGCCGACCTTCTTTTTCTCTTCACGCTTCCCTTCTGGGCCATCGCTGCCGCCGACCAGTGGAAGTTCCAGACCCCCCTGTGCAAAGTGGTCAACAGTATGTACAAGATGAATTTCTACAGCTGTGTGCTGCTGATCATGTGCATCAGTGTGGACAGGTACATTGCCATTGCTCAGGCCACGAAAGCACAGACCTGGAGGCAGAAGAGACTTGTGTACAGCAAAATGGTTTGCTTCACTGTCTGGGTGGTGGCAGCCACACTCTGCATCCCGGAACTCCTGTACAGTCAACTCAAGGAGGAATCTGACATCACCATCTGCACCATGGTTTACCCTAGTGACCAGAACAGCAAAGTCAAGTCGGTTGTCCTGACCCTGAAGGTCATCCTGGGCTTCTTCCTCCCTTTTGTGGTCATGGCTTGCTGCTACACCATCATCATTTACACTCTGTTGCAAGCCAGGAAGTCATCCAAGCACAAGGCCCTGAAGGTGACCATCACTGTCCTTACCGTCTTTGTCCTATCTCAGTTCCCCTACAACTGCATTCTGTTGGTGCAGACCATCGATGCCTACACTGTGTTCCTCTCCAACTGTGCCATTTCCACCAACGTTGACATCTGCTTCCAGGTCACTCAAACCATCGCCTTCTTCCACAGTTGTCTGAACCCCGTTCTCTATGTCTTTGTGGGTGAGAGATTCCGCCGGGATCTCGTGAAGACCCTGAAGAGCTTGGGTTGCATCAGCCAGGAGCAGTGGGTCTCATTCACAAGGAGAGAGGGGAGCGTGAAGCTGTCATCTATGTTGCTGGAGACAACCTCGGGAGCTCTCTCCTACTGAAGGGTCTTTGCTCCGACATGGACGGGCCTTTCAGAAGTCACGAGAAATACAGCTATGGCATCTGCACCGATGCTACCAGAGGGAAACCAATGAAGAAGTAAAAAGAAGTGGGGGAAAAAGAAAAAGCCAGAAAGGAATGAATTTGGACAATTACTTCATTTAGAATTTCCAAGCCAGAGTTTTCCAAATTGACTGGCTGTCCCACGAGACTGTTGATTGGTCTTGGCTGCAATGGCTGCAATTTTCAAAGGAGGACCAACACACGGTCCTGTGGACCACACTGGCTTTGCCACTTGCTTTAGCATTAATGCAGCTGACCTCTAGAGGAGGCATTTGACATCCCCAGGGTGCTATGAATTGCTGTAGCTTCAGTTCTGATGCCACGCCTTCCAAAAGGGGATGCAGAAGCATTGGCCACTGCCACCAAAAAGTCCACAAAGCCACAAGGTTTCATGAAAACTTCCAGTTTGGGGGAATTTCTACCCCTGGCTTTGGGGCCTGGTGCCCATCCCAAGTTTTAGAGATTCTTTTTTTTTTTTTTTTTTTTTTTTTAGAAATTCTTGATCTAGAATCTTTTTAAAAAAAAAAACTTCAGATTTTCTCCTCTGGTCTCCTTGATCTGTTCTGGGCCAGTGAGGAACCTTGTGACTCTTCTGAAACTTTCTGCATGACTGGTCAGTGAGCCCCTGGATAGTATAGATGACTATACCAGCATGTCATCCCGATTCTCCACGCTTCTTGTGTCCATTTCTGTGCCCTGCCAGAGCTTCCACAGCTGGCTGCAGCTTTGACCTGCACAAGGACTCCGCTTGTCCACTCATGCTGCAGGCGTTGTCAGCCCGTGTAGGGATTCTGAGAGTCCTAGTTGGTAGAACTGTCCCTGGCTCTGTCATGGGCTCACTCTGCCGAGTGGCTTTTGTGATGGTCTCCTTCGTCTGCTCCCTATAAAAAGGATTGTTTCATTGACCCTCTTGCTTCTGAGCTTGCTGGAGGGGATTTGGCTCCATGCTTCTCCTTTTCTTACTGTAGAGTGCTAGCATGTTCAAAGGCTTCCAATTTAGAGATTAGGCTAAAAAAGTGCTTTTTGATGACTGTGTAAAATACCCATTATTTGTCACTTTCTTCATCGTCTTTGTATTTTACAAGTGTCCAATTAAAGATCCAATAGTCGCATTAGAGTGTGAAGAGTAAGACTGGAATAAGGAAATAAAAATCTTCAAATACCTTAAAGCCATCTTGACTGCCCATTGTTTTTTGGTTTTAGATTTTATTTAAATTCAAGTTAGTTAGAGGTATCTGGGCACCTTAGTCAGTTAAGCATCCAACTTTTGATTCTGGCTCAGGTAGTGATCTCAGGGTCATGAGACTGAGCCCCACATGGGGCTCCCTGCTTGGCAAGGAGTCCGCTTGAGATTCTCTTTCTCCCTCTCCCTCTGCACCCTCCATAAATAAATAAATAAATAAATAAATAAATAAATAAATAAATAAATATTAAAAAAAAACCTCAGGTTAGTTAACATAGTGTACTATTAGTTTCTGGGGTAGAATCCAGATATTTATCAGTTGCATACAATACCCAGTGTTCATCACAACAAATGCTCTCCTCAATGCCCATCACCTAGGTACCCCACCCCATCTCCCCTTGGCTGCCTGGTTTTTATCTCTCCTCTGGTCAAGCTTATTTCTCAGGTTTGTCCCAACTAGTCCAGTGGAATTTCCAAGACAGGGCTGGGGGCAGGGCAGTGATTCGAGCAGTACACAGACCCCCCAGCTTTGCCACTTGCTCTAGAGGAGGCATCTGATTTTCTCAGTGTGCTGTGAATTACCATGGTTTCAGTCCCAAGACTGTGGCTTCCAAAAGGGGCCCAGAAGCAGTGGACTTGGCCACATGATCCTCCTCCTCCCTGTCCACGTCTAATGTACATATTAGTGAACAATAAGGGAGCACGAGATGAGCAGTGATACAAAGGCTTTGCTAACTCATCCTGTGTGTGGGCAGGTGGGGATGAACCAGCATCGGTCTGGGACCAGCACAGCAACATGGGCCCCAGTGCAACAAACACCACTTACAGCTGAGGGGAGGTGAGGTCCCTAAGGGCAGTGTATGGACACAGCCATTGCTTGGCTACCATTTCCAGGAGACCCTGGGTGGCTTTTAAGGAACTTGGGAGAGTAAGTAACAAGCTTGGGCCAAATCTAAATAACATTGTGCAGTTAGGTGAAACGAACATGACTGAGTTTGGCTCTTTTGATACTGTGCTTCTGATACTGTGTGTCATGGGGACCCCGTGGAGCTGAGGAAGTGGGGAGGGATGGAGGAAGAAGGGGGTGAGCCACCATTGTGCTTGCTGGGTCTACACTTGGTCTAGAGTTACTTAAGACACACCGTAATGGAGGGACGCCTGGGTGGCTTAGTGGTTGAGCGTTTGCCTTTGGCTCAGGGTTGATCACGGGGTGCTGGGACCGAGTCCAGCATCAGGTTGCCCACAGGGAGCCTGCTTCTCCCTCTGTCTGTGTCTCTACCTGTCTCTCTGTGTCTCTCATAAATAAATAAATACCTTAAAAAAAAAGATACACACACACACACACACACACACACACAAAAAAAAAAAGATACACTGTGATGGAGATTTAGTAGGAGTTGAGAGGTAATGTACTTTTGATCAATGCATGTTAGTTGGAAGAAACAAAATGGAACACCAGGGACTCCACCTTTCCTCCCTTTAGGATTTGTAAGAAGGGGGATGAGGGATGCCCTGAGAATGACAAAGCCTGGATCATACCCGATGAGCAATACTCATGCCTAGTTCCAACGGCTTCCATTGGGATATGACTGTCACTACCGCACTGTCCCAGACCTAACACAGCTCCAACATTGGATTAGATAGACTGCAATTGAATTATATGATAAAGATTTTAAGTATGTTTTATGGCAAATTGCCTTACTTTTTAAATGATTGCATACATAGGACCATTTCACATTCAAACGAATCTAGGTTTTGGTAGCAGATTTATCCTAAGATAAAAGTGTTGGAAGAACCAACATGGGGAAACCCATGAGGAGCTGTGACTCACTCAACATTTCTAGGAAATATGCTGTGTTGAGTACTTTTTGAAATACAGATAAAAGGGTTATCATATCTAATTACATTTTACTAGAATTCCATAAATGAGAAAAATCAAGACACAGAATGAAATATGATGTGTTTTCATTATCAAAAAAAGAGATCGTCTTTTTTGACCAAAATTTTTTCAAAAACTGATTTTAAGTCAACACATCACAACATGTACACTCAAGTGGAGTTGTTTTGAAGTAGTCAGTTTGGATGGCTGGGGATTTGTTCTTTGGGGGCTGTCTTTCAGGACAGCAAAGCATTCATTCATTCAGCAAACATTTGTGTACGTACTATGAGCCGGACCATCTCTAACTCTTTGAGGCTGTAACAGGTTTACAATAATCCTTTCTCTAAGATGTTTATGTTCTGACAATATGGAAAAGCCAAGCGCCATGTGGACTCAGGTATGGAGGGTGGTATGGAAGCCTCTGTCAGGTGATATCCCTTGGCTGAAAAGCATGAGGAGGCCTTTGTATGGCTTAAAGATGGGTATGGAGATAGTTCCCGGCACAAAATGCACATGATAGCCTCTTTGGGTGAACCTCTGAACAAGCATCTTTGGGTGAGTTTCTGACCTGGGGTATGTGCCAAACACCCTCACTCCACACGTAATGCCTTCTATGGAGTAGATACACTACAGTGAACAAATAAACTTGTTAAAATTTAAAACTGGTCATTTCTCAAGTGTGTATTTCCCATATCAGAACTCAGCTGCCACAAAACAAATCAAAGCAAAGCAAAGAAAAACAAAACAAAACAAAACAAAACAAAACAAAACAAACCCAGAAGACTGGCAGCCTGGAGTCATGAGATGGTGTGTGCTGAGGGTAATAATGGTGTCCTGTGACCTATGGGCTGCCTGAGAAGAACCTGTGGTCGAGGGAGGGCTGGCTAGAGCAGGGCAGACACAGTACCTTCCCCTGGCCTGGAGAGTAGCTCAGGTTGCTGCCTGTTGGCTCCTGTGAGAGAGGTGTGTGGTCATAACGTCTTCCCTTTGGCCATAGCAGTCATTGCAAATAGTCCTGCATGAGGAAGCAACCAGCCCCACTGATCTGGTGGCCCTTCGCTGGAGGCCATCACTGCTGTCGTGTGGTGGTGATGGGAAATAGGTCCATGATGGGTTTTAGTACCCAGTGAAGGCTGTCATGAAGCATGACACCTCTGGACACCGACTTCCTACTCCAAACAAATGAAAATCTGTCACACATGTCCAGACGGGTCTTTTGTGTTTGTAATCTTTGAGCGGTAGTTTGATTTCCCAACTCTGATTTGGCCTTATAAGTTGAAGCTTCCTATGGGGTCCAGGTCCAGGTGAGCAAAGCATCCCCAGCCTCCCCCTACCCCTGGTTTTGGTGTTCAGAGGTGTTTGTTCCGCACTGGAGTGGACCTCTCTCCACTGGAGCTGCTCCTCCTTCTCCTACACTCTGGTCAGTGCTCTGCGCTCTACACAGCTTGGAAAAAGGGGAGGTAATACAGCCTCTAGCACCCTCACCTTCCACATTTTAGATGCTCAAAAGAAATCTCCTTCTTTATTTGACAAACCGTTTACTGTGCATGATCAGTGAGTACCGGGCTGTAAAGTGTGGTCATCATCACAACCAAGATGCCACGGTACTTCTGCAGGGCAGTCTCTTTCTCCCCCGTCCCGTCTGCCCCTCTTTTTGCAGTTCAGGTCTGTGCCTGCATCCTCCTGGGAGCGGGAGTTTTTCTCTAATCATTTCTATTTTGTTGGTACAGATACCCCAACAGAGAATGTCCCACTCAATATCTTCCTTTGGCTTTTTTTTTTTTAAGATTTTATTTATTTATTCACGAGACACACACACACACACACACAGAGAGAGAGAGAGAGAGAGAGAGGCAGAGACACAGGCAGAGGGAGAAGCAGGCTCCATGCAGGGAGCCCGATGTGGGACTCGATCCTGGGACCCCAGGATCAGGCCCTGGGCTGAAGGCAGCACTAAACCGCTGGGCCACTGGGGTTGTCCTGGCTTTTTCTATCATAAAAACCTACAAAAGACAGGCAAATGTGTCTCTCCAACATTTGACTCTATGAGTTCCCTCCGCTCTCAACATACTTCTTTGTCACACTCAATCCTGGTACCACAGGCTAAGTGAGAAATCTCTGTGGTCAGATGGAGGTGCACCGACTGGATTTCCCCTCCAGAACGAGCTTGTAGGCATTGTGGGCAGCACACAATCTCCAGCTGCCAGTTCCTCTAGGGTCCGCCTGTACTGCAGGTAGCAGCCCGGGCCAGAGCCATGTCACCCAAGGCCACTGCATCCAGTGCCCAAGAAGTGGGGGATGGAGGCCATCTGGTAGGTGGCATCAGCTGCAGTGCTCCCTGCCAGGCTGGCCACGCTTCGCCCAGCTTGCTTCACAGAGTCTCCCTCTGCTCGATCCTGCTTCCTCCCACTTCCCTTCATGAGTGTCGATCCCTGATAAACATCCTGCACCCCAAACTCAGCTCAGTGTCTGCTTTGAGAGAAGTCAGCCTGTGACTATCTTTCCACCAGGGGTTGCCAATTCTAAGAGCCCATTTAAGACCAGACGGGTACAGAGCACCAGGTGTCCACGAGCCACATACTGTGGTGAGCATCTTCCCAGAACACATCTCAGAAGGCTGGGGAGCCCGGGCTGTGTCCGATCTTAATTCACGGGCGGAGATCTTGGGCACTGACGGCAGGTCAGGGCCTTGGTGTGCAGGACAGACAGCCTCCCTGCCAAGACCTTTCAGCCACCGTGTCCGGCTAGTTTACTCCATGCCAGGTGGGTACTGGGATCAACCCCGTTTTACAGACAGAGGGGCTGAGCCTCATGTTAAGTCACCCAAGGTCATGCAGTTAGTAAGGCTGGTGCACAGACAGGGTATGCCGGGCCCTACAGCCTTGGCTTCTGCCTGTGATGCTATCCCGCCTGGCCTGCCATGGTCAGACAAACCAGCCATTGCTTTGGAGAGCTGACCAACGATTTGCCAAATACCAGGCTGAGTAGCAGGGGATGCAAGGACAGATGGACAGACATCACTGCATGCAAGCTCTAAACGATGCCGTGTGACAGCCTGGGCTTTGCTGACACCTCCTTCAAAGGTGGGCTGGGAGGGTGAGCCAACAAAGGATGATGTTATCCTCACAGAATGGAGAAGGTTCCTACTTGCTCCCTCTCCTGGGGCTCCTCCCCAAACACACACAGCTGTGAGGCTTCAAAGTCAGCTGCAGGTGTGTATGCAGGTGCGAGAGCAGTGCACCCTGCCCGGGCAGACTCCTGGGCCACAGCACACCTGGTGGTGGCCACTTCCTCACCCCTGGCCCTTGTCCATCTTTCCTGGTCACTTCCCCACAGACCTGCCCATCCGCCCCCTGAATACCACTAAGTGGCCTCCATGGAGACCATGTGGAACAGAAGACTCACCCAGCCAAGCCCTGCTCAAACTCCTCACCCTGAAAATCATGAGATGTACTAAAATCGTTATTGTCTTAAGCCACTGGGGTTTGGGGTGATTGACTTTGTAATTTTGTTATTTTTGACATAGCATTCTTTTTGGCTCATTCACAATTTCCTTGGACCTTTGCTTTTTTTTTTTGATGAAAGAAGTGATTTTACAAGCTTGCTTGTATTCCATCCAGTTGTGTTCTTGTTACTGTTGCCACAGAACCCGGCGGCATATAGCAGTAGCTGCTTTATTGTGCTTACTGTTCTGAGGGTCATGGATTTGGAAATGGCTGGTTCAAGGTCTGCCACGTGGTTGTTGTCAGACACTGGCTGGGATTGCAGTCCCCTGAAAGCTTGACGGGAGGTCAGGCCACGTGGCTGACACTTGATGCTGGCTGCCATGCAGGGCACCAACACATGGCCTCTTCAGCTTGCAGGGGGCTTACTTATGGCACTTGGCTCCCCTGAGCAAGGGTCTGAGAGAACCAGGAGGAAGTGGCAGGTCTTTTTCTGAGGTCACAGAGCATCCCTGGGGCTGTTTTCCCCTGGTTGGAACAGTGCCAGTCTGGCTTAGAATCCTGGGGAGCAGCCGCAGGCCCCACCTCTTCTGTTAACGGTGTCATCTAACCTTGGGGTCAGGTGTTAAAGCCACCACAAGCTGCTGCTCTGTAAGTTAACTTGTCTTTCAATGACCCGGATCACTCAATGCCCCAACCGTCTTGCTAACTAGCACCCAGAGAGAGGAGAGCCGAAGAGAGGAAAAAGTGCATGTAGATGACTTTCTTAGTAAGAAATGCTCATGTTTTTGAGTGATTCTTTATGGGAGCCACTATGTGAGGCTCTTTTTTGGTAAGTAATGTCTACATCCGACATGGGGCTCGAACTCACAACCTCAAGATTGAGAGTCACCTGTTCCACCGCCTGAGCCAGCCAGGTGCCCCAGCAAGGCCTTTCTTTGATCTTATGGTCTTTACAGCATCCTTATAAAGTACCTACTGTTATGTCTCCCACTTAACAGGTGGAGAAACTGAGGCACAGAGCAGGTCAGTCCCTTGCCTCCAGCCATAGCTAGGAGGAATCCATACAGGTTTTTCTGACCCTAGAATCCCTAGAATCTGATGTCCTAGATGCTCTGTTATACTTTCTCCCCCACTGGAGTGCAGGCACTCTGGTCCCACTGGTCCGTTCACACCTTGGAATCCAGGTGTGTGGCTCTCGTCCCACATAGGCCAAGTCAGGAGGTGGGGTGGCTGTGGGCCGGGCCGGCCCCTGGGGAGGGGAGCAGGAGCCCTGCCCAGGCTCCGGCTTCCTCGCCTCCTGGCTTCATGCGGTCATGCTTACTGTTGAGTAGTTGATCCTTTGGGTGAATGTCGAGAGATAGTAACAACTTTGTTGTGACTTGAGCTCGTCGGAACTGAGCGTTTGGTTGTTTATTGTGAAACGGAGACAGCCATGAGCTGATGTGAATTTGTTTTCAAATTTTATTTTATTTTTAAAGATTATATTTATTTGAGAGAGAGAGAGAGGGAGAGAGGGAACGAGCGGAGGGAGAGGGAGAGGGAGAAGCAGGCTCCTTGCTGAGCAGGGAGCCCGACATGGGGCTCTATCCCAGGACCCTGGGATGGTGACCTGAGCCAAAGGCAGACGCTTAACCAACTGAGCCACCCAGGCTCCCGTTTTCAGATTTTAAAAGTTAATCTGGCGTGTAATAAATGTAATTCTATGGCACAGAAGGGTATCCCCTGGCACCACCTCCAAATCCTGGACAGACCCCCCAGCCGCGTTTCCAGGGACGGCCACTGCTAAGTTTCTAGCGTCCTCATGCAGAGACATGCGGGACGGCGCCCCGCTGCCTAGTGTGGTGTGCGGGGTGCGCTCCTTCCAGCCGCCCCCACCCCACACGACACCGTCTTCCTCGCTGCTGCTCTCATAGACGAGGTGTCCATGGAGAGTCGCGTGCGTGCCGTGGTGTTACACGGGTGGGCGTGTCTGGAGGAGAAGCAAGCGTTTTCCCCAGGGAGCTGGGACCAGGGCGAAAGGGAAGGTCTGATGGTCAGACTCTGAGGTGGCCTCTGCCCCGTGTCCCTGTTTGCAGAGCCACCTGGCAGTTCTCCCAGCGAGAGGTCTCTCTTCCCACCCCCCAAGTCTGGGCGGGCCTCGGTGCTTGCTCGGGCCCACAGAACACGGTCGAGGTGATGTTGTGCCTGTTTGGAGAGGGCTCGAGGCTGGGCATGCACACTTGCGGTTCTGGAAACCTGCCCAGCACTTCCCCGAACAGGCCCGGCCATCCTGCTGGGGGTGTGAGACCATGAGGGGCAGGGCACGGTCACCTGGCCGAGGTCGTCGTAGGCCAGCCGCCCCCTGCCCCCCTTGACCAAGCAGCTGGCCACAGACGCAAGAGGGAGCCGGCCGCGACCCGCCGCCCGCCAGCCACCTGCTGGACACGGGAGAGCTCGGGTGATGTGCTGCTGACCAGGACGTGCGTCAGTTCCCGGCGATGCCTGCGTCAACCTGCAGACCTGGGAGCTAAATAAATGCTTCGGGTTGAGGCCGCTGGTTTTGAGTTGCTTGTTATGCAGTATTATAGTGACAATAAATAACCCACGCAGCCCTTTGTGTGGATGATGCACACACCAAGGTCAAGGGCTGCCATAGCAAATCCGGCTTTATGAGAGAGGTGTTTTTTTGTTTTCTTGTTTTGAAATGAAAACAGTTTAGAGAAAACCACTCCCACAGCTGTCTCAGCTTGGTGCAGGCGTAGTAACAAGCTCTATAAATGGTTCAGACTTACCAGCTCCCCTGGGTCTTGGGCTGACGTATGGTGAGAGCCTGTGAGATTGATATTTACCACCTACTGTTATTAATAAACCGGTGCTGTGATGAGCTGATCTGCCTCCTTTTTTTCATAAAGACCTACCAGAACCCAAAGTTCCTTAGATTCCTCTTTTTTTTTTTTTTTTTTTGGCCTTATGTACTTTGGCATCCGGTAAAGCCTACTGGCCCCTTCTCAGAATGTTGTAAAATGAATAAGATAAAATACATAGGATTACAAAGAAAACCTCTGTTGTGATACAATTCTCTAAAAATCAGAACAAATGTATGAACTACTAATATATGTGCCTTTTCATTATTAATGCATTAAATAGAATCTACCAGCAGGTCTAATGACAGCCTTCACTTCAGAGTGGCGATGACATTTTGAGAGTCTGTGATAGCTGTCGTGTCATGTGAAAATATCTGTCCTTTCCATTGGTGACAAAGCCACAGGTCTTGCTGACAAACACTAGTGTGACATGTTCTTTATATTCATGATGGAGCGAAGACCAAAGGTTTAGTTCACAGTCAGGGGAAAGATGCCATTCTGCATCCCCCCCCCCCCCCCCATATTCACGGGCCTTCTGACTTCTGGAGGTGGACCAGGTGAGGAGTCCACGTTCAACCCAACCTCCCCCAACAGTATCCATCACTACCAAACTCCCATTTCTTCCTGTAATCCTTAAGTTTTGGACATGAGTGGAGCCACTTTGGGTTGGAGGAAGGGAATGTTTTTCCATCTAGAAATGATCTGCCAGTGAGCAACATGTCCTCGAAGACAAATGCAAGCCATAAACGAAACCATGGGCATGAAAAGATTTTACCTGCAGAACAGTTTCCTTCCAGGTGATTCCCCTGTGCTCGGGCCAGCGGGCTGAGGGAGAGGTCCTGCTTCCAAGATTTAAGGGTCGCTGGTGGAGTTAAATTGGGGGACGGATCCACGAACTCGTTTAATCCTTCAAGTTCTAAGCAAGGTGGTGACGCAGCAGTGACCCTCAAGGGCCTGCTCGGCGTGGCTCACCGTCACCAGCACCACAACTGGTGGATTTGTGAGGGAAGCAGCCTGACAAACCAGACTTGTCATGGCTGTGGATGGGTGATGCTCTCTCTGAGAACACCCCACAGTTCTGTGGCGGTCCTAGCTGCTGCAGAAGGGACGTCTCGGCAAAGATCTTGGCCCCACACATGGACCTCTTGTGCAGAGGCCTCAGTTGTGGTGGCGGTGGTGGTGGGACGGTGGCTGCTGCCCCGCCCCAGGGCCTTTCTCTGAGAGCACGGGAAGCCCTGAAGCCAACTCAGAGCCAGAGCTACAAACCCAATTACCTTCTTCCATGTTTGCAGCCACCACCTTCTGTGTCTGTTTGCTCTCCTATGCTCTGCCCAGCCCCCTCACCCCCTTCCTTCCTGCCTTCCTGGGAAAAGATAGTGCCTGCCCCACTGACCTGGCTCACAGGTGTTCCGGCCTCTCTGGGAAGGTTCCTTCTCTCCTTGAGGCTCGGAGGGCTCCTTGGGAGTGGAAAGCTGGGGAGGCTCCCTACCCCATGACCAAACATTGCCTTCTCTTTGACAATTCTAGGGAGTCCCAGGCCCAAAGCCAACCCTGGCCTGGCACTGAGGCCTTCCTTTTGGCAGGGACACTCACGTGTGTCAGGTTTGGCGATACCTGTCTCACTTTGTTCATTTTTTTAGCTAAGAAGACTGTTCATTCCAGGTTTCAGGTGGGGGAGCCTCGTTGGAGACAACCATAGTCCATCCGTGCCAGAAAGTGTGAGGAAGCCACACCAGGTCCCCTCCTCCCCCAGAGGGCAGAGGATGGGGGAGGGACGGGGGACAGACATCAAAGACCAGAGGTTGGCGATCACACTTGTGCTCGCCTTCACCATCCTCTAGAAACCACAGGTGTGGGAAATGTAGAAGGCTGACCTTTCTGTCAACCCTAACCCACTTTGAATGGCTTTCATAATAGCTATGCTCTCCCCCTGGTTTCTGATGGCTTAAGCGTCAACTGCTCTCTCAAAAAAAGTCCATTTGCTCATCTTGGGTGACAGGTTTCACCAATCTATTTGCTTTTCAGAGGGGTGTGGGTGGCAAGATCCTCTCACCAGATTTTTCCCACGCATCTTCAAACCGAAAGGGCTGACCTGCCGAGAGTTTCCTTCTGAGTCCCCTGGGGGAACCTCTACATCCTCCAGCACCTCCGGGGAACATGGCCAGGAGAGGCAGGGCACCTCCAAGTGCCACACAGAACCTGCAGACACCAAGCTGGGCTCGGGTTCTTGGAATTGAATGTAGGGCTTGGAGAACCTGGACCAGACTTTGGTCACCTTGAGTTACTCCGTGCTTTAGCGAGTAGGGTGGGGGTGCAATGGGGATTTTGACATGAAGGCCCCTGGATCCCAGCCTCCAGTGTCACATACACAGCTCTGTGTCTCAGTTGGTTCTCATTCCAGCTCCCAGCCCATGTGGCCACCAAGTCTCTGGAAGGACTGTTCTCTTACCAAAGAGCTCCTGCTGCATTGCTTTGGGCACTTGGAGAAACCAATCTTCCATAACTTCAACTGGACAGTAAGAGGCTTGACTTGAGGGCATCATTAGTACAAGATGGGGATGCAAGGGGAGCAGGATCGAGACCAGCTCACTTCCATGCTCCCCACACCTCCTCCTGCAGGGTTGCTCTTTGCTCTTCTCTGCCATAGGAATCTCAGGAGCTGGGGATCCCTGGGTGGCGCAGCAGTTTGGCGCCTGCCTTTGGCCCCGGGCGCGATCCTGGAGACCTGGGATCGAATCCCACGTCGGGCTCCCAGTGCATGGAGCCTGTTTCTCCCTCTGCCTGTGTCTCTGCCTCTCTCTCTCTCTGTGACTATCATAAATAAATAAATTTAAAAAAAAAACTTAAAAAAAAAAAAAAGGAATCTCAGGAGCTTCTGCCCCTGGCCAAGCTGGCCAATGGGATTGTTGATGGCCTTCTAGCTGACCAGGCATGGGGACTGACCAGTATCCTCTTTGATCTCATATGTGTTGAGCACTTTTGCATCTGCCATGGTGCTTGACACAGTGCGGTTGAGGGAAAAGAGGGAGATGAAGAAGGAAATACAGTCCTTGACCTTGAGGGAGAGCATGGCTATGGTTACAGAAAGTACAACTTATTCCCCTATAACATATTCAAGAAGAGGCCGCATGAGAATTTGGGAACAGGGGGACAGTTGGAGGAGGAAGGAAGGGAGATGGAGGGAAGGGGGGCTCGGGGTGTTCTGTGAGGTTCGAGGCACCCGAAGGTAGGAGCCCTTGTCATGTGGGGTGTGGGGCGAGTGTGGATGGACCGTCCAGCCCGAGCTCGATCTGAGCGGTCCAGGAGTGTCTGGGTCACATCCCCTCCAGGTCCATGTCCGGTCATTGCTGACCCAGTGCCAGCAGCTAAATAGCAGTGGAATGCGACTTCTTCCTCTGCCAGCTGCCTTGGCCTGATGGTCTTGCCCAGCTTTGTACCACAGCTCCACTGATCACGGTTTCAGGGCATCCATGACCGTCCCCCCTGACCCTGCTGTTCTGGTAGGTCAGCAGGTGTGCTCTTTCCTTGCAGTGTCTCCGAGTAGCCCAAGAGAGCCAGGCAGCTCATGTGGTAGAGGGGGTAGCTTGGAATGATACCTTGGCTCCAGCAGGTCTGAGTACTGACCTCAGGGTAGATGGGAAAGTGTCTGGATACCAGGCCACATGGCAACCTCTCAGGGTATCTGCTGGTGTGAACCCTTTTGAAAATCCGGAGTGTACCAGTTGAGGCCGTCTCCTGGTAGGGCAACTCAACTATGAGTCTGATCTGGGTAACTTCATCAATGGGCCTTATGTCCCAGGAGAATGAAAGACAAGGCTACTCCCCCCATGTCATAGTGTTTGCTTTATTTAAATCCTGAGGTTAAAAATAAAACCATTCCCAATGGTGCAGCAGATGCTATAAAGGGATACATTTGAGATATAAAAGTTTCTCACCCCTACTGCGCAGGTGGGGTGTTGGCATTGGATGTGCTTCTGGGTAATTCTTTGGCAGGTAAGAATGCAATGGGTTCCCAGACCCACTACCCCATAAGGCCTCGAGAATTGAGGATTTGTCAATCAAAATGCAATTCTGATTTGGAGCTGCTCAACGGAGGCATGGATGTTGCTCTGCAGCCCCCAGAGGCAGAAGCATCTCTGGATAACACTCATTATGAGGTTCTAAGGAAGCCTGTTCATTGGCGATGTCTACTGAAATCTAAAGATAGACTTTATTATCTTTAAAAAGCAATTATGGGGGAAAAGGCATTATTAATTAAGAATTCCCTATCTCCTTGGAAGAATCACAACGCAATGAGAAAAACTCCAGGTTTCCTCTAAGCAATGCCTTTCGCTCTGTGTTTTGTAAACACGGCTGGCTGGCTCACTGGTCTCTGTAAGGGTGACCGCTGGTTCTCGGAATCACAGACAGCTTCTCTCTGCTTTCACTCTCAGTCCCTTGGAGCCAGGAATGGGGGTCTTACATGTAGTTATAAAGGCGAACTTTAAAAAATGGAACTCCTAAAAAACTTTAAAAATGGGCAGACATCTAACCAGTGGCCTGTAAAGCACAAATTCTGGGATTTCACCTCCAAATGGGGATTTCCTTTCATTTGAGTCTAGAATGGCTTAACCACCTTGGGGGGAGGAACAGGGAGTGGATAACTGAAAAATTTCAGAAAAACCATTCCCTTGATTTTTCAGTTATATTATGTGGTTTTTTTCTACTTTACAGACCCGGTGGGGTTTTTCAGTTCCAGATTCCTTCTTGGTCTGGTTGACCTGGAGTCCAGCGGACTCCGGCCACAAGTGCACCGTGGATGCCACGATTTATCCTGACGCCCTTCCTTGCTGCAAGTGAGCATGTCTGAGAGGCTGAATTCTCGGCAAGGTTGCTTAGTGGCTTCTGAGGCAGAGACGAACAAGGTAGCGGGATCGGTACTACAGAGCAAGTGGCTGTTATTCAGAGAGCTGGGCCATCCAGGGGCTGCCGGGTTTTCGTCTTGTTTTGTTTTGTGCTGAATAGTGATCTGGGGTCCCATTGATGATTTCTAGTGTCAGTCTACCGGCTGGGGCTACCACTTTCAATAGTTGCTCTTCATTGTCATCTGCATTTTTTAAAAGTACCTCAACCCCCAAAACCTCAGTAAAGTCGGGAACCTCTTTAAAATAGGAATAAAGCTATTCATACAAGCCACACTGAAATACGCCACCATGTTCTCTAGTTGCATAATGCACAGCAAACTCGAGCTCACACGGCAAAATAATGAAGGAAAAGTCTGTCCAGCATGAAAATAAATAGGCGACGGCATCAGGACATGGCCGCTGGGGGAGAGCAGGTCCTCTGAACTACTATGGTCAATGCCCCAGAGGGTGCACACCACAAGGGGCCCCTGCTCTCCTACAGCAGGGCTGGCTTCGTGAGAACCATGTCGTCTTTAAGGTGTAGTTGGTCCCCTGCCGGCTGAGTGACAGAGGTTCACAAGGGGGGGGGGGGGGGGGGGTTGGATGGAATTTTCCAGGCCTTTCACAGGAAACACAGGAGCTGTTAGCTGCACAGGATGGTGGCGACACCATCAGCTGGCCAGTCTCCATAGCATCCTGGGAAAGTACTCGAAACAAGACTCCAGACTGCTTTGGGTTCTTTTGTTAGTTTCTTTCTTGTGGCAGACCACTAATTCCGATGACCCTTTCCAGGGGAGAGGGTGGGTTCAAAGGCAGGACAACTTGCTCTGGAACAATCCGCTGCCCTGTAGCACACCTGTGAGGACAAGTGTGAGGCTAGGGAGAGTCTCTGGGAGTCTGGCTGCTGAGCACGGTCAAGGCCTTGGCCACTGGGAGATGCTAGGGCGCCTGGTGGCTTTCTGCTAGAGGCAGCGGCTGCTCCAAGGAAAGAGCAGGACAGGTTCGGCTTCTCTCTGGGTTAATCTCTTGGGAAAATTCACCACTCTGCCCGCTGCCCTGCCTAAAATGAACTGCAAGTGGCCAAGTCCCCTATCTGAGTGAAAGTTCTGAGTCCATCACGGAGGTTATTTCCCCCTCCCCCTGCTGCACGAGTCCCCTCTGCTGGGTGGTGGCCGGAGGGGTCTGCACTGGACCTGGCCTGGGTGCCCTGACCTGTGCTCAGGCTCTCAGTACCAGCCTGACCAAGCCTGCGGGTGACAGGATGAAGCATCCGTGTGGTGTGACTTGACTGGTCACCAGACCAGCTGGGGGACAGGCTGGGCCCAGCACTCAGATCCCCAGACACTCTGCCTGGTGCGTCTCACCTGGCCAAAGCGGTCTGCGTTGTCAGATGGCCTGCTTGCCTGTGAAAGTGTCTAAGCCCTGACTTCAGGCTCCAGCCTCCGTGAACAAGGCCCAAAGAGGCCAGCAAAGGGAAGCGGGATTCATCGGCCCTCAAGGGGAGATGGCTCCTGGTTCTTAGGGGTGGGCTGAGCCACAGGAAGTGGGCACATGGGGTGCTGGGGAACAGACCAATGGGGAGTAGGGCCGAGGAGGGAACTCAAAACAGATTCATGAATTATGCCTGTTGCACCTGAGTTACCAAAGACTTTTGATAAGAAGGCTGAAGTTTCTGAAAGTGGTTCTTACCCTGATTATGATCATTAGTAAACACGTCTGCGGATGAGGCAGAGGCTCTTATACAGAGACAGCCCATCAGCTGAGGAGTGAGTCCTAAGGGCCAGCGCACAGCACTGCCTGTGCTGAGGGCGGCGCCGCGAGCCAGCGGGGGCTTCAGCCTCAGTGTGGAGACAGCCACTGCAGGACACGTCCTCTGTGTGTGGCGTTGGTTTCCCCGGCAGTCTTTAGTTCTGATTTCTAGGGCCATGTTTTGAACTACTGAGGGGCCTGCCTGAGTGAAGGGCTTTGCATGAGGGCAGACCTTCCCAGAAGGGCCAGGAAGAAAGTGCAGCTAGTGGCCCCTCCAAAACTGCCGAGTTTTGGAGCAGCCCCAAATTAATGGGGGCAGGAAGGGACAGAGGCCTAATGGCAAGAGGCTGACTGGGGCTTCAGGAGGCTCCCCAGTCCACCCCAGGGTGCCCTGACTGTCACGATGGCCCTGTGAGAGGCCTCGCAGCCTGAGGACTCACAGGGTCTGGCCGGGACATCCCGGCTCATGGTCACGTAGGATGCCTGTCCCCCGCTGGGCAGAGTGGGGCGCTTCTCTCCGGGAGCAGAAGTTGGGATCCCTGATCTGGCCTGGGCAACTCTCCTCGGGAGGCAGGGAGCCAGCTGTGGCTCCAGGAGAGGCTGAAGGTCTCCTGAGTGTTTAAACCTTTGGCAGAATGTCCCTTTGGATGTGAGGACAGGTGGATCCCTAATCACTGGAAACATTGCTTGAGCCCTTAAAAGCCATGGAGGCTAAGAGTGACTGTGCGTAGTGCTAAGTACACAGCGCTCCAGACAATGCAGCTCTGAGGGGCGGCCGGAGGCCTGTCTCCCAGAGTCACACACTGGTTAGATTTGGAGCGGTTGGCCCCCGCCTTTTTTTTTTTTTTTTTTTTAGTGCTTTATGTGACAGGTGAGCAAGAGTAGTGTTTCCTGTGCATAAAGTGAAACTATTAGAATCTAGAATCCAGGTGCTTGAGGCTACGGGAAATCACTTCCATCGTAGATCACAGGCCTGTCAACTGTCAAGTGATAAAACACTTTCTTGGAGACAAACCTGAGGAAACAGAAGTGGGAAAGGAGGGTATCACTCAGAGCGCCCAAAGCCCAAGGGCAGGGCAGCGGTGCCTGCTGGGGCTTCCGTGGGGGCTGCATGCATGTGGGCTGGCGGAGGGGGGGGGCCTCTGGGAGGGCAGAGGCCTAGGTCCCTCACCTTGTTTCCTGCCTGTCCAGCAGAGCTCTACCCAGGCAAGGGTACAGGGGTCCTGGGATGTCAGCACCGACTTCCCTGGGGCTTGATACACCAACACCCCGGCCCCTGCTGCTCTGAAGCTGCTGGGGGATGTGGGGGCTTCAGGGGGGCAGTGCAGGGAGTAGACTCTGAGGAGAGGTTTCTGGGGAGGCTCCCACTGGAGCACTGAAATCCATTCTGCCACCCACAGTTTAGAAATCTCTGGCACAGAATAAGGCTGGGGTTGGTCACAGGACTCTGGCTGTCTTCAGTGAGAACTAGGAGTCTGGTCGGGGCATGGGGACTGCCTTCTGTCCTCAATGGCGTCTCCTTGGCCCCTCCGAAAACTTGTAGGGAATCTCAATGAGGTGGTGATAAGGCTCACTGCTTCTGCAGAGGATACGGGGCTCACAGCCACTTGGAGCTCTGAAGGCAGATCTTTGGACATGCTGGGCCTGTGCCCATGAGTCCTGCTAATTCAAGGTATATTTGTGCTCATGAGGGCGTGTAGGGGAGGGGCAGGAGACGAGGAGAGGTGGGAAGTTCCTTCTCTTAGCTCCTCCTTTGGTGGATGTCTTTGGTCACAGTCCCTGGGGGTTGAAGGCCTGGATATGGTGAGGGGCGGGGATGGCACAGCTTTCTAGTTATTCTGCTAAAAGCCAAGTGGGCTGGGAAGGGTCCCTGTGTGGGGGGATGTATGTGGCCCCTAGCTCAGGGCCCCACTCACAGAGGATGTAGTTGGGTGCTGGTCAGGCAGGTCTCCTAAAAAAGGTGGCCCCAACAAAGGGCTTATGCTGAAGCCAGAAGACACAAAAGGGATGGGTCCCAGCAACCTTAACCACCCCTGTTCTGTGCCTTCAAGAAATGAGGGCCCTGGTTCATGGCAGATCTCAACCGATGTGTTCCTCTCCCCAGCTCCTTCACCGGCTGCCTTCCAGCTTGTCTCCCTACACTTCCAACTTCCTGCTTCCCTAGCCCTTCACTCCTGGATCTACATCTGGTGCTGTGATGCAGTGCTTCCCAAGACCACACTGTTCCCACTGCCATGACAAGAAGGCCCCAGGGCTCCCCCTCAACAGCTGGTCCTTGCCTTCATTTCCCCCTCCCTCCCCCCCTTCTTCCCTCCTTCCCTCCCTTCCTCCCTTCTTCCCTTCCTTCCTCTGTTTCTACTGAGGCCCTCCTTTGGGCCAGACAGTGGGAGCCTGGACATCTGAGAGGCAGGAGGGCTCTGCCTGGAGCCTGGAGGCAGGCCCCCTGGGTTCCAACCTGGCTCTACCACCACCAGCTGTGTGACCTGGGAGTGTGTTACCCACCCCCTCTCCTACCCCACCCCAGTCCTCAGTCCTTTAGCAGTGCCACGAGGAGAAAGGCAGTTCCTATGACATGGGTGTGCCATGGGGCTTAAATGAATCAGTAAGAGTGGAGGGCAGAGAACTCACCTGACATATGCTAAGTCTCTGTTAAGTACTAGCCTGTATTTTATAAAATCTATAATAGACACTAGACCACCACAGTATAGGAGTCTAAGATTAAAAAAAACTATTAATAATCAATTACTGATGATTAAATAGTCTCTTTTAAATGTTCACTTCTGTTCTTACAGCCAGGTGGCAGGTGAATTCTCCAAGATGCTGATGAGTAAGGTGGAAACACCTACCTGGAAAAGGTGTTGTCGAAGATGAGCATGTAGATGCCTGGTGTGCGGACCTTGAGCTGGCCCTGAATGTTCTCCTTGTGGGAGCTGCATCGGGTTGTGGGGATAAGGACCTAGGAGGAAGAGAAGATCAGAAAAAGTGTCACAGAAGCCGAGATGCCCTATGGTGCCTCCAAGCAGACCTTTTATTCTGGGGAGGGAACTAGGCCCAGGGAGGCTAGGTGCCCTGTCTGAGGTGACAGTTGAGCAAGGCTGTGAGATGTGTGTGTCTGGGATCAGCCCCAGGAGTTGGGGGGAGTCTTCCACATGCCCTGCATTTGTTGATAACCTGTGGTTCGGGAGGAGGCTGTGGACATGCATTTTACCCAGAATCATGAGCCAGTCAGGCCCCAAAGGAGTGGTCCCCAGCTTCCTCTGACCATAGCTGAAATGTTCCACCATCTGGAGGAGCAGGCCTTTTTCTGGTCTGGAAGCGGGGGCTTATTCTAGGTGAAATCTTTGTGTTTGGCGGGCTCCTGTGGGACCTAGTGCTGTCCTGGGTGAGGGGTGTTTCACGGGATAGGCCAAGCCCCAAGCCCCTGCCCACTCCCATCCCTCAAGCACTTTGTGGAGCTGCTGAGCTTTGCCCTCTGGCTTGAACAGGCCCAGCTCCTCCAATCGCTTCTCACTTGGCCCTAGCAGGCTGCCTGTCCTACTGCACCCCATATGTCTCCATGGCCCCAGGACCCTCTCAACTTTCTGGGCCTAATCCTCAGCCTCCTATTTACCTTCTGCCTTCCCCAGGAATGAGAAATGAGCCCCAGGAAATATTTGCTTTCTCCAGGGCAGGTTCTAAGGGCCTCGGTGTTGGGGGTAAATCTGAGGACAGGTGCGTGCTGAACAGTGCCAGGAGGTGTTTGGGGGAAGGGTCTTTGGATGGCCAACCTTTCCCATGAGGGAAAGTTTAAAACCAAAGATATGGAGGGGTACCTGGCTGACTCAGTCAGTAGAGCATATGATAGGAAATGAGGACATAGGAAAATAAGACAGAGCCAACCAAGATTTTAAAAGATTTTAGAGGTGATAAACACCCCAGTGGGTTTTGTCTCAGAAAGCACCCTTAGGCCATTCACGCAGGACTGACTACACATAAGTGGTCACACAGACCAGAGGCTTTAGAGACCACAGTTAACACCTCGTTGATTCAAGCTCCTAATGTGGCAAGCTTCCCCACAAGTGAGCATTTTTATTCTTTGCAAAATTAAGTGCTAGCTCCACTCTCAGAAATATAGCTTTGTGAAATTCAGTTGTTCATTCCCTTGAAACATTTTTTGCCCTGTACAAAAGGACTGAATCCAAAATGCTCATAAAAATGTGATGGGTTTTTCAACTTACACTTGAATACCAAGGCACATTTCTTGAAACCCTACGTGTTGGCCAGAGTTCCCAAAGTAAAGTAAGTTTCCACAACGTTCTGCCCTCAAAGATCTTGTGGTTTAACAGAGACAGCAGATAAGGAAACATTCAGTTATAACAGTGAGCATGTCATGAGGGGAGAACCAGGAGGGCTGCCCATTGCAGCTGTGCGGTAGTGGGGGGGGGGGGGCATCCTGGAGGAGGCTACGCTGAGCCTGGACAAGTTAGGTAGTTGGAGGGAGCTCTGGCTGTCCCAGGGAGAAGGGAAAACATATTCAAAGACATGGGAGAAGAGCTAAGATTTGATCTCTCAAGAGATAACCAAGAATAGACAAAATACACAAGACACTGGACATCAGGCAATGGAGGACAGTGATCTTTGAGAGAACAAGGTGAGGCCTGCAGCTGCCCCAGCTCACCACTTTGAAAGGAGAAAGGAGCAACAGATAGATGGGATCAACAGAAAACAAACAGTACGATGACAGACTCAAGCCGAAGCTGATTACTAAGTACATTAAATATAAATAGTCTAAACATCCCAAGTAAAAGGCAAAGATTATCAGGTTGACCCAACCCAACCCCATAAGAAACAACAATTTAAATATAAAGATACAAATAGGTTAAAAGTCAAAGCACATAAAAAGATATGTTGGGGTAGCACTAATCAAAAGAGAGCTGGATTGACTATATTAATATCAGACAAAATAGATTTGGTACCAAAGGATGTGGCCAGGGATAACTTCATAATGACAGGGATGTTAATGGATCAAGATGGATGGACCAGTCCTTCACATTTATGTCCCTAATGAGAGCTTCAAACACACAAAGCAAGAAGTAGTAGAACTACAAGGAGAAATCGGTAAATTCATAATTAACAGTTGGATATTTCAATACCCCTCAATGACTGATGGAATAACAGACAGGAGCTCAATAAGGAGATGGAAGACTTGAAGAATAGTATCAATGGACTCAATCCAACTGACATTTATGGAACACTCCACCTGACTACAGCAGGACACACCTTCTTTTTGAGTGTACTGGGGACACCTGGGTAGGCCACCTTCTAGGCCATTGGAAAAGAAAAAAAAAAAGCCCACCTCATATTTAAAAGGATTCAAGTTACACAGTCTGTTTTCTGACTACAAGGGAATGAAATTAGAAATAATTGGTCTCTGGAAAATAAAGATATTTGTAAACTAAGCAACAGTTTTAAATAGCACATGGATCAAAGAGAAATAAAAAATCAGACGGAGACCCCACAGGCATGGGAGAGAGCATGCACAGCACGTTCCTGACACCACCGTACATGTGCTCTTGTTGGGAGCTGGTGGTGGTGAGGGAGTAGAGCCCAAAACAAGCTTGGAGGGGAAAAAAATACATGGGGAGCTTACTGTGGGTAGGACTTGGGGTAGCCACTTCTGCAGGTGGTCTCATTAAATTCCACTAATGTTCTAGTGTATTCAAATTCCACTGGGGACTGGGAATTCTGGGAGGTTGAGAGTTTGGGTTTGCTTCCATGATCTGTAACCTAAGAATTCTGACCCTGGACACTCCAGCTAGCACTCTAAGGAGCCACTAGATAGGAAGGCTGGCTGTTTATACAAGGGTGTCTGGGCACCCCACACCTCAACCTCAGCGTTTACTACCTTGATTGCAGAGCAACAACAGAGAGCTTGTTAGGGTGTCTTCTGAGGAAAGTACGTTTAAAACAATATGCTTCATTTCCTTAAAACATTCTGCACCACAGACCTTTCATTCATCTCAGCTCTGCTTTTCCCACCAGGGTCAAAATCTATGAGATTTTTCTCAGGTGCCAAAGCTCACACAGATGAGGTGGTGGGAAGATGATGGGGGTCTCTGGAATAAACCTGAGGCAGGTCTCTGCTGGGTGGGCTCTGGGAGCGCCTCCCCCCAGCCTCCAGTGCCCGTATGGCGGTGCCCTGATTCATGTCATGTGTCAGCAAGACAGTCCAAAATGGTTTTATTGATATTCAGATGGGCTCCCATGGCCCTGGGCTCTGTACAAAGCAAGGGTTCTAGGCTCAGTGGAAGAAGTGAGTCATAAAAGGCTACATAGACAAACAGGTTGGTGGTTGCTGGGGGTGAAGGTTGGAAAGTGACTGCTAGTGGGTACAGTTTCTTTTGGGGATGATGAAAATGATCTCAAATTAGAGTGGCAACAGTTACACAACGCTGTGAATGCACTGTGTATCTTAAGTGGGTCGATTATCTGGCATATGAATTATATCTCAATAACGCTGTCTAACAAACACCGAGTCAAGGGTTCTTGCTCCCAGTCCTGGTTCTTCCTCTGATTCCCAATGGCCCCAGGCAGGCTGTCCAGTTTCTCTGGCCAAACAGGGGTCCGTTGCCCAGAGAGAGGGCAGGGCCTGGGTCCTGTTCCCTGCTCCATCCCCAGGCTTCAGGACAGCAGACGCCCATGGGCAGCCTCAAGACTCTGATGGACAGTTTCTTCAGTCAAGCATCTTCCCAAAGTCACAATCTCTAATCTCAGTGTTGAGACACAACCTTGACCTCTGGAAGGAAGCCCTCTGGAGAGGAGGCAGCACTGGGGGCGGGGAAATATCTGCTGGGTGCCTCCAGAAATGGGGCTGGCCTTTTCAGTGTGGCTCCTCTACCCGGGGTGTCTCCTGGTTTGGCCCAAGGCTCCTCCCCTGATGGCTGTCCCCCAGGTGCCTCCCCTCCCCCAGCACGACACTCTCTATCTGGAATCGTGGTTATCTGTTCACTAGAGGGTGGATCTCCTCAAGGGTGGATCCCACGTTGTCCCTTCTCTCTCTAGCTCTGATGCAAACAACAGAGCCCAGGGTTTAGCAGAGGCTCAGCAGATGGCTGTGAGCAGACTCTAAGTCCCTTGTATCTACACCTCCATAATCACACCCGAGTGCTTCAATCAGTTCTGTACATGGTTTCCTGTAAGGCTCAGGCAGGTCAGGGGATCCCACAGGGAAGGCCCCCAGACAGATGCGGAGGATGCGCATCTGGGAATAGGTTCCTAGGCTGATGTCTGTCCAGGAGACATTCTGGCAGAAATAACACCCACTCCATGGTGGCTGGTGATGCTGGGCTTATGAAGGCTGAGGGCACCTGATCCCCCTTCTTGCTTGCCCCCCGCAAATGGGCTCTTTCTGCCCCCTGGCGTCCCCTCTGAGAAACACACTGGTAGTTCTGAGCCCCAGAGACCACCTGGAAGCTGCAGATGAGGAAGGCTCCTCCTCCAGGTCTCCAAGCTAGAGCCCTGAATCCTGGGAGGAACCACATGGAGGAGAACCCAGGGCTGTGAGGATTTGGTGGGTGAGTGACCGAGAAAGGCGAGGCCCACGGCTTGGCCACATGTGAGCAGCAGGCACGGCAAAGGCCTGGACACGGGATTTAGTTCCCCCTCCCTGCCACTGACACCCACTGGTGTCTAATGTGGGAGGAAGTGGTGCTGTTACTTGGTAGGCCTTGGGCCTATGAGGATGAACAGCCAGGGGGCTGGCGGCAAGGTCCTGGTCAGTGTGGGGCTGACAAGCACACAGGTTACGGTTACCTCATCTGCAAAGGAGGACTGAGGCCTGGCCCACGTCACCCTCCCTCCATGCAGCTGGCGGGGGCTGTGTCTGCACCTGCTCCCACACCGCAAGCCCAGGACCTCCTGGGGGCAGAGTTGGAACCTCAGGAAGGAAGGGCTCCAAGCTGGGTATGTGGTGTGGCCATGAGCTCCGCCCCCAAAGGGAAGGGGGGGTGGAGTGATTTCTAAATAAGAATAAACACGAAACTCCACAAAACAAGGCCACCTCAAGGAGGTTAGAATTCAATTTTAGGAGTGAATTTGAAGAGGACAAAAATGACAAAGCAGTCTCTATAGCAGTGAGCAGTACCAATGGGGCAGAGATGGCAGGAGAGCTAGCCAGCTCCCCGCCGTCCATCCCGGCCCTCACTGAGAGCCCCCTGCAGCCAGCAGCCCACATGCAGGAGGGACTCAGGGATATTTGCACACAGACCGCACAAGACTCTCCTTCTACATGACTTCAAATTGCTCTCCCCCACCTTGCTTCCTGCCATCTCTGGAGCATGAAGGTTTCTGCATGGGGCAGCAGCCTGAGGTCCACTCTAAGCTCCTGTCTATCCTTTCCACTCCCCCCACCCACAATGATTCAAATGGGGCTTGAGTTTCTACCCAAACCAGCTCCCCCTTCCCTCATGCTGAGTCAGCCTCCCACCGAATCCTGCTCGACTTTCTCTCCCGGGCTCTGGATCCCACCCCATCTTATCTTCTCTGGTTTCCAACCCCATGAGCCAGGCCCATGGCTCTCAACCTTAGTCACTCACTGGACTTACCTGGGATGCCTGTGTCCCAGCCCCAGGGCTTCTGATTGAGCAGTGTGGCATGGCCTCGGAGGTGGGCATTTCTAATGTGTAGCCAAGATTGGGACCCATGGTCCAGGCCATCATCAGCATCCCACGCTTATGAACTGAGATATGCCACCAAGACTTCAAGCCCCACCACCCAAGTGACACAATGTCTAGGTATGTCTACTGAGGTCTCTGAGGTGAGACGCCAAACACCCCAAGCTCATAACCCTTCTAATGGTGACCTGTTCGGGCTCTCCTGTTCGGGTTCTCCAAGGCTGTTAAAAAAGGGATCCCAAATCTGTATTCTCTAGTGATCTGTCCCAAGGTCAGAGGGAAGCTGTCTGACCCAGGAGCAACCTTCAGGCACCTTCAGACCTCTCTAGCCTGCAGGTCCCTCCCTCCCCAAGCTGGCCAAGACCAGGTGCTTCGGCTGCTGCATGGGATGCAGCCCAGAGGGCTTTCCCACCTGCCTTCCTCTGTGTCCCTGTCACAGCTGCAGCCCAAACATTCCAGGTGAGTCCTGCCCAGCAGAAGGTGGGGTGGCTACAGCCCCGCAGTAGGAGAGGTCCGCCCGAGCACCCTGCTGTATGAGCAAGCGTAGGAGCCGTCCTTACCTTACACTGATCCAACGGTGTGTCCTCTGCCTCCTGGAAGACCACACTGAAGGAGATACTCTTAGGGTCGGAGGAGAAGACCCAGCTGATGGTGAGGCCTGCCTCAGCCACGGTGATAGGGATGAGGCTGTAGGTACTGGACCGCACAAACAGCTCCCTGTTGCTCTCCCCAAAGTTGGCGATCTCTTCTACCGTGAGGGGTAATTTTATCCTAAGATCCAAATGCAGATAGGGCCCTGAGTCCGCTGGCCAGGTCATCTGTGGCTCAGAGGTGGCCGGAAGCCCTGGAGGCTCCTGGGAGGCCAACCCCTGGGTTACCTTGACAGACAGGCTTAATTGTGGTGGAAACCTGGATGTGCAGCTCACACAGTATGAGCCCTGACTGTGTGCCTAGCATGGTTCTTGGCCCCGGGGACACAGAAGTAAACCACAGGGATGACAATCCCTGCCTGTGTGGGGCTGGCACGTACCCATAGGGCTGTTGGAGGTGAAGGCCGGCCCGAGGTGCTCCACGCGCCCAGGGGTGGGAAGCACAGCCATCATTAGAAACTTCCAGCCCTCCCGGCTGTCCCTCTTTTCAGTGGATATCTGGGGCCTGCTGGTAGATTCCAAAGGGGCACCCTGATTTTTCTTAAACGGATTCCAGGACCTGCCCTGGAACCTGTCTGCTGCGGAGTCTCACCCCCGGGAAGCCTGAGGTTCCTCCCCTGCAAACAGGGCCAACCCTGCCCATCCGCTGACAGGTGTGGGGAGGGCCCGAGGATGAGCTGGATGGGAGCAGAGCTGCTGCAGCTGGTTCCTGACCGAGCAGCGCCCCCTCCTGGACAGAGCACGCTGGCGCGGGTCACCAGGACAGCCTCAGGGGAGGGTGCCACCTCAGCAGGGAGAGGCCTTGGGCGAGTCTCTTCCCCTCAACTGTGAACCGGGAAGGTGGCAGCCACTACGCCAGGGCCCTCTGCTCGCAGGCTTCCTGTGCTAGCACCACGGCTACGGGAGGGAGCATGACACTCCCATTTTACACACAAGGAAGCCAAGATTCAAACAGGTTAAGAAACCTGGTGCAGGGCAGCCCTGGGTGGCTCAGCGGTTTAGCGCCGCCTTCAGCCGGGGCCTGATCCTGGGGACTCAGGATCGAGTCCCACGTCGGGCTCCCTGCAAGGAGCCTGCTTCTCCCTCTGCCTGTGTCTCTGCCTCTCTGTCTCTGTGTCTCTCATGAATAAATAAATAAAATCTTAAAAAAGAAAAGAAAAGAAAAGAAACCTGGTCCAGGTCCCCGGGGCGCTGATAAGAAGCCATCACCTGTCTGCTACACCAAGCTGCCTCTTGTGGTCAAAATCTATTACTGCTCCCCTAAAGGCAGCAGCGGAAGCTAAAGCTCAGAGAGGTTAGGTAACTAGCCCATGACTGCACAGCAAGTAGGTTACGGGGCCGAGTTCCGTCGGCCTTCAAAGCTGTGGAGATGGATGGAAATATCCCCCAAAGCTGTGCTAGTAAGAAGAGTAATCAAGGACGAAAAAATCCAAAATGCCCTACAGAGCAGCCCTGGCAAAGTCATTCCACTTTTGTGAAGCCTTAATTCAACCTAACATTTTCCCATGTGTTGATTTAGGTTTTATTTCTAAGTATGTACAAAAAGCCTTGTCCAACATTCACAATTTTCAAGAATCTGAGAGTTAGTCAAAGGGTCTATTTTCTTGTAAGGAGTGAATCTTACTGCACGACCCTATGCGCAGTCACCCTGATAGAACACCCTACCGATGCCGTGCCATTTTATAATTTTACATTCCCTCACATCCAGTCATTTAGATTGTACTTTTAGTCTTTTCTTTTCTTTCTTTCTTTTTTTTTTTTACCTTTCTAGACCTCATCTGTTCACTGAAAGGATGATACTCAGTCTTCCCAAAGGAGAGGTTAATAAAAACAAATCAACACCTTGCCATCTCTGCTCAAATCTTTTTTTCTTTTTAAGAGAGAGAGAGAGACAGAGACAGAGAGAGAAAACACAAATTGAGGGAGGGGCAGAGGGAGACAATCTTAAGCAGGATCCATGCCCAGTATGGAGCCCAATGTCGGGCTCGATCCCATGACCTTGAGATTGTGACCTGAGCTGAAGTCAAGAGTTGGACACTTAATGACTGAACCACCCAGGCACCCCTCAAATATAACTTTAAATAAAAGGAGCCCACTATCTACAGGACCCACATCATTAATGTAAATTCTCCTGGTTTCCCCAATTCTGTCCTTGTCACTCCCTAGTCATTCTCCACATGGCAACTAGAACGATCTTTTTTCAAATGTAAATCAGATTAAGTCATTCTGTTCCAAACCTCATTTTGGGGCTCCCATTTCCCTCAGATTAAAAGCCAAAGTCCTGTCAATAGCAAACAACGGGGCCCTGATGTGACAAGGGCCCCCTTCCCTCTCTGACTCAGTTTCTCTCAATCTCTCTGCTTCAGTCACACTGGCCCTTTCCCTGTTCTTTGAACATGCCAGCTGCCATTCTGCCCCAGGGCCTTTGTACTGCCTGTTCCCTCTGCCTCAGTGCTGTTCCCTCACAGAGCTGCACAGCAACTCCCTCCAGTCTTTACTTTCTTAGTGCCACTTTATTTAAAATTACAAATTCCACCCTCCCCATCCTCCTTTGTTTCTTTCCCACAGCAAGCACACCTTGTTGCACATTATGTGATTCACTTGTTTACTTATGTTTATTGTCTGTCCACCCCTGCTGGGATATAAACTAAACATGAAGGCAGGGATCTTTGTTTTGCTCACTGACATACTCCAAGGACCCAGAACATACCTGGCGCCTGCTAGGTGCTGAGTATCTGTGAGTGATTGAGTGAATCTAGTCAGTGACTATTAAGCCATTATGCAGGTATTAGACACACCACAGGAGAAAAAGAATAGGATACATGAAAATACTCATGCAGTGGTAAGTTTTAAAAACTATGGGGGTGGGGGTGCCTGGGTGGCTCACTCAGTTAAGTGTCTGCCTTTGGCTCAGGTCATGATCTCAGGGTCCTGGGAACAAGTCCTGCGTCGGGTGCTCTGCACATCGGGGAGTCTGCCTCTCCCTCTACCCCTCTCCCCTACTCATGCTCTCTTTCTCTCTCTCAAATAAATAAATAAACTATGAAATGAGATGTAGAATATTTTGTGTTGAAAATTATGTAGATATGTATTTTTAAAAACTGGAAGGCTATATACACTGAAGTGGTTTGCTTGTCTTTTCCTATTTTATACAATGAAAATGGACTGCTCTTACAGTAAGAAAACAAAACAAAGTTATTTAAAAAAAAGAAGAACACAGGGCACAGGCCTGAGAAAGGGATGGCTTAGGGGGCACGGGGAGCTTCTGAAGGTGAGGGAACTGTTCTCTGGCATCACTGTGGTCACACGGGGGTGACACTGACCTATCCTAGACCTGTGTCCCCACTCTGGGTCACACTGGGGCGTGGAGCCAGCTGGGCTCTGAGGCCCCTGAGATCATAGAAGCCCCTGGCTGAATCTGGCGTGGGGCTCAGCAGGATGACTGGTGATTATACTGTATTATTTGTCAGAATCTAAGCATCGTACACATAGAGGGGGAATTTACTGTATATAAATTGTACTTTTTTTTTTTTTTAAGCACAGACTGAAAGCCACTATCAGTGCCACGTCAGAGCCTCTGAGGGCTTCCAGCTCTTCCCCAGAAGTGATGCCCTAGGGCGTCCAGCTCAGGGGCAGGAGGCGGGGGGGGGGGGGGGATGGGGACGACACCTGTCACTTACATCAGTTCTCCGGACTTCAGCAAGCAGATCTCGGCATCCTGTCCCAGCGGCATGTCTTCAGTGTCCTCAGGGGTGAGCGAGGTTGACATGGTATCCCTGAAATGTCATACACAAGAAGGCACAGCCATTTGGTCATCAGCATGCAGGGTCCCACACCCTGGGGTCCGCAGCCTCCGGGTCAAGTAGCCAACCGCAGAATGCATGGGATCCTTTGGTCACAGAGGCCACAAGAGGGCATCTGGCAGGCTCTCCAGGGACTGGCACAGGGGCCCGGCCCAAGCAGGCAGGACAGGGAAAAGTCAATGGGGCTGCCGTGACTTCCCCAGCGTCTTTCCCGTGGGTGTGGGGAGGGGCTGCACACAACTCAGGCCACCCTCCTACCCCACGCCAGTGGAGTACGGTCAGCAGCACCCTGGGGTCCTGCCTGGCCAGCCAAGCCTGCTCTGGCTCATCTCTGGGGGACAAGGACAGACCCCCAGGAAACAGCATGGGCCAAGGGGGAGCAGTGGGACAAAGCCATGGACAGAGAGTGGGCCTACGCCACACGTCGTCTTTCACTCATGACCCAGTCAGCGCGGACACAGCGTGCTTCCCACGGCGCTCCATGGAACACCAGGGCCGGGGCGGAGGGCCCCACACGCTCCCCCTCACGGAGCCCCTGCACACTAGACAGGAAGGTCGAGGCTCTAGGAAGGCAGCAAGGACATCTACTGGACTTGAACCCTAGCGCTCCTGTATTTATTTGATCACGGAACATTTTAAACTCCTACTGAACTGCTTACTCTGGGAACAGAGACGGCAGGTCCCCTTCAAGGACAGGGACACAGGGGCCCAGGCGGCTCCTGAGATGGAGGCCAGAGCCCCACACCCCGACTCCAGCTCACTGCGCATCCTGCCAGAGCCCCACATGTCTGGCTCAGCGTCTGTCATCTCTGGGGCGTCAAGCTGAACCAGCTCGAGGTGCTCTGCTCAGAGGAAGCTTAGTCCAGAAAGGAAGAATTATCTGCCCCAGGGTCTAAGTGTGAATAAAGAACATCTCCCACCTAGCACAGCTTCTTCCTAAAATGTCACAATAACCCCCTTCCCAGACGTCTCTGGGGTGAGATCAACGTGCCCCAAACTGTCCCCCTCCCACCTGCGACAGGTACCCCTGGGCTCTCACCAGCTTGGCCCTGGGGACACTCATTCGACGCCTGAGGCCCTGAGGGAACGGAGCGTACTCAGTCCTGCTCCACCCCACCCACCGGTGAAGTGCCCGGCGATGTCGGCCCAGGTCCACACTGGAGTGGGGGCTGGGCAGGACACCGATGCGGGCACGAGCCCCACCCCGCAAACGCCCTCCGTCTGAGTCAGCAGCACACGCACACACAGCTGGAAGAAGGTGCTCTCGGCACACAGAGCGGCCCAGGCAAGGTCAGAGGCCGGCAGCAGGCATCCGGATCTCGTGCTCGCACGGCTCCCCCTCCACCGCCTTCGCACCCACTCGGGCACCAAGCTCACAGCTCCACCCGGAGTGCGGCCTTGACTTGTGCCCGCAAATGACAGCATGTCTGGACTGCATGGCGTGCCACCCAGAGCCGCGCCTGGGATGGGCTCTGCAGGATTCCCAGCCAATTCCTGCACTCAGGTGAGCTCAGGACCTACCCTCGTACCATCTCTGGGACGTCAGAAATTCAAGACTGCTCAGCAGCTGCACCCTAAGGCTCACAGAACTTCTGCTGGAGGCGGCAACTACCACCTCTTCCTGGAAGTGATTCCCAGCACACTGCTGCTCATTTCACTGCCAGAGCGTCCCATGGCCAAGCCCGCTGCCATGGGGGCTCCTCCTTCCATAGGGAGAGGTACGGACACCAAGGGGTAGGGATGTACAACCTGCCCACGGGAGGGGCTGCAGATAGTCTACCAGTCTACGTCCTGTGTCTCAGGCCAAGGTTCCACACTCCGTTGGTAGGACCTCACAGGACCTGAAGGTCCACCGGCTGAGCACCCACGGGTAGTTCAGAGGTGGCAAAATTCAGCGAGTCTCCCCCAAGCCTGTCCTGGCCGTCACTCAACTGTGGGGATGGGAACATCTGCAAGGAGTCGGGAGTGCACCTGCATGAACGGTCCTGCACCCTGAGTCTGGGACAGGCGGCTTCACCAGAGGCTCGCTCATGCACAGGCATCTGCGGCCTGCTCCCACCCTGCATGCTCCTCCCACTCCTGTCACAGCCTTGGTCACGCAGGGCCTTACTTATCTCTTTTTGAGTCCTCTCTCTCCTAGACTGAGTGCCCTTTGGAAGCAGGGGCTGCAGCTGAGGTGTCCCTACCTCACAGGACCGGCATGCTGCGGGCTGGCCGGTGTCATTTGCAGGAGCCAAACAACGTATGTGCTACTTGCTAAGTGGTATACGTGGGGGTGTAAAACGTTAGTGTGGAAATTCAGGAAGGGGCAGAGGCATGTTGACAAAGTCGAGGATAGAACCGAGGCTGGATCCCTGGGGGATGAAGACTTGGAGTCACGCATGGAGCGTGGAGCAGCAGATGCTGGCTTAGCAGCACAGCCACCGCTAACTTCTAAGGCCTCTCTGCCCAGAGGAGGACAGGTACCGCCCAGGGAGAGGCCTCTGTCCTCTGGGGAAACCTCTGAGTGCAAGACGGGGCTTCACTGGAGTGGCACAGACGTCACATCACGCCCACTGACCAGCAGGCCCGCAGCCCTCCTGCCATTTAGCTCCCTGTCCTGGCCTTGTCCCTGTCTGCTGTAGGGCTGAGGCCACTGGGGGTGAGACTGTTCTCAGGGCGCCACTGTGAGGGGGTGGGGGTGGAGGCCGGCACGGGGAGCCAGCAAGGCTGCCTAGATAACCAGTTGCTCACTGGCACCCAGCTGCCCAGCCGGCACTGGGTGTGCACATTCTGTGCACAGTCCCCCTCAGTCCAAGATAAACAGGAGAGCCTGTCGTCTTCATGAACATCCAGCCCTCCAGGGGCTGAGCGGTGGGGGCTCCACGTGTCTAGCTGGAGCTCCTCGGGGCTCCAGAGGGCAGGAGAGGCGGTGTGGCTCTTGGTGGGGTTGCCACCCCAAGGTGGTTCCAGTCTTGGCTTTATGACTAATTGTGACTCTGCATGCCCTTCCCTCCTCTGAGGCCTGTTCTCTCTTCTCCACATGGGAGGAGGAGACGGAACCAGGTGGATTCCAGGCTCCACTCCGAACTACAGGCTCGGCTGGAAAAGGTTCCTCCCTCGGCCTTTTCCGCTCTTCCCAGGGAAGGTACAGCAAGAACATGCCTGACTCGCCTGCTGCCATGGAGGGGAAGCCTAGTCCCTCACTGCCCCTCTTCCTCCCTGGCCCAGCCCCTTCACCCCCTGACGTCTTCCTTGCCCACCTCCTTCCATGGCTCTTGAGACCACTGGCTTCTACATCCCCCATCCTTCTCCTGGGAGAAAGAGAATCACAGAATGTCAATGTGAGAGGCTGTTCAGGGGATCAACCACACAACCCCCCATTTGGTGGTCATGGATGTGGGGTCCTGAGGAGCCGGGGCAGGCCCCAGGCCACTTGGGCCTGCCTCAGGCCATTTGTCTTCATCCTTGTGCCAAGTGCAAATACCGACTGAGAGAAAGAGAAATGACATCCGATAGAACAAAACAAACTCTGAAGCCTCTTGCTTTTCCAGCGATGTCCTAACCTGTCACTCCTTGTCCTCCTACAGCTCCCCCTCTCTGGCCACGACGACGATGACAGACAAGCCCTGATGACCAGCCAGTACGTGCTTCCGAGGATAGGTCCCCAGCCCTTGCAGGCGTAGGCTGAGGTCCTGCACAGGAAGGAGGGTGGGGTGGGAAGCAGGGTGGGCAGGGGTCGGTGATGCTGTCCCTAGTGTAAGGATGAAGGGCACAGAGGTTTCTTCTTGATGGCTTTTCAAACTGTGGGTTGTGGCCCATTGTGGGGTTCGTGAATCAGCTTCATAAGTTGTGACTCACATTAGAAGAAATCGAATGGAAAATGCCGAAGCAGTAGCATACTGCATGTGGTCAGGGCAGTACCGCTTCGCGGGGCTCTTGCTCTGCCTTCGTGCTACATGGACGTGCGCACCCTGTGTAGTTGGGTAAAACGGGTACCTTACCATGGGATGCAGCGTAAGAGCAACTGCTTCCAGCCGTCAAAGGATGAGAAACAAGCTTGAGTAACAAACTATAGAAATGATCCCTGAAAGTATAAAGGAGGAAAGACCATCCATTGGAAGAAAGACAGTCTCTTCAATAAATAGTGCTGGGAAAATTGGACATCCATATGCAGAAGAATGAAACTAGACCACTCTCTTGCACCATACACAAAGATAAACTCAAAATGGATGAAAGATCTAAATGTGAGACAAGATTCCATCAAAATCCTAGAGGAGAACACAGGCCACAGCAACTTCTTGCAAGATACATCCATAAAGGCAAGAGAAACAAGGGCAAAAATGAACTATTGGGACTTCATCAAGATAAGAAACTTCTGCACAGCAAAAAAAAAAAAAAAAGTCAACAAAACTAAAAGACAACCTACAGATGGGAGAAGATATTTGCAAATGACGTATCAGATAAAGGGCTAGTTTCCAAGATCTATAAAGAACTTAAACTCAACACCAAAGAAACAAACAATCCATGAAATGGGCAAAAGACATGAAAAGAAATCTCACAGAGGAAGACATAGACATGGCCAACAAGCACATGAGAAAATGTTCTGCATCACTTGCCATCAGGGAAATACACATCAAAACTGCAATGAGATACCACCTCACACCAGTGAGAATGGGGAAAATTAACAAGGCAGGAAACCACAAATGTTGGAGAGGATGTGGAGAAAGGGGAACCCTCCTGCACTGTGGGTGGGAATGTGAACTGGTGCAGCCACTCTGGAAAACTGTGTGGAGGTTCCTCAAAGAGTTAAAAATATACCTGCCCTACGACCCAGCAATTGCACTGTTGGGGATTTACCCCAAAGATACAGATGCAATGAAACGCCGGGACACCTGCACCCCGATGTTTCTAGCAGCAATGGCCACAATAGCCAAACTGTGGAAGGAGCCTCGGTGTCCAACGAAAGATGAATGGATAAAGAAGACGTGGTTTATGTATACAATGGAATATTCCTCAGCCTATAGAAACGACAAATACCCACCATTTGCTTCAACGTGGATGGACCTGGAGGGTATTATGCTGAGTGAAATGAGTCAATCGGAGAAGGACAAACATTATATGTTCTCATTCATCTGGGGAATATAAATAATAGTGAAAGGGAATAGAAGGGAAGGGAGAAGAAATGGGTAGGGAATATCAGAAAGGGAGACAGAACATAAAGACTCCTAACTCTGGGAAACGAACTAGGGGTGGTGGAAGGGGAGGAGGGCGGGGGGTGGGGGTGAATGGGTGACGGGCACTGAGGGGGACACTTGACGGGATGAGCACTGGGTGTTATTCTGTATGTTGGTAAATTGAACACCAATAAAAAATAAATTTATTTAAAAAAAAAACAAGCTTGAGGATGACGCGGAACAAAATTACGGCCACGAGGGGGCACCCTCTCTCCTGCCAGAACCGTTTCCTTTTGTTGCCATTGGGGCGTTTTTTTCTGAGCAGTGGAGACGAATGCACTGCACAAGGCGGGCCCTTCCTCCTCCCCTTGCTCGGGCCTTGGAGCCTCCTGCTGGCGATGGTGACCGCTGATGGCATGTCACCCTTTCCTGCTGAATTTCCGTCCCTGAGCCTGTCTGTGGTCAGGAGAGCTGAACTTGTCTCAAGGCACACGTCTGTTTGGCCAACTCCTTCCCGTCCCTCTGGGGTTGGTCACCTTGGCATCCCTGGGGATCCCACCCTGCACGCTGTCTACGCTCAATCAATGTCCAGATTACGTGCTCTGGCTGAGCTGGCTTTCTTCCCACGTGCCCCCAACAGAGCACATGACCAAGGGTCCACTTTAGAACCAAGTGAGAATAAAGTGGTGGCCAGGGACAAGGCAGACGGTGGGGAAGTCCCCAGCCATACAGTCCAGGGGCCCATGCCTGCCTGGATGAGGGGTCATGGGGTGGGGTGTCCCCTCTGGCCTGGTCTCTTTAATAGCTTCCTCTCTCAAATCAAAATGCCTCAGCTGCTTTTTCATGGAATTACTGTACAACTTCAGTCCTGCAGAATGCCGGGGGGACAGATCCTCTGGCTTTTGGGTTTGGCTGAAGAAGAAAGGATGCCTAAAAAGCCCCTCAGGTCCAAATGTCTTGCTGACAGACTGCCTTCCTCAGGCTGTTTCTTGGCCTCACTAAGAGCACGGTGAGAAGCGCTGCTTCGCCCAGTTACCCAGGGTCCAGAGTCCCCAGGCCAGCTTCTACCCGTGGTCAGAGGATGGCTCTGTTTACAAGTCATTGCTCAGTACAGCCGCCACCAGCCTCATGGGGTCACCTGGACTCAACTTCACCACAATTTTTAAAAAGCCAACAATTTGGCTCCTTGGTTGCACCAGCCACACCTCAGGTGCTCAACAGCCACTGTGTGGGACAGCGTAGACGTGGGACAGGTCCGTCCCGTAGATGGTGCTAGTGAGCCGCTCGGGCTTGGAACGCAGCGCTGAGCCATGCCACGGACCACACTCCCCGTGGCATCTGGGGGGCATTTTCCCATTTTACTATTAAAAGTTAATTCCTGGTAGTTCTTTCAGTCATGGGCTTCCTTTTTTGCCTAAAAACCGAGAGATGAAGAGCACCTCTGGTATTTTGATTTCTGATTTCTTAGTAACCATGGTCTGACCACAACACCCAAACCTGCATGCCCAACCTCAGAGCCGACAGCCAGGCGGCACTGTGCAGGCCTCTCCAGCTCTAGTCGGAGCCGCCTGCTGGTCGGGCTGTTTCTCTGAGGCTTTCGGGTCCTAATTCAACCTCCACGGCCCCCCATTAACCACCAGTGCTTTGCAGTTAGGCTTCTGCCAGCGGCAGGGACTGCCTCATTCCTGGGTCCTGGAATGGTCCTGAAGGTCCATCTAGGGCTCTGGTTCTGGAACGTTGGGTGTTCTGGAAAAGCAAGCAGGTTGATGCACTCTGACTTGCAAGATAAACCTGTAGTGGGCAGGGCCGCTGCTTCCTGTCTATTCTTCCCCTAGTTCTATTTAGAAAGTGTGTTAAGTATTCCAGAGGCAATCTAAAACATATGATTGGGTGGTTGTCGTTAAGTTTTGAGTTTTGTTTCAAAGAAAAGTAATGTCGTAATGCCCTTGAAAATGCTGAGTGCTACAAATGGGCAGATTAAAAAAAAAAAAAAAAAGACAAGCTGGCATTTTGTAAAGTGACTGAAATAAGATTCTGGCCTCCAGAATGGGCGGTGGCTCCCTCCTCCAATTGAGCTCCAAGTCTTTGACTGGAGAGCTTCCTGCTGGAGAGTGGCAATGACCACGATGACCACGCAGCTGTGCTTTCTCAGATGCGCGTCCCCGCCCTCCCTGCAAGGCTGCACACAGTTGTGGAGGGGCCAGGGCGAGGCCTGTTTCTTCCCACGGAGGATGAGTGCTTGTACTTCCCAGATCAGAGGGCATGGCCGCATGAGCGTTTGATAAGGCTCAGGATGTTCTAACTCTGTTCCGTGAACGGGTCCCAAATGACACAGGTGGCTTGTCCCCGGGAAAAGCTCATCTCTCAAAGCCCAAAAGATTCCCAAATGAAAGGCTGGCTCACCCCGAAGGGATGTCTTGCCTTAAAAAGTCTCTTTCAGAGGATGGGTGCTTTGGCTTACCTCCCTCAGTATTTGGATTGGCCCATCCACTTGTTCATCATCCGTTAGCCCTTGTGTGTACCTGCCTTATGTCCAGAGGCACACACGCTACATAGCCTCACGGCTCCTGCCCTCAGGGAACATCTCATTTGTTTGTATCAGTGTGGTGGAAGGATTTGAACTAGTTCGTTCAAAAAAGCCTTGAAGATCCACTAGCAGCCTTTAAAGTTTCTACTAGAGCCCCTGGGATAGGTCCATACTCAGCACGCAGTGCAGGGAACACTGGCTCTGCAGCCAGACAGCTGCTGGGTGACTCCAGGGGCATGAATGTTCTTGGGCAAGTGTGCTCATCTCTTGACCCCTCTGCTTACTCATCTATAAAGGATGAGGGCTGGACAGCTGGGTGCTGCCCACCCAGTGCCTGACACCTTGCCCTTAGGAAGAGCCGTAGGAGCCAGTATGCCCAGCAGACTTGCACCAGCCATGACAGGAAGTGGCTGAATGGGGTGCAGAGTCAGGGGACAGAGGCCCAGTGACTCAGCACAAGGGCAGCTGCTTCTGGGAAAGAAGTGGAGTCTGCTCCTCTACTTAGCAGCCTTTTCTGCTTGGGGGAGGTGCTGAGGAATAGACCCCAGCAGGCATTCCTCTGACTCCTATCTTCCAGGTGTTCTTCTCCAGAAGCATCAGTGTTTCTGGGTCAGGGAACCAGAGGACTCTGAGTCACGTGGGTTTAGGTGGCAAAGCTGCGTCAAACTGTCTGGCTTCTAGGAGATGGCTGACCCATCTCCTAGAAGCCCTCTGGTGCTCTGGCAACGACAGAGACCTGGGTTTGTTTCCTGGATGTGCCAGTTTTTAGCTGTGTGCCCATGGGGCTGTTATTTTGGCCAGGGTCCTCAGTGTTGCTGTCTATAAAATGGGGATATTACCTACTTTATGGGGCTGCAGTGGCTATCCTGTTAGGGCTGCATGCATACCCAGAACTCAGGCCACAGCATGAACTTTGTGTCAGTCCAGACCCAAATGGCTCCAAAGAGACAAGACTAGTGAATGAAATAATGTTAGGGTACAAATGCCACTGTCCTCAGTGGGCTGCCTGAACCAGACCAACTTGTTGCTCCTCTTCAGTTTACAAATAAAAACCCTCTTAGGTCCTGACAGATGATTACGTCCACAGCCAGGTAGCAGGGAGTGCAGAACATCAGAGCCACTGCTTCCTATCTTCCCCCAAGTTACATGGGTACAGGCTGGTCATGTGGATTCTGATGTACAAGGTAGGGGTGGGGATGGCTGGGTATCTTACGATCACCAACCAAGGGCTCTCAGAAGATAGTCAACGGAAACACGGACCACATCACAGAGAGAGAGAGGCAGACTTTACTACTTCAAACAAGCTCATTTCTGGGACAAAGTGACAGAGCCTCTCTGCTGGTGAGTCTTCTGATTTTTAGAGTTAAAAGGCAGGTACTAACCTCAGGTTGCTGGGGTCCTCTGATCCCTGCCTGCAGTGAAGTACGGGGTAAAATGCCCATGCTTTAGAGCTTGGCCGATGCTCTCGGTTCGAATTCCACAACCGCACCACAATTAGAGAATTGTAAAAGCGACTGAACGAGGTTCTAGCACTGCAAGTGCTTGTAAGCTAATGGTGCTGGTAGTGCCTTCCAAGGAGATGGGGAGAGTCTAGCCACTGGCCATATCTGCTCAGTGAATAATCTGATTCTTGTTTTTTGTTTCTTTTGCATTATAAAAGGTTCTCAGATAGCTGTTTACTTTCTTTTCTCAATGTTAAGCCAATATGTCACAGCAAAAACTTCAGACAGAAAAATGTAAAGGGAGAAGGGAAATAAGTCATTATGAATTTCACAGCTAAAGGCAAACTGCTGCTCAACTGTGCATTTTTTTCAATGTTTTAAAAAATACAGTCAAAATTGGGGTGCCTGACTAGCTCAGCCAGTATAGCATTCGACTCTTGATCATGGGTTCAAGCCCCATGTTGGGTATGGAGCCTACTTTAAGATACACACACACACACACACACACACACACGTGTGTATATACACAAATTATAAATATATTTTAGAAATATATGTATTTAAAATATATACTATAAAATATATATAATCAAAATCACACAGCTCATTATGGATTCTTTTTTTTCTTCCTTTGGTGGGGAGGGGCAGAGAGAGAAGGAGAGAGAGAATCCCAAACAGGCTCCACACCCTCACGACCCTGAGATCATGACCTGAGCCTAAACCAAGAGTTTGATGCTTAACTAACTGAGCCACCCATGCACACCATCATCGTGGATTCAAGGTTCCACAGACTATGTGGCGGAGGGACTCAAAGGGTTCACAAGCTCTCAGAACTACAGTCGGGTACATGTTAACTCCGAGGAAAATTTGTGCAGCTTTTATGAGACTCTCAAAGGGTTTATGATCAAAGAAAGTTAAGAATCATGATCAACTTCACATTCTTTTGGTCATCTATTCATTGTGATAGTAACAGCCAATGCTAATTGTGGCAAGAGTAAGTCAGGCAATAATGGAGATTTGATATGACTTTCAAGAAAAGTGAAGCCACCTGTTTCATATTCTAAATGGTGAAACAAATGTTTTTGTCCCTGCGTGAAGCAGGAACATAAACATCATCATCTGACCTACCTAACCTAGCAGCCCACAGAGCTGGTGGGGCATGAGGACTACAGCTAGCCTATCACCCTTACACATCTTACATTCTGCGGTCTGAGTAGGGACCTTTCGCTGAGTAATCTAATCCCAAAGGCAAGGTCCTTCCTTGGAGAGAAAGGGCGCTCTGTCCCCAGGAGGACCAAGGTGGTAGCGTCAGGGCTGATAACATCTCCAGTCAGGACAAGTCTTCCATTAGATTAAAAAGGAGGCATGATGTCTCCTTATATACGCTCTTATCTGGCCAGTTGGTATTCTGACTTTGCTAAACCAAATGCCTGTTTTTCTTGAGAAGCCTTGAGGTGCCAGTGGGATATGGCACTGGGTCACCAGAAATGAGCCTCTGGGTTCTTGGTATCTGCACGTCACTGGCTTGGAGCCCCAAGGCCCATGCTGCCACAGCCAACCCTGCTCCCATGCCAGAGGGAAGTGACGGTCTTGAAAGGCTGGGAGCCCCAGGCAAGAAAGGCAGCTGTTTGGTTTTTGCTACAAGCCTCTCTGCAAGGCTGGCCCTGGCCCCCCTGCAAGTGGCCCACCCATCTGGCATCCCATTTCAACCAGATCTTTCATTTGTTAAGGGAGACCCTTTGGATCTAAGCTGCTAGTCACAAAAGCTAAAGTAATGGTCTCTTCCGGGGATCTTAAAAGATTCCTGAAGATGAGGAAATCTTCAGGAAACCAGACCCTGGTGGTGGAACGTGGCATGCCAGGTGATGGAGAGCAAGCTGGGCTGGGCTGTGAGCAGAGCTGCCTGACCCCCTGGCCACCACTGGCTCAGTCACAGTGCTGGGCAGCCATGCACTTCCTGTGCCTGGCTTCTCTTGCATCTAAATCTAGGCAGTGGAGGGCAAGAAAGAGAGGTGGGACTATCTCCCCAGGTGGAAAAGTCCTGGTCATCTCCCAAGCCCCTTCTGGTCTCCATAAGTCTCCTCAGTGGAGCCCCCTGGAAGGGGATAATGCCTTAGCTTCCACAAAGAGCAGTTCAGGGGTCGAATTTCACAGTAAATGAAGCACAGGATGGGTAGGGAAGGCAGGCCTGCCCACCATGGAGCAGTTCTGCACTTCCAGAAGGGCACTGCCCCCACTCTAGTACATGGTCACCTTTGTTTCAAGACCAGTTGGTTTTCTAGATCATGTGCAGGGTCAGTTATGTGTTATCTCCCAGGTGGGTGAGATCCTTAGGATTCAGGGGGCTAATTATGGGTTCTTCATCCTGCCTGAGCAGTTACCCCTCGGCACTGGCTGTCTCCAGGCTACTGGACCACGCTGTTGCTGGGCACAACATAAGTAGGTTCAAGAGATGCCTGTTTGCCCCCTAAAGGGGGGCAACAGGTTTGCAGGAGGGCAGAAGGCATCACCCTCAGCCCTGACCATAATCCCTGTGTTTGCCTCCCAGGTGTTCACGTGAACGCATGCCATGGCTGACGATGACTACATCGATTCTGAGTTCTTCAACACGTCCAGTGACAGCAGCCAGGGGCACAAACACTTCCTGGAGTTCCACAAGTTCTTTCTGCCCTGCGTGTACGTGGTGGTGTTCATCTGTGGCCTGCTGGGGAACTCCCTGGTGCTTGTCATATATCTCTTCTACCAGAAGCTGAAGAGCCTGACAGATGTGTTCCTGATGAACCTGCCCCTAGCTGACCTGGTGTTTGTCTGTACTTTGCCCTTTTGGGCCTATGCCAGCATTCACGAGTGGGTCTTTGGCAAGGTCATGTGTAAAACCCTACTGGGCATCTACACTTTGAACTTCTACACGTCCATGCTCATTCTCACCTGCATCACCATGGACCGCTTCATTGCCGTGGTTCAGGCCACCAAGGCCTACAACCAGCAGGCCAAGCGCATGGCCTGGGGCAAGGCCATCTGCTTGCTCATCTGGGTGATCTCCCTGCTGGTTTCCCTGCCACAGATCATCTATGGCAAAGTCTGTTATCTCGACAAGCTCATCTGTGGTTATCACGACGAGGACATATCCACTGTAGTTCTTGCCACCCAGATGACACTGGGGTTCTTTCTGCCACTGCTGGCCATGATTGTATGCTACTCAGTCATAATCAAGACCCTGCTACATGCCCGAGGCTTCCAGAAGCACAAGTCTCTAAAGATCATCTTCCTGGTGGTGGCTGTGTTCCTGCTGACACAGACACCCTTCAACCTTGTGAAGCTCATCCGTAGCACAAGATGGGAGCACTACACCATGACCAGCTTCCACTATGCCATCATAATCACAGAGGCCATCGCCTACCTGCGGGCCTGCCTCAATCCTGTGCTCTATGCCTTCGTTGGCTTGAAGTTTCGGAGGAATTTCTGGAAACTTATGAAGGATATTGGCTGCCTCCCTTACCTGGGGGTCTTGGGTCAATGGAAGTCTTCTGAGGATGCTTCTAAGACCTATTCTGCCTCTCACAACGTGGAGGCCACCAACATGTTCCAGCTGTAGGCCTTACCTGGGCTTGGAGAACTGCTCAAGAACTTATGGGAGCACGGCTGTGTGCTCTGGAAAGGAGGAGGAGGGCTTTGTTTATGGCTTGCACATTCTCATGGAGAAGTCACCGAATGCTGTAGCTGGTGTGGGACGCTGCTTCTCGGGCATGAACACATTCTGCTCTGCTCTTGAACCCCTAGGCCTAAAGCTCAGTGGGGGTGGAGGGGGGCGTGGCAGCAGGGAAGCTCTAAAAACTAGAAGGGCTTTCCTTCCTCTATCCCCAAGAATGCTGGCTCCAAGGGAATGATGTGTGGCCCTTAAGACCTCAGGTTCTCCTTCACAGGGTTGGAACCGGATGCCAAAGGGGTGGGGGGGAGGGCGTGTCCACACAGTTCCTGAGGGCAGGTGATACTCCAGGCTCCCCAGTTCAGAAGACTCCTCTGGCCACTGGGAAGCAGAGAAATTAGAGCAGCCATGAAAGTAAGTGCTGGGCTGCATGGCTCAGACCTCAATCACCAGGCACCTGATAGAAATGAGATGAGGCTCTGTCTTGCCTTGGGGTTGGGTCTTTATAGAGAGAGATGTTTCTGTTCTCTTTGATTAATCCTGGAAGAAGGAACACCAAAGAACATGAGAGGGCCCAAACAAATTAGTCAGCTGAGGAGTCCAGGGGTCTACGGAATATTAGGAAAACGTGCAGAGTTAAAGACTATCATGAATCGAAGCGGCATTTCTGAAATGGATTCTTTGGTGGGTTTGCTCATTTAAGAACTAAGTTGTCCAATGCCTGACACACTCAAGCACATATAAATCATGTATCCTTGTATATAGAATACCAACACGCACGTACCAAAGAGCATATGATTTTTGTGACTAAGAAATAAAAGCTTTTTAAAGTCTCTAACCTAGTTTATCCTTAGGCACATTCTACTTTAATGTGGTATGTTTGGAATATACTGAAAGTGATTACTTATAGGCTCAGAGCATAGGAAACAAGTTAAAGTTGTAATCTTCTAGGTGCTGCTCTATGAAGGAAATGAAATATACCAGTGATCACCCCTTCACTGTGGCTTTCAACCTTCTAACCAAAATGTGAAGTACATTTGTGTAACCTCAGTAATATGGTCACAGGATGAGGTGATTCTAAATGTCAGACACCTGCGTATGTTTATTAGATCCTAGCAATCTGCTTGACAAGTCAAGTCGTCTTTTTGGCTCATGTTTCACCAGAACCACTCATCAAAATGGAGAGAACCAATCACCAACAGTGAAAGAGACTGCACAGGGTGGTGGGCCAGACCTGGCTTAACAGTTTGGCTCTGGGGCCTGGATTGACAAGAGTGGCATCCTAGCTCTGGCTCTCACTAGTTGGCGAGACCAGTTGGTAATGTCTTTAACTGATTTTGTTTTGGTGAAACATGGATCATAACTGGCACCTGCCTCTGGGGAAGGCGTGGGGAGAACTTCAGATAATGCCTACACTTAGCACAGGGTACATTTGGGGGTGGGGCTCCAAAGATGGCAGTAGTGGGACAAGAACCAGTGACACACGGAGACTGCAAGTTGTCCTTTGTGAGTTGGCAAGGTGCGGGAGCGTGGCACACGCACCCCAGTCCAAATGAGCACAGGTCAGGCCTGGCAGTGTCTATGTGACCCTCCCTACGGTCTTGCACTCATGCTTAAATGCACTCATGAGGACAGCTACTTCCACTGTATACAGGCCACGTGGACCGAGACCTTCCTTGCTCAACAAAATCTACCCTTTCTATGGTGACAAGACTGACTTTTATCATCTTTAAATTGGCTTCAAATATCAAAAAAAATAAATAAGAGCAACGGGAGAAAAAAAAGAAATTGGTCTCTAACTAGGAGTTTCCATCACCCTCCTTTGCGCGTTCATCTTAAAAGTTTAGCACTTCTGATAGAGGAGCCTCCAGCCCCTGGCTTCCATGGAATGAGACAGAGTCCCTACCTGGAAAGGAGGATGTGAAGAGGTGGGGAGCCAGGGGCCCTGCGGCACCTCTACACATGCCCACAAGGGAAGCAGTGTGGTGTGATGGGCAAAGCAGGGCTCTGGGGGCACTTGGACACTAGCTCGGTGATTGCTCCAGCTCTGTGCATCCTTGGGCAAGCCACTCCACCTCCTCAAGCCCGGTTCTCCATCCACACCACATCACACCCTCCCTCCAGGAGCACTCATGAGGCCTGGATAGTACACTATGTGGGCCAGGTTGGGGCCTGCCTGACCAAGACCTTAGAGGGGCAGCTGCTGGGGCTGCTGGCTTCTCTCTAACCAGGTGCCTGCCAGGCTGAGCCAAACAGGACCAGGCACCCATCAGGCCATGCCCCACCCCAGGCCTATGTTATATGCCCTCTCTCCAGGCTCCCTACACAAAGGCTGTGCCCTTCCTTGTGCACCTTAGGAAAACCCAGGACAGCACAGCCATGGAACCTTCTTTACCTTCCTGTGTCTTCTGTCACTCATCATCCCTGTATCTCTGGGCCCTTATCTGCTACACCTGAGAGCAGATCTTTCCCCAAGCCCTCCCCTGGACATACAGCATCACCAGCAACAGAGGCTGCCACAGCCCACATAAGTTACAGAGGACTTCTACGTCTTGACTTTGTTCTGTCCACATAACAGCCCCAGGAGGTGCAAGTTCTCAGCCTCAACCCTGCTCTGCTCCTACCCCTGACTCTGCTGCTCCCAAGTACCAGACATGATGGGGTAAAGGTGGGGGGACTGCGGAAGGGGGCTGGGCTGCCTTGAGTTTTGCTTCAGGGTCTGAGGGTTAAGTCTCTCCCCCGCTGCCCCTCCCACCCATGTTCCCAACACTTCAGGGGGTGGGAAGGATTAGAGGTCCTGGACGGCTGCACTGAACTGAGACGTGGTGAGCAGGGGGTGACCCCGATTCCAGGGGCTGCCTGGGAGCCAGAAGCCCTGCTGATTGCAGTAGGCATTTTGGACTGAGGCATTAGTGATGCAGGAAGAGCTAGAGCTGCCCCTGTAGGAGGGGTGGAGGCAGGGCAGGGAGCACAGGGTCCAGGAGTGGAGGGAGTGCTTGCTCTGACCATCTCTACCAAGTACCCCTCCAGGCAGTGCCTGTTCTGGGGGGCCTGGTCCTCCACAGTCTGGGGTAATTCCTAATGCCTTTAAGGGGGAGGCCTGGCACCATCACCCACATTTTTTAGGTGAGGAAAATAGTTCTGAGAGACAAATACCTGCTGAAGCTCATCACAGCAGAGAGAAGGCTAGGACTCCAATGAGTAGCCTTCTTCTCTGCTGGCCAACAGAGGTGTCCTCCAGCTGATGGACTTAGGTACCCACCAGCTCTATATTCATTATCAAGGGTGGAGATGGTGGGTTAACCCACACACAAGATAGCTTTCTAACCTCAACCATCACTACCATATCCTGTTTTCATGTTGTTTCTGAGATGCAGGCATCACATCTCCTGGCTGGTGACAAACTCACCATAGCACCCCCCCAGGAAGCCCCAGTCATAAAGCAATTACTGGCAAAGGTGCTCTGAGGCTCAGGGTCAGTGACTGAGTTTGGCTCAGTATCACTGGGCACCTGAATAGTTTGCCTTGGAGAAGGGATGGGGAACTAGGTACAGTGCACAACAGGAGAGACAGGCACAACTCAGCCTCTGACACACTGCATGTGGAGCATCACAGAAACAATGTGCCTCCGTGGATGGCTTCCCAGGCACCAGGCACTGGGCTCGGTGCTTGACACACATCCTTCTCATCAAATCCTCCTACTATTCCTATGAGGTGGGTGGTCCCCATCTCTTTGTCCAGGGCAGGACCTGCGTTCAGGAGGCTGCAGCACCCAAAGCCATGGAACCTGGCGGTGGTTGCTCAGACTCTGATCTGGTGTCTGATTCCAGGGCTCAAGCTCCTCATGGACAGTATGCTTGTCTGGTAGCAAGGGGGGAGGCCAGGCCTGGGTGGAAGCTGAGCAGAGGCCAAGGGACCCAAGGCCTAGCTAGCCCTGCTACTGGCTGATAGGAGCTCTCCTTCTGTCTCTGCCCACCACCTCTGTCCAGAGCATGGATGTACACTGGGCCACGGAGGAGGTGGAGGGTGGGCCTGGAGGGGTGTGGGGAGCAAGTGTGAATAGGTATGTCTGGAGGGCTTTAAAGTATGCCATCTTTTCTTCCAAGGTGAAGGGCTGTGTTTCTGCTTCTTGCCACCATCCTGGCTCTGAACCAGTGCGGGGGCCAGCGGGCAGTTGCTCTGAGGTGTGGGGACCTCTCCCTGTCTCATCACTGCCAGGAGGGGCAAGGCAGACAGCCTCATTTGCCTGAGCATGGGTACACGTGGGGAGGGGTGGTCATGGGTCAGTGGAGGGTGGGCAGGTTTTTCTGATGTGCAAACGGGGAAGTGGAACCTGGAGGAATTCTGCAGAATGAACCTTCAGCCTGTGGATGGAGGGAGGGAACCCCTGGGCTCAAGGCCTAGTGCTGACACCTACAGCCACGTGACCTGGAGCGGCTTCTCTGGCTTCCTGAGGCTTCAGCAGCTTTATCTGTGACATGGGGATCCTAATCCCTACACACTGGAGGGTTGGGCAAGGGCTGAGTGAGGCCACACGTAGACGTGGCTGGCACCGGGCAGGTGTCTGGCAGAGTCACTTTCAACAACACTGCTCCCAAGCAGCCTCCCTTCCTTCCAGGATTTGGACACACTCGGTGTTTAATATCTCCTGGACCACTTGTTACTTTGGACTTGCTGATTTCTTTCTCGAAGGTTCCTGTCAGGGAGGGTGACATGTATCCAGGGCTCTAGATTGCTCACATTTTCTCAGAGTCCTGGTGTTTCTGATTGGTCTTAAGCCTAGGAAGGAACAGGGACACCGGAGTCTTCTTTGATGCATGGAAACAGTTAGCTTAGCTGACCTTAGCTGATGGTGAGGGCAGGCTCTTCCCCCAAGAGACGGAGTGCAGGGGCTGCAGCTCCTGTCCCCCAGGCCCCGATCCACCCTGGGGGCCACAGCCAGCATGCTGGTAGTTCCCTTTCCCTGGAACACTTCCTGATTTCCCAGCACCAAAACATACCTAACTGTCAGCGATCACAGTGCCTTCTGTTTTTGTTCTTACTGGGAAAGGGGAAGGTGAGAAGTGAGGGAAAGAGGGAGCTGCAGGAGTCACTGAGGCTACAGTCCTGCTCCCTTCACCACCTAACCACCTGGCGAGGAGCACGGTGGCCAGGTTATGGTGGCAGACTGGCTCAGTGCTGCTGGAATGGAACATGTCCTCGGGAGAATACCAAAGGCTGTGTGGGCAGGGGGCTTCAGAAGGGGAGGCAGGGGGTTCCAGGAAGGAGAAGGCAAGGTCCAAAGTCATGGTAGCCAGTGCGAAGGGGCTGACGGGCTGGGTGATTGTGTCGGTGCTCCCCAGAGGCCATGACATGGGAGTTCAGTCACCCTCTAGCCAGGGAACAGGGAATGTGGAGGGATATACTTAAGCCTAAACTCCCTGCCTTGAGAGCTTCATGAGGATTAAATACATCTCCTTCCACATAGCAGAAATCCCGATGATTAATCTTAGCCCTCCTGAATTCTGGGCAAGAAGAGAGGGACAGGGATCTCAATGTGGGTGTTGGCAAGAGCATCATGAAACTCCATAACTAGAGGGAAAGTGGGTAAGTGCTTCTTGGCTTTTCTTTGCTGTAGAAACTGCATTTAAGCCTGATACCAGGGTCTGAAAGATACCAGCCACAAGGCTGCTGTGGGGGGCAGAGGGGCAGGCTTGGCCTTTCCCTACGGGTTTCCGGGCACAAACTCTCGATGTTCCAATGTAGTGGCACTTTGTGTGGTTATTTCATGTACTTAAAAATTGGCCTTTGCAAACCTCTCCTCACAAACCTTGTTGGAAAGCAGATGAGATGGCGAGTGAGTGGCTGTGGCACACGCACAGCAGGGCAGTGGTGTAAAGAGGCAGCTAGCAGGTGGCTGTCCAAGAGCCAAGGAGAGAGGCGCCCTGCCGACACCCTGATCTTGGCCTTCTGGTCTCCAGAATCACCCTGAGCACTGTTCTGAGGCACTTTTCCTTAAGCACAAACGGCCGATCCTGCTTCCAAGGTCTCACTTTCCTGGTCCTTTAAATCAGCAGGCATACGGGCCCAGCACTCAGTGAGCATGCAGGAAATAAAGGCGAGGTCTACTCACTGTTCGGGCAGGTTTGGGTCGATGGAGTCGGTTTCAGTGGGTGTCTCAGGCAAGGAGGAGCCAGACTCCTGGATCTGGCACAACTCCTCATCTGTGATGATGTCAAACACAGCATCGTCGGGCGGCCTGTAGTCTGTGTCTACACCTGGGCCGTAGAGGCAGAAGGGGAGAGAAGAGACACATATAGTGATGCACAGTGGGGAAGCATGCTGGGAAGTGAGGGGCTGTAGCTGTGTGGGAGGAGCCACCAGGACATGCCCTCAGGGCCCACTCGACCCACAGCTATGCTGTCTGGGTGTGAGAGAACTGGCTGCTAGGGCATTCCAGAAAGCAGCAGGGACGATAGGTGGAACTGCACACACAACCTACATAATTTATCTTAAGCTTCCCAGTTGGGCCCTAAAGAAATTCTAACCTCTTACATATTCTCCAAGACCTCTTATTTAGAAGAAAAGAAAAAAAAAAAAAAACCCTGTTAAAACCTTATAAGGTAAGAACCTAACAAAAAAGTAAACACACTTCTATGCCACTGTCTCCTTGCTCCCTAAGGCACAGACACGACTCATTCACACTTCTTTGAATGCAAGATTCTATAGGACCTACATTTTTACCTCCATCCACTGGGGGTAGACAAGAACCTCCCTCTGTTCAAGGTGGTAGCAACCACTGGGCTTCCAGCCAGGGGCCTTGTGCCTGACTTTGCAGGCCACTCAGTAGAAAGGAGGTTGTATGGACACTACTGTGTCAGTTACCAACCTGCAAATACTCTCCTGCCTATATCCTGGAAAATGTGATGGTAGGCGTGAGGCGAAAGAAAGGCAGAGAGAAGGAAAGACAGAAAGAAATATAGACAGACAAGGAGACAGGAAATGTCAGAAATCAAAACAAGTGACTTCAGTACTCTGGCACAGTGCCACGCTCTGTCTTTGCTGCCAGTGAGTCAGGGCAGGTGGTTAGGTTCCTGGACGAGTTAGCAAGAACAGTTCATACAAGCTACAATTCCCAGCTGGCCCCACCGCAGGGCTACTTGGACAGGCCATGCTTTAGGAGAAGCATCCTTCCTCTTGTCTGAGCTCTACATAATGGAGGGTTTGGGACACAGGCTGACAAAGGGGACCAGGGACTGCTTTCTTTCTATAGATCCAGCCACAATTCTGAATCTGCCTTCTGAGGCTGGCAGAGGGGAGGAAGGAGGACAAGAAAGGAAGGGACAATGAACATTAGGAGAGAAATCAAAGAAGACTTAAATGGAGAGCTATACCATGCTCATGGATCAGAAGATGCAATTTTGTTACCATGTCAATTCTCCCCAACTTGATCTAGAGACTCAGTGTGATCCCAATCAAAATTTCACCAGGATTTCTTACAGAAATTGACAATTCTAAAAATTTATATGGATAAGCAAAAAACCTAGAATAGCCAACACTTTGATAAAGAACAAAATTAGATGACCTGCTCTACCTGATTTAAAGACTCATTAGAAAACCATGGTGATCATCTCAATGGTGTGGTATTTATGAGAGAAAAGGCACATTGATTTAATGGAATAAGACAGAAAGTTCAGATACAGACCCACATACGTAAAGGCAATTGATTTTTGACAAAGGTGCAAAGGCAGTTCTATGAGACAAGAACAGATTTTTCAACCAATGGTATTAGAACTGGGACAACCATATGCAAAAAAGTGAATCTCTATGCAAAGCTTGTAGCATATATAAAAATTTAACTGAAAATGGATCACGGACCTAAAACTATGAAATTTCTAGAAGAAAACAGGAGAAGATTTTTGGGTCTTTGGGCTAAGTAAAGCTAGATAGGATACCAAAAGAAAAAAGTTGATCCATACCCTTATGGATGAAAAAAATGGAATGTACTTCATCAAAATGACAACCTTTTGCATTCTGAAGAACAGTTCTACTCTTTGAAAGAAAGTAAAAAGAGCTTTTTGGTTGGGAAAAAGGTATTTATAAAACACATATGTGAAAAATAACTTCTATCCAGAATGTATAAAGAACTCTCAAAACCTAAAAAAAAAAAAAAAAGAATTAAAAATAGGTTTGAAGAAGATACAGGAATGCTGTACATTCCACCATCCCTGAGCAGTTCTTCATACCAAATATTAATAATGGGGCCAGTCAACCTCCTTGATGATCCAGTTAAACAAAAGACAAACTAAGAGTATTTCTGAAGGATGGCTGATCTGCATCCAAGCAGAGGCCAAGCAGGAGTCCATAGGGACCAGCTACAGGAGGTGGCTGAGCAAAGACAAGACTTGCTCCTGCTCCTGCCATCTTGGCTTTGCCTCCTTGGTATTCTACATTCAAGTCTAGTCCATGAGAGGACAGTCTGGCCTGCTTTGCAGGACTTTGCTCAGAGCAGGTGCAGCAGGAACCAGATCCCACTTCCTCTTACTGAGCAGAGTGAAAGGACATGAAGGAGAATACATCCTCCATGGTCACTGAGAGACAGCATGAGCCAGTGGTAGAAGGTGAAGGATGTGATCATTTACACACACAACTCTTGGTCTTTGGTTACTCTGGTAGTAGGGTTGGGTATATCAGGGCTGAGGCTCTGGAGACAAGGTGTGGGGTACATTTCACTGGTAGCCTGTGAGTTAAGAGGTACACAGACCTTGCATTAAATACATAATATTGAATCATATCAAGAGAAAGTTATTCCTTTTTCAATTCTCTTTCAAACTTAATTACGTAAAAAAGAAAGTCTCAAATAAGTACAAACATTTTTAAGACCTCTTTAATGCCTAAGTTTGGAAAACCCTGAATTAAGCCCATTACAACTAACTATCCACACTGGGGTAGTGGTGGGGGTGGGGGTGGCACCTAAGAACACAGAGGGCAGGAGCCTGACCTTGGCCTCTGGCAGCCTGGGATCCAGCATGGGCTGGTGACAGTGCAGGGCTGGGCTCCCCCTGGCTGGTGCCCGAGCTGGCGCTATCAGGGGAGCCAGGGCCGTCACTGAACTTCTGGAAGCAGGCTCGGCAGCAGCGCTCCTTCTTGCCACTGTGCTTGGTCAGTATGTAGTTGTTGCAACAGTAGTAACAGAAGACGCGGCCACAGATCCTGGGGTGAAATGAGCATGGGTCATGAGGACAATGCACCTCAGGTCCTGTGATCTGCTCCACACCTGCACCGGACTCTAGATGCCACACAGCTCTTACTAGACCTGGCTCTACCCCCACTTAGGAGTGAGGCCTTATTGCCAATCTGATAAGATTACAATAGAGCCATCTTGATAAGGCCAGTGGAAGAAAATGTTTTATTTCCTAAGGTTCTGGGAGGCAGGGGAATAAAGTATGTGGCTGAGCCCACTTTCTCTGCCACAGCAACACAGGGGTACATTCCATGCCTCAGGGGCTAAGGCTCTAATGGACCACAGACCTACATGGGCCTGTGCTGATGATATTCCATATGCCTTGGCCCCAGCTGAGATTTATTTTTGCCCATCCTTCTTTGGGCCCTAGTAGGGTCTCCGCTGTCTGTGTTCACCCCCAGCCAAGCCTCAGCTGCTGCTCTCCCTGGGCTCCAGTAATGCCACTTGCCCTCCGGTCCCTGTGGGCTAAAGGAAGCCAAAGGTTGCTGGTCTCTGGGTACTTCACAGCCCAGTGGGTCCCCTTGACTCTGCGCATACCCCTGTATCAAACCCTGTATCAAACTCTCTTCCTCTTCAGGGATCCCCAAGTCCTGCCGGGACCCTGCCTAATAAAACCGTCTCGCCTGGTTTCCTTAAGACATGGCAATGTGCTCTTCTCAGACAGACAGTGCGGGGCCCGTGCCTGCCAGCAATGCCTGCTTCAGAGCCTCTGCTCTGGTGCTGGGTCCCACCCGCTAACCTGCAGTGGTGCCGCCGCACCATCCAGCTGAACTCTCGCTTGCAGTTGTGACAGTGGCTCGCCTCTGTGTCCCCGAGCCACTTCTCCTCAGCACTGAGCTTCTGTTGGAATTCCAGGGCATCTGACTTCTGCCAGAGAGCATCCTTGTCCCTGAGACAAAACCAATTAGAAAAAGAGAAGATTCCAGGAAAACAATAGGATCATCCCTGATTCATTTCCAAAGCCGGATTCCAAATTTCCGAAGACATGAGCAGAAAATTTGCTTTACTCATCTGCCCCCCAAGTCAGTCCCAGACTCAGCTGATGGCATGCGGGTGAAGGCAGAGGAGGCCCATGAGGTACATACACCCACAAGGGTCACAACACCACTCCGATGTCCAAATGACAGTGCACATGGTCACCTGGAATTTAAGCTGTAACAGGCTGTCACAATGACATGACAGCCTGCGTGCTGAGAGCCCAATGACCACAAACGTATTGCCCACACAAATCTTACAAGTGTTCAGGAACCTTTACGTTTAACGATTTAAGTAACAAGTGATCATTGGAGAAGACCAAAGACATCCTGCCTGAAAGTCTGGTGGGACATCAGTTTCCCTTTCTCCTCAGAGAGACAGGACGCACTCCAGGAAGCAAGACTGAAGGAGGACGAAGGCTTCTCAGAAAGGCCAGGCAGTGTCAGAACACACCTGATGCACCAGCGCGGACGGGCACAGAGGCTTCTGTATTGCTGCCCATGGTCATTTTCGAGGCTTATGTCTTTTGACTTGGGAAGGTTTCATTCCTTCCTAGATGGAGCCCTGGCCACACCTCAGTCCCGAAGACCAACACCAGAGCCACTAAGATCCTGAGAGAAATTGACACCAGTAGGAATCAGGGACTCCAAATCCATAAAACTCTTCATTTAAAGACAAAAGCCAGGACAGGGGTGCCTGGGGGGCTCAGTGGGTTGAGCATCCAACTCTTGGCTTCGGCTCAGGTCATGATCCCAGGGTCGTGAGATCGAGCCCCATGTTGGGCTCTGTGTTCAGTGCTGTGTCTGCTTAGAATTCTTTCTCTCTTCTCCCTTCCCCTCTGCCCCTCCTCCCTGTTATTTCTTTTTCTCAAGTAAATAAATTTTCAAAAGCCAGGAATTGATGGCCCTTCAAGGATGCTCAAAGTTGTCAGGAAGCAGGATGTCTCATGCCCTGGACCAGCACTGTCCTACCAGCTGGTCCACAGTCCATCTCTTCTGTCCCCAGAAGGCCAGGCACTCACACCCTGGAATGTGGGAGCTGTGAGGACCAGGACTTTTCCATCACACACCTCAGGAAGAGGTCTGAGTTCAGAGGTCATAAAAGTCCTGAATTCCAAGTCTGCAAATTGATGAAACATGGGCAGAGGTTTTACTCTTCCAAGTACTATCATTTTGCAACCCCAAATGAATTAGTAGCTTTAGGCACTGCTCATCCATGGCCGCTAATATTACAAAGAATGGGCAAATCAGATCCTATGTGGCTCTTGAAGGAAAGAAAAGACCCAAACTATAAACCAATTCTATGAAGCATTATTGAGAAAATTTTGAAACTGGGTCTGAGTAAGCCTTTAGTAGAGCAGTGGTTTTCAACTCTGGCTCACTGATGCCTGGACCCCAGTCCCAGAAATTCTAAATGGGTTGGTCCAGGTAGGGTCTGGACACAGGTATCATGATTCTCATGTACGGTTACAGTGTAGAACCACTGGTCTGGTTTTAACTAACAATTTATAGGAAATACAAAGTTTGGAAGAACACATTAAATGGCACGTTGGGGATGCAATCAACAAAACCCAGGTTGTGGGAAACTCCACCAGCTGCATGACCTAGCATCCTTAAAAGTAAATTGCAAAGAAAAAAAACACATTAGAGAGATCATGGTCAAATTGCAGACTAAGTAATAGAGATCTAACATATCATTGTACAATGTATGGATCTAATCTAGATCCTCATTAGAAAAATTATAAGGCAAATGGAAAAATCCGAAACGACCAGATGCTTGATGATATCATGAACTATAAGTAATTTTTTTTTTTTTTTTTAAAGATTTTATTTATTTATTCATGATAGTTACACAGAGAGAGAGAGAGAGGCAGAGACACAGGCAGAGGGAGAAGCAGGCTCCATGCACCGGGAGCCCGACGTGGGATTCGATCCCAGAGCCTCCAGGATCGCGCCCCGGGCCAAAGGCAGGCGCCAAACCGCTGCGCCACCCAGGGATCCCAATTTTTTTTTAATAAGTAAATTTTTAAGCATGATGATGATCCCGTGGTGGTGCAAAATGGAGAGTCCTTGTCCTAGGGAGGTACATACTGAAATACTGGTCGATGAAATGATAATCACTGGAATTTGCTTGAAAATAATCTGGGGAGGTGAGGGAGATGGGACTCTGGAAGAGACAAGACTGGCTTCAAAGTGAATGTCACTGACGAGGGTGGCAGGTACACAGGGTGCCCCATGCTAGCCTATTTTTGTGTATTTCAAAATTTCCATAAGAAAAAGTTAAAAAAACTTGCTAACACTGAAAAGGCAAGCCAATTTCACATAAAAATGTAGATTTCCACCTTCTCTTCAGAGGTGAGGTAACCTGGCAAGTTGGGCCCTTTGCCTGTGTGGCAGCCAGTGGCAGGAGCGGAGCGCGCATGCCTGCGAGTTCCTGAGCGCCCTCCTGGCCCCACTCACACACTTGCATTGGTGGTTTGCTACCTGCAGGCACTGGAGTTTGGGAGGCCTGTTAATGGGGAAAGCGGGATGGAGGAAGGGAAAAGAACTCATGAAAGAGGGATAAGGGAACAGAGAGATTCCTGAAGATACGAGACATCACTTACTGTCATACCTGTGGCTAAGCACACAGGTTTTGACAACAGTGACACAGCAGTACAAAAACACAAGCCCAGTTGAGCACTGGTAGGAGCTATGAAAGCCACTGGTGCCAGGCTGCCCAGGGCCTGGGAGGGGATAGGGGAGTGTGCACAACAACAGAACACAAGCAGACACTTGCTCTTGAGAGGCCTTTCAAGACCAGCTGCTTTCTTTAAAGAGAAACCCCAGCCCGGGGGGTGGGGAGGGTTGGGAGGGTCCCAACTCTCACCTGAGCAGTTCAATCAGACGTTCTTCCAGGTACTGCTTGGTTCTGTTCAGATCATCCAGGTCCGCGAGCATCTTCTGGTCATTCTTCTCCCGGTTTGTCACCTCCTGGCAGAGTTTGTTGTAATACTCCTGGATTTTTGTTGTGGCTTTTTCAAGTTCCTTCTGGGTCCTGGTGGAGAGGTGAGAAGTTTACTTCCAGCTTCTCCCATGCCTCTGGGCTAACGAAGGGTCTGCTGCCATCTGAGCCTTTCCCTACCCCCCACTCCCAGTGGTAGCGCCCCTCAGCACTACCAACTTACAGGTTGCTCATTCCCCTGGCCTTCAAAACACCCCTCATGCACCCAAACTCTTCACACACTGCCCCCTACACCAAATACAATAGGTGTTCTGGGAGAACAGGTGACCTCAGGCTGCTAGGAGCACCCCAGGTGAGTTGAACTCTGCACCACTGGTTTTGGGACAGGGGCTGAGGTTAGGGGAGGAGCCCAAGGGTGCAATGCATGGCCTGGCGACAGGGGTTTGCCAGAGGAAAACAGAGTCGGGACAGAAAGCATAGGTCTAGGTCCTTGGAATGCAGCAGGCACTCAACGTGCACTGCCAGCCACTGACCTGACAGCCCAGAGGCGTAAGGAGCTCTGTTCCCTCATCTGAGTTTACGGCCGAGGGGCTGGCCAAAGCACGGTCCTGCCTTTGCCTGCTCCCCTTGCTGCTCGCCTGTCCCCAAGGACAGTTGTGTTCCAAGGATGCTCTACAAACCCCAAGGTCCAGCAAGGCATTCATAAAAACTCCATTACAAACAGAGGGCTCTGCAGAGACTAATTAATTTGCTCCAATCCAGCCTTCCCACATCCAGTCTACAGCTGTTGGAAGGTAGTTTACTAGACATTGTCCACCTAAATGATCTTATGGGTGTACACAGGCATGTGCATGCACGCACACACACACACAATAAATAAAGTAAAATCCAATCCAGGGCAACAGATTATGCAACACTGAGCAGCTCAAACAATTGCTCTGAGATCTTACAAATAAGTTCTGCTGTAGTATTTTTTTAAAAAAATGCCACCAACTTAGGACGTTCTTGCTATTTACATTGTCACATGAATATGACCTGGGCAGCCAGAGCCCTATGGTGTTTGAACTCTGGAAGTCAGATGAGAAGAAATGTTCATCTGGGTTGCCGAATACCCAACATGCTCTGGATCTCCCGCTGAGCCTAGGCCCACCCTAGAAGCCAGGTGGTAGGAGGCAATAAGGGATGGGCAGAAAAGGTAAAGGCCTGGGACAATTTAGTGTGCCAATCTTTGCCAGGGGGCACAGGTAACTGGGTTCCAATATCCCTGGCAGGACTGTCTTGACCTCAGCACCAAATGGTGAGCTCATGCTCATAACTCCAGGTGGCCCTCCAGCCTGAAGACAAGGGGTTTCAGGAAGTCTTCGGGCTGCACATACTCCAAAGTTGGGACAATCATGATGAAGGGTGATGGCACGATGTGCTCTTTTTTCACAGACACAGCAGCAGAGTCTGCAGGAAGACAAGCTGGCCTGGTGCTGGACACACTTGCTCACCCTTGGCATGCACCTGGGAGACCCCATCATTCCCAGGCCTGCGGCTCATTTCACAAAGGAAACCAGGGAGAGCGCGAGTCACAACTCACAGCAGGGAAACACACACAAACCCCAGGACCTGACAGGAGACCAGACACAGAACTATCTGTCCGTGTACTTCTGAGGGTTACTGTTGAGGAAACAGACTCTGGAGCCAAGTGGCTGGGGTCACACTCCTCCCGCCATCACCTGTGTGCTGACACTGGGAACACGGCTTAGCTCCTCTGAGGTTCACTTTCCTTGTCTATAAAATGGGGACAGGTAATAATTCCATCCTCAAAGGACAGTCAGGAGGATAAAAGGGACAAATAGATGTGAAGTGTTTAAAACAGTGCCTGGCTCATTTGGGGCATTATTTAAGTGTTTGCTGTTATCATTAGCAGTATTATATTCCAACTTCTATTTCATGTCAGCTCTTCTAAAGCAGAAACATGCCCTGCCAGACATAGGAAACCAGCATCAAGAAAGGCTGAGCACATATAATATTTGTCCTTCTCCGATTGACTTACTTCACTCAGCATACCCTCCAGTTCCATCCACGTTGAAGCAAATGGTGGGTATTTGAAACGAACTAGGGGTGGTGGAAGGGGAGGAGGGCGGGGGGTGGGGGTGAATGGGTGACGGGCACTGAGGGGGGCACTTGACGGGATGAGCACTGGGTGTTATTCTGTATGTTGGTAAATTGAACACCAGTAAAAAATAAATTTATTAAAAAAAAAAAAAAAAAAAAAGAAAGGCTGAGCAGCTGCCCGCAGGGGGCTGAAAGGCAGTGCACCTCCCCCGCCTGTGGCATGCTTCTGGCAAAGTGCCTTCCAAGTCCGTAGCTTTTCTTGCAAAAGGACTGTAATCTGCAATGGTGGCTGAGTTTTTAAATGACTGCACCAAACACCCCCTTCCCCGAAACCTCGGCTGCCCACCGTTTGGGCAGATCACATCACTAACCTGTCCAAACTCTCACGCAGGGCGGCCCCCTCCTCATCCTTCTTCTGCATGGCAGCCTGGCACTCGGAAAGGCGCTTGCTGGTGCTGCTCAGCTGCTCTCCCAGATCGGCCTGGGCAGCCTGGCACAGGACAGCAGGGAGAACACACTCAGGCGATGAGAGCCCGTGCCGCAGGCCATAAAAGGACTGGTTGCCCTACCCGGCTAGGTCACTTCTCCCTGGAGGGGGTTTTGTTTTAAGTTCAAGAGCCTGAGAACCTTTGTTCTGTATTTGTGGAATGTGATGCCACTCCTGTCTGTAATCCTATTGCTCAAGTATTAATTGCAACTGGCTGTGGAGGTTGAAGGGGCAGAGGGGATCAGAATCTTGGGGCAGGGGTGGAGGTCAGGTGGCAGGGAGTGGGGTTCCCTGGAGATGGTGATTGCAGCACCCACCTTGCACCCCCTCGGTTCTGGACCACCAACTCAGGGATGCCTACAGAAGCAGCTAAGAAGGACAACTCAGTTTCCTTTCCACACAGCTGGCTGAGAAACATATCTGGCGGCTCCAGCCGGGTGTCCAGGAAACAGAAGGGGCTGAGATGTGTACACTCAGGATGCCCACAGAGGTGATTGGATAGGAGCTTTGGCTTGGGAATTAGGAGTCTTGCACGCAGCCCTCCTAAAGGGTCCAGTGAAAACCAAAGCAGACCCTTCTCCCTGATAGGCCTGTGCACCAGGGGTGGGGATGACTGGGCAGAGGTGGACATGCCAGTCCCCTCTAGCCAGGTGGGGCTGGCTGCAGACCAGCACACTCCCTGGGGCCTACCTTCAACTCCTCCACCGCCTCCTCAGAGGCCTGCAGCTGCCGGCCTCGCTCCTCCAGCTGGTCCCGGAGGCTCCTGCACTCTTCATTTGCAGTCTGGAGATGATGAGAGAGGGCTCATGAAAGTAGGGTTGTTGCGTTGAGACCCCCCCACCAGCCCCATTCCCCCCATATGGGTAAAAACAAGCTAACCCTCTCTTTTTCACCAAATTCAATGAGCTTTGGGCTTCATTGGTGACATCTTTTCAAGTTTACTAAGAAACTTAGTTTGGTCCCCAAACCTAGGATTTAATCTCTGCAAGGAGACAAGTGCCCTATAAGCCATGTGGAGTAGCACAGGATGGGGGCCACAGTGCAGGAGCCTCCTCTGCAGAAATGCAGTAATGGTGTCTGTGAGTGCACACAGACTACAGTGCAAGTGGGCAAGTGATAAGCTCTAGAAACCAAAGCCCCATGGCCATCCTGCTTGTGTTCTCCGCCTTAGCCACCCTTAACCCTTTTCCTTTGTGCGGCAGGTACCAAAGGCACATGGTACCCACTGTTCTCATAAGCCCGTCTACCTCAAGAGCTTTGCAAAAACACACCAGGCCACTTTCCGCAACAGTGCCTGCCCTCAGGATGGCACCTGAAGGGATAGAAAACCTACAGATGGGACTTGCAGGCAGGAGCTGTTGGTATCTGCAGTAGGTTCTACAAGCCAGGGCCAGAGCCTCAAACCCACAGGCCTAGAGGGGCTGGGCATGTACATGAAAGAACCAGGTGACCCGTGCCTCCTTTAAAGGGGGCAGCCACTGCCCAGCTCCTGGTGACTTCTGTAGGGTGGGAATGAGGGTATAGTCTTTACAATCTCCTGAGGTTTCAAAGGAAGCCCCCAAAATGAATTTGTAAACATCTTGCTCTTTAAGGTGCTGGCTACTGATTTTAAAAAGCCACTCTTGGGGATCCTGGGTGGCTCAGCAGTTTAACGCCTGCCTTTGGCCCAAGGTGTGATCCTGGGGACCTTTGGCCCAAGGTGTGATCCTGGGGACCCGTGATTGAGTCCCACATCAGGCTCCCTGTAGGGAGCCTGCTTCTACTTCTGTCTCTGTCTGTCTCTCTCTCTCTGTCTCTCATGAACGAATAGATAAAAATCTTTAAAACAAAACAAAAAAAAAGCCACTCTGTATGAGCGAAACCTGTCTGCAACCACCCTGAGTTTAGACTTCTGAGTATGGCATTGCTCCTGACATGAGCCCCTAATGTGTCCCTGTAGGGGGAAGGGTGCTGTACATTCTTAGGTTCTCACATGCCACGTGGCTGAGGGCACATCCTATCCTCTCTGGACCCATTGGGCCCTACCACAGGGGATCCCCGCAGCCCGAGGGGGTCAAGGCAAGGACTACCTTCAGTCTGCTCTGGTGGTCCATGATCTCGGTGCTCAGCTGGAACTTGAGAGCATTGAACTCCTCGTGCGCGGTCTCCTGGAGGCTCTGGGCCTGCTGCTCGGCCTGAGCCAGCTGGGCCTGGAGGCTGGGCAGGGAGCGGGCCACCTCCTCCGCCACCTTCAGCCTCTCCTGCAAGCTGTCCCTCTCTCGCTGCAGTCCTGCCACTTGCTGTTCCAGGCCCTCTCGCTCCCTCGAAGCCACCTCTTTGGTGTCATGGAGCTCCTGGACGGCACGGGCCAGGGCCACCTCTGTCTGTTTTTCCACAAGCTGAGAGCAGATACGGACGCCTGGCTCGTCCACACCCGTGCTGGCCCTGGACAGCTGTTCCTGCGGCTCGGCATGTTCTAGCTGAGCCTCCAGGGTGCCGTGTTCTGCCTGGGACTGCTCCTCCTCATCCCTCTCCTCCCGCGGTGCCCCTTCACACTCCAAGCACTGCAGGGGCTCTGGACCATGGGCTCTCCTGAGGACTTCGTTCTGCTCCTTCAGCTGCTGCACGAGGGCCCTGTGCTCCCTCAGAGCGGCCTCAGCCATGCTCAACTGGCTCTGAACCCTCTCCTGGTCATTCAGGGCTGCCTGGAGCTTAGCCTGAAGGTCCATCACCCCAGCCTGCAGGTACCCAGCCTCCCCCTGCTGGGTCTCTGCTGGGGCCTGACACAGGGCCAGCTGGGCTGCTGGCTCCTGGGGTGCACTGTCTTTGGGTGGGCCGAGCCCCTGTGGGCCTTTCTCTGTCGTGAGGCTTTCAATCAGCTGAGTCTGCTGGTGGCACTGGCTCTCAAGAGCTCTGAGCTCCCTCTCCCGGGCCTCTGCTAGCTGCCGGCACCTCTCCACCTCCTCCTGCAGCTGCAAGCACTCAGCCTCCTTGCTTTGCAGGGCGGCCTGCTTCTCTGCCACGTGGGCCCTCATGGTCTCCTTGGCCTTCCTCACAGCCAGGAGGCTTGCCTCCATCTGGTCACCCATGTGCCGGATGTTGGCCTGCTCGGACTCCAGGGAGGCCAGGGAGCCCCGGATGGCTGTCTCCCGCTGCTGCAGGGCCTGGTAATCAGCCTGCAGGGCCTGCAGCTTGCCCTCAAGCAGCCTGTTGGTCTCACGCACATTCTGCAGCTCCTTCTCCAGCTCCTTGTTGGCCTGCTGGAGCTCCTTCTCCCGACCACTGCCTCGCATCTGGGTATCACCTGTCTGTCCCTCCTGTGGGCTTCTCAGCTCCTCCTCTGGCTGTGGGGTGGGATCTGGGAGGCCCGGGGCCTCAAACTTCTCACCAGCCGGGGGCAGACCTGTGCCTGGCTGCCCGGCAAGCTGCTCCAGCATCCCCACCTTCTGGCTGAGGTGGTCTTTGTCACGGATGAGCTGCTTCCTCTGCTCCTCTAGGTCACTCACATGCTGGCTCAGCTGTGCCAGCTGGGTCTCTTGGAGCTGGAGCTGCCGTGCCAGGGACCTGGCCTCCTGCTCCAGCAGCTCCTTCTCCTCCCGCCACTGCCGCTCCTCCTGCCTTACCTCTGCCAGCTCCTTCTCCAGGGAACTCAAGTGGGCGAGAGAATCCTGCAGCTGTCGCTGGAGCTGGGCTGCCTCCTGCCCCTTCCCAGACAGCTCCTCCCGGAGCGGGGCCATTTCTTTCAGCAGGTGCTCCAGGCTGGCTCGGGCCTCCTCCTTCAGCTGCAGCTGCTTGGCCAGCTGCTCCAGCTGGGCACTCTGCTGCCTGTTGAGCTCCTGGACCTCAGTGCTCTCTCTTTCCAGGGCTCCAAGCTTCTCCTGCAGCTCCTGGACTGCCAGGGCCGAGTCCTTGGGGAGGAGCTCTTGCTGCCCCTGTGTGTCCAGTGCCATATCTGCCTTCTGCTCAGCCATGCCTGGCTGCTTGGGGACATTAGCTGAATGCTGGCTCCTCCCGCCCAGCGAGTCCCGTGTGGCCTCAAGCTCCTGCGCTAGAGGCTGCAGCATGGACTCCAGCCGCCGCAGGGCCGAGTGGTAATCCTCCTCCTTCTCTGCTGCCCCCAGCTCCAGGGCTTGCAGACACTTCTGGAGCTCCTTCACGGTGCTCTGGGTCGCCTGGGTGATCTCCCACTGCTTCTGGAGCTCGGCCATCATGTGAGTGAGGCGGGCGTTGTCCTCAGCAGCGGTGCGCCCCCGCTCCCTCTCCATCTGCAGCTTCTCTTCCTGCAGGCTAACAGCCGCCCTCAGCTCCTGGTTCTCTCTGTCCAGCTGTTGCATTTGCTCCTGCAGCTGCTTTTCCCGTACTTCCAGCTGATCCAGCTCCAGCCGCATCTCATCAAAGCCCTCCAGTGCCTCGTTGTTTAAGGGGCTGCTCACGTCAAACCCAGAGGCCATCTCCTGAGTCTGGGGAGGAGAAACAAAACACAAAGTGGCTCTTGGATAGAAGCTGCATGGCCACTGGGAGAAGCTTTAGAGTCAGAGAGAAGTCAGAATATAGTAAGGAGAGGGCCTGAGACTAGTCTCCTGAGCTACTTAAAAGGCTAGAAGCACTTTGCTGGAAGCATCTGCCAAAGGAGGTCAGAGCACATCCCAGAACCATGATGCCATACACATGAGCTCTCCCAGGCTCTCAGAACCTGCATGTCCCATCCAGCTTCCTACAGCTTTGGGAGCATAATGGACATTGGTGCTTAGATTCATGAAGTTAAATTTAAACCACTGTTCACCACTGCACCGCACCTACAATTCCTATTGCGGTGTGACCACAAAAAAGGGATCAAGCTCAATTTATCCTCCACTCTTAATGCTTCTATTTGTTTTTATGTTGTCTTATTTTTATTTTGTCTTGATTAGCTGCACTGTTCTTTCCTATAAAACTATATGCAGCTATGATACACTCACGTTTATAACACAATTAAGAAAATTAACCCCACCCATGAACATTTATGGAGCACTTACTTGCTGATATCAAGCCCTCAAGTGCTTCTTCACTCAATCTGCACCATCACCTTCTGAGCTAGAATGACTTTTATGAGCCCCATTTTCTGGATGAGAGAGTCGAAGTTCTGAGAGGGTGAGTGGTCTGCCCAGGGTCACACAACTGGTGGGTGATAGTCAGCTTTTGACTCTACTGCTTTTAACCCAAGTGACAACTTGCTTCCTTCAAAATACTTGAAAAGCTTCAAACGGAATTTAATTTTTAAAAGATTTAAATTCTATTGCATTATAAACACCTGGACTCTAGGAAATAAATGGGTATAACAGAGGATTTATATGACTCTAGTTAGAACAAAAGGTGTCTGAGAACATCTGAGCTGCAAGAGGCAAGGGCACACCCTGGTTGACACTGTAGTGGCGATGTCCTGGGGCTTTCTGGCATTACCTGCAGGTAGCTGCTCACCAAACTGCTCATGCTGGAGCTTCGGCTGGGGGCTTTCCACAGATAAGCAGAAGAGCCAGTGGCCAGCGTCCTCCTGCAGGGCCACAGAACAGACAAACCTGTCTCAGAGCAGGAAACACACACACACACACACACACACACACACACACACAACCACATTCACACGCACCAAGGGCTTGGTTATCACAGGTCACCTGGGTGGTGACAGGGGGCATGGCCGTCTCAGAGAGAGCATAAAAAGGCTCATAACCAATGGGTACTTGTACACCTGTTTGCAGCTGACGGGCTCCACTGCCAAGTTTACATGTAAGGCCTTTCCACCTGCTGCCAAAGAAGAACTGAGTGGACATATTATTTCCCAATTTGGGGTTTAAATTTTCCTTCAACCTTTGGTGCCTGTCACGGTCTGTCTGCTAGTGAGGGAAAAGTAGCCATCAGTCTGATATGTGAAGGTGGCACTGTGCTTGGGTACAGCACTGTGGCAGCGAAGGAAGTAGTGCACCACAGGGAAGCAGATAAAATGGGGTTTAGTTGTACAACGGAATGCCCCGCACCACGCGGCAGCAATCTTTTTTTGATGAAAGGCCAGACAGGACATATCTTATTTTTGCCAGCCTTATGGTCTCTGTCACAACAACTCATACTACAGTGGCAGCATGAGAGCAGCTGGAGACAAATGTAAATGAATGGGCAAAGCCATGTGACCCCTTCCCTCCCTCGCCCTGTGGGCTATGGCTGGTCAACCCACACTCTACAGCTATAGAAATCCATGGACAAACAAGGGTAAAAATCTCTAAAACATGAAACGACAAAAGCAAGTTACAAAAGGATAGCTACTTATGATTCAATATATGCCAAACTTATAAATACATAAAACAAAACTATACATCTATGACATATTTATGGATACGCACATAGTAAAACACAAAAATATTTGGAAATGAGCGGTGTCAACTATAAGGCTGTGATTACTTCTAGATGGGAACTAAATAGCATGAGAGTAGCGTGGGGCCTTATTTGGATCTGTAATCTTTTATTTCCTAAACAAATGGTATCAGACATAACAACAGCCAAAAACGAAACAAAACACCAACCCAAAAGAACCAGCTTGAAGGGGCTTCTGCTGGCCAAATATGAACAGTTTAGGCCTCAAAAGAAATTATTACAGTGACAGATTATAACCCACTGACCAAAATAAGAACCCATGAGTCAACTCTGCTATAATGAATAAGTAAAGAAATAAATACATAAGGGCCCTCGCTGGCTCATTTAGCAGAGCATGCAACTCTTGATCTCGGGGTTGTGAATTCAAGCCTCACATTGGGCACAGAGCTCACAAAAATACATACATACATAATAAGGAAAAAATGAGGTAACAACCTAATCTTAACGTGTCTTCCCATAAGAAACATACTGATTACAAAGCAAGAGACAATAACTTTATAGAAATCTGGCAAATGCCACCTTAACCTAATGGTCATGGTCAATAACCCTGGTAATGAAACAAATCAACATCAAGTGTCTCCGGACATAATGTGCTGAGGATGACACAACATCTGGGTACTCCCCCCAGAAATGTTTATCCTGAATATAACAATGGGGAGATGTTAGACAAACTCCCATGAAGGAACATTTTACAAAGTAACTGGCCAATGCTTTTAAAAAATATGTACACTGTGAAAGACAAAGAATGAGAAACTTCCAAATTCAAGGAGACCAGAAAGACATGGCATTAACTACAGCATATGTTCCTAGGCTGGCTCCTGGATTATAAAAGACGTTATTGGGATACTTCTTAAAATCTGAATAGGGCTGTACGACAGTGGCATTGTATCCATGTTAATTTCCTGATCTTAAAAATTGCCCTGCGATTATATATAAGAGGGTGTCCTTGACTTTAGGAAGTACACAGTACCCACGTGCGCATATGCAAGCCCTCTCCCCGTCTCTCCCTCTCTCTCTCAAAAAAAAAAAAAATGCTGGACTGGAGTTAAACTTGAGTCTGGCACCCTGGCTGTGCTGGGTGGCTGTGGGAAGTCCCCCATTGTCTGAGCCTGTCCCCTCTCACTTCCCTCTTGGTGGCAGGTGAGTGTGCTTTCCCAGCAACCCTTCCGTGGGTGAGCTGTAGTTCCCTCTCTATTGCCTGCAAGGCCTCTATGGTAACCCTGCAAGAACACAACCAGGAAAAAGCCCACCAGCTCCCTGGCTGGCCACCCAGTTAAGTCCCTTAACACACTCAAAAACCTCAGGTTTTGCATATGCATCTCCACTGACTCATACCAGCTGGCTGATTAGGAGAGTTAGAGAGTTTCGGGTTGGAGACTTCAGATGTTATCGTTGGTCAGGACTCACCAGTGTCTAGAAAATTAGCAGGCAGAAGAGCTGCAAGGCTTTATGTAATTTACTGAGTGACTGAACTTCAACCTTCAGAACTTCAAACATTTCTTTCCCGTCTTTTCCCCCAAGCAATTCCTCAAAATACCTGGCAAAGGTGGGCCAGGCGGCGTCCAAGTCATAGCCTCTCGATGCTAGGTCAAACTGAACCTCGGTCAACTCATAGAGCTGGCCCACAATGTCGGAGCTCAGCTTTGGTTTCAGGAAGGGGCTTCTCGCATAGTACCAGTCACTGCAGGAAAGGGATTGATGACAAACATAATAAAGATACGGAAAGAGTAAATTTGATATGGCTCTGCTTTATCAAATTCTAACTCCGGTTACCAATGAGTTAAAATTCAGACAGACAGGCAGGTGAGCACACACCCACCCACCCCAATTTGATTTTCACTGGAAGAGCACTCAACTCTCAAATAAATTTGCTCTTCTTCAAGGAAATCACTGAAATGAACTAAATGCTCATTCATCTCTTGTTTACATCATATCTAGTCCCCAAAAAGGAGACAAGAAAACTTAAGTCTCAATTATTTGCCAGGAAAGGGGCAGTTATAGGGGCCAGCACCCCTTCTGTTCTTTCTAGAGGATTCAATACAGGATGCTGAGCTCGTGGCTAAGTTCTGTCCAGACACCAATTTTAAAGCCAAGAAGCAAAACAGCTGCACTACGAGGTGCCAGTTGTTGCACTCCACATGAAGCAGCAAGAATTAAGCGAGGTAACACTGCTAAGTATAAAGAGCTACTTGGCTGGCCTGTGAAATGCGGCATGCTGGAAGTCAAGCTGCTTGTGACAGTTCTCACTATACATCTAGAATAAAATAACCTTCAGATCAAATGTGTGAAAGTTCTCAACTCACAAGAATCCAGAGTCTGTCACACGTAAGAGGAATAGGTCTTTATGCAAATCAATTTTACAGGTGACAAAATGAAACACGGTATTTTCTCCCCCAAACAGTTTTTTTTTGTTTGTTTTTTGTTTTTTAACTCCACAAGTGATTCTTTAACTGGAAGACTCTTCTAGGGAGAGGGGAGGCAGCACTGGAAAAGGGGGCTGGGGGACCCAAAGAGGTTCAGCTGATAGGGGCCTGAGCTGCAGCTCCTCTTGGGACACCCTGTTTCCATGCTCGGTCCCTTTCCCTGCCCAGACATTAGCACCAGCCCCACAAAGGCTGACCCCACCGATGACCTGGGCTCCAATCTGGCTGCCTGCCACAATGTCCACCAAGCCCAGACACACCCAGCAGGCATCGACTCGGGGTCTCAGGTGAGGCCCTGGCCTTAGAGATGTTAAAAACCCCACAGCTGATTCTGCTGAGGAGGCCAAGGCTCTGCAGCCATTGGCTCCAGGTGGCCAGGGGGGGGCCTATCCACACATGAGGGCTGGCATCAAGGGCATGCCACCTGCTAGGGAAAACCAGTAGGCAGCAGATCTCAGAGACCTGGATCCAAGCTCCTGCTTTGTGACCAAGCATCAGTGGGGCCTCAAGAAAGGCACTCGGCCCCTCTGAGCTTCATCTCTTTACCTGTGAACATGCAGTGCCACCGCCCCACGTGCACCAGGGACTGCTGTGGGGCTCCCCTGTGGGGTGCTCCCTGGTACTGATGTGGGCACCCGAGTTCACAGGGGAAACTCCAGCATTGCCATGCATTTACCTGGTCACCTTGGTGTTCATGAAGCACTGCTGTAAGGTGTCTGCCAACCTCTGGTGCATCAAGGAGTAGCGAATGAATGCCCTTCCTTTTCCCAAAGATGTTCGGAGCTAGAAAAAGTAGATGATATTGGAGCAAAGACCTGTTGGCCTAACTCCAAGTATAGCCCTGGCCTCATGTCAGCTCACAGGGTGAGGCCTAAAGCAGGCTGACTTCTTGCAGTCCGCCATTTGAGAATAGTCTGTAGACTCTAGTGAACAGGTCAGGGCAGATCTGTTCACAAGAGGCTCTGACACATCTGTGGGTGCTCCAGGAATGTCACCCTCCTTCCCCTGCTCCATCAGAAGCGCTGGATTTTGAGTCACATGTGAAACTGATTTAATTTGGAATATTTAGAGTAAAACTTGGCAGGTAAAAGAAGGGCTCCTCACACCAGAAGTGAGCTTGAGCAAGAGATGGTCTCAGTCTGGCTAATGTCTGGGCTTGTGTCTGAGGTGCTGGGAGAAGAGGCACAGGGGAAGAGGCCAGGGGCTTGGCTGGACCCCCTGTGCGAGAGGGGTGTGAGGGAACCAAAAGGCAGGGATGCAATCAGGGGGACTTTTAAGAAGTTCTGATGGATGATGTATGAGGGCCTTCTCAGTATTCTCATAAAACCTGTTATGTGTCCATCCTTTCCTGGTTGGATTTAAGATATACCAGCTCACTGTGCCTAGTTAGATAGTACCTAGGTGGTGAGAGAGAGCAGGGTGTCGCTAGATGGCCTGGTCACACCAGGGTAGAGAAAAAATGGGGGTGGTTCTGTTTCAGGAAGTCTGAGCTGGACAACACAGGAGGGTCTAGGTGCAGGCCTGCCATTGAAACCTCACCCCCACTGTGCCAAAACATGGCTTCTAAAGAGATTTCTGGATGCTTCTTGGGAGGGAGGCGGGATGTACTGGCCAGAGACACCCCCCTGAGACTGCCAAAGCAGGGCTCTGCTGGCTAGGGGCACACACAACCAGCTTGCCAAACAGGATTCATTCTCAATTTTTCAGCCCCAGAGGGTCAAGATCAGGGGGCAGGAATTCAAAACCTCTCAACCTACCAGCTCTGTCAGGTTCAGAGTCTGGGTCAGATGAGTTAAAGACCCATACTCTTCTCAGCCCTTCAAAGGTTAGAAATGTTTTAAGTTGGTAGTGGGGCCCCGGGGACAGATGGTCCTAACACCCCGTATTATCGAGAAACCAATCATGGCACTGGACTGAGACAGGAAACGTGTGGTACAGCCTCAAGCATTGACCTATTAGTGAAGGTGTAAACATCCCAGCATATAGCACCTTTCAGCTCAGAGCTGTAGGTCTTCCTACTGCTGACTCAAGGAAATGATACTACAGCAGGAGGTCGCTCTAAAAAATAAAAAGGTGTGAAATGTCATGACGTAGAATGGTTATAAGCCGTCTCTGTGTGTGCTTTCTGAGTCCAGGGCATGGTCAGGATACCTAGAAGTGAAGGTGGGTGGCAGCCTGACAAACTGGCTTTATAAAAACCACCGTAGCATGTCTGAGATCTGACATCTGACAGATGCCCAGGGGAGGATCGTGATGACAGCCCCAAATCCAAAAAGTTTTTCCATTGATAAGTGAGGGCAAACGGGGTAGTCAGTGATGACACCCAGAAAACTCAGGGCAGCCCAGAACAGCTGAGCAAGGCATTGTGAAGCCAAGTGTGTTGGTCAGATGGACACATCCACAAATAGGCCCTGCAGAATGTAATAAGAACCTCACAAGACAGCCCATGTCCATGAGCTCCCAAGGGATGAGCATATCCTTATGAGCAAAATGGCCACTGTAACAGCATTTTGAACATTAAGACTTTTTCAGTGACAAATATTTGAAGCTATATTTTTAATTAGCCCTATTAATCAACTTGATTTTATTTATGTATATATAAATGGAGCTATTTATTTTAAGAGGTATCTTGAAACATCCTTTAGGGAGACAAACAATAGTTCTCTTGTACTGTGAGTGAAAACACTGCCCAGCTTTTTAATTTTTTATGTTCTGAGATCATGGGTCTAGGTTCGTGACCTAACTCCTTAAATGTTTAGCATCTGGCCCAAACTCATCTGCACTACTCCAGGAAGCTATCCAATGGCAGCAAAGGGCAGGAAGTCTGCAGGCTGCACGAGAGTGGATTCTGCTTCCAGCCAGGCCACTGTGCCGACAGCCCGACGCCAAGCTGCACCCTGGTTCAGACCCTGTTGAGGATCTGGAGGGGAAGACGCGCAGCTTTGGCTGAGCTTATTCTGAACCTCTATAAGTGGCTGATTATGGCTTTAGACTATTTTAGCCCAAAAGGTTGCCTCCCACCGCAAGAGGGCCTGAGGGGCCCAGCAATGTTTCTTATCCATTAACTTTTGCTTTCTGGCTTGGCAGCCTGGACAACACTTGATCATTACAGTTAAGCCAGCAGCTCCATGGCCCAATGCCACTCTAAGCCATTCCACCCAAGGGCGCCCCAGAGAGCAGAGCCTTCAAAAGGGAAGAGACAACTGGAGCCCTTGGAAAGCAGAGCCCATGTATCCACTGGGAAACCAGCAATATCTGTGCAAGCAGAGGATGCTTTCTGCTTTGAGAAGTCAGTTTCCCTGGCCTTGGACTGTCTAAAGGTTTGCCCATTACCCAAAAAGTAGATTTAAGCATTTTGTAACCCTGGGCCATGAGGACTAAGTTAAACTTATTTCCAGACTTCAGTTGTCTGAAGCCATAAGGTCAAAGGCCTTTGTTGCTTTCAGGAGTGGAAGACAGCACAGTGACACCAAGAACTTCTTCCAGGCTTTTGGAGAGGAGACAATAAGATCCCTCTCCAGGTTTCTTCTATTTTTTTTTTTTCAAGATTCTATTTATTTATTCATGAGACACACACACACACACACACACACAGAGAGAGAGGCAGAGACACAGGCAGAGGGAGAAGCAGGCTCCATGCAGGGAGCCCGACGTGGAACTCGATCCCGGGTCTCAAGGACCATGCCCTGGGCTGAAGGCGGCGCTATACTGCTGAGCCACCCGGGCTGCTCCTTCTCCAGGTTTCTGACACATCAAAATGCTTTATACCAGGGACCCAACCATCCCACCAGGCAAGATCTCGTAAGACTGTGGTGCTGCTTGGACGTTAAAGAAATCCAAGCAGCAAATCTTCACAGCCAAGGTCTTTCCTCAATTTCTCAGATGTCAGAGGGTGGAAAATGCTTGGCCCTTACTGCCAGTGCATCAAATGCTGTCATTCTCTGTAAGAAGAAACCCATCTGGCTCCAGCTGGTAGGGATTGGGAAGAGATCTCAGAGCACCTGACTCTGTGGCCTCTGTGGGAGGCCGGCCAAGGAGCATGGCTGCTGGCTTTAAAATGACTCTAGATATACTGATGAGATACCGAGAAGAAAGATGAAATGTAGAACCCCTTTAGGCTTCCCACCTCAAATCTAGGGGTTTACTCACTCCTAAGTGTGCATGGTTCTTCACTGCCAGAGGTACTAGGCTGGAGTAGGGAAGGAGGCGGGGAAGGGAGAGGCTTCATCAGCCTTCCACCCCCACCTCCTCATGGGGCTGTCTGAAGCAGAGGTCCGGGCAAGAGATGCTTAAGGCAGTGAGAGGAAGGTGTGAGGTCCTTGGCTGCTCTGCTTACCTCAGGAATCGACTTGACAAATCGGATCCCATCATTGGCTCCTTTCACCTTGGCCAGGCAGGCACAGAAGTAATCCCAGTAGTCCTTCCTATTGCCCAGAAGGGTAGCCTTCTCCTTCTGATCGAACTGCGGAGAGAAAGGGACAGAGAGAAGAGGACCAGACTTGCAGCTGTTCATCCTGCCATTTAAATGATCAATAACAGCAACAGCTTCCTAGTTACCCAGTCCTGGACAAGGCCCTTTATTGGCACCATTTTTACTGACTGGCAAATGTGGGTGTTTCAACCCCTAATTTACAGATGAGGGGACTGAGGCTGGGAGGGATTACGTAGCTGGCTTGGGGTCACACAGCTAGTGGAATTCAGGAGTAACAGCCCCTGGAAAGACTATCCCTTGAAAGGATCTCTGTGCATTGAACTGGGTGGAAGATCACCAACGGGGCTGTTCACACAGGATGGAGACAACCAAGAGAAAAGTCTTGAGAGCACCACAAAGACTGTTAACTTGGTCTCAACTTAGCAAAATGAGTTTGTGACATCCTACCCTGGCTACTCAACTCAAGTTTCAACACTTGTTTAATATCTATGTAATAAATTCAAATTAATGCCAACCATGAGTCATTTCAAATCCAAAACCAAAATGGGCTGACTAAAAACAAAAAAAAGTCCACAAATCATTTCCTAGTGTAAAACAGAAGTAACCGGAAAGGTGTGTGAAAGATGAGTCTCTCAACACATTGGGGCATTGTCTCCAGCAGGTGCTCATTCTCTAGCTGGACCTTGCTGGGATGTGACGTTGCAAACTGAAGGTGTTCAGAAGGATAAATGTGTGTCTTTCTACTATGTAATATTTTATAGTGTTTTTTCTGGTTATGGAAGTCAGATACATACACTGTGAGAAAATGTGGATAAAATGAAAGATGGAAAAAATGCTAATGCCTAATACCTGCTCTCTAAGATAACTTCTGTTAACATTTTAGTCTGTTTCCTCCCTGCCTCCTGTGATTGTATTCTTCCACATCTGTAGAGTTCTGTAGATCTGTGCTTCTCGAACCTAACATACATAAGCATTACACTGTGCGCATGCTGAAAAAAAAACTTCCTGGGCTGATCTCAAGAGATCCTGATTCAGCAGGTCAGGATGGACACCGAGAATACATTTTTCACCTGCTCCCAGGTGATGCTTTTGCTACTGGTCTGCAGACTCCACTTTGAGCAGCAAGGCTCTAAAACTGGGGCTTCTGGATAATCTTCAGAGGGTCCACACATTCCTGGAGAATGGGTGCATGCATATGCGTGTCTGTTTGGGGAGAGATCTCACTCACAGTTGCTACAAGACTCTCAGAGGGATATGTGGCTGCCCCAAAGTTAAGATCCCCGCTATCCAGTGACCTGTGAACTGCCTTAGGATGACCTAAATCTCTAAAGAATGTTCTTGATGCGCACAGCCTTCCTAAGGGGCAATGCTCTGATTCTCCAAAGGCTCACACTTGGAGGCTCAAGCTCCAAGCAATGGGGGACTGCTCCGACCTTCTGTCTAAAGCAGGAGGGCCTAATGGCTCCTCGGAGCTGTCTGAACCACATCCTGAATGCTGATGAATCACCGAGAGGAAAACAAGAGAACAGAGCAGTAATCAATGCAGTACAAGAGTCACTTACTTGCAGGAGATACTCAAGTTTGTAAGAAAATTTATGCAGGCTGGTGCTGTCGTCCGTAATGGGCTCCCCTGCTTCTTTGAATTCTTTGCTCAGCTCTGTCACAGCATCTTTAAGACAACAAACAGGAACACGTAACTGGCCTCAGAGAGAGAAGCAGAATCATACTGGGAAGCACGAGGAGTAAGCAGTCAATGATGGCAGAGCCCCTGGGAAGCAGAAAATGGTGTATAACCCTGGAAGGAGGAATGCTAACTCTGAAGGCAGTCCACAGGGCCCACAGGTACTCTACAAGCGCTCCCTGACCGGGCACATTCCTTGGTCCTCCCTGAAGGCCCACCATGAAGGCCTTATAATATGCATGCAGTATTTGGTCAACGAAGGTTTGCTACGTGCCTGAATCACTCAGCAGGCCCCTCATAGTGACATCCAGAGAGCTTTATCCTTCATGCTGGCTGTTTCTTGTCGTTCTTTCATTATAACCTGACTACTCAGTACAGGTTGTCTCAGCTTCAGGAAGACCCAGAATATGCAAATAAGAGTAATGAGAACAATCCCAAGAATGACAACAGTGACACCTGCTTCTGTGAGCTGGGTGCCCATCCAGGGGGCAGGCCTTTGCATGTCTTTCTCATTCAACAGCAAAGAGAGACCTGAATTGTTTTATTTCAACAATTCAACACGCAAAAGGTTTTAAGATGATCTCAATTTCAGTACTGTTAAAATGGGGCAGGGGTGGGGTTGTACAACTTGAGAATGATGGGGGCTGATATTACCATCCCCTTTGGCAGATAAGGAATTCCCAGAGAGGTTGGAGCATTTGGCCAAAGACCATGGGCTACATACAGCAGAGCTGGAATGAGAAGCCTGGTTTCTCCAGGGCTTTCTGACTCCAGCGCCCACCTCTCCACTTCTAAGACAATTGACCTCCTATTGCAGAAAAGAGGGAAAACCACCTTTACTTTCACTCGCAGCCTCTGCTGTGGCACAGAGGAATGGCAGTATTTGGTGTAGATACTGGGAAAAGTACCCCCGTTGAGATGGTTGGGGCAGGCTGGACAAAAATCATCTTCCTCTCCGATGGCTCATAACGAAGAGAAGCCCACAGCCCCTGCTCTTTAGAACCATGCCTGGAAAGCAGACCTGTCCAGCACTGAAGCTGAGCCTGAGCTGCTAAAATTTAATCGACACTGATACTCTAGAAGCATCTGCTACAGCTGGCATTGAGAGCTGGGGGGCCAGGCACAAGGGAAGACACACGGCCTTCCTCCCCCACTCTCAGGCAGGGTTAATGCTCACAACCTGATCTGAGAATTCCTGAAATTTTGAAAGGAGGAGCCTTGGGTATGAAATATGAAGTTCTAAGTTTCAATCTCTGGTAATCCAAATGCATTACTTATGAATAATCTTAGTTTTATGTGAATTCTACATTTGCATGTATATTTATATGAATTATACATTATGTGAATTATATATTTATGTCTGCCAACAATCTTGGGAAGTGGGTGTCATCATCAAGCTGATCTAGCACATGAAGGAAGCAACGGGACCTTAGAAAGGTGATGAAACTTGTCCAACATCTTCCAGAGTTAAAAGGCAGGGCCAGGAGCTGACCCCAAAGCCTTCATCACTGCTGTCACAGGAGGATGAGTGGGCTATTCTGCAGAGGCATGAAGGCTATGTACTGCCCGAGGTACCTCAGTTAGGGATACACCACTCCCATGCTACATGGTGGAGATTATTATGTGCCGTTGAAGACAATTACCAACAGCTGCAAGGGAAGGGTCTTGAGAAAGTGGTGTCTCAAAGCACTCTGCAGGCTGAGTATAGGACACTGAGATGGCCCTGGGAAGTCGAGGATGACCAGACCAGCCAGGACAAAGGGTGGAAGGTCCATCTGAACAAATGCCAATGCCTGTCCTCCTCCCTGGATCAGAAGTGCTAGCAGGGGGTCCTCTCTCTTCCCTCCCAATAAAGACATCTGGGTCCCAAAGTCATTCTGGAGAACCAAAGGCCGACATGCACAAAAAAAATGGTCTCCTTTGTGGCTGCTTCTCAAGACCAGTGGTGAACTCAGATTTGCAGAGATTGTCATTTGACTTCCTCCGTGTGTGTGTGTGTGTGTGTGTGTGTGTGTGTGTGTAGACTTAAGAAAAAAAACCAAACCAGTGGACACCTGGGTGGCTCAGTGGTTGAGCCTCTGCCTTTGGCTCAGGTCATGATCCCAGGGTCCTGGGATGGAACCCCATCTGGTTCCTGCAGGGAGCCTTCTCCCTCTGCCTATGTCTCTGCCTCTGCCTCTCTGTGTCTTTCATGAATAAATAAATAAAATTTAAAAAACAAGCAAACATCTAGTGTTTTAGCTGGAGGTAGGCTGCTGTGGTTAAGAGTGGAGACTGGCACCGGGTGTGTGTGCAAACCCAGGCTCCGCCCGTCTGGATGTGTGACCTTAGGCAAGTTGCTTAACCTCTCTGTGCCTGTTTCTGCATCTGCAGAATTAGAGTAATGGTTCCTGCCTCACAGACCAAATGTGAGGACTCGATGAGTTATCATTTATAAGGCATGTGTAGGACAGTGCCCAGCACGTGTGAAATGCCATGTGATTATCCAGCTATTCAAGGCCCAAAATGCTATATAAGTGGGAGATAAGCCTGAGAGTGATTTTCACCACATCAACTTTTGCCTGCAGAATGAAAAGTGTATGGTGGCTGCCACTTGCCCTGGGTCATCGCTGTGCCTGAGCAGGTAGGAACCTGGATCTTCAGCCTGTCAGGAAAGTATCACTGTAATCCCTGCGACATGCAGGAAGTGGCGGCTTCAGATTGTGTTGTAGCCAAAGTGCTGGAGCTCCAAAGAGGCTTACAGGCCAGCCCCGGTGGTCTGCAGGGGGTGGGAAACTTGCCAAAATTCTGACTTTTGGGGCATCATCTGAAAGGGTGAACTCAGGCCCTGGACTCTGCAGCCAGTGGAGAAAGCCTATTCCTCCTGAGTCTACTTCACTGTACTTGCACCTTCCCCGGCCCTGCCCTTCTCCAGGGAGATAAGAGCTACAAGTCTTGGATGGAGGGGGGGAATGGTAGTTTGCTGAGCTTAGGTAAATCAGGGATGCAGCAGGCATCACAGGAGACAGGCTTAGGTAGGACAGGCTTAGGTAGGACAGCAAAATAAGAAAGACGAGTGCCTGGTCATCCTGCTCAAAGGGAAGGCGAACATGCCTCCTCAGATGAGCCAACTCCATTATGGCCCAAAGGCTCATGATTCAGCCACAGATTTAACAGGTGGCTGGAAAACACACATACACTCACCAACAGAAGGCAGACCCAGACCCAGAAAAGGGGATTAGATTTTGTTAGACTGGCTTCACAGAGCCCTGAGAGGAAGCCAGGCCAGCTTTCCCTGCCTGACACAGGGCAGACACCTGAGCACCAAGTGCTTCTACACAATGTGTCCCAAGGGCTCCAATTACTCCCTGTGTGACAGGATGAGAACACAGCCCCAGCTCCCCCACAAGCAAGCCCCATGTGCCTCTCCACCCCCCAAACTGTACCTTGCAAATCACGGATGATTCTCTGGAGCTGGCTCTCTGCCATGGGGGAAGCCATGGGGACGGGTTACAGGCCGCCTTTCTTGGTGGCACGCCTCCTGCCTGGGTCCAGTCAGCAGAGGTCAGACTCCATGTTGGCACCTACAGGAGGGGAAGAGGGAGACCTTGGAGGAAGCAGTCACAGACACAACGTGAAGACAGCAGGAGAGGGGCGCTGCTCTGGGCACAAGTTACCCCACTGGGGCATCTTTCCTCAAGAGGAAGGGTTTGATCTTTCTTTGTGGGCCTGGCTCAGTGGGCATCATCTGGCTGGCTTCTGACGTACTTCTATTCAGACACAATGACCTGGGTTGGGGCTTAAAAAGCAGCAAGTTCAACCAAACAGCATGACTCATTCACCCTGAGCTTCTCTCCTCTTCCAACCCTTAGGCAGGACAGCCTTAGTCTCCTTCCACCTTTAGAAATGCCTCCCAGGGGCAGCCCAGGTGGCGCAGTGGCTTAGTGCCGCCTGCAGCCCAGGGCATGATCCTGGAGTCCTGGGATCGAGTCCCACGTCAGGCTCTCTGCATGGAGCCTGCTTCTCCCTGCCTGTGTCTCTGCCTCTCTCTCTCTCTGCATCTCTATGAATAAAAAAGAAGAAGAAATGCCTCCCGGTGGCTCCCCTCACCCCCTTACACCAAGGCCAGAACCAGCCCAACCCACACTCAGATGGCCTGCTGAGCCGACAAGTGCTGGCCACCACCAGATCCCTGTCTCCCCCATGCCCAGCCCCCCTGTGTCCTCTCCAGGCTCGTGTCCTCCGAAGATCGGGATCGGTCAGTAACCTCTGGCCAGGTGGCAGTGGAGGCAAGAGGCTGAGAGGGGAGCCCAGCTTGCCTGGTGGGGGAAGCAGCTCCCTCCTGGGGGCCCAGCAGCTCCAGCTGCCTAGAGTCCAGCTCAACCTGGAGTGCAGACACCGTCTGGCCTGCATTGGGAGCCTGCGTAGCCCTCGGTCCAGTCAAGGGACGTGTGTCTATTTTAAGCTTGGTTACAGTCCTCTTGCAGCTGATGAGTCCTGAGTTACCAGCCCTGCTCAGGCAGCTGCTGAAGTGATCTCAGGACATAGGAGTGGCTGAAGACCAATGGAGGTGAGGAGGCAGGAGGGGCACTGAAGAGAAGCACTGGGACACTCCTGTGTTCCTCCTTTAGGACCTCCAATTCTCTCCGTAGGTATTGAACGCAAGGTTGTGCAATGCTTGTGGGCAAAAGTTGACAGCAAGACTAAAGTGGCCGTAGGAGCAGCAAGCACTAAACGAGGGCCTACTGTGTGCTGTGTGCTGGGTCCTATTAGGTGCTTGACACATGATCATTTTAATCTCACAATCACTCCAGTGGGGTAGATAACAGGCAAAGGAGAACCTGGTGTTTGAGAAGTCTTGTAAGTTGTCTAAGGCCATGGGTCAGTAAGGAGAATAATTGTGGCTTGAACCCTGGTCAGTCAGATTTAAACCCTGTGGATTTATAGCCATCGTTACTGCCAATAACCAACTGCTTCCACTGGCTTTTAGAAACCACCCTCTCTCTAGCATCTCCCAAATAATGTGCTGCCCCTCTGAGTGTTTTTAACATGTGCTGGCCCTCACCTTCTCATACCAATATTACCCTCCCTGCTCCAAGAGTCCAGGAGAGAAGACTCTGGAATAGAAATGGTCCCAGGTTTCAAGTTCCTCCAAATATTTACATAAGCATTCCAGCGTGGGCCTGAAGCAAGAAGGGCTGGTCATGGGGTGGATATGCCAAGGCCTATTTTTAACAAAACTAGTACAGCAGTGACCCAGTGCACACAAGGCCCAAAGAGGGCTTCTCTGGCCTAGGAGGAATGAAACAGGCACATACAGACACACCAGGCTCCCAGTAATTCCTGACCCAGAGCCCAAGAGATGCTGGGGATCCACAAAGAGCCCTCCGAAGCCCCCTTACAAGTGATAGCACCCTGCCCACCACAGACACCAAACTGAGGCTGGGAGGGGCTTTCGAGAAGCCAGCCTGCCCATCTCTCTCCAGGTCACCTGCTGAGCACAGAGCCTGAGCAGGGACCAGCCAAGGGCCTAGAGCCGCAATCCAGGCCTGCTCACTCACATCTGCAGGGGCTCTGCTACCCGGGGCGGGGTCGGGGGTAGGGGTGCAGGGGCCATTCTGCCCCTCCCGGGGAGGTAGAGAGTCGAGGGTTCTCCCTTGACACACAGCAGCCCCGGCACCACGCTCTGTTAGGTGCCTACTATGTGCAGGCTGGGGACACAAAGGCATGCAAGACACAGTCCATCCCTGGAGGAGAGCTCGGCTGTGCACTGAGCAGAAAGACGAAAAAAATATCCAGATATGTGGACATGACAGAAGCAGTCCATGCAGAGATATGAATAAAAGGTGATGGGTGCACAGCTACGAAAAGGGCTGAGCCCTGGATATGTACAACCAATGCTTTTCTGCAGTGAAAACAGCCAGCCTAAAAGGCTCTGTACAGACTTGATGATTCCATCCAGGTGCTATTCTTTTTTTAAAAGATTTTATTTATTTATTCATGAGAGACACAGAGACTGAGAGAGGGGCAGAGACACAGGCAGAGGGAGAAAGCAGGCTTCATGCAGGGAGCCCGACGTGGGACTCGATCCCGGGACTCCAAGATCACACCCTGGGCCGAAGGCAGGTTCTAAACGACTGAGCCACCCAGGGATCCCCTCGGGTGCTATTCTTGCCAAGGCAGAGCTCCGGGGAGAGATTCCCCACAGCGGTTGCCAGGGCCTGAGGGTGAAGGGAGGGTTAGGCTCAAAGAGCCTTCAGAAGTTTGGAGAGGCAGTTCTGTTCCGCACCTTGCTTATTATGGTGGTGGTTATGTGATAGCATGTGTTTGACAAGCACGTATTTGTCAAAACTCACAGATCGTCAATGGTGTCTCAACAAAAAAGGCAGTAGTGTGATGGATTCAGAAAGATGCCATGGGACCTCAGGAAGGGAAGATTAATTCTGCCTGGGGCGGGAGAGGGTGAGAGATGGTGGCAACCGAGCTGTGCCAGGCCTGCAAAGTGAGGATGAAGTCTCTGAAGAGATCCAAGAGGGACGGGTCCAGGATGGAGTCGGGGGGAGGGTGTGTGGCAAGCACAGAGGCTGCTTCCCTCCCCAAGTTCTCTCATCTGCTGCCAGGAGAGGGCCTGGTTGTCTCTGGGAGAGATAAACAGCCCACGGCCCCCCAAGTCCTCAAAAGCAGTCCCCCGGGTCTGAGTGCATGCTTCAAACTAGGGTGAGAGCCTCGCAGACGGAAGAAGGCAGGATGCAACAGCAGCAATTGGTCCTGAGTGCCCTCCCCTAGGCTCTGGCAGCGGCCGATGCATGAACAGTGGAAGGCAGTCCTCTCTGAGGCCCAGCAGGAGGACAAGGTCTGCGGGCCGAACGGGCACCCTGGCATGACGGGTCTCAACAGACACAAAGGTGCTCCTCAAGACTCGCTGGTGCTCTGGGGAAAGCTGGCCTGGGCCCGCATGTGCGGGAGGCCTCCTCTGCCTGGCCCTCAGGGCGTGCTCGCCTGATGCCAAGCTCCTGGGTCACGGGGTGAGCTGGGCCCAGCTGCTGATTACACAAGCTGGTTTTCCAAAAAGCCTGAGTCACCACCCAGGTAATGTGCCCGAGGAAATGGGAGGCCAGGGCTGCAGGTCCCGCTGTGGGGGTGGGTCCCACCTCACTGGGGTTCTGGAAGTTAATCAGAGATTCCTTGGAAGATCAGGGTTACCACTGGGAAGCTACCTTCCTGGACTTGGGAAGGATGGCTCTTGGCATTTTGCCCCCATTCTTCCCGGGTCTGAGGCAACTATTAACCACCAGAGGGTGAGGGATGAGGCACTCACTGTCCCTCTCCACGCCTTGGTTAACTTCCCTGTGTCTCCAGATAAACCTGCCCTGTGGTTGAGGGATGCCTTATTTTTTATTCACAACGCTCCTGACACCAACACTGTGGATTTTTTCCACACCAGTAACCTGTTCTGACACCAACTGGCTGTTCTCTAATTCAATTCTGACACTAATTACCTGGAGTTAGTGCGCCACAGGTGCAGGGCTCTGTCCACACACTGCCCTGGCTTCAGACCTGGTCCCAAGGCCCAGGCTGCTGCTATCTGTACTCCTGACCAACTGGCTATAAACCAAGGGTCCCCAGGATCCTTCTCTTCAGCTTCGATAATTTGCTAGAAGAGGTCACAAACTTGGAAAAACACTGCGGTGACCGGTTTGTTTTAAAGAACACAATTTGGGACTGGCTTCCATGCCCTCAGAGTTCCCCCCACCCTCCAGCACGTCAGGTGTTCACGGACCCAGAAGTTCTCAGAACCCTGTCACTTAGGGGTTTTGAAAGGAGGTTTCATTGTAGAGGCACGGCTGATTCAACACGGGCCATTGGCGATGAACTCCATCTTCAGCCTCTCTCCAGTCCCAGAGGTCTGGGGTGGGGCTGAAAGGGCAAATCTCCAATCACGTGGCTAGTTTCTCTGGCAACCAGCCCCATCCCGAAGCTGTCCAGGCGCCCACAGTGAGTCACCATATTAGCATATTAGCATAAACTCAGAGGCTTGTTATGAATAACAAAGGACGCTCCCATTACTCAGGAAATTCCTAGGGTTCCTGAAGCTCTGCGGCAGGATCCTGAGACAAACAGCAAACAAGTATTTCTTATTGGATCAGAGAGATCACAGACTTCAGGCCCGAAGCAGCCTGATCCTGACAACCGATTAGCAAACTGCTCTCATAACTCAGGGGACACTTAGAGCTTTTATTCACATCAGCAGCCACAGCTGCTTCAGCACTGGGGGAAGGATGCCAGGATTCCCACGCCTCACAAAACCCCGGAAGCGCCAATCAACCTCCCTGAACCCAGGGTCCTTGCTGCAGGACATGTAAAAACCTCCATCGCGTGTCTCTGGCAAGCTCTTTCAAATACCAGAGAAATTCACTTTATTTAAAATTTGGGGGGAACATTGAATTCTCTTGCTAACAACTCAACACTGTGTTTAAGCTTATCCAGCATGTCTAAAAGCATCCAATATTCTGATAAAGTGCAAAAGGGGCTAAGTGCGTTCTTAAAAAAATTCTTATTTATTACCCGGGATGATTGTCTGACTTCCTAATCACAGCTTAGGAGGTATATTAGAGGTAAAGACTCTTCCCCAAACTCCAAATTCCTCCTATACCTGTCCAGATGCCCTAACAATAGCGATAGCAGTTTAGTCCCAAATTAAGATACAAAGACACCAACTGACTCCTGTAAACTTATTTACACTCTGGTGTTAATGACTCATATTCATAATGTTGCCCAGAAACTGGCTCTGGCAGGAGCAGTACAGCAGCTGACTAGTCACATTAAGGAAATAAAGATCAGAAGTCGGGGAGGTTTGGGGCGTGGAAGACAAGCTCGCCCTGTCTTCAGAATGTTTTGTACTTGTTCTTGACCCAATAGCTGAGAAGGGACCCAGAGAGGCCACCGTATAGTTGGACTCCTCCTCCACTCCCAAACAAGGGGAAGCAGACCAGTTGTCAACTCTACTCTGACCAAGAAAGAATGTTAACAAGGACACTGTGGATCAGCCAAAGGCAGAAAGCCCTTCTGGAAGAGTCCAGTGCCTTGGCCTGGTTCAGCACAATCAACAGTATCTATCTAGCTGCCACCGCTGGAGAGGGGGGCACTTGCCTTGTACCTGCAGCTCTGAAGGCCCGGCGGTCCTGCTGGCTCAGTACTGCAGCGGTGGGTAGGCAGGCTGCCCTCACCAGGGCCTCAAGAGGGTGCCGAGGAGAGTGCTCAGGAGTTTGTCAGAGGCAGACATTTCAGCACATGTGAGCAGAGGCTCATGAGGCGACCCAACCCCTCAGACCTAATTAAAGTGTTGACCAACTGCATGCCTGGGTCATCTTTCCCACACTCCTTGCTTGTGATCTTCTTTCTTAAAGGGAATGGAGACTTGAGCTTTTGCCATTACTTTTTGAAACTTCCCTTGGGCCTCCTTCTCGCACCAACTATTCCAGGCTCCTCGGTCACTGCCTCTGGAACACACACAAAACTGGCTCCAGTTCCAGCTGCCCCAGGAAGGCAGGGTTGAGAGACCTGTGGATAGGAGGTGTTGCCTCTGGGAGCCTGTGGGAAGCTGTCTTTTTTTGGAAGGGGGGCAGCTGCTCTAGAAGGAGCAACATATCCATACCTGGGGCTGTGGGGCTGAGGTCTTGCCACTGAAGCCCAGACAAAAGAACCAGGAGGCGGTGAGTGCATGCATGAAACTCTGGGCAGTCTCCAGAACAGCTGGGCAAACACTTGAGAACCCAGCTGGGGCACCTATTTATTCCTGCTCCCCACCCAGATGGAGAAAATTGCAGAGTTCCAAAACCAAATGCTCAGGGGGACTCTCCTGATCAGAGTATTTTGGGGGGGTGGGGGGAGGAATGTCAGTCCAGCCAATGATGAATTACCAACTGAGTCTCTGCTAGAATATGCTCTAGGCACTAAACAGGGCCTTGAGGAAGCCCGTGTGTAACCCATCTGTGTTAACAGACTGTCTGCCGGCAAGAGGGGGCTGCTGGGCACCACTAGTGAGACGCAGACCTGACCCAGGAGCTGGGACTACAGCTGTGAGCCAGGCAGGCCACGGTGGGCCCTAGTCTCCAAGGAACCCATGCTCCAGAAGGGAGAAGAGACAGCATACACCCTCCTAAGCTTATAGATGAGTAAGAGATCACTTGAGGCCTGAAATGGGCTCTGATGAAAGCAGGTGAGCACAGGAGGCACAAGATGCTAAGCCCCTACTGCCTTTCTTCCACGTTTGTGGCCATTCGCCAGTGCGGTTGTTTCTCATTTAACCTGCTCTTCCCGCCTGTCTGTAAGCTCCACTTCTACTCACCATTTCCTCAGCACCTAGGACAGGTCTGACCTGTGGCGAGCCCAAGATAAACTATTTGTTGAATGAATGAATGAGTTAGACAAAACCAAACACATAGACTCTTGCTCCACAGACTGAACTGAACTTTAAGGCATGGAAATGTACCAGCATGTAAATAATGCCATTATCCTTCAATGGGGGAAAACGTGAGTAAATTTTCCAAAAACTCGATTTCTCTGATTTTTCAATTTTCCTCTTTACTGGACATAAATTAGTTTTATGTTGACTAAAATAACACACTAAAAAAATCACACTGTAATTGCAGACGTTATACTGTCGTTATTGTAGAAAAGCTACGGAATTATTATCCTAGGAAGGAATGGAATAATGTATTTAGGGACTGGATGGATTAAGTGTGTCTATGGGAGAAAGTGCGCCCCATGGCTCTGGCCTGAGGCAGCCTTACCCAGAAGCCTCCTCCATCTATGCAGACAAAGAAAACCACGGCCACCTCTCCTGCGCTCCCAACCCTCCCAAAGCCCTTCCCTCTCTGCATCCCTGGGACTTTGGATCCGGCACCATCAACCAGGAACACTCCTGGTGGGGGAGGTATTGATGGGCCTGAGCTCTGCTGTGCTCCTTGGGTGACATTAGCAGCATCCTGGAAGCAGACAGGGCAGAGGGTGGGGCTATGCTGGTAGACAGGAAGGGTGAGCAAGACCTAGGATGGCTCTGACGCTGGAGTTTGGCAATGGGCAAGAAAACTGTCTTCTCTTTTACCAATTGTAGCTGAGGCTTGCCACGTAGGACACTGGATTTTGGAATCAGACTAGCCATGTGAAATTTCCATTCCCTAGCATTCAGTGGGTAATGAGATAAAGATTGTGCTATGATCGGGTGAGACTGTGCTATATTTAGCTCACCAAACTCTTTTCAGGGAATTTAAGCAAATCTGTCTTATCTTGGGGAAGTTATTTAACCTTTTCCTATCTTCTGTGTGTGAGGGTTTTTTTTTTTTTTTTTTTCCTGTTTTTTAGTTTTGGCTTTACCCCCATGTACAACATGGGGAGGTTACCCTTTATCTTCCTCAAGGAAGAGGTAGGGAAGGAGAAGAGCAGACATTGCCAGTGGCTAACTTTGGCAGAGGCTTCTAAGTGCCCCCCCCACCCCCCACTCTTGACGAAGCCCACGGGACTACAGGTTCAGCTTGAGGAAATTCCTCTGGTTCCTTGTGAAACCACCACCTCTGGTTCGGCTGTCCAGTCCACCCTGGACCTCCTACAGGATTCTCCTCTATGCAGTATACCCCCCTGCATACTAATGGTTTGTTTGGATTGCTTTTTTACCTCAGGTTTTTCTGGATTCTATAAGGTCCCCTAACTCGGTTTTCCACCCTAGACAAAAGATGCAGTACCCCAAGCTCCTGAGGTGGTTAGCCAGACCTGCCCTTGGGCCCCGGAATCAACTGCAGGGTGACAGTACTATAACCAGACCACAGATTCCCCTCAGAACCACACTGATGTACACGTCCTCGTCCTGGAAAACAGGATCCGGCCAAACTAGATGCAGGTGCTCGGTGTCTTTCAAATGCCACAAAGACCTTTGTGAACAGGGAGGATCATTGGTGGTCACAAAAACCATCAGGCTGGCTCCAACATGTGAAGAGGGGAAAAAACACCTCCTACCCAACTGAGCACAGCTCCACCATGCTCATCTTGTAAAAGCCATGAACCCATGTGCTCTGAGGCTGAAGCTCTTATTATGGGGCAGTACAGTGATGAACAAACAGTATGTCTAAAAGCAGCAAAAGGATAGAGACCCATGGAAACATTTCAGTATCCACGCTAGGCTCTTATACCAATCAAGAGCTTTAGAAACAAAAACGAACAAACACCCCCCCCCCAAAAAAAAAAAAAACTGGCATTGAGATCACAAATAGAAAATATTGTTCATCTTTAGAGCAACACAGTGACATCCAGCACTAGGTGAGCAGATGCTGACGAGGCCAAACTCCACTCATCTCTGCTCACAGGCAGCATCTGGCTGGTTACAAGGGACCAGTTAGTGCACCTGACCTGCTATGCATTCTGGGGCTGCTACTACAGTGAATGTGGCCCTAAACTCGGAGTTCCTATCAGTGATTTTCATTATGAGATCACAGCTAGACAATATGCTTCCTCCGCTTTGTGTTTAAAGACATTCTAGTCTTCAGCCACCAAAGTCATTCTCAAAATCACCTGAAAATAAAGATTACCCATCAGCCAAACCTCTCCCCTACAGGGAAGAGAGGGATTGCCATTTCTCAGGTGCCTGTTATGTGCTCTGGAGGCAGCAGCCCCCAGCCTCGGTGACTGATACAGGTCAACACTGACATCACTAGCTGCTCTGATCTTGTCTGTGTGGGGTGCTTCCTCTCATCACAAACATCTGCCCAAAAGGACCACGCTAAAAGCACGGCTCCTCCATCTATGCTATTGCCCCAAAACCAGGTGCAAGGAGCAAAAACCATCTGAGGGGCCGCTAGAAGATCGACTCTAAAGCAACTACCAAAAATAATCAGAGTCGAATACGACTTGTGGATTCTCACAGGTGGGCACAAGTTCACGACAATCCTTTCGATGATTATATTTAACTATTTTCCTACCAAAATAGGAAAACAGCTTAGAAACTAAATGCGGCACCACACAAGGATGAACACTTTTAACAGAAGCAGAAAACCTGTTTCCCAAAGCAAGAGCTGGTGCGGATCCTCCTAATCTCAAGAAGGTCAGGTCCCTTCACCGAGACAATTAACTCTAATTTCCAGGGTGATAACAACGGTGGCCCACAACTGCACAGGGCATCCCGTAACTGATGAACAGTGACTGTCACAGAAGGGACGGTCAAGTGGAGCCCCATCAACACGGGCCCACTTCAGAAGTTGGGGGGGGGGGGCGCCCGGAAAGCATTTAACCTCAGTGAGACAGCTCTTTCCTGGCACGGGCACACAGGGGAAGCCGCATTAGGCAGATGGCAGGGGAGTAAAGCTTGCTACAGAGACCACAGGGCTTGCAGGGCCTGGACGGCAGTGAGCAGATTACAGCCTGATCCTCTGCCCTCAAAGAGCCCCTGACCCATTTCTCCGTGGGAAAGGGAAGGGCCGCGCGGTTTAAGACAGACAAGCAGAGGGGGCAGAGGCTGCGGCCAACACAGGCACTTTCTATCCACGCTCTCTTGGTTTCTGGAGGGAGCAGCCAATGGGAGCTGTCAAGAGTGACAAGGGACATCAGAGGGCACAGGTGCATTCACGGGGAGCCACGTGGTTCATGTGTCAACCGCCCATGCTTACACAAAAATACAACAGAACCCAGCCCTCCCCCTACAGCCGGGGTCTTATCTGGCCCACGTCCCAGGCGGCCACGCCACCACCCCAAATGCACAGGTGTCTCAAGGCAGGATCACTGCGGGGGCGGGGGCGGGGCGGGGTGGGGGAGGCTGTCCCGCGATCTGGGACACAAGGTAAAGAGAATGGGCCAAGGCCTGAAGGCGGCCCGGGTGGGCAAACTGTCCCCTGCTGGGCGGCAGCGCGGGATGCGGAGGTCGGGGCAGCCCCGGCCCCTGGAGGTCAGCGGCCTCCCGGGCAGGGCGAGCAGGACCTCCGGTGCCTGGAGGGTCCAAGGCTCCTTGGGAGGCTCCCACCGGGGGCGCCCGTCGGCCGTCGGAGGTCCTGGGGCTGGTGCTTCGGGGGTCTGCCTTCCTCACTGACGGCGGAGGCAGCCGGGGCCCAGGGTCCGTTTCAGCCCCGGCTCCAGGTGCCTCCCAGGCCGGCCGGGCTCCGGCGGGGTCCGGGGGAGACCCGGGGATAGGGGCGGGGACGCGGAGGGCAACAGGTGACCAGCCGCGCCCGGAGCCAAGTTCTCGGCTCCCGGGCGGACGGCGGCCCAGGCTCCCCCGAGGTCCGGCCGGCCCCCCGCCGCACTTACGCGCTCGAGGGTCCACCGCTGGGCAGAAGCGAAACTTTCTGGGGCCCAGCGGAAGAGTGCGGTAGCGCGGCGCGGCCCGCCATGACACGCAGAGCCGCCGCAGGAGGGCGCGGACTACCACTCCCGGCATGCTCCGCACAGCCGGCGCCTACAAGTCCCGTCGGACCCCACAGCCCGGGGGCGCGGACTACGACTCCCGGCTCGCCCAGCGGGGGCTCAGGTTTGCATCTCCCCGGGGCGCTGCGGTGTCACCCCGGCCCCGGCTTCAGCCGTGCAGTCCCCGCGGGCTCCTGTGGCACCCGAGAGCAGCGCTGTCCCCGGGCGGCTTTGGGGAACTTGAAATGCGGCTAGTTCGAGCTGAATCGTACATGGGCCGTGAGTGCAAAACACACCTGACTTCCAAAGCCTGAGTATGGAAAACATAATGTGAGACGGCTTATCACTACTTTATTATTATTATTATTATTATTATTTTTTATTGAGTACGTGTTGAAACGGTAATATTTTTGATACGTTGGGCAGGCCAAATGAAAAGCGGTGTGTGTTGCTGGGGCTTCCCATCTTTTGATCCCCTCTCTCGGTAACTCAGGGACCTATTTGAATGCAGTGCTCAAAAAGTATGTGTTGATGAATGAAGCACCGCCCCTGCCTTCTGCTCCACGCTCGGCCCGGTTTCTGTTTGTAAGTTCTATTTTCTGTTAATGAGTTGCAAGGCATTCTGAGGCTGGACTCAAGAGAAGCAAACAAGTGACATCTAACAGAAAAGCGACAGCAAGCACACGGGGCTCTTCGGCCTGTGGCTTGAGGCCTGGGCTCTTGTCATTCCTTAGCTCCGGCTGCACCGTCTTTTACTGTCTGCCCCTGTTCCCACCGTTTAACCTAGAAATACCTTTCTATCTCACAGGACTTAGCTGGTTTTGTCCAGTCAGGCACCATGGCCCCAACATTACCTGGGTGGAATAGTGCAGGAAAGGAAAAAGATGTCCTCATTAAGTTCAGGGTATGGCATGTCATTAGTGCTCTTTTAGAAATTATTAGGTATCGATAAGTCAGTGATTAGATGGATTAGACTAGTCAGTTTGTGGGGGTCATGAAAAGTGATTTCTATTCTTCTTGTTAAAAACTGTGAAAGGAAGAGGAAAGAGGGAGAGAATGGCAGAGGAATAGTCATTGTTCCAACCACGGTCTGAATGGTTTTATGACATATCAAGGATGGGAGAGGTTTTTTTTTTGTTTTTTTTTAAGATTTTATTTATTAATCATGAGAGACACACAGAGAGAGGCAGAGACACAGGCAAAGGGAGAAGCAGGCTCCCTGCAAGGAGCCCGATGCGGTGCTCGATCCCAGGACCCCAGGATTATGACCTGAGCCAAAGGCAGACGCTCAACCACTGCACCACCCAGGTGCCCTAAGGATGGGAAAGATCTTAAAGTCAGATTTTAGTGCCACTTTTTTCAGGACTATGACCTCACATCCTCAGGACTGTGACCCCCACCTGATTGGGGCTATGACCCCACATGTTCAAAGCTGTGGCCCCAGTGAATAGGTCATGACCCCACATGCCAGAGGACTTGAACTCATGTCCCCGGGGTCGTGACCCCATGTGTTTGAGGCCATGTCCCCACTTTATCGGAGCTATGAGTTCACATCCTCAGGGCTGTGATACTTCATGCTCAGGTTCATGACCCCATGTCTTCCAAGTCGTGAGCCTTGTGCTAGGGCCTGAGGCCCCACTTGACTGGGGCTATGACCCCTTGCTTCAGGCAGTGACCCCACATGTTTGGGGAGTGTGACTTCTCTAAGCCTCAATACCCTCCTTGGTCAAAGTGGAAATAGAAACTTCCCAGGGTGGCCGTGAGGTGTAAAAATGTATGGGCCCAGCACAGAGCAGATCTCAGTAAAAGTCAGCTTCCAATCTTCTATGTGGGCAGGGTAGACACTGAAGCCTCATGAGGAGCTCTGAGATGCACTAGAATTCCTTGCACACCCACTGAGATTGGTGCCATGTATTAACCTGTTCATGCTGCCATAACAAAGTCCCTCAGACCAGGTGGCCTAAATAGATCTCTAGGCCAGAAATCTATGGTCAGGGTGTCTGCAGGGATGTCTTCTTCTGAGGCTGTGGGGGAACACCTGTTCCATGCCTCTCTCCTAACTTCTGGTGGGTGCTGGCAATCTTTGGTGTTCTTGACTTATGATAGCATAACTCCGATCTTCACATGGCTTTCTCCCTTTGTCCAGATCTGTGTCCAAATTCCCCCTTTCCCCCCTGTCATATTGGGTTATGGGCCTGCCCTCACCCATATGATCTCTCTTTACGTAATTATACACGAAGTAATGCTCTTTACAGAGAAGGTCACGTTCAGAAGTACTGAGAATTAGGACTCAAACCTAAGAATTTGGTAAGGAGGAGGAGGAGGACCCAGTTCAACCCATAACATGCCTGAAGCTATAGGTTTGTGTTCCCTAAAGAACTTCATGGAAATGCAACTCATGAGATTATAGGCCCACACATCTCATTTTCTTAATCACAGGAAAGGATCTTAGAGATAACTAGTTTAAACCTCTCTAGTTAAGTTAAATAAATAAGGAGAGGAAGTGGCTTGCTGAGGACCCAACCAGAAAGGTGAATGTGATTTCCTATGAAGACCACTATGTGTGGGTTTCCTCTAATCTTTAAACAGAAGATGCTTTGAAAAATTAGTAGTGTTCAGTATTTTTTAAAAGTCACATTATCCTTATTTCTGGAAAAAGTTAGAGGCAGATTGTTGTACCAATTGTAACCAAAGTAGGGGGAACAGATACAGATGGGTATTTCCTTCCCTAAACTACCATAGTTTGCTGCAAAATGCTTTGAAATGGTTTCCATGACACATTTAAGGTGACATATTCAAGGTGTGCATTTCCAGTTGTGTGGACAATGGAGCCATATCATTTTCTCTGAGTCAAGAAGGTTCATCCAATCACCTGGGAAAAAGATCAGCACTTCCCTGGGACTAGAGTAGTCCTATGGAAATCTATCCCCAAATAGGAATGACCAGAGGCTGGCCAACTTGAGAATGGGGCTAATTTGTCTTTGTGATTTTCCACCTCCCAGCATGGGCTTTCCACTGCTTCCCAGAGTGGGCCTCTACACATGTGGCCAGGAACATCCTTGAGGTCTATGTGCCCCCCTCTCACCCTCTGGCCCGATATCATGCTTATAACTACCCAGTTCTCCATGCCCATCCATTGCCTATATCTTCTCTCTGACCATGAGTGATGCTCAAGTCTGATTTTCTGGTATGGCCCAAGTCAAGGAACCAAGCTGCTATTGTCCTCCTTGTGTCCCTTTGGCCACGCTTTCTTTTGTGGAGGGATTACGGGTATGGGAGAGGAGGTTACAACCACCCTGTAACCTAAAATCTGGGCTGGCCTCAGGGTAGAGAGGGGAGTTCAGGATAACCCTTCCCAAACTTCCCTAAGACCTGTAAAGTGTTTCCCACCAAGTTTTCAGGATACCTGAAATTCACAGCAGGAAGTGTGCCATTCCTTCTGATTGGAAGGCTGATCTCTGAAAAGTCTTTGTTCTGACACAATGTTGATCACAAAATAGGAAAAAACCTTGGACTTGAAGACAGTCAACTTAGGTGCCAGGCAGGCCAAGGGAGAGATGGGGACAGAAAACTGAACCCTGGAGCACTCAGGACACACTTGGCCTCCTGGATTTTGCCTGAGGCCTAAAAGGAGTCAATTTCCTACCATCCTGACCCACATAAGTTCCACACTTTTTAAAAAAAGATTTTATTTATTTATTCATGAGAGACATAGAGAGAGGCAGAGACATAGGCAGAGGGAGAAGCAGGCTCCTCGCAGGGAGACTGATGTGGGACTTGATTGCAGGACCCCAGGATCACTACCTGAGCCAAAGGCAGACACTCAATCACTGAGCCACCCAGGTGCCCCTTGTTCCACTCTGTATCTCCATGGTCAATATCCAGTCCTCCTCCTGTGTTCCTCCCTCCACCCTAAATCCTAACCCAGATCGCCCATAAGCAGAGAACTTTTGGGAGTTGTATATAATGACGTTGGGCAGAAATGAAGAAAATACAGCCAGAGGTGCATCCATACATGCTAATTTTTAATTTGTGCATATGATACAATGATGCTTTCTGTCTTTATGAGATGATTACAGTAGTAATTCCTATTTGGGGCTGAATCATTGGCAAAGCAAGTACTTTTATGCATGTGACCTCATGTGCATCTCCATAGTGTGGGTAGAGTCTGTCTTTGCATCATTGGCATTTATATAGCTTTACAGATGAGGATACTGAGGGTCTGAGAGGCCCAAGATCATAGTGAGTCAGTAAAGGAGTTTTGGGGTTTGGGTCTAGGGCTCAGGTCCTGAGAGCCTTCTCAGATAGTCTACTTTGGGATCTATTCTGCTGTGCTTTTCTAGACGTGTGGGCCTCTTTGTCCTGTCACATGTAGGTTCCACAAATGAAAGCTGTCAGGAGTTCAGCAATTGGGCAATGTCTGGGCTGATGGGCCCTAGGGAAGAGTTCATGGGAAGCCATTAGGTGGTAAAAGTTGACTGGGTCCCCACTGGAGTCCCTGAGGGACAGTGGGGCTGTCCTAGTGATGACACAGGAAGGAGATGGAGAAAATTTGGGAATGAGCCCTATTAGGCCGCAGTGAAGACACAGGATGGGGCGGGGATACAGTTGGGTGCTTTGAGCTTTGGAGAACTCCGAAGGGCCCAGGCTCAGGCCCCGTCCACGCTGGGGCCCACAGTCCCCACTGTTCTACCTGGTGGAAGATATAATGTAAGCAAATGTGGAAAGAAAAAATAGAAGTAGATAAAAGCCAAAAAGATGGTCTCCTATCTACTGACTCAACCAACCACAAACATTGCTGGGCACAGAGGGAGACTCTTGAGCTACAATATGAGGCTTGTGCCCTTGAGGAACTTCTACTCTGGCTGGGGTCATTTGAGGTCTGGGGCTGCCCTGAGCTTAGAGTTCCTATTCAGAGACGAGCAAAGTTCCTCCTTTCCTGATTTTGTCCGAGTAAAGGGAGGTAGCAATGCTGTGAAGACATCTTCCCTAGGAATCACTGTGGTTTTTTAATGAGATGAGCGGCAGAAGCAGCAGGAGGTCGGTAGCCCTGTGGTCGGGTCACCTTTTATTGACTAGAGGGGAGGGACAGGTCCACAAGAGACTAGCTGAGGTTGAATCATGGTTCTGTGGGTGGAGAGAGGGGAAGGCAAGAGGTTGTGGCCAATGGAGGGTGTGGTCAAGGTATATAGGGAGTAGCCACTAGCCTGTAGCTTTCTGGCTGCTTTTTTCAGGAGTCTTACCCACAGTTCCCTCTCTGATAAATGCTCCTCTGTCATCCCATTCATACATTTCCTTCTCTGTGCCTCTTCCCTTGTCTTCCCAAGGAACTAGACTGGGAGAAGATGCTCTACTCTCTACTCTAGGGAATGACAAAACATCACTAGAAATTTAAGAAGATGGATACACTAGTGTTTAGTGATATGCTCTTGGGGGTATGGGTAAATGTGTTGAAAGAAATACTTAGATAAGCATCTTTGGATGTGAAGGTATGGGTTGGAATGAGGAGCTAATGAAGCACACCTCTCAAAAGGCATACTCTGTAGTGATGTAAGACCTCCAAACCTGCCTTCTAGGAAGAGTGGGATTAAGGCTACACTGCTTTGGTTTTGGAGGGTGTGAGCAAGAGTCTTCTGCTCTTCTCATCCCTGGGCTCATCCCACCTTCTGAATGAACATTGAATGGAGTTTTAATAATATTAGTTTGAAAGGGGCACTGAATGATTACCCCAATCGGAAGCCTATGGGCTTAGCTCTGAGCCCATTACTACCTCACATCTCCTTCCTTTTGCTGTTTTCTATCTGTGGTAAGTGATGTCCCCAGCTATTAGTTGGCAAGTCCATAAGAGCTCTATCCCTTTGTTGGTTACCACCTAGTTCTCTCCAGCAAGTGCTACTGGCCTAATTCTTAAAACTAGACCTCTGTCTTTCCCAGCCAAGTAAAATGCCTCCAAGGCTGGCCACCCAAATGCAAATGCATAATTGAAGCTGGAGCTGAAGGAGTGGATGCTTTTGTGCTCTCTAGGCTCTAGCTGAGGGCTGTAATAGTAGCTACTTTATTTGGTAAGCATATATTGAGTGCCTACTCTGTGTAAAGCCCTGCTCAAGGACCTATGGAAGACTTTGGAATTCTCATTTTCAAGGACCTATAGCCAAATATATCTAAGTGGAATGCAGGTCAGAATCACTTGGGGAGATTTTCCAAAGGCTCCACTCCAGAGCTAAGTCAGATTGGGACCAGGTCTGTGTGATATGGGAAAGTTTAGAAGGTGAGTTTTATCTATGTCCTTGGATGTGACACTATGGGACAGTGTAAGAGGCAGGCATGTGTACCACTAACTAAAAAGCAAGGTCAAGTATAGCTATTTCCACTGAGAGGGATAAACAAGGTGCTCTGAGGGTATAGACTAAAGAAGAAAGATAAATATCTATAAACTAGCAGCCTGGGGCAGGAAAGGTAGACTGTATTCCCTAGGCACGGGTCTCCAAAATGCATAAATTAGAAGAATAATAACAATTGTCATTATTCGCTCCCATGCAATATATAGTGATAGAACACCAGGGCCAGTGCTTGGCAGAGTGCAAGAAAGACCAGGTTCCTGCCCTCAGACAGTTTGCAGTCCAATGGGGCAGGATGATAAGACATGTACAAGTGTAACTATGACACATGGTGGAGAGTGACAAATGCTATTTTATAGGGGACAAGTAGAGTGCCACAGCACCCCAGAGAGTGCTCTTCTGATTTACAGATAGAGGAGGGCTTCCTGAGGAACTGGCCATTTAGGTGGTAAAAGAGATGAACAGTAGGACGATGCTGAGGAAGTAAGGCCATTGGGGATGGAACCACAGGCATGTGATGAACACAGGCAAGGATATCTCTGAGGGCCTTGGAGAAGGCAGAGTCCACAGGACTGGGCTGTGGGAGTAGAGGGAAGGGAAATGCAGGACTCAGGGATGACCCAGGTTTGGAGCATTAGTGGCTGGAGGAAGCTGGTGCCATCAACCAAGCAGGTGGAGAACATTTTAGGTGGACAGTGATGAAGCTAAAGCATCAGCTCAATATCCAACTAGAGAGGATAAGATGTTAGAGGACTCTTTACCCTGGATGCCTTAGCCAAGGCGGGTACTTCTTTATCTGGACCTTCAGAGGTGGACTGTTGGTACCTGGAGGATTACAATAGTATCTCATTATCTTTATGTCTTGCAGATAAATGCTTCATGTGGAAGGTGGCACTTATTGCATTCATTCTTTCCACAAAAGATTTATAGACTGAATATGCAGGTGCCAGTTCATGTGGCAGACACTGGAGCTATGATATGGGACATGTCTCCCATCTAATTGTGGGTTTTCAGAATCCTGATTGCGTCCTGACTTGTTATTTGAGGATGTGTTTATCTTGGCCTTGCAGAATAGTCTCATCCAGCAGTCACTGAGGAGTGCAGAGCCAATCCCTCCAAAGTCAGCTGGCACAACCCTGCAGTGGAGCAGGGGACAGATCATCTGCCAGCAGCCTGCATTTGTACAATTAGCACACACATTGAGTCTCAGACCTCATAAAGTCTTGAAGGACCCTCCTTTCTGGGAATCCTTCCAAGTTTTGGAAGTCTTCTGGACTAAGCAATGTCCGAATGAATGAATTCATGAAGGAATGGATGGTGAACTCAGAATCCAAGAAGTGTTTTTCTGGATGGTGATCTAAAGTTTCCAGGTGGGAGCCACTGTCTGCAGGAGATGGGACATGAAACCTCTGCAGGTGGAAGCTATTTCTCTCACCCCATCGCCATGGCCATGGCATTCCCCAGCGTGCCCTCCATGATGCTTCTTCCTGCTCCCACTCTAGCAGCTCTGTCCACCTCCATTGGCACCACCAAACTCCTTTTCAATAGAAGGAGGCACCCTCGTAGTTGAAGGCACCTGCGGAGTGAGGGGGAGTGCTGGGTGCCTGCTGCTGGCAGAGCCAGAAGTGCTGGAGCAGACTTTTGAGATGCCTGCGGAACTTGACCCCGACAAAAACGTAGAGCACTGGGTTGAAGCAGCAGTGGGAAAAGGCAACATTGCGGCAGATGAGCAGGGCATAATCTATCTGCTGGCTGAGCTCACAGCTCTGGATGACCCCGAGTTTCAGCAGTGTCTGTAGAAACAGGACCAGGTTGTAGGGAGCCCAGCTGAGGAAGTAGGCCACCACGATGGTGAAGATGAGCCTGACTGTCCGGGGGCGCCGTTTGGATCTTGAGCGGAATAGGGTCCTGAGAATCTCCACGTAGCAGAACAGGATAATGCCGATGGATAGCAGGAAGAAGATGTTGTGCTGGTAGACCGAGGTGAGGAACCACTTGTTTTCTGAGTAGTGACAGCCTTCGGGAAACACCTTGTGGAAGATGGCATCAGGGATGGAGGACAGGATGCTGGTTGCCCACACAGATGTGGTCATCAGCACACGGCACTGGAGGGTGTGGACGCGCAGGGATGAGAGGGGTCTCACTACTGATATGTAGCGGTGGATAGTCATGATGGTCAGGAAGAAGATGCTGCTGTAGAGGCTGATGGAGAAGATCATGTTGAGGAGCTTGCAGAGGAAGTCCCCCAGCACCCAGCCCCAGTGGTACCCCATGGCCCACACTGGTAACAAGCAGGAGAACACCAGGTCTGAGAGGCACAGGTTGAGGATGAAGACATTGGTGAGGGATTCCAGGCTCTCATACTTCACCAGGACCCACAACACCAGGCTGTTGCCCACCAGGCTGAGAAGGAACACCAGGAAGTACAAGATGGTGGTGCTGAAGGTGGCAAAGGTGAAGGACTTGGTCTCACACAGAAGGCTCTGATAATCATAATAAATGGTGATGGACTCTGGGGTGCCTGAGGGCTCCATCTAGACATGGAGAGCATCTGAAATGACAGAGATGCAGAATTTCAAACCATGTGGTTAGGTGAGGATCAGAAAAAAAAGTGTGGTCCGTGGTCTAGCTACCAGTGATGAACTATATGTAATGAGACTGGGAAATTTGCCAGAACACGAAGTCACAAAACATACTGTTTAGTTTGGGGAGCATTTCTTCTTAGCAAAGCTCTTTTGATGAAGGAAGTGGCACATTCATTTACATTCGGTCATATGCCCCTTGGGACTGGCATTTGAGTAGCACTAAGCTAGACCGTTCTCCCAGTAGGTGTACAAGAAAGAGCAATGGAACTGGATTCAGAGAACTCAAGTCAAATTTACTATATTTCTGGGCAAGCTGTCTACCCTTCCTGAACCTAAGGTCCTCATCTATAGAATAGGACTAATGATCCCCAAACTGCTCCTTCATTTATTTAACAAATATCTCGTGAGCATCTGCCTGCCTGCCTCCCTTCCTTTGCCTCTCCCTCTGTCCCTCTGTTCCTTTCTTCCTCTGCTCCCTCCTTTTCTTCCTTCCATAAAGTCTACAAATCCTGATGGCAGGAAACTTGCTGTCTCTTGGAACAGGTCTGAAAAAGAAAGGAGCAAGCATTTCTCATGTAAACTCAGGTATGAAATAATCTCAAGACTACTCTGGGAGACCAAGTCGTCACTAACACAGATGATCCCTGAAAAGGAAGTATATGCCAAGTGACTTCCAAAGGCCAAAGAAACCATGAGGCCAAAGAAAAAGGCTGACCAAGTCCAGCTTGCCAAGAATGGTTTAATAAAGGGGCTTATGGACACAGGTGTGTTTTGGGTGACTGCAAAATGAGTAGCTCTCTGCACCCCACCTCCCATAAGACCTGATTTTATAGCCCTAGAGGCTAAGGAATGTGTAATGGGAGACAACTGGGAGGAGATGTTTGAGAATAGTTGTGTGTCATAGCCATATCTCCAGAGCAGACCAAGGATGTTATGCCCCAAGTGTACCCTTAAGGGTAATTTATTATACAACTGGTTAGACAAAAGGAAAGGATGATGATGGTGGTGGTGGTGGTGTGTGGTGGGGGGGAGGACCGTGCTCAAGAGGGCTCCAGGTCACAGAGCAGTCATCATGATGGATTTGTCCAAGATGGCATCAGGCTGCTACATACACTCACTAACACAGAGGATTAACTCTCTGAGCAGAAAGCTGTCTTATTTGGGAGTTTAGTTCACAGAACATCCTATAGAGGCAAACAAATGGCAATAACCTAAGCATCCAGTTAGAGGGGAGTAGGTAAGAAAACTATATTACAATGAGTCACATTGATTCAATCCCCTGAGTTAGTGAGGTTTGGGAAATGGTGAGATTACAAAACCAGGGGGAGGAGACGGAAAGTGGTTGAAAAGCTGGAACTCTGGTTGAAAGAGGTGAGTGAAGATATAGGGCCCTTGGGAAAAAAGATAGGAGATTGGGTGAAGGAGCTGTCTTCACCACGTAAGAGCCTTCTCATCACCTACTACGTGCCAGGCACTGTGCTAGCGTAGGCTACACACCTGCTCCTTCTGTCCTCTGTCTGTAAGGCACAGCCGCTCCCATTTTACAGAAGAGGAAACCAGGGCTCAGACTGGTGAAGTGACCCTCTTGACTGAATAAAGACAGTAAGCAGGAAGGAGAGAGAGCCAAGCTAGGAGCCGAACATAGGCTCTCCTGCCTTGTGCTTGGAGGAGGAAAATCAGAAGAATAGCCCGAGTTTCTCACTTACCTAGTTTTGGGTGGAAAGAATAATAAGGGGGTCTCTGATGAGTCCTGTTTTGGGTAGTAAGTCAATCATGTCTCCAAAGACCAAAGTGGAGATGATTGCAACTATTACATATTGTTGGTCTCTTTTGTATTCTTTTGATTCCCAACAAAGAATACATATACTTTTGTATGTTTACTGTCTACTTGTGTTTCTTATTTTGAAAGTGTTTATGGATTTTGTTTATTTTTCTGCTTGGAAAAATTTTAGTCTTGTCAACCTGTTGTGCTTTTTAGCTTTTAATTCTGTCCATGCATATTTATTTATTTATTTATTTATTTATTTATTTACTTTTTGACATTTAGAAAGTGAGAGTTTATATTTTAAAGGGGAGCTCATCTGACTCAATCCAATTGTGCTTGATGACCTCTGACCTATGCCAGGCCGTGTGACAGATGCTGGATTCTAGGGTGGAAACATAACTAATAAATAGTCTCTATCTGCAAGAGCCTTATAGTTTAGAATGAATTAGAAATTGTACAAATGTCTGGGATTTCCTGTAGTGTGCCTAGTTGGAAATGCAGATATTTGGGGACAGGGCCTTGTAAGAACCCCTCATATCATACAGGTGATCCCTAAAGTCTGCTGTGTAGCTCTTGTCTTCCCCTGACCCAGAGCCAGTGTAGGGCTGACCCATCTTCTTAACATCAACACCTCAGCTGCGTGGTTGGAAATTTCTCAAAATTAAATGGCTTCTCCTGACGGAGAAGGTATCTTGTCCCTCTTTTATTTGAATTTACTAGAAACAAGTAGGTTTATACTCTCAGTGTTGTAACATCTCTGAAGAATACAGAACAAAACAACAGGGAGATGGTTTGGCTTCCTTGGCCGATGTTTTGTGTTGCATCGCCAAGACAGAATAATCACACATCTCTACATTTAGTGTAGTTCACATTTTCTCCCCATATCTGCAGAATAAAAGAAGTCCTTGTGCTGGTCTGAGATGACAGGGAGCCAGTGACCAATCTACTCGACTTCCATTTCTTCCACCTTACCTAGTCTTTTTCTGATCTGTGGTCCTGAATAATGCAGCCTGACTGAGTTGCTAAGAGGACTTTCTAATTCCTGCTCTGCCAGGGACTGGCAAATACTGAATTATTTACTATGGAGAAGATAATGTAAGTGGGTGTCACTTCTCAGTAACGGTTGAGTAAGCTCAGATGTAACCAAGCATTCTACAGATAAAAACCATAAACCCCACCCCCCAAAAAACCCCATAAACTCTGGAATAGAAACCAAAACAGAACCCCAGAACCTTCTTTTGGGAACTGTTGAGCTACGAGAAGATGGTGAATCCTGGAAGAGACCAGGCATTTGAAAGAGGAGGGCAGCTGAATGGAATGGTAGGATTCCCATTTTTATGTCTTTGGCTTTGGGGCAGGAGCCAATCATGAGGGGCAACTAAAATTCCAGTAGCAAAGTCACAAATTTTTGGTCTTGAAAAACCAGAGGGCTGAGTTTAGGGTAACTACAGCCACTGGACAGGGGAAGAGGGGAGATCACAGGGAGGAAAGGGCTAGAGAGTGAGAGCCCCAGAATCTGTATTTTTACTCTGCCCAAATACTTGGCTGACCTCTGAATCACGAATGCCCCTGTGAATGCTGGAGGCACTCAATTGAAATTGAGCTGCTGCCCACTTCAGGGGAGGCAGAGTTTAGAGTCTGAGCTGGGCATCTTAGTTGTGTGATAACGTGAACAGTATATAAAATAATCATTACTTTTCAAAAGAAAGAAATAATCCAGTCTGCACAACATAGCATCCACAATGATCAGGCTACAATACAACACCCCTCGGCATGTGGACAAATAGGAGAACATGGCCCATCCTCAAAAGAAAAAAATGGTCAAGAAACTGATCCTGAGATGACCTAGATGCTAGAATTTGGAAATAAGCATGGAAATGCAATTCTTTTCACTGTGCTCAAGGGACTAAAGGAAAATATATCCCTAATAAGTGGAAAGATAAATCTCAGCAGAGAAAGACAAACCGTATGAAAGACCCAAAAGGAAGTAGAAACCCATAACAATAAGATATATAGAAAAGCCAAAACAATTTGGAAGTAAAACAACATACTTCTAAAGAATCTGAGTCAAAGAAGAAACCACAAATGAATTGTAAAATATTTGGAATGGAATAATAATGAAAATAGCACATATCGAAATCCATGGCACACAACCCAAACATACTTAGAAATGTATACCTTCAAATGCTTTTATTAGAAGAAAGGTCTAAAATTAATTACCTAAATCAGCGATTCAGAAGCTAGAAAAATAAAAGCAAATTAAGCCCAAAGAAAGTAGAAGGAAAGAAATAAATATAAAAGAAGAAATAGAGAAACAGGGAATCAAAAAGAAAGCAAATGTACAAAACTAAAAGCAGTTGTTTGAAAAAGTATTTTAAAATGTTTTTTTTTAAAGTTTTTTAAAACTCTAGTTAGATTGAGAGCAGAAAAAGAGAGGACACAAATTCTGAATAGCAGGTATGAAAGAATGTGCATTACTGATTTTAAATGACTAACAAAGAAATATTATCAATTTTACATTAGATTCAGCAACTTAAATAATGGACAAATTTCTTTAAAAATTCAACCTACCAAAGCTGACATGAGGTGAAACAGCAAATCTGTAAAGTCCTGCCTTTATTAGAGAAATTTGATTAACTATTTTTTTAATCTTCTTACAGAGAAAAACCCCAGGACTAGGTGATTTTTCTTGTGCATTCTGTCAAACTTTTAAGGAAGAAATAATATCAATCGTATACAAACAATCCGAGATATGGGATGGAATACTTCAAATCATTTCATGGGGCCAGCATAACCTTGATACCAAAACCAGACAAAAACATCACAATAAAGGAAACTACAAAACCAACATCCCTTGTGAACATAGGCACAAAATTCCTCAACCAAGTATCAGCACGTCAAATCCAGCAATATATTTTAGAAGGATAATATATCACGACCAAGTGGTGTTTATCCCAGAAATATGGGTATGGCTTAACATTTGCAAAATCAAGCAATTTAATCAGTCACCACACTGACAGAATAAAGACAAAAACTATCTGACACTTTTTGACCCGTGCAGAAAAGTATTTGTCAGAACCCGATACCCATTCATGATGTAAACTCTCAGCAAATCAGAAATTAAAGGGGTGTTGGACATCTATAAAAGCTATTCCACTTTTCTGTTCCTTTACGCAAAATGTCACAGGCACTTCTGGCCTAGGCTTGGGAGGTCTTGGGGATACAAGAGAGAATGGTGCCAAACCCCAAACCACTGTGAGTTACATTCTAGAAGCCTGGGTCCCTTTCACCTGTCACTGCTCTCCCTCTCTGTTTCTGCTCGCCCACCTCAACACCAAGACAGCAAATTTAGCTTTCCAGTCCACAGTATGTTTCTGGATCAAGACACCCAGGTCTAAATTATCCAACCACCAATAATAACAGTGTCTTACCTAAAGGCTTGGAACCAGATAACCCCCTATACTTTCTTCAGTAGAAGGAAAAGAAAAACATGTACATGATAGGTCTGTTCAAAGTACACAGACCAGGTTTTTAGCAATGCAGATTTGAGGGAATCCCCAGACTTGGGGACTCAGAACCTCTGGATGTAGGGCTCAGGACTCCATATATTTACTACCTCTCCAGTTGTCTAATGCCCACCTAGAGTTTAAGAACCCCTGGTACAAGCTATTAACATGAGAGGAAAACAGAAATATTTGTTAAGGAACTCACCTACATCTACACCTCTTTACGTGCGTCTTGAGGCAGAAATGGTGCTTCTCTGTTGTATATTTGTGCTCTAAGAAACTGAAACACCTGCCCTGCCCAGAAAGTTAGAGGAAGGTAGGGGAAGATTGTTGTGTACAGTTTCAGAGGGAGACAGGGAACCTTGACTGATCCCTCTACTTCCCTCCTGGCTTCCAGGCTTGACCCGCCCCAACCCTACTCCCATCCAAGATCTCAGGTCAGAACCTGGCCCCAACACTGGTCACCTGGCCTGTCTCCAAAGGCCGGTGGGGTCAACAATTTAAGGGTCATCTGAGCCCCTGCGTCCCACTGAGAATAGAGTGAGATAATTTTGGAGTTGGAAGGAATCTTAAAGGATAAATTTTTTAAAAGTTGTATTTGTATTTTAGCAAAAATTATATTTTATTAGCATATCAGTCATGTATGATGATGATGATTTTAAATTGAGATAAAATTCATGTAACAAAAAATTGTCCATTTTAAGTTGTGGAATTCTATAGTGTTTAGCATATTCACAATATTTACAACCATTATTGCTATTCAATTCCAGAACATTTCCAGCACCCCTAAGAGAAATCCCATACTTGTTAGCTGTCAATCCCTTTCCCGTTTCCCTCCATCTTCCAGCAACTGCTAATCCACTTGCTGTCTTTATGGTTTTGCCTAATCTGGACATTTCATCAAGTGGAATCATACAATACGTGACCTTCAGTGATGGGCCTTTTTCACTTACTATAATGTTTTGAAAGCTCATCCATATTGCGGCATGTATCACTACTTCATTCCATTTTATGGTTGAATACTATTCCTCTGTATGGTTATACTACATTTCATTTACCCATTCATCAGCTGAGGGACATTTGGGTTGTTTCTACTTTGGGGCTATTATGAATAATGCTGCCCTGAACATTTATGTAAAAGTTTCTGTATGGACATACATTTTTATTTCTCTTGTGTATGTACTGAAGTGGAATTGCGGGGTTATATGGTAACTCTATGTTTAAATTTTTTGAGGAACTGCCAGACTGCTTTTCATAGAGCTGTACCATTTTAATTTTCCATTAGCAGTACATGAGGGTTCCAGTTTCTCCATATCTTCACCAACACTTGTTAAGTGTCTTTCTTTCTTTCTTTCTTTCTTTCTTTCTTTCTTTCTTTCTTTCTTTCTTTTCTTTCTTTCTTCTTTCTTTCTATCATAGGGTATGAAATGGTAGCTCACCATGATTTTGATTTACATTTCCTTAATGAATAACAATGTTAAGTATCTTTTCATGGGCTTATTGGTCAGTTGGTATTTCCTTGAGAAGTATCTATGCAGACACTTTGCCTTTTTCAAGTTTGGGTTATTTGGCTTTTTATTATTAAGTTGTAAGCATTATTTATATATTCTGGAAACTAGAGTCTTCTCAGATACCTGATTTGCAAATAGCTTTCCCCATTTTGTGAGTAATTTTAAAATTTGTTGATAGTGTCCTTTCATACACAAAAGCTTTTAATTCATACATACATTTTATATATACGTTTTTCATTCCTGTGATAAATTATATTAGGGTGATGCTGGCCTCACAGAATGAGTTAGGAAGTATTCCCTCTGCTTCTACCTTCTGGAAGAAAATGTAGGGAATCGATGTAATTTCTTCTTTAAATTCACTGGGTCTGGGTGATTTCTGTTTTGGAAAGTTATTAATTATTGATTCAGTTTCTTAATAGTTATAAGCCTGTTTGTATTGTCTGTTTCTTCTTGTATGTTTTGACAGGTTATGTATTTGAAGGAATTGGTCCATAGGTTATCAGATTTGTGGGCATAATATTCCCCTATTTTCTCTTCATGTTGATGGAGTTTGTAGTAATGTCTCCTCTTTCATTTCTGGTATTGGAAATTTGAATCCTCTTTTTCTTAGTCTGAGTATATAAGTTTATTAAGTTTATTAAATTTTTCAAAGAACCATCTTTGGTTTTGTTGATTTTCTCTACAAAAATGGAATCATATTATGCACACTTATTTATCCTTCTTCCTTTAAACAAAGTGGCATGAACATCTTTCCAAGCCTATTTTATTCTTTTTAGCAGCTGAAAAGTATTTCACTGCATTGAGGTGTCATATTTTACTTATTTTCTTGTCAATGCACACTCAGTTTGCTTCCAAGTTTTAAAATTACAATGATATAGAGAACATCAATGACTATATACCTTTAATGCACTGGTATTGATATTTCTATAGGATGGATTTTTAGAAGTGATGGATTTCTGGGTCATATGTGAATTTTACACTTTGGTGCATATTGCCAGACTGTCCTCTATTATGGTTGTATTTATTTACATTTCCACAATAGTGTGCAAGTGTCCCCATTTCCTTTTTAAATTTTTTTTATTGGAGTTCAATTTGCCAACATTTAGCATAACACCCAGTGCTCATCCCGCCAAGTGCCCCCCTCAGTGCCCATCACCCAGTCACTCCAACCCCCCCCCCACCTCCCTTTCCACTACCCCTTGTTCATTTCCCAGAGTTAGGTGCCTCTCATGTTTTGTCACCCTCACTGATATTTTCACTCATTTTCTCTCCTTTCCCTTTATTCCCTTTCACTAATTTTTATACCCAAATGAATGAGACCATAAAATGTTTGTCCTTTTCCGATTGACTTATTTCACTCAGCATAATACCCTCCAGTTCTATCCATGTTGAAGCAAATGGTGGGTATTTGTCGTTTCTAATGGCTGAGTAATGTTTCATTGTATACATATACCACATCTTCTTTATCCATTCATCTTTTGATGGTGTCCCCATTTCCATGCACCTGATCAAAATTGGACATTACTGGGACGCCTGGGTGTCTCAGTGGTTGAGTGCCTGCCTTCGGCTCAGGGCGTGATCCTGGAGTCCCGGGATAGAGTCCCACGTCGGGCTCCCTGCATGGAGCCTGCTTCTTCCTCTGCCTGTGTCTCTGTGCCTCTCTCTCTGTTTCTCTCATGAATGGACATTACTAACTTTAAAAGTTTTAGTCATTCTGAAAGGAGTATAGAAGTATCATGTTGTTTTGATTCAAACTTTATATTATTTTTAGTTGGGCATACTTTCCCACAGCTTTATTGGCCAATTGTGTGTGTGTGTGTGTGTGTGTGTGTGTGTGTGTGTGATTTTTCTTTGCCAAAGTAGATAATTATCGAGAGGACTCATATAGGAAGTGTTCGACAAATGTTTATTCCCTAAATATGAAGACACAACTTGAAACTAAGATGTTCACAATTCCTCATATTTGGTTTCAGGCTGGATGAAGGTGGAACTGAGTTCTAGCCTTATATAGACTTGAGACGCAGAAGGGGGAAGTCCAGTCTTGGAGACAGCACAACATAGATAGGGGCCTGGCCACCACAGTTAGAGTCTGGACTCAAGTGTAGAGAAGTGGGATTCAGGGCAGAGACTAGCATCAGAGGTCTTTTGCATCAGCATCAAAATGGGACCCTTGACAGGTATTAATTGCTGTAACAGGAACTGCTGACTCTAGATCCCCTGGGTCTCATAATCTAACTGGATCACATACAAGATAGATGATTCTGTTTGAGTCCACACACAGGAGACCAGGCATAAGCATATGTACATCGGAGGTCTTGCAACTTTGGGAGCCCTTGGAAGTACATTCCAAGGGCCTCACTGGGTGGTACATTCACAGGGAATATCTTCAGTCACAAAAATGATGAGGGCCACTTTGAGTAGCCACAGAGGCTAAAGATCTCATGGAAGGGTTAGAAGGAAAGAACACTGGAGTTTGCGGATGACAACACAGGAGACCACTTCATGTACCTCATCATTAATTGAAGTCGGCATTGTGGGGTTGGGAGGACAAGTGCTGAGGTCCTGTCAGTGGAGAGGAGTGTGTGCTAGAGCCACTGTAATCTGGGCTTTGAGGTTAGCATGATCTTATTTGAAACAGGCTGAAGAGCTTGGGGGTCCCTCTAGTTATACCAGTCTAAGGCAGAGTTAGATCTACAGGAGGAAATTAAACAGTCTTAGTTTCAAGAATTATAGACAGACATAACTCCATGAAGGTCACAGTATGTCACCGTGCAATAGGGCTTCAAAGTTATTTTTTACAATTAATTATATTATTATTATTGAATAGGTAAAAGAATCACAGGAGTCAGTGCGGATCATAGATCAAAATCAAAGATACATATTGAAAAAAAACAAGAACTCACAACTCCAATTAATAACAAGTAGATAAGTAAATAGGTGAGCGAGGAGGGCTCTGCTTACAGGAGAAGCTAGTAGGTAAATGTGGAGGTGGAGCTAGGGTTGGAAGATCACTGCAACTGTCCACAGAGAAGGTTGGTTCGGGCAAGAGCCTCTTTGCTAACTCTAGGGTTGGAAACTTTTAAGGAGGGGCAGGATATCCTCATGGTTCTAAAGTGTCTCCACACAGACTACTTATTAGTTACAAAGGTAACAATTGTAATTATATAGCAGAGGTATTGGACAACTCCTTGACCAAATGATCAAATTCAACATGCCCAACAAGGGGCAGGTGGATGCCATGTGCTTCAAGATGTGATGTCCTGAGGAGGATACAATATGGCTCACATAATATTCCAGACAGGGATGCATGACCTGAATCTGAAGATGGTGAATCATCATCAGACAGACTCAAGTGAGGAATGTCCTGTTAAAAAGCAGGGAGCTCTATTCCTCAAAAATGTCAATGTCAAGAAAGGTGAAAAAGGCTGAGGAAAGTTTCTGATTCAAGGAGGTAAAGGGACAGGAGTGCAGTGCATGGCCCTAGATTGGATCCTGTGCTAGAGGCAAAAGTGTTGATGCAGAACATGATCGCATCAACCGACTAAGCTGGGACACCCATAAGCAGATTAGATACAAGTGCTAGGTCAACACTGAGCCAACTGATGTTGATAACTACAGTGCAGTTACGTAGTTTACATAAGAGAATGTTCCCATTCTTTGGAAGCGCACACAAATATGTAGGAGTAATGAGTTCTACAGTTTACTTTCAAATAGCTCAGGAGAGTTGGACCGAGTGCACATGATACTGCCTGTGTGGTAAATGTTAATAATAAGTGAATTTGTGAGAAGAGTTTGGAGGTGCTGTTGATGTGGTCCTTATACTTGTCAATTTTTTTCTGTTTGAAATTATTTTTCAAATGAATAGCGAAGAAGCTTTTAAAAAACAAACGTATGCTGTGTAAAATCTTACTTCCAATCTGCCCCCACTCCCAGACCATTTGTATTAATTCCTTGTGTTTCCTTCTAAAGTGTCATTTTGCAAGCACAGGCAAGCATGGATATTTATGCTCAGGTTATTTTTGCCTAATGTCACAATCTAGAGATTTTTTTCAGCCTCTCATAAAGCCACACCTATAGGGTCTTCCTTTTTAATTTCTCCACTAGTCTTTGTTATCAGCATAACATGCAGGAGTGTCCCCCTTTCGCTGAGTCAGCAATAACAAATGCCAAATCATGATGACATCCTGCCTTCTCCTTCCCGTGGAGGCAAGGGACCCACAGCTCTTCTGGTTCATCTCAGGAAGCATCAGGCCCATCTAAAGCAGTGGTCTGTAGACATGACTCATCAAGCAAATCTTGGGAGCTGATAATCAGCCAAAAGCTGGAATGACCAACCTAAAGAAATGAGGCAGCCAAGGCATCTGTAATTTGGAGTGCGAAAAAGAGTTTCTCCTAAGTTGTATTCCTTGGTGCCTTCTGAAGCATGGGGCTCAGGCCAGCAAGAAGGAAACAGAGATCCTCAGACGCCCCTCTGGAAACTCTGATTCCATTACTTCAAGATGCCTAAGGTAGTTAGAATCTTCACCTGTACAGTGGGAGGGTTTGCATAGAGAAACATCCGTTTAGGGAGCCACCATTACTCGGCCAAGTATTGACCTGATCATAAGGAACATCCTGAAGAAGGTATTATTAATATTCAAATTTTACAGAGGAGCTAGCAGAGGTACCAAGATGTGAAGTCACTTGCCCACAGACAAAGAGCAAGAAAATAGTAGCTAAGTGGGCTTCAACCCAGCTTATCTGGCTCCAAGGTCTCAGGTTTCTGGGAGAAGTCTTGGCTTAAGCCACACTGCTGTCCAAGGTCCGGAGTGGGTATGTGACACCGTCCTGACTCTGCAGGCTGGGGTGGATAGTCCTCCTCCACTCATCCTCCAGCAGCCCTTAAAATGCTGCCACAGATGTAGCCTTCATTATAGTGCCAGACTAGCATTGCAAGATTTCATTTCAACATGAATTTTTCTTTTCATACAAAATTTATGACCCATATAACAACAAAAGATTATTTGGTGACACCTTTAAAACTTGAAGGGAGGCACAACCACTCTGGGAAACAGTTTGGTAGTTTTGAAAAAGTTAAGCACATAACTACATGACCCAGTTATTCCATCCCTAGTGATTTACTCGAGATAACCCAAAACAGTGTCCAGGCAAAATTTTGTTCATGAATGATCATAGCTGCTTTATCGCAATAACGCAAAACTTGAAGCAGCCCAGGCATCTGTCATCAGGCGACTGGGTAGATTGTGGAATATCTGTACAGCAAAATACCCTTAGCAATAAAAAGGAGCAGCCTATTAATACATGCTGCAACACAGATGAATCTCAAGATAATGATGCTGAGTGAAACAAGTGAGAAACAGTACACACAGTGTGATTCTATGTATATAACGTTATAAAAAATGCAAACTAATACATGGGAACAGCAAACCAGTGTTGTCTGGGATGAGGATGGAGGGAGGGTTCGATTACAAAGGTCAAAAAAGGAAATTGGGGGGTTTTATCTTGATTTTGGTGATTGTTTAATGAGTTTATACATGTGTCAAAATGAACAAATGGTGCACTTTAAATACGTGTGTGTCATTGTTCTTTAATTATTCCTTGCAATTGTCAGTTTTATGTGTCAACTTAGTTAGGCTATTGTACTCAGTTTTTCAGTCAAACACTAAGCTAGGTGATGTAGGTGTGATTAACATCTATGGTCAGTTTGACTTCTATAAAGGAGATAATCCTTGATACCTGATGGGTCCCATCCAATCAGTTGAAAGAACTGAATGCAGAATTAAAGTTTCCCTGAGGAAAACTTGCCTGTGGGCTAGAACATTAGCTCCTGCTAGAGTCTCCGACCTGTCCTTCCTGATGGCCTGTCCCTCAGGGGCTGGATTTACCTGGTCAGTACCTGCAATTATGTGAGATAATTTCCTGCAATAAATCTATCATCTCTCTCTCTCTCTCTCTCTCTCTCTCTCTCTCTCTCTCTCTCCCCCACCCCTCTCCTCTATCCTTTTGGTGGAACCCTGACTTATATATAGATCTTGGTAATAGAAGTGGTTCTAAGGGAACAGATTCTAAGGGAAGAATTTTCTGAATTGGTGCTGGGTTTTCTATTAGTTCTCCAATACAATTACATTTAAAGACTTTGATGACTCTACCTTCAGTGGTAAAAATGGCATTAGCTGATGTGGTGGTAAAAAAATGCAAAATGTGACTAATGTGTATTCTTTTAAAAGATTTATTTATTTATTTTATATACAGAGAGAGCATGCCTGCACAAGTAGGGGAGGGCAGAGGGAGAGGGAGAGGGAAAGACTCTCAAGCAGACTCTCTGCTGAGTGTGGAGCCAGATGTGGAGCTCAATCTTAAGACCCTGAGATCATGGCCCTGATTCATGACCTGAACTGAAATCAAGAGTCAGATAGATGCTTAACCAGCTGAGCACCCAGGTGCCCCACTAATGTATACTCTTAATCAAATACTTAACACAGGTAAAGTTCTGGATGATCATGTATTTGATATCTTAGGACATTTTGGTCAAACTAAGGTATATAATGTGAAAGAGGACAAAGAAAAGGATGAGCTCAGGGCTTTCATTTACCAGCTCAAGCTCTGTATTAATGACCTGAAAACTTCTGTATCTATCCTTAAAGAAATCTTATTTCCTATAGCCACATAGCTGAGATTTCTGAACACCAAACCAACTCTCAACCTTCAAGTAGTTGAATTACAATGTAAATCGAATCCACAGTATTGCAAAGTGTCTTCTGTTCAAGTGAGGGCATTGGTTGGGAAGGCATGGGATTCTGAAAATTGAAGTGGGGACATATAGGAAGATCTCAAGGAATCTGAGGATATAGAATCCCTACATCCTCTTGAATCTTCTTTGCCAGCAAAAGCAGTCCTTCCAGCTCTGTCTGAATCGACAAGCCATCATCAAATGGATGTGGTATATATAAAATGAGGCTTAAGCCGTCCTTGAAGGCACAAGTATAACATATGAGGAAGTAGCCCAAATGCCCAGGGCCCCTATTCTTGCTACACTGCCTTCTCTCTCCAGCCCCACACTTATAACCTCATGAGCAGTTTCCGAGGACCAGTTGAATGAAGAAAAGAACTCATGTCTGGTTTAAGGCTGGTTCTGTATGACATGCAGGTACCACCCACAAATGGTGACATCCCTCCCTGGGAATCCCCAAATGACAGTGTTGAGGGCAAATCCTCCCTGTGAGCAAAATCTTTGAACATTGCACGTGGTTGCTGATTTTGCTTGGAAGGAGAAATAGGTACTCAAATGCCACGTACTGTTATTTATAGACAGCCTCTGAGTTCAGTCCATACAGACCTTGTCCTGTACATAGCAAATTTGCTAGTTGACTTCAGAAAGAAAATATTACATCCCTGATTTCCACATTTGGGGTTAGAGAGGTAAAGAACTCTGTCACTTTTATGCAACATGCAGTTTACAGGTTCATTTCCTACTTCTACCGAAAAGAGGAAAGGGTGCTTGGCCATTTTTCACTTCCACTTGGCTAAGGTCTGAGTACTCACAACCAACGTCCCCTCCCAAGGTTTTTTCCCTTGATACAATTTTATGAGGTGTTGTAAGGTATGTTGTACATTTACTAATATATATATTTATAATAACATATGTGCATACATTTAAAATAATAAAGTCATACCTCCATGTGACATGACACAACTGTCTTGCATGCAACTGCAAATATGCTCTTTCCCTGGGCAGGTTGCAAAGTCTTTGGGTGATATTCATTCTTTTCCTTGAAACTCTGTAACTTGAATATGTGATGTAAAGTTAATTATTATTATTGTGACACCTCATGTTAGAAGATAAGAGAGTAAGAGAGGGAGAAAAATAAAAATATTTGCTTAAAATATGTTTATAACATATATATGTATATAAACATTCATATCAAAACAAGGAAGAAATACTCATATTAATTATAGTTCTCATTTCTGTATCTGGTCACGTGGTCATAAGCTTGTATTTACAGCTACCTTCTTCCACTACCTGTTCCATATTTCCTTTGCCCTCAGCAAGTACTTTAGCCAGTCATGGTTCTTTGCCTGGTGGGTGACTCAAACTTTCATATCTAAAACCTGGACCATTAGCATTTCTGCTTGAATTGGGTTGTTGTGATTTCCTACAGGCTTTAATTACAGGACATGGTAATACATGGTAAGAGACTCCCTAAGAGATATGGTCTCCTCTACTCCAGACTTATTCTTTCTTCTCTGATGTAGTAACACATCAGTTTCCTCTTGGTGGCCAGGATCAATCACCCAGCCAGCACAGTGACTCCCTTCTTTGTCTGTTGATTCAGAGGCAAGAGGATGCCAAAGTGGCCAAAGTGGTCATTTCAACTTCTGGTTCAATGGAATCATCGTTGTGATGTGTCACATGTGGAAGCATGTGTGTCATGATCTAAGGGCTCTCCCAGCTAACCCCTGCCCCCTCTCCCTTTATCCTTTCAAGCATTTCCTCCAATACATCTTTTGTATGTCTGATCCTCACTTGGTGTCTGCTTTTGAAATTCCAAGAGAACAGGACCTCACAGGCCAGCTGAGGGTTTCAAGTCTGGCATGGGGCCCTGGGAGAGGAGCAGGATGAGGAGTCTGACAGTATTTAGAAGGCCCACCTACCTCTCTGTTGGAACTTCCATCCTGTCTTTGGCTGGGTGGCTTGGTGCCCATACAGGTGGAGGACCAAATGTGGACCTGGAGGGATAAACATGAGATTCCCCTTCAGAGCCTTGGGTGATCCATCCCAGTCCAGCCTCCCTTGAAGCATGCTTGCATTTGCCCACTGCACTCCACCACACATGCTGTTTCCTCTACATTAATGCTCTCCTGCTTTCCTCTCTCCCAGTTCATTACCACCCCTCCTTGGCATAAACTTCATCCTCTTGAACATATCAGGCTCTTTGCTGATTGTGTTGTCTTGTACCAAGGCATTTCTCTTATGGCAACATTTTTATCCAATAGTGACTTGTTTAATAATCATAATGCCAGCAGCCAATATTTACTGAGCACTTACCACATGCCAAGCACCGTGTTAACTATTTGTTAGAGTTTATTCTAGATTATAGTCTCTATAAGAGCAGGGTTCATCCCCTGTTGTGTTTGTGTCTCCATCTCTCCAGGGCCTAGGACAGTGTCTTGAATATACTAGAAGCTCAACAAACAAGTATAGAGTAAAAATCCCCACAAAAAGCCTAGCAAGTGTCCCCTAGTGCTTTTGTAGTATTAGACTAACTATGGCTGCAAAGATTTTACTTTTACTGTTCCTTCAGTTGAGAGGTGAAGTCTAATTCCCCTCTCCTTGAATGTGGGTCAGTCTTGGTGACTTACTTAAAAGAATGTACTGGAAGTGACATTCTGGGATTTTTAGGTTATGAGAAGCCTTGCTGCCTCCAGCGAGGTCACTTGGAACATTCTCTTTGGGCACCCTGAACCATCATTTATGGATTCAACTGCATGAGGCTGCCATGCTGGAGAGGCTGTGTGTGTGATGGGTGGTAGTTCCAGCTGAGCTCAGCTATCCAGCTTTCTCTGCTGAGGTCCAGACACGTGAGGAAAGCTGCCCTGGAGCATCAGCCAGCTCAACAGCACCAAGGAGTCTCTGTTGAAGCCACATGAAAAAGAAACCCTGCACAGGTTCTTGAGCCACAAAATTATGAGATAGAATTAAAGGGCTTTTATTTTGGCCTCTCTGTTTGGGGTGCTTCATTATACAACATTAGTCAAGTACACAATTGTGGTTAGGGGGAAATCCCCAGGCTGATTTTCCATCTCACCTTCACTCATCCCACGCCCTTGGGTTCCCCTTGAGGACTGCCACCACCGGGGTCTTGCTAACTCTCCGGCAACTTACCTTTGATGTGGCTTGCAGAGAGGTACCTTTTCTACTTAGCTTCCATTTGCAACACTGCCGGGAAAACCCTTAAGTTCAGACCTGCCTTGCTCTGTGGCAAAGCTCCAATAGCTGCGTTGTCCTACCACATCATCAGATGGCCCTCTTCAACCCCAGAGGAGAGTGAAATCACCGACTCCCAGGTGGAGGCTCTATTCCTTTGAAATCTGCTGTGCCCACCTGATCAGGCTTGAGTCTTGTTAGGTGGTTTCACACTGAGAATTGGGGAAGCACAGTCAGCTGGCTCGGGCCACCCCTGGTTCTGCTGTTGCCTTGTTCCCTGGTTGGACCTGTCCCAGGAGGAGCAAAGCCCTGCTGGAGTTGCCAGGATTTGTGAGGAGCTTCAGAGGGCAGATATAGGGTGCAGTGAGAAGCTAGAGCCTGGTAGGTGTGCTCTGACAGCATAAAGAGTTCTGGATGGAGTTTTTTGAAGGTTTCCTGTAGTGCCAAGGACTCAACAGACTTTTTTTTTTTTTTTAAGATTTTATTTATGTGTTCATGAAAGACACACAGAGAGAGGCAGAAACCCAGGCAGAGGGAGAAGCAGACTCCCTACAGGGAGCTTGATGTGGGACTTGATCCCAGGACCCCAGGATCACACCATGAGCCAAAGAGAGACGCTCAGCTACTGAACCACCCAGGTGCCCCTCAACAGACATTTAAGAAGCTTGAGGGCTCTTGGCTTTTCTAGTACCTCTGGAAGGCACTGTGTGGGGATGTCCCTAGGGCGTGGGGCATTTGCCAGCTCATTCCGAGCAGGAAATCCACCCTCTCCTCACCCCCTCATGGCTCTTCAAATACACATGGGTGGGTGGGGCGTGGGTGACAGCATTCCTGGTAGAGATCACAGAGACTGGAGAAGAGTAAGTACTGGATGTGTAGCAAGACATGCATGTCAGGCCCAGAGCTTGTAGTCTTGGACACTTCTTGATACTCCCAGGGCACAGCCATCACTTCTTAGTGGGAAGTCAATGTGGAAACTGCAGTATGCGGGACTCATGAGGAATGCAATTTCCCAGGCCCTGCTTAGACCTATGGAAACAAGCTCTTTGGGTGAGATCTGGCCTCTGCATTTGTAACAAATGTCTAGGTGGGTCAGGAGAAGGAAGCCAGCAGTGTAGAAATTAGTATAATGGGCTCTGGAGTTAGACTGTAGGGTTCAAACTTGGGTCCCAGGATACAGGGGCCATGTAATTTTGGTGCCTCGGTTCAACTATATGAATTGCAGATGATGACAGCATCAATTTCACTGGCTTGTAATGAGGATTAAATCAAGTAAATGGGTTAGGGACTTTAAACAATGCCCAGTGAATGCTCAGTAGCTGCTAGTTCCAGCTACCTGGATGGTGGTAGTAGATGCAAGGCAGGAAGCTACACCTTCAGTGCCTGGTCAGATCTTAATGCATGTCTGAGTGGAGGACAAAAGCAAAATGTACTTAGCCACCCTATTGGCACAATTATGCCATGAGCATTTATTTTTGCAGCCAGCCCTGGCATTATTCCCTATATATTTGCTTAATTAAGAGAGAGAGAGAGAGAGAGAGAGAGAGAGAGCACAAGCAGGTGAAGGGCAGAGGGAGAGAGAGAATCTTAAGAAGCCTCCATGCTCAGCACAGAGCCTGACTCGGAGCTTGATCTTACAACCCTGATAATCATGACCTGAGCCAAAATCAAGAGTTGGACACTTAACCAACTGAACCACCCCAGTGCCCAGTTGCTGGGTGTTCCTAAAGGAACACATTGGTCCCTGCCCTTGAGATGCTCATGGGCTCACAGATGTGGAAATGGGTGCAATGTGTAAAGTGTGAGGTGGCGGACAGGCTCTAGGTACACCAGCCTTGGAAAGGCAAGGAAGGCTTCCTAGAGGAGGTGATGTCAAAGGAAGATCTGGAGGATGAATAAAAGTTATCCAGGGAAAGGGTGCTGAACACCAGGTGTAGGGGACGCTTATACAATAGTGCACATTCTGGACCACCCAGTGATTCAGAGTGGGGTACGTGCATAAGAGGCAGGGCTATCAGGGTTTGTGGCTTGCAAGATGAGCAGCATCAGTTGGTGGGTTGAGTTGGTTGCCCAAAGCCTTCAGTTCTGGCTAGCTCATCTCATGTACTGTGCATCCTTACCACAAAAGTCACCTTCTCTCTGTTTCCCCCTTTGCTCAAACTGATGGTTACCAGAGGGGAGGTGGCTGGGGGAATGGGTAAAATAAGTGATGGGGATTAAGAAGTCCACTTGTGATGAGCACTGGGTGATGTATGGAAATGCTGAATCACTATATCATACACCTGAAACTAATATTATACTCTATGTTAACTAACTGGAATTTAAATAAAAAAAATTTAAAAGTCACCTTGTGTGTCACTGAATGGCACTCTGTCTAGGTTAGTCAATCAGTAGTCAGAGTATGTTTTGGTGCTCAGAGTATGAAAAGTCACAGAGGTCTAAATTCGATCACATGAGGCAACATGTGATCCCCTTCAAATGGAGGAGTGTTAAATAATTTGGGGTCCTTGTTTCAAAACTACCACATGGAGATTCAGGAAAGACTTCCTGGAGGTGATGACATGGGCTAAGTCTGGAAAGGTGAGTAGGAGTGAAGAGAGAGAGGAGGACGAGGAACATGACATTTGGGGACCAGCACATGTAGAAATCAGGAGGCAGGAAGCCTCAAGACTGCTTCAAAGGACTCTAATTATGGCTCAGGAGGAGAAATTGTGTCCTGGCAGGAGCCATGGTAGATGAGATAGGAGAGGGAGGCAAAGGTAAGGAGTTTGAAGTTCATCCTAACCAGTGAAGGGTTTTAAGCAGAGGAATAAGGTGATCAGTAGATTCACTTGGATGCTCTTGGCTGCAAGTGACAGAGTACACTTTAAGCCACTTAAAGTGGCTTGAGTAATGGGAGGCTGTTAATTTCCCATGGGAAGGTAATGCCAGGATGGGTGCAAAAACTCAGCAATGTCATCAAGAACCAAAGCCCTTTCTATCTCAACACCTCTGTAGAATCATTCTTCATGCTTACAAAATGAATGCTGTGGCACAAAGCATCATCCAGATGCTTTGTACAGCATCCAGAGCAGGTAATAAGGAGGCACATGTCTAAACAAGTGGCTCTCATTGGGAATAATTTTGCAATGCTGGGAGCATTTTTGGTTATCACAACTGGGAGGAAGCTACTGACATCTAGTAGGTAGAGGCCAGGGACGCTGCCAAAAAGAACACACTTCCATGAAAGAAAATTACCCAAATAGCAAGAGCACCAAGGCTGAGAAACCCTGGTCTAAACTGATAGGGTGCCTTTGGCTTATATGGGGAGGTGAAGTTGCCTCCTCTCACTGTACATGGGGAGCTTGGAGCCCAAAGATCTAGTTTCATGGCTTCCCTGCTGAGACATCCTAGACACTGCTAGATTCATAAGTGAATGATCAAGCTACAACCCCATGAAGTTCCGGATAGACTGAAATGTAGGAAATTAAAGCATAAAACCTGGAAAACAGAAATAGCTATCAGATGGATGGGGAAAGACTTACCTATATGTTTATATATATATTGCATAAAATCATAAATACAGTATGTCTGTGATCCTCAGCATAAGCCATTTGAGAAGGGCTTTATTATCTGTCACACACTGAATTGTTGTTTTGCAGGACTTAGCTTTCTTTCTGCCTGATACATCTTTAGTTGCCAGAATTTCTATTCCAATGTTGTATTAAATGTAGTGTTCTGTTTCCTTTCAATTTTTCAAAACAGAGTTAAGTTGGACTGACCTGTCATGATATGGGCAGTGATGGTGGGAGTGGAGAAGGGGATGGATTTTGAAGGCAGGTATTGCCAATATACGAGAAATACACCTTGTCTACCATCAACCCAGACCCTGATACTTCCGCTGGAGGTTTCTGGTTTGACCTAGTTCTTTCAGAAATGCAATGCTGACTTGATACCTTTTCCCTAAACTGCTTCCTTTTCCTGTTTCTTGTTTACCATGGTGTCTCACGCTTGCCTTGGTTTTGAAAATGAGCTCTGCTGATTAGGTGTGGGTATAAGTGTACTATGGGATTGTATGCATTCATGTGTTCATGTGTGTGTGGGGGTTCATTTATGTTTCTATATCTTTCTATGTCAACACAAGTTAGCTAAAAAAGCTCTGGGCTCCTTCAAAAATAAAGATGTGGCTCTCCTTCCAGTGCACCCTTACTATGAAACCAATGACTGAAAGAATATAATAAAAATAGTAAACCAACTTCCAGTGCCTGAAAATTCACTAAGGGAGTTGTTGGAAAAGAAACAGTATACTTGAAAGTAATCCAAAGATAAAAGAAGTCTCAAGGGGAATTTAAAAAAACACACTGAATGGAATAAAAATGAGTCAGGAAGGGAGCACTGAGAGGGAAATTTATAGTCCTAATTGCTTACATTAGAAAAAAGAAACTCTCACATAAATAATCTAGGCTCCTATCTTAAGAGCTGGAGAAAAAGAAAAACAAAAATAAACTAAAAGTAAGTAGATGAAAAAAAAGCAGAATTAATAAAATTGAAAACATAAAAACAACAGAGCAATGAAAGAAAAGTTTGTTCCTTGAAAAGATCAATAAAAGTGGTACATTTCTAGGAAGACTGGCCAAAATAAAAAAGGAGAAAGGCACAAATTGCTAATATCAGAAATGAAATAGGAGACATCACTAGAGACCCTGCAGACATCATAGGATAGTAATCAAATTCTACAAACAACTCTACAGCTTAGATGAAGTAGATTGATTACACAGAGAGCCCAGGTTACTATAGCTCACCCAAAAGGAAGTAACTCGACTAGCCCTATACCTATTAAATTGAAATCATAACTTAAAAACTCCTGAGAAAGAAATCTCCAAGTTCAGATAATTTGAATGGAGAATTCTTCCAAATGTGTAAAGAAGAATGAACACTAACTTTACATAATCCGCTGCAGAAAACAGAAGATAACATTTCTCAACTCATTTTGTGGGACCAATATTACTCTGATACCAAAACTAGACAAAAATATACAGAAGACACATAAATCTAACTACAGACCAATATCACTTACATATATCACTGAAAAAAGAATTTTTAAATATTAGCAAACAGAATATGGGGTTTGCAGAGATGCAAGACTGGCTCAATACTCAAGGTCAACCAATGTAATTAACTATATAAAAAGGCTAACAAAGAAAAATCATATGATCATAACAACTGAGTGAGTGAAAGCATTTGAAAAAATTCAACACCCATTCATGATAAGACTCTCAGAAAAACTAGGGATGGGGGGACTTTCTCAATTTGATAAAGAATATCCACCACAAATACCAGCAGTTAACATCACACGAGTGGTAAAGGACTTGAATGCTTCAACTAAGACTGTGAACGGGAAAAGTGTCTGCTTTCACCACGCTTATTCAATATAGTACTAGAAGCCCTACCAGTACAGCAAGGCAAGAAAAGTCAATAAAAGGCATACAGATTGGAAAGGTAGAAATAAAATTGTACTTGTTTGCAGATGGTATGATGGTCTGTCTGGAAAATCCCAAGGAATATCCAAAAACAAATCAAGACTGAAACAATTCCTAAGACAATAAAGGAGCTTAGGAAAGTTGCATGATACAAGGTCAACATATAAAAATTAATTGTATTTCTCTATACTAACAATAAACACATGGAAAGCAAAATTAAAATACAATGCCATCTATGATTTCTCTCTCAAGAAAGAAATATTTGTGCATAAATCACCAAAACATGTAGAGAACATGTAGGCTGAAAATTACAAAATATGGATGAGATATATCAAAGGAGATCTAAATAAATGGAGTGCCATCCCATGTTCATGGGTTGAAGATTCATCACAGTAAAAGTTCCAATTCTCTCCAAAATGATATAGTTACAAAGCAATTCCTATGGAAATGCCCTAATATTTTTTTATAGGCATACACAGGTTTATTCTGAAGTAGATATGGGAAGCAGAGGAAGTAGATGGCTAACAAATTTTGAAGAAGAAGAAAGAAATGGGAAAGAGTCACTATTTCAGGACTTCTCATGCAGTGAGAGTAGTCAAGGCTGCGTGCTACTAGTAGAAGGGTGGACACAAAGATTAACAGAAAATGCAAAATAGTCCCTCATGAGGATGGCCAATGGATTTTTGACAAGCAAGCAAAAGGAATTCAATCAATGGAGGAAGGAATCTTTTCAAAAAATGGTGCTGGAACAATTGGATAGTTATAGGGGAAAAAAAAGAAAGGAAAGGAAAAGGAAAAGGAAAAGGAAGAGGGAAAGAAAGGAAGGAAGGAAGGAAGGAAGGAAGGAAGGAAGGAAGGAAGAAAGAAAGAAAGAAAGAAAGAAAGAAAGAAAGAAAGAAAGAAAGAAAGAGAAAGAAGAAAAGAAAGAAAGAAAGAAAGAAAGAAAAGAAAAGAAAAGAACCCCAATCCAAATGTTGGACCTTATACAAAAAATTAACTCAAAATGTATCATGGGCACACATGTATATGTAAAATTATAAAAACATAAGAGATGATTTTGGGGATCCACAGTCTGGTAAAGAACTCTCAGACATTACACCAAAGTGTAATAAGCATAAGACAGATAAATGAAACTTCATCAAAATGAAAAATGTTTGCTCTGCAAATGACCCTGTTAAGACATGCCCCAAACAGGAGAAAATACTTGCAAACCACGTATGAGACGAAGGATTCTCAATATATATGTTCAGAATATTAATAAGATCCTTGACAGTCAGTAGTAAAAAAAAAAAAACAAAAACAAAAAAACAAAACCCCAAACAATTCAGTTAAAAATTGGCAAAGGATTTGAAGAGACATCATACTGAAAAGGATATACAGATGGCAAAAGAGGACACAAAAAGATGTTTAACATCACTAGCCATGAGGGCAATATAAATTGAAACTATGATGGGATACCACCACATACCTATAAGAGTAGATAAAATCAAACATAGCAGCGACATCAAGTTCTGGCAAGGATGTGGTGAAACTAGGTTTTCCATACATTGCTGCTGGAAATGTGAAAGGACACAGCCACTCTGTAAAAGAGTAGGGCAGTGTCTCACCAAACTGAACATACACTCTTGGGCATGTATCCCAGAGAAATGAAAACTTCCGTTCTCACAAAAACCTATACATGAATATTTATAGAAGATTAACTCTTAAGAATCCCAAACTAAAAACAATCAAAATGTCTCTTAAAGGGCAAATGGCTCCATTGCACGTCATGGGCTACTACTCAGTAATATAAAGGGGCAAGCTTTTGGTGTGTTCAACTACTTGGATGGATTTGGATTGCAGGGGCTTTATGATGAGTAAAAAAACCTGTAATCTCAAAAGGTCACATGCTGTGCAATTTCATTTGCATAACATTCTTGAAATGACAAAATAAATGGTAGAGATGGAAAACAGACCAGTGGTTGCCAGGGGATATCGGGATGGTGCGGTGGCAAGGGAACAGTTCTGTATCTTTTTTTTTTTTTAAGATTTTTAAATTTATTTATTCATGAGAGTCACAGAGAGAGAGAGAGAGGTAGAGACACAGGCAGAGGGAGAAGCAGGCTCCATGCAAGGAGCCTGATGTGGGACTCAATCCCGGGTCTCCAGGATCACACCCTGGGCTGTAGGCGGCACTAAACCGCTGAGCCACCCGGGCTGCCCCAGTTCTGCATCTTGATTGAGGTGGTGATTACAGGAATCTGTACATCTGATAAAATGGAACAGAACTACATATGCACTGTACCAATGTCAAATCCCCGGTTTTGCCGTGGCACTAGAGCTGTGGAAGATGCGGCCATTGGTGGAAAATGAAGGTGAGACAGAATTTCTCTATGCTATTTTTACAACTTCCTGTGACTCTTCAGTTACTTCAAAGTTAAACAAACAAAGAAGCAATGATCCTGCTACTGCTTGGCTTTACAAGCTTCAACAATTATGTACAGCCCACAGCAGTGGCTCGCAACTTTAGAGAGTTTGTGTATCACTTCTGTTGCACTAAACGTGCCCATCCCCAGGCCCTTGGCCCAGAAATTCCAATGTAATAGGTAGTGGGGAAGGGCAGGGATCCATGTGTCTAATGAGCTCAACAGGTAATCAGGAGGGGTCTTGAGCTCATACGCTGAGAATCTCAGACTCTGGCTTTGCTCTTGAGCTCTTGGTTGGCAGTAAAAACTCTGCTGTATAACAGAGCCCCTGCTCCCCGGGTCCAGGACCAGGGTAAGGCAAGCAAGGAGCTGAGGGTGTGATATTTAAGGAGGCACTCACTCTCAGGTCCATGCAAGTCCAGAGCTGGCACCTTCCTGAATCTGAGAGTGAGCGCCTGCTGAAACTCTGTACCTTAGCTGCCACCCCTGGTCCTGGCTCTGCTCCCCATTCACGGACTTGGACAAAAAGGTTTGTAGCAGCTTTATTCATTATACCCCCAAACGGGAAACAACTAAATGTCCAGCAGCTAGTGGATGGACCAACAGATTGTGGTATAGTCATATGACAAAATAGTGGTCAGCAATGAAAAGGAACAAGCTACTAATACATGCAAACCATATGTGTGACTCTCAGCAACAGTATGCTGAGTAACACAAAAGAGGACATATTCTGGGGCACCTGCATGGCTCAATTGATTAACTGTCTGCCTTCACCTCAGGTCATGATCTCAGGATCCTGGATCAAATCCCACGTTGGGCTCCCTGCTCAGTGGGGAGTCTGCTTCTCTCTCTCCTTCTGCAGCTCCCCTTGCTTGCACTCTCTCTCTCTCAAATAAATAAATAAAATCATATATATATAAAAGAGTACACATCCTGAACAAAACTTGGGAAACTCTAGGAAAGACAAATCCAACCCACGGTAATAGAAATTCTGGAAGAGACTAACCTAATTTATACTAACAGAAGGCAGATCAGGAAGTGCCTGCGGTCGTGATTTGTCGAAAGGTGGGGGGTTTACAAGGACACTTTTTGGAGCATTGCAATTGTTTCATATGTTGACTGGTGGTGGTTACACTGGTGTGCGCTTGCAGAAGTGTCCGTTTAAGGTGGGTACATTTTATCATATGTGAATTCTAGATCTCCGTGTAGCTGGTTAAAGAGACAAAACAGAAACACAAACAGAACCCCAGTTGTTCACACACATTTGAATCCTAGGGTTTGGAGGGAAGGCCTTCTCTTCTACATGGGCTCCAGGTACCACCCAAGTTGAGTGGGAAACACCTTGGTGAGGAGTCAGGACACCTGGATCCTCATGCTGGTTCTAGCAATAACTGTGGACAACCCACTTCACTCTCTCAGTCTCGGTTCCCTCATCTGCTGTGAGAACGTACTAGGGCTGGTGGAAGCCACACATACAGGCAGGTAGATGCAGTCACCCGGTCAAGTGCTAGCCATCTGTTTCGTTTTACTGTTTCTCGGTGGAAACTCCCCTTTGTACAGCTCTTTGAATTCAAGTCCAGAATGGCTCTAGGAACATGGGATTTCAATAGTGATCTGGTGTTTGCAAATGTAAGCTACAGACATCATTTTTTTAACCCATGTCTTTGGCAGAAATTAGAAATTCATAATATCAAAGGCTGACGAGAAGGGAGAACATGAGGACCCTCAGGGCAAGGCTGGTGGGAGTGTGAACCCATGTAGCACCTGGAGGACAACCCGTGAGGAGTTAGGGTTGCATATACCCTCTGATCCCTCAGTGTTACTCTGGGGGGTGGTTATCCAGAGAAACTGCACAGGCCATAAGGAGACAAGTGAGGAGATGCTCGCTGCAGTGTTGTGCTTGATGATGAAGACTGAAGACAACCCAGGTGTCTATCACTAAGAAATGGATATATAAAATGTTGGTCTATGCACTTGCAGTAATACAAAGCAGCAACTAGAAATAGATTTATGACAGCTGCATGGCTGTAGCTTGAAGACATTGAATAGAAAGAAGTATTCTAAATTATACTTATGGCATGGTGTCATTCACATAAACTAAATGCATGCACACTGGGGTTTTTAAGACTATAAATATATATTTCATATGTAACTTGGATGAGAAGAATATACATTAATACACCAGAGAGAGAAGCACGTAGGAATGACGAGGGAATGGGCTGGGATTGAGTAATGGAGAAAACATAACAAAATAAAAGAAAGAGATAGAAGAACCTGGTATAGGCCGATGCCTGCAGCATGCCATGGTGAGGAAAACATCCAATTCAATTCTGTGCCCCTGAGCAGCTTGCAAAAATGTTCCAGGCATAGTATTAAGGACTGGTCAGATCCAGAACCAGGAAGGAATGCATCTTCAGAGTCCGTGGTTTTCAATCTGGGCTATACTGAATTACTGGGGGAGTTTGGAAATGCTGATATCTGAGCCTCACAGCCAGAGATTTCAGGTTAATTGGCCCAGAGTGTAGGCCTGGACCACTGGGATTTTTTTTTTTTAAGTCTCTGCCCCTCTCCCACCCTCCCCGCCAAGTACAGCCAAGATTGAGAGCCACTGCCTATGGGTTCAGATACTGTAAGTCAAACAATCACTCCAGATAATCCTGAAATTCCGGCAAGTCTGGAAGACACTGGGGCCTAGAGCTCCCATAGCTGTAAAATGGAAAAGACACTCATCTTGCAGAGTTGATGGGTTAAATGTGACATTGGTCACTGGTTGCCACTTATTGGCTCAACAAATGGTAAGCATTATTTTGGAAAAAAAAAAAAGGAGACTATTGAAATCATCAACATCAAAGTTAAAAGATAGAATTGTGAATCCTGGTAAGTTCACATATCTCTGTGGGAAGGTGGGAAGCTTCTATGTTAGTAAAACAAGGGGCTGGACCTCACAGGTTCTAAATGTCCTCACCAGGTCAAGAAGCTGGCCTTCTTTGGCAGTTATAGTTTGAAGATGCTAGAGAATTTACTGTTGGCCACTGCCCTCTATTGAAATAATAGTCACTTCTCAGTAGAGAACACTCAGACTTGCCATATGGTTCCACTTGCACTTCAACTCAACACTGACGAAGGCTGACGCCTTCGTGAGCACTTACAGAAAATACTGCCCCTTAAAGGAATTCTTTTTTTTAAGATTTTATTTATTTATTCATGAGAGAAAGAGAGAGAGAGAGAGAGAGAGGCAGAGACATAGGCAAAGGGAGAAGCGGGCCCCATGCAGGGAGCCCGATGTGGGACTTGATCCCAGGACTCCAGGATCACCCCCTGGGCTGAAGGCGGCACTAAACCGCTGAGCCACCCGGGCTGCCCAGGAAGTCTTATAATCACAGTAATTGATACATGATGCTTTCTTTTTTAAAATTTATTTTATTTTATTTTATACATGATACTTTCTTATGTGCGTTCTGAACATCTGACATATGTTAATCCTTACCTCGAACACAAGAGGCAGGTACAATTATTATCTGTGTTATACAGCAGAGGGACCTGAGGCACCAGAGAGGTAGCTGACTTGCTGAAAGTCACACAGCTGGGAAGCAGCAAAGCTGGCTCCGAGGTCTCTTCCTAAGCAGCTCTGTTCCTCTGCCTCTGGGATGCCTCTGATTCCTTTGATCTGATCAAACTCCTATTGTTGCTCAAGTATTTTTTCCCCACTTAAAACACCCCCAAGTCTGTGCCACACCTCCCTGGCTCACCCCTCCCCTTCACAGCAAAATTCCTTAAAAGAACAGTCCACATCCACTCTCCCCAGCAGTGGGTCTGCTGTTAGTTCTCCCTTCCAAAGTCGCCAGCAGTCTGGCCTTGCCCTTTGTCTCTGATTTCTACGTGCCCAAATGCCCTCACTCGTGTCCATGGTTCTCAGCACCTATGATACCAGCATCAATGCATGTGGCAGTTCATAATCCAAAGGCATTTTCACAGAACTTGAGACCTTGGCTAGATGTCACAAAAAATCTCATGGTGCGGGAAAGGCTAAATGGATTCACAACTCTGCTGAGTTCCCCTGCCTTCACCGCCTGGCTGGACCAAGCCACCTGCACTCCCCAACACACACAGCTTCTCCAATCTTTCCTATGCATTTCCCTGTTTCGTCCACCAGAAGGCAGTCTTTACTGCTCATAGCCTCCATTCCTCCCTCTTTGCCGGCCCAGTCCACAGCCCTGCCGGTTGAGCCATGGGCATGTGGATATGTGTGAACTGAGATGCGCTTCAGTGCAAATCACGTACCAGATGTTGAAGATTTAGTACAAAAGAGAGAATGTAAAAAAGCCTACTAAATAAGTGTAATCAACTGACTACATGTTGAAATGGTGTCTTAAATAGATTAAAATTAATTTTGCCTATTTATTTTTAGATTTTTAACGTGGCTACTGAAAAATGAAAAAAAGTTTTTAAAATACATATATTTTAAAGATTTTATTTATTTATTCATGAGAGACAGAGGCAGAGACACAGGCAGAGGGAAAAGCAGGCTCCCTGTGGGAAGCCCGATGTAAGACTTGATCCCAAGGATCACGACCTGAGCCACCAGGAGCTCCTGGAAAGTTTAAAATTGCATATGTGACTCACTTTATATTTTTATTGGACAGTCTTGGCTTAGAGGCTCTCTCCCAGTGACAAACTCTAGGTAGGCCTGCAAAACTCTAGGGCTTGGAGGAACCCAGTTTGAAAACCATTCACTTGACTTTACTCATGAAGAAACTGAGGCCCAGACTGACCCATGACTTTTCCAAGATCTTCCACATGATGGAATCTTGGATTTATCTTGGAAGCCTGGTGTCCTATGCTCTATTATTTTTTCCTCTTTATCTTGGAGGTCCTTGAATGCCACTTGAAGATGCAGGCACAAGGCCCCCTGCTGGGCCTTTAAGACCGTTTATTGTGAAATGTCACCCCCTCAGGTTCTCTGCCTGGTTCCCTCCTGCAGGTCTCCTTCATGCCAAGGGGCTGCACTCTGCTGCATGAGCACTTCTCTTCTTCCTGCTGAGAATCCCAGTCCACACCTTAGGGCTCTATCTGGCTGCCTCCTCCACGCTGCTGATGGTTTGACTAGAGATTCCCAAAGACAAACATGACTGCTAACCCCTTCTCATCCTCTTGTCTTAACTCTTCTCTTGACTTGTCCAATCCCAGTCCTACCCAGGGGCCATAGTAGCTCTGGCCTGGATAAGCCCAATCCAGCTGGAAAGGTGAGAAGAGGCCAGCCAGAGGGCCACTTGCTGACTCCATGACCATCATGATGTGTCACCATGGACAGCTCACGTAGTCCATACGCTCGGCCTGCGGAGGGGTGACTGGTGTTCACATGGCCAGTGATTCACATAGGAACTGAAAGCACTCCTTGCCATAGCGACTTCTCGAAAGTGGACATGTGAATCAGCAGCAGGGAAACGGGGAGGCGAGACTGACCCTGAGTTGCAGTCAGGGATCTGAAGCACAGGTTCCTGCACCACAAACCTTCTCCACCACAGCCCGGCAGATCTGCGGCATCCTGGGTCAGGGGAGTGGTATTTGTGGTAGGGGCTGAAGCCCAGGACATATGTGTGAATGTGTGCATGTGTATGTGTGTGTGTGTCCACCCAGGTGAGAAGACGTCCCTGTCGCTGGCTTGTTTTTCCTCATCACACAGGCCCTATGCAAGGGGGAAAAAAGGGCCTCAGCCAGCCTCTCCACCCCCCACCCTCCACCCCCAACCCTGGATTCCTGGTCAAGTTGCCGTGTGGTTCTAGGCCCTGATCATGGCCAGGATTGCTTATACCATGTCTGCAACCTCATCTCTCCTTGCTCTGGGGCCAAAGGGAGAACAGCTGAATCATAAGGCCATAAGAGAACCCGTGTCATGTGGATCAGCAGTCATAAGACGAGAGCTCTCTTCCCAGTTCTCCTGGAGCTCTAGCTGCACAACACTGGGCTAATCACTGTACATCTCTGAGGCTCAGCTTCTCAGATGTTGTTTATATGAATTATCTATCACTTAAAAAATAACTCCTTCGAAACTTAGTGCCTTAAACAATAAACATCGATTATGTTACGCTCTTTCTGTGACTCAGGCATTTGGGAGGAACTTGGCTGGTAGTTTGGGCTCATGAGCTTTCATGGCAGGAGGCCTAGATGTTCACTGGGGCTGTAGTTACCTGAAGGCTTGAGTAGGGCTGGAGGATCTGCTTTCAAGGCGGCTTATTCACACGGCTACCAGCAGGAACCCTTAGTTCCTGGCCACATGAGTTCTCCTTGGGCTGCTTGAATGTCCTCCTGACAGGATAGCTGGCGTCTCTGAGTGAGCAATCTGAGAGCAAGACAGGAGCCACATTATCTTTCATATCCCAGTCTCTGAAGTCAAGCCCTGTCATTTCTATCCTATTTGTTACACAAGTCCACATGGTGCATGGATGTGAGTATCACAAGGTACATACTATTGGGGGTCATCTTGAATGCTACAGCAGCAGTATCTGCCATGCCCATCTCATCAAGCCACCATGAGGTTTTGTTTGCATACCCGCTGCAAGGAAAACCATTAACCAGAGGATGCATCTGCTAAGAGTCAAGGCAGCAGCTGTGAAAACAGCTGTTAAAGGGGGCTGTTGGGGCTGGACCCCAAGACTGTCAGATGGAGCTCCATGAGGAGCACAAGGGAGGGCCAACTGAGAAACTTGATAGCTCAGAGGACTCCAGCCCTCTTTGTTGTCCCATATGAGGGTACGATGTGGAGACACTTGAGAGAGTGTCTGGTAATGTACTCACTAAATATGGGTGTACTCATTGCATATGGGTGCTGACCACAGTAAAGTTTTGCTCACTCATTAGTGTTCTCTGTAAGGAAAATAGGTGGGTCACAGTCTCAGGAATTCCAGGAGGGAGGCTAGGCCAAGATGGAGGTTGAATTATGCCCTAGCCCTTAGTTCTGATGTTCCAAAGAGTTAGTACGTTCTTCATGAACTATAGTCAGCTGCATAAATGTGGAGGTCCATTGTCATTACCTCCTGTCAAGACTGCCAGATCATTCCTCAAAGAATCTCTCCACCCAATTACTTAAATAGGCACAGAAAGAAATGAGAGATTTTCCATGTTTTGCAACAATCAGAAACATCTCAAAGTTGACCCCAAATCTTTCCTGGTTCATTGATATCCACTTCTCCAGATGGGTATTCTGGTTATTACTGCTGCATAACAAATTGCTCCAAAACACAGAAGTGTAGAACAGCAACCATTTCATTTTGCTCATGATTTTTTGGGTTAGGAACTCTGAAAAGGCTCAGTTGGACCCTTCACTTCTGGGATTTCTCATGTGGTTGTAGTATAATGTCAGCTGAAGCTTCAGTCATCTGAGAGTCAGCTTGGGCCAGATGTCCAAGATGGCGCATGCACATGGCTGGTAGCTGAGGCTGGCTGTAGGCTGGAAGTTCAGCTGGGTTGTCCACATGGATGCCTACACATAGCTTCTCCAACATGGCAGTCTCGGAGCTGTTGGATTTCTTATATGGTGCTCGATTCTTCTGCAGCTAATGTTCTAAGAGAAGTGACATCTGCATAGCCTTTTGGGAAGGCTGTCAGGGTAACTTCTCCCACAGTTTACTAGTGACACAGTACCATGGCCCCCTGGGTACAAGCAAGCCACCAGACTAGCACAGACTTGAGGAGAACTAGACTCCATTTCCTGAAGGCAGAGTGACAAGGTCCCACTGCAGATGGGCATGTGGGATGGGACAGGTTGCTGTGGCCATTTCTCAAAAGTATAATCTCCCACAAAGGATGACAGTCATTTCTCATACTTGAAGGCCTGCATTGAGTAATCCACAAGCAACTTGTTTCATAGAGTCAAAGACTATTTAGAGCTGGATAGAGTCTTAAAGATTCTCTAGTTTAATCACTTTATTTTAAAATGAGGAAAAGTAAGGACTCAAGAGCTGAAGTCACTTGCTCTAGACCCCACAGCTGATTGGAGGGGCAGTAGCACTGAGAATCCCAGTTTTCTATCCACCTGTGCTCCATCCCGCCCTTGGCAAACTGTGGTGTTTGCTGGCATCCCCTTCTTTCTTCTTAAAAGGAGAATGATTTTGCTCAGGTAGCTACCCTGCCCACAAGACTTATGGCCTCAAAAGGAGCTCACCCTGTGGTATTGCTCTGTCCATACCCAAGGTCAGCATGGCAGGAGCCATTGTGATACCAGCCTGCAAATGAAGCCACCATCCCAAGAGAGGCGGTGCCTAGAAAGTCACCCAAAAATGGAGTTGCTGCTGCTGCTGCTGGATGAGGTCAGCCATAGTCCTGCTCTGCTGAACTTCCCATAAAGCCACTTTGTTTAGGTTCCAGTTACTTGCAGCTGAATGCATCCTAATTGAAATACTTCTATCTCTGGGATTACTTCTGACTTTGGAAGGGGCATTTAAGGACATATAGCTCAACACTCAACACTTAATCTTCAGGTATGGCCAGTGTGTCCTGACCTGAACTTGATTTCTGATAACGGATTTTCTCTCACTCTCTGTGCCCAGTCTCTACCTGACAGTGGCTCAGTCCCTCCAGAACCCACTCTTAATACTCTGTTATTTTCAGTTCCTGCTCAGGGGTGTAATTCTCTTCTCTTCCAAAATTCCACACCAGTGGCTATAGCTCTATGACCCACAGTTGTCCCAGGTGCCCTCCTATCTGTAGCCCATCTTCCTGGGTTTGTGAGGATCACCGCTCTTGGGGTCTTCTGTGTTAAGTTCTGAGTTCTGTCCCTCTTGATACATGGCTAGCTGGATGCTCACCTGCTTTAGGTCTGTTGTACTGTGTAGATCCCAAGTCCTGTCTACTGGGCTGAACTTCCCCCCTGCACCTGCAGCTGGACAGATGAGGCCTGTCCTCTGACAATTCATGAGAGGGATCTTCATGAGGTGGGGGGTCTCCTTGTAGATCTTCCTGGGACACTCTGGGGGAAAATGTTTGGTTTCACAAGTGCAACATCCCATATTTACATCTGCAAATATTTCACAGTGCACGAGGCACATATTTTATCATATTTCTTCCCTGATGGTTGGTCACATGAGGATTCTGAAAGCAAAACAAGAAAATCCACTTATATTAGTTCTCACTAAGACATGTTTTGCTTGCACTCTCACCACCTCTTTGTGGCCCAATATGATCCCCTTGCACTTGAAAGTATTGCCTGCTTGTTACAAAGAAGTCTGTATTTAGGGCAGAATTCATTCTGAGACTTGTTTTTATGGTAATTTTGGAGTTGGAATGAGGTTACAGGGTGGTAGGTGACTTTCAATTCCTTTAAATAATGACAACTGTTGGTACTGACCAAAGGAACTGCTCAGTTATGCATGACTAAAAAGACCAGCTTAGGTCAGTTCTGACACTGGGTAGTAGGAGATGCACATGAATTAATAGCCAGCAAAGTGAGGGAGGGGCCAGGGAAACTTAACCTCACATGTATGTGTCCAGCAAGTCCCTTGAAATCTTCCTCTGGGCTATGGTGGCATGTTCCCCCTTCTTCCCTGGCCTTTGGCTCACAGTACCCAGCCCTACCCTCCTTCTTCCTCTTTCATATTCTGGAAAAACTCCTTTATTCTGCAGAAAATTTGCAGCTCAAGTCCAGGCCGGAAGCTCCTTTCTACCCCTTGAACAGTGAACTTCTCAAAGCAATGTTCATACCAGCTGGTAGTCTTTACAATAACTTTGAAAGTGCTGATCAGTGAAAATAAAGGGTGATGATTCAAGGTTCTTGATAAAGACAGGCATTATGAGTTCTAATCTCTGCATCTCCTTGTAGTGGTTCTGGGGTGTCAACAATGGCTTGGACTGGTTCCCTGTCTCTGCATCCTCCTCCTTTCTGAAGCTGACATCACCTCTAAGTTCCCTTCTGCCAGGTTTCTAAGGAGGCTGCAGCCCAGACCATGAGGCTCAGATCCGTGGAGCCCTTTGTGTGCTCAGGTTCCAACCATGCTCCAGTTCTGGCTGCCGGGTCTTTGCCTCGTTTCTTGGATCTTCTCCTTTCTCCCCCATGGAATCTTGCTCAATCCTCAGTCTTCCCATGAATGGGCCCTGCCTTGTTGTCCCTCCAGACCTTCTCCATGTCTTTGGGGGTTGAATTCCTGTGCCAGGCTCCAGCCCAGCTGGGACCTTGAGACTTAAAGGATGTCAGATCTTTCTGATGAAAACTGATGGGCCCCTGGGCTCGCAAGGGTACATCTCACTTCCCAGTTTTATCAAGTACAACCATGAGGTTCTTCTGGTTAGTATTAGCAGTTGCCATTAGTTGCCTCCATATTAATAGCAATAAACAGCATTTCTAGCTTTATAAGAGGCCATTCCATGGCTTTCAGCCCCTTGCAGAGTAGCCTCAGTTATTTCTAGGCCCTCTGGCCCAGGAGTCTCCAACGGACTCACCAATAGTGCCACTAGCTATGGCTCCACACAGTCCCACTTCATCCCTTTCCACTTCCATCTCCGTTTTGCAACCCGTATGCCTTGCTCGAGGCACCTACAACCACACTCACCATTTCAGAGGCAGGCTTCTTCTTCCCCACTCCCACCCTCTCTGTGGCCATGTGACCACATGAACTGACCTACCTCAGCCTATGGTAGTGGTCTTGTCCTTTTGGCCAAAGTGATTGGCCAAGAAAAGGGCATGTGATCTGCGAAGCCAATCAGGAGAGCTCCTGGTTTTTTCCGCCCAGAACAGGAGAGGACACTCACCTGGCTAGGGTTCAGGTCTGGTGCTATCTGCCTGGGTGACATTGACTTTGTGGTATCAGCTACCTTGTAAGAATGAATCCAATAAGCAGAATCAGAGGCATAGATTGTGGAGGACTAAATATCTCCTCCCCACCGAATTCACATTTGAAGTTCTGATCCCCAAGGTGATAGTATTAGGAGGTGGGACCTTTAGGAGTTAAGTAGGTAGATGAGATCATGAGGTTGGGGCCCTCAGGATGGAGCCCCCAGGATGGGATTAGTGCCCTTACAAGAAAAGGAAGAGAGCCCAGAGCTTGCTGTCTCTGCGCCCATGTGCAATCATGCAAAGCAGATCTCATATGAGGGCAGGTGAAAAGATGACTGTCTATGAGCCTGGAGGCAGGCCCTCACCCAGAATGAGTATGCCAGGGCTTTCATCTTGGACTTCTCTACTTCCAGGGCTGTGAGAGACAGATGCCTGCTGGTCAGACCCCCCAGTCTGTGGCACTTTGTTGTAGCACCCAAAGCACAGAGATGTAATGGAGGGAGGAAGTCCTCACAATTGAATCTCTGAATCCAGTCCTCTCTGGTCCAGCTGTAACTCTGCACTTTGTGTGGTTTGGTTATGCAGCCCACAGATTCCCTTTTTTTGCTTATGCTGGTTTGAACTAAGTTTCTGATTAATTTGTCCACCATCACTTGTCAGCAGTTGCTTTACAGGACAAAACTTTCACTCCTCGGGGGAGCCCCGTGCTGCTGGGCCTCTGGTGCTTGCTACTATGGATCAGTCCCCCACTGTGCCCTTCTAATGCTGCCCAAAATGTCCACATCCTAACTGGAGGACCATCTAGGCCAAAAACAGAGACCCAGTTTTGCACTGCAGTTGGCTTATGGCCAGCCAGCATCTTTGGTAGATGCCCACTCTTGGGGTTTGCAAGGTGTGCACACCTCTGGGCTTGCTTGCAATAATTCATGCACATCGTAGATCCTTGGAGTCCTGATTAATAATTTTGGTTTCTTATTTTCAAAAGTTATATTGCCAGGCAAAGTATCACACTGTCATCCTCTTCAGAAATGATTTCTGCCTCCTCGGAAGGATGTCCTCCCCCTAGGACCTGAGGTCAATTCTCTCTCCTCAGCGCTAGCCTACTCTCCTTTCCTGTGCATCCCTAGACCTCAGTGTGTGCTGTGGCTAATTCATCTGTGATCTCCAAGACAGGCCTCATACTGTGGGAGCTCAGTGAGGCCCATGTGTCTGGTGCTCTGTGCCTGTGTGAACACCCCAGCCTCATGTTTCTGCTACAGACGCAGTACATGGCTGATTTGCCCTTGAGCTGTAGGCTCAGCATCAGGACCCTCTCGATAAGTATCTATACCTTTCTACACAGAGGAAGCCAGATAGCATCATGTGTTGATGGTTTGTTTCCATCTCACTGATCAAGGGGCTGAAAGCAACAGATTTTGCTGCATCTTTTCTTCTTTAATTGATTAGGGCCAGGGGCCCCAGGACAGCTGATGAAGAACCTAAGGTTTAGTTTTCCCATCTATAGATTGGAACAACTATTAAAACATTGCTCGGACCTCTCCTCCAGTAGGAGTGAATATCCTGGACACGCAGCAGAGACTTCGGAGTGCCTCAGGGCCCTTGGGAGATGGGGTTTCCTGAGAGGACAGCAGTGTCTCGTATCACAGGTGGTTTGGGGCCCATCCATGCTCTTGACTTCTCTCAAGGCCTCATGGCTGCATGTTACCCTCCCTTCCTCTTACTCCCAAGAAGCCAGTCAACTCTGGTTTCTCCAGCCCCACATTCTGAAGGGAGACTGGAGATGTCCCCTACTGCTCATTCTCTCTCATGTGATAAAGTCCTGGGCTTTTAGGCAGACACATAGCTGCCTAGAATAGGACTGACACCTCCCAGCATTCCTTGCACCTGCATGTGGCCACATAACCACATTTTGGCCAGTGATTCATACAAGTGAAAGTAATCTGTATGACTTCCAGGCTTGGCTTTTAAAGGGAAGAGGCATGTCCTCTGGGTCCTTTTTCCTTTCCCACCTGGCAGAAAGTGGAATGCTGTGGGCCATCTTGGACAGTGCAGGTGAGGACAACACCACAGTTGGCAGAGCAACAAGATAGAAAGAGCCTGGGCCCCTGCTACCTTTGCAGACTAGACCTGCCATACCAGCGTAGACTTCACATGAGAAAAAAGTAAACATACATTTGTTTCAGTCATGTCACTGGGGTTTGGTTTTGGCAGCTGAGCCCGTGTTAACTTAGAAAATCATTATTGCCTTTGAGCCAGCTGCCTCAGCTGGAAAACCTACAGTTGGACTCCCTTAGGTTGATGCCCACCCTTGATTCCATCAGTAGCCACCTTTCCACAGAAAATAGTTTAGTACTGCTTTCTGGGATAGGGGAATGGGAAACGCAGTTTCAGCATAGCAGGGCAAGCATCAAAACAAGAACCTTGCATGGCATTAGTCACATATTGTGAGATGTCATGTGTTGTTTTCACTAGGTGAATAGAAAAGGAGGTCAGCTGGGCTTGTTTGCAAATCTTTGGAGTTCCTAGATGGCAAGCAAGATAAAACACCATCAGATTGGACATCCAGAAATGTAGGCTCAATGACACTGGCATCTGGGGACATCAGTAACAGGAGGATTTGGTGGCATCTTTAATCTGACTCAGTGGCAGCCACGTGTCGGCCTCTTTCTGTTCTGTAACTCCATGTCAGATTTCCAGGTGAGAGACTCTGATTGGCTTAGCTAATGCATCACTTTTGTTTGATTAGTTCTCTTTTCATCAGGTCATGTCATGAGCCACTAGCAGTTAATGATAGGGTGTCCACTCCTGGTCCCTGCAGTGGGCACCCCTGTCCAAATGTCATCCCCAAACTGTTTTCTCTAGGAGGGTGAGTGGGACTGTAGGCCAGGTAGTTTTGGTTAAAGGAGACATTGGACATGAAGAAATATACCTAAAGCATCAAGGAATTGGCAGCAATCACGTCCAGTGATTCTGGCAGGTTTTACACTGAGTGGGTTCTATTCAAAGTGAGAGAAGGGACCCGGGAATGGGTGAGGCCAGGTGAGGCATGAGCCAAGAATGAGGTCCCTGGCTTCAACTGGACATGCACAGCAGTCCTCTGTGTCTGAGCAGGGAGAGAGGATGGGAGACTCTAACTCTGACATTGCAGAGAGGAATTCTGTTCCAGGGGGACCTAAAGAGGCTGTCAGGCCCAGGGGAAAAGGCCCACTCCTTGGGGTACAAGATAGGTCTAAGTGTCAGAAGCAAGACTATAGTCAGAGTCCAGATCATAGACCAGACTCCAGATTCTAAGCTTGTAGAAGAGTCCCAATCCTCTCTGCTCAATTCATTCTCCCTCTTGCCCTGCTGTCAGCATTTTTTCATTTATTCTCACTGTGGCTCCTAATCATGTCTCACCAGCCAGCCAGACAAGGCACAGTGGAATCCAGCTTCTTCCTCTTTCAGAATAACTGCTGGAACAGAGAGGCTACTAAGGTCATGCTTCTTCACCTTGAGGTTTCAAAATGATGAGTGGGCTGCAGAGTTGGAATAGACATTCTAATGGCCCACCAGCCCTACCCATTCTCTTCTTCTTTCTTAGGAAGAGAAACCCAATTTTAGCCCTCTCTGCAGCTTGGGGTAGCCAAATGATGAGGGAGGAGGAATGGCTTGTTAGAAAAATCTTTCAGAGAAGCTGGCTTGGCTGGTAGAACCACTGTTATTTCCTCTCCCGCTTCCTCCTGCTGCTGGCTTGGAGCATGGATGGAGGCTGCATCTCCAGGGGCTGTCTAGGATCACAGGGTGATGGATGAGAAGCACAAATTGAAGATGGAGGAACAGAGAGGTCAGAGTTAGAATCTCTGATGCTGCTATGGGTCCCATATAGCCTGGGGGTCAGCCTCCAGGTTTTTCATTCCTAAGTGAGGAATGAATTTCTATTTTGTGGAAGCCCTCAGCACTCAGTGCTTTGTGGACCAGCAGCATGAGCACCCCTCAGGAGCTTGTTAGAAATGCTGAAGCTCAGGGCCCACCCTTTTGAAATAGAATCTGTATTTTAACAAAGTCCATAGGTGATTCATGTATATGCATATGATGGTTTGAGAAATGCTGGTTTAAGCCACTATTATTAGTGTTTATCCTGTTGTTTTGTAGCTGAATCTCATTCTTGTGGATAGAGAAGATGATTCTCATGAAGGTCACCAGGAAAATGGGGCTGAAGGATGAATCTACTGGGAAGCCCACCACTGGGATCTCCCACTTGTCCCTTCCCTGCTTCCAGGAATAGTATGCATGACTTTTCAGAAAACCCTCATTTCCCCAAGTCCTACCATGAGGGGCTCAGGAAGCCCTGACCAGGGTTGTCCTGGGGCTCAAGTTCTTGAAAAGCAAGGCTCCTATCAACTGCTATTGCCTCTACCTCAACCTCCTGTCTGCAGACTCAGGGGTGTCAGAAGACAGATGATGGTGTTAGCTCAGAGGAGGTAGGTGAGGGGACCCAGAGTCATTTTGAAACCTTAAGGCATCACAAAATAGATCATCTTTCCCAGAAACCTTGGCCTTCTGTTTTTAAACAGGCGTTTCTAGGCTTTGTTTCTGGGGCTGCTGTCATACCCGGCCCCTCTGTGATTCAGACTTAATGGCCTAGGAGGGTCATACTCTCTGGTACAGAACTCCCAGCTCATCCATATCTGCCCATATGGGTGGGAGAGGGGGAGAAAGGAAGCTCCTGAGGATGACATTCTGGAAAATGGTTCTCAACATGCTACCAACCGGATGCAACTATTCAAACGAGTCCCTGGAGAGCATTCAATTCTAGTGAGGCAACTGAAAGTAATGCTTAAGAAGCCAAGTCTAGGATTCCAGGAGATTGGGTTTCAAGCCCTGGTTCTGCCCTTTACTACCATCTGACCTTGGAAAGTCTCTAATTTCTCTAAGCCTTCTCCCAGAGCACTGGGTAGCCAGATAAATCCTAGTCCTGCTGAAGTTGGCCTGAGTTTCCTCATCTGTACACAGCGTAATAAAATTATAAAACAACAAGAGCATCTTTTTGGAGGGTTGCCATGGGCTCAGGTACTTGACCTTGTGCATTGCTAAATCCTCAGTTTTTGATAGGGGCAGGCGTGCTAGCTTCACGGGTCTAGCTTCACCTGTGCCTCTCAAACAGTAATGCCCAAATGCATCACCTGGAGATTTTGGTCAAAGACAGTTTCTGATTGGGTGGTCTGGCTTGGAGCCTAAGATTCTGCACATCTCTGAAAACATCCTGTGCTGCTGGTGACCCCACCACAGACAGCAAGATTGTAGACTCTCTACCAGTGACTTTTGGGTATTCTTTATTGCTGGCTCCTCAGCTATTCAAACCTTGGCCCTGCAGTCTCAGAGGCTATAGTTACAAAAAGCAAAGGGCTGCCATTTGTTGCATGGACCAGCCACAAGGTTTCTGTTTCCGTTTTGTTGTTAATAATCTACTAAAGATAGAACTTCTTTTTGGATAAAATGCCTGTACCCTGGCCAAGACAGGGAGAGACGACAGTGGGATTCAGCTCACTCTGGGTTTCTTGTGATGCACAATTTCTTCATGTTTAGAGGATATCTCTCGGTTTGATGTGGCAGTTTTGCTGTGGTTATATCTTTCAACATACTTCCTGCTTTTCTTGCAAAACAAAGACTGCTTACCCCTCTGTTGGTGGCCAAAGCCCAAATGGTTACAGGTTTCCTCAAGGGCTGAAGCAGAGCCTGGGGACACATCCTAGGTGGTCTGTGTGTGAGGCCTTTGGCCTTTTTCTGTTTGAACAGTGGGGTTAAGATTAGCATAGATTTTACTTTCTTTTGGAGCAAATGATTGCAATTCTGTTAGAGGAATGTGAGGTTAGGAACATCTCACAGCTTCAGATTTCAAGTGGAAAGATGCTTAGCCCCTCAGTGATGATGTCTGTAGTTGAGATTACCTGGGTAACATAATTTCAATTGCAGTGCTCACAGTTGCTAGAAATTCAGAGACTCAAATGCTATTGGAGCTGAACAGGACCTGGGAACTTCTAAAGCCAACTCCTCTATGTTTCAGAGATGGAAACTAAAGTCCAGAGAGGTTAAATGACTTGCCCATGGTCATACAGCTAGCCTGGACTTCATGGTCATTTAGGATCACCCCACAAATACTTCAGGTAAATTTCTCTGCTTGGTCACACCCATTTCCCACAACTTCTAACCACCATGTGATAAGAGTAATGTATTAACCATTTCTCTCCTTATGAGTTTTTCCACTATGGAAATAACACAAACCATATTACAGTCTATTGGGAAACAGAGGGAAATAAATGACCCACACAATCTTTTTTTGACCTGATGCCTATCTAACTATAACTTTCACATTCTTAGATATTTTTCTTATTTTGTTTTTTAATTATTAAAATATAGGTGCTTGAAAGTAAAAATTCCAATTGTATAGAATGCCGTAAAAAGTAAATCTTCCCCCAATCCTTTGCTAGTTTTCCTTCTGATTGGTACCTTCTTTTGATTGTTTCTATTTCTATTTCTTTGGATATTTACCTTGATTGATAATGCTAAATAACATACGTCATCATGGCTTCATAGGGCAGGCTTTCAGCCATGACAGGTGAATAACTGATTCACTTATCAATCACCGTCTCCCACCTCTAAATCATTGATAGGTGAGGGAACTGTTCCAATGTCAAGATCAAGTGGACCTTCTTTGCTTAGAGTCCATCAACTATACAAAATCATGATTTTGGGGTTGGTTTTATATTTGAGCCATGACATAGGTGTATATATATATATATAAGTATATATAAGTATATATTATATATTTTAAGTAAAACATATAGGTTATCTCCACAGCTTGTTGTTTTCTGAAATTTTTTGTTGGTTGACAATAGAAGCATATGTCTTCTTCATAATATCATAAATACCTTCCATTTCTTTCATTATATCATTTTTTGAGTACTCCAAAACAAACGGACTTATGGCTAAGCCAACTGCACATCTGTACTAAAGTTCAAGTTTCTTTTAATTGTATTTCTAGGCTGGTTTAATTTTTAAAAATGTTCTCTTGTCTTCCACTTTCTTAGGTAGCACATCATCAAGTAATTTTATTTATTTCCACAAAGAATATATAGGAGCCAATTCCCTGAGTTCTTGCATGTCTAACAAGCCTTTATTTCTCTTCCACACTGGATGGATAATTTGGCAAAATGTTACATTCTAGGTAGAAAACGATTTCTTTGGACTCTGAAAATAATTGTTCCATTGGCTTCCAACATCAGGTGCTGCTGTGGAGAATAATGCCAATCTTGTTCTTAATCTTTTGTTGGCTATCTGTTTCTCATCTCTCTTGGAGTGTATTTAGGATCATCTTTATTATCAGTGCTCTGAAAGTCCATGAGGTGATTTCTGTGGATCATTCTCTGTTCACTGTGCTGGGTCCCTGGGGTCTGTCCATCTAAAACGTTTGTCTTCCTTTCACTCTGAGAGATTTTCTTCAATTATTTCTTTGATAGTTCCCTCCTCTCCATTTTCACTTTTCTCCCTCTCTGAAGCCCCTGTCCTATAAGTGTTGGCCCACCTCAACTGACCCTTTCTGTCTCTTTATCTCCAACTATCCACCTTTTGTCATTTTACTATCTATTCTACAAGATCTTCTTGATGTTTTGGTGTCATCTTTTTATTGTTTGAGGTTTTTTTTTGATCGCATGAAGTATATTATAATAATTAGACTAGCAAATTATTTTATACAATTAAAATTATGTAAATTTATTTGAAATAATTAAAGCAAATTATTTTATAATAAATTATTTAATAAAATACAAACATTATTATAATAATTTATTTATTTATATTTTTTTTAAAGATTTATTTATTTATTCATGATAGACATAGAGAGAGAGAGAGGCAGAGACACAGGCAGAGGGAGAAGTAGGCTCCATGCCGGGAGCCCGACGTGGGACTCGATCCCGGGACTCCAGGATCGCGCCCTGGACCAAAGGCAGGCACCAAACTGCTGAGCCACCCAGGGATCCCCTATTATAAGAATTTAAAAGTATATTTCAAAAGAGATTTAAAACAGGCTCTTAGTTTCCAGTGGGGGCTTCTTTTAAATAGATTGTTTTTGCATTGTGGGTGTATCATCTTGACTCTCCAAAAGCATAGAATTTGGGATTTTTGCTTAATTCTTTTTCTATTACTTAGCTCTACCTCCTTGAGGGTCATTTATTTTTGTTTACTTATCTTGGTCCTTGTCTTTTATTTTCCTGTGTGATGATGTTTCGGGACAGCCCTTATCTTTTTACATATGCCAGGCTGGGTGTTGTAATTGGTATAACTAGGGAGTGTTTCCTCTTCTCTGAGTAAGAGAGCTGATTTAAATTCTCCAGTTGTGGAGGAGGCATTGACCAATAGGGCTCAGTATAAGCTGGAGAGTGTGCAGAGGCACATATTCTTCACCCCTGCCCCACTCCTGATCCACCCCTACCACTGTCCCCCATCCCTGCGCTGTAAGCCCTAGCTCTTTGGGCCAGTTTTTGTTTGTTTTTTAAGAAATTGTTATTCGAGCCTCATCTTTGGCATAATCGCTACATGATTGTCAGAATTTGTAGGTTTCATCTGGTAAATTTATAATATCAGTATTATATTTGTTGATGCTGATTAATTCATCCTTGCACTTTGTGATGGTTTTGAAACATGCTTATAATTCTTTGACACTCCTCATAGTGAAGGGTAGAGTCTGTGTCCTCTCCTCTTGAACCTGGGCAAGCTCTAATGACTGACTGTTCAATGAACAGAATGTGGCAAGAGTGGTGCTGTGTGACTTCTGAAGTCTGATCAGAAAAGAGTTTCTGCCAGTCTTTAGGACATTGACTCCTAAAGAGGTGCCACATAAGAGGTCTGGCTACTCTGAAGCCTCCTTGGGGAGAGACCACATGGAAAGATAGGTAGATAGGTAGGTAGATCAATAGATCCAGAAATGGATGAATAGATCCTTAGGTGGCTAGATAGATCCATAGGTGGCTGGATGAACAGATTGAACCCCTAGTTATTTCAGTCATCCTAGGCTCTAAACATGTGAGTGAGGAAACTTTAGGATGACCCTGGCCTAGCCTCTGTTTTTCTGCAACTGCGTGACAGACAAAGCAAGAACCACTTTGCCTAGCCTAGTCCACTCCGGATGGCTTTTGCTTTAAGCTGCCATTTGGGGTGGTTTGTTATACATTAGCATGCATTAGCAATAACTAATCAGAACACACCTTATTAATGCATTTAATAATAGTTTATAGAAAAAAAATCATGGTAGTGTCCTGTAATTTGGGTCCTTTTTGTATGCTTCTGGTTTGAACTCCCTGGAAAAATTACTTCTTTGGTACCAGTAACTCCAAGAGTAGGAATTGTTTCTGGCCCAGAAACATAAATGATTCTTATCAATGGTAATTGTTATATCCATTATTAATGAAACCCTATTAAAAAATTAAGACCTTCAAAATCTTCCCCTTCACACCCTCTCTCACCCCGTACCTGCTCCCTTACTCTCCAGCTTGAGAAGGACTCATGAAGTTTTAGAACCTGAAAGGAATCTAAGGGAACATTAGAGCTAGCCTACTAGCTACCCCAACCCCACCATTGCACACTTGATAAATAGGTGACATGGAACTAGAACTCAGGTCTCCAGGCAACCAGATGCCACTCCATTTCATCACTTCCTGCCCTGGACTGAGTCATCTTTCAGACCCAGAGCAATGGCCTGACTCTCTGGGCCACCCACCAGGTCCTGTCATAATCAGGAGAAAGCTCCTTAGTGTCCTCTTCATGCACCTATTTATTTATAGGAAAAATCAAGACCCCATTCAGGCTAGTACACTTGTGTAAACAGCTGTTACACAAAGAGAACCAAACAAAATAAAGCCAACACAAAAAGGACTTCTTCTCATTGGAAGAGGGAAGTGAGAGTTGTCTGTGCTTTTCAATATTAATTACATGATGTGGCAGGGAAGGCATGGGAATTGAAACAGATCTGACACTGAGGGGGGCACTTGACAGGATGAGCACTGGGTGTTATTCTGTATGTTGGTAAATTGAACACCAATAAAAAATAAATTTATTAAAAAAGAAAGAAACAGATCTGAAATTCTCCTTCTCTTGCAAATCTAATAAACATCAAAAGTTTTTATTTTGTTTTATTTTTTAAATAAGCAGAAATACCCTTGCAGGTCTCAAACCAACAAAGAAGCAAACACTACAACACACGCTACTTTGTAAAGGACTGTCAAAAGAAGAGCTGGAAAATCCTTGACATCAACAAGTGGCTTCCCAGCAAAAATGGTATGGATGGGAGTAGGGGGTCAGGGAGCAGGGTGCTGTGGACTGGAAGCTGAGGGCACAGAATCTGAGAAAGACAACTGAAATCCCCAGTTGTAAGGCAGCAGATGGGAAAGGGCAAGTTCTAGAGGAGACACCCTTCCTACCAGCATATCGAGAATAAAAACAAACATATAGCAAGTATAAAGAAGAAACAAGCATTGCCTATAATATCTGCCATAACTAATAACACTAATATTTTACACGTTATTTTATATTACCAAAATCATGTGCTATGTGCAATTTTTATCCTTTTCTTCACTGAGTATTCCATCATAAAAATTATCCCACATCATTAGAAATTACCCACAAACATCATTTTAAGAACTATATAGTGTTTGTTGACTATATATAATTTACTTACTTCCTTATTGCTGGTTATTTCTCCTGATTTTTCAATATTATAAATAACTTATCAATAAACCACTTTGTGTCCTACCTGTGGTTTTCCAGAGATACACTTCTCTTTTAGCCTTTCCTTGGAGATTTTGATAAACAGAGAGGATACTCATGTGATGAAAGTAGAGGTTAATAATCTGATAAAATGTACAGATTATATTGTAATGCATATCGTACAAGAGATTGTAAGCAATGCTCATTTTCTTCTTTGCATTTGCTGTGAGGAATATCCCCATTTTACAGATAAGGAAGCTGAAGCTCGAAAAAGCTAAGTGATTTGCTAAAGGTCACTGAGCCAGGATTTCAACTCAGGTGATCAAACTCTAGACCCCACACTTTTAATCGATTTGTTCTAGTGCCCCCAATAAATTGTGGTCCATAATTAACAAAATGATGTTATAGGAGAACACAGGAAAATGTACATAGTAAGATTAAGAGGACAAAAGCAACTTTGAAAGCAATACATTCAGTTTGGTTCTTTTTTTTTTCCTTTAAAGTATTTGTAAAATGCACAGGATAAAGAAAATATCCATCAGGATGGGGTTATTATTTGTGATTTTAATTTTTTTCTTTGTGCTTTTCCAGATGTTTCTATAATGACCAATTCTTGCTTTTGAAGTCAGAAATTTTAAAGAATCACTGTCTGTTAGTTATTCAGTTGAGAGGAAGGTGCCGTAGATGAAGGCAAATGTGGGCTCTGGGCTGGGGGCGGGGAGATGGGGAGAAAGCAAGAGGACTTCAGGGAAGAGGGGGTGTTTGAATTGGGCCTTGAAATGGTGTGAAATTAACACAGAAGAAAAACAAGGACAGAATGATGGTTTTCTGCTGCTTCTGAACACATCCTCTTGTTTTTGGAGTCCTAGGGCCATGTTCTCCCCCACTGGAGTCTTCGATGTGTTGCCAAGTCTGCATGGTTTGTCTTGAGGAGGGGCTCCCAGGATGCGAGAGTGATTTCCATAATCACCAGGGAGGGGGTGGTGATTGAGGCTCCTCTGGTCCTTGAGAGAGAATGTTCCCCCTGCTGAGGTCAGGACACAGTAGCATGACATCCATGATTGTTCGAGGTAGTAGGTTGGGGTACAGTGGACAATGTCTGTGGTCTGCAGAAGCCACTTTAGAGGCCTCTGCAATTTTCTACTGCTGGAAATGACTGTACTCCACGCAGAAGTGGGATGGCTTAAATGTCAAAAAGCACACCCTGCCACGGGAACTCTGAGCCCATAGAAAGAGACCATTAGGGGCCCATGGAATGGTCCTTCTGTGAGGCTGGCTCTGTGATGAGAGTGAGTTTCACACCTGGCCAAGCACTTCTAGTGCACAGGGTTCCTGCAAGAGCATCCAGTGCCTCTGGACCCCATAGAAGACTGTAGGCATTGTTCACAGGAATGACACTGAACTGTATTTGGCAAGTTCCTTGGAAATAAAACATCACCACTAACCCAACCAGAGGCATCCTTCTCTCCAGCAGGAAAGCAGTTCCCATTTCCCAGATCATGAAGAAATTCCCCTTATGTCAGCTGTTGGTCAACGCATGCTTTCCAGTCATTTCCTTCTGGAAATGTGTAAGGTAGCTGGCTGTGAAATCTCCCAGAACTTGGGGAAGGAGGCTCATGCCATCAGCCATGTAAGGGTAAATTTAAAACTGGCCTTTCCGAGTGGCCCAAAGGGAAAGGGAAGCTTCCCTTCCCCTTCACAGAACGTTCCCAGGAGAAACCTAGTGTTGTGAATTCTTCCTCTGTCCCTTTGACATGAAGGTAATTATTTGTAAACTTCTTGCCAGCTTTAAAACCCCAGAGTGTTCTTTAAGGACTTAATGTTTCTTGTATCTCTTTGAAATGCAAACCTCAGTGTCTGTGGTCAGGCATTGCCTGTCACCACGATGCAAGCTGTAACCACCTGCTTGTCATAGAGGCAAAGGTGATTCCCTAGCACAGCTGGCTCCTCCAGTTGGCAGGTGAAACTGGGTGAACCATGGGAGAATTCACATGGCACCATCAGGCCCTCCCATGGGAAGACAAGTTTCCCTTAGTCCTGGGCACGTGTTCATAATGGATTGTAGCTACTTGGTGGCATAGAAATGGCAAGCTCCTTTTCCGGCTTTGTAATTTCATCAGAGCATATGTGTACACCCACTGTAATCTGTTTTGATGCTTATTCAATAATAAAACTATTTTCTTTTTTTCTTTTCTTTTCTCACTTTTGTGGAGAAGGCTCTCTGGGTTGGCAGGATTTTCACTGTCCCTGACACTCACAAGCACCAGCTTTTTAGCTGGGCACAAAGGCCATCCATGACCTGGTACAAACAATGACAATTTGTGGACAGTTCTCCAGCACGGGGTGCTTCTGAGCTTGCGAGCACATCAATGCCTCTCCTCACCTACTTTCTCTACCCACTGCCTTGGGCCAGCCTGGGACCCCTGCTTTCTGGCCTTGCACAGACAGGACCATGTGTCTGGGAGCAGCTCTGTGTGTCTGGGTCAGTAACCAGGCCCTCCTTTGTTTCTCAGGCCTTCCCCACAGTGTTTGAAGGCCTCTCTGGCCCGAGCCAGCTCTTCTAGAGCCATGATGCTGCCAAAGATCCCTTCAAACAGGGCCCTGACGTATACAAATGAGGCAGCATCCTGCCGGCCCCGCTAGGAGAGCTGGACCCGCAGGTAGTAAGGGGGTGTGATGTGAATCACATCCCACTTTGGCGGGAAGAGGCTGTGCATGGCTGGTAAAGAGACCACGTCGGCTCTCAGCTGTCACCTCTTTTGGCCCTTTAGAGTCAGAGGTGACTCACTACCCCATGTGTTCTTTACATAGAAGTCCCTGAGCCTAAACCTGGCTCTTCCCAGGATGTTGGCCACTGTAGTGGATCAATATGAAGGGAGGGCAGCAGAGGAAACAGAGGCATCTGGAAGATTCTGTGCCCCCTCCTCTCGTTCTCTCTTTGGTTTTTACTTTCTCTTTTCTCTTCCATGGTGACAAGCCAGATGGAAACTAAGGTTGGTTTTTTCAGCCAAAAGCTTCCCTTCTAGTCATTTGGACACACCCAACAACTTCTTTTTGCCTGCAGAGGTACATTTGTGTTGATGTCCTTGAGAAATCTCTTCCCCATCTCCTCACACTGTTAAGAGGCATAAGCCACTAGGATGACTCATTACACAGTGTGATCCCAAACTGTTCATATCTGGCCTCAGAGTGGCCACAGCGGCTCTTGTGTTTGGGTCACATCCGGAGTCACACGAAAGGGGGAGGTTGGACTCTTGAGTATTAGCTTCGGAAAAAATATCGGGGCTCCTTCTGTCTGTTCCCAGACTCAGTTCCTTTCTCTGCCCTCTCTCCTAGAGACAGAAAAGATCCATTCCCTCAATTTTTCTGCTTCTTTAAAAAGAGAACTTCCTCTCAAGATTTTGGTGATTGATTCGGGAATCTTTCTGAAAGGAGAAAGATAAACACAATTTCAAATAGGCACACCTTATTATGTACAATAGATATGTCCTGGAAATAACAATTTCTGTGGAAGGAATTCTTTTTCAAATGAAGGAAGTGGATTTTACTATTTAACTTAGTCTTGTAATATATCTGTTTGCAGAGAAAGCATCCAGATATAGTGAAGTTCTTGATCCAGTCATTTTCCCAATTTAAAGTTCAGATATTTACAGGGATGTTTTGTTCAATGCTTTAAAAAAAAACAATGTGTTCTGGTACAGTATCCTGAAAATCTTTAATGTTATAAAAATAATTCATATTCAAGGTATCATTTTTCATTCAGGAGTTTTAAATTTTAATGTATCTGACTGTATTGGTCTTTCCCTTTATGATCTATGTATTTTATTTCTCCTGGTAGATTGTGTAAATAGCTGCGATATTTTTGCTGTAGGTATTCATGTCGCTGCAATGTCAGGACCTGGAGCTCCTCCTGTTAAGAGGTATGATCTTTCTCTATCCTTGAGTTTCCATAATTCCCTCAACCAAAGGAAGGCAGCAAAGTGATGCTGAGGCTGCTCTGAGCACAGACGACCTTGGTACTCCTCCCTCTTGGAGCTCTGCCAACTGCCATGTAGAGGAACCCACGGTAGCCTACTGGATGAGATATGTGGCCCTGTCACCCCAGTGGCCCCAGCCAACAGCCAGTTCCCAGCCAACCTGGCAGCTGGCCATGGTTGCCTGAGTGAGCCCAGCAAAGACTATGAGAACTGCCCAGCTAAGCCCAGCCAAAATTGCTGACCTGCAGAATCACCAATAATTACAAATGGCTGTTAAGCCCATAGGTTTTGGGCTGGTTCGTTAGGCAACAATATGCAAACAAGACATGTTCTGTTAAAGACAGTCCTCCCTATCTTGAAATCCGAAAGCATCTTCTATGTTCTCAAGCTTTTTCCATTTTGCTTTTCATAGTTATATGCTATAATTGACCTGGAATTAACTTTTTCTTTTTTTTAAAAAATATTTTATTTATTTATTCATGAGAGACAGAGAGAGAGAGATTGAGAGAGAGAGAGGCAGAGACACAGGCAGAGGGAGAAGCAGGCTCCATGCAGGGAGCCCAATGCGGGGCTCGATCCCGGGCCTCCAGGATCACACCCTGGACTAAAGACAGGGCTAAACCGCTGTGCCACCCAGGATTCCCAATTTTTTCTTGTGTGAGGTAGAGACCTAATGCATTTCTTCTAATTCGATTTTTTTCGAATATTTTTAAATATTTGAAATATTTCATAATAAATGTTAGTCATTTAAAAAATATCACTGTCATAGATTTACAACAAAAATAAAAACAAAATTCCACCAATAATAACACAACTTAGCAATAACCACTTATAATGTTGTGAAGGGGGAGGGGTAAAATTGAGATCAAACTGTTTTCCATTTTTCTCACATAGCATTGCATTGTATTTCCCTATACCCAATTATCCAAGTTAATTTTTGAGGATTACATGGAGTTTGTCCTAGGGGTATACCATATTTACTTAACCAGGCACTTACTGTGAGGCACTTAGTCTGTCTCCTACTTTTCAGTAAGAATACTAATACAGCACTGACTATTCTTTTTCTATCTTTTTAAAGATTTTGTTTATTTATTTATTTATTTATTTATTTATTTATTTATTTGAGAGAGAGAGCGTGTGTGCGAGGGGCAAAGGGAGAGGGAGAGAGAGATTCTCAAGCAGACTCCTCATTGAGCATAGAGCCTGATTCATTATTTAAATGACCTGAACTTTCAGATATTTAAATGACTGAGACACCCACATGCTCCACAGCACTGAATATTCATGTGCACATATTTCTGATTAGTTCTAGGATCGTAGCTAGAAATGAAGCTTTGGGGTAAAAAAGTACAAAAACTTTTAAGATCTAAAATGCAGTTCAGGGGAACCTGGGTGGCTCAGTGGTTGAGTGTCTGTCTTTGGCTCAGGTCATGATTCTGGGGTTCTGGGATCGAGTCCTGCATTGGGCTCCCCACAGGGAGCCAGCTTCTCCCTCTGCCTATGTCTCTGCCTCTCTCTGTGTCTCTCATGCATGAATAAATAAAATCTTAAAAATAAAAAAAATAAAATGAAATTCAAGAAAGACACTCTCTAGAGAGAGTGTGCTGGTTCCCACCCGCCTCGACTAGCTGCACATGAGTGGATTCATTCAACCCCATGCTTCATCCTCATACTTTTGCTGAAGTAAATGAATAATCCAATTCAGATGATTCATCAAGTCAGAACAGGATCACATGCTAATGAGAAATTAAGGAGTCAATCCCATTTACAATTGCACCCAAAAGCATAAGATACCTAGGAATAAACCTAACCAAAGATGTAAAGGATCTATACCCTCAAAACTATAGAACACTTCTGAAAGAAATTGAGGAAGACACAAAGAGATGGAAAAATATTCCATGCTCATGGATTGGCAGAATTAATATTGTGAAAATGTCAATGTTACCCAGGGCAATATACACGTTTAATGCAATCCCTATCAAAATACCATGGGCTTTCTTCAGAGAGTTAGAACAAATTATTTTAAGATTTGTGTGGAATCAGAAAAGACCCCGAATAGCCAGGGGAATTTTAAAAAAGAAAACCATATCTGGGGCATCACAATGCCAGATTTCAGGTTGTACTACAAAGCTGTGGTCATCAAGACAGTGTGGTACTGGCACAAAAACAGACACATAGATCAGTGGAACAGAATAGAGAATCCAGAAGTGGACCCTGAACTTTATGGTCAACTAATATTCGATAAAGGAGGAAAGACTATCCATTGGAAGAAAGACAGTCTCTTCAATAAATGGTGCTGGGAAAATTGGACATCCACATGCAGAAGAATGAAACTAGACCACTCTCTTTCATCATACACAAAGATAAACTCAAAATGGATGAAAGATCTAAATGTGAGACAAGATTCCATCAAAATCCTAGAGAAGAACACAGGCAACACCCTTTTTGAGCTCGGCCATAGTAACTTCTTGCAAGATACATCCACGAAGGCAAAAGAAACAAAAGCAAAAATGAACTATTGGGACTTCATCAAGATAAGAAGCTTTTGCACAGCAAAGGATACAGTCAACAAAACTAAAAGACAACCTACAGAATGGGAGAAGATAATTGCAAATGACATATCAGATAAAGGGCTAGTTTCCAAGATCTATAAAGAACTTATTAAACTCAGGGATCCCTGGGTGGCGCAGTGGTTTGGCGCCTGCCTTTGGCCCAGGGCGCGATCCTGGAGACCCGGGATCGAATCCCACATCGGGCTCCCGGTGCATGGAGCCTGCTTCTCCCTCTGCCTGTGTCTCTGCCTCTCTCTCTCTCTCTCTCTGTGACTATCATAAATAAAAAAAAAAAAAAAAAAAAAAAGAACTTATTAAACTCAACACCAAAGAAACAAACAATCCAATCATGAAATGGGCAAAAGACATGAACAGAAATCTCACAGAGGAAGACATAGACATGGCCAACAAGCACATGAGAAAATGCTCTGCATCACTTGCCATCAGGGAAATACAAATCAAAACCACAATGAGATACCACCTCACACCAGTGAGAATGGGGAAAATTAACAAGGCAGGAAACCACAAATGTTGGAGAGGATGCGGAGAAAAGGGAACCCTCTTACACTGTTGGTGGGAATGTGAACTGGTGCAGCCACTCTGGAAAACTGTGGAGGTTTCTCAAACAGTTAAAAATATACCTGCCCTATGACCCAGCAATTGCACTGTTGGGGATTTACCCCAAAGATACAAATGCAATGAAACGCCGGGACACCTGCACCCCGATGTTTATAGCAGCAATGGCCACGATAGCCAAACTGTGGAAGGAGCCTCGGTGTCCAACGAAAGATGAATGGATAAAGAAGATGTGGTTTATGTATACAATGGAATATTACTCAGCTATTAGAAATGACAAATACCCACCATTTGCTTCAACGTGGGTGGAACTGGAGGGTATTATGCTGAGTGAAGTAAGTCAGTTGGAGAAGGACAAACATTATATGTTCTCATTCATTTGGGGAATATAAATAATAGTGAAAGGGAATATAAGGGAAGGGAGAAGAAATGTGTGGGAAATATCAGAAAGGGAGACAGAACGTAAAGACTGCTAACTCTGGGAAACGAACTAGGGGTGGTAGAAGGGGAGAAGGGCGGGGGGTGGGAGTGAATGGGTGACGGGCACTGGGGGTTATTCTGTATGTTAGTAAATTGAACACCAATAAAAAATAAATTAAAAAAAAAAGAAAAAAAAAAGAACTCAAAATTTGGAAGAAGCACATAGCAAGAGGAAAAGCCTGTAATAATTTATTAACATAGCAGCTTCAGTTCCTCCTCTTAAATTTATTTGACATACACACAGAAAATTGCATCAGTACGTAGAGGCCATTCCTGCCCTGGACAGCACCCTATTATACACGGTCTGAACCAAAAGTCAGGCACAGATATTTGGGACATAGAAAGGATTCCAAGTGAGCTATTGCTCAGAGCAAAAGAGGAACACACTGGGGCATCTGCCTCTGCTCAGGAGATGCCAGAGGGGCCATGTGGTCTTTCATTCAAACATATCAGTGTCTGTTACTAGCCCTCACACCAGAAGCTGGGAACACAAAATGACCAGCCTAGAGAGAAAATTCCCCGTCATAGAGAGGAGAGCTCTTATAGGATCCAACTGTAGGAAACTAAGAAAGTAGCCTGGGTGTCAGGGACAGCCTCCCAGAAGAGTGTGTGGGTATCCAGGCAGATCTTTGAGTAAGTATGGCTTAGCCAGGCAGAGAGTAGAACAGGTGTTTGAGGTAACTACAGGGCAGCCAGACTGCAGGGTATGAGCTCTTGGTGGAAGAGGCTGAGTCATGGGAACCTTCTTATGGCGTGTCCTGTAAATCTGGTCCTACCATCCTGCTGAGCCCATCCCTCCTCAGCCACTCCCAAAACATCAAACCCTACTCTAGCCACATTGGTCTCTCTGCTGTTCTGCAAGCACACTCCATCTTGACCTCTGCACTTGCTCTTCTCTCTGCCCAGCATGTTCTTCCCCCAGGTAGATTAAGGTCTTCTTCCTCACTTCCCTCAGACTTCTGCCCCAAATATCATCACCTAAGCAGAAACACTTCCTCTGACAAACATATCATGTAGCATGTCACTCTGGCCACCTACTCTGTAGTTCTCTGTCCCCTTACCCTGCTTTATTTTTCTTCTGTTTACTTTCTGCCTCCCATGCTTACCATCTACTAGAACGTGAGCTCCACAAAGATAAGGACTTTGCTTTTTCATTGTCCAACCAAATAAAACCCATCAGATAGTCTATTCCCTGTGCCTACAACATTTTCTGATGCATAGTAGGTGCTTCATACGGATTTGTCGAACAAAAGATTGAATTCTGTCATAAAGACGATGAGGATCCATTGAAGAGACTTTAGTCTGGAGAGAAACCATTGGATTTGCACTTTAGGCAGCTCTGTCTGGCTTGCTTCTTCTTTTCTCTTACTACACCAATGGGGTGCAACAAGTACCAAGCAGTTTCAGTCCTATTTTGCAACAAGGAAGTTGCCAGTGAAGTGTTGAGTATGAAGTGTTGAGTATGAAGATGGAAAAGTCAGTGGGTTGTGAAGTAGAGGCAGAATGTGGACAACTCTTTTAAGAACACTGAAGAAAAAAAGCAAGAGTTTGGGTTGTAACTTAGGAAAAGGAAGGTGATTTGAAAAAAATTAGGTCTATCTGATTCCAAAACTACTGCTCTTTTAAAAAGGTTTTTTAAAAAAACTTTTTATTTCAAGATAATTGTAGATTCCCAGGTAGCGAATGGTAAGTACTGAGAAGTCCAAGGACTCTTCATTCAGTTTCTCCAATCGTTGCACAGTACATAATTGTAGCATAATAGCAATAGCAGAAATCTGATTCTGGTACAATGCTACAATCATTAAAAAAAAAACTATGTAACGTTTTTATGCCATTTTATTTGTATGTGTGGAGTCATTAAATCACCATCACAATCAAGTTACAGAACTGTTTTATCACTGTAAACCACAAAAAGCCTACTCCTTGATAATCACACTGAGCCCCCTCCCTTCCTCTACCCCAAACCTCTGGTAACTACTAATTTGTTTTCCATCTCTATACCTTTCTCATTTCAAGAATGTTATACAAATGCAATCCTAGAGCATAGAAGGGTTTGAGATTATTCCCCTCCTCAGCATACAGCCCTGTAGGTCCATAACCAAGCTGTTATGTGTATCAGTGGTCCATTCTTAGTGACTGCTAAGTAGCACCCCATGGTGTGGACATTCCACAATTTAACCATTTAACCCATTAAGGGACATTTTGTTTTTGTTTTTCATTTGGGGGCTATTACAAATAAAACCCCTGTTAACAATGGTGTACAGGTTTTTGTGTGGGCATAAGTTTTTATATCTCTGGGATAAATGCCAAGTATTTCCTTTGATATGTCATATGATGGTTGCATGTGTAGTTTTAAAAGAAACTAACAAACTATTTTCCAGGGTGGCTGCAACATTTACTTTTTCAGTGATGAGCAGGCTAGGGAGCCATCCAGTTTCTCTGTATTCTGGCCAGCAGGAGGTATGGGCAAAGTTTCTCATGGTCTGAATTTGTATTTCCCTAATGGCTAGTGATGTTGAATATCTTTTCATATGCTTACTTGCTATCTCTGTATCCCCTTCAGTGAACTGTATCCTCATGTCTCTGCCCATTTTCCAATTTGATTTTTTTTTTTTAATGTTGAATTGTGAGAGAGCTTTATACACTGGAGATAGGAGTTGTATCAGATACATGGTTTGCCAATTTCCTCCCGGTCTGTAGCTTGACTTTGCATTTCGTAATAGAGTCTTTTGAAGACTAAGAGTTTTTTCACTTGGATGAAGCCCAGCCTTTCCATTCTTCATTCTATGGATTATGCTTTGGTATCATGCCTGAGAACTCTTCACAACTTATAGGTTTCAAAGATTTTATGTTATTTTCTAAAAGTTTTATAGTTTTATGTTTTACATTAAATCTAGGAATCTATTTTGAGTTACTTTTTAAATAAATGTGAAGTTAGGTTGGGTTAGTTTTTTGCCTATAGTATACAATTACTCGACCTCAGTCTGTTGAAAAGACAGTCTTTCTTCTAATAGTTGCCTTGACACCTTTGTCAAAATCAGTTGGCTATACTTCGGTGAATTCTTTCTAGGTTCTTTTTTTTCTCTTGGATCATCTTATGTGTCTCTCATGCCAATCCCACAAAATCTTTTTTTTTTTTTTTTAGATTTTTTTTTTATTTATTCATGGGAGACACACACACACAGAGAGAGAGAGAGAGAGAGGCAGAGACATAGGCAGAGGGAGAAACAGGATCCCTGCAGGGAGCCCGAAGTGGGATTCGATGCCAGGACTCTGGGATCATGACCTAAGCCAAAGACAGATGCTTAACCACTGAGCCACTCAAGTGCCCCTAGATTATACTTTTTAAAACAGAAATGAAACATTTATCTTTTCTCCTTGAGACAATTCAGAAACTTTTATTGAGTATTCTTATTTACTCAATATAATTATTTCCTTAGGTTCAATAAGAATCTGCCTTCCTTGTAATTATTGGGGGGAAAATGATTATACAACCAAGACTTAGACTAAAATGTCATATTTAAGAAGGATGGATAGAATAAGATATGACCTGGCAGTTTTAAGAAACTAATGAAGACTTTATGAAACCAATGTTTGCAAAGCCCTCTTGAGTAAACTGTCCTGGTTTACAAAACTCACTTGGGAAAACTTGCCTAAGGGTTCTTGAGCCTTATGAGTGAGTAAAAAGGTCACTTCCTGGCAGGACCAGGATATTTTGGGGGACGCAGGAAGTGAGGAATTCACCTAAATCTGTAGGCATTTCAGGTGAAGCCCAGTGGTGAGTTCTTAGATCAATGTCCTAGCCTTAAATGACTTTTAAAAGTCCAATCTGAGGGATCCCTGCAAGGCGCAGTGGTTTGGCACCTGCCTTTGGCCCAGGGCGTGATCCTGGAGACCCGGGATCGAATCCCACATCGGGCTCCTGGTGCATGGAGCCTGCTTCTCCCTCTGCCTGTGTCTCTGCCTCTCTCTCTCTCTCTCTCTGTGACTATCATAAATAAATAAAAATAAAAAAAAAGTCCAATCTGAGATTTCTCATGAAAAGCTTTAGCAAACTGCAAAAAGTCTATGTGGTCAATAACCTTTCTTTTTGCACTTGTGTAAATAATCAGGCCATCTAATGAGACTGTACATGCTTTGTAAACAAGAATAATCTTATTTTGGTTATCTGATCCAAAGGGGAAGTGATCACAAAAATGTTATGTTTTAATAGAAAACACACCCTATATATTTTATAGCACACCCTATGGGTTATCAGAGCCTCATAACCTTATGGGTTATCAGATCCTTTACTGTCTTTTAGCTGTTTTCCACCTCTTTGTAAACTAGGTAGTTTTGTTACCTACCTATAAATTGGATTAGAACTTGTTATCTTATACATTTTGTCAGTCATTACTATCTTCTCATTTCTTCTACTATCCTTCAGTGTCTGTATACAACTCTTCAAACTAATGTTTCCAATTTTTCTCCCATCCTCCTGAATTGGTGTCAGTGAGAACTAATACATAACGACCAAGATCTTTTCTGGGAGTCTCGATTGCCGTGTAGCTGGGCTTTACCCTCAGGATCTAAAGAAGCCTCTTGAGCTGAAGCTGGATGTCTTGATATAGGACTCATCACCACAGCAGACCCTGTGGACAATCTTTGTGCCTGGACTACTGCTCTGTGGGCCACTCAAAAAGGTCACCTCCCACCTCATCTATGCACTGTTCTAGGAAATACTTATGACTGGATAATTTTACCAAAATTTCTTTGATGTTGATGCCATCACCAAAAGCATTCAAGCTGCAAACAGGGAAATCTATCACATTGCTATCCTCATTCAACTGTCCACAGACTATTTGAGTCCAGTGTTGAAAAGTCTCCTCAACTGGCTGTCCCCTGAACTCAGAAACTGGGTTTATGATGCTCCAATCATTAATCTTTTTTTCCCATAGAAACCCCTTTCAGTGATGCCTGCTTCCTTGCATTGTTAGATCTTAACACTATTCACTTAGTATGTCACCAACAGAAATATGCTGAAACAAACTATATAGAAAAACTTCCTATATAAATCTTCTCCCAACCTCATGCATTTTATAAACCAGCAATGTCTGTCTCAAGGACCTGGGAGCCATCCTTTTGAAATGTTATCATCAAGAAAGACGAGGCATCTATCTCCCAGTCTCTGTGAGAGGGTAGGAGCTTAACCTTGATATACACCAATTGCAAACATACACAGTCTTAATCCCATTGACCAGTCATCCAGCTACATCCTCCAGTACTTTTTCACTGTCTCACTCCAGCACTAAAAAACTCTCCTGCTTTTCATTTTAATAGAGTTGAATTCAATCAGCGTTCCCTAATGCAAAAGTTTTGATTTCTAATAGAATTGTCTTGAATAAAATCTTTCTTGCCTCTTTATTTCTGCCTGGCAATTTTTCTTTGACATCTTCCAATCTACTGTTGAACTCATCTTCTGAGGTGTGTGTGTGTGTATGTGTGTGTGTGTTTTAATTTTTCTTACTTGTATTTTTCAGCTCTGAAATTTCCATGTGGTTCTTATGTTTTCTGTTTCTTTGCTGAGACTTTCTTTCTATATTTCTTCTTTTCATAATTCTTGTTGAAGCATTTTTATGATAGCTGCTTGAAATAATTGTCAAATAATTATAATATCTCTTTAAAAATTCGGTTTCAGGTCTTCCTGATCCTTGGTAGGACCAGTGATTTTTTTTTTCAAATTAAAACCTAGAATTTGGGCAGCCTGGGTGGCTCAGCGGTTTAGCACCGCTTTTAGCCCAGGGGCTGATCTTGGAGACCTGGGATCAAGTCCCACATCTGGCTCCCTGCATGGAGCCTGCTTCTCCCTCTGCCTGTGTCTCTGCCCCCCTCTCTCTCTGTGTCTCTCATGAATGAATAAATAAAATCTTAAAAAAAACCCTAGAATTTTTGATAACTATAAGTGCTTACATTAAAATAGATGAAAGATCTCACATCAACAACCTAACTTTACACCTTAAGGAATTAGAAAAAAAAAGCAAACTAAACCCAAAGCTAGCAGAAGGAAGGAAATCATAAAGATAAGGGTAGAGATACATTTTTTTTAAAAGAGAATAGAAAAACAATAGAGAAAATCAACAAAACCAAGATTTAGTTCTTCAAAAAGAAAATCAAAATTGACAAATCTTTAGCTACATTGAGAAGTGAAAAGAGAACAAGCTTAAATAACTAAAATCAGAAATGGAAGTGGGGACATTATTACCAATTTTACAGAAATAAAAGGATTATAGAGAAAGTAGTATAAACAACTGCATGCCAGAAAATTTGATAACCTAGATCAAATGGATAAATTCCTAAAGACATAACAAACTACCAAAACTGAATCATGAAGAAATAGAAAACCTGAATAGACCTAGAACTAGTAAAGAGATTGAATCAGTCATCAAAAGCCTCTCAACAAAGAAAAGCCCTGAACCAGATGGCTTAACTGGTTAATTCAACCATTTAAAGAAGAAGTAACACCAATCCTTCTTGACCTTTCCAAAAAAATTGAAGAGGAAGGAATAACTCTTAACTCATATCTATAAGGCCAGCATTATTCCAAAACCAAAGCCAGAAGAGACAAGAAAACTACAGACCAATATTCTTGTGTATCTATGCTGTGAAAATCCTCAACAAAATGCTAGCAAACTGAATTCAGCAGCATATTAAAAAGATTATATACCATGGCCATATACCATTATATGCCATGGGATTTATTCCTGGAATGCAAGGATGCTCAAGATACAAAACTCAATCAATAATAGTATATCACATTCACAGAATTAAGGAAACAACCCACGCAATCATCTCAATTGGTGCAGAACAAGCATTTGACAAAATTCAATACCCTTTCATTATAAAAATACCCAAGAAACTAGAAATAGAAGTACCTCAACATAACAAAGGCCATGTATGAAAACTCACAGCTAACATCAGACTCAATGGTGAAAAAAATAAAGTTTTTTCTTAAAGATCAGGAACAAGATAAGGATGCTTGCTTTTGCCATTTCACTTTAACATAGTCCTGGAAGTCCTCACCACAGCAAATAGGCAAGACAAAGGAAGAAATAAAAGCCACCCAAACTGGAAAAGAATTGAAATTATCTCTGTTCACAGGTGACATAATCTTATATGTAGAAAGCTCTAAAACTGTAAGGACTAAGAAATGAATTCAGCAAAGTTGCAGGTTATAAAATCAATACCCCAAATTAGTTGCACACACTAACAATGAACAACCTGAAAAAGAAATTAAGAACACAACTGTATTCACAGTAGCATCAAGAAGGATAAAACACTTAAGAATTAACGAAGGAGGCAAGAGACTTACACGCTGAAAACTACAAACATCACTAAAAGAAAATTAAAGAAGACACAAAAAAATGGAAAGACATCCCGTGGTCATGGTTTGGAATAGTTAATATTGTTGACAGGTCAGTAACTACCCAAGATCTACAGATTCAATACAAGCCCTACCAAAATCCCAAAGACTTTTTTTTTGCAGAAGCAGAAAATTTTACCCTAAAATTCCTATGGAATCTCAAGGGACCTTAAATAGCCAAATAATTTTGAAGAAAAAGGAGCACAAAGTTGGAAGTCTCACACTTCCTGATTTTGAAACTTATTACAAGGCTCCAATAATTGAAACAGAACCATAATGGCATAAAGACGGCCATATAGATCAGTTGAATAGAGTAGAGAACCTAAGATTAAACTCTCACAAAGGCTTTTCAACCAGAGTGCTGAGTTTTGTCCCCTGTAAATTCATATGTTGAAGTCCCAACCGCCCCCAACCCTGTACCTAAGAAGGTAACCTTCAAATTGGAAAGTCTTTAAAGAGGGGGTTAAGTTAACACGAGGCCTTTAAAGTGGGCCTTGTAATTCAACATGACTAGTGTCCTTGTAAGAAGAGGAAGATTCATGGGAAGGTTGAGGGGGAGGGGCGTGACCTGTGACACAATTCTACGTGTGCGTGTATATCCAAAAGAATTGAAAGCAGGGTCTCAGAGATTTGTACAGCCATGTTCACGGCAGCATTATTCATAATCTCCAAAGTAGAAAAAACTCCAATGTCAGATGGATGAACAAATAAGCAAAATGGTATACATAGGACGGGATATATTATTCAACCTCAAAAAGGAAGGAACTTCTGACTCAGGCTACAACGGAGTTGAACCTTGAAAACATTATGTTGAGTGAAACTAAATCTGATACAAAAAACAAATACTGTACAATTCTACTTATGTGAGGTCCCTAGAATACTCATTTTCATAGAGACAGAAAGTCGAATGATGGGTGCCGGGGGCTGGTAATGGGGATTTTTAATGTTTTACTTGTTAGTGTTTAATGGGTATAGAGTTCATGAGGAGTATGAAGAACCTCTGGGGTTGGATGGTGGTGAGAGTTGTACAATCATTTGAAAGTACTTAAGGTCACTGAACTATACACATAAAAATGATTAAGTGGTAAGTCTTATACATATTTTATCACAGTTTCTAAAATCTGAAAACTTGGGGCATTATGTTAGGAGACTTTGGAACTTATTTATTTATTTTAATTTTTTAAGATTTTTATTTATTTATTCATGAGAAAGAGAGGAGAGAGAGAGAGAGAGAGAGAGAGAGAGAGGCAGAGGGAGAAGCAGGCTCCATGCAGGGAGCCTGGGACTGGATCCTGGGTCTCTAGGATCACGCCCTGGGCTGAAGGTGGCGCTAAGCCGCTGAGCCACCTGGGGTGCCCTGGAACTTCTTTAAACCTACTGTGTGAACTGGCTTTAGCAGGGAGAGGGACAGTAACTCCTGGTTTATACCAAGTGGTGTGGAAGCCCAGGCTCCCCACTAGGCCTCTGTTGATACCAGAGTGGGTGAGGCTTCTCATTACTGGGCAGAGGTGGGAATTCTAGCTTCCTGAGAGACTCCACTGATACCCCTGGCTCTGAGGTGCCTCCTTATTGCCCCCCATGTGGCCTTCACTGACAACAGGGGTATAGGGTGGTAGCCTCCTTACCCCTGGGCAATGGTGAGAGTCCTGACTCTTCAGGAGGTGCCCTTCATCAGGATAGTGGGGAGGGGAAGGGCCACCTGGTTCCCGGCAGATGGAGTGGAAATCCAGGATCCCCACACAGTCTCCATTGTCACCTAAGGAAGAGTGTGGGGGGGGGGTGTCTCGTTGTAGCTCAATGGGGATGAGAATCCCTGCTCCCTACTTGGCCCCACCCCAGTAAGGGAGTTAGGGAGAACAGATTTTGGCCAGGGCTTCCCCCCCTCCTCCCCTTGCCTGCTGTTGTTTTCTGGTTACCAGCCTTTTCAGCTTTAATTTGGGGATATATAAGTCAAAGAGAAAACCCAGGAACTCACCACCATTTCCTTCCTGTGGTCCTGACATTCCTACCCCGTCTGCCTTCTTCTCTCTACCTTCCAGAGTCTTATGTCTGTCTTATATACAATGCCCTGGGCTTTTAGTTGTACTTAATAGGAAAAAGTATATTGATTCCATCTTCGTAGAAGAGGGGGTCTGCTGCTGGAGCCGATGCAGGGGGAAATGGGCAGGTCAGATCTGCAGGCCATGGGAAGGGATTAATCTTGGGCAGGGGGAGGACAAACTCTGAAAGTGGAAGTAAGAATGGGCAGAGGGTGCAGAGAAATGGGAATGAGACAGGTTGCCAAGCCTTGCTTTAGTGACTGTCTCCTCCACGAAGGCAGAAGTTAGTAGTAGAGGATGAAGGAAGAGGCAAGATGAGGGGCTATAGAAGGATGACGAAGCCTAGGAACAGCTGTGAGTTGTTTCAAGACTCTGCTTGCTTATGTGCAGCAGGCTGGCCAGCAATGGTGATCACAATCACTGATGCTGACATTACCAAAGGTGAGCTGTGTGCCAGGCCCTGATCTTCACAGAGGCTCCAGAGCGGAGCATGTTTGAGGGATTCCCACTTGCCAGTAAGGAAATCAAGCCTTGCAGAGATGAAGTAACAAGCCATTTCATGGCCTGAAATGGCAGAGCTAGGACGTGGCCACATGGTTTCTAATTCTAGATCCTGCTCTCTTGGGTGCTCAGGGCCCAGCTGAAATTAGAGACTGAATCTTTGGTGTCCTTACACCTGGGTAAATTTCTCTAGGAGGCTGAGTGTCAAAACAGAAGTGGAATTGCTAGATAGAGTCCAGGTTGGGGCTCTTCCTGGTAGGTGTGTCAGAAGGACAGTGTGCAGAGGATATTGGCAAGAGATGGACTTGTGTCCTTGTTGGATCAAGAATTAAGTTGAAGGGATCCCTGGGTGGTGCAGCGGTTTGGCGCCTGCCTTTGGCCCAGGGCGCGATCCTGGAGACCCGGGATCGAATCCCACATCGGGCTCCCGGTGCATGGAGCCTGCTTCTCCCTCTGCCTGTGTTTCTGCCTCTCTCTCTCTCTCTGTGTGACTATCATAAATAAATTAAAAAAAAAAAGAATTAAGTTGAGACAACCAGGGGATGATAATAGGAAAAATGGTGACCAGAACTCCTGATAGGGTGGAACATATGTGGGATAAGGGTACTGGTATGAGAGAACAGGAAGTATAGGAAGTTGTGGTTAGAAAGAAGGGGTTAACTTAAAGATTTCTTGGTAAGGCAGATCCTAGAGGTGACAAGGTCTAAGAGTGTGGGTGGCTGAGGGTGGGGGAGGATTTGAGGTCAACAATCTCAATGGTGGAGGATAAAGTCACTTGCCCAAGATGATGCAGCTGTTCACTGGGAGAGGTGGGATTTGTTCAAGAGGACAAAGAACATTCAATGACTCTTTCAAGCACAGGGAGACAGACTTTACTCCAGGGAGGTTCTCCAGATAGATGTGATGGAATTTTGCAGTGAGGGAGAAAGATAAGGCTCAAGTCCAAATACAGCATAGGCAAGTGGGAGTTTAGAGTGGAGGAGCGGGTGGATGGGTGGAGATTTACAAAGAGGAAACATGGGGGTTGGGAGATTCTTGCAGAGGCAGTTCAGGGTGACCAGATGGCAGTGGGGAATGATGGAAGAAGAGGGACTCAGTCAGATGTGCAGGGTGGAAGTCTTTACTAAAATGACTTTGCAGTTCTTGCTCAAACTGGATCTTATGAGGAAGGGCACAGGCAGGCCTAGGAGAAGGTCCAGGATTAGGTCAAGCAGAGAAAGAGTCTTTGTAAGATTTAAACCCCACTGAGAATCCAGAAAAAGATGTCAAAAGGAGAAGGGCGGTGGGAATGATTAGGAGCAGAGGAGGGAGGCACAGGGCAGATAGATGGAGACTCCCAAAGGGGGGCGTTTGAAAGCAGCATTGGGATGTGCAATCAGGGAGGTGCTGGGACTGGACTCACATCTGCATCACACACTCCTAGCACCTCTGTGGGCTGTGCCCTGCACAGGGAGGTGGAACTCAGAGCCTGGTGCGCGAGGCAGGCGTGTGGCACATTGAGGAACATAATCACCAAACAGAATAACCACTTCTGGGAGCCACAGCTGCTGCAGCAAAGAGGTGATGCTCAGGCCACCTTGGGGGACATTACCCAGTGGGCGCTGCAGTGGAAGGACGCAACCCAGAGTGTGTTCAGAGCCTCCCAAGTGGCCTAGCGTGGCGAGCACAGGAGCCATGCACTGAGGGATGAGGGCAGGCAGGGCCTTTGCCAGCCATCTGCGTCACGTCGGCACCTCAGCCTGAGTGTTGGGTGTGGAGGGGAGAACAGGGAACAATACGCATTTTAGAAAACATGAAAAAGCAGATGAAAAAAAAAAAAAAGCATTGTGACCAACTATATAAAATGCTAGACAGGTTCATAGAGGATTATGTTCTTCTTCCTTTTCAGGAAGTTTCCTTCACTATGGCCAGCTCATTGTTTTTACAACAAAATGTGGCTAAAACAAAAAAGGGAACAAGTATGGGTTTACCAGAATCACATGTTCCTGGCTGGAAAGAAGTCACAGCAAAATGCAGAACACTTGGGGCTGCATCTCCTCTCTCACCCCAAGGTGAGGCTGCTGGGGGACTTCCTGCCACGTCCCACAAAAGATAAGGGAACTAACACATTGGCTGTATTTGGGGCCAGCTGTGGGTGTGGCAGGAAGGTAAGGGGCTCTAAGCATAGAAACCCACCTGCGGAAAGACAAGGCGTGAGCCAAGAGAGGCTCAGGGTTCCTCCAGCCAGATGTTACTGAAGAGACATGGCAACTTGATGTGCAGCATGGTCCCCGATTGGAGCTGGGTAGTGGGGAGGCACCCATCACAAAGGAGTGTTTTAGGGCAACTGGCAAAATGTGAATATGGGCGAATGGTTGAAAGCCACATTGGATGGATGTTAAATTTCCCCCATTTCAGTCATTGCTCTGTGACTACATTAAGAGAATGTCCTTGTTCTTCGAAAGCACACACTGGAATCTATAGAAAGTCTTTGGGGACGTTGATGTGTGCAACTTACTCTCAAGCAGTCCAGGAAAATCATACACCTGTTCAATACGGAGGAGGAGGAGGATGAAAACACAAAAAGAGGCAAAAGATTAACAGTTGGTGAATCTGGATAAAATGTTCTTTGAATGTGAGTTCTTGAACTATTCTTGAAATTTGTGTGTAAATTTGAAATGTCAAATGTTGAACTTAGAAGAAAACAAAGGCAAAGTTCGGGGTTGGATTGTTTGTGGCTGGAACTTAAATTCAGGGCTGAGAATAAACTAAATCTCTGAGGGGGACAATGGAACCAATGGTGAGTTTTTGTTTTTGAGGGGGGGAGGGTTTGCATTATCTTCTTAAATATCATCCTCCATGGAAGATCAACTTAAATGTATTCTGCAAATATTAATAATTAACTGACTACCATGGGGTTTTGTTTCTGCTATTGTCTTCACAGAGTTTACGTTATATATTAGTTTTGGACCAGAGGCTTCCAGAATGATGACCTGGGAGCAGTTTTTCCAGAGTGTCCTCTTTAGTCATGCAAACTGATGGCAGCAAGGAATGTTGCTTTTGGAGAAGGTGCAACATACGTGTGCTTTGTGGGACTTGATGAAGGCAGCCCTTCTGGGGCTCCTTGATGCCTGGAGCTGTAGGGAGTCCACATAAGGAGCCAACAGCCCCGGGAGAGGACAAACTGCAGATTTTAAAAGTTGAGAAGATCTGGCAAAGTGGCCAGGATGACAGGAAAGGACAAGGGCACCAAGGTCAAAGGCAAATTCACCAGGGGGAAGGAGATCGGAACTTAAGGCAAGAGCTTAAGTCTCTGGTGTGTACGTGTGTGGGTCTGTAGGTGGTGTGTGTGATTCTGGAATAGCATGCAGCTGAGGCTAGCAGCCCCAGGGACAAATAACCCTGGCATGGTGACAGTGTCATGTGTTAGGAACGATGGCTGAGCATGTGTGAGTTGAAGGAGCCACAGTCTTGGAGGCCAGTGTATGGCACCCTGTATAGTGGTCTAGACCGACCCAGAGCAGCCAGGGCACCACCTCAGGAACAGGCAGGTATCCCTGGCGCTGAGCCTGTCAGGCTTCCACAGTCACCTGTGGGGGATCTCTAGAGCAGAGTAGCAGTGGCCAATGTGTCCCTTTCAGTTTTCTCCTAGCCTGGGTTCGGAAGAAGGACTAACGCTTTTCAAGTCTTTGGGGTTCTTTCTTTGTTTTTTAAAGATTTCATTTATTTATTCATGAGAGACACAGAGAGAGTCAGAGCCACAGGCAGAGGGAGAAGCAGGCTCCCTGCGGGGACCCCGATGCGGGACTCACAACCTGAGCCACAGGCAGATGCTCAACCACTGAGCCACCCTGGTGCCCCAGCCCTTGGGATTCTTACATTATTTGAGGTGGAGCTTCAGACAGGAGATGCTGTGTCCTACTCTTCTTGACTATTAATTGGGGGAATAAAGAAATATTATATATATATAAATATATATATATGTTTGGTCGTATATATAATATATATATTATATAATATATATTATACGTGTAATATAATTATATGTATAATATATTATATATATATGCATTTGTCCCAGGTGGTAGCCAGTCCTCAAAACAGTCAATATCAGTTCTCTCCTTCCCTGCATGTATCCAGGCATGGAGCGTGTTTCCCCTGCCCCACATGCGGGCTGGCCCTGTGACTGCTTTGGCCAAATGTGGTGGGACTTCTGGGGTTTCAGGCCTGGCAACTTCTGCTTTTGTCCTCCTAGAGCATTCACTCTTAGCTGCTGCCCCTGGAAGCCAGTGCCCAGCCGTGAGAAGCCCAGCTAGCCTCACAGAGAGGCCATGCGGAGGACTGACCTCCTGGGAGGCAGCCCGCACCATCTCACCAGTGATGGGAGGGAGGCCAGTTTGGACCTTCCAGCCATCCCGGCACCCTGGCCAGTAGCTCATGAAGCAGAAGAGCCTCTCTGCCACCTGCGGAATCGTGACAGATGATGGTTTGGTTATTTTAAGCCGCAAAGTTTTAGGGGGTTTTTGTTGTTGTTTTAGCAGGGCGACTGACAATGTGTATTGTAAGTGGGTTCAGGTGAATGAGAAAGGGAATATAAAGAGCCGCTTAAGGCTTGGTGACAGACTGCACCTGTTTATTTACCTACAAGGGCTCAGGACAGCTCTGATCTCTGTTCCTTCGCCTGCAGCTTTCGAGCCTGGGACTCAGAGACCCAGAGGTGTCAGTGCTGGGTCCAGTGGCTTCCTCTTGTAAATGAAGAAACTGGAGCCCAGGGTGGGGGAAATGAGCCCCTCGGGTCACGGAGCTGGTGTTAGTGCTCGCTCACCAGAAGGCCATGGCTTCTGAAATCCCTTTGGCCTTTCTCCATATTATAGTTTGAAACATCAGCTCATATTGACTGTTTGCCACATGCCATGCACTCCATGGCCTTTGAACGCCCCTGCACCCTCTGTGGTCAATCCTGAGGTCAATACCCACCTCTGAGACCAGGAAACCAAGGCTCAGACCGAGGTTGCATAGCTAAGAAAGTGGAGCTGGAATTTGATCTCGGGGTTCCCAATGTCACCTGTACCCTGTCTGTCTTTTCCTGTATCATGGAGGATGGGGGTGTGTGTGTTCAGAATTCTGATTTTAGCTTTCCCTTCACAGGATAGCTTGGGATAACTCATGTTTATCCGAAGCCTAACATCACTGGCTGTGGCATATCACATATGGTGTTTGCACACTACTTCCATCTGTGCCTCTGCCTCTCCCCCCCACCCCTGCCCCTGCCACTTTCTCTGGCTCGCAAAGCCACTGTGAGGTGAAATGGCAAAGTGAGGTGCTATGAGATCTGTGTGATTGTCAGTAAGTGTGACCACTCTGGTTAAAGCAAAGAGATAATGGAGGCTCCTCAAAAAATGTAGAGAGAAAATGCCATCGGTTCCACTTCTGGGCATCTATGCAAAGAAAACAAAATCACCAATCTGAAGAGGTATCTGCATCCCCATGTTCATCGCAGCATTATCTACAGCAGCCAAAATATGGAAACAACCTGAGTGTCCATCAAAAGACGAGTGGATAAGGGAGATGTGGGATATTTGCAATAGAATATTACTCGGAATATTCAAGAATGAAGTCTTGCCATTTGTGACAATATGGGTGCACTTAGAGGGCGTTGCGCTAAGTGAAATAAGTCAGACAAAACAAATATGGTATGATTTCACTTATGCTTGGTATCTAAAAATAAATGAACCAACAAACCAGATCAGAAACAGACTCACAGATCCAGAGAAAAATTGGTGGTTGCCAGAGGGGAAGGTTTTGGGGGAATGGGCAAAATAGGTGGAGGGAATTAAGATCTGTAATCTTCCAGTTATAAAATAAATAAGTCACAGGGGTGTAAAGTACAGAGTAGGGAATATAGTAAATACTATTGTAGTAACTTTGCGTGGTGACAAATGACAATTATACTTGCCATCGTGAGCATTTCATAATGTATATAATGTTGGATCACTGTTTGTCCACCTGAAATTAATATAATACTGTATGTCAATTATACTTGAATTACAAATAAATAAATATAAACAACCATTTGTACATAGGAAGACCAATGAAAAAGATGTGGATGTGGATAAAGTATATGGATTCAAACGTTTGTGTTTGCCAATAACTCTGACTTCCTGCCGGTTCACACTTACAGCGTCCCTGGAGGGAGGGTGGGGGCGACGGTCATGTTTTGGTGACCCACAGGCTCTTGTCTACCATGCCCAGGCTGCTTCCTGGGCACAGGGGAAAATCATGAAGCCCAGAAGAGTAGGAGTCCCCATGAGCCACAGCCTCCAGGCTTGGTGGGCTTCTCAGAGCCCCCCAGCAACACTTCTGAGTTTCCCCATTCTGTGTCACATGTGTTTCAAACCTTCTCACCCTAGAATTCTCCTGCTGCCCCCCTGTCCCATCATTTATTTCACCAAGAAAATAGTAGCCATCAGGATAAAGCCCTCTTAACTTTTGCTAGAAACCCTCCCACATCGCCTGCACCTTCACCCCTCCCAGCCTTGTTCTGACCCAGCACAGGGTGAGAGTGAGTCCTGCCTGTCCTTGTCCCCTCCGCAGACACCGCCTCATCAGCTCTGCCCCCAACTTCCACCTTTCCCTCTCTGAGCCCCAGCCTCTCCCATTTGATGAAGTCTTTCCCTTGATCCCTTCAGTTGCTGCCCAACCTCCCCTGCTCTTCATAGCTATACTTCAAGACACCTGTCCCCCAACCCACTCCAATCTGACATCTTTGCTCCCAGTTGTTCCCCATCCCATAGAGGCTCATGGCCCCACACTTCCTTAGCAAGGCTCCCCCAGCCCAGCTGCTCAGCTGACCTGACACCCTGTCCTGAAATGCTCTATCTTCGTACATAGAAGACTACCCTCCTGGAGTTCTTCCTACCTCTCTGAATGTTCTTTCAGGCTTTCTCCCTGCCTATTTCTGGAAGGTTGTTTGTTTTGGCTTCTGGCTCTATCCTCACTCATCACAATACCTTGGTCAGAGTTCAACCCCGGGAGCCAGGGAGAAAAAATGAGTCAGGCTGGGTGGGAGTATTAGGGATCAGTGGGGACTGGGACAACCAGGGAGCATGAGAGCCTCGGAAAGGTGGTGGCAGCAAGTCCACATGAGCAGATGAGTGCCAAGAGCAGGGTTGGCAAACGTTTTTCTAAAGGGCCAGACAGCGAGTGTTGTAAACTTGTAGGCCATGTGTCATCTCTGTCACTTAGTCCTCTTTGTTTTAAAAACCCTATACAAATGTGTAAAAAAAAAAAAAAGAAAATTCTAAGCTCTCTGAGTCATATAAACACAAGCCATGGGTCAGGTTTGGTGGGCAGACTGTAGTTTGCTGAGCCCGAGTAAAGAGTGAGTGCAAATCCACAGTGGCTAGACCTCCTGGTTTTCCAGGGAGGCCAGAAATCCAGATTTTGTTTGAAATCTTTTGGTTACCAAATGCTGACAGAGAAGATCTTCTGGGATAGCCTGTCTCCAGGTAACCCCTGAGCATCTTGCAGCTACTGGAAACATGTCCATCCAGAGCCCAGTTCATCAGTACGCCCCCTCCCAGCTGAGTTCACAGTCTCAGCAAATGGCAACACCTTCTACTAGAAACAGACACCCGGGGGTCCCTACTCCTCACCCCCACCTCATTAGCACAGTGTTGCTGATCCTTCTTCCTGATTTCCTGTCCCCTTGGCTCTGTCCTCAGTGCCACTTCCATATGTTGGACCACCCTCATTTCATCCCTTGGGAACCAAAACATCCTCCCAATAAAGAGTCCCCAGTTACTGTCTTACTTTCCCTTAATCTTTTCTACAGACAAAATGCTCTTTCTAAAATGCAAATCTGATCATGGCACTCCCAAGCTTAACACTCATTTGCCAATTGGCTAAGGTCCTAACCTTCCTTTGGTCTATAAGGCTTCTTGTGATCAGGCCCCTGTTGGACCCCTGGTCCCCTCTGTTTCCTGGCTCATCCCACTCCACTGTGTGCTGCTATCTTTGTGGGGTGCTTCTATTTCTTGAAATGAGCCAAGCTCCCTATCACTTCCAGGTGTTTGCATCTGCAGATATGGCACATCCTTCACTCTACCCCGCTTATTGCCATGTTCTTTGTATCTCAACTCCTGCGAACTGGTGCCCTATCCTCCATTCCCCCCTCCTTCCCCACTCCCTTCCCTCTATCCCTCCCTTCCTTCCTTCCTTTTAATATAACAACTTTATTTATATATGATTCACATGCCATATAATTCATCCATATAAAATATAAAACTTTTTTTAGTATATATTTTTAATATTATATTATACTTTAGAATATACTTTTGAGTATATTCAGAGTTGTGCCATCATTTCCACAATCAATTTTAGAGCATGCTCATCATCCTAAAGAGAAGCCCTATACTTTTTAGCAGTCACTCCTTTCTCATCAACAACCCTCCACCCCTGCCCTAGCCTTAGGCAACCACTCGTCTATGTCTACTTTCTGTCCCTATAGATTGGCCTATTCCAGACATTTAGCATAAATGGAATCAGACGATAAGTGGTCTTTTGTGACCGGCTTCTTTTTTTTTTTTTTTTTTTTTCGGCTTCTTTAATCTAACATATTTCGAGGGTTCATGTATCAGAACTTCATTTTTTATTGTTGAACAACATAGCTTTGTATAGACATACCACATTTTATTTGTCAGCTTATCAATCATAATGTTAGTTTTATCTGCTGTTTCCTTGTGTTCTGATATGTCATAGTCTTTGGAAAGGAGTCTGTTTTGTTTTGTTTTGTTTTGTTTTGTTTTTTCAAGTCCTGTAGAGTGAAGGAGAAGAGCCTCTGCAACTCTAAGACCCTTTGCAGAAATATCAACTCAAAGAGGAGGGGAGGTAGAGGCATGAAAGTTGATGTAGGTAGGTAAAGCCAAAGCAATCAAAGCAGGAAGAAGACTCTTGGCGTCCCAGCTCGGACCCCTAGGCAGAGCTGTCCCTGTACCTCACAGATGAGAAGCTTTCTTCTCAGAAAGGGAGGCAGCAGGATAAAATAGGAAGCAAAGGGCTTCACACTTTTGACTAAAGGCTAGGCTCCTGTCAATAACAGTGCTGAGCAAAGACCTCCAATATATGAATATTCATGTTGCGATTGATTGAGTTATAGGGATTCCCTGTATATATCAGATATTAACCTCTTATCAGGTAGATGGTTTGCAAACATTTTCTCCCATTCAGTAGGTTGCCTTTTCATTTTGCTATTTCTTTTCCTGTGCAGAAGCAATTAAGTGTGATGTAGTTCCATTTGTTGATTTTTGCTTTGTTGCTTGTGCTTTTCATGTCATCCAAAACATTCTTGTCAAGACCAACGTCCTGTATGTTTTCTTCTACTAGTTTTACAGTGTCAGGCCTGATGTTTTAGGTCTCTAATCCATTTCAAGTTGATTTTTGTGAATGATGCAAGGTAGGGGTCCAGTTTCATCCTTTTGCATGTGAATGTCCAGTTTTCCCAGCACTGCTTATTAAAGTATTGACTATTTAATACTTGTTAGTTGATCATGTATATATGGGTTTATTTCTGAATTCTTGATTCTGTTCTATTGGTCTTTGTGTCTGTTTTTGTGCCAATACCATACTGTTTTGGTTACTATAGCTCTGTAATAAAGCTTGAAATCAAGAGTTGTGATGCCTCCAGCTTTATTCTGCTTTCTCAGGATTGCTTTGGCTATTCAGGGTTTCTTATGGTTCTTGTACAAATTAAAAACTTTTTTTTCTATTTCTGTAAACAATGCCATTGGGATTTTGATAGGGATTGATTTGGACAATCTGTAGATGACTTTGAGTAAAATGAACATTTTAATGAACTTTAATTCCTCCGATCCATGAACACAGGTTATCTTTTCGTTTACTTTCCAATTTCATGTAATTTTCAATGTACAGATATTTCACCTCCTTGGTTAAATTTATTCCTAAGTATTTCATTCTTTTTTGATGCTATTGTAAACGGGATTGTTTCCTTGGCCAAGTCCAAAGTCTGAAGATTTCTTTCTGTGTTTTCTTCTACAAGAGTATTGTTTTCGTTCTTACATTTAAGTCTATGATTCATTTTGAATTAATATTTGTGTATGGGGGCAGCCCGGGTGGCTCAGTGGTTTAGTGTCGCCTTCAGGCCACGACGTGATCCTGGAGTCCTCGGATGGAGTATCTCGTCGGGCTCCCTGCATGGGGCCTGCTTCTCCCTCTGCCTGTGTCCCTGCCTCTCTCTCTCTCTCTCTCTCTCTTATGAATAAATAAAATCTTTTAAAAAATATTTGTGCATGGTGTGAGATGAGGGTCTAAGTTCATTTTTTTACATGCATATACTGTTTCATGATGAGACTTTTTTTCCAGCACGTGAGTATCAGTATCAGCTTAATATTCCATTTCACAAACATACTATAAACACTGGGGGCCTGGGAAGTGTTTAACAACTGTCTTTCAAAGTATGTCCTGATTTGTAGCATTTGCCAATTTCCCTGGTGTAAATACTCCAACCACATCTAATTTCAAGGTACTGATGTTACATGACTTATCATGGAATTGGGACGAGATTACCCAATTGGTTCTTGTGAGCCGTTACAAGCTGACTGTAGCACATGATGGGTTTGTTTTTTGTTTTTTTTCTGGTTTTGGTTTGCTTCTTGTTTGTCCCCTTGTTTACCCTCAGTATGCAAAAGGCTCCCCAAGGCAGGAAGAAGCAGTCTATTTTATTCACTGCTATAAATGAATGCTGGCTCTCTAGGGAGTTTCTGGTTCTCCCTCATAATGAGCACAGCTGTGGACTACATCCTTGCAGCTTTTCTGTGATCACACTTCGTGATGTCCATTATATTTACCTTCAGGACAACTCTGAGCCTTGCTTCCTGGTGAAGATAAAGAAAATTGAGTTTTGCCAAAACAGGAGAAGTACGAAGCTGCTTGAACTTCTGCAATTTTACAGATACATGTTCAAAATTTAAATTATAGGAGTGACTTCTCCTTTTTTTCTCTCCCTTTTGGGAATCAAGTAAAGCAAATGCTGCAGGGTGAAAGAATTGTCTTGACAGGCACTGAGGTGAGGTCAAGTGTGAACACCACACTGCATCAGCTTCCTGAAGGTGTCTGAGGCATCAAAGTAACCGGAGGAAATCACTGGAGTGTGACATGGTTTCAAAGAAAATGCACCAAACCTTCCTTCTGAGGAAAACTTGTAAGAAAAGCAAAGAAAAGGAGGGGCTGCTCTGGGGCAGTTGCCTTTCATAGATTATTGTTAAACATCATTTGCCACATCCTTATCTGCATTGGGTATTTTCATTAATGGAATTAAATAAACACCATCTTATCAGGGAAAAGAAGCATCTCATTTTAATTAATGCTTCTCTTATTACTATTGTGATTATATTTTTATATTAATGGTTAATGCATTTCTTCTATGACCTATGTATTTATATCTCCTTTCATTTCATAAAACTGTTGGGTATATGGAATAATTGTGTGATAGGAAAATCCCAATGGTTTTCCTATTGGTTTTATAAGATTCCCTTATGTATTATGGGTTTTGACCTTTGGCGTCTAATTTTTAGTTTTGGCGGGGTTTTTTTGTTTTTATTTTTGTTTTTTGCTTAACATCTTTGTATGCACACTTTGTATTGTGTGTTGGTATACAATCGGGCATGTTTCTCCCTCAGTAAAATACTTTTTTGAAATTTGCTTAGAATGTCTCACACCTTGTTTCTCCAAGTGAATTTTAGATTTGTTAAACTAAGAGCCAAGACAAAATACTCTGGAGGTTGAACAAAAGCTACAAAGTAATTTGGTGCTGGCCTTGCAAGTCTTTGGTCAAAATCAATTCATTGGCCCTGTTTCCCCTCTGTTGAACTGACCACATCATGCAGCTCCTGCCCCCATTCTGGCACATTGAAGGCTCCAGTGCCTGTGGGAGTGGCAGGTGCTTCTCCCAGTGGTCTATGTACCCCAGGTGTCCGGCTCAAAGAGGTGTTACTGAATGAAGGGATGATGAATGAATGCATGATTGAATACTGGCATTTGGATGAATGAATAAACACACAAGTGGATGAATGAAATTTACTGGTAGCTCTTCTTTTCCCCCTTCAGTGCTCTGTTCCAGGGATTGTTTCTTCTTGCTTTCCTACAAGGACAGGTAGCAAAAGAGACTTACAGGGTTTCTATAATGTAGTGGTGTCCAAAACTCTCGCTGATGGTTTCAGAACATCTCACAGTTCCAGGCTTCCAGTGTCCCTCTACTTTAAATGATCCCAAAGCCTTGGCACAAGGCAAGTAAGCCAAGCCACCCATGGCTGGAGGCTGGAGATGCTCCAGGGGGATGGGGCAGTGAGTGTAGCAGCTGCATGTGGCTAAAGCTGGAGGGAAGCTCTAGTTGAGGAAGTGCACATGGGCAGGCCCTCTCTCCCCTGGGGTATGGCAAGGAGATGGGGGAGATCTGAATAACCCCTTCCTTCTTCTAAGAGGCACAGTGCCCAGGGGTGGGGACAGAATGGAAGCCCTACCATTTTTCCTTTAACAGTCATGACCCTAGTTCCTTTCCTGCCATCCAGTTATTAGTTTTTACACCGTTCCTCAGCTCCTAACACACACAAAAAAATGGGAATGGGAAATGAAAGACCAGAATAAATACTGGACAACTTCAAAGCAGGAAATTCTTGCATGATAGAGATCTGATTGCACTGAACTCTGTCTGAACAGAGTGACAGCAATGGACTTAAAAATCAGTTTTCTTTTTTCAAAATTTTATCCAGAGAATTTTATGGTACAAAGTATTAGTTATCGCACTGAGTTTGAAGCACCCCATTAAGAGGAGAAATGAGTATGACAGGGAAGGAAATGTAAAAATCAGCTAACATCAGGGTTTCTATTTGCCCCTGCCAATACTGAGTCCTCTACATGTGAAAAAATCAAAATCTATTCCATCTTGCTGGAGTTTCTCAAGCTTTAGTTATTAGAATCACCTTTTTGATTTTTACTACATTTTCACACGTTTAGTAACTTACTAAATGTGGCATGGATTTTATTACATCAAGATTGAGAATTTCTATTCAACAGAAGATGCTATACATAAAATAATACAGCTGAGACAATGATAGAAGTCATTTGACATGTCTAAAGCATTAAGAAATTAAAAAAAATAAAGCATTAAGAAATTAAAATCCAGAATATACAAAGAACTTTTGCAAATCAACAACAAATGACAGAAAACCAGATCATTTAAAGCATTTTTCAATTCAATTGAAAAAATGATCAAAGATAAAAGTAACTTACAGAAGAAGTAACTCAAAACCCTGGCAAACATATAAAGAGATATTCTAACTCATCAACAATTGGAGAAATGTAATATGAAACAATTGTGAGTATCCATGTACTTGTTAAATTAGCAAAGATTAGAAAGCAGTATAACACAGTGTTGGTAAGGATGCGGGGAGAGGAACCTTCAGGCACAGTGAGTAAGAATGTAGACTCATCTCATTTATATCTCTTTATGATCCAGCATTTCAAATCTAAGTCTGTATGAGGATATTGCAGCTTTATTTACAATATCGCAGAGTTGGAGGCCATCTTGGCACCCATCCCTAGGAGAGTAGATCAGTAAAATATGCAAAATACACTATGGTGTACTAAGCAGGAAGTGAAAGAAATGGATTGGATATTCTACATAGCAATAGATAAGCTTGCAAACCACATACGATATTTAAAAATGAGAAACATATCACTTGCTTAAATAAAAAATTGGCATTAAAAAACCAATAATACAAATTCTTAACACACAAAAAGAAAATGAAATGGAATTACTAGCATTTCCACTTCTGAGTATTTCCACTTGAGTATATAGTCAAATGAACTGAAAGCAGGATCTTCATGTTCATAGCAGCATTATTGACAATAGCTAAAGTGTGGAAACAACTCATGTCAACAAACGAAGGAGTAAGTGAAAGAAGTCCATCCATATAAGGGAATATTATTCAGCCTTAGAAAGGAAGAGAATTCTGACTTAACTACAACATGGATGAACCTTGAGGACATTATGTTGAGTGAAATAGCCAGTCACAAAAGGACAAAAAACAGCATGATTCTACATATATGAGGATCTGAGGGGATGGAGGAATAGGACATTGTTGTTTAATGGGTTTGAAGTTTAATTTTTACAAGAGTTGTGGCGATGGATGGTAGTGATGGCTGCACAACACTATAAATGTTTTTAATACCACTGAACTTTACACTTAAAAATGGTTAAGATAGTAAATTTTATGTGTATTTTACCACAATTTTTTAAATGGGGAAGAAAAAAAGAAAATGATACCCATTAAAAACCTTAACCACCAGACCTATCTTCCAAGAAATACTAAAGGAAATTCTTTCAGCAGAAGTAAAAGAATGCTAATTAACATCACAAAAACATAAAAAAGTAACATAAATTTCATGGTAATGATAAAGATATAGTCATAGTTAGATTCTGCAATATGGTAATAGTGGTGCATAACTCACCTACAACTCTTGTTTAAATTTTTTTTTTAAAAGGTGCAAGAAAAGAACTATAACTACAATAGTTTGTTATTAGTTACACAATACAAAAACATGTAAATTATAATAGCAATACCTTATAATATGGGGGGGGTAAAAATGTAAGATTTATGAATTTTATTGAAGTTAAATTATCATCAGTTTAAAATAGGGTGTTGTTAGTTTAAGATGCTTTATGTAAGCCATATGGTAACCACAAGGGAAAATCCTAAAGTAATTACACGGAAGAACATGATAAAGGAATCAAAGATACTGATATTTAAAGATACTGATACATCAAACCACTAAAACTGACAGCAGTATAAGAAACAAGGAACAATGGATCTATAAAACAGCCAGACAACAAAGTGATAATATCAAATCCTCACCTATTAAAAATTACTTTAAACATAAATGGATTAAATTCTCCAATTAAAAAACGTAGAATGGCTGAATGCATAAAAAACAAAATCCAACAATATACTGCCTGCAAGAAACTCACTGTAGTCTTACAGACATTCACAAACTGTGAGTAAAGGGATAGAAAAAGACACTTCAAACAAATGGTGACCAAAACAAAATACAGGAGTAGCTACCCTATCATACAAAATAGACCTTAAACTGAAAATGACAAAAAGAGACAAGAAGGTCATTATATAATGACAAAGTGGTCAATACATCAATAAGATAAAACAATTGTACACATTTATATGTCCAACATCGGAGCATTTAATTATATAAAGCAAACATTAACAGAGCTAAAAGGAGAAATAAATAGGAATACAGTAATAGTTGGGGATTTTACTGCCCCACTCTGAACAATGGATATATCATCCAGACAGAGACTCCTTGAACAACATTGTAGACCAAATGGACCTAACAGACATATACAGAACATTCCATCCAGCAACAACAGAATACAAGTGTACAAAAAACATTTTCCAGGACAGATCATATGTTAGGACACAAACAAGTCTTAAGAAATAAGATACGATTGAAATAATACCAAGTATCTTCTCTGACCACAGTGGCACGAAACTAGAAATCAGCAACAAGAAGAAAACTGCAAAATTCACAAACACATGGAAATTAAACAGCACTGTCCTGAACATCCAGTGGATCAAGGAAGAAATTAAAGGGGGAGATACAAAAGTTCCCTAAGACAAATACAAATGAAAACAACATACCAGAACTTAATGGATATTACACACAGAAAGGTGAAACTGAATCCCTATCTTATACCACTCACAAAAATTAACTCAAAATGGATTAAAGACTTAAATATAAGACCTGAAACATGGAACTCCTTTTTTTTTTTTTTTAATTTTTTATTTATTTATTTATGATAGCCACACAGAGAGAGAGAGAGAGGCAGAGACACAGGCAGAGGGAGAAGCAGGCTCCATGCACCGGGAGCCCGACGTGGGATTCGATCCCGGGTCTCCAGGATCGCGCCCTGGGCCAAAGGCAGGCGCTAAACCGCTGCGCCACCCAGGGATCCCCTGAAACATGGAACTCCTAAAAGAAAACACTGGAATAAAAGTTCTTGACATAAGACTTGAAAATTATTTTTTAAAATATGATACCTAAGCATAAGTAACAAAATAAAAAACAAATGGATCCACATCAAACTAAAAAGATTCTGCACAGCAAAAGAAACTATCAACAAAGTGAAAAAACAAACTACGGAATGGAGAAAAGTATTTGCAAACTATATGTCTGAAAGGGGTGAATATCCAAAACATATAAAGTACTCATAGAACTCAATCACAAAAATAAATCACCCAATTAAAAAATAGGCAAAGTACTTGAATAGATATTTCTCCAAAGAAGATGTATGCAAGGCCAACAAGTGCATGAAAATATGCTCAACATTACTCGTCATCAGGGAGACGCAAATTAAAATCACTGTGAGATATCACTTCACATCTGTTTTATTTTTTAATTTTTATTTACGTATTCATGAGAGAGAGAGAGAGAGAGAGAGAGAGAGAGAGAGAGACAGGCAGAGGGAGAAGCAGGCTTCATGCAGGGAGCCCAACGTGGGACTCCATCTCAGGTCTCCAGGATCACGCCCTGGGCCAAAGGTGGCGCTAAACTTCTGAGCCACCTAGGCTGCCCTCATACCTGTTTTAAAGACCATCATCAAAAAGACAAGAGATAACAAATGCTGGTGTGGGTGTGGAGGAAAGAGAACACTTGTGCACTGTTGGGATTGTAAATGGGAATAGCCACTATGGAAAACAGTATGGAGCTTCCTCACAAAATTAAAAATAGAACCATCATATGGTCCAGCAATTCCACTTTTCAGAATATATCCAAAGGAAATGAAAAAACTAGCTTGAAAATATATCTGCATCCTCATGTTCATAGCAGCATTATTTATAATGGGCAAGGCTTGGAAACAACCTAAGTAAGTGTCCATCAGTGGATGAATAGATCAAGAATTGTGAGATATATAGATAGATAGATAGATAGATAGATAGATATAGATATATATAATTCAAAAACATTAAACCAACTTTCACATGAGAAATTATATTAAAATATTTTATATATATATATTACATATATATAATTCAACCATTAAAAACAAGGAAATCCAAAAAAAATAAAAATAAAAATAAAAACAAGGAAATCCCACCACGTGTGACAACATGGATAGACCTTGAAGGCACGACACTAAATGAAATAAGTCAGACAGAGAAAGACAAATATTGCATGATCTCACCTATATGTGGAATCTAAAAACAACAGCAACAACAAACTCATGGAAAAAGAGCTGAGACTTGTGGTCATTAGAGGCAGAGGGTGGAAGAGAAGGAATCAGAGGAAGGGGGTCAAAGGGTACAAACTTGCAGTTAAAGGATTAGTGAGTCCTAGGGATGTGATGTGTGACATAATGACCACAGATAACACTGCTATAGGATATACAGCAAAGGTGTTAAGAGAGTAGATCCCAAGAGTTCTCATCACAAGGAGAAGATTTTTTCCTCTTTTTGTCTCCTTTTAAAAAACTGTATCTGTATGAGAAGGTAAGTGTTGGCTAAACCTATTGTAGTCATCATGTCACAATATATGTAAATGAAACCATCATGCTATATGCTTTACACATGCATAGTGATTATATATCAATTATTTCTCAATAAAACTGGGAGAAAAAAAACCTTAGAATGGGGCTTCCACTTTGGGTTGTCCGCTTTCTTCAATCATCTGTTGATGGAGACCTCTGTTGTTTCCATGCCTTGACTATTGTGAATAATGCTGCAGCAAACAGGGGAATACAGATGCCTCTTTGAGATAAATATTTTGTTTCCTTTGGGTAAATACACAGAATTGGAATTGCTGGATCATATGATAGTTCTACTTTTAATTTCTTGAGGAACCCTCCATACTGTTTTATAGTGATTGTACCACCTGACATTCCCACCAACAGTGTACAGAGTTCCGTTTTTCCCCACATCCTCACCAATACTTGTTATCTCTTATCTTTTTGGTAATAGATATTCTAATGGGTGTGAGATGGTTTCAACTTGCATTTCCTTGGTGATGATGTTTCCTGAGTGATGTTGAGCACCTTTTCATGTATTTGTTGGTTATTTGTATGTCTTCTTTGAAAAAATGTCTATTGAATAGGTTCTTTGCTTATTTTTAAATTGGGTTATTTGGTTTTTTTTACTTTTGAGTTATATGAGTTCCTTGTATATGTTGCATATTAACTCCTTACTGATATGTGGTTTGCAAATATTTTCTTCTACTCCATAGGTGGCCTTTTTATTTTGTTGATGCTTACTTGTGCTGTGCAGAACCTAACACCATATATGCCAAAAAGTAAGAAAGCTCAAAAACTGATAGAAAAAATAGCAACAGCGTGTAGGATCCTACTCGAAGGGCTCCCATTAGATAAATCTGGGACAATTTGTACATCAAAACAATAAAAATAATATCATATTCTATCCCATTGATATAAAGGGAACCTGTGAGGTCATGATGTTATAAGCAAATAAATGAATAAACACATAAGTGGAGGAGAAAAGATGCTTTTACTATATGGTGAAATGCCCACTAATGGGCACTTATTAATTAATCAGTACAATATACTTGACAGTGGAGAAACCTAGTGGAGACTTTCTGAAGCAAGTGATAAAGTTCAACATCTTTAGTCAGGGGGCAGGTTGGCACCAAACGCCTCCAAATATGATGCACTGAGAACAACCCACTATCAACTTCTGTGATGCTCTAGTTGGTTCCTGCTCTAGTTGTATAACCGGAATCTAATCATCAGGAAACATCAGGAAACCCACAACAAGGAATCATCTGCCAGATGACTGTGGCGTTCAAGATGTTGAGGTCAGGAAGGACCAGAAAAGTCTGAAGAATTGCTCCTGATTGCAGGAAACTAGGAAGGCATCATGACTAAGTAAACGATGATTCTAGATCCTGGGACTACGAAGGACATTATTTGCAAAGTGGGCAAAATTGGAAAGAAGGCTACATATTCCATGATGATATTGTGTCAGTTAGTTTCTGCTTTGATTATGTGGGAGAGCATCCTTGTTGCTAGTAAAATCATTCTGAAGCACAAAAGGCTGACACGGCATCATCTTTGCACCCTGCTCTCAGATGGTCCTGGAGAAAAATAGTACACTTATATCTATCTATCTGCCTGCCTGTCTTTTGAGAGAGAGAGAGAGAGAGAGTGAGTGATGAATTAGAGCAAATGTGGTAAAATGCTGACAGCTGGGAAATCTGGATGAGAGTTACGGAAGTTCTTTGGGCTCCTCTGGCAACCTTTCTGAAGATGAAATGCTAGAAACAACCATAAATGCCCTGAGTGAATGAGGAGGGGCACTGGCAGGGAGAGTCAGATGTCTTATCTGACAGACTTGGAAGAAATATCACCCAAGAAACAGACTCAACTACAGAGAATACACTGCTGGTTACCAGAGGGGAGAGGGGTGGGGGAAACAGGTGATGGGGATGAGGGAGGGCACTTGTGATGCGGGGATGTATGGAAGTGCTGAATCACTCTGTTGTACCCTTGAAACCAATGTTATGCCATATGTTAACTGACCTGAATTAAAATAAAATCTTAAAAAAAAAAAAAGAGATCACCTACTTGCCTTGCTTGGCTTCATTTAATCCTCAGGTTAAATCTGCCCCACAGGGGTAGATATTAGTCTTAGCCTCACTTTATAAAGAAACTGGGGACTCAGAGATCGATCCATTCCACCAGCATTTAAAAGCGCTCACTATGGTCCAATGTGACCACGGCTACACACAAAAAAATGTAAAGTGTGATTGCAGATGTGTGTGTGTACATTTGGAAAGAAAGCAACCCAGGGGACACACCGTGACTTTAATGGGCTAAGAGAGACCGCCCTGTGTGGGTTGTGGGTAGTGACTACATGTGCTTCCGGTTTCTTCTTTGGCTTCTTTATCTGTTTCTGGTTTTCTACAATGAACATTGTCACCTTTATGACCAGTTAAAACATAAGCATTATTTCATAAATGGACCTGGAGGAGGTTATCACGACAACCTTTCTCATTAGGATAGTTTTGTGGGTCAAATGCTGTTTCATGATGCAGTCTTAATTTACCAAAATGGTAGACAAATGTTTCTTCATTCTGTCATGACTTCTTCTCTCCACCCTACAGAGACTGGCAGGTTTACAAGTAGAAAGCTGACTCCCCACCCCCCTTGACTCTCAAGGCATGGGCTTGTTCACATTTTGTATGTGGAAACATAAGCCCAGTGCAGTGTGACCACCTCCTCTCCAGACAAAAATTTCCCAAACCATCATGGTACCGGCCTCTTCATACAAAAAAAAAAAAAAAAAAAAGCCTGGGCACATAGTAGGTCTCTGACTGAAGGGGAGGGTGGCTTGATAAAAGCATAACTCTAAGACCCAAAAAAAGAGCAGCCAGCCCAATGATGTCACTGTGTTATAAGATGGGACAGCCACTCACTAAGGGTACTTCCTGACCGATGGATCCCTTCCTCCCCTTTGCTACCCAGCACCACAGGCTCCAGGGCAGCCCCACCCATCCTGCCTGGGGTCTCCCAACATCCCTATGCCTGTGTGCCTCTCAGGGCTCAAAGAACTCGCTTTGAAGGAAGCAGATCCTCAGTCAGTCAACACTGGTCACTTCCAGATGGAATCGATTTGTGCAAGCAATAGTGGGGAAATGGGTGGGATAAATTAGGATATAGCCCTGCTGTGGAATTCAGCGCAGCCTTCAGAAACAACGTTTTAACATGATTTATTCACCTAGGAAAGTGACCCCAACATACTTCTACTTAAAAACAACAAGAGTACAGTTGAAGTCCATCTTTGTCGCCATCGTAAATACACACAGGAAAGACACCAAGCTAAAAGAAAAAACATCCAAGAGTGCACAGTAGTTGTCTTTGGGTAGTGAGAATTGGGTGATTTTGGTGTTTTCTTTTTCCCTTTGTGTTTTTAAGCTGCTTTTGTTATTGGGAAAATTTTTTTTAAAGAAATACACATCCTAGGGAAAAGGGAAGAAATTTGTGATGACCAGAAGGTCCCTGGTGAGAGATCAAGTGTTAAGGACATTTAGGGGAAATATGTTCCTTTGAGTTTAGGATCCTCTCAACCTTCCACATCAACGTGAGTCCCCTCCTCACCCTCCTCCCTTTCAGCCTCAAACACTGTTAGCTGCACACCAGGTCATTTTATTGTGGATGTGTCCCAGGTGGCAGCTAGAACTCTGACCTGTAAAACCAGAAGGCTTGGGTGGGGAAGCAGAGCCTGATATTAATTTCTGCAATAAAGCCATCAGAATGTACTCCCACATCATCCAACTTACAAGGAAGGGAGATTCTGGAAAATATTCAGAAAGAAGAAACTGGAAATAATGAGTCCCTCCCCTCTGTGGCGATTTCAAGAAGTAAAACATAGTATGCATGTGATCCGTGACTAGTCCACTGCCTGAATTGTTTGATTTTTGCAAATGTAACAATTCTCGCCAAGGGCTTTCTCAGTTCCACTGCCAAGGACAGTTCCCCAATCCTATTTCCCACTGGGGCTTGAGTTATTTCTCAGGGTTTCCAAGGGTCTAAATCCTGCAGTGGGGGCGGAGTGGGGGTAGGTGAGGGTGGGGAGGAGGCTGCTGGTTCCTGTTTGGCTCCTTGCTCAGAGTAGAGTCAGTAGGAAATCACTGACTCCAAGTTCACTGATAGTAGGGACAGGGACGTGGGCAGGGATGCTCAGTGGCTTTGTTTACAAATGTTAATGATCACAAATCTGAAATCCTGTTGGGGCCCAAGCTTTTCCTCTGCACCCACCCTCCTAGTCTTCTGGAATGTTCCATTTTGCTCACTCCCCTCCTTCCTACCAGGGAGGAGTTCTTGGAGAGGATGCAAACTCCGGAGGTGATTTCGTCTAGACTGCCCTTAAACTCCCTCACCCCCACATGGCTGCAATTCCATGCTGTGCCAGGTGTCTGAACCTGGTGGGGAGACCCAACCTGCCTCGGCTTGGGTCAGAGTGACTGGCGGGTCACCTTTGTTGGGCCTGAGTCAGAACCCAGCAGAAAGCTCATGCTCCGCCGTGGAGGGAGACATGGAGCTGGCCCTCTCGAGTCTGTCCGTGGAGAGGAAGGGGAACCTTTTAGCCAGATGCCTGGCCACCAGCCTGTGGAACAGCTGGCGCAGGTACCTGCGGAACCTCTCCCCGACGAAGGCATAGATGACAGGGTTAACGCAGCAGTGCGTGTAGGCGATCACTTCGGTCACCTGCATCGCCAGGTCCAGCTGTTTGCTCTGCCTACACTCATCGGTGAACAGGCTGTCTTGGAAAGCAGAGACCAACACGGTCAGGTTGTAGGGAGTCCAAAAGAGAAAGAAGACGATCATGATGACAAAAATGAGCCGGACGGCTTTGGCCTTCTTCTCATTGGGTCGCTTGAGCAGAATCTGTATGATCGCTGTGTAGCAGACAATCATGACCGACAGAGGCAAAACCAGCCCCAGTAAGTTCAGTTTCAGAGCCTGGAACTGTTTCCAGGCTTTTAGGTCTTCATAAGGGAAGTGGAGGCTGCAGGTAGTGTGGGAGAGTTCTCGCTGGGTCTTGGAAAAGTAGAAGCCTGGGATGGAGGCCAAGAGGGCCAGGACCCAGGCACCAATGCTGCTGATAATACCAAAGATGACAGTCCGAACCCGCAGGGCAAACACAGCGTGGACGATGGCCAGGTACCTGTCGACGGTCAGCAGGATGATGAAAAGGATCTCGCTGTATAAGCCTGTGTAATAAAGCCCCGAGAGCAACTTACAGGTGCCATCACGGAAAATCCAGTCATCCTTTAGCTTGTAGTCGATCCAGAAGGGCAGCGTGAAGAGGAAGAGCAGGTCCGATATGGCCAGGTTGAGAAGGTAGATGCTGGTCATGCTCTTGAGCCTCCTGTATTGCATGAGGACCAGGAGCACCAGGATGTTGCCGACCAGGCCAATGATGAACACCAGGGAATACAAGGGGGGCAGCAGCTGAGCTCCAAAGGTCCGTACCTCTCCCTTCTGGCATGGGGTTATGCCCTCATAGTCATACATTGTCGACTGGTCATAGTCCCTGCTGGGCGCTGTGGTTTCCATCCTGGCTTCTTGCACGAGTCAAGGCAAACGGTGTCTGTTTACTCTGCTGGGAAAGGCAGTGGGCTGTGGACAACAATGTTACTGATTATAGGTCTTCGACCACCTGACAACTGATTACTGAGTACCTACTGTGTATCAGGCCCTAGAGCAAGGGGGATCCAAGTCCTCTCCGCCTTTCGGGGAACCTGGAATCTAACAGAGGGCATAGGCGGTAAACGGAGGAGCCCACCCATTGTTAATCCAATTACTTGGGCACTCAGGGTCGTGAAGGACAAGTCCATGGCTGGAGAGCACAGACAGAGGGAGATCTCACCACACTTCTCTGAAGCAGTGCTGCCCGAGGTCTTGGCATTGGACTTAGTGCAAGACAACTCTCCCCCACCCCCACAGAGGGGGTGCCACTGTTCCTCAGTTTTGAGGTGATGATGGAGGAGTTTGAAGTGGTAAGGTATCTATGAGAATGAGAGCTGGAGTTGCTTTCATGGAGCAATGGATTTGCATTGGGGGGTCCCCAGGAAGAAGCTCTCAAGCCCCAAACATACAAATGGGTCTTCATGGCTACGGAGACTAAAAAGATTCTCAGGCAGTAATGATGTAGCATGGTGGGGGCACAGGAAAATATGCGGGATTTGTTTGTTTGTTTTAGTTGCCACAGAGACTAGGGGATGCTACTGTCTGGTCATTGAGTAGGCAGGGCCAAGGATGTCCTGTAATACAAACATTATCCTACCCCAAAGACCCATAGTGCTGCCACAGTGAAATTCTAAAGGCCAGCCCCATTCCTTTTTTTTTTTTTTAATTTTTATTTATTTATGATAGTCACAGAGAGAGAGAGAGAGGCAGAGACACAGGCAGAGGGAGAAGCAGGCTCCATGCACCGGGAGCCTGACGTGGGATTCGATCCCGGGTCTCCAGGATCGCGCCCTGGGCCAAAGGCAGGCGCTAAACCACTGCGCCACCCAGGGATCCCCCCATTCCTTAGTAGATGAGGACCCTGAGGGCACCAGACTGGGTCAGCTTGGATATCTTAGATATTTTTACCCAAGGTTGTCTTGAAACAAAGAAAAACAAAAAAGAACCACTAGATATCTTGCCTTTGTAGGACTCCCCCAGCCCCCGATTTTCAGTGCTCCTTTCCACTTCTAAAGACACCTCCCCAAAGGGACCATGGGTTTTTGTGTAACCTACCAGCTGTGTGACTTTGAGTAAGTTAATCTACTTCTCTGAGCCTCATTTCCTCATCTGTCATGTAGGAAAGTAACATCTTGCATGGCTACTATCGTGTATGAGAAAAGCCACCCCCTTGTACTTAGCGGATCCTCAGTAAATATTAGGGCTCCTCCTTCCTTGCACTGACCCTTCCCTGAGGCCAGTCCCAGGCTCCAGTCCTATTCTGGTTGATGTACCCTTCTCCCCAAGTCCCCCACCATTTTTCTTCGTAGTTAATCTGGCAGATGAATTCTGCTTGACAGTGGGGGACGGTGACAGTCCCTTCCACGTGAAGCGCACTTTGAAATTTTCAGTAGCCACCAGTTTGAGTTGATTTTACATAAAGACCGATCAGTAAGGTAGCTGGTTCCTACATTATCATTCCCATCCAGAATCTGGAGTCTCTAGCACTCTTTCTTCTCAATTGCTTAATGAATGTTTCCTTCGTACACAATTCACATTTCTGCAGTGGCCATTAGAACATTAAGCACATTGGTGGTGGTGGGGGCTGGTCAGTGTCATACACCCTGCCTGGGGGACTGTTGTTTCCAGTCAAATCCATCCCTGTGTCTGATGCCTCCAGCTCTGAACTTGTCTGTTCCTCACCAGCCCTCCAGGGCTGACAGGTCAGTTTGGGAGACAGCCCTTTTGGGTGGGCTGGCAGGTCTACTGCAGAAGCTACAAGCAGCTTGGAAGCACAGAGAGCACCTGGTGCAAGACCCACGAGCTCATGAGCCCAGTTTCTGGGGAATTCTGGCAAAGGCGAAGGCAAACTGAGTCAGCATTGCTCATGCCATTTGAACAGAGGATCGCCTTCACCAGCCCCCTCCCCGCCCCCCACCTCCAACTCCATTTACTGTTTTCCCAACTTGCCAGGCACCCCACAACAGCTCTAGGAGAGGGATGACCTGGTGTGGGGCAGTGGAGGAAGACACAAGGACCCTCTTGCCATCTAGCCCCGCTGGAGTCTGCTGCAAAGTCTGCCCCAAGGCCTTTGGGAGCCTGGAGCCCGGAACCTTGCAGTGCCAGCATCCTCCAAACCGGGAGTTGGTGAAGTCTTTGAGCCAAGAAAGGGCAGTCTGATGATAAGACACCTACGCCTGGTGGTGTGCAGGGGCTGATTTATACTGGTTCATAAAAACCAATCGTGTGCATCTTTCCCCAACTCTGCATTCTGGGGGTCGGTAGCTTGAAATCAATCATAGTGGGGATGTTTACACCATAGAAATCCACAAACACTAGAAATCAGGTGTGTGTGTGTGTTTGTGTGTAGAGCCAGTTGTTAAACATTTACTGGCACTTCCCTCCCCACAGCTGAATAGCCCAGATTGTTCCGTTAGAGTGGAGACTCAAGGGTCAGTGAGTTGGTACACAGCCTGCTGACAAGCTACGCAAACTTCTGAGAGTTTCTAACTCTGAGAATCTGGGGCACTCCACATTTTATGGAGGAACAGTTGAAGTAGATACCTCCAAGTAGCCCCCACGCCCCTCCATCCTCAGAACAAATTCTGACCTGCCTCTTTGTTAGAACAGAATGGATGCATCCCAAGAAGACCTCGCCTGCCTTCAGGAGGGTAAAATCCTACCTTCTCCAAGGACAGATCAGCAGTCCTGATTGTGAGGCTCCTTGGCTCTAGCCTTCTCAAGAGATTGGTCCACCATCAAATCATCCTTGCATCTGCAATGTTTTTTTTTTTTTTTTTTTCCTAATTCATATTTCCCTTTTGCTACAATTTCTTCATACACCATGTTTGGTTTTTGTTTTTGTAGGGCAATTTGGCAAGTGATTTCCTCTTGAATCCTTTTTCACAGAGAGCCTCTTGTTTCTTAACTGACTTTAGAAAGGCTGATTTTTCTCAATCACTTGCCAACAACCAATCTTTCAGGAAAGCTTCCCTTTTTTTAGCAAAAAAAAAAACCACCCCACCCTATTTTACTATCTGAGCACCTAGTCTTATAAATTCACCCATTGTCAGCATTGCTATACAATTAATCGCCTTATAGATGCATCGATGGGCTACTTAGACATTTGCTTGGCCCTCAAAGAATTCTTCACCTTTGAGGAGACAAGTAAATAATGCCCTCAACATGAGGCCCACAGTTCCGCCTGGCGACACACATGTCTTCAAACGAGATTGCCCTCAGCTGTCACTGACAAGACAGGAAAGACAAGTGACACTTACTCTGATCTCTAAGGATTTTGTCCACGAAGTCTCTATTTCTGGAGCTTGTAGAATCTTCATGAAATCAAGTTTCAACGTCCTGATTGAGCAGGAAGTCCTCAGCTTCCTGTATGATGATTTAGGACTCCAGGGTTCACAGTCTCAGAATGACAAGAAAGGGACAAAGTTCTTCTTTTTCGTATGGTTGGGTGTCCGTGAATGGCCACGATACCCGCCAGCGGCAGTTCCTCGAGGCTGGGTTCGCTCTCAGCTGTGCTCCTCCCTGGGGAGCTCTGCCTTAAGGGGACTGGGGAGGGTGGGGTTGGGTGGAGTTGAGTGGGGGAGAGATGGTGTGAGGTGTTCCCAGAATTTGTGAAGCAATCAAAGGCTGAGCTTACGTGTGTTTTGGGGGTTGAGGGAGGGCAGGGCATAGAGGTCTTGTGGTCAGTGAGTGGCCCTTTTTTTTTTTCTTAAAGCTCGCAAATGGAAGGATTTAAACCAGAACCTGGATCCTGTTCCTCAAAATGAACTGGCAGAGAGCCCGAGAGAGGCAGCGGCTTCTCTCTGGTGCCCCCTATGTCCTTCACCTCTGACCACTTGCTGTCCCTCTCTGTTCCCCATTCTCTACCTCATCAGACCCCACTGAACAGTTTCACCTCAAGGAACCTCGGCCTGGAGTGAATCCAGGTCTCTGCGTTGGATTTTAGCCATTCCTTTCTGATCTCACGTTCCTGTTTTCTGCAAGAGTACAACTTGGCCATGGCCAAGTCTCAGCTCTCTCCTTGAGACAAGGGCAGACAACTGTGCCTTGAGAAGTCTTGGCTTCTCACTCCATCAGATGAGATGACTGAACACTCGCTCGGAGCAGGTGTACACGGTCAGCTCGTAGGTGAAGAGTGTCACGGAACACCAGGCCCAAGGGAAAGTGTCTGGTGAAGGATGCTTCCTGCAAGTCTCCCCACAGTCAACACCTACTCTGCTCCTGTGCTTTCATCCCCCTCAGGTTCTACTCCTTTTCCTTAACACAGGACCCCACTAGCCTTCCTCACAGATGGTACAAAGCACCATTTCAGAAAGGAATGCCAGGGTGCTTTGAAAATGTCACTTGCCCTTTCAAGGCTGTTTCCTCATCTGTATAGTGAAGACTTGAGGCAAGATCTTCAAAGGAACATTCCGTGAGTCTTCTGGGGTCGGGTCTCCCCTCTTTGGCAGCCTGTCCAGAGAGATGGGGGTGGAGGGATGCAAAAGGCGACAGACTGACGAAGAGGGATACAGGCCTAAGAACTTGCTGCCTTTGTGTGGAGAGCAGGGCATGCGGGAGCACTGTGATGGGCCTGGCAAATCAGACAGTCCTGTATCACATCCTGGGGTCTACCTCTTGGTAACTTCGGCTGCAATCTTTATGCTTTGATCGTCTCTTTCCTCTTCTGTAAAAACGAGGCTAATTAGGTTGACTTTATAAAGGATTGAATGAAGATATATACAGGCATCTGAATAAATGATTTGGTGGAGTGCTTGGGATTGCTTTGGATATTATTGATGCTCTGTTTTTTGTTTTTGTTTTTGTTTTTTTTAGATTTTTATTTATTTATTCATGAAAGACAGAGAGAGAGAGAGAGAGAGAAGCAGAGACACAGGCAGAGGGAGAAGCAGGCTCCATGCAGGGAGCCCGACATGGGACTCAATCCCGGGTCTCCAGGATCACACCCTGGACTGAAGGCAGTGCTAAACCACTGTACCCCATTGATGCTCTGTTTTAACTTAGGGTTCCCTTTTAGGTGCAAACCCTGGAACGGAATGCAGATACAAGTAGTGCATTTGCAGGGGAATCCCAGGAAGCCCTGCAGGGGTGGGGAAAATGGGCCAGGGAAAGGAACGTGACCATGAGGGGAGCATTATAGAAGGGCCTCCTGGGGAGCTCAGGGAGCCTCCCACTGGGGGGGCCAGGGGTGAGGAGACCTCGCGTGTATCTAGCAAATCGCTACCTGCCCAGCACTGAGTGAGGGCTGCTTCTCGATGGCTTGTGTCACTGACTATCCTCCCCAGGACTTTCTTCTCCACCAGTGCGCAGGGCTGGGCATTCCAGGCAGTGGCTATAGCCATAGACGTAGTGGAGATGGATGGAAGAATCAGCAAGGTGCACACCACAAGATTCTAACCTTGACTTTGCCCTGAGCTCTGATTCCTTCATTCGGCACCCCCTTAATTTGTGTCAACCCCTCACCTAGCCTGCCGAACCTCTTTCATCTTGCACACTTCCATTTTGTGTTTCACCCATGACATCTAATATTGACTCAGCCATTTCTGCTGCTCCTTTCCTGTCTCAACCTCAACATCCCAGAAATCTTATGCTCTGTTTGGCCAAGACAGGGCAAGGCCAGACTCCTTGACTGCGTGGAGCCTGGTTCTCACTGAGGCTCACCCTTCGGGTTCAAGTGCTATACTGTAAATACATTTCCAGGAGGATGGCAGTGCCATCACCAAGGAGCTCTCTCTGCTGCCCATTCCAGGCCACAATGTCTGGCTACTTGACAAAAGAGGTTGCTTCTGACCCTAGGCCACTTTCGGGACACCAAAGCTGGACTGATGAGTAGCCCACAGATGGACAAAAGGGTCTTTGGGAGACATGGGTGGCTCCTAGGCAGCAGCCTACCCTTGCCTCTTCCACACCACTGCATTTCATCCCCACCTGACCTTTCCACCTTGTCTCATTTCCTTTCCTAGCCTCTCTTTCTACCACCCTCCCCCGCCACATTTCTTCTTCCCAGGTGGTCAGTTCTCCTCCTTAGTCTCCATCTGTCTCTCACATTCCAGCATGCTACAAACCCAGCCTGGCAAACCAGAGGAAATAAGTCCAGCATCTTTTCTCCCCTCTGGTCTGCTTGGCTGCCCTATTGTGCTGGGTCATGTACTGGTGTCACTGAGGTGGTTGAGCACATCCATGACCCTTCTCAAACTGCCTAGACTATTCAAGAGGCCACTTCCTCCTTGAAGCCTTCTCTTTCTGCAGCAGGAAGTCATCTAAGAGGGGCAGATGCCGGAGCTCTGAGAGTTTTAAGTTTTTCCTGGGGGTGGGCAAGGGGGTGGAGGTCCCTTTATTTACACTTAATTGTGTATGTTGGATACTTTTGGCAATGAACAGCAAGGCAGTCCACTCAAAGTAGCTCAAAAAAAATTAAAAAGAATAGAAACTATTCTTTTCTCACAAACCTAGATCTTATCTCTGGTTTGTTATTAGTCTCTAATATTCTCTTGTAATCATTCTAAATGATTTCACAATCTACACGTCTCTGTCTACAGCCTGACACCCTCACACTTAGGGGCTAAATATCACAATGACATCATGGTATAACTCTGTGGGTTGCATGGGTGTCCCCATCTGGCAAAGGGGCTGGGGCTTGACTGGGGTGCCCCAGTATTCCACGTGGCCTCCTGTCCTCGAGCTGGCCCCACCAGCTTCATTGCCTTTGGGGTGGGGAGGGGTGGAGGGAGTCCTGGACATAAGCAGAGATCGCAGTGTCTTCAGGCATCGTGTCAGAGGTTGCCTAATGTCGCCTCAGCTGCATTCGGTCAGTGAAAGCAAGTCACAGAGCCCAGCTGCAACCAAGGAGTCAGGAGATGGGATGCATCATTTTAGCTAGAGCCGTCGGGTCACACTATAGGAGGCTGAGGGCTCCAGGACAGGAGGGCCTGGAAACCATATGTTATCCTCCACCAAAGTGCAGGTTTCCTGCAGCCCTCTGGCCATCCCCCACAGCTATGTCTTCCATGTCCCTCAGCTGCTCACCCCGGGATCCTAAATCCTGGATCTCACTATCACACAGTCCGCTGCCTTCATACCTCGGTTCCTGGCACCCCAGCTTCTGACACCACTTCCATCTTTCCTCCCTCCTGCCACTCAGCACCACTGGTTCCCCAGCCCCAGCGGGACTGTGGGTATGTGCTTTCCCCAGACCGTCAGCCTCCTCCTGCCCTTGCTGGCCATCATCTTAAATCCATGGGCCATTGTCATAGTCCCACACACACACCCACAAAGTTGAAGGCGGTAGGAGGGAACCATGCCAGCATCCAGCCTGGGACCCTCCTGCAGGAATGATGGCCCTGCGGGAGGGGCCACAGTAACCCGTGGCCAGTGTGGGGTGCTACGGTGCCACGCCACCCATCTTTCTGACATGCTCAGACCAGCCTCTGCTCCCCGCCCAGTGAGGGCTGCTGGTGTCACCTCCAGGCACTGTGACATCTAACAGAAGACAGGGCTGCTTCTTCTTTTTTGTCAGTTTATAGGAAGAAGGAAGCTCTGACGAGTACTTTGAAAAAAAAAAAAAAAGACCGTCCCCAGAGAAGTGGCTTCTCTCCAGTGAGACCAGGGCAACCCCTCCCTGGCCGTCTAGGGCAGTGCCTGGGTGACAGCCCCTTGAGGGAGAGCTCCTTCTTGCTCTTCTTCTGCCACAGGGCGATGCTTAGCAGGAAGCAGACGCTGGAGGGCAGGGTTTGAGAGCTTAGAACAAACCAGCAATGGGAGGTACATAAGCTGCTGAGCAGACCACAGCAGGTCGCAGAGCTAAGCACCCGCAAGAACTGAGCGGTACCTCACTGTCAGGAGGCAGGGAGGAATGAAGAAGGTGACAATACCCTCCATCCCTCAGATCTAAGCTGGAGGCAGTGAGGTGTGTGAACGTGTCCCCTCTTGCTGAACCCCGTGGTGGGCTCCGGCTGGCCCTGGATTCCCTCCCACCTCATTCATCACACACCCATTACAGTGCCCTCCGCCTCTCTCGGATCCTGGGCAGCTGTGGGCCCCAGGTGAGTTAGGCAGGGCCTGGGACTAGTGCTAACTTAGCATCGGCACCATGTGGGAGCTGGTTGAGAAGAAAGATTGTCAGGCCCCATCCCAGACCTGCTGAATCAGAGTTTTCAGGAGCCGGGTTTCGACCCAGGAAGTTGTAAGCCCTCTGGTGCGTCTCATTTATGCTGCAGTTTGAGACTCGTTGCTGTTTGAGACTCGACTAATCAGACACTCGCTGATTAGGGTGTGATGGCAAGACCTGAACACACATCCAGAAATGCAGACTAGAGGCCCACTGAAGGAGAAACTGCGTTTTCACCAGATCCCCCCCAGGGATTTGTTTGCATATTACGGTGTGAAGACACCCTGGTCTAGAATGTCACGGTCGAGCAGGATATCTGTGTAGGGTTCAAGAGATGCACAGGAAGGTGAGTGGAGTCCAAACATCCTGCAGAGACATTCACACCTCATCTGGGCTACAGAGATGAGCTGGAGTCTGTCAGGTGGCCAGGGGCAGGAGATGGGTGAAGGATGCCTCTCAGGGTGTAGACGCTCGGTCAACACTGGGTGACTGCTTGTCGCACAGGAGCTCACTAGCTGGGCTGCCAGATAGACTCGACTTCCGGGACCCAGCCTGAGGCTTAGTGGGGACGCCCTGGGTCCTGACCTCGCCTCTGGTCCTTACGCTGTGTTGGTGGGGTTGAGGAGGAAAGTCATGCCTATCATGCCTACCTATTGCTGGCGGGAGTAGAAATCGGGTCCTCCTCCATGGAGGGCTGTTTGGCCACGTCTATCAGAATTGGAGCGTGGGCATCTTTTGTTCTAATTCCACTTGTAGGAATTTATCTTCCAAAGATTTACACGTGTGGCAGGAGATAAGGTTACAAGAATGTCCCCTGTGTTGTGGGGACTAGTTAAGGCATATTGTGCAAATTTCTGTGTTGGTACAAAACACACCCCAGGCTGGAGGGACTGCCAGCGGGGAGGTGTGGATGCTGCAGGTGCCATGTCTCTGGAGGGAAGCACAGTGAACTGCTAATATTCCTGGTCTCTGGTGAGGGAAACAGGTGGCCAGGGGAGAGATGAGGCCTTAGTTTTCACTGTATGTTATTTTGTACCACGTGGCTTGTGTACCAAGTACAACTGCCATCTATCTGCCTGGCAGTCCTCAAAATGTGGCCCAAGGACCCCTAGGGATCTCCCAAACCCACCCGACCTGAGGCGTCCCTAATGTCTCCCCTTTTCAGGATATGTATCTGTGGGTGGCTGGGTTTCCCCCTTAAACTTCATTCAGCGACAGCAATCACAACCGACCCGGGCAGAAGCAGCTGTGGGGATCTGGCCACTCTTCCCAATGACATTTTTTTTCATCTGGGAAAATATAATTATTTTCCTAAAAGTATGGTTTATGTTGCTAGGTAACAGTTTCATCACTGCTACTTTAAGTGAATCACTGAAAATGTTTTTAAGTTCTCAGTTTTGATTTCTGCGACAGTAGGTAGTAATAATCCACGTACATGAAAGCTCTTTGGTGTGGCATCACACTGTGCGGCGCACGCATTCCTGAGGCCCAACCGCTGGTGCGGGGCACACCGACAGAGTGAAGTCCTTCCAAGTTCCTGGCTCCGCTCATTAGTGGTCAGTGAACCTGGGCAAGTTAACTATTTTTCTGAGCCGCACACGGGGCGTGTGAATAAAACGGTGCACATTCAGCATTGAGCACATGGCATATACTCAGTAAACACGGTCATGACGGGTCCCTGAAGCCCACAGCCGACTCTGGCTACCCTGCTGCACTTTCAGTGGCGTTCAGTTGGCAGCTTGAACTGGGCCACGGGGAGGGTCCTCACACCAGGGAACCTACATCGGTGGCTTTTCCATTGTTCCCTGCAGGAGAGCTGATGTGGAACGTTGGCCGGCTCCCCACCGCAGGGCAACGATGGCCCTGAATGTACCAGGGGAGGTGTTTGCCCCCCTTTAGTCTTCCATTTGTGAAGGCAGAGGGACCTGATAAGAAATTCTGCATCTGAGTGCATACAGACCTTCAGTCTGGGCAGAATTGAGCTTTTATTTGAACGTCTGCCCTTTGCACATGGAGCTGGGGCCCAGTTCCCTAATTGCAGGGGGGTTCCTTCACATTCCAGATGCACCCACCCACCACTCAGCAGCCCAGACCCATGTTGCTGAGCAGGCTCTCTGACCTTTAGGGGGGTGAGGAATGCCATGTCTGGCCCATGTCTCTCTCTGTCTCTCTGTCTCTCTGTCTCTGTCTCTCTCTCTCTCTCTCTCTCACACACACACACACACACACACACACACACACACACTCACACATGCTCAAGGAAGTTCTATGGCCCGGAGCTTGTGCCTTGGGGCCAGGCTTCTTGTACCCACTTCATACTTCCCTTTTCTGGACTTCTGGTCTCCCTCCCATCTTCCTTTCCAACTTCTGTGGGTTTTTGCAGGGGAGGGGATGGTGGTATTTTGTTCTGTTTTCTGGTCTTCATTTTTGGTGTTTGCTTCTCTCCCCGCAACCCCCCCCCCCCCACCGCCCAAGCACCAGCTGGCAGTTTCCCTGTCATTGAAGATCATGTTCAAGTTTTTTCTTTGAGAATCTTTGGTTCTTTCAGCCCTTGTGGACCAGGCCTCCTCAAGGTCACTGAGGGTGGCCAAGGGGAAGATCCATGAAGGGAAGCAACTTCCTGCCTCCTTTGTCCTGTAACAGCACTTCCTTCCCAAAGTGCCACCAGAGTGCCCCCCACCTCTTGATCAGGGGACTGCCCCTCACCCCGGCATGGCCTCCACATCCAGCTCTGGGGCCTCCCCTCCCATCTTCACTGCTGTCCAGACAGTGCTACTTTCTCATCTTTAATTCTCATTTTGAGCCTCTTGTCCTCTTTCTTTTTCTTTTTTTTTTTTTTTTAAGATTTTATTTATTTATTCATGAAAGACACACACAGAGAGAAAAGCATAGACACAGGCAGAGGAAGAAGCAGGCTCCATGCAGGGAGCCCAGTGTGGGACTCGATCCATGGATCCAGTCTCCAGGATCACGCCCTGGGCTGAAGGCGGCACTAAACCGCTGAGCCACTCGGTCTGCCCTCTTGTCCTCTTTCTGATGCTTCCAGGTGTGCCTGTTTCATGAGATCTCTGCAAAGAGGACTCAGAGCCCCTTCAAAGGCCTTTACAAAGATGGCTGTTGGGGACCCTTCCAGGTTGGATGAATTTGAGGCCAGTTACACCTCTCTACCCTGGGCTTCCATTTCTCATGAGTTTTAGTGACAGAGAGTACTGGGGAGGGACTGTCCTGGGAGAAGGGACAAAGACCTCTAATCCTCGAAGCTCAAGGAGGGACGTCTGTCAGTATGGCCTACTTGGGGGTCTAAAGAAATTACCAGGGGGAGACAGAGATAGAGCCAAGGGACTGCCCTCCCCAGAGTTATACAGGAGTAGAGAGGAGGGTGCCTGGGTGGCTCAGTGGTTGAGTGTCTGCCTTTGGCTCAGGTCATGATCCTGGGGTCCTGGGATTGAGTACCCCATTGGGCTCCCCACAGGGAGCCTGCTTCTCCCTCTGCCTGTGTCTCTGCTTCTTTCTATGTGTCTCTCATGAATAAATAAAATCTTAAAAAAAAAAAAAACTGAAATGTAGAGAGGACAATGGCTCTGGCTAGAAGGGCCTGCCATGACCCAGTCCTTTGGAGGGTAAGTCAGACCCTGGCACAGGCTTCCTCCAGGGCCTGACATTGAACATCTTCCTGAGGTCCAGGCAGTAGAATGCCTATTTCAGAAGGGTGAGGTCAGAAGAAGCAGGATCCCATGCCACACCACTACCATGGATCCCCATCAACGCGGCCACCCTGCTCCCTAGCCATGGCCCTAAAGTGTGGTCTCTGGAATTCCTGGGTGGGCAGGGTAGAGGAAAAGAAATGGAGGCGTTACAGGGACAGATGTATTTCCAGCCCAGTTGGGCACGTGAGGCAGCACTCCAGTCTGGGTTGTGACAGGGAAAGGGGCTGCCCACCTGGCTGTGTAGCTGTCTCTTATCTCATTTGTCTCTCTCTTGCTGCTGCCCAGCCACCCAGACAGCCTTAGGCTGTCTCCTTGAAGGGTGCCACCAGGCCGGCAGAGAGCCAGGGTGCCCCTTTGCTTTCTGGGGCTGCATCAGAGAACTGGCTCTGCAGGGCTTGGGTTCTACTTTCCTACTGTACACTGCCCCTGCCTTGCCTCACTGTCTAAGCATCTCCCAGCAAGCAATGAGCACCCCAGCATGCCAGCCTTTGGTTCGAATTATGGCTCTATCAGATGCCAGTCATATGATCTTGGGTGATATTCTTTACCACTTGTCTGAACCTCAGTCTCTCCATCTATAAAATGGGCATGTTGATATCTCTTCCTTCAGAATATTGCAAGAATTAAGTGTGATTTACTACATGCCTGGCACTTGGTTCAGCTGGTGGGAATTATGTGGCTCTCTATTTCTTCAACACAAGCTTTAATCAAAGCAGCAAACATGGGTGGAGTACCTCCTGAGTGTAAAAAAACTATCCAAGAACTCCCTTCCCCCCCACCTCCATGCCAAAAAGGGGAAGGAGAGAGTATCTCAAGGAAGTGCCCGAAAAACTTCCCCTCCAGCCTCAGCCCAAATTAGCACTTATGGTTGTGCACGCGTTGTTTTAAAACTTGGATTCTGAGCCTATTTATGTATTGACTAACACACACTATCTTATTATTTCATGGAGCCTGTGTTACATCTTTTTTTTACAACTAGATTGAAAGCTTCTCAGTACCTGGCCCCATGCCCTGTCCTTTTGCGTGGGTTTTCCATGGTGCCTAGCACTAAATTGCAGCACAAGAGGTGCCAAGATCCAGACCTGCACATTAAGGTTGAAGCTTTTATGTGTGCATGACCACAGGTGAGGGTGGAGTTTGACATCTTTGGTCCAGAGTAACATTGTCAGGCATCTGCTTAAATAAATTCCTTGTCCCATTTTATTTGGCCCCAGTTCTGGGAGTGAGAAATCTTCTTGCTCCTGAGGAAGAATTGAGGGGAGAAGCAACAAGTGGGAGAGACTTGTGTCCTGTGGCTGGTCCAGAATCTGGCCAGGCAGGGGCTGGCCCAAGGCTGAGACCCTGGTAGAAGTATGGGAGAATGGCTGGTGTCTCTAGCAGGGTCCAGAAGCTTCAACCTGGGCATTGTTGCAACTGGAATGAGCGTCAGGGGGTTGCCAGGAGCTGGGTAGAAAGGGCAGGAGTGCCCATAGCCAGAAACAGGCCGAGGTACCCCCCTTGGATGAGGGACTCATAGAATAGATTAAAAACTCCTAGCAGTCAATTTGGAAATGATAACTTAATTTTCTTTTAGATAGGCCAAAGACTTCACAAAAGAGGATATCCAGTTAACCAACACATATATGAAAGTGTACTTGATATCACTGCTCATTTGAGAAATGCGAATTAAAACCACAGTTTTAGATAAATAGATTAGAGATAGCAGCACATACCCACTAGGATGACTAAGGGAAGAAGAAAGGAAGGAGGGAAGGAGGGAAGAGAGAAGGAGAGAGAGAGAGGGAGGGAAGGAGGGAAGGATTCCTAGGAGCAGTCAGTACCAGGTGTTGGCGAGAATGTGGGGTCAACCGGAACTCTCACACACGTTGGCAAAAGTATAAATCGACACAACCACTGAGGAGACCATTTAGCAGTATGTGAAGTAAAACATATGGTTTCTTTATGACCCGAAAATGCTACTGCAAGCTATATACCCAAGAGAAAGAAGTACATATGAATCCAAAAGATAAGCACAAGACTGTTGCTAGTAGCTTTATTCAGAATAGTCCCAAACTGAAAATCCCAAATTCCTGTCAACAATAAAATGGGTAAATTTTTTTTTAAAGATTTTATTTATTTATTCATGAGAGGCACAGAGAGAGAAGCAGAGACACAGGTAGGGGGAGAAGCAGGCTCCATGCAGGAAGCCCGATGCGGGACTTGATCCTGGGACTCCAGGATCATGCCCTGGGCCAAAGGCAGGCACTAAACCACTGAGCCACCCAGGGATCCCCTAAAATGGGTAAATTGTGATATATTCATATGATGAAACGCTACACAACAATATAAAAGAATAATCTGCTGCTATTGTATATTACTCCATTTCTATTGAGTTCAAGAACAGTCAAAACTAATCCATGGAGATGGAAATAAAATAGTAACTACCTCCCTGGGTACTAACTGGAAATTACCCAGTCAGGGAATGTTCTGGCTTCTGGCAACGTCCTGATTGGTGTATACACACCTGAAAAATTCTAAGATTAGTGTGCTTCAGGCATTTTACTGGATGCATCCTGCATTTCAACTTAACAATCTTTTATTTTTTTAAAAAAAATTTGAGATAAGTTGCCCAGAACGTGACTTCTGGGTTATACTGTAAGCACGTGTTCTAGTTTTGTAAGAAACCGCCAAACTCCTTCCCAGAGTAGCTGTATTATTTTAGAATTACACCAGCAATGTGTGAGTGACCCAGCATTTGATTTTGTCACTTTTATTTCAGGCATTCTGACAGGTGTGTGGTAATATCTCGTGGTAGTTTTCATTTACATTTTTCTAATGTCCTATGATACTGAAGATGTGTTCATGTGCTTACTTGCCTTCTGTATGTCTTCCCAGGGAAGTGTCCATTTATGTCTTTACCCGTTTTCTAACTGGATTTTTTGCTTTTGAGTTTTAAGAGTGCTGTACCTTTGAGATACAAATATTTTGCTGGATATGTTGTTTACAAATATTTTCTCTGAGTCTGTAGCGTGTATTTCCATCTGCTGAATAGAGTCACAGAGGAAAGGTTTTCATTTGGATGAAAGCTAATTTATCCGTTTTTCTTTTTATGGATGGCACTTTGGGTGTCAAGTGTAGGAATGCTTGACCTTGGCCCAGATGCCAAAGATTGCTCCTTTGTCATCTTCTGGAGTCTTCCAGTTTTACATTTACAATTAAGGCTGTGATTGATTTGAGTTAATTTTTGTGTGAGATGTGAGATTGAGGCTGAGGCTTATATTTTCTTTGTGCCCATGGATATCTACTGGCTTTAGCACCATTTGCTGGAAGGGCTGTCATGGCGCCTTTGTCAAAAAGCAGTTGGACATCTTTGTGAGTCCAGTTCTACATTTTGTGTTTTGTTCCATCTGTCTGTCCTTCTGCCAAAACCACACTGCCTGGATTCTTGTAGCTCTGTATGTATGACATCTCAAATTCCAAATCCTGAAATTAGATAAAGTGACTCCTCTGGTTTGCCCTTGTTTTCAAAACTTGTTTTTAGAGATTTGAAGTCTTGTGACTTTCCATACAAATGTAAGAATAATCATCTTGTCTATGTCTTTTTCTTCAAAAAGACCTTGGCAGGATTTTAATCTAAATTGTTTTATGTATATAGATCAATTGGGGGGAAAACTGACCTCTTTACTATGTTGAGTTTCCCAACCCATGAACATAGTCTGTCTCTCTCCATTTATTTTGGTCTTTGGCTTATTTCGCCAGCATTTTGCAGTTTCCAGCATTGAGTTCTGCAAATGTATTGTTAGAATGATACTTAAGTATAATCTAAAAGCCTTTAGGAGCAATTGTAAGTGTAATTGTGTTTTCAATTTTGGTTTCCAAGTGTTCATTAATATATAAAAATGTGATTGATTTTTCTTCATTGGGTTTTTCTTTCCCTTGGCAACCTGGCTAAATTCAGTTATTAGTTCTGAGTTCTTTTGTAGATTCTTCAGGATTTTCTCCACAGATGACTGTGTCATCCTCCAACAGGGACTCAATTTTTATCTCCTCCTTTTCAATTGGCATGTCTCTCATTTCCTTTTCTTCCTTATCGCTGTCTAGGATCTATGGTTCGGGAGGAGTGGTGAGAATGGACATCTTGCCTCCTTCCTGATCCTAGAGGAAAGCACTCAATCTCTCACCCGCAAATTTGATGCAGTCACTGGCTCTCTGTAGTTGCCGTTTATCACGTCAAGGAAGTTAATATTCATAGTTCACTGAGATTGTTTACCATGAATAGTCAACTATCTTGTCAAATGCTTTCTCTGTGTTACTATTCTGCAAATAGGTTCATTTCTTGTAAGATTTTCCATTTATGAGCATGATGTTGTTCATGGTATTTTCTCATGACCCCTTTTTTGGCTGAAGAATCTGTAGTGATATTGCCTGCTTCAATCCTGACATGGATTAGTGATTGGTTGCTTTCTCTCTCTGTCTCTGTTTCTCTCTTTTATGTCTTGCTAGAGGTTCACCATTTTTAATGATTTTTTGGGGGGAAAACACATTTTTGTTGCATTGATTTTGTGTGTTGTTTCTGTTTTCAGTTTTATTGATTTGTTTTGTTCTTCTTCCTGCTTACTTGGGTTTATTTTGCCCTTTTTCTAGTTTCTTGAGAAGGAAATAGATTACTGATTTGACACTCTTCTAACATAAGCATTTCGTGTTGTCTGTTGGCTTCTCAGAGCCACCTTAGCTACCCCCCACTGATGTTGACTGGTTATATTTTTGTTTTCACCTAGTTCTATGTATTTTTTAAAAATTTCCTTTGAGACTTCCTTGTTGACTCATGTTTTTAAATTCAAGTATTTAGAAATGTTCATGTCATCTCTCTGTGATTCATTTTTAGCTGATTCCATTTTGGTCTGAGAATGGGAATTCTGTAGAATTCCCAGCTTTTGAAAAATATTTGAGGCCCTGGATGTGGTTTATATTGGGAAATGTTCAGTGGGCACTAAAAAATTTTTTCTGGTTGCGAAGGAGTTGAAATCCTATATTAATTCCCTTTCTGGCCAAAGTTACCTACAGAAGCCTTTTTTCATGGCCAAACTCTGACTGATAGAGGACGGTTATATCCCACACTGCTCAGCAATCCATCCCTTCTGTACTTTCTACCTTCTTTTCCCCAAACTCTTTCTCATTTGCTGTCCCATTGCTGAGTGTATTCCCTTTTGGCCCTGCACAGCCTGGTGACAGTCACATCTCTCTTCCCAGACCTCATGTCACACACCCTCCCCATGCCACTCAATCCTTCTCTTACCTACAGAAATTTCTCCTCTGTCAAATTAAAAAAATTTGTGCCCTCCTCACCCCCATCATCTCATTAAGAACTTTCTTTGTGATTCATTCTCCTTAGAATGCAGAGAGAATGCAGAGAAGACTATAAGGAGAGAATAACTCTTGCCACCTCTTGGGCTGAGTTGACCGCACCCTTGGATCGGTGGTGCATTCGCCTTTTTTTTTTTTTTTTTTTTGCATTCGTCTTCTTGACCATCTGCTCTGGGGTCTAAGTTGTGGGAAGCTTTTTCTAGAGTCTAGAATCCTTCTAGAATCTTTGAACAACAATGAAATCTTGGTAATCTTGATGGTTTGGGTTATTTTGAAATCTTCTGCTATTCCATAGCTCCCATGGGAGTGGGAAAATGCTGTCAATTTGTTCTTCTCCATGCTAACAGCAGAGCATTTAGGAGTCCAGAAGGATCGAGGCACGTTGGATGGCTGTGTGGCCACGATGGGTCATGTAATCTCACATTGCTTTCGTCATCACCTGTAATTTGGACACCTATAAATCGTGATGATAACCTGACAAGCCATGGTAAACCCTTGGCATGAGACTGTTCAAAAGATGATCATTGTTCTCATTGTGTGTTATTTTGTGGTTGTTGCTGTGACATCATATGGCAGTGTTTCTTGCTCCTTCCACTTCCTAGCTGTCTTTTCAGCTTCCAAGAGCTCTATGCATACCTGTGAATGTTAATAATTCCTGGGTACACCAAGAGACTACCTGTCGAGCCTCTCTTGCATTTTTGTGTGGTCATAATCAGAGTTCTAGCCTGTGGAATTGGTACAAATGTGATGTGAGCAATTTCTGGGCCTTCTCACAAACACTTTCATACTCTTTCCCCTACCTCTTGGGTGAGGCAGCTGTATACATTTTGATCTTTAGCGATATCAGACTCACCATACATAAGGTGCCTCACTCCCTGAAATAAGAATTGGAGGCAGACTGCCACCGATCAGTGATCTTGACTAGCTATACATGACCAAGAAATGCATGTTTAAGCTCATTATTCATTTTGTAGTTTGTGAGTAACTAGCATTTTCCTAACTGGTGTAGAAATGGGTACCTTGAAGTGGTGCTGTACAAAAACCTAAAATATGTAGTATTGGCTTAATGTTCAGGCAGTGGGCGGCAGAGAAACTGATCTCAAGAACTGGAAAGATGTGGTTGCCTGGAGTTGGGGGCAGAAGGAGGGATGGACAGCAAAGGAGCTCAAGGAATCTCTTGGTGGGGGGGGGGATGCAAATGTTCCATATCTTGACTGTGGCAGGTGTTTTCCAGATACATATGAGCATCGAAATTCATCAAATGGATGCAGTATATTGTCCAAAACACTTTCATACTCTTTCCCCTTAATAAGTTGATGCCAAAAAGCAACTGCCATCTATGGTAAACTTCCTATTTTCTCTCAGGTTTCCAGACCCTGAGGTGAGGATCCACATGGGAGTGATTTATTTTTATTGTTTTAATTTAAATTTTAGTTTGTGAACAGCCAGTGCAATACTGGTTTCAGGAGTAGAATTCAGGGATTCATTGCTTACATACAACACCCAGTGCTGATCCCAACAAGTGCCCTCCTCAATATGCATCCTCCATCTAGCCCCTTCCCCCCCCTCCCCCCACCTACGTCAACCCTCAGTTTGTTCTGAGTGCTCTCAGAAACCACCAGCAAGCAAGGGAATGAGAAAGCAGGACAGGCTGGGAGGTAACTGGCAGGAGTGACCTCAGGCAAAGTCACCCCTCCACCCGATGTGCAGAATGCTTGTTTTCTTCCAATTGTCTTTTTTTTTTTTTAAAGATTTTATTTATTTATTCATGAGAGACACAGAGAGAGAGAGAGAGGCAGAGACACAGGCAGAGGGAGAAGCAGGCTCCATGCAGAGAGCGCAATGTGGGACTCGATCCCAGGACCTTAGGTTTACAACCTTAGCCAAAGGCAGATGCTCAACCACTGAGCCACCCAGGTGTCCCCCATTGTCTTTTAAGAAATGGAGAATTAAAGCACAGATGTTCTGACATAAAAGTCAGCTGCTGGATCTTGCGCATGGGCTCCTGGAGCTGGATGGGGTCCAGGCCAGCTGCACCACGCCTCCCCCAGCCCCGCCCTCTGCTCTAGGGAGGCAGCAGGGCAGGGTGGTGGGGAGTGTGTGGGGGGGGGCTTGGCTGGGATCTGGTGGCCGGGGAATCCAGGCCCAGCCCTACTGTGTTCTGGCTGTGTGATCTTGGGCTCATTGCTTAACCAACTCACTTCAGTTCCTCCTCTGCAAATGGTAAAAACAGACACACAGGCTCACGGAGAGATGTTTACTCAAAATGAACCACGTAAAGCCCTTAGCAGAGGCCCTCGCATGACACAAGTGCTCAGAGAAAGCTGTTTTTATCATTCAACCACCGTTTCTCTGCCCTTCCCCCCCTCCTGCAACTTCCCCACTATGGACAACAGCCCCCACCCTCTGTCACTCCTGGTAGCTGTGAGTCCCCTATGTCCTCTTGTATTCAGAACACCCCTACACTGGCTCTTTTATACTCGCCTCCCCAAGAGACTTTGGCACATTTTTTAATTCGTTCAGTATTCACACTGTGCAAAACAGAAGCTTGGCACGATTAAAAGTATCCAGATTAACCTTGTTTTGTGAAAATGAACTATCAGTGGGTAGCTTTCCAGCCACTGGGGTTCATGGTAGCCTCCCATACTCCTCACCATACTCCTGAGTCGTGAACAAAGCCAGAAATGAAATTTTCTTGAATGGGAGAAACATTGCTGGCTGTTATTTGGAGAAAGAAAAATGAGCTTAAGGTTCTATTAGCTACCATCCCTTACAGATTGTTTCTCTTGTCTTTTTCTCCCCTCCCCCTCCCAGTTCCCCCTTCTCTCTCCTTTCTTGCATTTCTTGACCATCTCAGAGTGTAAGGTAACACAGAAGAAAGGACTTCATTTATTCTACTCCACTGACATTAGGTATGTTCGCTCCTGCTTATTTTCAAGTGTGTTGTATCCCATACCCAGGAGAGACAACTGTGTTTTGTGCATCATTTCTAAGTCCTTGCAAACCTTTTTCTTCACTATCCTATTAATTTGCTAATTTTTACACTAGATTTTTGGTGTTTATGCCAAAGAATAAAAAGGAACAAAATGAAACACATAAAATGGTGAGATGGACCATGGTGCCAGCCCAGAGCCTCATGGAAATGGCCTCGTAGGGCCTGGGGCCTGTTTTCAGGCTAATCTAAATACACAGGTAATGCTAGTCCAGATCCCTGAGAAGCAGACACTAAGAAGGTTTTATACTGGTCAGAGTTTGTTGGGGTAAGCACCATGAGGGGACATGGGTGAGGGCCAGGAGAGGTGGGGAGGGCTGTCAGGCCCCACGTAGAGTGGAACAGGATGGCAGAAGCGTGCTGGCCATCTCACAGACTGAGGGATGTTTGGCGTAGCACTGGGGAGTCCTAGCCCTAAAGTCAGCCAGCAGAGGAGGAAGGTGTCCCAGGAGTGGGCCTGCATCAGCATCCCCACTGTGCTGGGTCAGGGGCAGATGGGGACCATGGGACGTGTGGCCTTGGGACAAGCACAGCGCTGACTTCAGAGCCCGGCAGCGGGGCCTTGGTCAATTCCACACCACGCAGCTGGAGGTGTGCGAGGTACGTGCTCATGGCCACCACGAGGGAGGGTTTGCTCCATTTCTGGTTTAATTCTGGATTTGAGTTGGAGGCCAATGCTGAGGCTAGACTCCACTTTTCTGTTTTCTGCACATCTCGAGAAGTCCACTACCTCCCCAGCTAACAGCTTCCACGAGTTCACTCTGGCCCTTCTTGTGAGCCATCCAGGAGGGGGAAAGTCATGTTGGTAAAGGCTTGCTTCTGTAGATTTTTGAGCTTCCCAGGAGAGTAGTGTGCTGTGGACAGAGGGGATTCAGAGGTACAGTGGACCACCAGTAAGCCAGAGGCAGGCAGGGCTGGCCATCTGGGCCCTTCCACTAACCCGCTGGGAAAATGTTACGGAAAGGACCTGCATGGTCTGAGCTCAGTCTCCATGCCCCGGAGACCTTGTACCTGGGAGCTGGTGACCAGAAGATAGGTGCAATTCAAGGAAATGTGTGCTCTCTGCTGCTCTGCCAATCACTTCCTTTCACACGCTCAAGGCTGAGGTTGACCTGACCTCTCCTGCAAAAAAACTTCTTGGCCTCTCATAGCTTCGGATGGTGTTTTGTTTGTTTGCTTCTCTTGCCCATGCTCCTATATTCTTAAGCTGTCTTCTCTTTGGTTTGTTGTTGTTTTGGTTGTTTGGTTGTTTTTCCTCCAAAATGTTTCTGTTTTAGTTTCTGTGACATTGAGAATCTGGAAGATCACAGAGTATTCGTGTTTGAGGTCAGGTTTTCCTGTGAGCTGAGCACTTTGAGTGGCCTGAAAGAAGCTCCAGAAATCTCTTGCCCCTCTAGGGAGAGCCAAGACAGAGCAAGCCCCTGTGGACCTCTGGGAAACCTCCTCAGGTTCTGTCTGTACATTTGGACACCATGTCATCCTTGTGGTCAGTGGAAGCTCGGTGCACCTTTCCTTCAGATGGTAGGATAGTGGAGGAGAAGCAAGTACTCAGTGGATAGTCTACACTCTGGGGTGGAGCCCAGCTTTGCCCTTTACCCTCCCTGTGGCTTTTGCCAAGTCCCTTGACATCTCTGTTTTCTCATCTACAATGTGGGGGTAACAAGACCACCCCTGCCCACCTAGTGGGCTCCTATAAAGACCCCCTATCAATATGATAGAATGGGCCAGAAAGCAATTTGCAGCTGCGCTGTGTGCTGTGTCTATATGCTGAGCCATCACAGACCAGCATCTCCCAGAGCTCTAAGGAATCCCGGTCCTGAAGAATGTTAACAGGTGTTCTTTGAAAGAAAACAATTTTTGTTTCTACATTAAAAATAGGTTTGGGAAATGCTAGGTTAACAGAGTTTAAGTGGTTCTACACTGTGGGATTTCTCAGAGACTTCAATGTGCTGTGAATCTCCCTGAGTGTTTTCCAACAGTGCATGAGAGAATCTTCTTTACGTAGGAACCTGTGGTTCGCACACAACACCCTCTAGTAGAAATGCCGTCTGAGATAACACAGCCATCCTGGAGGACAGAAGGCATCAGTTTTGGTGCCAGCTTTTGTGGTAACGCTGGATCACAGGAGTCACCAAACACATTGGATGGATTAGTTAGTTTAATCAACACATGGGTAACGGGGAGCCATAACCTGCAGGACCTGAGGTTCTTGATACCAAAACCAGCCCAAGAGAATCCCTGACATGGGAAGAGTCTGACCAGGATCTCCCAGAGTCACCACATGCCCTTCCACAGCCCACATAGAGGCTTGTGAGTCCTGTTTCCACCAAAATCATATATAGTCATATGTATCCTTACATAAATTAACCCCCATCAGAACTTTCTTTAAATCTTAATCTCCCAGTTGATGACAAAATGGTCCACTGAGCAGAGCACCCAGTGGACAGGCTCCCGTGGTTGGTCACTTGCACATGGAGCACGCTGTGGGGTCCATTCCTAGAGGAGTGAAGCTGCTGCTGAACTCCACACTCCCCGGCCATATACCCCAAACTACTGTTTTCTGCCCGAGAACCATCATCTTCTTAGACCTCTTTCTGTTGACTTTCTTCTACCACCATTGCCAGCACTTGGCTTGTTCCACCCGGTAAGGAAGTTCTTGGGTTGCTTCAATCACTCCAGAAGAAATTCTAAGTCCACAGTGAGAGGTGGTCGGCCATGTACCAGATAGAGGGCCCACTCCCTACCCAGCCCTGTCCCTGCCACTCACCCACCTTCTCCTGAAGGTCACTTGGTATGAACACCCAGCTTCCATCCTCTCCCCACCACAGGAAACGTGGTGACATTTGAATTTGGAGGCAGGGAAGGCTTGGCTCAGCTCTATCTTCTTTCCCCAGGAAGGAGAGTTGCCTGTGGCTCTTGGTGTTGACTGCGCCTTGGTAGATGAAGCATCCAGCTCTGCTGTTTGGGGAACAGGCTACTTTTGGGTCCCTCAATATCTTCACTTGCTCAGAACCAGAGAGCAAAGGGGACAGGTGAGGAGGGCAGGGGTGCTTACTTCTCTTCAGATGATTCGGAGCTTCAGAAAACTGGGTGAGCCATGAATACCACAGAAGTTCTGCGGAGGTGGCAAGGACCAAGCACCTGTTGCGGTGACACCGTCGTCCTGGTCAGCACCAGTTGGACCGTTTCCACAAGCAGGTACTGGGTGCAAGGTGCTTTCAGGGCCACCTCACCTGACCCCCTGTCCATGTGTGATGTTTGCAGAAGAGGAAGCCAAGCTTAGTGCCAACGACCTGGACTCAGAGTTCAGTCCTTCGAAGCTGAAAGGGATATCTTCCCAGGGAGGCTGGGCCTTGACTGCAGATGGGGTGTAGACCAGCAGAGAGGGAAGAGGGTGGGACTGAGGCGGGCAGGTCTGAGCCCCACATGGGGCTTGAATGGGAGGTTTGGGGCAGAAAGAGAGGCCCAAGAAATGCAACTGGAAACCCTGGAGTTGGATGAGGCCTCTGGGATTTTCCAATCCAGCCTCCCACCTGCAGACAGAGTTCTCCTTATTCTCAAATAAAATTTATATTACTGTTCTCTATGGATGGCTATTTCTGTGATTTGTCTCGTGTAACCAACCACCTGGACTTGCATGCACACAAGCAGGCTAAGAAATGTTGTTTATGAGACTTGTGCCATGTAAATGACCTTGGGAACCTGGTTAAAATATATTATTTGGTTTCTAGGTCAGAACTGGCCGGGACACCAGTTCTGTTCTGGACACCAAGAGCTACGAATCTGGTCTCATATCCCCTCCTGATCCAGGCTGAGCTGCCTATCTCCCCACCTCCGTGAAAGGAAACTGGATGCGGGAAGGCAGACACACACAGCCCAGGCTCCTTGAAACTATAAAATTATGATTGCATAGAAATGCAACTCGCTCCAAACTGCATGTAGGCCAACAAGTGTTTAACTTCCAACCCTGTCATTTGCCCCATAATATGGCCCTCATGGGGATGGTCAGGTGGAAGTCTCTCACCTGAGGGGAGGATGCTCCACCCAGGCCTCTTGATCCATCAGGACTCCAGCTGCACTGACTCCACCAGGCTTCCCCAGCTGCTGAGGTCGGATGTTGTAAGTACTGCATTTGATGAAACTTTGCCTTATTCTCATGTATTACCTACTATTCCCTTCATCTACGTGTAGATTCCTTTCCTCTTCTATTAGGTTTCTGTGATAATGATATAATTTTTTTTCCTTTTTGAAATTGAAAACATAGCTGTTATGAGTCTTTTTCCCAGAACAATTACAAAAATGTGTCCTTCCTTTATTCTTTTACCTGTTTAATAGGTATTCACCTGGTGCCATCAGTATGCAGGCATGGGGTGGCAGGGCAAGCAGGGGAAGCAGGGCAGGCCTGGCCTCTGACCCCCGGGGAGCTGCCCTTGCAGAGGGCCCCAGGCTATGCATCCCCAGCTCCTTTATGGGGCCCCCAGGACACCCCCTCCCTGGTGGGACACCCTGCTGAGACTTCTAGTTCTCTGGGGCAGAAATCTGTCTCCTGGCAGCCTCTCCACCTTGGCCTTAGAGAGTCCAAGGGAAAGGCCAACTGCATTATAATGTAGAACAACATCCTATCTTCTTCAGAAGCTTCCAGTTCCTCTAACTCTTCTCAGGCAGGGCTTCTGCAGACCCACCTGACATTGAATCCTGGCTATCAAGCTCCCTCAAACTCCAGCCTCCAGGATGCCCATGAGCCCTCTTTGGCAGAGTCCTTTCTTTTTTCCCTATCTTTTCTTTGTCCTTTGAAGCATGTAACAGAGCTCTGCATCCATAGCAGATGTGTGATAAACACTTGGTGAACTTCATTGACATGTCCACTTAGCCAGTTTATCAGAGCTCTTCCCACAGATGCTGGGTGATGCGGGTTCTGTGCCCAGCACCACGATAGGTCCCCTGGACATGTCAGCAATAGAGCAAGCACATGTCTTGGTGGTATTCTACTCATTGCTTATGTTTGCTTAGCCCTCTGTATTTGACAGAGTTTTCCCCCAAATTTTAGTTGATTTCATGTCTACTCTATGGATTTACATGTCTACTCTACTCTATGGATTTACAGATGAGAAGACTGAGGTCCAGCAAGACCTAATGATGAACACAAGGTTATGCCACGGTGCGGGCCACAGCTGTAAGTCATTCTCAGGTCTTCTTGGGACATCTAACCCTGTGCTTCCATCATGACTTATCCAAGTCTCCTGTTGAGTTCTATAGAACAATTAGGTTATCCCGCAGTCCACATTTCATGGGAGAATTCTGATTTCATTTAAAAAATTCTTTTAGGGGCTCCTGGGTGGCACAGTCAGTTAAGCTTCTGCCTTCAATCCCAGGGACCCGGGATTGAGCCCCACATTGGGCTCCTTGCTCAGCAGGGAACCTACCTCTCCCTCTCCCTTTGCCTGCAGCTCTGCCTGCTTGTGCTCTCTCTTTCTCTCTCTCTCTGTCAAATAAATAAATAAACAAAATATTTTTAAAAATCCTTTTAGTATTGAAGAACAACTGGCAGATAATGCTACATTAGTTTCAGGTGCCTAACAGCGATTTAACAATTCCATACATTGTGTAATGCTCACTACCATCTGTCAGATGTAGTTACCATCCGTCACTCGATTTCACTTTTTACTCTGCCTCCCCCAGCTCAAGGCTATGCTTATTTGAGAACTTTCTCCCCCTTGCAAAAACAAAACAAGAGAGCAATGCCAAGAGAATGCAGAACCCCTGAAATAGCTGTTGAACATCAGCAGAGCTCATTTCGAAGATTACTCAACTGCGTTCTTTAGTATGTCATGTCAATCATAGAAAAGAAGAACTGTACCAAACTTGATATCTTCTGAAAACTTGCAAAACCTGAGCAGCTAGTCTGTTTAAAAGAGGAAGCTGTATTTTTTCCTACCTTACTGATGTCTCTGATCAGATGGTTTCTCCATTTCATGAGTGGTGAGACCTTAGCTGTCACTGGATGCATAACGGACTTTGCTAAAACAACAGGTACTGCTTATCTTCTTTCTGTTCTCATCTAGGCAAGAACTTATTAAATGCAATAGATGTGGTTTGTTTAGAAGTTATTTCCAGGTATATCGTTGGGTTTCTAGGAACAGGGAGATGGAAAAGGGGTCTAGGCAGGTGGAAGTAGTACCTCCCAGGAGTGCTCTTGAATTGAGGAGGCAGAGGAGAAGGGACTCTCTGCAATTTAGTAGGTAGTATGGGGCCAAAGTGGGAGAATTTGTTGTGACATATGTCTATTTTCTTCTTGCTTTCTCCCATTTTCCTTTTCCTTCTCCCATCTATTAGATATGATATGCTTGCTTCTCCTAGTCATCCAAACTTGGTCCCTTTTACCTCTTTAGTCAACATGCCCATGTCTGTGCCCACAGTGTGTTTCCCTGTGCTTTCATAAATTCTCAACTGCTGAGAATGTGACCACTCCAAAAGGATTACACTTAGTAGTTTTGTGTTTATGGATATTGACTTGTAAGAAACAGTGAAAATAGAATTTACATATATGTGTATATGTATATAAACATTTGTTTATATATTACATTTGTATATAATTTGTAATTTCATATTTATGGTATGTATGTAAAACATATTTATGTGATACATACATAGTATATACATATATAGTGTGTGTGTATATATATGTATATAGACATAGATAAAGTGTTCATTGAAAATCCACTCGAAGGCAATGAGATGAATCAGTTAATCAACTGATTTGGTCTTTGTGTCTGGATTTACAAGGTTGACTATTTTTCCTGGACCTGTACTAGAGGGTAAAGATAGAAATGCCTCCAATCTCAAAAACTTGGATTGATGGGGATGGAAGTTAACTGTTGACAAATGTCTCCAGGGAGGGTGATGGGACTATGATATCTTTAGTATATGGAAGAGATAGGGGTACTTGTCACTCTTTTTAGAAGATGGTGATGATGACATTGAACCATGCAGGCTGAGTTATTTCTCCTGGGGGAAGAATTGTATGACTCAATAAGAAAAAAGCTGATGTATCCAGTGGAATGAAATTGGTAAAGGGCACAAGCACAGAAAAGGAAAAATGAATGACTACCAATTCCAGTTAAAAACGATTCTCAGTAATTAAATACATATTAGTTACACAATAATGACATCTCTTTTGCCCATATAATTGGCCAATTTTTTTTTCTTTTCTGTCTTCTTAGTGTTGATGTATGCTTGTTGAGACTGGCACCGTCATCTATGAGTGCCAAGAATATATACATTGCTACACACTTTCAGGAAGCAATTTGGGAAAATGCATCAAGAAACTTAGAAATATGATCACAGGTAGAAATTGTGTTTCGGGAAATCTACTTTAAGGAAGTAATTTAAAAATACAAAGATGTTCATTGCAGCATCATTTATAAAAGTGTAAATCTGGAACAACATGGTCACACAATAAGACAGTGATTAAATAACCATGAATATTTATACAATAGTTGGGGATCTTTACGAATTATATTTTCTTTTAAAAAATATTTATTTATTTATTTATTTTATTATTATTTTTTCATTTACTTGAGAGAGAATGAGAGAGAGAGAGTACAAGCAGGGGAGAGGGAGAAGCAGGCTCCCAGCCAAGCAGAGGCTCCATCCCAGTATCCTGAGATCGTGACCTGGGCCAAAGGGAGATGCTTAACTGACTGAGTCCCCTAGGAGCCCTCCAAATTTATTTATTTTAAAGAGAGAGAAAGAGAGCATAAGTGGGAGGGGCAGAGGGAGAGGGAGAGAGAATCTCAAGTAGACTCCACAATGAACGTGGAGCCTAACGTGGGGCTTGACTTCACAACCCTGAGATCATGATCTGAGCTGAAACCAAGAGTCAAGAGTTGAGTGCTTAACTGACCATCCCCTACACATTATATTTTCAAACAATTATTAACTACATGGAGCAAAATACAGAATATAAAATTTAAAATATCAGAATAAAAAAATGATATAAAATTTTAACAAACGTGGGACCTAGAAAAGAGGCAGAGGCAGCAGTGCTTTGTCCATGGCACAGGTGTAGGTGGAAATAGCAGTGGCCAGGAAGCTGAGCCCTCAGGTCATGCTGAACACCCCCCAACCACGTTATTTTGACTACATAGTCATGCTTTCCCTATGAAAACATATTCTTCATAATCATCTCCTTCAACTAAATAACATACCACCAGCCTGTATACAATTAAAATTCTTTATTTTATTTTATTTTTTTTTGGGTTTTTAAAATTATTATTTTTTTTTTATTGGTGTTCAATTTACTAACATACAGAATAACACCCAGTGCCCGTCACCCATTCACTCCCACCCCCCGCCCTCCTCCCCTTCTACCACCCCTAGTTCGTTTCCCAGAGTTAATTCAACCTAATGTTGAAATATAAGGAGTAGATTTAGTCTTTTACAAGGAAATTGGTAAAAAATAACCAAAATCACCTGGCAGGTGAACAAAACCAAGTCACTTAATGAACTGACCATATTCCAAAAATGGGGTGTAGCCTTTGCTCTAGTAACTAATGACAATAATCATCAGGGAAGTCCATGTGCTGCCCCAGAATACAGTGCTGGTATGTGTCTGCAGCTAGTAAGAAGTTTGCATTTATTCATGATTGCATCCTTGAGAGGTTCTTGTGTGTTTCCAGGGAGGGAACTTCCTGGCTCACCAGGCAGCCTATTCTGTTCCCACAACCTGGTAATTCCTGGCAAGTCTTTCCCCCTGTGGGACTGAATGCAGTCTCTTCCAATGCTATCAGATTTCTCTGCTCTGGGGACTCTACTTCCTCTCCTATAGGAAAAGCTATCACATCAATCTATATCAAAAGGATTCTTCTATCTCAAAGGGACCTAAAACACTGCCTAATTCAAACCTTTAATTAAAAAGATTAGAAAACTTTGGTACAGATGCAAACACTGGCCAAAAAAAAAAAAAAAAAGGAGAAACTAATATTAATCTGAGCATTAGAAGACTTATATTTTTCATACAAAACATTCTAAGTTCTGTTAACTATGGCTGGTATTTCTGGACCTTTATCATTCTAGCCTGTCCTGTACTCCAGATGGTTACTAACCCTCTTAAAATAGGGCACCTGGGGCAGAACATAATATTTCAAATGTGTAGCCTGCACAGTGAAAAGCAGAGTGAAAATTATTCTGGTTCATCCTCCTGTCCATTTCAGAAGTGTTTATTAAGCAGCTATAAATTGTCAGGCATTAAATGGACATTAGTCACTAGTTTGGCACTGTCCAGTATGATGGTTACCCGCCACATATGGGTACTTAAATTTAAATTCACTGAATTTCAATAAAATGAAAAATTCAGTTTCTCAACAGCACTAGCCACATTTCAAGTGCATAACAGCCACTTGGCTAGTGGTGCCTTATAGGGCAACACAGATACAGAACATTTCTATTGCTGCTGAAAAATTCTCTTGGATAGTGCTGCAGCAGATAATTATTTTTTCTGACTACCGCAGATTCTCTGTAAAATAAAACAAAATAAAGGGAAAAGGAAAGGAGGCCTGGCTTAACTGTATAGGCGGGAAGCAATTTGAGTAGCTAGTTAGATAGGTAGTTGGATGGATAATGAAAGGGGAGCTTTTAGAATCACTGTGTTCTGGATCTCACCTCCAGAAATTCTGATTTAACTGTTGGGGGATGGGGCATAGCCTGGCATTGGGATTTCAAAAACTCCCCCGCAGTTCCCATCTGCAGCCAGGGCTGAGAACCGTCACTGGAATGAAACTTCTCATTGTGGAAATCTCCTTCTGCAAAGTTCCTGCCAGGCAGTCACCCAGGCTCTGCTTGGATACCTCCAGGCACTGTTTGCTTGGCGCCTCAGGAGGTACCCATTTCATTTTGGGTAATCCCACTCAAGCTCTTTCTTATGTAGTGTTTGAATTTGCCTCTTGGAATGACCTCCTGCGGGCTCTGGAGGGCACCTCTGTGAATCACATTCTGATTCTCACCTACAAACTAGTATCTTGCTCTCTTTCCTATTCCAAAGTGTCTTTTGTCCTGGGTGAGTGGATACATCTGGCTCTATTAACTCATCTTCCTTGGGTAGGGTTTCCTCTCCCCTACATTTCAGCTGGCAATGTTCACGTGCCTGGGACCTAGCAGGGTGCTCTGGATGTAGTCTCAGACCACCTGAAAATCCCATCACATGCTAACCTGTAATTCTAGTTGACCATAAAGTTAGCAAGTGATGGGGTTTTTAATTTTTATTTATTTACTTTTAAAGATTTATTTATTTGTTTATTTTGAAGAGAGAGAGAATGCACAAGTGGGAGGGGCAAAGGGAGAGGGAGAGAGCATTTCAAGAAGACTCTGAGCTGAGCGTGGAGCCCAATGCCAGGCTCAATCTCACAACCCTGGGATCATGACCTGAGCTGAAATCAAGAGTGAGATCCTTAACCCATGGCACCACTCACGTGCCTCTGGAATTTTTTTTAAACTTCCTGTGTCAGATAATCAATTGCAGCATTATTTGAAACAGCAAAAAGTATCTGTTTATAGGGGGACTGGCTAAATAAACTGGTATATCCTCACAATGGATTCTCAGCAGTAACAAAGAATAAGAAAAACTTATGTGGTGAAATGGAAAAAGCAAGGTGCGTGATGACGCATGTAGTATTCTGCTTTTATGCAACCAACAGGGTAAAGTTAGTAAATATATTTATATTTGCTTACAGTTGCATATGGAAATGTGTCCCTGCCAGGTAAAGAGTGGGTAGGTTTGTTGTCAGCCAGTGTAAAAGATTGGGGGTTCCTACACTCCGATTCCTCAGCTGTGAGGCAAGCCTACTGTGTGTGCAGCAGCCACCCGGGCCACTCCACATGTCCTCCAGGCAACTTGGCAGCATGGAGAACCAGTGGGAACATTCAGTCATATGCCTGCTGTGCCGTTATAAGTCCTTTGTCCATTATCTAATTGTCATGTACCTTCTGGTGGTAGCCATAAAAAAGTGTCAATCTTACTTGCTAGCTTACAGGTAGGGTACCCTAGATCCTCTACAGTTCTTGATGGGGAAGAGGTGTACAGAGATGGAGCAGGATGAAACTTCTTATTGTGTATCTTCTCATAATATTATGTTTTGAACCATATGATAGTGTGTATTACCTCTTCAATTGTAAATAGCATGTAATTTGAAATAAAAATGTTACTCTTGTAAAAATCAACTTCTTTCATGTAAATTTAGATTAAGGCAATGGAAGTATTATATGCAGATTAGGAGAAATGATAATTTCTTAGCATCCTAAAGTGGTCAGAATTAAGTGCCCAGTAGAATTCTCCTTGATTCCTGGTTGTCCTCAATGTCCTGGGAATTCATCTACCTACCTATCTATATAGCTATCTATCATCATCTATCTCTACCTGTCACCTACCTGTCACGTGCTGAGGTCAGGATAATCTGACCTCGGATATCTCTCCATTGGACATGTCAGTGAGTAAATGGACTAATATAATCCATGGTTCCCACTAGGTTATTTAATTTGGTTGAGATCCAAACTTGTTTGTAGAAATTCAAACACTTCATTTAGAATAGCTAAAGATTTTAATGAAGTCTGAAATGTCTGGTTAAAACAAATTATTGGATACTAATCATTGTAGGTTTTCTAGAACTCTGGGTAACAAACTACTGATTGGATATTTGTGGAAAGATAAGCATTTCTGTTTAGGTGGAAGAGATACTTGCTCCTCTGAAGTCATATTATACTACCTTGGACAAGATCTAAGAAATTTTGGAAAGCCCTGAGAACTTAAAAGTAAAGAAGGTCAATGGTTGGGGGATGGGAGAAGAACAACATACACTTAACTGGCTCTGTGTGTTCTAGATGCTCTTGCATGTGTTGGTTCATGTTATCCTCACACCACTCCTCCCTCCTTGACACCTTCCTCACTTGGCTTCTGGGACACCAGCTTTCCTGTGTTTTTTTCTCCTACTTCACTGTCCACTCCTTCTAAGTCTCTCTTGCTGAGTCCTCCTTGTTCCTATGACCTCTGATTTTTGATATACCTGAGAACACCACCCTTTACTATCTGTACTCACTTCTCTGGTGCTTTTACCCAGTGTCAGGACTTTAAACACCATCTATATGATGACAACTGTCAATTTTAGATCTTCAACAAGACCTCCCCTGGAGCCATATATCTAACTGCCTACCGGACATCTCCACTTAGATGGCACACAGGCATCTTGGACTGATATCCCCGCCTTCTTTATCCTGGCTGATGGCAACTTCTTCTTTCCAGTAGTGCAGGTCAAGACTCTTGGAACCTCTAAGTCTTGACCATTTCTCCGGATATTCATCCCTCACTCCTCCTCTGATCACACTGGGCTTCTTACTTTTCTAAGACCATATCCAGGCACTCTGTCATCTCAGGACACTTGTACTTGTCATTTCTCTGCCTGGAGCCCTCATCCTCCCTCTACCTATCTAACTCATCCCGTTGCTTCCTCCAAGTCTTTTCTCAAATGTCACCTCAGTAGGCTCCTTATTGGCCTCCCCTCCAATTTAAAAGTGTCCACCTCCAATCTCACCCGGTTCCTTTTCCCCATCTCCTATTTTATCTCTTTCCAGAGCACTCATGACCATCTGAGACCCTGTCACTTTTAGCTATTTATTCCCTGTGTCTCCCAACTAGAAAATAAGGTCCATGGAGTCAGGAAGTTTGATCTGTTCAGTTCCCTGATGTTGCCTGTGTTCCTGGACCAGTGCCTTGCCCATCATAGATGCTAATAAGTAATTGCTGAATGAATGGCTGAAGAGCCCCATGAGGCAGTAACTCTTCTCATCAGCATGTTGCACGTAAAAATCCTGAGGCATAGCGCAGTTAAGCTACTTGCTCTAGGTCGCACAGTCATTTCTTCAGACATGGTAATGAATCATTATCCTACACCAAGGAGTATACATAAGGAAGGATACATAAGAAAGAAAATCTTATAGCTATGGACTCCCTTGGCACCAGATATCAATGAAGTCAAAAGTATCTAAGGTCTTGGGACAGGACCTGATCATAATTCCAGGTGGTCCTGCAGGAATGATCACTGGAGTTATCTGTGGGCAGGGCTCTTCTAGATGGGCAGGTAGAGTCAGGGTGGCAGGCAGTGACTTCACACATATTCTCTTCTCTATATTCTTTGGATGATTTATCAAGTTCACCTGAGAGGCTGATCCCCTCAAAGAGACAAAGCACTTAAACACACACACACACACACACACACACACACACACACACACACACAGAGTCCAGATTAGTGACTTTACTAAACTGGGATATCATTCAGCATGTGGTCTTCTATCAGGCAGGCCTGGTTTTAACCAAACTCCCCCTACTGTCAAGGATCAGCACTCTCCATCATTAGCATAACAGATTTCCACTTTGGTGAAGTTTTGTTATAAAACAGATCTTAAATCCGTAGTATCTTTCTTCATGCATCTGACAAGACCTCGTTGACATTTACCTCTAAAAGCATTCAGACAAGCCCGAGAAATATTGCAAACGATTAGCTCAGAGTATCTCTGGCTTTGGCTGCCATAGACAGACCACAGGTTGTAGCATTGATGCTACTGGAGTGTGTGTGTTGGGGGGTAGGGTCATGACTTCCATTTACAGTAGATGTCCACAGCGAGGAAATGATGCTGCAACTGAGAAAGGTGATCATTATCACACCAAAGGTCTCCACTCATTGGGTGGATGCTGATGGGCAGATGTGGCTGTAGAGAGCCTAGGTTTCTTCAAGCCGGGAACACGTGGGCTCAAGTCCCAACTTTGCCATTTGTTCTCTGTGTGATCTTAAGTTATGGAATTGTTTTGAGCTCTTTTTTTTTTTTTTCCTGAACTCAATTTTTTTGAGCCATATGCTAAGAATAATAAAAAAAATCTACCAAAGCACAGACTAGAGGACAATGAAGGGCCTGTTAATTGGTCTGTGCTTTGGGGCCTTTGAAAGGCTGGGGAGGATCATGTCTCATTAAAATCAGGAACCATCGATACTTAACATCACTGTGGAAATTCCAACCAAAGCAACAGGATTAGAAAAACAAATGAGGAATATGAACAAGGAGGTTATAATGTCAGCCTTGTTTTGCTCCCGACATGAAGCCTGCTTCTCCCTCTGTCTGTGTCTGTGCCTCTCTCTCTCTATGTCTATCATGAGTAAATAAATAAAATCTTAAAAAAAAAAAAAAGGAATACTAAAGAATTTATAACAAAGGTGATGTTTTGAGACTGGTGGAAATGCACTTCATGCTATATATCAAACTCAATTAAAAATGGATTAGAGATTTATATGTATGAAATACTGAACCACAGGATACATAATATATATAAACATTCATGCAATCTTGGGGTGTGGAGGTCCTCACTCAGTGGAACCCCAAGGCAATGACAACATGGGCTTTAGGACAAAAGGACACACAGGATCAAGTCTCAGCTCTGCTGTGCACAGAATAGCCTCAGGCAAGTAAGTGAGCCTTGCCGAGCCTCTGTTTGCTTATTGGTAAAATGGGGATATAAAAATCTACCTTGTAAAGTTGTAAGATGGAGTAACCATGTAAAGTGGAAGGCTCACTTGTCATGGACTCTTATCTCACATTGGCTATGTGTAAAGAATGTAAACTTCCTGAATTCAGAGACCATTTTCTCTCTGGTATTTCGTTCCTTCCCAGGTGGTTGTTGACAATAAGGGGGGAAAACATGCATTAAAAATTTGACCATGTCATTCATTATTTGATCCATGCTGAAAAAATGAGTATTTCTTCCATTCAGAGGCATCGTGTGAGCTGGTGCTCAAGACTAAGGAGTTGGAGTCACAGCTCACTGGTTTCATTTGGGATGTCTTTGGACATCAGAGAGGACAAGCCTCTCTGAGTTGACACTTATTAGAAGCTCTGGCTTGCATCTGGGAAGTATTTGAGGGTGCAGGGAAATGGTCTCTACTTCAAAGGCAGGGAGGTGGGAATTACTGTAAACCCACGGAAGTGCCCTTCTGAGCTTTCCTCAGGGACATCTAAACCCAGAGTCCAAGCATACAGGTTGAAAGTCTGGGGCCCAGGGAGAGAAGAGCAGGGCCCCGCGGTTACTCAGTATTTGCCAAAAGCACTAAGAATCGCAGAGTAGGAAGGAGGAAAGAAAATATGAGTGTGACAGTATTACACACCAGATAATCTGAAAGCATTCGGGGATCCCAGGTCCACATGGCCCACATGTCCACATGCATGTGTGTGCCAGGTCATCTGAAGGGCATCTCTGTCTTCCATGGAGGCTGACCAGTTCATGTCTCAAGACCTAAAGAGAAATTTCTAAGAGGAACTGTCCCTCCCCCAGTCCTATGGTATATGTTAACTCCACCCAAGACCCAAGAGAGACAAACATTAAGATCTTTAAAACAAAATTTAAATACTCTACCTAGGGTGACTTCCACTTCAAGTTTCTTAGATCTCAGTTTGTGGTTTCAGATTCTGATGACTAAACCCTTCATCTTGTAATTTGCCCACGTTTTCAACCCAGTTACCTTTAGAAAATGTGGTTGCCAAATCTCCAGCAGAGCCTGCTGGAAGGCACTTGCTTTTCATTACAGTTTAATGCACAAGGGAATATAGAAAAATTCCACATCTTTCAACTTTAAAAATTGTCATCCATTTCCTTTCTACAACTATTTTTATTATTTGCCCATTCCCCCCCTTTTTTTTCTTTAGGAGAGGGAGAGAGAGGGGTAGAGGGAGAAGGAGAAAGAGATGCTTAAGCAGGTTCCAAGCCCAGCACAGAGCCCGACACCAGGCTCAATCTCATGATCCTAAAATCATGACCTTGAAATCATGACCTGAACTAAAATCAAGAGTCTGATGCTTAAGCTTAAGGGACTGAGCCACCCAGGCACCCCCCCAAAACTGTTTTAGTGACTACATAATAACCTATTGCAGTAAGTGGACTACAATTTATCCAAAGTCTCCTTCACTTGTCAAAGTGTCATTTAAACTGCTTCCACCTTTTTTTTTTGTTTTTTCCTATCAAGAAAATGAGGCCACAGTGAACATCCTGTTTTGGTTTGGTGGTGGACTTCTTCCCCATAGGGTAAATTCCTCAGAGTAGAACCAATGGACCAAAGTCATGTGTATCTTATTGGTTTTTGTTATGTACAAAATTTCCTAAACATATTGAACCAAGTCATGTTGCACCAGGGATGCATAATTGCTCCAGGCAGGGCCACTGCAACCTCACCAGCATGGGGTGGCATCATTTACTTTTTTTTTTTTTTTATGATTGAAATGGTGTTTCAAACCTCAATGTATTTTCTAAAGAACCCTCTCTAGGGAAGCCTGGGTGGCTCGGTCAGCTAAATATCTGCCTTCAGCTCAGGACATCATCTTGGGGGCCTGGGATTGAGTCCTGCGTCAGGTTCCCTGTTCAACAAGGAGTCTTCTCTCTCTCCCTCTGCCTTTCTTCCCTTTTCATTCTCTGTCCTAAATAAATAAATTAATTAAACAAAAACTTTTTTTTTAAAGAAGCATCTCTAATTCTAGATGTTTATGCTCAATTCAGCCTTGTGACATTCATTGAAATTTTAAGTTGATGAATGTAGAACTCTGCTTGTTCCCATGGAGAAGAATCCATTACATATTACACAGTAAAAACTGAGGTTGCACACACAGTATTGAGCCTGGCCAAGGCGAGATTGGAGGGCAGAGGGAAGGGGCAGGGGAGGAGGCTTCTCTCCTCTGACTCCAGGAATTGTGAGAAAAGGGTAAAAGGTCGCAGATGGAAGTAGTCACAACTCTGGGTTCCTATCTTCCCCATCCAAGCTTTGACCAGAGTTGGAGGATATGAAGGGCTGTTTGATAAATTGAGGGGGGGCCCTCCAAGAGGATGTCTCTCTGCAAGTCACTTCCTTACCCTCATGGGTGGTCATCACAGTTAAGCTGGTGGTCAGGCAGGAAAATAATTTAGTTTGTACCCTTGAGTGTTCCTTAGTTTGTAACTGGCATGGACATAGAGTCAAGAAGCAGTATGTCTGCCTAGGTGCCTGCCAGTTCAGGAGGAGGTGCCTAGCATGGGCCAGGAGCCTGATGACGTGGCAGGAGCAGAGAGGGTCCTCCATTCCAGTGAGGCCTAGAGGGGTCTCTATGCCCAGGGACAACTGAGAATGAGTGGACTGTGAGGCCATTAGCTACAAAGCAGCAGATGCTAGCAAAAAGTTCAGGGTTAAGATCGAGTCATCATCCTTCCTCAGCAGACACCAGTCACTAAAACAGGACCAGCAGGAGACCAATGCATCTTCTTTGCCCTCTGCCCATGCTGGCCCCTCCCTCATATCTCCACTGCCATCTTAGAAAGGACCAATGAGAGAAGACAAGAAACCAAAATTAATGAGCTGGTACCGTAAAGCGGATAAGCAAAACTAAAGTCCTCCTTCAAATGAATGGGTCAAGCTAAGTTTAAACCACTTCGGACTAAAATTTGTGAATCCTTTTTCCTGCTACCCAGTGGAAAGTTGGTAAGATCCAAATTGTTTTGGAGACTAAAGAAATTGCATTTGCATTGCACGGCTGAGTAGTACTATGAGCAATTTTAGTGAGCCAGCAAAGTAGTATAAACTCATTTTTTGATAAAACTTGTATCCGTGTATGCATATCTGTGTAGAGAAATGTTAATAGTGGTAAACTGCATGGGGGAATTTGGGGTGGTTCTTACTTTTATGTTTTTGCCTTTATTATCAGTGCTGTTTACTATTACTGTACCACATTTTTTAAATGCAAAAAAGACACTTTTAAAAGCCTAATTCAAACTTCTTGACTACTTCAGACTTAAATATTTATTTTGATTTGGACTGAAAACAATTTCAGTTTTCATATCTCTGACCCATGTAACTGAGAGTCGAGGACTTGGCTTCTCACCCCAAAGAACCAGCATATTTCCCTATGCATTGCAGTCTAGAGCCTCTCAAAAAGATCCTATAATTTTATCATAGTCATGTTGAAAGTAACTCATGAATTAAAGACATGATCATCAAGTTGAACAAAATCTTAGTCAATTTTTTTTAATTTGACTAATTTTTAGATCAATCTCAGAGGAAAGGAAAGATAATAGCAATAGTTAAATGGAGGCTTTTATAGTTTTGCTTCTCTAGATCAAGCAGCTCTGTTTTGAGGTCTTTTTTTGTTTTGTTTTGTGTTAGCCATTAAAGTTTGAGGGATGTTCTCTGTGATTGTGACTGTGCAACAGACAAAATAATGAATGGGTATTTTTTTCTCAGCAGCTGTAGATTATGGGATTAAGAATAAAAATGATGATAAGATCATACAAATCAGTTGTTTTCACTCTCATCTTCCACCTCAAAAGCCTGGATGTGTTACTGATCAATGAGATATAGTAGGACAGAGTCATGGAAACAGATCAAGTTCTATCCAAGAGACCCAATTTCCTTCATAATTTTATATGAAATGGTTTCTTATTGCTTTTCTTTCTTTCTTTTTTTTTAAGATTTTCTTTTTTACTTGAGAGAGCATGCGTGTGTATGTGTATGCTCTAGAGAAAGCACAAACAGACAGAGGGAGAGGTACAGACTCCCCACTGAGCAGGGAGCTCGATGTGGGGCTCAAACCCAGGACCCCGAGATCATGTCCTAGGCTAAAGGCAGATGCTCAACTGTCTGAGCCACCCAGGCACCCTCTTAGTGCTTTTCTTTCAGTTCCACTTCCTACCAATTTTATAGTTTTTTTTTTATCTTATTTGATCCTGCACATAACTTCAAGTGGTATCATGATCCTCATCATGGTATCATGATACCTCAAGTGGTATCATGAGTAAATGAGGCTCAAAGTTCAATTCTTGCCCAAGTCCTACAGCTGGTGAGAAGAATGGCTGGGAATGGCTGCTGCCCATGTCTATTCTCATTTTGACTACACAGGACCCTGACAGGTGCTGACCATTGGGGTCCCAGTAGTCTTGTCATTGGCTCTAATTATTGCATTTCTAAGACTTACTTTGAGAAATGCCCATTGATATATATTCATGTCCTCACACTTGTCCCTTCCTCAGAGAAAGGAGAAAGTCAGGAGGACTTCTTCCAAGGAAACAGTGCAGGGATCAACTGTCCTCCTTGGAACTCCTACCTTGTCTGTTTTTCCATCTTCTCCAGTGAAGTCTGTAATCTTAAGAAGTGCAGACATGGGCCCTAGGGATCCTAGTCTAGAAGATATCAAGTCTGCTGAGAAACTCCATTGGCCTCTCCCTCCCACTCAGTCCCTTTATGAAGGAGGAGCTCTGAGGGGTTTGCTGTTGGCACAGGGGTGGCTTATCTCAGCATTATCAGGAGCAGGTAAAGGACAGCAGCCTAGGTTACTGTTGTTTAGAATGTAATTGTCACACAAGTTAATATTAATTATAATGGTGCAGTCTTAAAAAGTTAAACTTAAAAATCACAGCATTAGAATATAGTAAGAAGAGAATTATTCATAGATACTGAAGACCTAGCCTGAACTTTTACTTGTAAGAGGACTTGGGATAAATTACTCCATTTCTCTAAGGTTCAATTTCCCCATCAGCTTTAATGAACAGTATCTTGTTAAGGGACCCCAGAGAGGGGAAGTTATTTGTAATAATAACAATCACTATTATTATCAGTAGTAGTATTTGGTTTTTATATAGGGAAGATGATTTTGAAAGTCATATATAAACTATAAAACCTAAAATTCAAAATTCCTGAAAAGATACAGCAATAATAATTAGCATAAAATTATTGTTCTCATTCCCCAGCCTGCTTTTCCCTGCTTTGTATTTCCTCCTTTAAATGCTTGCAGAAATCAACATCCCCATTCTTTACCAACATCCGCCACATTTCTGTTTCTTTTCCCATGGTGGATTGCGTTGACTTTCAAAACTTCACATCTTTCATCCCTGACACTTCCCCGCCTTCCAGCATCTCTGACACAACTTTGAAAAACATGCTGAAGAAACTTTAAATGTCTAGGCTGTTTAATCACATGTGGTTTTGTGGGTAAATGGATAAATCAATGGGTGTGGCCCATCAAGGGTGATTATGCCTAATTGTGCGGTTATTTTTGTTGTCACTTTTCTAACACAGGGACAAAATGATGGAGGCCACTACAGCCGAGATTAAGACCATGGATGAGTCTATCCAGACCACAGTGTTTGACTATGAGAATTCACTGCCATGTGAAAAAGTCAACATTAAGCACCTGGGAGCCCAGTTCTTGCCTCCACTGTATTCCCTGGTGTTCGTGATTGGTCTGCTGGGCAATGTGGTGGTGGTGGTGATCCTCACAAAATACAAGAGACTCTGGATTATGACTAACATCTTCCTGCTCAATTTGGCCATTTCTGACTTGCTCTTTCTATTCACTCTGGTATTCTGGATTCATTATACTGGATGGAATGATTGGGTTTTTGGCCATTCCATGTGTAAGCTCATCTCTGGGCTTTATTACTTGGGCTTATACGGTGAGATCTTTTTCATCATCCTGCTGACCATAGACCGGTACCTGGCCATCGTCCATGCTGTGTTTGCCCTTCGAGCCCGGACTGTCACTTTTGGTATCATCACGAGTGTTCTCACCTGGGGCCTGGCAGGGCTAGCAGCCCTCCCTGAATTTATCTTCCACGAGTCCCAAAAGGAGTCTGAACAGTTTGTCTGCACGCCTCTCTACCCAAAAGACCAAGAAGACAACTGGAAGCGTTTCCATGCTCTGAGAATGAATATCCTGGGTCTTGCTCTGCCTCTGCTCATCATGGTTGTCTGCTACTCTGGAATTATTAAAACGTTGCTGAGATGCCCCAGTAAGAAAAAGTACAAGGCCATCCGGCTCATTTTTGTCATCATGGTAGTCTTTTTCATTTTCTGGACACCCTACAACCTGGTCCTCCTACTTTCTGCTTTTCAAACAATCTTTTTTGAGACCACTTGTGAGCAGAGCAAACAGCTGGACGTGGCCATGCAGATCACGGAGGTGATTGCCTATACACACTGCTGTATCAACCCCATTATCTACGCCTTTGTCGGGGAGAGGTTCCGGAAGCACCTCTGCCACTTCTTCCGCAGGAATGTGGCCACCTACCTGGGCAAATACATCCCGTTCCTTCCCAGCGAGAAATTAGAGAGAAGCAGCTCTGTATCCCCATCAACAGGAGAGCAGGAATTCTCATTTGTATTTTAAGAGAGATGTGGAAAATCACCTAAAGCAGATGCACAGAACCCATGAAGCAAACATTTCAAGTTAATCATGTTGACCTCAACGCCAACCCTTTAAACTTCCAGCTCAATGCTGTAACCCTTAAAGACATTAAAATATATACACAATCGTATCAGTATATGTGTGTTGGCCCAGACATGACCAGGGGTCACTAGCTAGTCAGTTCACTCAACTGCTAACCTCAAAAAGCAGAGCTTCGCTAGGTTCTCCAAAGAGTTACATACATAGTAATGCCATTAAATGTTAGGTAGTTACAAACAGATAAATCATTTTAAATTTAAACCTTAATTTTAGCCAGCTATTGCTAAACATGAATGGACGGTGTGGGGGATGGTGAGCAGGTTGGGATGGGCCATAGATTTCAGGCAAGGCATTTTGGGTTTTGCTGGGAAGGCAAAGAAAGCTACTGAAGGAGAAGAGTAGAGGAGAAGGATAATCACCATGGTTCATTAGGAAGAGAAATCTGGTAACACAGGGTGGAGTAGAGACCCCAGAACTATGTAGGAGGTTGGTTAGAAGTGTATGTGTGAGGCAAGGAGAGATCAATGACTAATAAGAGAGGGGCCAGAAGAACTCAGAGAGGAATTTGGCCACAAGACAATGGTGAAGGGAGAGTCAAAGCACTGGGAGCAATATAGGATTGACTGGGGGAAAAGAGCAAAGACAAAGGAGAATGTATCCTATGTTAAAAAATGAAATAAAAAAGAGATACAAACAGATTATTTGCTGTGCTTGAGTGCATTGCCCATCCCTTAAAGGACAGGAAAGAAAATAGTAGTCTTTGGTTTTCTTTTGGGAGGGTTATGGGTGGAGAATAGGAGCAGTATAACTTTTCTCTGAATGCCCTGTGCCTTTTGGCTTTTGAACCAAGGGAATGTGTTACCAATGAAAAATACAAACAAAACTTTAGAATCATATATTTAAAAAAAAAAAAAAAAAAAAGCTAATCTGCTCTTTAGACGTGGTATCCGTTCTACCAGCCATAAGAGCATTGGAAACTCTGAAGCACCTTTTGTCTTTTTTGTGGTTCAGTCAGAATGTAAATAAAGCAATTATCTGAAGACTTAACTATACATCATTGGTTTTCTCTTGTCTTGTGAAGTAATGTCTGTCCTTAGGTAAGTAAAAGTGTAGGATACAGGTACTTGGTCATAAACCCAGATCCCTAAAAGCTTTAGGAGTATTGTGACCCACACAGAATGGCACATAACCAAACCGTGTGATATCCAGGTTATGTGAGATCCTCAAACTAAATCAGGAAAAATTTTGTCTTATCTGAAGACTGAGAGGCTTTCCTCGGTTCCAAAAGTCTAGATTGCATGTCCAGTAGAACTGACTATAGTGATAGAAATGTTCTATACCGGTGTTGTCCAATAGGATCACCGCTAGCCACATGCAGCCCTGGAAATGTGGCTATTGGGACTGAGAAACTGAATTTTTAATTTTTATTCAATTTTAACTGAAATAGCCACAAGTGGCTAGTAGCAGCAACATATGCTCAGCTGCACAGCACTGCCCCCACCACCTTGCATTTCTGCCTCTCTTCTATCTATCTATCAAGCTTCTGGAAGCCAGCAAACACACAGCTTGAACACTGTATGACAGACTAGGGAAAATACCAGTGATGCAAAGATGAGTAAGACCCACTTCTAGAAAACTCACTCACAGTTCGGTGGAAGAGATTCATCCGAATCCAAGAACTATAATGAAACACAATAGGTGCTTTCTCCTGCAGGTGGAAGTAAAAGGGAGAATTGAAGAAAAATACCCAGAAAAAGTCACATTCTGCTTAGGTTGGCTTCTCCCAAGAGCACTTCCTGAGCAAGGATTGGAGAGCAAAGAATTTATTTGGAAAGTGCAGAGAACTCCAGTAGGAAAGGGGGAAGTAAGACAGGACTAGGAAGATGTCAACAAAGGGTTCATTATGAAGTACCTTCCACTGGGGGTGCCTGAAGCTCAAAACCACTAGAAAATGCCTGGCAACAGGGTAACTCCCACTCAGCTATCCCACTGGAGGGGGAAGGAGGTTGGGGTGTTTACATTCCATTCCTGTGAGTCATTGGCTGATAGTGGCTCCTGGGGTATGTTAATTCCTGACTGGCTCTGGCAGAGAGACCCTTCCAGCTTTGGGGAAAGCTCCCAGGCAAAATGATGGTGTAGATACTGGGCATCGGAAGCCAGCCAGGCACACTCCATGAAGCCTTGAGGGATAACACAATTTGCTGCCTACTTGAACAGGTTTGTGAACAACTTTTCCATGAAGCAAAGAGTGGATGTGAGAGTGGTGTCCAGGCAAGTAGGTCAATTTGTGGGAACACACAAAAATGCACTGCAGAGAGAGCCCGCTGTGACGAGCCTGGAATGACCGACCTTGAAAGTGGCAGGTGGTCTTGAACAAGCCCTGCTGCTGCTCCTCCTTCATGTTGAGCATCACACTCTGCTAGTTCTTTTTTTTTTTTTTTAAGATTTTATTTATTCATTCATGAGAGACACACACAGAGAGAGAGGCAGAGATATAGGCAGAGGGAGAAGCAGGTTCCCTGCAAGGAGCCTGATATAGGACTTGATCCCAGGACCCCAGGATCAGACCCTGAGCCAAAGGCAGATGCTCAACTACTGAGCCACCCAGGTGCCCATCACATTCTGCTACTTTAAAAAAAAAGATGATCCTTTTCCAGCTTGAGTTTCTGAGATTTCCTTCAAATTCCAGAGCTAAAATTCTCAAGTCTGGTTCTTAACAAAGCAGCTTCCTGTCCTTCATAGCTGTGGGTTTTCAATAACTTCACTGGGATTCTCTTCCATTTCTACCCAGATAAGTCCCCAGTATAGTTAGGGTTGTCTTTCTCCATCCACTGATCTCTCCCAGGGGTCTGTGAATTATGCCTCCAGGAGCCAAAATGGCCCAAGGCCCTCTCTGTAAATAAAGTCTCACTGGCACACAGCCATGCTCTTATGTTTATAAATTGTCTGTGGTTGCTTTTGCGCTACCACAACAGAGTTGAATAATTGTGGCAGAGACCATACCGCCCACAGATCCTAAAATAATTTACCTCCTTATCCGTTACAGAATAAGTTTCCTGACCCCTGACCAACCATGCCCCCATACAGGATCCAGGGCCCTGGTATGCATAGCCATGGCAAGGGAGACCAGAATGCAGGGGAGAACTTGGGATGTGAGGTCTGTAGACAAGCTGCTTCAATGCCCAGGCTGGTCCTACCTTGACCCTGGAAGCAGTGCAAAATACACAAAACAGGGTTGGGTGGTGTAGCAGCCAAATGCTGGTCTCTCATGCAAAACGCTAACAGTATGTACCGAGACAGTACACTGGAAGCTTTATTGAGGCAGCAGAACTCCATAGATGCGTATTCCAAAGTAGACTATAAGTAGACCTGACACAGGACCTGTAAAAACAGGTTTTATGACTCTTTAGACCCCCTCAACTCTACTGGGAACAAAGAGATTGCATTGATGAAAATAGGGAGATAGTTGAAAAGGGGTTCTTTGTAGAAGGCGGCTAGCGCCCCCCTCCCCTGGAGAGGAGAGAGGCAGGTGGGTGCTTGTGGCTTACCTCAAGCCTGCAAGAATGACGCCAATGGCACCGCCCTGCGGCTTGATATGAATCATCCTGATTAAAGAGGCCCGGCGCACGGGATCTGGCCAGCTAAGGGAGAGCTAGTCCACTGGCCACTGCCCCAGGTCATCAGAAGAACGGCTGCCTCTTGCAATCTAGACTTTTGGAACCGAGGAGAGCCTCTCAGTTTTCAGGTAGGACAAAATTTTTCCTGGTTTAGTTTGAGGTCCCGGTGCACCAACCCCAGTAAACTGAAGCTCAGGCTTTGCTTGCTAACAGCAGCTTTGGTGACAGTTGCAGTGGGAAATGTGAACACTAGGCGGCCTCCGCCCATGCGAGAGGCGCAGAGAGCCCTGTGCTGGTTCAGTAAGCCGAGAATACACCCGCGTGCAAGGAGGGAGGTGGGGTTTTGATATTACAGCAAGAAACTTAGTAATGCCTATACCTGATGTTCCACTCTGTTGCAGGAAACTTTAGGGGATACCATTTATATCTCTAAGAATTGTGCGGTGCAATGACCCAGAAGGAGCCACAGAAGAAGGGAAACACAGCTCCAATTTATTATTATTTGGGCTAATTTCTAGTTCCTTGATGTAGGATTTTGGCAAAGTGGTTATAAATCGACGCTTATGAAATTCCACTATCTCTTCCAAAACCAAAATTCAAACCTTATTCCAAAGGGTCGTGGCCAAGCCCAAAGCAATGGAAACGCTGAACATGCGTGTGAATAAAAGAGGACAGAGAAAAACAAGATAGTGCCCCTGTGAGAAACACCCTGACTCAACACAATCGCTGTTTGCAGGTGAAAATAGAGTTTCTAGTCCCTGCGTGGGACCTTTTAATACCCAGAGGCCCTGGCTGCTAGTGTGGGTGGCCCCAGCCATGTTCAGAAATCTGACAATGAGAATGGCAACTTCTCTGGCCCAGGACAAGGGGGAATGGAGGAGCCCAGCCTCTGTTGTTCAGTCAAGAGGCTGCTCATCTGTCAAATCCCAGTTGGTCACATGTATAGACAGCTACATTGTCCTAGTCTTTATGGGGGTGGGGGTTGGGGTGGAGGGGGCAGTGGAGGGAAAGATAAAACGTTGGTTGCTGGCCACAAGAGGACACTTTACCTAATCAAAGAGTGTATCGGACATCCTGGCCAATGCGCTTAGATGCACTCTGTGTGCTTCTCTACCCTGCCCTGTGCCCGAGAAGCTGCCCTGCACGGATGCTGCCAGCATTCTCTCTTGCTCTCTAGATGGAGCCCATAGGGAGCACCTGCAGGAGGTTGGAAGAAAGGGAAAGAGTAAGGTCTGAGTGTTTATTTCCCCAGTTCCTCCTGAGGCAGCGCTAGGCCAGGTGCACCCCAACTGACCGCGGTGGACCTCTCCACACTGTTTCCCTCACCCTTCACCCCATCAGGGCTGCTAATGAGCCCCGCTGCTACTAGTTTCATGCAGGGGGCTAACGTCTCCCTTCACTCTGCTATCACTATTGTAAATGTCCCCCTTTATTAAACTCTTCTCAAATTGCCCAATTTGAGTGCTTCACCTGTTTCCCATAGAGACCCTGAGCAATGAGGAGACAATATATAGCACAACAGAAGAAGTTGGCAAAAAAAAGGAAAAATAGGGTGTCAGGTAAGAGTTCTAGGAAGACTTCCTGGAGAAGGAGGCAGGAGGCTGGATCTTAAAGGCAGGAAGCTACACCCCTGAGGAGAGCTGGGGCTAAGCAAGGCAGCCTTGGCATGAGGGGGAATGTTCCAGAAGCAGAGACAAACAGTGGGTGTGGAATGGAGAAATAGGGAAGATTAGGAGTAGGAGTTCTGAAGCAAGGGCACTGTGAGGTCTGAATTAAGAACCTTCAAGTGACAGATTTGAATGTGGAGTGAGTGATGGGGAGTAAGTGACATTGATCCAGGCACAACCTGAAGGGTTTGCCTAGCTTGTAATGATTCCCACAGTGACCATCACTAGGTCCCTCCCAGGTCCCCTCGACTTGTTTGATCCAAGAGCTTTTGATCCTAACCTACATAAGCTAGGCCACTTGGAATTCAGAGACTCCAATGAAGATACAAGGAGATGGGCAGAAGGCATGGATCCTATCATGGCCATGGCTTAGGGAGAGGCTGCATGATCTCCTGAGGCTAGGTGGCGCTTCCTTCTTCCATTCTGGGAGCTGTCCAGACCACGCCCATGAAGTCATTCTTAGCTGAAGCTGGGGTTGTTTGTAAATCAAGAAAACTAACTGAGGTGGAAGTGAATGCTAGGGAGCAGATTGCAGACACAGACTTCCGTGGAGGTGAGGCTCACATCCATGTTCCGGAGTAGATAGATGGCAGCCCCTGTGATCTGGTAATGAACCAATTAGTTGTCCAGTGATGACAGAGCCAGGCCAGCAGTGGATGATGGGTGGCAGGAAGATGCCGTTATTCGCCAGTCTAAAGAGGATGAGTTCCGGCAGAGCCCGAAGGTAGGATGGATGCTCCTGAAGGCACCAAGCAACTTAAATAAGGGGGGGGAACCCAAATACTGAAATTTTTATCTTCAAGTTAGAGTAAAACTTAGAGCCTTTCTGTGACCGTGTTGGAAAGAAACAAGTACTTGCAGCTGCCAGGTTAAGAATATTGGAAACCAATTCACTCTGAATTGTCAGATGTCTTAATTATAATATGAGTTGAATGCACATATTTGCCAAATAGCATGTGTGAGTATTAGAGCATGAAGTGAGACAGACGGAGAACCTGTGGGAATGAGGGTATTTGGAAGGATGCAGAGGACTTGGGAAACTCTGATCTTCCATTGCCCTCTGGCATACTGCCTCCTACACCATTCTCTCCTCAGGAAACCATTTTTCCTTAACGTGATAAAGTTAACAGTTCAACCCACGGCCCACTCCTCACGGTTGTTTCTCCTAATAAGTAGGGTTTCAATTTCACATGGGCCAGAAGATAAAATGCAGAATTAGAGTAGGGAAGAAAACTCCAGAAGAAATGACAGAAATTGTTTGAGTTAATTGTTTAATTATCAAAAGTTTGGGTTTGGATTTTGAAAGTGCTTAGTAAAAGTGGGCAGAGCAGAATTTTGGATTGGGCTGGATTTATGGGTATGTGCACTCATCAGAAATATTGAACTCCATGTCTAGGGTTCTAAGAGTTTGCTGATTGGACTAACACAGACTTGAACCAAATGCTGGTACATGTTAGGTGAGTGTGAAAGGTCAGGGATCCCTTGGAATAACCTAGAGGAAGACTAGAACATTATATTATGTCCACCATGTGGGTTCTGACCAATCTACCTCACTCTTGTTCTCTCTAGAGCCCAGAATACAAGATTAGACAGGAAATGTCATCTAGAATGGTAGTGGGAGGGACTATAATTGAAATATAGTCTTTGACCTTGAGATAGAAAGCTTACAAAGCCTGCATGTTTTACCTGTCAGAAACAGCAGGTGTGACCAATACAAAAGCTGTCTGGAAAAAGATGGTAATCAGACCTAAAGGAGTGATCTGACATCCAGAAACCTCTGACTGTGTTCATTTATCATGGGAACTCCAGAAATTAAATCCTGTCTGATTCAAGAAATTTTCAGGTCTGGAAAAAAAAACAAAAACAAACCAACAATACAAAACACCCACTAGGGAATATGGCCTCTCCAAATTCTCAAAAGTGAGTCATTTCATAAGCCAGGACCTCTTGAAACCACACATCTTTGAGGAAGAGCATTACTGTATTGCCACTCAGCCCCAGCCTTTCCCAAATGGGCCTTATGCCAAATGTTGAGCCTGCCAGCCCCCTTCTTAAGCCCCACCTTCAAAAACTCTGCAGTCAAGCAGAAGCCCCTCAACAAAGAGATTAGAGGAGTCTTCTCTGTGGAAACAAATGGCCCCAGAGGAAGACACCAATAGGTACTGATGTTCAAAGGGTCCCCCAACATAAAGACCAGCTCCCCATCACTCATGTAAAGCCCAGCAGGGGAGGAGTCCCACCCACTCATTTCTTCCAGTCAGCAGTGGTGCCTTATCTTAAATATAAATAGAATGTTAGGCATTGCCTAACATTTGAGGAGAACCACCTACATGGAAGATAGCAACTGGAATAACATCTGGGGGAAAAGGAACTCAGAGGAGAGAGAAATATGAGGGCATAAAAACAAAAACAAAACCATTATACATTCTCAGAAAAACAAAAGAAAAGTGTGGATCTCTAAAGCAAAGAGAAATGGGGGTAAGAGAGAGATAAATAGGTAAGCAGGTAGGTAGAAATTGGAAAACATGGGGTGCATGGGTGACTCAGTTAAGCAGCTGACTCTTGGTTTTGGCTCAGGTCATGATTGCAGGGTCATGAGATTGAGTCCCTCATTGGGTTCTGCACTCAGCGTGGAGTCTGCTTGAGATTATCTCAGTCTTCCTCTGTTCCTTCTCCCTCTGCACATGTGCATTCTCTCTCTCCCTCAAATAAATAAATAAATCTTTAAGAAAAAAAGCAATAGGAAAACATTCTTGGAAATTAAAACAATAATATCAGAAATTGTATAATAAAAGTTAACTAAAGGCTTGGAAGATAAAGCTGAGTAGAAAAATAAACTGTGAATAGACAATAGTAATAATCAGAATAAAGGCCTGGCTTTAGAGACCACATGCTTAGCCACTGTGCAATGTGAGAGAAAAGGGAAAAATCAGGGGCTAGTCATAGGAAAGAAGGGGGGTGGCATATAGGATGGTGTCCAAAATTTGACCCAAAGATTTTGGAATAGGAGGGGAAAATGGTGGAAAGCATATTATCATGTCATCAGGGCACTAGTGAGCCAGAAGAAGTTCCCAGAATGGAAGCACAGTGCTCTCTTGAATAAAGGGGACTCCAGGTGCCCAGCTCAATAAATGGATGTGGACTCTCTGCAAATCACACCCTTAGGAACTTCTAGAACAGCAGGGTAGACAAGTCTATTGAGAAGTTTCAAGGAGAAAAAAAAGGGAGGCAATAAAAGGAATTGAAATGGACCTAGTGTCAGGCACTCGACAACGCTGACCAATGAAAGATGGTGGGGCAGCAACTGTGCAGTTTCCAGTTCAACCTGGGAATCTATTTGGGGCCAAAGTAAAGATCAAGTATGAAGGGAGAGAACAGATACTTTGAGACATGCAAGGACTTTAACATTTGCTTCCAGTTTACCCCTTCTCAAGAAGAGACAGCATAAATGCTTTGGCAAAATGAAGGAGTAGGTAAGAAAGAGGGGATCCCCAGATCCTGGAAACAAGATTCGACATAGGAGAGCAGCAAAGAGAACTTCAGGACCCCCAGAGCAATCAGTCTGGATCGGCCTTGAGAAAGAATGTAGAATTTGTGGGGTTTGAGCATTCTGAAAAATTATTGTTAGGCAATAATCAACAGATCAAATTGGAGCATTGTGGAAAATTGGTGACAGGTACAAAAAAAAAAAAAAAAAAAAAAAAAAAAAAAAAAAACCCAAGCAGCTCAAGGAGGAGTAGGAAAGAATCTGCTATCAATTCCAGGAATACAACACATTGGCTCCATAGTGAATAATATTAATGTAGTCATAATAACTTGAACATTAAGTATCGACTCAACCAGAAACTGGAAAATAACCCTACTGAGAAGACACAGGGAGGGAAAGGAAGTGCAAGGGAGCGAAACTCACCTACAAGAACAGGAAATTGATAAAAAATGTCTAAAATTGATAGAGCATGATACATGACATAAGTAAGCTCCAGGAGAAATGGCCAGTAGGAATGTCAGTGGTCACCTCGGAGACATGTGCAGGGGTAGATAGAGGTTATTTCTGTAACTATTTGTTCCAACTTTCAAGAAAAGTATCTTTAAAATATTTCATGTTATTAGATGAGGAAATAAGAGCAAAAAGAAAATAAAAGCAGGAGAGGGAGATTAAACCATAACAAAATTCCTTATTGCGTACTGTAAGGCCCTGACAACTGACAGATATGAACACAAACTTGACCACATGCTTCTCAGTAACCCAAATACCAAACAAACTGTCCAATGTTAGCTAAGACTCCAAGTGTTAGCCACATCCAAGGCCCAAATAGATGGGCACCACTGAAGGAAAAAAGTTGCTGAGATTGAAGAACTAATTGAAACATGTAATTATAACTGCAGTTGTATTCTTCAAAGTGAGTGCTCTAATTCTTAAAGTTTGACATCATGGTTCAGAGATAATCTCTCCTCTGCACCATCAGTGTTCCATGGCCCCTGTGGTCAATATGTGGCACATGTACTACACAGTTACTGCCTCCAACTGAGGTTTGTAGAGGAGCAAGATTTTGTGTTTGCTGTTCCATTTGGGGGAAGTGCCCATGGAAGTGCCGTCATCACCAAATTACTAAGCTTTCCTTTCTTTATCTCTCGTGGTTATCAAACCAAGGTTTATCTCTTCTTCAATTCCTGGAATTAAAGATACCATCACTGGTGATAATGTAATTTCATCAAGCACTGTTTGAAGAAGATGCCTTTGGAACAGTATTCTCAGAAGCCGACTACCTGAATACCTTGTAAGAACCAATTCCAATCTTCTCAGCTTTTTCTGCTGGGGGCTCCAGTCTACCTCACAACAGGTGCAGCCTGGTGGCACCTGGTCCAGGCCAACGCCATGCCTCTCCCCACCTATCCCAGGACATGTCCATCACACAAGGCACCCACACACGTGCAAGCTGGAAGTGCAGGGGACTTGGGGTCCAGCAGGAAGAGCTTTGAACAATGGGAGAAAGAATTTGGTAGAGAAATGTGTCTGCTTCTATCCCCCAGATGGACAATCCTGAGAAGCACCTTGAATTCCAGCACCCATGGCAGTGGCCACGGTGCATCCTTGTACTAATTGCTCCCTCCCTGCTTTACCTCTGTCCCTCACCTCTGTCACCTGAGATCATGTACTCTGATGAAGTTCTGGCTCAAAAGCCTGGACCTCGGGCTCTGCCTTCTGGCGAACCCAAGTGAAGACACAGGATTGTGATTACCTTCACTTTCATTTTTAAGTTTCTAATATTTTCCCATGCACTTGGAGTTACATATGAGCACTTGAGAAGACTTTGTTCTTAAATCTTGAATCTAATAATGTGCCCTGAAACGATGCAACCACTATTCAATATTTTAAAAAATTGTCTCAGATTCTATTTGCATCTCAGCTCTCATTTGCAAACACAGCTCTGGAGTGGAAGGATAGGACTTTACAACATGTTGAGTCCAAAATACTCGTGCTTTCAAGATGACTTCTTCAGTGGCTTCCAGTAAATCAGTTATTTTTCCACAAGCAACTGATTGTTAGCAAGTTCTACTATGTCGGTACTGTTATCTGTCAAGTATATGATTACACTTTTTTTTCTTTTTTTGAGAGAGAGAATCCTAAGCAGACTCCATGCCCATCAAGGAGCCCAGTGTGGGCCTCAATCTCACAGTCCCAAGATCACGACCTGGGCCAAAATCAAGAATCAAACACTTAATGGACTGAGCCATCCAGACACCCCCTGATTACACGTCTTTTGATCAAGCAGCCTTTCTAACACGTTATGGATGCTATGCTATTTGTTTGAGCATTTGGGATAAATGTGTATCAAAGCAATTTCACTGTTTTGGAGATGCCATATAATTTACTTTTGGCTAAAAACTGAATAATATGGGATGCCTGGGTGGCTCAGTAGTTGAGTATCTGCCTTTGACTTAGGTCATGATCCTGGGGTCCTGGGATTGAGTTCTGCATCAGGTTCCCCACAGGGAGCCTGCTTCTCCCTTTGCCTATGTCTCTGCCTCTATGTGTCTTTCATGAATGAATAAATAAAATCTTTTTTAAAAAACTGAATAATACAAGCAGTCTTCTATCATTTTGTTTATGCCCAGGATTCTGCTGCATTATGCTGCGTTGTGGTTACTCGGTGAAAGGTGTGAACAAAACATGATATGCTTGTGATCCCTAAACCACTCATAGCACTACCTCATGTTTTGTTACCACTGACAGTTACTTAACACTTGGCATCAATAAAAGTTTTCCATTAAATATGTATTTTTTCCTTCAGATTCACTTTTTTATTATCTGTACAAGACCCGGAAATCTCTTGACAAGCAAACAAAATAAAAGCATAAGAGACTTCAGCGTGATTCCACTGAATCTCCATGACTTCCATTCTTTCTCATCTGCCTTTTAATGTTATTTGTATGCTAATAAACATCTCTCTGCCTAAAGCTGACAGTGTGCTTACTATATTGTCCAAAGGACATATACTCATTACTTGTTTTAACTGCATTTTATTTTGCCTATTTGGGTTTTTTTTTTTTTTTTTACTCTAGAACCCAGGTGTTTATTTATTTATTTTTGTATTTTTTTTATTGAAGTTCGATTTGCCAACATATAGCATAACACCCAGTGCTCATCCCGTCAAGTGCCCCCCCCCCAGTGCCCATTTGTTTAACCATTTGAAACATCTTAATTTTTTACTTAAAATTGACAGCTGGTATTATCATTAGTTTTTGCCACATTTTACTCTTGCAATAGTCAACATACGTCCATATTTCAATTGGTTAATAGGACTTCAACACATAAAGCAGATAAGGAGATTTTTCACTGTCAGTGACACCCAAATGCTCCCTTATATTGGAAGTGAATGTCCTATTATTTACAATGAACTTGTGTTTCTACTGCATTTATTGCTCCAATGGGAACTGGCATGATCACATGGCCACTAAGCAGCCATAAGTTCAGAAATCCCCAAAATGACACTGAGGCAGGCATCCAGATTTTTGCCCTTCCGGTAACTAAGGTCAAAGTTGAAGTCAAAATTAGGTTCTTTTAACCAGGCTTTTTACCCACCCTGTAGTACCTCAACTACATTTTTGAATGGCATTGAATTCTCACCTAAACCATATCCATCCTGGGTACTCGTCAAAAATCTCTATGTGCTGTTTTGTTTCTTGTGACTCAGAAGGAGTTAAAATAGAAAAAAGGAGAGTACCATCTGTGTGGTTATTTCAAGAACTAAAGATGTATCAGGAAGTCCTAAAAGATGCATTGGTAGAATGCCTTTCTTTTCCTCACTATGCCTGAAAAATCACTAGATTTTTAAAACTTGGATAAACATTCAACTGAGTTCGCAGCTGAGACAATATCTTGATGATTGAGATAGTCTAACCTCAGAACCAAAGCCAGAAGGCAGAGGTCCAGGAACCACAAGGTGGAGATGGGTGGAGAGAGGTGGGAGATGGTGACACATCTCATGTTTTCACCTAATGATCCACTCATAAATGTGACTTCCTGTCCTCACACCTCCAGGCCCTGCTGGTCTCAAGGTGTTAGTGCCCAAATGACCCAAAAAAGTTCCCCTTCATTGGAAACTGAGAATGCCACCTGACCTTGTCATCATTTCCTTGCACAATTAGAAAAATGCCCCACCCCCTAAAAAGATATGCATTCTGGAAGATTATATATGCGAAATCTGGGGGAACATTTTATGTATCTTGCATTATTATATCCTCCAAAAAGAGTTAACCAAAACTACTATAGTTCTATACACAGTCTAGGGATGTCTCAGATCCTCCCTGGCTGAGGAATGGCACATTAGGCCACTCCAAAGGAAGAGGTGGTGGCCAAAGGAAAGGGGAACATGAAACATTTGTGGAGGAGGGTCTTAAATACCGGCTTCAAAAATAAGTCTTGTTTCTGCCTATGCTCCTCTTCTTTCTTTACTACTCACTGTATTGTATATCAGTTATGTTGGTTATGGTTAACACCTGGTTTCCAGGCTGCAGATTATCAACAGGATCACAGTGAAACTCCAGTAGAAACTGGCATCACTGGGACAGCACGGACAGTGAACTCAAGAACGTATTTCTAAGTACAGTAGTGGGTGGCAACTTTGGGCAGTACCCTGCCACCACCATGGAGGAGCTGAGTGCTTTTGAGGTTGACCTATCACCCAGGGTCACCTCTGGATAATCAGGAAGAAAGGCCAAGTGTGTGTCTGCATGTAGCCAATGAGTGGACTATAAAGACCTCCCAGAGAGGGGTCAGTCAGCTCACAAAAAATTCCCACAGTGACTGTGGGCATGCCAGCCAACTCTACTTGCTGGCCATGGAACTGACCCATGCTGCATGACCAGATTTGAGAATTTCAAACAAAATTGTTTTAAACCTTCAAATGAAACCATTCTGGTTTACCATAAGCGGGTAGAAGTGAGTGATCTCAAGGCTCTGGAGAGCATGTCCATGAACTCCAGCTACTGAGGACTCCAGAGTTTTCCCAGTTGCTGTTCTTCCCAACACCAGGCTGCTCAGCTCATGCTTCCATGCTGTAAACTTCCTGTGCATTCTTCCAACAAATCCATTTGGAGGAGAAATGTCAGTATCAGTAGGTTTCTGAAGACACTTAACTGATGCGAGTTATTTCAGGAAGTTTGAGCTGATAACAGAGGATACCAGATTGGACTGGAGGTAGTAGATTCAGAGAAACTGTAGAGTTTTTGTAGGATAAGAAACAAGGACGTGGTTAAGCATGGTGCTCAGACTAGAGTGATTTCAGGACATGTAACTTCTGAGGAACAAGTGTTGAGTGGGGTGTGTGTGTGTGTGTGTCTGTCTGTGATGTGTTTCAGGGCTCCACAACAAAACTCCAAACCTGAGTGGATTTTTTTTCCTGAGTGGATTAAGACAACAAACACTGTCGTATCTCACAATTTTGTGGGTCAGGAATTTGGTAAAGTCTTGGCTGAGCAATTCTTCCCCATGTGGCACTGACTGGGATTACCTGGTGATGTTCAGCTGGTGGTGAGGCTGGTCTGGAGGACCCAGGATAGTTTCACTCCTAGCCTGGCCTCTTAGTAGGGATGGCCAAGAGGCCAGGTTCAGCTGGGCTTTCTCTTCCCAGGCAGTTTCCTGGGCTTCTGTGCATGGCATCTCCAGCGGGGCAGCCAGACTTCTTATATAACTTCCCACAGCTCTGAGAGCAAATGTTCCAAGAGATAAGCCTCCAGTTCCTGAGGCCGAGGCCCAGGAACTGGCACGGCATTACTTCTGCCATAGAATAATGGTCAAGGCAATGACCATTCAGACTCGGGGGGGGGGGGACATAGAACTCACGTCTCAGTGGGAAAAATGCCAAAAAATCTGCAGCTACCTTACCTGCCATGGTGTGTTTGTGTGTGTCTCTGTGTGTTTGTGCATGTTTCCCAGTATGTGTGCATGTGGTATGTTTGTAAGTGTGTTTGTATGTTTATGCATGTTTGTATATTTGGGTGTATTTATGTGTATGTTTGCATGTTTGTTCATGAGTGTTTGCATGTTTGTATGTTTGTGTGTGCTTATGTTTGTGTGTGTGTGTGTGTGTGTGTGTAAAGACTAAATACTGACTTCTGGGGCAGCCCCGATGGCGTAGCGGTTTAGCGCCGCCTGCAGCCAAGGGCATGATCCTGGAGACCCGGGATCGAGTCCCACATCAGGCTCCCTGCATGGTGCCTGCTTCTCCCTCTGCCTGTGTCTCTGCCTCTCTCTCTAGCTGTGTCTCTATGAATAAATAAATTAAAAAGAAACAAATACTGATTTCTGCCACAGCAAGATGACCTAACCAGTAGAGTCCTTAAAATTACTATTGCAATCAAATAGTAGAGGAGAGGGCATTTCTCTTTCTATTTATTAGTCCAGCTAATAGATAAAGAAGAAACAATAGGATGATAATCTCACCACTTTGTAACCCATAATGAATCAGTACATGCAGGCAATAATCATCAGTGGCTGCTAACATCACAAGAAGAGGGACAACCTACTCCTATCAAAAAGTATCCAACAGTCTTTTATAATAAAGGACCAGAAGCGTATATTTTAAAATATTAATAATTACAGATTAATTTTTCTTTCTCTTTTTGTGCTTTTCTTTTCCATTTTTTTTCTTTTTTTTTCTTTCTTTTCCATTTTTGATGGTTTACAGATCACAAAAATAATACATACATGCTGTAGCAAGTGAAATCTTAATATATAATGATGTATAAGGACAATAATAGCAAAGGTGATCATCTCTCCTTCTGCCCTCCCCTTACTCATACAAAAAAAGGCACAACCATATGCACACATACAGCATTCTCTTTGCCTGCTTTCACGGATATACCATTGTATGGTACTTATTTTGCTTCAACTTTCTAATTTTTCACTTTATTGTAAATTACGGGGATCTCTCCATTCAACAGATAGATATTTAACTCTCCATCTTTCTCCTAGTTTCTTTGTAAAAAAAAAATACACGTTTGCACATGTAATTTTACATTTATGGTTTCACATTATACATGCAGAGTGAGGGTGTGTTTTCCTTTTAAGCATAGTTTTTGCTTCTCTCTTTTTCCTACCAGTTTCTCCATCCCCTATCTTTGCACCTAGAGTTCTCACGTCTCACGGAGGACCACGTTCTCTGTCTCAATGCCCCACTTCCATACACAGGGTTGTTTGTTTTGTTTTGTTGCCATTGTTTAAAACCATAATACATAGTTATTTGCAACTAACTTCTTCATCCAATAATACCTTGCAGAAAATTTTTCCAAATCATCTGGTTTAGCTTGAATTCCTTCTTTTTAATGGCATAATAATACTTCTGGGGTGGACGGGCCATAATTTATTAAACCTTTCTAGAATTTAGAATTAATCACTTTCCAGGCTTTTTTTTTTTCCCTACTTAACTAACCTTACACAAATTACTGGTACTTTTATTTCTGTGGCATCAATTCCAGGAGTGGGATTGGGGGTGGGGAAAGGACACAGGATATGTGTTCTAAATTTGAAAGACCCTGCCCCATTATTTTCTGAAACCTTTGCAATAATTTACTTTTTCTACCGATGGTGTATGAGGAAAGCTCCCACTTCTGACTCCCTTTCATGCTCTCCTTACCCCAGACATTTCTACCCCTTCCAGTGTGTTTAGGCTGATAGGTATAAAATGGTGTTTTGCTTTTAATGTAACGTTTTGTGTGTTTGCACATGTTTCAGTATTTATTTTTAGCCATTTGAATTTGCCATTCTGTGCTAAGAAAAGAGACACACCCACAATTGGGAAGGGGATTGCACAGTTACAGGTGAATTCTATATACAGCACCATGGTAACACATTTGAAAATCTTGAGGATGTAGAAAAACTACCTAGAAAGTTTTAAATTATCAAAATTCAGCCAAGAAGAGGGAAATATGAATAGATCAATTAATGATAGAAAATTTGGAAGGTAAAGTAATATCTACTTTAAAAAAACCTACAAGAACCAGATGGTTTCACAGCCAAGTTCAACCTAACCTTTAAAAAATAGATTTTTTATGATATTTCAATATTTGCAGCCATAGAAAAAGATAGAAGACTTCCTACTTAGTTTTGTGAGGTCAGTCTGTTGTTTGTTTGTTTGTTCTTAAGATTTTATTTATTTATTCATGACAGACACAGAGAGAAAGAGAGAGAGAGAGACAGAGACACAGGCAGAGGGAGAAGCAGGCTCCATGCAGGGAGCCCGACGTGGGACTCAGTCCTGGGACCCCAGGATCACACCCTGGGGTTAAGGCGGCGCTAAACCAGTGAGCCACCCGGGCTGCCCTGGGTAAATCTGTTGTACAGATAAAATCAACTATATATCGATGTTACTTTTAAGTTTGTAGAAATCCAAACATGATTGAATAAAATTCAGCAGTTCGTCAAAAGAATAATAATCTATGGTCAATGGAGCTCCTGAGTGGCTCACCAGTTGAGCATCTATCTGCCTTCAGCTCACGGCATGATCCTGTTCCGGGATGGAGTCCCACATCAGGTTCCCTGCGAGGAGCCTGCTTCTCCCTCTGCCTGTGTCTCTGCCTCTCTCTCTGTGTCTCTCAAGAATAAACAAATAAAATCTTTAAATACTAAAAATAAAATAAAATAATAAAATAAAATCTTTAAATAATAATAATCTAGATCAAGTAATATTACGTAAACATGGAAAAGTGGTACAAATTAGGAGCTCCATTTTCTTAATACCTTTGGCAAGGTATTAAGGTATTTGACAAATTAAAGAATCAAAACAAGGGGTGCCTGGCTGGCTCAGTCGGGAGAGCATGTTACCCTTGACCTTGAGGTTGTGAGTTCAAGCCCCACATTGGATGTAGAGATTGCATTAAGGAATAAATAAGTAAAAACTTAAAAACAATTAAAGAGCAAGACCCAAATGATTGTAATAATTGAGAAATTATTTGATAAAAGTGTAGCAACTAGTTCCAAAATAGGGGAAATCATGAAACTATTTGTGATGAAATCTGTTACCAAAAATCCTCAAAAATATCCCTCCAAATGGTAAAATATTAAAACTAAGCCAATTAGGTTCAGAAACCACATATAGATGCCTGCCACCATCATTATAATTAATATTATCTTAGAGAGTAACAAATATTATGAGTACAACAAGAAAAAACATTGATAAAACTTTGCATGTCGAGATACCTAGAAAATCCAAGAGAAAGCAATTTCTGGAACACATAAAAATCAATAGCTTTTCCTTAGACTACCCATAGTGGCCCAGGAATTCAGAAGCTATAGAAGAAAGATAAACATATCTGATGGTATAAGTTTTTCAAATTTTTACAGAACACCATAGGCCATAGCAAACTCAGTGTAAAAATAATTGGAAAAAAACATGCATTAACATGGCCAATAAAGTGTTGAAATCTACAATGTAGAGTGGTCTAAAAAATTTGCAAGAAAAGCATAAACACCCCAACAGAAACATGTGCTGAAAGTCACACCTTGATGAGATAAGGAGCTTGTCTTTCCACCACAGACAGCAGGTTCCCCCCAGATGGTGGCTTCTCGCAAAGCAAACTGTGCTAGATCATCAGTCAGATTACAACTCTGCTTTTAACACACTTAAAAAATAATAATATAAGAAAAAAATAATAATATCATAAATAGTAAATAAATAATACTGGAAATAATAACATAAAGGGGAAAGCATATGTACCTCCTTTCAAATTCAACCAACACCACCTGAAATAGTGTGCCCTCAAATGCTAGTCGCATATCCTGCACCAGGCTGTCTTCACTGCAGAGAAAAGAGAAACACTGGTCTCTACCCCTTAAGTCTCTGGAGCAGTGTTTTCTGGCTCTGGCTTGAGAGTACACCTTGTAAATTCTAGTTCATCTATGTAGTTCATCTATGTGAAATCCTGCTGAGCTATGGAGGTGTTTTCCCCTTGCCCTGGATGCCCCAGCCTTCTTCACGCTCCTGATCCACAGTGTGGCCCTAAAGGACAGATCCTCTGGGTTTGGGATACATATTTAGGTGGTGTCTGTGACTTTAGCCACCAGGTACCAACCATTGCACTGCGCTGTTTGGGTGGAATCCAGAACCAAGGTCAGGACATTCTCATGGACATTGGGTAGGATACTTCAAATGACCTTTCTCCAGGTGCAGTTGGGCAGCACAGCCACTTCCTAGACCCCTGCTCCGGGCCAGTCCCCACTTCCTCCCATTATGGGCTGATCCACAGATGCCAGTTAGGATGACCTGGACATTGCCCGGTGACATGAGGTGAGGTGAATAGCAACAAAATGGTAAGAATCCATGGGTTTCTAAGCTGCATTCTGGTCCCAGCCCGTGTGGGGACCCTCTGTCCCCTTTCTCCTGAGGTTGTGTGGGTCTTCTGCAGAAAGCACAGCAAGTGACAGAAAAGTGACAGCTGAGGCCAGGCATGGAAACAGCCCAGAGTGGGGTTTAACAAGGGGTGAGTGTGGGAAGCAACAGCAGCCTCTGTGTTCTGGAGAAGAGGTTGCCATGACAAAGCAAGGTGACACAACCTGGGATTGAGTGGGCGTGGGCATGGGCAGGGGACAGGGAGAGGTAGACTTTCAAAAAGCAGAGGGAGAGAGATGAATCGCATAGATAATTCAAAACCTGCAAGAAGGAAATGAAGCAGTGAAAATTGAAGATTGTTAGTTTCAATCCTTCTATAGAAGTTAAGACAGGAAGGCCAAGAATACGTGACTGGGGCGTGGGATTTAGAGACAGGAATCAAAATTGAGGCAGCCTAGGGCTGAGATAGGAGCAAAGAAGCTTTCGTCTAATTCCCCTCTGCCCTGACTCTGGGCCATTGAACCCTGAAGATCAACTGAGGCGGGTTTATGATTTTCTGATAGCTTCCCAGGTTCCCATCAACTCGAGGAAGATGTCCAAGGAGGCAGTACCGAGCTAAGCATATGGGATGTGCCGGGGGGGTGGGGGGGCACGGGAAGAGGGGGTAATGGAAGACCTACTCTCACAGGGCACAACCAGAAGGCAATAAACAACAGTGCTACCTGGCCAGGGTCTCCCTCTTGAGCGTGAGGTCTTGAGGTCAGTGGACCCACATCATCCACATCGCCTGGGAGCTAATCAGAAAGGCTGATTGTCAAACCCCACCCCACACCGACTGAATTAGAATCTGCATTCTAGCAAGATCCCCAGATGGCAGGAAGTCGCGATCAAGTTTGACACACTGCTAGGCAGTAAGGCGGAAGGGAGAGGGTGCCTGGGGTCCAGGTCCTACTGAAAGGTCTGTGGACACGTTGGGTCTGGGCAGACCTCAGATGCAGATGGTCGAATAAACTGAGAAGGGCTGGGATGGAAGAGTGGAGGTAGCGCTGCACACGTAAGAGCTCAGGAGGACACCTGCCCTCGCCCCACCCAGCAAACTTCCCTGGGATGTTTTCAGCCAGGAAATGACTCTGGTTATCATATGTGAGGCAATAATGGGGATCCATCTTCACAGCAGAGATGAGGGGCTGGATAGCTATGAGGCCCCAGCCCTGCCCAGTCAGCAAGAACCTCCTGGGACTTGCAAAAATACAGATACCCAGGATCTTCCCTCTGAAAATTCAGATTCAGAGAGGTTTGACGTGAAGCCTGGACATCTGACTTTTTGTCAACCGCTGAGTTTCATACTTTTGGGCACCACTGTTTTAAACCTTTGGTTCATTCCTTGGATGAGACAGGGCATCTAGTGCCTCACCAAGCGCCCGCCTTCCCCCAGGAGATGCCTGCCAGGCTTCTCTCCTACCTGAGGGCCACATGACTTGCACTCCATCCTCACCCTCTGGGGATTGAAGGGAAGAAGAGCCTTAGTTAGCCCCAGCCCGGTAAGACAATAGGCTTGAGAGACAGCCTCTTGCATCTGTGGAAGCTCCCAAACTGATCCACCCAAAGAAACCAGCCTGGGCTGCCAAGGTTAAGGCTTCAGACTGCCATTCCACACTAGCCACACTCCTGAAGTGTGCCCAGGGTCCCTGCAGGAGGCCCCAGCCATGAGCCCGCCACACCAGGCCTCTTTCTCCTAATTGAGTGATCTTCCTGTAGGGTAAAACCATATGTAGTTGTAAGTGGTACACTTCCTCTTCATTAAGGAGTCCCAGACTGTTACTTTTGCTTTGAGAAAACCTATAAAAGACAAATTTCAACTCACGTAATACAGAAAGAGAGGAATAGCTCATACACTAAGAATGGCCCTAATCCCTTAGCAGGAGCCTGTCCTCTGGGCCCAGAAAGAGGAGATTAATCTGCATACATATAACGAGTCAGATGTGAGGCAGGTGCTGCCCTTCATCCCTATCTCCCCGACTTGGAACATCTAGTCCTAAATCGTGCTGCTGCGTGTGATCATCGCTGACCTACACTGGGGAGCATCTCATTTTAAAATAGCTCCTTCCAGAAATGTGTGGGAAATATCAGAAAGGGAGACAGAACGTAAAGACTGCTAACTCTGGGAAACGAACTAGGGGTGGTAGAAGGGGAGGAGGGCGGGGGGTGGGAGTGAATGGGTGACGGGCACTGGGTGTTATTCTGTATGTTAGTAAATTGAACACCAATAAAAAATAAATTAAAAAAAAATAAAATAAAATAGCTCCTTCCAGTACGTTGCCATATGTACTCAGTAGGTTTTGTTAAGGATGTTGATTACATTGCCCCAGTCATTGCTGTGGTGTGCGCTATGATGCCCCAGTTAGCAGGTGCTGCAGAAAAACAAGAACAGGACAAAGAAGACAAAGGCACCCTCCTGTGCTGTAGAAGCTCTGGAAGCTAGTTTGTTTGCTGTGAGATTTACAGGGCCTTTAATACATTGATGTGGGACTCTCCAAAGAGGAGGGCTGATAGATGGGGCTTTCCAAACTTACTTGGCCACTTTTTTAAAGATGCTCTTGTGTAAAATACTTCAGAACAGGCTTCCCCAGTGCCCACATCTTCTCAAAGAAGCCCCATGGAGACATTTCCCTCCTTGAATCCAGTATCACCTTGATCGATTTTGTGAGTCCTGAGAATCTGCAACTACATGCATTTGGCTCTTTTAATTGGCTGCTGGACTGAGACCCAGCTTGCCGGCCCTCTAGCAAGCATGTGGTGCATCGGAGTACACCCTCTGTGGCCTGACTCACTGATATCTACTTGTTCCCCTCCATTTCCTTGTTCATTTACTTGAGGTATTTTTCTGGGCTTTACTTCTGTCTGCAAATCACCTTAAATCTTTTTTCCAAGCAAAGACTTGGAGAGACCATGTGACTTGTCCAAGGTCACACAGCTCACCAGTGAGGAATCCAAGATTCAGACTCAGCTCTGCCCATCTGTGAGGCCCACACTCTCCCATGCCTCCTCCCTAGTCCTGTCTGGAGCCCTTGGAAACAACCATGATTGAACCACAATGACTGAACTTAATCGTTCCCTCTCCCTAGCTCCTTTCACACTGCCTAGCCCTCTCCACAGCCACCCTGTAGAACCCCTTCCCTATCTTCCAAAACTTTTCATCAGCTCCCCAAGTCCAAGACCCATAATCTGTGACCCCACAGATCCAGCCCTTGTGTTTCTGGATAACCGGATGTACCAATGTGTTGAGCATTCAGCACAGACACAGGTCATAACAAGGAAGAACATTCCAGTGTATTCCAATGAGTCTCTCCCAATTGCACACAACAGAATCCCAGCCACACAGGTAGCTTGGCTGGTTATGGTCTTGTCTTACTCATTCAGGCCCCCTAGCTGCTGCAGCCAGCTCTCCTCTCTGCACCGCTGGAGTGTTTTCATGCCCTGGCTGCCACATGGGCTGCAGATGGCCGGTCCACTGGCAGCCTCATATTTGCATTCTGAGCAGGAGGGAAGAAGAAGAAATCAGCTACAAGAGAAGGACTGGGCAGTGACAACATGAGGACAGATGAGTTTCCCAGGAGGGGGTCCCCAGAAGACTCCACTTTGGCCTCATGGGCCAGGAATCTGCCCGGAGCCACCTCTAGCTGCAAGGGAGGCTGTCCTGAACATAATCACAGTTCGCAAGGAAGAAGGAGAGGTGGGTTGGGGCAGTCAGGTGGGGTGCTCTGCACACTTGAGATCACCCCCCAATTGAGACCACTTCAAATGCCTGTGATGAGTCCAAGACACAGAAAGCAGGTGGCAGGGACTGGAAGGAGAGCACCAGGGTCCAGAAGGTGGCAGAGTCACCTACGGGGATGCTGCTTCCCGAGCTCCCTGCAGAGCTGAAAGACTCGTGCCCCCTGTTGTGGGGAGTTCTACCAATGCAGGCTCAGCTGTCAGACTTCTTGGCACATCCTTGGCTGAAAGGAGTCCCACCCTCTTCCCAGGACAACACTCCTCCACTGCCTTGGAGCTTCATGGTTTTGCCAGGCCTGCCAGCTCCAGCTGAGTCTCTGCGGTTTGCCAAGACTCCCAGATTCTGTGGCCGCTCCCTCTTCCCAGTCCTGCCTCCGGCCCTTCCTCCACCCCCAGGGTCATCCCCAGGCTTTCCTGATAAACACCTGCAGGGGCACAGCCCACACTAAGGACGAGCCACTTCTTTCTTTCTCTAGTTCACCTAACAGACATCTGCTGAAGGCAGGGTATGTCTGAAGCCTGGAGCCGGGGCTGGGAGTGCAGGCACCCGTGAACACAAACTTGAAGAAGCATCACCACCAGCCCTCTTCAAGGAGCTCACAGGCTCAAGCTCATGCAACGGAGCTGGGAAAACAAGCAACTAAGACACAAGACAAAATACCGTAAGACGAATGTAAGGTGCAGAGGATGAAATCATATGATGCTTGTCTTTCTTTGGTTGACTTATTTTGCATAAGCATAATACTCTCTAGTTCCATCCATGTCGTTGCAGATGGTAAGATTTCATCCTTGTTGATGGCTGAGTCATATTCCACTGTGTAAAGATACCACGTCTCCTTTATCCGTTCATCTGTCGGTGGACATCTGGGCTCTCTCCATAGTTTGGCTATTGTGGATATTGCTGCTATAAACATTGGGGTGCAGGAGCTCCTTGGGATCACTAGGTTTATATCCTTTGGGTAAACACCTAGTAGTGCAGTTACTGGGTCATAGGATAGGGTAGCTCTATTTTTTATTTTTTTGAGGAACCTCCATACTGTTTTCCAGAGTGGCTGTACCGGTTTGCACTCCCACCAACAGTGTAGGAGAGTTCCCCTTTCTCTGCATCCTCGTCAACATCTGTCATTTCCTGACTTGTTAATTTTAGCCTTTCTGACTGGTAAGAGGTGGTGGGGAAGGGAGGGGAAAATAGGGAGAGACAAACCATAAGACTCATAACCATAGGACACAAACTGAGGGTTACTGGGGTGGGGGGGAGGTTGGGTAGAGGGATGGGTGTTGCTGGGTGACAGGCAATAAGGAGGGCACACGATGTGATGAGCACTGGGTGTTATGTGCAACTGATGAATCACTGAAGTCTACCTCTGAAACTAATAAGACACTATATGTTAACTAATTAAATTGCAGATGTTGCTATCAAGTTTGGACCGTAAATCGGCAGAGATTAGGAAATCCAGAGGAGCGTCCCGGGAGAGGGAGCCTTTGAAATGGCCTCTGAGGATGACAGGGCCAGGCAGGGCCCTGCCCAGAGGGTAGCAACACATCCAGTTTGGCCAGAGTGGGAAGTGAAATTGAGTACTAGTTAAGAACACCAGGCTCCAAGTGAGTCAGACAGCTGGGGGCTTGCCTCCCAGCTCTGTGTCCTCTAAGAGTGGACTTGGTTTTTTTAAATTTTTTTTTTATTTTATTGGAGTTCAATTTGCCAACATATAGCATAACACCCAGTGCTCATCCCATCAAGTGCCCCTCTCAGCGCCCGTCACCCAGTCACCCCCACCTGCCGCCCACCTCCCTTTCCACCACCCCTTGTTCGTTTCCCAGAGTTAGGAGTCTCATGTTCTGTCTCCCTCTCTGATATTTCCCACTCATTTTCTCTTACTTCCCCTTTATTCCCTTTCACTATTTTTTATATTCCCCAAATGAATGAGACCATAGAATGTTTGTCCTTCTCTGATGACTTATTTCGCTCAGCATAATACCCTCCAGCTCCATCCACGTCGAAGCAAATGGTGGGTATTTGTCGTTTCTAATTCACAACCAGGACTTTGTAAAACAGCAGTGACACGTCCCCTTTTCCCAAGGGGTTTGGGGGGGCGTGTCAAGCAGTTACAATATGTAAAGCACTGCAGAGATGCCTGAAATAGCATGAGACTAAACTGACTGTCACACAAGAAGAAATACTAAGGACATGGCTATTTAAACTAGGGGTTCTCAAAGTTAGGTTTCCAGACCAGCAGCACCTTGTTACCTGGGAGCTGGTTAGAGAGACAGATTCTCAGGGTCCCACCTTCACCCTATTCAACCAGAAATTCTGGAGGCAGCACCCCATAGTATGCTCTTCACCAGCCCTCTGGGGAAGCCGAGGTGCATTAAAACTCAGCACTGCTGGTTTCAGCCAACAGAGGAATATATTTGAAGGATATGGGGGCTTGTCAGGGGATCCAAGGACAGAAATGCAACAGGACCTCAAAGATGGACGGCCAAGATGGGAGCCCAAGGCAACAGGAGCCTCCTCTCCCTTCTCTTACCTTCGGGCCCCACTCTTCCTGCAGCTGCAGAGGAGCTTCCTCTGAGTCTCCTTCCACAGGCCGGGGGTTTCTTCCACAGAGTGGCCAGACCAGGAGGCTCCACTCTTACACAAGTCATTTTGGAAGCGACTCACTGGCCCTGCCAGAGATAGACTGAGTCACTTGATCTGAGCACAGTTACCTCCCCACCGCCAGCCCCCCTAAGTGGATGGAAAGGAGTGTGAGTCTCCTGTGCTTGGAATGCCAGCCACATGCGTGGGAAAGAGGTCAAGGTGAGGGAATGAAATTTAAGAGTTACAAGCTTTGGGCTCAGTCCAACAGAGCAATGGTGTCAGCCACCACCCCAGACCTACGGAACCAGAAACTTTCCAGTGGGCTTGAAAGTCTGTGCTTAGCAAGGACGAGTCAGAGAACCACTCTCAGGGCAGGCTCAGAAAGGGTGCAAAAACCCTATTTGATCAGAGGGACGAATCACCTCTATCTATAACCTCATCTGTCTCTCACCCCACTTCCTTAAAGTCATAGTGAAATAGGCAGAAAGGACATCAGAAGAAAAAAACCATCTGGCAGGGGCGGGGGAGGCTTCCCCTTACTTTTCTTGCTCCAATGCAGCGTGCATCGCCCGAGCTGGCTTCTCAATGCCACGGACCCGGCAGGGCTGGGATGGAGCCTGATGTTCTTTCAGCACTGTTGGGGAAACTGAGGTTCTAAGAGGTCACAGGCCACGCCCTACGTCTCTCATTCATCGACAGAGGAGGACTGAAGCTCAGGCCTCTTGGCTTCAACTTATCATGATGAACAATGAAATTTTTCTTGGTCAGAGAGAAAAGTCACGGAGAAAGTAGATCAGAACAGAATCCCGTGAGACCTTCATGAATAATGAAGAGCCACGCAGAACCAGCCAGTGGAGCTGGCGTAAGGGTTGCATCTACAGTGTCATTTTGTAGAATCCCTAGCCAAAGCGATCAACCAACATCCATTATCAAGCCTCAGATCCCACCATTGTGTTTAAGAGTTTTTCATAAATTGGGCAAGCCTAAACCCAGGGCTACCTCGAAATTAGAATATTCATAAAGCTTTTATAAGAACGGGAAGGAGAAGAGGAGAGGAAAGAGAGAAAGGAAGAGGCATTTTGCAGAGCAAAAGAAAACTAAGCTTCTAAGTTCTCAGAGTTATTATTATTATTATTTTTAAGTTCTCAGATTTAAATGGATCTGGGAAATATTCCACAGGGGCAAGTAGCTGAAACACAGTGGACAGAGCAGTGAAAATGATCTACTTTAAAAATCTGACCTTTGGGAAACTATAAGAAGAAAAATACTCTTGACAGTTATTGTGTCATCTTTAATAAAAGGAAGTGGCAAGTCCAGTCCGAATTACAGTAGGTCAGTGTGGCATGTGTGGGATGCAGAAAGACAGGAGCAGACAAAAGAAAAAAAAATTTAACAAGGATAAAAGAGGAAGCAGACTGAATCCAAACCAAGAAATATCTGTTAGCTCTTAGCAATGGGTTTTACCAAGATGCAGACTAGAGGAGGGGTGGGCAAGGACAGTTGTGCAGGTTGCACCCTGAACACTGCTGGGTTGCCTTTTTGAGATTTGTAATTTGATGTATGTATGTTCAAAGTGACTGCTCGGCAACCCATTCACCTAAGAACAAATAAACAAAACATGATTTGGGTTCTTTTCATAGAATACCTGTATTTTCTTTATAAAGTCCCAAACTCAGGAGATATAAGCAACCATTTAAGCAAGTCAATATCTTGGGGCCGGAACAAAATGATAGAACACTGTGAGTGACCAGATCTGCTCTAGGGAAGGGGCACCAACTACAGGATGGTGCCCTTCTGCTTCTGGAGCCAGAGTCAAAACTCTCCTTACTATTATTATTATTTTTTAAAATGTCATCTTGTTTATTTCTGCAACTAATATTTTCAAGATCTCAGGGATTTTGATGATTTGGGGACTTGCTTTCTTATGTCTTTCCAGGACATCTCCATGCTTTACGCGACTAGGAGTTGTCAGACCATTTCAACTCTTGGAAATCCTTCTCGAACGTCCCCTCTCCGTGATCGAAATCCAGCAAACAGAAATAGTAGTGGCCTCCTCACTTCCACAGGGAGTGGGAGGGGAAGGCTGCTCCCCTTGGGAGAAACTGGCTTCCCACAAGGACATACTGAAGGGAGGAGGCTTGTTGGCTGTTTGAAAATTTCTCACCCACCCAACTGGACAGCGCATGGGAGTGAGGCCAGGGATTTGCATGTGCTCAGCATCAGTCATCCAGGATCTGACCCCGTCTCCCCCACCTCCATTGCCAAGCCACCACGCCCCCACTGCCACCGTGGGTAGGACTTGTTTCTCTGTGTGCTTGATCAGGCTATGTCCAGTGCTGCTTCCAGAGCAATCCCGTAACAACATCAGTCCCTCCTCTACCCAGCGCCTCCAGTAGCCCCCCAGCTGGTGCCCAGTAAAGGGCAAAGCGCCCACGCAGGGCCCAACAGCTCCTCTTGACCTAGCTTCCACCTCCCCTTCTGCCAATGTGGATCCCCCCACGCTCCCCCTTGCTCCCCTCTGCTCCAGCTACCCTGGTCTCCTGGCTGTTTCTTGTGGACCAGTGTTGCATTTCTCCAGGCCAGAGGCATACCTAAAAATGGAAGTGCCGAATCAGAGCATCTGTACATTTTCTAGATATTACCAAATTGCTCTCTTACCCAAGTTATCGAGGGAACTGGCTCTCCACATCATCTGTAGCACTTGGTATTAAAGATTTTACTAATCACATGGGTGGGAAATGTTAGCTCAATACTGTTTCAATTTATATTTTCTTCATTATGATGGAAGTTTAGTGTATTTTCATGTTTACTGACCGTTGATAGCAAATACTCTGGAAATCTGCTGGGGTAGGGAGGAAATTTTAACAATTCAGTTTCTTAAAAGTTTATTCTGTTTTTCTATTTTCAGGGGTTAATTCTGACAATGTATAATTTTCTAGACAATTGCTCATTTTGTCTGAATTTCCAAATGTTTTGGCGTAAAGTCATGCCAGGTATTCTCGTAAGGTGACTATTCTCTCTCCTATATAGTTATGTATTTTGTTGTTGTAGTTGCTAATAGGGCTTATTTGTACCTATTCTATTTTTTTCCCTTCATTGTCTTGCTAGAGGTGAGAAAATGAAGACTGAGTAGGCTCAGGTCAGATTTTGCCACCAGGCGAGTTATGAACTAAAGTTTCAGTTTTCAGAATCTTTTGGATTTCAAAATTGCAGACTGCATGGATTACAGATCTTTGCTTTCATTTTCATTCAGCTCTCATTTCTTGGTGATTTTTGTTCTGCTTTTATTTTGAACTCATAATGCATTTAAAAATGTATTTTCCCGTTTTCAAAAACATGTGGTTTTTTTAGGATTTATATAAGGAGGGTTTTTAATTTAATAAATTACAGTCAGGGAATGCAGTCTGTGTGATACCATTTTGTTCATATTTGCTAATAAGTCTATTATGAACTTGCAAAAGGTCAGCTTTTATCAAAATTCCATATATATTCTGTTTCAGAACTTCCCAGCCAGTGAGCCATGAACGGGCTATGGGTGTGTCGCAACATATGGATTTCTTCAGCACTGGGGACAGATGGGTGGGGCCTTATTCTAAGCAATCTCATCTGGGGTTCCTGGCAGGCAGCCTCTCGTCTAGAAGCTCACCTGGCAGCCCCGCGTGGGCAGCAAGCACACGACCTCCCTGCAGCCTTTGTACTCTAAGGTCAGGAGCTGAGCCTGGGCAAGGAGGCATCCCTCGGTGGACATCCACATCGCCCGCCAGCTGCAGAGCTCATGGCTGCCCATCAAAGACAAAGGGTCTACAGAATTATAGGAGAGTTCATTCATGTTCCAGGTGCCCAGGAGGTGGAGCACAGCCAAAGCCTCATGGTTGGTAGAGGTCAGGGGGCAAGAGAGTCTTTGCTGGGGCCCCTGGCAGACACAGCTTTAGGCAATAGCACCAACTCTCTGTTTTACGTTTTTTTGGTCACTTCTGCTCATTTGTGGCTGATGTGCTGTTTTACTGGCATCCAAACTGGCCACAGGGGTGACTGTTCTCACCATGTATGTATGATTTGTAAAGTAGAGCTGCAGCATTTTCCAAACTCTTAGTATATGACATTTGGTTGCCTCTGATAGTCATTGTATTTCAGTATTACAAGAAATTTCAACATTACATGTGTTAATGAAAGTGAAAGAACTACCAGATTTCTCAAATATAATTTCAATTGTTGCAAAAGTTTGTATGGTTATAACCATTTTGCTTTAATTTTTATCACTTGCTTAAGTGAATAGAATTTCTCATTGATGCTGATGATCAAGGATTTGAAATTATTTCATCAAAAGTCTTGATCTGCAAAAAAAAAAAAAAAAAAAAAAGTCTTGATCTGCAATGTGTCCACCAATCTCAAGCATAAAATATGATTAAGGCTTATGTCTGTAGGGGCAACCTCATTTCTCGTTTAAAAATGGGAAAATACCCTATTTGTAAAACTGATAAAAAGTCAATATTTTATATTTTATAATATTTATAATACAGTTATAAAAATAAATTTAAAAGTCAAATAAAATTATAAAAGAAGATAAAGTTACAATAATTTCTAATTAATTAGATGATAATTGTGAATTTTACATTGTTTATAACTACAATATTAACAAATTGAGTATTACTTTCCTAATAGATCATTCTTTTAATATTATATAATTTTATGCTTTTCTTAAAGATTTTGCTTTAAGTTCTATTTTAACATTCTACCTCAGCATTTGTGGAGTTTTTTGGTTAAATTTTTTCCAGAATGTCTCTTTCCTTTTTTTTTTTTATTTAAAGATTTAATTTATTTATTCGTGAGAGACACAGAGAGAGAGAGAGGCAGAGACACAGGCAGAGGGAGAAGCAGGCTCCTTGTAGGGAGCCCCACACGGGACTCGATTCCAGATCTCCAGGATCACGCCCTGGGCGGAAGGCAGGCACTAAACAGCTGAGCCACCCAGGGATCCCAGAATATCTCTTTCCTTCTATTTTCAACTTATGTAGTTTTCTTATAGTTCTGTGTAAGCAGTGCCTGATGATTTATGACATTTGACAAATGATGTCAATTCATTTACTTTTTATCTTTTTTTGTGATTACCAATATAATCAGACTGACCAAAGCCATCTTATTTTGTTTGTTTACCAGCTTTTCCCTTTTAGCTCATCCTTAAATCTCTTTCCCCATCTTTAGTGTTTGTTTCTCTTGTGTTATTTTGGAAGCTAGAGATCATACTCAATTCTCTTTGAAGTTCCTTTTATGTTTTTAAATATGCATAGTTTTTTAAAAGATTTTATTTATTTGAGAGAGACAGAGAGAGCATGAACAGGAAGGAAGGACAAAGGAAGAGAGAGAAGCAGACTCCCCACTGAGCAAGAAGCCCAAAGCAGGGGCTCCATCCCAGGACTCCAAGATCATGACAGCTGAAAGGCAGATAGATGCCCAGCAGACTGAGCCATCCAGGTACCCCTAAACGTGCATATTTAATTATAGATTTTTCCAACAGATTCTAAAGTTATTTAATATTTTTATCTTCCTCCTAAACACAACATAGTTTTTGTACAATCTTTTCACTCACCAAGTATCTATCCCCTCTGTACTATGTAATCATCCCTGCCTTGAGTGTTGTTTCTATGTTTGTTTTTCATTTATAAACAACAACCAAATTTTCTTCCATCAGAATTTAAATTTGCTGATAGATTTTTATCGGATAGTCCTTTTATTGTTTGTAGATAGTAAAATTACTTAATCCTTGTATGTCTTGGGATCTTTTAAATTTGTCTTGAATGATAAATTAGCAGGGTATCAAACCTCTAGGTTGACAGTCATTTTCTGTAAACACTTGGATGTTATTATTCTTTTGTCATCTGGCTTAAAACCCATCTTTTCTCTCTGACACCTTGGAAGAGTTCCTCTGGACTCTTGATGTGCTACACTTTCATAATAATATGATTGGACATATTTTGGTTCCATTCAAGATGTGCCTAGACATATTGCTGTAAATTACTAAATATAGTTATTTTAAAGTCTTTTTCAATTAATTAATAATTTCATCCAGAGTACATTTGAAGCAGCATAATTTTAGACACAACTAACAGAAAAGCCAACCAAAATAACAGCTTCAACAATAAGGAGGGTTATTATTTCATACTTTTAGAGGTCCAGAGCTAAGATAATGACCTGACAGTAACCAACCATGCACAATGCTTTAAGATAAATCTACCTGTATCATAAGTTTCTTTTACCTTCTACATTCTTCTACTTCATAAAGAAATTATACATGCCTTTTTCATTATAAGTATTTATACTTTACAAAATCATAAGAGCCATGAATATTATTACCAAGGGCAACAAATGATCAAGCAAAGAATCAATTCACAAATCAGACATTTAGATACTTAAAGCTGCATTTGATAGTGATAGTGATAATAGTATAATGTCTACTGTCTATTGTAATGTCAATGGTTATGTCTAGATGTCTTGAATATCTGTTAGAAGTGCAAAGTAAGAATGACTTTTTATGATACGTGTAAAAGGTGATCGAAGTTAACGAATTTTCTATTTCTTAACAGACAAAGGAGTAGGACCAATATTCTTGTGAATGTTTCCAACTTAATACATTACTTAGAACTGACTCTTGAACTATCTTTATGGTTCAGAACTTTGCCTTCTACAGCTGCTGAACAGTGGGGTTGGTAGAGAAAGAGAAAGGGAGAAGGACTTCCTTAAGTCTAATTTTTCTTGGACAATTTTCAGAATTGATAACGAAACTTGGAATTGATAACTAAAAGTACCTAAATTCTCAAGGTTAAGGACAGGCCTATCATTACTTCAATTTCTGAGCACACAGTCTTTATGTGACTAAAAAGAGGGCTTTACCTTAAAATCCACTATATTTTATCCCATTGGTTTTGGCCCATTATTCCAGCCTATTATGTGTGTTTGAATTTTGATCTTGTTTTTTAAATCACCAGCTATCATTCCCAACTTTGTGTCAGTTGCTATTCTAATAAAACACACTTCTTTATTTACATACCCTCAATCACACAGTGCAATCACTCATTCATTTGTGTGGTTTTTTAAAATTAGAGTTTTTTATTTCAAGATAATTGTAGATTCACAAGCAGTTATAAGAAATAATGCAGAAAGATTTTACGTGACCTTTACCTCATTTCCTTTATGGTAACATCTAGGAAAGTCAAATACAGTATTACAGCCAGGATATTGACTTGGATACAGTCAAGGTACAGAACAACAGTGTGTTTCCCCATTCAACCACTGAAGGCCATCTGAATGGCTTCCAGTTTTTTGCTCTTATGAATAAAGCTACTAAGAATATTTATGTACAGGTTTTAGTATGAAGATAAGTTTTCATTTGTCTTCAAAGCTGCAACACATGGTATTTACATGTTTAATTTTTTTTAAAAGATTTTTTTAAAATTTTTATTTATTTATGATAGTCACAGAGAGAGAGAGAGGCGCAGAGACACAGGCAGAGGGAGAAGCAGGCTCCACGCACCGGGAGCCCGATGTGGGATTCGATTCCGGGTTTCCAGGATTGCTCCCTGGGCCAAAGGCAGGCGCCAAAGCTGCGCCACCCAGAGATCCTTACATGTTTAATTTATTTTTATTTTTATTTTTATTGGTGTTCAATTTACTAACATACAGAATAACCCCCAGTGCCCGTCACCCATTCACTCCCACCCCCCGCCCTCCTCCCCTTCTACCACCCCTAGTTCGTTTCCCAGAGTTAGCAGTCTTTACGTTCTGTCTCCCTTTCTGATATTTCCCACACATTTCTTCTCCCTTCCCTTATATTCCCTTTCACTATTATTTATATTCCCCAAATGAATGAGAACATATAATGTTTGTCCTTCTCCGACTGACTTACTTCACTCAGCATAATACCCTCCAGTTCCATTCACGTTGAAGCAAATGGTGGGTAGAAAATGCTCTGCATCACTTGCCATCAGGGAAATACAAATCAAAACCACAATGAGATACCACCTCACACCAGTGAGAATGGGGAAAATTAACAAGGCAGGAAACAACAAATGCTGGAGAGGATATGGAGAAAAGGGAACCCTCATACACTGTTGGTGGGAATGTGAACTGGTGCAGCCACTCTGGAAAACTGTGTGGAGGTTCCTCAAACAGTTAAAAATATACCTGCCCTACGACCCAGCAATTGCACATGTTTAATTTTTAAAGAAACTTCCAAACTGTTTTTTCAGGATGGCTGTGAGATTTTACATTCTCACCAGCAATGCAGGGTATGAGCACTTTTCCTGCATTGTCACCAGCATTTGATTTTGGCCAATTTGATAGGTATTTAGTGATATAGTTCATCATGGCTTAACAGGAAGCAACACTGAACATCTTTTCATGAGCTTTTTTTGCCATCTATATATCCTCTTGGGTGAAATGCCTGTTAATGTCTTTTGTTCTTTTAAAAATTGGATTGTTTGGTTTTCTACTGTCAAGTTTTGAGAATTCTTTGTATATTTTAGATGCTAGGCCTTTGTCAGGTATGTAAGTTGCAAATATTTTCTCCACTCTGTAACTTATCTTTTCATCCTCTTAAGAGAATCATTTGCAGACCAAAAGTTTTTCATTTACATAAAGTTCAATTTATCCATTTTTTCCTTTTATGGATCATGCTTTCAATGTCAAGTCTAAGAACTCCACTTAACCCTAGATCCCAAAGATATATATATATATATATATATATATTTATTTATTTATATTTATATTTATATATAATATATAAGATATATATAAGATATAAGATAAGATATATTTATATATAAATATATATTTTATATAAAATCTTATATAAATATAAGATTTTTATATATATATAAAAGCTATATTGTTTTATGTTTAATATTTAAGTCTATAATCCATTTTGAGTTGATTTTTGTATAAGGTGTAAGGATCTTTTTTGAGGGGGACTATTTGACTATTATTTCTTAAAAAGTTAATTCTTCCTCCATTGAATTGTTTTTGTGCCTTTGTCAATAATCAGTTGGTTATATTTATGTCTTTATATTTGTAATGGGTCTATTTCTGGATTCTGTAGTCCATGTCATTTATCTATACCTTAGATATCTATTTCTCTGCTAATTCCATACAACATTGATACTGTAGTAATATAGTAAGTCTTGAAATCTAGTAGACTAATTCCTCCCATTTTATTCTTCATTTTCAAAATCATTATAGCTATTCTAGTTCCTTTATCTTGCTCATATCTACAAATAATCCGACTGGGATTTTGAATGTAATTGCATTAAGCTTGTGTATAATTTTGGAGATAATTGAGATCATTACTACATTGAGCCTTTAATCCATGAACCTAGTAAGTCTTTTCATTTATGAAGATCTTTTTTTGATCTCTTCATCAGCATTTTATAGTATTAATATATGCATCCTATGCATGTTTTAGGATACTTATACTTAAATATTTCATTTTTGAAGAATTGTAAAATTGTATTGAACTTTCAGTTTTTGTGTCCACATGTTCATGGTTAGTATATAGAAACAGAGTTGAATTTTATTTGTTTATCTGGTATCCTGCAACCTTGTTGAACTCACTTATTACTTCTATGTGTTCTCTTGTATATTTTTTCAGATTTCTTATGTAGACAATCAAATCATCAGCAAATAAGGACAGTTTATTTCTTACTTTCAGATCCACAGTTTTAAAAATTTCTTTTTCTTGTCTTATTCATTAGGTAAAAGATCCAGTGCAATGCTGAATAAGAGTGGAAAAAGTTGACATTCTTGCCTTTGTTCCTGACTTTATTGGAAAAGCATTAACCCATTTACTGTTAAATATGATGCTAGTTTTAGGGTTTTTTTGCAGTAGCTCTTCATCAGTTGAGGAAGTTTTGCCCTATTTCTGGTTTTCTGAGATTTTTTCCACATGTGCATTTTGAATTTTGTTAAATGCTTTTCTGAATCTATTGATATAGTCATGTGATTTTTATTTTTTATCCTGTTAATATAATGGGTTACATTGATTAATTTTGCATCCCTGGAATAAACCACGTACTCATGATGTATAATTGTTTTCAAATATTATTGAATTCTATTTGTTAATATTTTTAAAGGGTTTTTTGAATTCCATAATCCATAGAGATATTGGTCTATAGTTATCTTTAATTATATTGATTTTTTTCTGTTTTTTTTATAAAGGTAATTCTAGCAATATAAGATTATAGCTGTTTCCACCTTTCCTATTTTTTGACAGAAAGTGCATAGAATTGGTTTAATTCTCCACTGAAATCATGTGGACCTGAAAATTTCTTTCAGGGGGAATTATTTTTTTTTAATTTACTTATTTTTAAGATTTTATTTAGGGGCACCTGGATGGCTAAGTGGTTGAAGATCTGCCTTTGGCTCAGGTCATGATCCGGGTCAAGTCCCACATCAGGCTCCCTGCAGGAAGCCTGCTTCTCCCTCTGCCTATGTTTCTGACTCTCTGTATCTCTCATGAATAAATAAATAAAAACTTTGTAAAAATAATAAATATTTTATTTATTTACTTGAAAGAGAAAGACAGAGATAGCAACAGAGATAGCAAAAGAGAGCGTGAGCAGGGGAGGAAAGAGAGAAGCAGGCTCCCTGCTCATCAGGAAGCCTGATGTGGGTTTGATCCCAGAACCCTGGGATCATAACCTGAGCTGAAGGCAGACACTTAACCCGCTGAGCCATCCAGTTACCCCCCTGGGGAAGTTTTCAAATTTTAAATTAATTTAAACTAAATTAATTTCCTTAATAGTAATATGGATATTTAAATTATCAATTTCATATTGGGCGAATTGTGATAGTTTGTGATTTTGAAAGAATTGGTTCATTTTATCTATGCTATGAAATTGATGTTTGTAGAATTGTCTGTACTATTTTGCTCTTTGTTAGTCTTCCTGGAGGTTGTCAATATTATTGATCTTTCAGAACTAGCTTTTGTCTTGATTTTTTTTGTCTTGATGATTTTATGTTTTTCTCTTTTCAATTTCCTTGATATCTACTTTTATTTTTACTTATCTCTTCTTGTTTTGAGTTTTTTAGCTCTTCTTTTTCTAGCTTCTTGTGGTGGATGCTTAGATAATTGATAGGAGATTTCTCTTCTAATATAAACATTTAGTGCTGTAGATTTCCCTCTTGGCACTCCTTAAGCAGTGTCCCAAAGATTTTGATATGTTGTGTTCCCTTTTTCATTCTGTTTAATGTATTTTTTTATTTTCTTTGAGTCTTCCTTTTTGATGCATGGACTTTCTGAAAGTAGATTGCTTAGGGTCCATATATTTGTTGATTTTCCTGTTATCTTCCTATTTTGATTCCACTGTAGTCTGAGAACACATTCTGTATTATTTCAACTCTTTTAAATTTGTCGAGGTTTGTTTTATGGCCCAGGACATAGTCAACCTTCACATGTGCCCTGTGGATGCTTTAAAAAAAAATATGTACCTACAGTTGTTCAGTAGAGTGTACTTTAAACGAAATTAGATCCTGGTAATGAATAGTATTTTTATAAAGGATTTTTTATTTTATTTTTTTTATTTATTTTTTTTATAAAGGATTTTTTTTATAAAGGATTTTTTTAAAAAGATTTTCTTTATTTATTTATTCATGAGAGATACAGAGTTGGAGGCAGAGACATAGGCAGAGGGAGAAGCAGGCTCCCTATAGGAGCCCAATGCAGGATCTCAGGGTCCCAGGATCATGCCCTGAGCTGAAGGCAGATGCTCAACTGCTGAGCCCTCCAGGCACCCTGTGAGGCTGTTATTAAGTCCTTCTGTAAACTTGCTGATTTTTGGTCTGGTTGTTCTATCCATTGTTGAGAGAAGGATGTTGAAGTGTCCAGCTATAATTGTGGATAGATCTATTTCTCCTTTCAGTTCTTTCTGTCTTTGCTTCATTTATTTTGTGGCACTGATTTGGTACATACATCTTTAGGATTTCTGTGTCTTCTTGGTGAAGTGTCCCTTTTCTCATTCTGTCCTCTCTGTCCCTCTCGGTCCTTGTTAATTTTCTTTCTCTGAACTTTGCTTCAACTGATATTAAGATAGCCCATTATTACTTCTTTTGACTGATGTTTGCATGCCATATATTTTTTCCATCCCTTTATTTTCAATCTACACATATTGTTATATTTGAAGTGAGATTCTTAGAAGACCAGATAGTTGGGTCATATTTTTAATCCATCATGCCAATCTTTGTGCTTTAATAGGTATATTTACACCATTGACATTTAATGTAATTATTAGCGTGTTATGCATGCAATTTATTTTTTTTCCTGTTTTTTCTCAATCTGCCTCTCATTTCTTTATTTTCTTTTTTTTTTCATTTCTTTATTTTTTTATTCTGCCTTTCTGTGAGGCCTTTGTACATTTTTCTCGAATTTCACTACAGTGTTTTTGAAAGCATTTCTTTTTGTATAGGGTGTTTTGTTTTGTTTTGTTTTGTTTTGTTTTGTTTTTGGTGGTCATTCCAGTTACTACATGATATATGCATAACAGCACAGCTTACTGGTACTGACATTTCACCAGTTCAAATGACATGTAGAAACTTCCTTTTACTTCCCTTTATCCTTCCCTATTTATATTTAAATTATCTTAAATATTTCCTCTACATATTATTTCAAACCACATCAAATAGTGTTACAATTTCTGCTGTGAGTGTCAAACATCATTTAGGAAACTCAGAAGGAAAATGTATTGTTTTGACCCATATTTTCACTCTTTTCATTGTTCCCACCCCCTTTTTAATGTTCTAAGATTTCTTATTTCATTATTTCCTTTATGTTTAGAGAATTTCCTTTAGTCATCCTCTTATGGTGGTCTGCTGGTAACAGACCTTTTCTTTTCTTTTCTCTCTCTTTTCTCTCATCTGATGTCTTGATTTTTTTCTTCACCCCTGAAGGATATTTCCACTGGACATAGGATTCCAGATTAATAGGGGAGTTTATTTGTTTTTATTTTATTTTTATACTTTTCTTTAAAAAAAGATTTTATTTATTTATTTATTCATGAAAGACAGAAAGAGAGAGAGAGAGAGAGAGAGGCAGAGACACAGGCAGAGGGAGAAGCAGGCTCCATGCAGGGAGCCTGATGTGGGACTCGATCCCAGGACTCCAGGATCACGTCCTGGGCCAAAGGCAGGCGCTAAACCGCTGAGCCACCCAGGGATTCTCCAGTTTATTTATTTGTTTGTTTTTGTATTTAGCACTTGAAAATGTTGTGCCACTCACTTGGACCTTTATGATTTCTGATGAGAAATTTACTATCATCCTAATTGTTTGCCCCTATAGATAAAGTTGCTTTCAAAATATTTTCTTCATCTTTAATTTTCAGAAGTTTGACAATGATGTGTCTTGGTGTGGATTTTGGGGGGTATATCTTGTTGTAATTTTCTCAGCTTCTTGAATCTGTGAGTTTCAAACTAGGTTTTTTGCTAAGTTTATAAAACTTTCACCTGTTATTTCTTTGAGTACCTTTTTCAGCCTCCTCCTCTTTATCTTCTTTTGGGACTTTGATGCTGTGAATGTTAGATCTGCTGCCAAGTCATGAAGGTCTGTTCTTTTTTTCTCAATCTTTTTTCTCTTTGTTGTTCAACATAGGTCATTTCATTGTTCATTCTTCAGGTTCACTTTATTTTCTTTGTTACTATCTTTATGCTGTTGAGTCCTTCTAGCAAGATTTTTGTTGTAATTTTGAATTCTGTAATTATCCTGTGATTCTTCTCTATATATTCTATTTCTTTGCTGAAGGATTTTTCAAAAAGGATTTTATTTATTTGAGAAAGAGAGCATAAGCAAGGGAGATGGGTGGTGGGGAGGGAGAAGCAGACTTCCTGCTCAGCAAGGAACCCGATGCAGGGCTCTATTCCAGGACCCTGAGATATTGACCTGAGCCAGAGCCAAAGGCAGACACTTAACCAACTGAACCACCCAGGTGCCCTTCTTTGCTGAGACTTTCTGTTTCTTTGCTGAGTTATATGATTTATTCATATGCTTCAAGTGTGTTCATAAGTGCTCTTTGAAGGCTTTATATGATGGCTACTTATAAATATTTGTATTTCTAACACCACTTCCATTTTGGTGTTGGAAGCCATTGATTATCTTTTTTTCATTCAAGTTGAGATTTTACTGGTTTGTGGTATGACAAATGACCATCTAATGAAAGCTGGACATTTTGAGTAGCATAATATAAGACTGAATCTTATTTAAACCCTCCGTTTTAGCTGTTTTCCTTTGACACTAGTCTAGTGGCAAAGAGTGCTGCTTTGTTACTGTCAGGTAGGGGTAGGAGATTTTTCTGGTTTCCATTGACACCCAAGGCGGAAGAGGGGCTCTTGTATTGCTAGGTGGAACTGGGAGTTCCTACTGGGTTTCAGTTAATACCATTCTGGATGGGAGGGTTGGGTGTGGCTCATTACTGTTCTCCCATGCAGTCTCTGCTGACACCACATTACCACCGGACCTTGTTACTGATGAGTGGTGATAAAAGTCCTGCCTTCCCACTAGCTATCCTCTGACACCACCCCAATGGGGAGTGAGAGGAATGGTTTTATTTTTTATTTTTTAATTTTTATTTATTTATGATAGTCACAGAGAGAGAGAGAGAGAGAGGCAGAGACTCAGGCAGAGGGAGAAGCAGGCTCCATGCACCGGGAGCCCGACGTGGGACTCGATCCCGGGTCTCCAGGATCGCGCCCTGGGCCAAAGGCAGGCGCCAAACCGCTGCGCCACCCAGGGATCCCGAATGGTTTTATTTTACTGCTGGGTGGGAGTTGAAGTCCAGGCTCCTCACACAGTCTCTGCTGACCCTGCAGGAAGGAGGAGATGAACCTCATTACCACCTGGCTGGGATGAAAGTCCTTGCTTTTTAGCTGGCCTTCTCTGACACAATACCACCATGGGAGGAGGGGAGGTTTGGGCAGTCTCCTTATACCCTGTGGAAGATGAAAGTCTCTGGTCCCCAGTGGCCTTTAATAGCATGGGTGGGGTTGGGACATAGCTTTTTATGTGGTGTTTGGCTGGAGTAGAGCATTTAATGCCTAAAATTTTTTTGTCTTTGTAGTCCTTTGGCTAGAGAGAGTCAGCTTTTGTTGGAGTTATTTTTTGTCTGTGTCTGTTATCATTTCCAGGTTTCTAGCTTCTCCAGCACCTGGGGATATATGAGACACAAGAAAAAGCCAGAGAACTCACCACTGTATTGTTCCTTGCAAATCCTGAGGTCTCAAGCTGGTCTGCTTTCTCTCCACCTTTGAGAGTTTCCTTATGTTTGTTTTTTATATGATGATCATTGGGGTTTAGTCATACTTAGTGTGAGGAATAGGGAAAAAATACTCTTGCTTCAACTCCTTGGAAGTTTCTGTTTGTATACTTTTATGTCTTTTTCCCACAGCTAGACTGTAAGACCAGACTGTAAGTTTGTGAATATCATAACTTGGATATCATTTTTTAGTTTCCACCTCCAATCTCTGGCCTAAACTTCCTTGCAATGATTCCACCATTCTTATGAACTCTCTGGTTTAGCCCCTCTTGTACGTGCTTAAGCAATAGCTTCTCAGTTCCACCCCACTTGCCCACCTCTGGTTTTGTTGTTGCTTAATCCCTTGGCCTATTGCCACTCCCCTCCTTTGGCAGAGCAACCAGCTCCTCCACCATAAGACAACATAAATCCCCTAACAACAGTTCACACCACACCAACCACATTTCCCTTTTTTAACGAAGTTACTCAATTGGTAAATCCAGGAATGCCTGATGAACCTCAGTGCCAACAAGTTATTTGGCAGACTTCCTGCTGCTTAGTATGTATTTTGGCATTTGAGGCTTAAATCTTGACAAAATAAATTTAATTGCATTGGATTGGATTGAGTAGAGCCTATGGGATAGCTTAAAGGTGAATGAAGACTGACTGGTTCGACACTGGTCTCTAATAGTAGTTGATTAATGGGCTAATCTTACCCTCAAAGAAGGTCTTTAAGGGTAAGTTAAAATGCATCATATTGAACTATTTCCTAGTCAGTGATTTGTCAGTTACTTGAATAAGGACACTAAAGCTGTGCCTTATTGGAGTGACAATTGGCACAGTTGGGAATGATAGCTAATAAGTAACAGAAACAGATTTCAAAAAACATCTTGACAGCCTGAAATAACTAGTTAAAACTAAGAGGATAAACTGTAATTGGAATAAATAAATGTAAAATCTGGTTTTAGAGGCATAAGAACTAACCTCTCAAAACATCAAATGTAATAATAGCTAATGTTTATGAGTTTGTAGTAAACATGATCCATTCATATTTCATAAATTTTTATGAAATTCATATTTCACTGAAAATTCATAAACATCATTGGAAAGTTACTGAACAAATGTTTCAATACTCACAAACTATTTTTCCTCTTTGACACAGTAACTCCATTCCTAGGACTTTATCCTGCAAAAAATAGTTTATGAGTATGAATTTCATAAAAATATCTAAAAAGAGGAAAATGTTAAATACAAAAAGACTTATGACAGCACTATTTATAATAGGAAAAACCAGGAGATGAAGGTTCAACAACAATGATAATATTTAGTAATTTGATATGTATGTCAACCACATTGTGCAGCTTTTAAAAAGGAAGTTTTAAAAGGAAGGGGTGTTATTCTAAAGACAATATAGCAACAGGAAAAGATCTTACAGTACACGATAAAAACATAAGATTAATTATTTCCTATTCTGTGTGTTCAGTTGCAAAGTTAGATGTGCTTATGTATATTTTGAATGAGAATTATAAACAAGAATTGCACAAAAACAGAAAAATGAAAGCAATCTGTGTTAGGCTATTCAGTAAAGTATCTGATCAATATTTTTAATATGAAGAACAAAAGACTGATAACGAGGTATAATAGAAAAGGTATTGATATCTGATAGAGCTTACTTCTTGTAGTATTTGCCTCAGACAAACTACAAAACTATCTGAGCCTTAAGTTTCTTATGTTTAAAATGAGAATACCGGGTGCCTGGGCAGCTCAGTCAGTTAAGTGTCTGCCTTTGGCTCAAGTTGTGTGCCCAGGGTCCCGGGATCAAGCCCCATATTAGCTCCCTGCTCAATCAGAAGTCTGCTTCTTCCTCTCTCTCTGCCTCTCACTCACCTCGTGCTTTATCACTTGCTCATGCTCTCTTTCTCTCAAAAATAAATAAATAAATAAATAAATAAATAAATAAATAAATAGGCAATCACACCAAAGGCTCTGACTGATCTCCAAACATAAGAGACCCTCCATTGCTTGAACATCATAAGCTGTAGGCACCTAGAGTGAGAGCCGACCTGGACTAGACCAAGGCCTCCCTATCATAGGGCCTTCAGGGGCTGACTTCAAGTTTGCTCATGAAGTTCTTACTTACTGTTGTACCTTGTTTGTTGTGTGACTTTGTAGTGTACTTTCTTTTGTGTGACATGTATGAAGCCAAGTTAAATACCTAGTGAAATGTCATTGAGCTTGAAATGACAATCCTGAACCTGCTTAACAATTAAGCTAAACTTACTTTATGAGTGAATAAAGCTGATGTTGTAAAGTCACAACTTGTGTAGGCACCTTTCTAGTGTGCTCGTGACAAATAATGAAAATGGGGGATACCGGTGCAGAAGTAGGCAAACAAATGAAATGAAATAGTCAAAACAAACTTACATGTATATAGAGATTTAATATATACTAAGAGGAGTATTTCAAATTAGTCAAGAAGAGATGGGTTATTTAATAAGTGGTGTTGGGAAAACTTGTTATACATTGGAAAGAAATAGTTCAACTCTCCATACAATATATAAGAAACAAATTCCAGGGATGCCTGGGTGGCTAAGCAGTTGAGCCTCTCTGCCTTTGGCTCAGGGTGTGATCCCAGAGTCCTGGGATGGAGTCCCCCACCGGGATCCCTACAGGGAGCCTGCTTCTCCCTCTGCCTATGTCTCTGCCTCTCTGTGTCTCTCATAAATAAATAAATACAATCTTTAAGAAGAAAAAGAAAAAATATAGACAGCTTAAATATAGAAATGTATGAAATAAAACTCTGTAAGTACTTGAAAAAATATAGAATATTTTTATTCCTTTAGGGTACAGAAGGCCTTACTAACAAAAACATAAAATCATAGTAATAAAGGAAAACAGTCAGACACAATAAATCCATTTAAAAGGCAATAGAGCAGAAGAAAATATTCGTTTAATAGACTGAAGATTATTATCCAGCCTCATATGATAAGAACACCTCAACATAAAGATGCCTCTTTAATTTGTCCCACATGGATCCTCAAAGCAAACCAACTGCTTCATTTTGAGCAAAGCTGAAAATAAAAATAAAAATAAAAAAAATAAAAATAAAAATAAAAATAAAAATAAAAAAGATCTGTTCCAATAGTGAAGGAAAATATTGGTGGAGCAGCTAGCTAGCACCTTCAGGCAAATTAGAAAAAGCTATTTCTTCTAATGAGCCACAGTTGGCATTCAGCTTGATGAGCAGAGGCAGGGCTGTATTTCAACTTCCAGTAGCACCCCAACCACACAATCATTCTCAGAGTTCCTGAATGTTGCATTTCCCAACAAATTGTTCAGTTTGCCCTCAGTCATATTGTGATATAATAAGAATATAGATGTTTGATCTTCTTCCTGGCTTCTGGCCAGGGATCCTAAACCCCTTGTAATTTCCTAAGTGATAAGAAAGATAAGAAGATATCTTTCATTATAACATTTGATTTTTGTTCCCAGTTCCTGAAATAGCACAGGAATGAGAAAGCTGAAAGGAATATTTTTGTTATTCATAACAAACTCCTTTCAACCGCACCTGAGTTTACCGCACATGGTAATGAGGTGACTTTTGGAAAAACCTCTAAGGATGAGGTGATGGTTGCCAGGGAACCAATCATGATTCCCTAGATTAGAAGGTTGGAACTTTTTGTCCAACCCTCTACATATCCTCTCTGTTCTCCTTCACACCTCAACTCCTGGGATCAGAGAGGGGCTGGAGATTGATTTCAATCACCAATAGCCAATGTTCTAATCAACCATGCCTATATAAGAAAGTCTCCTTAAAAACCCTAACCAAAGGAGTTTGGAGAGCTTCCAAATTGGTGAATACATTGAGCTGCTGGGAGGATGGCACATCCCGAGAGGACATGGAATCTCCACATCCCTCCCCCCATACCTTGCTCCATGCATTTCTGTCATCTGGCTGCTCCTGGGTTGTATCCTTTTATAATTAACCAGTAATCTAGCAAGTAATTCATTTTCCAAAGTTGTATGAGCTGTACTAGCAAATTATTGAACACAATTTGCAGTTAGTATCTGAAGTGGAAGCAGTCTAATGGACTGAGCCCTTAACCTGTGGGGTCTACGCTAATTCCAGGTAGCATCAGAACTGGGTTGTAGGACACCAAGATATCCAGAGAGTACTGGAGAATTGGTTGGTGTGGGAAAAACTCCCATACATTTGGTGTGAGAAGTATTCCATGGGAAGAGGAAACAGGGTTTTCCTTTATTTGAAGTGTGAGCAGAGACAAAAAAAATCCTTTTCTTTTAGTCTTCCTGAGGATTTTCAAGGGTAGTATTTCTTTGCTTTTAATTAGTTTTTTGTTTTACTCTATGTTGTGATCTATCTGTGGGATGCAGCTAAAATAGTGCTTAAAGGGAAATGAATAACATAAAACAATATAGAAGATATAGAAAATAATAGAAAAAAAAGGTCTCAAATCAATGACCTCAGCCTACACCTTAGAAAACTAGAAAAAGTTGAACAAATTAAACCCAAAGCAAGCAAAAGAAAGAAAATAAGATAAAAGTATAGATCAATGCACTAGAAAGCAAAAAAATAGAGAAAAATTGACAAGCTAGTTCTTTGAGAAGAGAAAGATTAATACAACTCTGGCCAGATTCATTGAGAAAAAAAAAAAAAACACAAGTTAAAAGAAAGAAGACACAATATCAAAAAAGAGAGGGAGCATCACTACAGACCTCACAGATAATGAGGGACTATTATGAACAATTTTATGAGTAAGTTAAACAACTTAAATAATAACAAATTATCTGAAAGATACAAAGATCACCTACAAAGAAACAGATAAACTGAACAGCTACATAGCTATTAAAAGAATTGAAACTGCACTTAGCCCCCACCCCATAATGAAAACTCTAGATCCAGATGGCTTCAATTCCACTAGATATTTAAAGAAAAAAAATTCTTAACAAACTTCTTCATAAAATTGAAGAGGAAGGAATACTTCCTAACCCATTCTATGAGATTAGCATTACCCTGATACCAAAATCATACAAAGAAAATCTAAGAAAACTACACATAAATATTTTCTCATGAATGTAAATAAAATCAATCTAGCCCCATGCATAAATTGACACTTTACTCTTCTACAAATACAAGCAATCCAGCATTGTTGAGTGTCCTTCCAGTTGTGTTAAATCCTGCCTCTTTCACTTGAAGGCATCCTTCTTAAGGACACATATCAATATTTCCCTCCTTACAACTCCTTCCTCAGTCCTCAGCACTTGCTGACCTATCACTACAAGGATAAAACATAGAATAATTTCATGAATTATTTTAGGGAAAAAATAAGAGGAGAAAAAGAATTTTGTATGGGAGAAGAGGGAGTAAATCCTTGTGTTTTTTTTTTTTCCTTGTGGTTTTGTACAGATAGAGCCAAGGGAAAATTATAGATGTGAAAAGAAAGAATGTGTAAAATGGTGTCCTTGGTATCTCACATATAAAATGATTTCACTCTTTTTTTTGAAAATTACAAATATATCAGTGCTTGGTGCTAAATCTTTATTGAATGTGTAATATACACTGGTTCCTCATCCCTGAGGTTGGAGATGATAACTTCCTCTTTTCATTTGATTATATTTGGTGAAACAATTCAAAGGCTGAGATTTAAACACATTCTATTTCAGGTGCATGACCTTACAACTGGGCTTATCACAAGGTGAATTACACTTGAAGGTGCCAGAACTTTTCAGTTAGAAGTTTAACAGAACTTTTCTTATAACCCTGACTTTGGCCATATAGCTCTGGTTCTTAACATCAAAGCAGACAAAAGCCAGAGGAAGTGACTCATTTCTGCTTGAAGTAAGTTGAAGCCTTCTAATGAGGAAAGGCAAGATGCACATCTTCTAGCTCTGGTGTGTAAAGTCCATATAATTTAGGACTTAGGATCTATCTGGATTTGAAATCCATAATCAAGCATTGGAGCTGGAGTGATTGGGAACAACACTGGTGGCATCATGGGCCATGGAATGTCACAAGAAAGTGAAACCCCATAAAGATTAAATATCAAAACTCTCCCCTTCACTTTCCTGGGGGATGTGGATTATGGCCATAGACTGACATACCTGGGATGGAATTGGAGAAAATATTATTAAGTAGGTGTTTCAAAATATTTGTGAGAGCTAGCTTCTTTGAATAAGAACCCATCCTGTTTCCATGGTGACTCACTAAGCATCAATTCTAAGAATCCATGGGTCAGAAGAGTCCTTGTCTTCTCTATCACCTGGGACTCCAGGGAAGCCCAGCATATGAACCTTTTCATATTCCTTTTTTTTTTTTTTCCTGCCAATAGTCTAGGTGTTTCTAGAGGGCAGGAGTCAAAATCATGCCTAATGGGGTCAGTCCCGGTGGCCCACCAGTTTAGTGCCGCCTTCGGCCCAGGCTTGACCCTGGAGACTCAGGATCAAGTCCCGCGTCGGGCTCCCTGCTTGGAGCCTGCTTCTCCCTCTGCCTGTGTCTCTGCCTCTCTTTCTCTCTCTGTGCCTCTCATGAGTAAATAAAATAAAATCTTTTAAAAAAAAATAATGCCTAATACATGGTAAGTACTCAGTATGTATTTGTTGAAGGACTGAATGCATGAGTAGATGAATGAACCTTAACGACCCTCCCTAAATTTGATTTGTCAATCATACCTCAATAAAGCTGGGGGGAGGGGATCCCTGGGTGGCTCAGCGGTTGAGCGTCTGCCTTCCTGGAGTCCCGGGATCGAGTCCCACATCCGGCTCCCTGCATGGAGCCTGCTTCTCCCTCTGTCTGTGTCTCTGCTTCTCTCTCTCTCTCTCTCTTTCTCTCTCATAAATAAGTAAAATCTTTAAAAAATAAAAGTAAAAAAATAAAGCTGGGAAAATGAGCCTCCTTGTTTCTGACCAGAAGATTAGTTGTTTTGCTATTTTCTTACAGGCGAAAGCTCAGCACCTGGGGCATCTAAAGTGATCTAGCAGTACAGTGGCTCTCAAACTTTGCTGTTTCAGAACCATCTAGAGGCCCAGGTTCTTTGAAGTAGAATAAGTCCTAAGCCTTTGTAGTTTTACCAAGTTCCCCAGGTGATTCCAATCTATGCAAAGTAGAAAACCAATGCTTTTGTGTCATACTTCTCAACCTTTCCATGCCATATCAGTGTAGAAAATGATGCTTATTCAGCATAGTAAACAAGGGGAAGCTACTTGCAGCCAGAGGACTCAGCCTCTTGGCCCACGCAGGATCCCGTGGCTTACTGAGAATACCAATTGGAAAGTTCTGCCTGACCTTGATAATCAAACAGTGGTTGGGAACCAGCAGCTTCAGTCAGGAGCTTGTTTCAAATGTGAATCTCAGTCTCTCCCCCAAACCTGCTGAAGCAGAATTAGCCTTCTAACAAGATCTCCTGTGGATTCATGTGCATATCCGAGATTGAGAAGCACGTGCCTTGACACCCGTAACCCTGAAAGTCTAACTCTTCTCTGACCTAAACAAAACTTATGTATGTCCAGGAAAAGGCATGACTCCTTCCTCCCTATAGTTGACTCACAGACACAAGGGAAGTGGGGCCGAAATCTGCTGAGCTCAGCTACAACCACTATTCACACTTGAGGTTGTGTGTATGTGTGTGTATGCACATGCATGCATATGTTCCATTCCTGTCAGGGCACTATTGAGCCAGAGTGTAATGAGTACAGTCTTAGATGTTTAAAAAAAGTCAAAATGCTAAAAGATGCTGAAGAAAATTTCACATTGACCCTTAAGGTCTCTGTCTGCAGTTGAGACTCAGGACAAAATTTTCTGTTCCATTCCTGCTACCATGACTTCAGTTCATTCATCCACTCATTCATTCATTGAGCATCTATTCTGTACCAGGCAAAATGTATACTAGGCACCAGAAATACAAATGTGAAACAACACAGATCCTCACTCAACTTTCTGCCCTTAACTTCTCATCCTCCCTATTCATATCACATAGTGCACCACACTAACTGTCTTAAAATTCATATTTCATTGTGTCACTCCTCTGGACCAGATCCTCCCATGGCACCAACATTTGTTATTTTATGGCCTATCTCCTAGCATGTTCCTATATAGACCTATCAGTCCCAGAAGTTGGTCATTCACTGTCCCCCAAGTGTGTTGAGCACACTGTTGCTGCAATCTGATTGAGCTGAGTCTAAGGAGAGGCCTGAGCATGTTATTTCTGTACTATTCCTTGCCTGGGGCTAACCCACAGCCATGACACAGAATTGCTTGTTAACAAGATCAGAGACTTGACCTTTGTCTTTTAGATATTCGTGGTCTAGCAATGATACAAGAAGGTGGGAAAGGTGTTACTCACCACAGGTTGACATCAGCAGGGGTGGGGCTGACCCTGGACGGGTCCTCCAAGAAGCTGCCCAGAGGAGAGGATGTCTGAAATGGTGTTTTGTAGGTAGATGAGAGGAGGAAAGACATTTAGGCAGAAGATGTGGTATGAGGCTGCATAATAACTTCAGGGGCCTGGAATGGGTTTGGTATGGCTGGGGCTCATGTGGGGTAGTGGCAGGAAGAGGGGGTGGGGAGGGAGAGGGCCAGATCTCAGGTCTGCTATGCCACTTCTCTAGTGATTTTAAAAACATAATGGGGCCTGGGAAAGCAGCGTGGAAGATTTAATCTGGGGAATGGACTGTGGATCTGAACTGTAATATCATCAAATGAGCAGTCTGGAGGTTTTACAGAGGACATGAATAATATGGGGGCTGGGAGCAGGTAGCCGGGGAGTCAAATTGGAGAAGGCTAATTGGAGAAGCCACATATGAGTTTAGTGTAGTATAAGAGAAGGAAAGCCATCAGGACTTGGCTCTGCCACTAGTGGCTATGCAGCCTTGGTCTAGTAGCACCTTCTCAGGGCTCAGTCTCTTTAGCTATAACATGGGCAGATTATATCATGTAACCAGAAAGATCACTCCCAGCTCTACTAGCCCACAATGTGGTGAAATTTAGTCTGAGAGACATTTTTTTTAATTGTGGGGAAAATACACATAAAATTTAGCATTTTATCCATTTTTAAGTACACAGTTCAATGGCATTAAGCACATTCACATTATTGTGTGGCCATCACCACCATCCATCTCCAGAACTTCTTCATCTTCTCAAAATGAAACTCTCTTCCCATTAGGCATGCAACCCTCATCCCCTCATCCCCTGCCCCTGGCACCCACCGTTCTGCTTTCTGTCTCTATGAATTTGACTTCTCTAGGACCCTCGTATTAAGTGGAATCATATAGTATTTGTTTGTCCTACTATGACTGGCTTATTTCATCAGTATAAAGGCTTCAAGATTCATCCATCATATAGAATTTCCTTCCTTATTAAGATTGAATGATCGAGGATGCCTGGGTGGCTCAGCGGTTGAGCATCTGCCTTCAGTTCAGGGCATGATCCCTGGGTCTGGGATAGAGTCCTGAATCCGGCTCCCTGCAGGGAGCTTTCTTCTCCCTTTGCCTATGTCTCTGTCTCTCTCTGTGTGTCTCTCATGAATAAATAAATAAAATCTTAAAAAAAAAAGACCAAATGATCTTCCACTGTATGCGTATACCACATATTGCTTATTCATTCATCTGTTGGTGAACAGTCAGGTTGTTTCCACCTTTGGCTTTTGTGAATAATACCATTATGAAGACAGGTGTACAAACATCTGGGGCAAGTCCTACTCTCAATTCTTTTCAGTATATACCTAGAAGTGGAATTACTGGATCATATGGTAATTCTATGTTTAACTTTTTGGGAAACCAGCATACTATTTTCCACAGTGGCTGCAGCATTTTACATTCCCATCAGCAATGCACAAAGGTTCCAACTTTCCTACAGCTTTTTAAAAAATATTTCATTTATTTATTCATGAGAGACACACAGAGAGAGACAGAGACATGGACAGAGGGAGAAGCAGGCTCCTTGCAGAGAGCTGGATACGGGACTTGATCCCGGGACCAGGATCATGCTCTGAGCCGAAGGCAGACACTCAATCGCTGAGCCACCCAAGTGTCCCCAACTTCCCTACATCTTTATAGACACACACTATTTTCTGTTTTTGTTTTTGTTTTTAGTAATACCATCCTAGTGGGTACACCTGTACTTTATACCCTCTGTACCTCATTGTGGTTTTGATTTGCATTTCCCTACTTATTAGGGAAGTGAACATCTTTTCAAGGACTTAGTATTCATCGTCTTTTTTTGAAGAAATGTCTATTCCTTTGCCTAGTTTTAAATTGGTTTGTTTGGTTTTTGTTGTTGAATTGTAGTTCTTCATATGTTTTGGATATTAATCTCTTATTAGATACATGATTTACAAATTTTCTCCCATTCAGTGGGTTGTCTTTTCATTCTGTTGATGGTGCTCTTTTGATGAACAAGGTTTTTAATTTTGATGAAGTCCAGTTTGTCTATTTTTTCTTTTGTTGCTTGTATCTTTGGTGTCAGATCCAAGAAGTCACTGCCAAGTCTAATATCATGAAGCTCCCCACCCCCTATGTTCTCTTCTAAGAGGTTTATAGTTTTAGCTCCTACACTTAGATCTATTATGAGTTAACTTTTGTATATAATGTAAGGTAAAGTCCAGATTTACTATTTTGCATATAGAGACCCAGTTTTCCCAACACCACACTGAAAATGCTGTCCTTTCTTCACTGAATGGTCTTGGTACTCCTGTTAAAAATCATTTGACTGGGATGCCTAGGTGGCTTAGCAGCTGAGTATCTGCCTTTGGCTCAGGGCATAATCCCAGGCCTGGGGATGGAGTCCGGCATCGGGCTCTCCGTGGAGATGGGGAGCCTGCTTCTCCCTCTACCTGTGTCTCTGCCTCTCTCTGTGTGTCTCCCATGAATAAATAAAATCTTTTTAAAAATAAAAATAAATAAAAATCACTTGACCATTGATTCCATTGATCTTTATGTCTGTCTTTATGCCACTACCACTGTTTCGATTTTTGTAGCTTTGTATGAGTCTGAAATCAGGAAGAGTAAGACCTCTAATTTTGTTCTCTTTCAAGACTGTTTTGGCTATTTAGAGTCCTTTGAAATTCCATGTGAATTTTAGAATGTATTTTTCTATTTCTGAAAAAAAAATACCCTTAGGTATTAGGGTTTTGACAGGGATTGCATTGAATTTATAGATTGTTTTAGTTAGTATTCACATCTTAAGTCTTCTAATACATGAACATAGATGTCTATTTATTTTGTCTTCTTTAATTTCTTTCAGTAATGTTTTGTAGTTTCAGTGTGCAACTGTTTTTTATTCCTTTTTATGCTATTATAAATTAAATTGTTTTCTTAATTTCCTTTTTAGTTTGTTCATTGTTGTTATATGAAAATGGATCATGTTTTTGTGTACAGATTTTGTATCCTGCAACTTTGCTGGATTCATTTATTAGTTCTTACAGGTATTTTTACAGAACCTTTATATATAGGGTTTTCTATATATAAAATCATATCATCTGGGTATGATAATTTTACTCCTTTCTTACTGTTTTTGATGGCTTGGGTTTCCTTTTCTTGCCTAATTGCTCCGGCAACAACTGTCAGTACTATGTTGAATAAAAGTGGTGAAATCAGGCATCCTTGTCTTTTCCTAATCTTAGAAAAAAGCTCTCAGTTTTCCATGATTTGAGAGACTTTTTAATCTGTTTTTGGATTTAAAGAACTTCAGAGGTTTGCTAAGTAAGAGGTCATTTTATTGGCTTAACTAGCAATAATGTGGAGACATCAGAAAGGAAATAGAAGAGATTGGAAAGCATCTGGTGAGTATAATGCATTGAGTGTGCTGCATATACTTCTAGTTTTCCATAGGTATTAAATGCATCACAAAAGAATGAAAAATAAAGCAAAATGCTAAAAGTTGACCGAGTATCACTGAATGAAGTGGCTTTTCCTTTACCCCCGTGGATAACTTCCCAAGGAGACTCCAGCCTTGATTTTAAGCTAAAACAACAACAACTCCTAGCATCTAAAACCAGAAGCCAAAAAAAAAAAAATATATATATATATAAAACAAGAAGCCTTGGAAGAATAAAGAAGGACTTCAGTGACCCAGGCCATGTCTATTCCAGAACAGGTTTCCTTCTGGGGTTCTAGCCCCTAAAGAGCTATGCAAAAAGTACCCTTGCCACATCTGTTGAAAGAAGGAAAGTTGATCTAAAAATACATGAGAGGGAACTGAAACACTTCAGAGAAGGCAGGGCTCAAGAGCCAGAAACAAAAAGAGGAAGGTAAAATTCTAGTTACAAAAAAAAGAGGAATGGAAATTGAATTTTCTTACAAAGAAAGTCCAGAAGCTTCCCCCTTTTCCCTGAGTACTCCATCAAAAAAGGGGAAAAAATAGTCAATGGGAAACAGCTCTGAGAAAAATAAGTCTGCACCATTACAGTTGAGAATTCAAGCAACCTGACCTGAAAAGCCAAGCAATTTTCCAACTACAGCTGTGTTAGAGTTGAAAGGGCTTGTCTTGAAAATGTCCATCCCTTCCATCTCAGAAAAGGAACTTCTGATGAAAGCCTTCTGAAGCTCCTCCAGGGTCACAGAGCTAATGAGGGTCAGGTCAGGCTGGAAGATCACTTTTGGACATTTGTCCTGTGTTCTTTTCATTGGACCCCCATATCAATATAATGTACTTCTTGCATTGAATTAACATCTCACCTTGAGCTTTCCTCAGTGCTGGGTTTACATCCAAGACCATGGTTCTCAGAGTGAGGTCCTCACTCAGCAACACCAGCAGCACCTAGGAACTTGTCAGAAATGCACCATTCTCAGCCCCACCCTAGGCCCATGGAATCAGAAACTCTGGGGATGAGGGATGGTCCTAAAAAGCCCACCAGGGAATCCCGATGCACTAAGGTTTGAGAACCGCTGGTCCAAGAAGTAATATTCCTTTTATTCATTATAATATAGCATAAGTAATAATCAGCATGTGTTTCACAACTTACAAAAGAGCTTTTAACATGCATTCTTTTTTATTTGAGGAGGGCCATTTTTCCTTTAGCTATTCATCTATTTCCATCTCCCCTTTTATTTCCATTGCCTTCTCTCCAGTTACTTCATGCCAACTAACTCTTATAATGGCCTCTTAGCTCATCTACTCTGTAGGTTTGTTTGGCTTCAATCCATACTGCCCACTGCCATCAGATTTACCTTGTCAAAAGACTAATTCATGAAAGGCAGGTTTGAGATAACAAATCTCTTCCTCCTCATTGTCTAAAACTCCTGAACTTTTCATTCAAAGTCTTCCATAACTACCATGAGTCAACTTAATATTTTAGCCTCATCCCCAATGTCTTCACCACATACTTCATGCTATCTCTCTTTCTCTACTCATAACTTTGCTTATGCCATTTACTCTACCTGAAATGAACCTCCCTTACCATCTACCCAGATTTAAATTCTTTGGAGCTCATTTCAAACACCCTTTCTTTCATGAAGTCTTTCATGAAAACTCCCATCAGGAGGGTCTCCCTTCTCTGAGCTCTGCAAAACATGGAGATATACATTTGTGGCTATTATCCTATGTTGCCTTGTATTAAAACTTCCCCAGCTTGCCACATTTTCATTCCCTTAAAGACAGAACCTTATCATGCTTTATGCGTCTTTGTATTTCATTACCACAGCATCCAAAATGCTTTAAGTACTCACCTAGTATTTGATGAATGAAGCATATATTCTATTTCCAGTCATATTTGCATATGTTTTGAGTGAACCATTAATTTTTCCTGATAGGGACCTAAAGAATGAATGATGAAAGTCAGTGCAAGTCATTAACAAATATAGAGGACGATTTATTGAAAAATTCTACAGGCTGATCTTTACATATTGTAATACCATCCACCTGACTTTAGAGCCAGTGAAATATTGGCCATGTTAATGAGTGAAAGAAGAAAAGATAGTAAAATATAATGAAAAGTGCCCAGCCAGCCCAACATCCCCCTTGAGCCCCAGGTAATAAATATGACCCTATGATAATACTTTTGAACACTAAAATTCCTGGTTCTCTTGACAGTGAAGCAAGAGCTAAGAGAGAAGTCTGCAAAGCCTTTGTATCTGGCTGCCAGAACTTTTGAGAACAATGGTCTTTCTTCTCTTCTGCTTTCCAATTAATAGTCAAATTGGCAACCTCTAACCATATAGGAAAGGGAAGCTGTATAAAAGCCATTCAAAAAGAGAGATTCTTGGAGATGTAGTCTCTTGTTTCCATTGTACATTTTCCTGATCAAAAACCTTTACAATTTTTTACATTAGACTTAAATTCCTGTACAAGGCATTATACACTCAAGTGCCTCCAACCCCATAAACCCTCACATTACACTTTGTGCTCTGGGAATACTGTCCTTTTAATTCCTTGAAAATGGTGGTTTCAGATCCAGATGGCTTAGAAACTTCAATTCATTTTTTGGTTATATCCTTTCTGCTATAACAATATATATATATGAGAGAGAGAAAGAGATGTATACATATGCGTAATATACCTCCAAAACAAAAATCCAGGCTTGAAAACAAGCATCTCTGGGAAACAGAAGTGGAGCATAAAAACCAATGTGGTGAGTGGAGTTAAACCACAAGTTTGTTGGGCCCAGGTCCGAAAATAGGCAATGGCAGCCAGGAGTGTGGCTTCTGATAGGTAGTAGTTACTAAAAGTGTCTACTTGAGATAGGAATAGGAGCCCAGGCTGAGTCTTAAAATTAAAAGTGGAATGAAACTCTTTAACTCCAGACAGAAGGCTGACATTTTGTCACCTACACTTTCCTAGGGTTACAGCTATATAAAGCAGCAGATTAAGGAATCAGGAGTTCCAGACAGCACCTGGAATCCAGGCACTGAGCCAAGCGACTTGCTGTTATACCCCCAATATCCTATTGGGGCCAGTGCTTCAGGTCACCGGACAAAGCCTGGTTCCACACTGAGGAACTAGATGAAGACTACCACAAAGTAGCTGGACAGGGAAAGACAAACACTAAAGAAGGAAGACCAAATATTATTTTATTCAAAATGAGGTTACAATTCAAAATCCCACAATTCATGAAGAAATCAAGTGGTTATTAAGATAGCCAAGGCTTATCTCTTAAAGTCAGAAGCTGGGATAAGGTTCTAGGACTCCTGAGGGATAGAAATACATTCAAATGTCTGACTCTAACAGAGACTACTGTGGGCCTTCTGAAGGCTCTCCTTCCTTAGGAACTGCATCTTGCTTAGAAACAAAATCCTGGGCAAGGAAATTAGAGCCAAACAAAAGATGACTTTTCACAGCTTCCTTTGCTACTAGATATCACTAGTCTGGCCAGTGAGAAGTGAGCAGAAGCATTATGAAGAACTTCTGCAAATTCTCCTTAAAAATGAAGGGAAGATTGCCATTTTGTTTTTCTTTCTCACTTGCTCATTCCAGCTATTTGAACATGAGCATGGTGGCTGGGCACACTTTTGACCACCAAGTGACCCTGAGGATAAAAGCTTTGTGCCAGAATGGACGGAGGTGGAGGAGTAGAAAAAGGAGAAGTGATAATAAATTTCAATATTGCTAAGACAGCAGTATTTCCCACACTGAGCTACAGATTCAACTCAACCTCTGTGAAATTCAGCTGACGTTCTTGTAGAAAGTGACAGACACAGTGATCACAAAATTGACATGGAAATGCAAGGGACCCAGGAAATTCAAAACAATCTTGAAAAGAAGAATGAACAAAGTTGGAAGATTCATACTTACTGACTCAAAACTTACTAGAAAGTTTGGGTCAGGCAATGTTTTCTTAGATATGACACCAAAATCACCAAGAACAAAAGAAGAATAGATGAATCGGACTTTATCAAAATTAAAAGGACTTTTGTGCTGTAAAGGATACCATCAAGAAAGTGAAAAGACAACTCACAGAATGGGAGAAAATATTTGCATGTTATATATCTAATAAGAGACATGTCTCCAGAAGTGCCTGGATGGGATAGTTGGTTGAGCATCAGTCTCTTGGTTTCCACTCAGGTTGTGGTCATGGGTCCTGAAGTCAAGCCCCATGTTGCTGAGCATGGAGTATCCTTCAGATTTTCTCTCTCTTTGCCCCTCCTCTTGCTCTCTCTCTTTCTCTTTCTCTCTCTCTCACAAATAAATAATCTTAAAAAAGAGATAGATTTATCCAGAATGCATAAAGAATGTCTACAACTAAACACCAAAAAGATAAGTAACTCAATTAAAACATGGGCTATGTTTAGGGGATTCAGGGGATATGAATAGGCATTTCTCCAAAGAATATAAAAATGGCCCATAAACACATGAAAAAACATGCAACATCATGGTTGAGGAAATGCAAATAGAAACCACAATGATATGCTAACTCACACTTACCCAGATGGTTATAATAAAAAACACAGGTAACAGCTATTGTGGGCAAAGATGTAGAGAAACTAGAACCCTCACACATTCCTGGTAGGAATGTAAAATACGCAGCAGCAGCTTTGACAGTGTGGCAGTTCTCAACAAGGGAGCCATATGGTTACTATATGAACTAGCAATTCAACTTCTAGATACAGATCCAAGAGAAATGAAGACATACATTTACACAAAAACTAGCATACAAATGTTTGTATTAGAAATATTAATGTAATATATTAGACAATGTTATACAAATTAACATATTAGTATATATTATATATAAATAATATATGATTGCATCAAATATAAGACTATATAATTATAATATAAACAATATAATATACAAGGTTATGTTAATTACTATAATATTATAGTACAAATAATATGAGACACATATTTATTGTTAGCAGTATTACATTATCAATGAATAAATAGTCAAAAAATGGAAACAAACCAAATATTCATCAACAAACCAAATATTCATCAGTGAATAAATAAAAGGTGGTATAACTATAAAATGTAATTTGGCCATAAAAGGGATAAAGTACTGTTTCATGCTACAAAGTGGATGAAGCTTGAAAACATGATACTAAGTGAAAGAAGCCAGTCACAGAAGACCATATATTTCATGATTCCATTTTTATGAGATGTCCATAATAGACAAATTGACACATATAGAAAGTAGGCAAGAGTTTTCTTGGTGCTGGCATGGCAGGGGGACAGGGAGTGGGAAAGATAATGAAAGGTGATTGATAATGAGTAGAGGGTTTCTTCTTGGGATGATGAGAATATTTAAAAATTAACTTGTGATGGTAGTTGCACAACTCTGTGAATATACTAAAAAACCATTGAATTTTGCATTTTGAATTGGCGAATTTTATGGTTTGTGCATTACGTCTCAAAAAAAACATTAAAAATCGGCTCAGGTCGTGATCTGAGGTCCTGGGATCAAGTCCTGCATCGGGCTCCCCACAGGAAGCCTGCTTCTCTCTCTGTCTATGTCTCTGCCTCTCTCTGTGTGTATCTAATGAATAAATAAATAAAATCTTTTTAAAAAATAGACCCTTCCCTCAGTCTACATTCAAAAATAAGTTCCAAATGAATCAGGTGCCCAAAAATGTAATCCCTTAAGAAAAGGATTCTTTAAAAAAGACACAAAAACATTAATCATCAAGAAATATTTTAGTGAAATGCATTAAAATAAAAAGTTCTGTCTACAAAATAATCCAGGAGTAAAGTTAAAATAAATCACAGTAAGAATATATTTGCCAATGATATGTTTTAAAGAAAGATCCAGAATTTATAACCATCTCCAGCAAGCTTCATTAGTAATCAGGGAAATGCAGATCAAAACTATGGTTAAACACTGCTAACCACCAGACTGGCAAATATATTTAAGTCTGATGAGAAAGATAAATACTGTCTGGTTTCACTCATATGTGGAACCTAAAAATAAATAAATAAATAAATAAATAAATAAATAAATAAATAAACATACAAAAAGCAGAAAGAGATCTACAAATGGAGAGAACAAACTGATGGCTGCCAGAGGGAAGGGAGGAGGGGATGGACAAATGGAGGGAGGAGAGTGGGAGATAGAGTCTTCCAGTCCTGGAATGAATAAGCCACAAAGGCACAGCATAGGGAATGTAGTCAATGATGCTGCAATAGCGTGCTATGGTGACAGGTGGCAACTACACGTGCTCTGAGTGCAGCACAACGTATAAACTTGTCCAGTCACTATGTTGTACACCTGAAGCTAATACAACATTTTGTGTCAACTATACTCAAATTTTTAAAAATTACAAAAAGAATACATTCAAGTTTGATAATACACAAAACAGTACTGAGTTGGCCCAACAATCCCACCCCCTTTAGCAGTATTGCCTAGAGAAATACTACTAAATAACTAACTAGTGTTCATGGTTACATTATTTAAATAGTGAAAAATTGCAATCAGTTAATATGTTCACAAGCAGGAGCCTTGTTTTAATTGGGATTTGTTCATCTAATGGAATATTACATGAAGTAATAGTTCTTTCATTTTACCAAATGGAAGCCTTCACAAGAGGACAATTCTAACCATGGTTTGACCACTGGGCTTCTCTAGTATGCATAAAAATTTAAAGTGAACGTATTCTTTGGTCTAGTACTCCCACTTTTACCAATTTTCCAAAAAGAGGCGATTATAACTAGTGACAGTAGGTACACGGCCACTCTGTCATTTTAAAAAATATTTATTTACATTTAAATACCCCATTTTATTTTTTTAATTTTTTTATTTATGATAGAGAGAGAGAGAGAGAGAGGCAGAGACACAGGCAGAGGGAGAAGCAGGCTCCATGCACCCGGAGCCGGCCGTGGGACTCGATCCCAGGTCTCCAGGATCGCGCCCTGGGCCAAAGGCAGGCGCCAAACCGCTGCGCCACCCAGGGATCCCCTAAACGCCCCATTTTAAAAACAAAAATACAGGGGTGCCAAGGTGGTGCAATCAGTTAAGTGTCTGACTCTTGATTTTGGCTCAGGTCATGATTTCAGGGTCTTGAGATTAAGCCCTGCCTTGCGTCTGCCTGAGATTCTCTCTCCCTCTTCCTCTGACCCTCCTCCCACTTGTATTCTAAACAAACAAATAAAATCTTAAAAACAAAAACACACATGTAATTTTTTTTAATTGGCTCTTTTCTGCTTCTTGGCCTCCCTGACCTATATGGCTCTCTCTGCCTGGATTCTTCAGGCTTTAGTGAAGAGCAGGTTGTTGAGAAATACTACCTGGACTGGAGTTCCAGTGCTGAGTTGACTTAGGGAGAGATTCTAATCTCATTGCTTCCGTTTTTTTCCAAAAATTGAATATAATAATAGCATTGAGCTCATAAGGTAGTTACAAAGATTAAATGTGGCCCCTATATGGAGAGCACTAGAGCAGTGTCTATAAGCACTTAATAAATTTCTGCCTTTACCATCATCATCATTGATATCACCATTATTATTAAATCTCTTTGTCCAGGCAACTCCTATTTACCTTCCATACTTTAGAGATCAGTTAAAATATTACTTTTCAAAGAAGTCTACCCTGGATCTCCATTATAAATTAGATATCGTAGGAACCTGTTCATTTTTGTACCCACATGTATTAAAATTTGTATTTTGTACGTGTATGTATTTTTATTTAACATTTGTTTGGTAGGGACACAAAAGTTTGGGCATTGGACAAACTCCACATTTGGACACAAAAGTTTCCTGAGGGTATGTTTGCTTCATCTTTTTATATACGTGGTCCTGTCTCAGGCGGACAAGGAATAGAAAGTGATATAGAGTCTGAGTATTTATTTACTGAGTGAATGAGCAGATGAACTATTTTATCATTGAATGGTATGCAGCCATCAAAATTATGTTTACAAAGAATTTACAGTGGAAAACGTTTTGGCCTGCTTGGTGGAAAAACTAAAAGGTACAAAGGTGTATATGTGATGTGACTCTAATGCCATATAAATAGCACCAAAGACAAACCTATATATTAGGGGACAACAAGAGAGGTATATGTTCACAATGTGTGCAACCACCTCAATCTACTTCAAAACATTTCATCATCCCCAAATAAAACCCTGTACCCATTGGGCTGTTATTCCCCACATTACCTTCCCCAGCTCCAGACACTACCAATTCGCTTTCTGTTTTCATGTCTGGTTTACTTCCCTTAGCATGGTGTCCTTCAGGCTCATCCATGTTGCACCATTTATCAATACTTCATTCTTTTTTATGTAACTGTATGTATATATCATGATTCGTTCATACATTCATCTGTTGATGAACAATTGGGTTGTTTCCATCTTTGGGTTATTGTGAACAATCACTGCTATGAACATTTGTGTATCAGTATTTGGCTATTGGCTTTCATTTTGGGGGAGATATCTATCTAGGACTGGAATTGCAGGGTCATGTGGTAATTCTATGTTTCTTTTTAGGAACTGTCACAATGTTTTCCAAAACTGATGTGCCATTTTACATTCCCACCAAGCAACGTAAGAGAGTTCCAATTTCTCCACATCCTCACCAACACTTATTATTTCTTTTCTTTTTTTTTTTTTTTTTTTTTTAAAGGACTAGGGATCCTGGGTGGCGCAGTGGTTTAGCGCCTGCCTTTGGCCCAGGGCGCGATTCTGGAGACCCGGGATCGAATCCTACATCAGGCTCCCCCTGCATGGAGCCTGCTTCTCCCTCTGCCTGTGTCTCTGCCTCTCTCTCTCTCTCTCTCTCTCTGTGACTATCATAAATAAATAAATAAAAATTAATAAAATAAAATAAAATCTCCGCAATGATGGGCAATTTATAAAAAAAAAAAAAAAGGACTAGGGATCCCTTGGTGGCACAGCGGTTTGGCACCTACCTTTGGCCCAGGGCACGATCCTGGAGACCTGGGATCGAATCCCACGTTGGGCTCCTGGTGCATGGAGCCTGCTTCTCCCTATGTCTCTGCCTCTCTCTCTGTGTGTGTGACTATCATAAATAAATAAAAATTAAAATAAATAAATAAAATAAATAAATAAATAAATAAATAAAGGACTATAGCCATCTTAGTGGGTATGAACACTTCTATACCTAATGGGTGTCTCAATGTGGTTTTGATTTGTAATTCTCTGCTGACTAATGATGTTAAGCACCTTTTCATGTGCTTACTGGCCATTCGTATATCTTCTCTGGTGAGCCATGTCTTTAAGTGCTTTACCCATTTTTAAATGGGGTTGTTTGCCTTTTTGTTCTGGAGCTATAGGCATTATTTGTACTTTCTGGAAACTAGACACTTAGCAGATACACAATTTGCGAATATTTCCTCTCATCCTATGGATTGTCTTTTCACTTTACTGGTAATATCTTTAATGCACAAAGGTTTTTAACTTTGATGAAGTCCAATTTTATTTTGGTTGTTGTTATGCCTTTGGTGTCATATCTAAGAATTCATTCAAAATCAGAGGTCATAAAGATTTACCTCTATATTTTCTTCTTCTTTGTTTTAAATACACACTTTATTAACCCAGGCAATACAACAAAACTTATTTTTAAAAAATTCAAACAATACAGAAAAATATAAATAAAAATTGTAGTTGCCGTTCTGTCCCATTGTACTTTCTTTGTTAAACTAAATACAATTTAATGTATGTACATCTTTAGAAATCTTTATGTATTTACAAACATGCACATGCATATGTATGTTTAAGAGGAGTGTGTATATAAATGGGATATTACTGTATATCCAGTCTTGCAATTTGTTTTCAACCTGATAGTATGTCATGGGGATAATTCTATGTTGATACATATAACAACTCTCCTACCTTATTTAATTGCTGCATATATTCCTTTGTAGGATTATATCATCATGTATTTAACTCTCTCCTTTTTCTAGAAAACTATGTTTTTCCAGTTTTTCACTAATCAACAAATACTGAAATGTACACATATATCTTTGTTTTGATATAGACCAGTGTGTGTGTGTGTGTGTGTGTGTATACAAGAAGGCTTGAGGCTAGATTTTTTGAGGTAGATTGTCTGGAGCTATATTTTCTTCTAAAAATTTTATTGTTTTAGCTCTTCTATTTACATCATTGATCCACTTTGAGTTCATTTTTATATACGCTGTGAGAAAGGGATCTGACTTCATTCTCCTGTTGTCCCAATGCCATTTGTTGAAGAGAATTTTCTTTCTCCAATTAGTGGTCTTGACACCCTGTTGAAAATTAATTGGAAGTAGGAGTTTATATCTGGACTCTCCATTATAGTCTGCTGATCTATAAGTCTGTTCTTATGCTAGTGCCACACTGTTTTAATTAATGTAGCTTTGAAGTATGTTTTGAAATCAGGAAACTGAAGTCCTCCAAAGTGTCTTTTTGTTGTTGTGACTATTCTTTTTTTTTTTTAGGATTGTTTTGGCCATTCAGGGCTCCTTGTAATTCCATATGAATTTGAGGATCAGCTTTACTATTTTTGCAAAGGCAATTGAAATTTTGGAAGGAATTGCATTGTATCTTTTAGATAGTTTTGGGCACTATGGCCATTTCAACAATGTTAAGTCTTACAGTCCGTGAACATGTATTGTCCTTCCATCTATTTAGGTCTTCTTTAATTCCTTTCTGCAATGTTTTATGGTTTCAGTACAAATATTTCACCTCGTTGGTTAAATTTATTTCCAGATATTTAATTTTTTTGATGTTATTGTAAATGTAATTGTTTTCATTTCCTTTTAAGATTGTTCATTGCTGGTATATAAAAATACAACTAATTTTTGTGCCTTGATTTTATTTTCTGCAATTTTGCTGAAGTTGTTTATTGGTTCTGGGAGATTTTTTTGTGGATCCCTTCAGATTTTCTATATATAGGACCATGTCATCTGTGAATACAGATAGTTTTACTTCTTCCATTCCAATTTGAGAATACAGATAGTTTTCTATCTTCCATCACTCACTGCCCACTCAGGGTGAGGCCTCAGTGATGCCCAGTAGTTCCTTTTCTTTCCTGATTGCTCTTAGAGGGGAGGCTTTTAGTCTTTTACCATTGAGTCTGATGCTAGCTGTGAAGTTTTACAAATCCTTTATGATGTTGAGGCAGTTTTCTCATATTTCTACTATTTTGAGCACTTTTGCTACAGAAGAGGATTGAATTTTGTCAAATGCTTTTTCTGTGTTGATTGAGATGAACGTATTTTTTTCTTCATTCTGTTAATGTTGTGTATGGCATTGGGGATTTTTCCTATATTGAACCACCATTGCATTCTTTGGATAAATCCTACATAGCCATAGAGTATAACTCTTTTATTTATTTATTTTTAAGATTTTATTTATTTATTCATGAGAGACAGGGAGAAGGAGAGGCGAGATAGGCAGAGGGAGAAGCAGGCTCCATGCAGGGAGCCTGATGTGGAACTCAATCCCAGGACTCCAGGATCATGTCCTGGGCCGAAGGCAGGTGCTAAACCGCTGAGCCACCCAGGGATCCCCAGAGTATAATTTTTTTAAAGTGCTGCTGGATTCAATTTACTTGTATTTTGTTGAGAGTTTTGCCTCTATATTCAGAAGATATAAGTCTGCAGTTTTCTGGTGGTGTCTTTGTCTGGCTTTGCTATCAGGGTAATTCTTGTTTCATAGAATGAGTTAGGAAATGCCCCCTCCTCTTCTATTTTTAGGAAGAATTTGAGAAAGACTGATGTTAATTTTTCTTCAAATGTTTGGTAGAACTTACCAATGAAGCCATCAAGTCCTGGACATCTATCTGTTGGGAGATTTTAAAATTTTTAATTTAATCTCTTTTTTTTTTTTATAAACCATTTCAGATTTTCTACTTCTTCTTGAGTCACTTTTTGGTAATTTATGTTTCTAGGAATTTTTCTATTTCATTTCATTTGCCCATGTTAGTGAATTTGTTAGTGAACATTGTATATAATCTCTTCTAATCTTTTTTATTTTTGTAAATTCACTAATAATATCCCCCTTTCACCTGATTTTAGCTATTTATGTCTTTTCTTTTTTTCATAGTTAGCATAGCTAGAGGCGTGTCAATTTTGTTGATCTTTTCCAAGAGCTAACTTTGCTTTCAGCATGCATTATTTTAAATATATGTAATATACCTGCATTGCATTACAAGAATTGTCCTCCCCAAACTTATCTTTCCCCACTACCAAGAATTTATGGTTCCTGCAAAGCCAACAGCAGTTAGGCACATCTTCAACTAACCATACTTGGGAAGAGTCTATCTTCCATCACTCACTGCCCACTCAGGGTGAGGCCTCAGTGATGCCCTCCAATCAGAATCTCTGCCACATCCAGATTTGTGGGTTTCTTGTCATGACACCAGAACCTTCAAAGAACACTATGTGGGCTCTTTGCAGATGACCACAGCATTGTGCCCCTCCCAAGGACACCTCAGAAGCTATAGTCAGAAGGTAGATGATGTCAGAGGTGGGAGAAGAGTGACTATAGCCCTTAATGCCATATCTGAAACCTCATCCTGTAGGCAGTCACCCCATCCTCCTCTTACCACATCTTGGGTGGAGGGCAGGTGATGGCGGTGACAGTGAATTCTAGTTTCTGATTCCCCAGAACCAGCCCTCCACCCACTACTGCCATGTCCTGGGGGTCTCTAAAAATGCCTTCCAAAATGCTATGTCCTGACTCATCCCCAGCCATGGCTTCCTCCCCAGAGCTAAGGTCTGAGTCTAGTCACAGAGTAGTTTAGTAGTAGTTCTTCTGGGCTGTAGAAGAACAGAAGATTATCTCTCTACTACAGGTTCAAACAACATCCTCTTAAGTCACGTGAGAGGGCTTTTCAGCAACTGGATGTATTAAAGATCTTGACTTCACCTCTATTTTCCAAAGTTGATTTTTTCTCAAGGTATAGAAACATCCCATCTGCTACCTTTACACTTTCAGTTAATGGAGACTTAAATTACTTGTTTTTATGACTTTTTTCTTTCTTTTTTTTAAATTATCTATCCTTGTTTGTTCTTGGTTCACTGGAGATGGTGGCAAACTTTGAGAAGGAGAAAAATAAGTGCCCATCTTCTGTTACTTGGCACCTTCCCTTTCCAAAAACATTTGGTTTCTGGACTTTCTTGCTGCTGTGTTACTATGTCACTTGGGACAATAGCGGAAATATTTCATATTCTTTTTATTAAGGAAACATGACCAGAACATGTAGGAATGTATAAATGTGCTTTTTCTGTGGGTATCCTATTTGTCGAGATTAATGTTCTTAGCCAAAACTGAAGATGTAAAATCCTAGAACACGCTAATCTATTTTAGTAGGTCACCGGAAGCATGAAAACCATAGAAACCACAATCAACCAAAGCATCTGTGTTTAAAAAAAAAAAAAGGCAAGAATTTATCTTTTAAAGGTGCCAACTGAACAAATCCATCACAGATAAGTAAGGGAGTTAGAAACAAGGGGAGTCATCAATGTAACCTGAGGCGAATGATAAACATTTCCTGACTTCTTGCCCTGGCAGCAATTCTTTCCAGCCACACTTTTCCCCATGTTTTTCTTTAGCTGAATATTGCCATCTGTGCAAGGGGAAAGAGATTCTTAGGACTAACTTTAAGCTTCAAATGTCTGACCCCTAATTTGCTGTTGACCTTCAGACTACAGATAAATAAGAACTCTTAACCTTCTCATGACTGGTGTTGGTCTGGTTCTTCCCTCTTCATTCAGGAAGCATGACCTTTTTTTATTTCTTTGATTTACAGAAACAAGTGTCCCCTTATCCCTGCCCCAGGACACCTAAAGGTGACCACAGCCATGCCTGCTATTGAGATAAGAGGCTGATGACACGCCTTCCCTCAACTCTACTCAAAAGATCATACCTTTCTCCCATACTGAGAATTTCAGTGCCAACAGGTGAACATGAAGCTTTCAAACTGCTGGAAAGCATTGTTCCTAACTCTCTTCGTGTGCATAAAGAATTCTAAGGTGTACTTACCCTGGTTCCCAATTTTCTGATTATCTGCATGGACCAGGTGAGAATATAGTGACCAAAAAAAAAAAAAAAAAAGTTAGACTTGATAGCTGGTTACAACAAATAGAAATCTAGAAAGGACTCCTGGTTTGCACTGAGTATTTTGTTGTTGTTGTTGTTGTTGTTGTTGTTGTTGTTGTTGTTAATTCCTATTTGTTGAATACCTTCTTTGTACCAGACACTGTACTAGCTGCTTTGTATCCATTTAAATCCCACAGACCCCAGAGGCCTTATTATATCTATTTTATAGTTAGGGAAATCAAAGCTTAGAAATTTGCCAAGGTCACAGCATAAGGATCCTGACCCAAGATCTGAGTTCCAGAAAATCTTTGGAGCCAAGTCAAGTGACTCAATGTTCCTGTAGGATCTGAGGAATATTCCTAAGTGTGGCTCCCTAAACTGCAAAATTTGTACTGTTAATGGCAATTTCTCTTTTTCTTTTCTTTTTTTATTGTGATAAAATAAGCATAAAGTATATTATGTTTATATAACATAAAATCTTACCATTTTAACCGTTTTTAAGTGTAAAGTTCAGTGGCATTAAATACATTTGTAATTTTTCCAACCATCATCACCGTCTATCTCCAGAACTCGTTTCATCTTGTAAAACTGAAACTCTGTACCCATTAAGCACTAACTCCCCATTAACCCCTCACCCTGGCACCTGGCAACCACCATTCTACTTTCCATCTCTATGATTTTGACTAAGTGTCTCACATATGATTCTAAGTGGAATCATCCTGTCTTTTTTTTTTTTTTTTCATCCTGTCTTTTTATGACGAGCTATTTCACTCAGCATAAGGTCCTCAAGGTTCTTCTGTGTTGTAGCAGGTGTCAGAATCTTCTCGTAAGGCTGAATAATATTCATTGTACATTGTATGCATGTACCACATTTTGCTCATCCATTCATCCACGGGTGGACAGTGGATTTCTTCAATGTTTAAGTTATTGTGAATAATAATATGGCTATGAACATGAGTATATAAATATTTCTTCAAGACTCTGCTTTTGGAGCACCTGGGTGGCTCAGTTGGTTAAGTATCTGCCTTCAGTTCAGGTCATGATCTCAGGGTCCTGGGATTGAGTCTCGCATTGGGCTCTCTGCTCAGCAGGGTGTCTGCTTCTCCCTTTCACTCTCCTTCTGTGCTCTCTCTCTCTCAAATAAATAAAATCTTTTTTAAAAAGACTCTGCTTACATTTCTTTTGAGTATACAATCAGAAGTGGAATTGTTGGATCACACAGTAATTCTATTTTTACGTTTCTGGGGAACTACCATACTGTTTTGCACAGCAAATGTACCATTTTACATTTCCACAAGAGCACACAAGAGTTTCAGTGTCTCCACATCCTCTCCAATGCTTGTTATTCTCTGTTTTTTGGATTGCACCCATCTTAAAGGCAGTGCGGTGGTATCACATTGTAGCACTGTTTTGCATTTCCCTCATGATCACTGGTGTTGAGCATAATGTGCTTATTAGCCATGCATGTATCTTCTTTGAAGAAATGTATTTTCGAGGCAGGTCCTTTGTCTAGTTTTGAATTGAGTTTTTGTTCAGTTACAGCCTCTCCTGAAAAATATCCCATACATTTGAGAAGAGTGCATGTGCTATTGTTCTTGGGTAGAGTATCCTGTATCTGTCTGTCAGATCCAGCTGGCTTATTGTGCTGTTCAAGCCCTCTGCTTCCTGACTTATCTTCCATCTGGTTGTTCTATTTGTTATCAAGAATGGGGTGTTGAAATCTCCAACTGTTATTGTGCAACTGTCTTTTCTCCCCTTCAGTCCTGTCAGTTTTTGCTTCATATATTTTGACGATCTGTCATTAGGTGTAAATGTAGCTGTTATATCTTCTGGCTGTATTGAACTCTTTATTAATATATAATATCTGCCTTTGTCTCATAATCTTTTTTACTGATTTTTTAAAAGATTATATTTATGTATTCATGAGAGACGTACAGAGAGAGAGGCAGACACACAGGCAGAGGGAGAAGCAGACTCCATGCAGGGAGCGATGTGGGACTCGATCCCGGGACTCCAGGATTACACCCTGAGCTGAAGGCAGGTGCTTAACAGCTGAGCCACCCAGGCGTCCCCAATCTTTTTTGATTTAAAATATATTTTATTATTATAGTTATATTAGTATATTAGTATAGTTATCCCTGTTCTCTTTTGTTTCACATCTTTTGGTAAATATTTTTTTCCATCCTTTCACTTCCAATATATTTGTATGTTTGGATCAAAAATGAGTCTCTTGTTGACAACATATAGTTAGATTGTGTTTTGTTTTGTCTTGTTTTGTTGTTATTCATTCTACCATTCTCTATCTTTTGATTGGAGAATTTAATCCATTTACATTTAAAGTAATTACTGTTCAGGAGGGACTTAATTCTGTCATTTTGCCATTTTTTTCTATGTGCATACTTACAGCTTTTTTGTCCCTCATTTCCTGCACTGCTGTCTTCTATTGTGTTTGGTTGATTTTTTTTTGTAGTGAAATGCTTAAGTTCTTTTTTATTTTCTTTTGTGTATATTCTAAAGCTATTTTCCTTGTGATTACCATAGGGATAGCATATACCAACTCAAAGTAATAGCAGTCTAATTTAAATTTATACCACCTTAATGTCAACAACACACAATACTCTGCTCTTTACAGCTCTGTCCTCTGCCTTCACCTCACACATCTTTATATATTGTGTGCCAAGGGGAGGAGTTGGGGGATTGGTAGCTGCTAATGTGCCAAAAACTATAATCTACCAAAGTTAACTGCAGCTGATCATCCAAACCTTCCCCTGACAGCTGTGGCTTTTAGTATATTCCAGAGTTCCAGAATAGTTAGATTAGACAGATGCTGTCAGTGCATTTGTTGCCTGGGTAGGGAGAGAGACTTCTGATGCTTCCTATGCCACCACCTTCCCAGAATCTCTGTGCTGTTTTCTTTTAGAAAAACTTCTTTCTGAGAAGTGGGACCTATAATAGCTGAGGCCCTTCTCAATAAGGACATCTCTGATACAAGAGACCATTTTGCATTCCCTTTTCAATAAAAATCTCTGCCTAAATAAAATTTCCAATCAGACCCCAAATCCATGATGTCACTGAAGCCAGTGTGCATGGTCACAAAAAACTCATCTTGTTTTCCACAACAGTCCCCTTGTTAAAATCAAGTTCTGCTCATCTCATGCAAATTATCACTTGTAGAAGAGAAAGGAAGATTTCCTGATAGAGGGACTCACAAGATAAAGAAGCCCAGAGTCATTAGACACAGGAGCAGATGTACCCTGTACATCTGCTTGACTCACACTCACGGTTGCATAAGTAAGATTTCAAAATTAATATTACTCTGGAGACCTCAACCTAGTGTACAATGCTCCTGGTTGGAAAAGAAGAACTATATCATTCTTTTTTTTTTTTCTCAGATCTTTACCATTACTTGCCGTTGTATCTCCGCCTTCTTTTCTGCAGGAAACATTATTTCCTACTTCTGCACACCAAGTTTCTACCTCTAGATCTGTTTGTTCAGTTGCTGTGAAGCCTGACCTTCCAGTGCCACTTGGAAGAAGCCATCCACTGGTGAGTTGTGGGTGCTTTTTCCATTATTTTATGAATCACAGGCTCAAAGTATCCCAATACTGGAGAAGCAGGGACTGGGAGCACCCTGAAGGTTGCATAGCTCCGGACCCTGAGGGATGGTTCTTGGGGGTAGAAAAGGGTGGAGGGTGGTGTCTGTATCAGAAATGTTGTAGAGGCCCTGATGGCAGTGAACAAGGGCAGAGCAGAGTGAGACCATCCCATAGGGCTCAGGTGAGAGGACAGTATGCTAAAGAGGACAGTCAGGAAAGTAAGGACACTCAGGCTTCTCAGCAGTTTCTCCTCTCACTCAATCCCTGCCAGCCCCTTAGGGCTTTAAAGAGCTGGAACTTTCTATCCAAAATACTCCCCCTCCCTCCTCCAGTCCATATATGTGATGGTCCAGGCCCTAAACCAAAATGGACTTCTTGCCTCAATTGAGAAGGCCCACAGGGTCTGAAGTGAGGAATCTACTTTTCCGACAGGCAGCTTTGAATTGATTAAGGAAGTATTCTGACACTTAAAAGTGACACCTTGCAAGTGTCTGCTGTGCCAGGAGTTAGATGTGCTGGAGGGACTGGGGAAAAGTAGTAGAGGAGGAGGTGGCTGGTGGTTGAGAAACCAGTGTAGGTAAACAACAAAGCAGAGAGAACACACGGTGGAAGTGGTCAGGGCAATTCGCCCCCTCTCACCATACCTTCTCCCCCTATCTGAATCACCAGAGGGTCTAGGCTGTGCATTTCTGACTATCAGACTTCCTGTGATACTGAAGCCCAGCATTTGAAAACCACTGGTCCAGTGCATACTTTCCCGTCCAGATGTGGAGGTTAGCCCTGTGGTTGGTTACAGAGCAGCCCAGAGGGTGTGCTGCACTTAAGGGGATATGTGCAAGGATACCCAAAATTTTAGTCTTTATACGATCTCACACTGGATTACCTGGGAGGCTAGTCCACAGTGGGACATTGTGTTTCTTGGTAACTTGCAGCCTGCTGGTTCTCTGTCAATCACTTACTGAAATGGTATTTATTTAGCAGCCTCTAAGTGCCAGATCGGACTCTGGGGCACCAAGACACCTTATTGCAAGACAAAGGTCTTGGCCCCTGTGGAGCTTATTTGTGTGTGTGTGTGTGTGTGTGTGTGTGCTGTGCACGCACACACCTCTGCACACATAGGTGGGGAATGCTTGTATGGGTGAATATGTGGGTTTTAAGTCTAAATGCCAAAGAAGTTCTGTTGAGGGCATGGAAGCATATCTACAAAATTGTTATCTATTCTATATCCATCCCTGCTCTCCCAGACTGGAGATAGGAGCTCCTGAGGTCTTTTGTAACAGAAAACCCCAGATCCAAAATCCAGCTTAGCTATTACTTGTTTTGTGAGTTTGGGAAAGTCATTTAACTTGTCTTTGTTTAAATTTTGAATTACTTCACTTGTAAAATGTATAAACACTTGCTCACAAAATTTTTGCAAATATTCAACTAATTAATGTATGCAAAGTATTCAGCACAGCACCTGGAGCTTTAGGTGCACATAATTAATGATCATTGCTGTAATTCTTTAGGTGGATACTACCCCACCCCTCGGACCTTGATTAGAGGTCTTATTTAGTTTCTGCAGATTTCCAAGAATCTGGCTCAGTGAAATGCAAGATCTATGAGATGAATCGATCATAAGAAAAATAGGAGAATAAGGTGTGTACAAAGATAAAAACCAATTCACAGTCACTAACAAGAAAGAAAAAAAATATTCTTTTTTCTTTTTTAAAAAAAAGATTGTATTTATTTATTCATGAGAGATACAGAGAGAGAGGCAGAGATATAGGCAGAGGGAGAAGCAGATTCCCTGCAAGGTGCCTGATGCAGAACTCGATCCCAGGACCTTAGGATCATGACCTGAGCCAAAGGCAGACGTTCAACCACTGAGCCACCCAGGTGCCCCCCCCCCCAAAAGAATATTCTTGAGAATCAAGCCTAATGATGTTAGATGTCATACTTAGTATAAAGGCTTTCATGCATTCTTTCAATGAATATTTATTGGTGCTTCCTTCAGCCAGATAATATCATAAGAGCCAGAGACAGAAACATAATCTGGACTTCAAGGGGCACACAGTGTGTGGGAGATCATGTGATAAGGGCTTGTTTAAAGGCATGCACGGTGTTATGAGATGATTCGATTGATTAGAGGAGGCAGGCTTGTCTCCACAGAGAAGGAGAATTTGAGCAAGAGGCACTGGCGGATGACTAGGAGCTCACCAGGATTTTACACAGAGCGGGCAAGTGTATGCAAAAACCACAGAAGCTGGTGAGTTTGCAGGAAAATAGACAGAAGATGGTCAGGGTGGGAACACAGGACCTGGGGTTTGAGAAGTGACTGGCGATAAAGCTGGGAAGATGTGAGTGTAGAAAAGACGGACGAGTGGTCTGGGCATTGCCTTTGAGGTCCACCACTTCAAATGCATGGGACCACTGCAGTTCTCAGGTGAGAAGCACCCGCACAGTCCCATTGCAGTGTTGGGGAAGGCAGGTTGAAAGGAGTAGGTCAAGAATAAGCTGTAAGCAAGGCAAGACCATAGCAAAGATGAAAGTGGGGAGCATTTAAGGCAAGGCAGTGGCAGCTGACAGAAATGTAGAGGGGTTGAACCTGGAGGTGTTTATGAGTCAGAATTCATGTGGCAATATTAGTGACAGTAGCACAGAGCACGTTGTCATGCCAGGTGCTGCACTGAGTCCTTATCTCCGTCCATCTTCATGGCCACTCAGCATAATTAATGTTTTAGACATAAAAAAAGGGGGGAGGGGTTAAAGAAGTAATTAGCCCCAAATGCCACAACTTGTAAGCCGGAGGGTTCACATCTGGGTCTGTTGGCCCCTAAAGTCTGCCCCTAACCTTCTGAAGAGGAGGGGACCCGAGACAATGCCCAGTCTAGCTTCCCAGACGCTGGAGTCAAGGACATTAGCCAAGATAAAGAGTCCATTAGCTGAAGCACATTTCTGGGGATGTTGAGTTTAGGGTGGGTTTAATTGGAGGTACCTGTGTGATACCCACTTTGCTCACTGCTGTATCGCTAGTTACCTAGAACAGAGTAGGGCTCACGGTAGATGCTCAGTAACACTGGCTAAATGGGGAGCTATGCAGGAGGCTGTAGAGGAAGTGATGGGGAATTCAACTTCAAGATGTAGGGGTTGAAAGGTGGGACCGGAAAGCAGAGCTTTGGGCTGCATTGGCACTCAGGGGGCCTGACACCCTGCAATTAGACAACAGGACCCAGCAAGCACTTCAGAGCGAGAATAAAGAGGTAGCAGGTAAAGAGGTGGCAGCAAAGGATGGTGGTGCCCGGGACTTCTCTCAGTGCGGGCAGGTGAAGGAGACACCAATAAAGAAAATGAATGAGGCAAGAGGCAGGGGCTAACCTCCTAGAAGCCAAATGAGTTTTAAATGGAAGAACTTCGCAGAAGGATCCAATGTCTCGCAGAGGATGAGGCTGAAGCAGAGCCAGGGCAGTCAGAAGTTGGGTAGTGTTTGCAAACGTTCCAGGAAAGAAAGCTTCGGTGGGGATGTGGAGGCAGAGAGTTGAAAGGGGAGTCAGTGAGAAGGCGTTCAGCTGCAAGTAACAGAACACAGGATTCACAGGAGCTTAAAAACAAGGACTTTTTTTTTTTTTTTTTTTCAAAAACTCAGAGGATGGGCAGTTCAAGGCTGGGCTTACGACTTGGTGGTGTTGGGACTCAGCCTTGTGTTGTTGCTCCAGTTCTCTGAGTCTTTTGTTCAGGGCCCCCAACACCAAGCCCTCACTAGACAAGCGCCAGAAGCAGAAGGGTCAGGCCCGGGCTTCCGGTGCATCTCTCCTGTCAGAGCAGAGCATTCCTGGAGGCCCCCTCACAGATCGCCCTTCCTCAGGTCACAGGCCTGTGTGCCCCCTGCAGAGGAGGCAGAGAGGCAAGTGTGCAGCGCGGGGGAACTGTATCATGAGAAGTCGGATCCTCCAAGAAGGCCCAGCCTGTTGAGAAATGGCTGGTGGGGAGAGACAACGAGCATCTGCTCCCAGGAGTAAAGGGAAGTGACCAGCCAGCATGAGAGCTTTCCAGGCTGTGGCTGCAGAGCAAAGACAAAGACTGGGCCATCGCTGAAGCGGAGCCAGGCTATTTTGCAGGTCAGGGATGGCAGCCCTTACGTGACGTGTTATCATTTTGTTCCCTGATTACAGGTCGGAGGAAGATGGGTGACAATGGCACCTTCTCCCAGGTCAGCCACAACATGCTGTCCACATCGCATTCTCTGTTCACAACCAACATCCAGGGCAGCGATGAACCCACCACCATTTACGACTATGATTACAGCGCGCCCTGCCAGAAGAGCAGCGTGAGACAGGTCGCCGCCGGGCTCCTGCCTCCGCTCTACTCACTGGTGTTCATCTTTGGCTTCGTGGGCAACATGCTGGTCGTCCTCATCCTCATCAACTGCAAAAAGCTGAAGAGCATGACTGACATCTACTTGCTCAATTTGGCCATCTCGGACCTGCTCTTCCTTCTCACCATCCCATTCTGGGCCCACTACGCCGCGAACGGGTGGCTCTTGGGGGAGGTGATGTGTAAGTCATTCACGGGGCTATATCACATTGGGTATTTTGGCGGGACCTTCTTCATCATCCTCCTGACCATAGATAGGTACCTGGCTATCGTCCACGCTGTGTTTGCTTTAAAGGCCAGGACGGTCACCTTTGGGGTGGTGACAAGTGGGGTCACCTGGATGGTGGCCGTGTTTGCCTCTCTGCCCAGGATCATCTTCACTACAGTGCAGATAGAAGATTCCTTTTCCTCCTGCAGTCCTCAGTTTCAACAAGCATGGAAGAATTTCCATACAATAATGAGGAGCGTCTTGGGCCTGGTCCTGCCCCTGCTGGTCATGGTCATCTGCTACTCGGCCATCCTCAAGACCCTGCTCCGCTGTCGAAACGAAAAGAAGAGGCACAAGGCCGTGAAGCTCATTTTCGTGATCATGATTGTTTATTTCCTTTTCTGGGCTCCCAACAACATCGTCCTTCTCCTGAGCACCTTCCAGGAGTCCTTTAACGTGAGCAACTGTAAGAGCACCAGTCAGTTGGACCAAATCATGCAGGTTACAGAGACCCTCGGGATGACCCACTGCTGCGTCAACCCCATCATCTACGCCTTCGTCGGGGAGAAGTTTAGAAGGTATCTCTCCTTGTTTTTCCGAAGGCACATCGCCAAACACCTCTGCAAACAGTGCCCTGTCTTCTATGGAGAGACTGCAGATCGAGTGAGTTCCACATACACGCCTTCCACAGGGGAGCAAGAGGTCTGGGTTGGCTTGTAAATGAGTAGCAGTTTGTTTCTTACTTTAAAGGGGGGATGGCAATCTGTACATAATAAGCCTCGACGGTCTATTGCTGAAGAGAGGCCTGTGAGTCTCTGAAGCGAGTCCCCGGGGCCTCAGGGTATGGAGCACCACCTACAGACTTCGTCCCTCGCTGTGTAGCCAATGCGCACTCAGGGGATATTCCAGAACAACCGTGGATAGAGACTGACTTCTCCAGCAAGCTCCTCCCAGTTCCTGGAAAACACCACATCTGGAAAACGCTTCTGTGCTTCCCTGAGCCTTCACCTTTGATTGCTTCTCTGGCTCGGCAATGTTATACGTTTGGTCAGGGGCCCAGCTGGACACTGACGGATGGCATGAGGGCACGTGGGGTCAGGGCTGAGTGCCAGGGGGAGGGGGGTGTGGTCAAGGTGTGAGCCTGGGAGAGGAGGATGGCAAGGGCTTCCCTGAGCCCAGCCAGACAGCCCCGCCTCCCACCCTTGTTAGCTTGGAAGGCCTCACCTGCTCAGGGAGAGCTTGGGGACTGCAAAACTCTCTGACAGCTTCATTTGGGTCCGATCGTCCTCTTCTGTGTAAATACACGATCCATTTTTTCTTTGTTGGCGATTTATTTGTGACAACCACGCACCCTACATTTGAAATGTGTTAAGTATCAGGCACTACTGTTGACGTGTGTCTTTAAGCCACATCCCCCTATGTAAAAATGTATGAACAGTTTTGTTTATAAAATAGGTGTCAGCTATGATGAGATGAAAAATAAGCTCTTGTTTGCTGTGCCCAGGGAAAGGGGAGGTTTGCTGGTAGTGATGGGGAGAAGGCGTGAAGGCAGATGAGACCCTGCCTCAGGAGGGCAGGGGCTGTAGTGAGAGCTCAGGAGGATGTGTGAGGCCCAGCCCAGCAATGTTTCCAGAATCAGCTAGGAGAAGAGGCCAGGAAGGATGCGTCAGAACCATAGAAGCCCCAGGTCTTTGGATCTGCCTGCTTCCTGCCACCCTGGCCCCATCTGTCACCTTACCCCCAGCCCCCAGCCCCATCTCCTGCCCAGAGGACTGCCCTACACCTGAGCCACTTCGTGGAGGTCCAGAAGAGTAGCCTTGGGGAGTATAAAACGGTACAGCCAGAACCCTCAGGGGGCCCTGGAGAGGGGGGCAAATATGTGGGGGCCCTGGGATGTATTGCCAGGCTGGACAAGGAGCCAAGACGTGAGAGAAGTCCTTGCCTTAGAAGTCATATGCCAGCCTGTGAATCTCGGGATCTAACCAGATGGGGCAAAGCTACACAAGAAAGACTCTGGATGGGTCGGGGAAGTGTTTTTCAAACTCCCTTCGAGCCCCTCATTTTTGGATACAGACATAGAGTTTGCATATGTTAAAAAAATCATAATAAAGTAAAACACAGAAGTAAAGCTGAAACTATAACTTACAAATGGGGCAGAGTATCATTTTAAGAGTTGCTATTATGTCCAGCCTGAAAATACCGTATTAGTCCTAGAGAGAACTCTGGTTGTGAGCTTAAAATGTTGGAGCCTGTGGTATGTTTGGGAGACTACCAATTCAACATAAATAGTTGATCAGAGAGTCCGGTGTCTGTGGTCTACTGCCTACTAGCTTATGATGACGTAGAGTCTAACTGGGACCATTTGGATCGTAGCACGCACTCCACAGGTCGTATCTTGGCCTTGCTGCCTCAATCCTTGTGTGTCATTATGATGCCTAGGAAGTCATGGATCTAATCATGTTCAAATGCTTCAGTGCTTTGCAGACCATTCATGTACAAACTGTCTGGTTGGGTGTGGGAACTCCTAAATCACACTGACCCCTAATCAAACTTTTAAACTCGATTTGTAAAGGAAGGGAGTTGGGTCACTAAGTCAGCAAAGACTTTTGTCTTGGCTGAACCAAGTTAAGAACGGGCACACATGTTACCCAGTGTATTTCTGATATGACCCAAGCAGGAAACACAGGACTTCTGGAACCTGGCAGCTTGGGAACTGTAAGTGACAATGGTTCCCCTTTCCTTCTTTGTGGCTAGAGGTTTCAGAAAGAAGTGTGTATCTTTGGGGTTAGGGAGAGCATGCTTCACTTTCCAATATCTGTAGCATCCTAATGAATGCATGAAAGTTTGTTTGGATGATGAAATGTAAATATTGGGGTTATTTTTGTTTTTTGTTTTGTTGTTGCTTTTTAAAGATTTCATTTATTTATCATGAGAGGCAAAGAGGAAGACAGAGACATCGGCAGAGGGAGAAGCAGGCTCCATGCAGGGAGCCCAGTTTGGGACACGATCCCAGGACTCCGGTAACATGCCCTGAGCTGAAGGGAGATGCTCATCCACTGAGTCTCCCAGGGGTCCCAATCTTGGGGTTTTTTAAAGCTATGATTTGGAAAATAAAGTAATGCCCTAACTACATTGTTGTTTACAAAATTATCTGATTAGGACTCCCCCCTGCTGCACCCCCACCACAGGCTCTGGCAACCACTATTCTGTTCTATACATCCATGATTCTATTTTAGATAACTCATAGAAGTGGAATTGTGTAGCTTTTGTCCTTCTATGATGGTTTTATTTCACCCAGCATAATGTCCCCAATGCTCACCCATGTTGCTGCATATGGCAGGACATCATTCTTTATAAGGGCAAATAAAATATTCCATTGCATGTATATGCTGCATCTAGTTTATACATTTATTAATGTGCATAAAATTTCAGTTATACAAGGTGAAACATTCCAAACACCTGCTGACAACGTTGTACATGTTGATGCAATACTGTATTGTACACTTAAAAATCTGTTAAGAGGGTAAATGGCATGTTAAGCATTCTAACCATAATAATAATAATAAAAACTGCCTATTTTGTTATTCTGTGGTGTGGTAGATTGTCTTACTGTTCATCACTTTTCACTCCTTCCCTTGTGTGATGACACATGTCTGTCCTTGCGGTGTGACTTGCAGTGTGCCCTACAGGTGTCCTCCCCTGCCCTATCCATGGGAGGCTCGGCCACCAAAGAGTGAGCAGAAGTGCCATCTGTTTCATCTACACAGAGTAGTAGAAGTGACTGGGCTGAGGCTCTACTCTCCATGTTCAGCCACGGGAAGGTCCACCCCAGGCAACGCCAGGTCCCATAAAGAGCCATCAAGAAGACACAGAGAACAGAACCAGAGCCCTGAACACAAGAGGTCCATGTTTGCTCTTTTAAGCCACTGTGGTGGCTGCTTGCCGAGAAGCACAGAGGCTAATTAGTACATACAGTGCATAGTGGCTTCATAAATGCAAATTGGAAAAGTATCCATTTGTCATTCCATCATGGAATTTGGTGTGGCAAACACACCTGAGGATCTATCCTGTACTGGTCTGGGTCCGGTACATAAAGATGGCTGTGTTAATTCCCATGTTCTTAGATCCCTCTAAGTGCAGGGACGGGGAGAGTAGGAGGGGCAGAGAAAGGGGAGCCCAGAGGAGAGAGCCACTAACTCAGTGAAGGTCCTGCATCACCATAGTAATAGCTACCATAGGTTTTATTGCCATCAGAGAATCCACCACATAAAAGCTGCCTACTATCTCCATTTCTAGCAGTGGGAGCCTGGTCTTCTTTATCCCAAGGTGAATGTTTGAGTGTGAATCAAGCAGATATCAGGGAAGATAAGCATCCCCAGGGATGGGTGGCTTAAGACTTCTGGTGGAGCCACCTCCTGGGAATGAGCCACCCAGACCCCATCTTCTCGGCTTTGCCTTTTCACATTATTAGGATTTCCCTAACAAGTTGAAATGGCTTCGGGGTGGATTACCAGTAGCAGCAGCAATGGGCACCAAGAGGAAGCTGGTCAGAGAGAAGAAGTCTCTGGGCTGGCAAGAAGATGATCACTAGGAATCTAGGGAAGGACTGGCCCTGCGTTTGGTGAGTGACTGAGGCTAGAAATGTCTTCAGACATTGTTACTTTGACACTATGTTTGTGACTTGACCCAGGGGTGTTCTCCTGTCCTCAGGACCTCCTTGTAGCCTTGCTGCTATGCCTTGTCTCCTCTCTCTCCTCTCTCCAATAACCTCTTCGCCTGCTCAGCCAGCTTGCTGTCTAGTGGACGCCCCTCCCAGCAAGGAGATGCTGGCCTCCCCTTTTTGCAAGTCCCCATCCTTCACCTGATTGTCTCAGACTCTGTGCCCTTGGATTAGAGGAGAAGACTCCCTGCCACCCACATTCCGCATCAAGCCCACCCATTTCTACAACCCATTCCGGCACACGTTTGTCTCCTTATAGGACAGGGGTGGGAGAAGTTGACATGGCAACCATGGGCACAGAGCTGATTCTTTCACCCTAGGAAACCTCTAGGAAGATGTGTGACCCCAGGTGTCAGTGGTTTTCCTTAGAACTCTAAGGTGCTTAACACCTCTCTGCCCTCAGCCTCAGGCCATAACTGCCAGTTCTAGGGCAACAGGAAAGGTCCTGCATGATATCCTGTTTTGCACAGAGTTGAATACAGAGGTCAGGTGGATCCAATCCGAAGTCACAATGGGCCTATTGCACACCTGAATCAGTGCACTTCATTGCAAAAGCTCCATGTCTGGGCACTGATTTGAAAGAAATACCCAAAATGCATAGAACAGACTTCCCAGATGAGTTAAAGGGTTTCCACCACATGTGGACACAGCTAAGTAGCAAGGAGGTAGACAATTCGCAAATGTCTACTTGGTTTGGTGGTTTGCACAGGGCCTGGGGGTTGTGGTGCAGAGGCCGGGAAGGAGGTCATTCCAGAAAGGACCTGGAGGACAGAGACACTGGGGGTAGAGAAGACAGCATGATGGTCTCCAGCCCCACTTGCCATGAACTCTATCTGAGGCTAAAGGTTAAGAGGCAAGGGGAGCCATGTCCCCTAGCATCATTGCTAAGGCACACAGGTGACCAAATGTGACACTCATGGTCGAGAGGGATTCTTCCTCTTTCTTGTGGACCATGGGGATTCTCTGACTGTCTTGGAAAAGATGACTTTGGGGACACTGGGAGCATCCTCCTTGGTGTGGTATCAGAGCACTGCCCGCTGCACTGAAAATACATAGGCAGTCCATAATCCTGATCAATGGAAAGAACATGAATGTCTAATAACAGAACTCTGTCAGGTATGGTTATGGTATTATATGGAACAAAAGAAGCCAGACACAAAAGAGAATAGCGTCTATGATCCCATGTATATAAATTTAAAGGAGAGGCACATGATGATCTGTGGCGATAGAAGTCAGAGCAGCCCTTACCGCTGGGTGTGGTGCAAGGGCACGTTCTGGGGTGACAGGATGATTCTCTATCATCTTGATGTGGGGGGGTTGGTTATGTGAGTATATGTATATCAAAACTTGACCAAGTTGTGTACCTAGGATTGGTGCACTAGCTGCATCTAAATTATACTGCCATAGGAAGAAAAGAAAGAAAGAAAGAAAGAAAGAAAGAAAGAAAGAAAGAAAGAAAGAAAGAAAGAAAAGAAAGAGAAAGAAAGAGAAAGAAAGAAAGAAAGAAAGAAAGAAGAAACAAAGAAAGAAAGAAAGAAAGAAAAGAAAGAGAAAGAAAGAGAAAGAAAGAAAGAAAGAAAGAGAAAGAAAGAAAGAAAAAGAAAGAGAGAGAGAGAAAGAAAGAAAGAAAGAAAGAAAGAAAGAAAGAAAGAAGAAAGAAAGAAAGAAAGAAAGAAAGAAAGAAAGAAAGAAAGAAAAAGAAAGAAAGAAAGAAAACAATTTTACCTGCATGAAAGTAACGATAACAATTATATAGGGAACTTTTTATTTATTTATTTTTAATTTTTTTATTTATTTATGATAGTCACAGAGAGAGAAAGAGAGAGAGGCAGAGAGAGAAGCAGGCTCCATGCACTGGGAGCCCGATGTGGGATTCGATCCCGGGTCTCCAGGATCGCGCCCTGGGCCAAAGGCAGGCGCCAAACCGCTGCGCCACCCAGGGATCCCCTAGGGAACTTTTTAATAACATGGAGAAGTGCCTATATTTTTAACTTTTTTAAGATTTTAAAAATTTATTTAGAGATGGATTGAGAGTGGGAGGAAGGGCAGAGGAGAAGGAGAAGCAGACTCCCCGCTGAGCATGGACCTCCATCCCAAGACCCCGAAATCAAGACCTGAGCAGAAGGCAGACACCTAACTGACTGAGCCACCCAGGCATCCCCATACTGGAGAGAGACAGAGGGAAGTATATAGAACTGGTTTATGTGTGGGAACAATTAAGCAAAAAAGTATACATGGGAAAATGTCTGGATTGAAGCACATTGTATGTTAAAAAGTATTCTTTTGAGATTGTGAGAATGTGTCTGATTTTTTCTTCCTACTTTCCATTTTTTCTGTTTTTCCCAACTCCATACAATGAGCGTGTGTTGGTTTTATTAGACATTTGTTTTAAAAACGAAAAGATCTTCACACAGCACATCTCACTCTTGCCTGGCATTGACCTTCAGGCAGGCCGGATTGTGTGTGTGTGAGCTGCCATGTGGCAGGCAGCAGGAGCTATGCTCACGAAGTTGACCCCCTGAACCCAAGGAGGAGAACCAATATCTTCCCCCATCCCGTGGCTGATGCTCTGCAAGAGTGGAGCGATCTGTGCAGCCTGAATTCAATGTCTGGACACTGAGCAGCTATTATTCAAAGACTGGCCAGCTCTCCAAAAGGAGGGTAGGTGCAAGACATCCTCCAATATGGGCATGGAGTCTAGAGCAACAAACAGGGCAAAAGATCATTTCTAATGGGGACTCTGAATGCCATTCCTGGGAGAACAAGAGCCCTACAAACAGGAGGAAAGTCTTAAGATAATCCGAGACCAAGAAACTCAGGCATTGGCATGCCAGGCTGAAATGTTTCCTTGATTCAAGGCTAAAGAAGTTCCCATGGGTCCTCACTTCTTCACTTCACCTCCTAGAGGTGAACTTTCATCTCTAGAGGTGACCTGAATCCACCTCTGGACCCAGAAACCCGAAAAGGGTGACACACCCGCTAAGCTGTGCTTCCATGTTTTGGTCTATGAATCTTCACCTCGTTTCCCCTCCAATTTGTATTGTATTGTCCCAACCGCTTGGCCACAGAGTTATCCAGTATTGAATGGAGGAGCTGCCTTGGAGATCCCCAGGTCTAGCACATCACCCTACTGGTGAGGATATGGAAGCTCTCAGAGAGGGGAAGTATCTTGCCAAGGGCATACAGGGAGTCAGCAGCACCTTCTGGGACTCCAAGCTAGCACCACTACCCCATACTGCCCTCTAAGGGCAAGCATGCCATCACATCCTCAGATGCCCTGACCAGGGACACCCAGAACCCAATTTGGGGGTGAAAGAAAAACCCAGTTGCTGTCACGTACAGAAATGAAACATTTATCCAGCAGTATCTAAGAGTTCTACACACATTACCACCAGTGAACACAAGGCTGCTCTTCAGAAGATCAAAACTATTTATGCCACCTATTTTCTAAAAAATTTTATATGGATTTATTTGCTATCCATTGTGTGAACCCACAATTCTGTGAAATATAAGGCATCCTTAGAGAGTCCACGGAGGGCCTCTATCTGTGAAGCACCCTACCCTTGTTATATCATTTGATCTTGACCACAGACCTATCAAGTAGGTTTGTGTTTGTGTTTTTTTTGTGTGTGTCCCCCCCCACCCCCCGTTTTACAGATAAGAAAACTAAGGCTTGAGGAGTTTCGGAAGCTCATTCAGAGTCAAGTGAAATATGATGAAGCTGGGACTTAACCCCAGAGCATGTCTGCAGAGTTGGGTTCTTAATCATTGCCTCCTGACTTACACATGCAGGATGAACTTAAAGATATTTTTCATGATTCACTGTCCTGTTTATGACGACCGGTTGTTGGGCTTTGTTGTAAAACAGACGCACGCCCCTGGATGGGTGGTTATTGATTGCTGGGCTGTTTCTGCACTTTTATGGCTGCCCCAACCATCATGTCCTTCTCCTCTATTCTCCAGGCACCAGTCCCTAGCTTCACCCCTGAAGCTTCCAGGCTGCTGATAGTACTCTGCTCTAGACAAGGACCCTGGGAACCAATTATGTTGAAATTTTATCAAATAAACTCTCCCCAGGAAAGGATCACGAGTGACTAGGAGTTTGATGTTTACCAAGTAGATTTTAGGTGCTAAATTCTGGGTGTGGCTGCCCCATGTGCCCCTCCCCACAAACCCATTATTCAGCCCATTGCCCGGATGGGAAAGCTGAGGGTAGGGCAGAGCTTCAAGCTTGGGCCATCTGGCTGCAGAGGCCACGTGCTTCACCCTGTGTTATGCTGCCTCCACAGGGTTTGTGGTCTCCGCTGCCCTCTCTTAGACCTCAAGCCCATGCTTCCGATTCTGTAATGGAGGAAGTAGAAGACCCCAGAGGGCGCTCTTGAGGCCCAGGGTGGTTCTCCACTGTTCTCAGCTGTTGTCAATAGTTGAGGTTTTTAGATAAGTCACCAACCACCAAGAAAGTTCAATGTGCCTGCATGTGCTATTGTCATATACTTCTGAATGTGACATTCTTCTTCCACCAGTTGCTGCTCATTTTATGTGGACAATCTCTCACAGCTGCAGATGGACTGTGTCCTTGGAGGCAGGATCTGTGCTGTCTGTATCTCTGGTATAGTGCAGGCACTCATGGATGCCTGCTGGTTTGGAGGGCTGCAAAACAGTAACTGGGTGGAGGAAGTTCGTAATGACGTGCCCCACGACCCCAAGGAAGATGGGCAACATGTTTAGCTCACAGGTGAACCTACAATGGAAGCCCTTTAACTCTAAGGCAAAGGAGGGTAACTGAGGGGGAGACAATTAGAGAGGAAGACAAATCATGAGAGACTCTGGGAGCCAGACGAAGGGTTGGAAAAGGGGAGGTGGGTGGGGGTGGGGTGACTGGGTGATGGGCACTAAGGAGGGCACTTGATGGGATGAACACTGGGTGTTCTAGTGTATGTTGGCAAATTGAACTTAAATAAACATAAAATAAAATAAAATAAAGTTCTTTAGACAACCAGTTGTTTTCATTTGCAGAGAAAAATAGTACCAGGGGTGGGGTGGGGTATGGGTGTGAGCTGGGGTAGGCACAAGGATGGGGGAGGCGAAGGGGGTAAACGCAACCATGGGTTTAATGGGAAGCATTCTTATCTCAATTTCAAGTTGGTCTCCGTGGCTTTGATTGAGGACAGATATTAAGAGAACCAGAATCTCTCTTGTGTAGCCTCACCCTTTGATAAGCCCTGTGGTCTTATACAAATAAATCATTGGCCTCTGAAGCAGCAATTTCTTTCAGCAAAATGAGGGATTTTGACACAATAAATGTGAATGTTCTTTCAGTTCTAATATCCTTCAATCATTATTTCCTAACAGATTCTGTGTAGTTGGATGAGCAGCAAACAAAAGAAAATAGCGTAATGAGGAAGCTGATGAGTCAACGTTCAGTCCAGAAATTTAGTCTTCTTTATTTTAAGTTCAATTGAAGAAACAAGAAAAAGAAGAACTGTGCTCTGATTTTTTTTTTTTTTTTTTGCCAGGCAATATACTTATTCACTAAAACTCCACCTCCCCCTTGCTGCAGAAACTGTGCATTTCCTACTTTTATGCTGCCTATATGTTTTATTTGCACAGCTCAGCTGGTCAGAGGAGCTGAGACATCCGTCCCCCTACGAGAACCCTCCTGGTAAGTCACTTTTCAGCTACTTTGCCTTTTAGGTAGCTCAGCTTCTATGATGAGTAACAGGCTTACAGGAAACCCATAGAAGACATTAGACAAACACCAGGTGCCTCTAGAGCTATCTTGAAACATAATCTTTGAGAGAAGAAAAGAGAATTTAGAATGAGTTTTTAGACTGTGATAACATCGAAGATACAAAATACAATTGTGAATGAAAATTATAAAGGGAGCAATGTTAAAAAGAAAAGAAAAAGTGAGTGAGAGAGAGAGAGAGAGAGAGAGAGAGGAGAAGCTTCATCCTTCAAAAGAAAGATTATCAAGAGAGATGATTCTTGACCAAAATCTTGGCTGAGATTATCTTCTGGTAAGAAGAACTGAAACCCACCCCCCCACCCCTGGCGGGATGCCCTCTGAATGTGTTTCCAAGCAGAAGTTGTAAGTAAGTCTCCCCTTCTGTTTGTTTGTTTGTTTCCCCCAAAAAGAGAGAAGCTAAAAATTGTCCAAATTAATATCAACTGCAAATAGCAAATAAAGTTTCCCCTTAATATATCAGTTCCATAGCATATTTAGTGTGGGAGTCTTGTCTCAGAATTTAAGATAAAAGTTCCTGTATGTTTCTCCTACCTGCCTAATCTGAGGTCCAGGGGACTTGAGATCCACAGGGATAAATTAAAGAAACTTCTCAGCCAAGCAATGGAACTGCAATAGACCAGGCAAAGCCAGGTCCTGAATGTGGCTGAGCAAACCCAGAATGTGGTGGCGGATGAAACGTTTTACACCTGGCCATTTCTCGTGTATGTGTGGGAGCTCTAAATCTTTGCAATTCAGGAACTATAAAAAAAATGCAGAGCAGGCGTGAGACTGGCAGTCTGGACTTTATAGCTGGCTGCCGGCTCCTGCCACCTTCTCGGGGGACTTGGGCTTCAGCCCATTTCATCATGACTATGCCGAGACACCAGGCTGGTGATGCCGCGCTGCTGTTAACCTCACTGACAAGTGAGAGATGGGGTGGCTGGTGGGTAAGAGCACGGGCTGCCTGCATTCGACATTAGTTGCTTCCTAGCTGTGTGTCTTTGGGCAAGTTACTCAGCCTCTATGTGCTTTGAGGTTCTTATCTGCAAAATGGGGACAATTACATGACCTGACTCATACGGTGACATTGAGGATTAATTGAATGAATCGATGTGATGCTCAGAACGTTGGTTGGCCCAGAGTGCTTTTGGGAACTACTAATGGTTTAGCACACTGGGGGTGATGCTCTTGTAAGGTCACTGCAGCATAGGTTGTAAGACAGTGTTGGACAGCACCTGAGTCAATTTCTTGAAATTGTTATCAAAGCTTCATTTGCTCCCGGAGGCTACAGAGCACTAGATTTTATCTGGTCTGCCAACGCATTTGTGGATTTCCCCAAGAGTCATGCTCTCTGTCTAGTAAGTAGAGATGCTAGTGGTGATCCCCTCCTTTCCTGCAAAAGTCCTTTGTTTGGCCAAACGAGGGAGCTCCGTGAAAGGTGACATCATTATACTAAGGTTGAGCGCCTGTTCGTGTTTAAGTCAATTTGTGCTCGTGATGGACTGCTCGGTACCTTCTAGGCCTTCATAAAAGATCACTTTTTCTTTATTCACAGGGTCAAGCAAAATGAATTATCAAACATCCACTCCATACTATGACATTGATTATGGGACGTCAGAGCCCTGCCAGAAGGTCAATGTGAGACAGATCGCCGCCAGGCTCCTGCCTCCGCTCTACTCACTGGTGTTCATCTTTGGCTTCGTGGGCAACGTGCTGGTCGTCCTCATCCTCATAGACTGCAAAAAGCTGAAGAGCATGACTGATATCTACTTGCTCAATTTGGCCATCTCGGACCTGCTCTTCCTTCTCACTATCCCGTTCTGGGCCCACTACGCTGCAGACCAGTGGACCTTTGGAAATAAGATGTGCCAAATTTTGACAGGGCTCTATTATATAGGCTTCTTCACTGGAAACTTCTTCATCATCCTCCTTACCATGGATAGGTACCTGGCTATCGTCCATGCTGTGTCTGCTTCAAAAGCCCGGACAGTCACCTTTGGGGTGGTGACAAGTGGGATCGCCTGGGTGGTGGCCGTGCTCGCCTCTTTCCCCAGGATCATCTTCACCAGATCCCAAAAAGAGGGTTCTCGTTTTACATGCAGCCCCCATTTCCCACCCAGTCAGCACCATTTCTGGAAGAACTTCCAGGCGTTGAAGATGAGTGTCTTGGGCCTGATCCTGCCCCTGCTTGTCATGATCATCGGCTACTCGGCCATCCTCAAGACCCTGCTCCGCTGTCGAAATGAAAAGAAGAGGCACAAGGCCGAGAGACTCATTTTCGTGATCATGATTGTTTACTTTCTTTTCTGGGCTCCCTACAACATCGTCCTTCTCCTGAGCACCTTCCAGGAATTCTTTGGCCTGAATAATTGCAATAGCTCCAACAGGCTGGACCAAGCAATGCAGATTACAGAGACCCTCGGGATGACCCATTGCTGCATCAATCCCATCATCTATGCTTTCGTCGGGGAGAAGTTTAGAAGGTATCTCTCCTTGTTTTTCCGAAAGCACATTGCCAGACGCTTCTGCAAATGCTGCCCAATCTTCCAGGGAGAGCTCCCCGACAGAGTAAGCTCAGTTTATACTCGATCCACCGGGGAACAGGAAATCTCTGTCGCCTTGTGACCTGGACTAGGTTTTTGTACACAGCCTGGGGGTGGGAGTAGTGCTTTTAAAAAGGAAGTTACTGTCATCTAGGGTCTAAGGTTCATTCACCCATCTGGCATCTCTTTTAAGTATATTAGATCATTTGAAGCCATCGCTTCCGGAGAGTCAAATTGATATACATTGATGACATAGCAACCTTCTCATGTCCCCACCACACACATCAATTTATTGGCAAATCTCCCTTCATTGCAAAAGTTCTTTATAAAAAAAAAATCCTCTGAGAACTGCTGATTCTTGAGTTTGGTTGCTTAAACAAAAATAACAAAATTAATCAAGAAATATATTTTATAGTTTCATACCTGCTCCAGGCAACAGGTTGCAAATGGGCTTAAAGCAGGTCCTTGTCGGTCCTTGTCATGATGGGTTAGGAAATAACATCTAAGTGCAATTTGCCCTGCAAGGTGTGGTTGGTAAGTTCCACAGATGTTCAGGACCAGGTGAGAACTGGGAAAGCTTCTTTGGTGAGAAGGGGATCCTCTGTTGGGCAAGGGGAGGGAAACTGAGCTCCAGGCTGCAGACCCAAAACACTTGGAGTGGCTTGGCAGTGGAAGGACTGGCACTGGCTGGGCAGGGAAGGTAAGCCTGGACCATGGGAAGCATGCACAGCACCACTTGTCAAAGCCAGAGCAGAGAGTATCCCAGCAGCCATTGCAGTGAGTTCATTGCACGGCCAAAGGATGGCCCAGAAAGGTGACAATTTAGGACAGGGAAACCAACAACATGCAGGTAAGATGAGGAGGCTTCCATGTAGGTCCATCCCTGCACCAGGGATGGGAAGCAGAGAGTATTTTCACAGCACGTAGGGTGAGAGCGGAACTTAGGATGGATTTGGGTTTGAGGTAAGAGACAGAGAGGAGACAAACAGAACCTCCAGGCATCAAGCATGCAGACTGGAGATGCCCTAAGGAAGACTTCAAGCATGGAAAGAGGATGAGGTTTAGGTCAAAACCAGGAGGGGTTGGTGAAAGAGGAAGGATCTGATTTTGTGAGCTTGAACATAGCCTTCTGTAGACAGAACCTGGGCTGTCTGAGTGGCTGCTCCTGCCCTCAGAGCTGTCCTTTCCAGCCCAGCTCCAACAACGGGGTGTCTCCGGGAGGCTTGGAAACACTAGATTTATGAATGCGTGAGTCTGAGGTCCAGGAACAATTTTAGGTCCAATATGATTTCCAGGTGAAGGCTGATTGCATAGTTAATGAACCGCCAGAGCTTTATAAACATTAAACTAAGAGGTCCTGACATAGAGAAGGAAGCCCGAATAACTACGTTTCTGGCCTCCCAGGACTCACCACGACATACACATTTTTTCAGTAGGCTGAGGGCAGAAGGGACAGATTGATTTGGAAACAGGCCACCTCCCGCTTAATCAGTCACAAAAAGCACAGCTTGTGGACCTTTGTGTTTCAGGCTGAGTGTGGTGGCTTTAGACACTCCTTCCAGCCGCCATCTCCAAGACAAATCGTCCCCAAACACTAAGGGATACGTTCATGTCAGAGACAGAGTCATGACTTTATGTTCTGCTGTTGCTACTTTTATTATTTGGTACCTGCCTGAGTTTGTTTTGAAGCTAGGAAATAGCTCAGACCATTTGGAAAAGATTAGGTGATGGATCATAAAGGAGTGAGAGTCGCTCAAGAGTTTAAGGTGTCAGAATCATAAGAGGCGCTGCGGACTTTCCTCAAGCTCTGAAATACGAAATGGGAGGGCATGGGTGTCAATGGGGAGCAACCAGAGGTGCTCTTAAGGTTGTTTCAAGGGTGTAAGTATCATATGACCCTGGCCTCTGGGTTAACTCAAAGACATTCTGATATTTTTGTGTATGGATATATATCATACATGTATGTGATGATCTTATGTACATAGAGAGTTACAAATTGCTTGGAAGAAAATCTTTACCTAATAAAAACCACCTCTAAAATAATTGATTATATTCTTGCTCTTTCAGTGAAGTGCACATTTAGAGACTAGCATATGAATTTTTTTTTGTTTTTTTAGCATATGAATTTTTAGATAGTTTAATTCTATATACACTTTTACAAATATATTACATATATTAAAATACATATTTATTTATTATTTTATTATTTTTTAATTTTAATTCTTCCCTGGGTCAAATTGCCAGAATAATTTGAGGATGCTGCCTCTAAGGGTAGCGCTTCTGAGCAATGGACACTCAAAATGTTTAAATTTTTCACTTAATTCTACTTCCCGAGCAAATATCTGACATATTAGAAGAAGAAATTTGATGCCTGTTTCTGCACATGCCAGCTGTCTGTGTTTGACAATGAAAAAGACATAATGTCACAGCCTGGTCATTTCTGTCATCCTAAATTGCAGATGCATGATGCATGAGGATGGCCACTACACAGGTTGCTTTTCTTTCATTTCAAATCCCTTCCCAAAACTCGGCTGTAATTGCAGTGATGACAATGCATTTGTCATTGACATTTGGATTTCTGTACACATGCCTCTTGTCCCGAGACGACAGGTACTCCAGGAAAAGGTGACCTGTCCAGTCACATTCACAGTTTAGAGCCTGTTGGTTTTCAGGTTCTTACCTTCCAGAGTAGGTCACCATCCTACCTCGAGGTCAGTGGAATGAGCAGAAGACATGGATAGCGGGAACTGTCACAGGGGTTGGCTTTTCCTCAACAACCTGAAGGATTGCCTTCCACCCCTTATCATGAGGAGGCATGACCCAAGGAAGGGCAGAAAGCGGCTGAATCTGAGTAGAAGAGTCCAGGGCACACTCCCATCATCCCTGCACTCCTCACTTTGCAGCACCCTCCACTGCCCACCCTCCTCTGCCACAGCCCTTAGATTGACAAACCAGTTGGGATTCATGGTGACCTTCCGGTTCTGGCTCCACTCACTCCCCAGCCCAGAGGCCTCAGTCATGGAGGGGGTCATATCTGTGCCATGGATAAAGTCAAAGTAAAGTGAATGTCCTTGGCAGGGATGGAAAATGTGCAAACTCATAAGTTTGGATTCTACTCACACTTGTATTCCAAGATTCTAGCTTAAACACCTCCAGTTCGAGTAAAGTGCATTGGCCTCTCCACTGTTAGGATGAAATCAAGTTATTTCTCTTCTATCCAGTGGAAGGAGGACACGGTCCTATACATAAACATCGACTTTTTAGTGTTGACCTTCTGATGAAGACACAGGGCTTACCTCTGGCTACACTGGAGGCTGGAAGAGGAGATGTGAGCGGGAGAGTGACCGTGAACTTCCTGACTGCTCCCACTCACAGCCTGTTCACTACTCACCAGCTTACCCTCAGGGTGCAGAGACCTCCCATAACCCAAGATTTGAGTGTGCCAAGGCAGAAACAAGAAAGCATTTCCAGAGATCCTTCACTTTTAAGTAAAACTCGCTATGGAAGTCTGGCTTGTATTTTTCCAAAACACAGTCAAATTTGGTTTCGTTTCTCTTTCTTACGCTGGTACCCAGTTTTTCAAACACTTTCCAAACTGCAATCAATGAACAGGCCTACAGAGCCAGTAAGAACCTTGGGCTACATCGCCCCCCTGTGGCCACCATGGCAACCAACAAGGGCATCCCGCAGCCTCACCTGGACCACAGAGCCTATCGACGGGGAAAAGTTTACGTTCAGCTGTTTGTGTTTGTCTCTGCTGGCACCCTCCCTGGGGTGGACAAAAGGTATCTCCACAACAGCTCAGAGTAGATAACACTCGATTCTTGCTGCTTCTGAAGAATAAGAGGAGCACCAGTGGAGGACAGATTGATGTCTGCGGGGGAAATGAAAGTCCCCATGCCCCGGGGCCCATCTCTGCAGATCACTGAACCCACGTTCTTGCAACAAGGTCACAAAATGTTTTGTGACAAAGTATTTTTCACAATCCATCAAATGCCACAGCCCTTCCCCTGTGCCTGTCCTGTGTATTCAGCAATGGACACAGGTACCAAATGTTCGAAGCAATCAAATAAGGTAGCCAGTTGGGTGGGTTTCTTTTTTATTCACCCTTCCCTTTCTCCATTCCTGTTTTCACCTCATTCTGAACCCTCTTCTGGTATCACATCATCTGGACACAGAAAGGTTGTTGTAGACCTGTCAGCCCGACTCCTCTCTTTATGGACAAAGAATAGAGCCCCCTCCTCACCTCCCAGCACCAGAGATTTGACGTCATAGGTCTGGATGGGCCAGAGCACCAGGCCTGGTTTCAGTTCTGGTGGGGTTTCTCCGTCACACCTGCGCAGCCAGCGATGCACCACTGAGGAGAGCAGGTGGGAGCCCTTCTGACTTCCTTGATGGTCAGCACCCATGTTAGTGAGGGAGAGCCGGGCCTGTCATTCATGGGGGCCAGGAGCAGGGCCCTGGCTTCATCTTAGCTGCTCCTTGGAGTTACCTGGGCAGTTTTACAAATAGTGACACCTGGTCCCACCCCCAGGCTTCTGATTTGCTAGGTCTGCCGAAGCTCCCAGCGGTTCTAAGTATAGCCCCCTTTGACAAGCGCTGCTCAGGGATGCCTGGGTGGCTGAGTGGTCAGGCAGCTGCCTTTGGCTTAGGTCGTGATCTCAGGGTCCTGGGATCGAGTCCCGCATCAGGCTCCCTGCAGGGAGCCCTCTTGTCCCTATGTCTCTGCCTCTCTCTGTGTGTCATGAATGAATAAATAACTCTTAAAAAGAATACTGCTGAAAGTCCTCCAGATAGAGCATGCAAGTGAGGACTGCTCTCTGTGGAGGATCCTGCCCACCTGGAAGTGAGTGGAGCACAGGCCAGGGAGAGTCCGTAGTCAATTCCTTGATTTTTCACTACAGAACATTAACTCTGTCTTCCCACAAGCTGATGTTTAAAGCATATGACTCTAGACCGAATTGGCAATATAAAAGACCTATGTTGGAGGCTCCAAGTATCTTGGCTTTCGTTTCTGGTTTTGGACTATGTTTTAACCTGTCCATTTCAAGTGAAAAGTAAATAAAGATGGGATGCCAGGTGCCCATGTGGAGTTTGGCACCTTCAAATTCAAGACAGAATAAGTAGAAATAAGTGGATAGGGTCTGCTTGAGATGTTTGACAAATGAATGCGGATTTTTCTTAAATTGGCAAAAGAATTCTCCCCTTCCCCTATTTCCTCGTCCCTCCAGGGAGCCATCCCTCTAACTGTGTCCGATAAAGCCTTATGCTTGAAGACCTACAAAAGACTTGGAAAATCTGGAAGTGTGTGTCAGCCCTGGGTAAGGCAATGATACTTCTGCAGAGAAAGCAACAAGTTAGTTTTAAAACAGCAATAGCCCATATTTACTCTAAAATGCCTGTAGCTTGGTTTATTTCCCCTAGTAATATTCTTCAAAAATCCCTGGTAAAAACATGATTTTTTTTCCCTAACAGATCATCAAATCAGAACTCTCTGTTGATTTGTTATCTCACTGCTTCCTACAGGGTGGAAAGTGGAGCCTGGTAGACAAAAGAGCTGAGATTTAAAAGTCAGACTGACTTGAGGTCCAGCATTGAGGCTGGGAGAGCTTGGGGATTGACTCAGAGTCAGATCAGGATCTCAGAGTCCCTTCCTGCGACTTGGGACTCTCTCCACCTGATAGCTGTGTCAGGATGTAGTTAGTATTGAGACCAAGAACTTTCAGTAATGGTGGAGATGTCCAGTACAACGGCTGTCCAGTACAATGGCCACTAGACTAGTGCAAAACATGGCTAACACGACTATAGAATCGGATTTTTAATTTTATTTAATTTCAATTAATTTTAAAACATCCAATGCATGTATCAATGGACAGTGCAAGTCTGGCATACAATAAGTAGTCAAGATATGTCAGTGTAACTTGGACTATGACATCTGGGATCCTAGGCAAGTTGCTCAATGCTTCTAGGCTCAGTTTCCACATCTGTGATATGGGGCTGATAGTAATACCTTAGTAGCTCATATGTTTGTGCAGGGGATGAAATGAGAGATTGCCTGTTGGCTGAACGCAGTGCCTGGCACATGAAAGTTCTCAAAGCTGGGGATCCCTGGGTTGCGCAGCGGTTTGGTGCCTGCCTTTGGCCCAGGGCATGATCCTGGAGACCCGGGATCGAATCCCACGTCGGGCTCCCGTTGCATGGAGCCTGCTTCTCCCTCTGCCTGTGTCTCTGCCTCTCTCTCTCTCTCTCTCTCTGTGACTATCATAAATAAATAAAAATTTAAAAAAAATTAAAAAAAAGAAAGTTCTCAAAGCTGTTAGCTACTTTCCTAATAATGACTATTTCCTCTTTGGGTTAGAATTGCACTCCCCCAAAGGATGCTCTTCCGTGTCATGGGCAACGCAGCTCCCCTTCTGCAGTGGAATGGAAGCACTGTGGATTGGGGGGGCAGCTCGTGGATGTGTAATCAAACACTGTGGATTGACAACAATTGATGGAAAGGACCTCTCAACTTGATGGCGTTGTGTTCCATCAATGTGACCCTGGGTAGTGCCTTTGGAAAGGCTTTTAGGTGCAGGGGGCAGGGAGCCTGGAGGGGGTAGGAATTAACCTGAGTACATAATTCTGGCTGATGTAGACTCTGCAGCTCTAGGCAAACGGGAGATGGGGGCTGGCAGGCTAACTCCCCACCCCCTCCCTCTGTCTGGGATTCCAACAGAAGCTGACACACGCAGAGAAGTAAGGTGGGAACACAGTTCACTTGTGCATTGACCATATGCAGCCCAGTTTTAGCATTCATTCATTCATGCAACAAACATTTATTCAGGGCCTATGCATGACACAACATGGGGCAAGGGATAAAGGAGCTCCCTTGCAGGAGGCTCTGTGTCCTTGAGCACGGGTTGCTTGGAAGCTCCGTGAGTGGAGCCTGCGGGGAGCAACTGTGCAGTCTCCAACAGGTGAAACAAGACAGGACACTGTCCAGGTGTTTAAGTGGCACAGAACAAATAAGTGGGACAAACAGTGCTTTATCTGACCACTTTGTAAAGAAAGAGTAACTACACCCGATTCCTGGTTCCATGCCTCCTTAAGCAGCTCCCGCAGAACAGAATGTACTTATTCCTTGTGGCAGCACCAGCACGCTGGGGCCCGGGAGAGGGCTGTGTGTCTGCACAACAAGGCACCAGCCTCTTTGAATTCTGGGGGCTGGTTTTGTACTTTCGCTGTCTCCACTTTTGCTTTCAATTTGTTTGTACCAAAGAGAGTAAGTGAAAAGTCTCCTGTCCACTCCTGCTTCCTGCCATTCAGTCATCCATACAGGGGGCGATAAACATACCAGTCTTTTATCATTTGGGAGATATTTCCTGTATATAGAAGCAAAATCACGTCTTTACCCTTAAGCCCTGTGTTTACACGAATGCCAGTAGTGTGTACCACACCTTGGGTTTTTTTCACTTTACGTCTTGGGCAAGTTTCTTAAACTCTCTGTGCCTCACTGTCCCCGTCTGTGAAACGGAGATAAAAGTACTGACCTCATTGATTGTTCTAAGGGGTAAATGAACGAATATATTACCAAGCACGTGGCATATGTAGCAGGTCTTTTTTTTTAAAAAAAAAAAAAGATTTTATTTATTTATTCATGAGAGACACATACACACACAGAGGCAGAGACACAAGCAGGCTCCATGCAAGGAGGCTGATGTGGGACTCAATCCTGGGTCTCTAGGATCATGTCCTCGACTGAAGGTGGCGCTAAACCGCTGAGCCACCAGGGCTGCCCCTGTAGCAGGTCTTAACTATCACAGGACAACCACTTGGTGAATTTTAGCTGTTGTCTGCCATGAAGATTTTATCCTTATGCAAATGAACTTATTAACATTTTCTTTGGTGTCTGGGTTTCATGACATGCTTAGAAAAGCCTTCCCCAGGCCAAGACTGCAGAAATCTCCCATCTTTATTCTGATAACTTAATTTTTTAAATAATTGTTCTTGCTCTTTCTGGAATCCAACTTGGAGTTCAGAGTAAAGTGAGAATCCAAGTGTTTTTCCCCAGATGGCACACGACCATCCCAAGACCATTTATTAAATAATTTCCTTGCTACCTTAAAATGCTATTTTTATAATGTTTTAGGCTTACCTTCTTCCCATGTTTGGCTCCATTTCTATATTTTTAGTTAATTGACTATATGCCCGGGTGTCGTTTAATGTGTTTCATTCCTTGGGGCGGCCGCTCCATACGTGGGGTGAATCTTTCCGTCGGTCCACATGGGGTGTGCTGCCCTGCTTCCGTGATGCAGACATTGATCTTGGGTCAGGGACTATCAGTTAGAACCACTAGAATTTACCACCAGCCTTTGGTGATCTTTCAAGGGCCCTTGCAGCGGGCTCACAAATTAGAGAGGCTGTCTGCCCAACACAAAGTCCAGGAGTGTGCTACCCAAGGTGAGCCAATCAGATTCTTGCTCCCAAAAGTGATGACCATGGATGCACCCCCCAGGGGCCAGCAGTGCCCTGGAGAGAGGCCTTAGGACTGCCTGGGGAGATGTCCAAGGCAGAACTGCCTGGGGTCACATCTCTCCCAAGGGAAGACATCCATCAATTTCTTCTGTCCTGGGATCAACCCCAGGGATGTCCCAGCCCTCCCTATCGCTGCTAGGTGAGCCCGAGCCCTCACCAGTACAGATGTAAGGTGTAGGGTTCTCCCACACTCAGCAAGAAATAGTCCTCCACTTCATCCTTTCTACCTGCCCTTTCTTTTGCCAGATGAGTTGATGGCCAGCTGTTGTAGATTTGGATGTTTGTGGACCTCCCTCAAAATTCGTGTGTTGAAATCCTAACCTGCCACATGGTGGTGTTAGGAGACTGGGGACGCTTTGGGAGGCTATGAGGTCAGGAGGCTGGAGCCTCTCAAATGGGATCTGTGCCCTCCTAAGAAGAGACATGAGAGCTTGCTCCTTCTCTCTGCCCTTCCCCTGTGAAGACAAAATGTGAACATGGCCATCTGCAAACCAGGAAGTGGGCTCCCACGGGACACCACATCTGCTGGCAACTTGATATGGACTGCCAGCCTCCAGAAGTCTGTTCTTTAAGCATCCCCTCCTCCATCGAGTCTGTGTTAATTCAATACAGCAGCCCAAGCTGAGACACCAGCCCTTTCTTCTACTAGATGTCTGTCTATCGTCTTGGAAATTGCTTTCTTAAGGGGCCTTATGATAATTACCAAAGAATACTGCTTTTGGAAGATGATCCCTTTTGCCCCTCTCAAAGAATTGCCCCCCACCCCGCTGGGGTATTCCTCCTCCATCAAAAACTCCCCCTCCCTCCTTCACCCAGCACAGAGTGAACTAACAGATTACAGTGGAAAGTATTATTCAGTTATTTACCTAATGTTTATTGAGAAGCTGCTGTGCTGGCACTAAAGCACAATATGGCCTAAGTCCTGTATTCAAGGAGTGATGGGAGCCTAGAGTCAGGGGCCGGAGAGTTGGACAGTCCTGGTGAGAGTGAGGGGCACCCCCCTGCACTAAAGCAGGCCCCTTAGCCCAGTGCTGGGCTGTCAGAACTGGCTCCTGGCTGCAGAGCTGGCTCAGCTGCAGCTGGGAACAAGGAGGAGCCATGTGACGTTTCCATCAGGCCCATCCTTGGAAGCACGAATGAAGCTAGTCTATAGCCAAACATTCCCTCATTCTGAGGTGCACCAGATTTAGAGCCCAGAGCTCTACTTCCTCCTTCCTGGCATGTTGGGTCCTAACCCAGGACTCAGGAGTCAAATTCAGGAGGCACAGAACGCGTTTCTCCTGGTCCCCCAACTCTCACGGTTGATTCTTCTGGTGTAGCAGGTCCCCACCCCCACCCCCCAGAGCATGCTTTTCCTCCAATGGCCATGCAGCAAGGTCTGGAGATATTTGAGTTGTCACAGCCTAGGAAGAGGCCAACGATGCTGCTCCACATCCTACAATGCACAGGACAATCCCTCACAGCAAAAGCTTATCCAATCCAAATGTGAACAGTTGTCACAGTTGGAAACCCTACCTGGTGTTTCAACCTTGCTTGAAGCCTCATCAAGAGGAGTCTGGGAGTGCCTGGGAGGCTCAGTCAGTTAAGTGTCCTACTCTTAATTTCGATCGGCTCAGGTGGTGATCTCAGGGTCGTGAGATTGAGTCTCATGTTGGGCTTTGTGCTTAGAGTGGAGCCCACATGGGATTCTTTCTCTCCTCCCTCTGTCCCTCCCTGCTCATTCTCTCTCTCTCTCTCTCTCTCTCTCTCAAAATAAAGAGGAGTCTGAGGGCTGCAATGGGCTGGTCCTGGCCCCTCACAGATTACAGCAGCTTATTTGTGGAACATTCCAGATCCCTGGCACGGCAACAGGCACACCTCATTCTCATTCATGCCACTCCTCCACTTTTATGGCCCTCCCACACCTGTTGATGCAGGACACACCCACGGTGAGTCCCGAGGAGGGACTGGAGGGATGAATAGAACGCCATGCTCTCTGACCTGCTCTCCCCCCTGCCACCATTGGCAGATGTGTGTCCCCTGTCCCACTGGCTGAGTGCCCTTAGAACATAGCCAGGCCAGGGGCACCTGGGTGGCTCAGTGGTTGAGCATCTGCCTTTGGCTCAGGTCGTGATCCCAGAGTCCTGGGATTGAGTCCTGCATAGGGATCCCCGTGGGAGCCTGCTTCTCCCTCTGCCTATGTCTTTCTTCTCTCTCTGTGTCTCTCATGAATAAATAAATAAAATCTTCATTAAAAAAAAAAAGAAAGGGATCCCTGGGTGGCGCAGCGGTTTGGCGCCTGCCTTTGGCCCAGGGCGCGATCCTGGAGACTCGGGATCGAATCCCACATCGGGCTCCCTGCATGGAGCCTGCTTCTCCCTCTGCCTATGTCTCTGCCTCTCTCTCTCTCTCTGTGTGTGACTATCATGAATAAATAAATAAAATCTTAAAAAAAATTTAAAAAAAGAAGAAGAAGAAGAAGAAGAAGAAGAAGAAGAAGAAGAAGAAGAAGAAGAAGAAGAAGAAGAACATAGCTGGGCCAGGCATCTTTCCCAGTGATCCAGTTTGAAGGGGTTTGGGGGGAGGGGGTCATACAAGGAGAAAATATAAGGACCAGTGTTTATATTTATATATGGGAGGAATTCCAGTGGAAACAGTGTGAGAAAACACGGAGGCAACTTTGAGAAACCATAAGTGGTTTCGTGAGAGCAGAAGAAGAGAAGAAAGTGGTGGGAGGAGGGCAAATGAGGCCGGGCCTGACATAGTGCGCTAAGGAGTGTGGGCCAGCGGGGTGGGGGGATTTGAAGCCAGTAAACGTGACCCTGGACACCCACCTGGCCCTGGCATGGCATGCGGAGAAGTTACTGGAGGAAAGCAGGGACCAAGTCAGAGCCCCAGGGCAAAGGTTGGGCTGTGCTCCTTCTGGGACACAGCAGAGGCCTCTGGAGAGATAAAAAAACTCAGGGTGGAGACAAGTGAACGGATCTGAAAGCTACAGGGGACAAGGAATCAACAGGACTTGATCTTGAGGGAATGAGAGAAGCCGGGAGGGCAAGGCTGGACCTCCAGCCCTAGGGGGGTGGGAAGCACAGGCTTTAGGTACAGGTTTCAGGACAGAGTTAGAAATCCTGGGGGACATCCAGGTGGCAGTGTTGGGGGAAGCTGCCTTGGACCCAGCAGAGCACATGCATGGAGCTCCACAGTCATAGGCAGTGGACACCATGGGGGTGGACAGATGGCTCCAGACAGAACCCAGAGGAGGACAGCAGCAAAGCAGCCCCAAAGGAGGAGGAGAAGGAGAAGGTGTGCCAGGAAAGGCAGAGCCAAGGCAGAGAAGAGAGCTCTGGGAGGAAGAGGAAGTGCCAGCAACGTCAAATGCTGCAGAGATATGAAGCAAGCTAAGAGCGGAAAAAACATCCACTGAGTCTGTGATGCAATCAGAAAAAGCAAGATAACTTCACTGCCCCTGCCTTGCCTCTTCCCCCGCCGACTCATGGCCAAGGACACAGAATCATACACCCTCCTTCTCCCTAGAAAAGCATTTCTTCTGTACCCAAGTTCTGGACCCTCTGGAGGGGACAGGACCAGCCTCTGTGGTTCGAAGGTCTTGGCTCCCCGGTTAGGGGCCCTCTCCAACCACCCTTTCCAGAGGCTGCGGCTGAATCTTTGGGACAGGAAGGGGATGGGGGTCCTGGACTCTGGGGCAGAGACAGGAGCCATAGGACCTTTGGGGAGCCTCAGGGATGGTCCCTGGGGGGCCCTGGGCAGGAAGGGCCCTGGGCAGGACCTTCAGTGTCCAACAGCTGGGGCTTTCTGGGACCTAGACCCGGGGAGGGGCCTGCAGCAGCAACCAAACCCTGTCCATGCTCGGGTCAAAGTTGTCATGATTGAATTTTGTTAAAATGAGAAGGCTTCCTGGTTTATTACTTTTTTTCTTGCTCACAAAAAGAGATTTTCTAAAAAAGATTTTATTTATTTATTTGACACAGAGAGAGAGATAGCACGAGCAGGGGTATCAAAAGATGGAGAGGGAGAAGCAAACTCCCCGCCGAGCATGGAGCTGGACATGGGGCTAGATCCCAGGACTCTGAGATCATGACCTGAGCCAAAGGCAGACGCTTAACCCACTGAATCACCCACGCGCCCCAAAAGAGATTTTTAAGAATCTATTTTAAATATGATTAGTATCACACAGGTGACTGACTGTCCAAGCCACCCGACCCTATGGAAACAGGAGTGTGGCCACTTAGGTGGGGAAGGAGAAAGAGGAATGAAAAAAGAAAAAGCTGGAGAATGGGGCCTGGGAGGGTCCGGTTCCTCTTCCACCCTGCTCTTCGCACTCAAACACCAACGGGTGAGTAACCACCAGAGCAGTCACGTGGACTGAGCGAGCAGTTGGCCCGTGCTGTGCACATGACGCCTCCGGCGTGCCCAAGTGCATCCAAGGGGGCTCACGGTCTTATGACATGGAGGTTTTAGAAATTTCAGGTTCCGATTCTTGTTATGCAGGGTACATGAAATTTGTAGGAAACCCAGAACCCTCAGCCTGGACAGCGGGTGCTATGGGGTCTGCTCTGCTGTCCTCTTCAGGGCTCAGTGCACCCACCTTGGGGAAAGGGACCACCCCCAGCCTGCCCAGGGCTCTGACCCCTCCTGAGGCTCAGGACTGGCTGATGTGGGGTTGCCAGGGCCCAACACCCTTCTTTCCGTGTGAGACAGTGCTGAAGGGCCACATCCCAGGCCCAGAGCTCCTCGGGGGTCGACGAGGGCTTCAGGGGTTACCACACTGGGGCCTGCTTCTCCCTCTGTCCTGTCCTGCCTCACCCACTCGCTGATGGGGGTGCCCCCTGGAAGCCCCCTACCTCCCCAGCCAGGTCTCTGCCTGCAGCTGTCCTGCTGAGCTCTGGACTCCCAGGAACTAGATAAAAAATAGATTGGTTCCTAGTTTCAACTTTCTTTTCCACAGAAACTCAGATGCTGATAAGTAATAAAATGCCCCCCCCCCTTCAGTTATTTCCTTTCCATCACCTCATCTCTGAGATACAAATGCATGGCCCCTAAGGACCTAGACTTCTAGAGAAGACGTTAGGAGAAGGGAGAAGAGAAGAGGCTCTGCTCCCCTCACCTGGCCAAGCCACTCAGGCTGCTTGGATGGCCTCTCTCCTGGGATACCTTCCCTCGACCCTCTGGACGGTGCCAGGTGCCCCTGTCCATGGCTCCCCTAGCTTCTGGGCACTTCCTCCCCAGCGCAGCACCAGACTCCCTGGATTATAACCGGTTAGGTACCTGTCGAGGTCCCTTTAACACATCAATGCCATGAGGGCAGAGGATGGGTCTATTTGCTCACCATTTTCTTCTAAGGCCTGGCAAAGTTCCTGGATGGGTCCTGTAGACTCTTTGGCAGAAGACAGATGGCACCCTCCAGTATGGCAGCTAAAGAAGATCAGCAAGAGGATTACCCCAAGATTTAGACAGGGTGTAGGGAAACCCCCATGCATCTCACAGAGTCTGGTCCAGGAGAGAACAGGGCGCCATTCCCACCGCTAGGATCAAGGGCAGAGGAGGGGACAGGCTGCCTTGTTCAAGGTCAAGGGACCAAGGGACGCACCAGCTCCAGGAAGAAGGAGCCGGGGGAGCTAAACTCCTTGACCTCAGTCTCTAACCTCCCATGCAAAGCTCCCATTGACCAAACCCAACTGAGATTCTGAGGGCCGAGGCGTCTGCTGCTAACAAGATGAGCGCCCTGGGACACGTGGCAGGCTGGAAGGGGATACGGAGCAGATACAGAAGGGCACACGGGGGATTTACCAGGCCGCAGACACTACGTGCCTATGAAATGAAGAACATTTTGAGATGAATATTCGCTCAATGAGTATTTATTATTTTGACCACTCTCTGATTGTAAACAAACAAAAAAGCCTTTGAGCATGACTCTGACCCAGAGCAGCCAGTGAGGGAGGGCTCAGGCCAGGTGTGATGGGGAGCCGGTGCTGAGAGGGTCCGCCCCGCCCTGAAAGCTAGCCCCCAGGGAAGGTGAACTGAAAGAATTAACACCCAGATTAAGAAGGAAGCTCATCTGGTTTTGCTTCAACTCCGAGTAGTAGGAGGAAAGTCTCTGAGACTCCAAAACCTGTGCCTCATGCAAATAGGAAGCTCAATCTCCTCATACCCTCAAAATGGAAGACCCCGAAACTAAAATTCCACTCCAACCACGGATGCCCCTTGTGCTCCTGGCAGAAATAAATGCAAAACTCTTCCGGAAGGGAGTGCTCCCACTGCTGACCACAAAGAGGGGTAGGACCAGTGATTCCCATAAAATATGAATTCACATGGATGCTACAAAATGCAAGAAGAAACATGTCACCAAAAGTGACATTGGGCAGGCCCCACAAACCATAGGACCAGAACCCTGAAAGATTTGGTTAAATCATTAGTTGGTTTAAAAGTATTTTTATAAGGAATCAGGGCACCAGGATGGCTCAGTCGGTTGAGTGTCTGCCTTCAGCTCAGGTCATGACCCCCAGAGTCCTGGGATCGGGCTTCCTGCTCAGTGGGGAGTCTGCTTCTCCATCTCCTTCTCCCTCTGCCCCCTGCCTTTCTCCTGCTCTCTCTCTCTCTCTAATAAATAAATTAAATCTTTAAAAAAAAGAAAGAAAAAGGTACTTTGGGATGCCTCGGTGGCTCAGTGGTTGAGCATCTGCCTTAGGCTCAGGTCGTGTTCCCAGGATCCTAGGATTGAGTCCCACATTGGGCTCCCTACAGGGAGCCTGCTTCTCCCTCTGCCTATGTCTCTGCCTCTGTGTGTGTGTGTGTGTGTGTGTCTCATGAATATATAAATAATTTTTAAGGTATTTTTACAAGGAATCAAAATCCTACAAAAATAAAATAAGATAAAGAATTTAAAAACCCAGAATATTACTATCAGAAGTTATTCAATGTGTGCCAGGGTGTATTTGACTTTTGTAGAGTCAGTCCTATTGCCCTGGCTCAATACATTGTCTTAGAATATGAGAAGTCCAAGAAAACCTTCTGGAAGAGGAGGGCTTTTACTCAGTAGGTGTTTCTCCTTTCTTTTCCTAGGGGTACATACTCACTTTCTACCCACTTGTCTCCTAACTGGAGAGTATTAGGATAATTCTCAGGATTTACTGATTTTCGCTCTTTCTTCACTCCTGTGTCTGTAGCAGGATTAAGTTTAGACATGGCTGTAATGCACCAACTTTCAAGGTTTGAGAACAAGACTATACCCTATGCCGTGGTCAGTTGCTACTGGCAAATTTTTCGAATTTTTGTTGCAGCTACCTTATAAGGTACAGGAGGAGGGAGAGGCCGTTGACCCTGCCTGGTTCCATCATCTTTACTGGAAAGTCCATATTAATGTTTTTTTAGATTTCATAAGGGTTTCAAAAGCATAAAGCATGGCTTCAGCTTGGAAAGCCCCAGAGGTAGTGGTGTTGATGTGTTGTTGACCTTATCATGAATAGGGGTGTCTTGGTCACATCCTGCTCACGGGCATGTGATGCATCAGCTGCCCCCACTTCACAGGGCGACAGGTGACATTTCATCACAGAAAGGTGATGGTGACCCTGGGGAGGCCAATCTCAGTGGCACAGTGGGGACAGATGCTAGGCTGGCAGGGACTGAGTAAGGAATGAAAAATGACAAAGTCGGAAACATGGGTTTGGACAATCAACGAAGGCTGCCCGAGAAGAGGGAGAGTATGTAGTTAGAGCCACATGTGAGCCTAAGGATGGACTTATGGTCTTTATTTGAGGGAGATACCCGAGCGTTCCAATATTGTGAAGAATGTGGGCCAGGTTGGAGCTGATTGGAGCTGATGCTTGGAAACAGTTGCTAGCAGAGAGAATGCGATCCAGACGGCAGGAGGAGAAATTAGCCTTTGCTTTCAGAGGAGCAGCTCTGTCCATGGAAGAGGAAGGAATGGAGATGCCAGGATGACATTTGAAGAGCAGGAGGCAGGGAGTGCAGAGAGTCCTGAGAAAAGCAGGAGACGAGCTCCTGAGCCCAAGTGCTGGTGGCAGCAGTGGAAGGTTGAAGGCACTGAAAGAGTTTTAGGGTGCTTGAAACAGCTGATGGGAAACAGGAGAAGGTGACCATTTGTACACGCAGAAGAGTGACTGGGAAAACTAGAAAAATCCCTGGAAGCTAGATGAGACTGGAGACCACAAATCGGTGATGGGTCTTCTCTTTGTGGCCAAGTGGAGGGGTTTTTGTTTTTGTTTTTGTTTTGTTTTTTGTTTTTTTGTGTGGCCAAGTGGTTTTAACCAGCTATCCTCAGAAACGCATACTCAGAGAAAAATCAGAAGGAAGAAGCAGATTAGCGGACTGATCTGAGGCTGGGGCTTCAAGGGAGGGTAGGGTATTGACCAGGGGGGTGGGGAGGCTTAGTGATAGACTTGGGTATCAGCTAGATGGGAGCTACGTGACCACTGGAGGTGCTCACAGGCAAAGCCGGAGGACTTGAGGAAGGAGAACAAGCAATGGCGGGAAGGGATAGGAGGGACAGGAGTCAAGGGTGTGGAAGCTCTCACCGGGAAAGTGAGGAATTTCATTGTAAGGGTTTAGTGGTGGATCAGTGTTAACACACCAGAGTGGAGTTGAATTAATGAGTTAATGAAAATTATGACCAGGGCGCTGGATGGGGGTCAACTCGGACAGCTAAGTCCCCAGGGGCGTGGAGGAGACCCGGGTGAACAGAAGCCTGTTGTCCATGGTTCAAAGGCTAAAATAAAAGAAGGAAGCAATCTGGCTAGTGGTGGCAGCAATGCGGTGGAGCAGAAAGTGATACAGTCAGGTGGCTGGGGACTGAAGGGGCCTCCTGCACACCTGGGAACAATGGTCACCAAGTGGTACTGGGGCCAGGGACGTTATCTCCTGACCCCCAAGTCTGAGGTAGGTGTGAGAGGGAAGGAGTATCCTCGAGGGACAAGAGATGTTGGGAAGGTTCTGGGATGCGTAAAGGATGTCAGGAGGAGTGTCCGTTCTGGAGTTCAGATTCCAGAGGGCACAGAGGAAGAGCGGAGGGGAGAAAGTGAACATTAAGAAGTGAGCCGAGGGCAGAAGGAACACAAAAGAGGATGGCCATGAGAACCAAGAGAAGGTACACGACCTGAGGAGTTGAGCGGGATAGGGGCATGATGGCAGTACCTGGTCACCAGTGTTCCAGAAAGTTCCACCCCCTCAGGCCACAGGTAGTGGTGGGCAAGACAGTCAGAGAGGGATGAGGTGCTGCAAAATATATCATTCCCCAGTAAGTGAAGGTCTCATGACTCTAGAGATGGATGCCTCCTAACCGAGGAGCTGTGTTGGTCCAGCTCCTTCAAGATGGGATGTGGCGTAGAAGTGTGTCAGAGGAGATGTCTCTGCAAGGTTGCAAGAGAACCGGGAGGAGCTAGGAAAGCCACCAGATGACAAAGCCGAATTGACCCCAAGTGAAGGAGAGAAGGAGGGAGCAAGGCTAGAGGAAAGCATCAGCTAAAGTCACCATCGGAGGAGCCTACCTCCCGGGATTGGGCCTGTCCTGGTGTCCCCAAGTGGGTCACTGGCTGGAGCAGCCCCCGGTAGGCATGGCCTTGGCACCAATGCCATGATGTGTTTTGGGGGGCGGCAGCTGGGACCCTCGGCCACTATGCTCCCTTCAGAGATACGGAGGCCTTAGTCCGTGGCCACCCCAATGACACAGTAATACATGTATGTCAAAGGCAACATTTCTCAAATTATGTTCTGCAGAGCTCTGGACCCATAAATATCTGTTTCAGAATTAAAAGGGGGGGTTCTGTGATCAAACAACTTTTGGAAACACTGCAGACCCTCTCTTCCTCATGGAGGATCACAATGCTTATTAGCGTAGTAAAAGTTCTAAGAAGTCCTGTAGTAAAGAAACTTGCTTAAATTTTTTAGTTTCACTCTTTTGCAGACTTATTTAGGCAAAGTCTCCCCCACCAAACTGAATTTTTTCTCTTTTAAACTTTTTTTTAGCACACTGCGGAATAAACAGCATGCATCACGAGAGGCTTTTTAAGATATATTTAACCATTTTTCTTTCAGTAAATGCATAGAAAATCTGTGTTTGGGGGTTGATTATCAATACAATCACATTTTGAAAGGATCTGTCCCCCTCTTGCTGCCCTCCCAGGTTGGCCACCTACAGGGAGGACCAAGCACTGAGGGGAGGTGTTAGTCATTAGGCAGTCAGCAGGAGAAAATGTGGGGGCGGGATAGACACCCTCAGAACCCTGAAAATTAGGACACGTGGGTATTTTCCCTTTTAACCTACTACTCAATGCCAAACAACTAATCTGGCAGAAAGTAGTCATCTAAAAGTAATTTTTGCACATTTTCCATTAAGAAGCAGTGCTATTTAAAAATACGAATAGCTGTTATTTGTGACTATCACTATTACCGATTATTTTTTCTATACTTTCCAATTTTTCTGTAATGAAATATTTTCAAATAAAAATTAGATTGATTGATAGATAATCTGAGAGCCCTGAAACTTGAAGAAGCCATTTTAAGGGATAGGTTAAATGATCGTCATTCTAAAATTTTGAATCCCCATTTCTCTGTATCAAGTTAGCTCCTTGAGAAATTCCTTTCTCTCTCTCTCTCTCGAATAAATAAATAAAATTCTTAAAAAAAAAATAGAAAAGAAGGGCAGCCCGGGTGGCTCAGCGGTTTAGCGCTGCCTTCAGCCCAGGGCGTGATCCCAGGGTCCTGGGATCGAGTCCCACATCGAGCTCCCTGCTTGGAGCCTGCTTCTCCCTCTGCCTGTGTCTCTACCTCCCTCCCTCTCTCTCTCTCTCTCTCTCTCTCTGTCTCTCATGAATAAATAAATAAAATTCTTTAAAAAAAAAAAAAAGAATAGATCCCTGAGAAATTCACCACGCTAGCAATTCATCATCTGGGAATGCTCGCAACCCTTCAATGAACTAAATTCAATGTTGTATATCCATCAATTGGCATCCAGTAAAGAGACACACCAGTAATCTGAACAAAGAACATTTACTATGAAGAATTACTAATTAGTAACAGGGGACTGACTACCCAAGGCAGTTGGACACAAGACCAGGACAGGTAGGGAGCAGTCTCTAGGCTAAAGCAGAGCATCCAGAAGCAACGCACTTGGAAGGTGCCTTCCCTCCGAAGGCTGAGATTCAAACCTTGTTAGAGACAGTGTGACTACAGCCTACTGGATTGTGTGCTTTCCAGCCTCCCTGGTATAAAAACTTAGTAACAACAACAAAGGAGCCCCTGGGTGACTCAGTGGTTGAGCATCTGCCTTCAGCTCAGGTCATAATCTCAAGGTCCTGGAATCGAGTCTCGCGTTGGGCTCCCCGCAAGGAGCCTGCTTCTCCTTCTGCTTGTGTCTCTGACTCTCTCTGTGTGTCTCTCATGAATAAATAAATAAAATCTTTTAAAAAGCCACAACAACAACAAAATGAGATCATGAGCATTAATTATCAGACCTAATCATGTGCTATCTCTGCACACTCCTGTCACCAAGCTTTCTCTGACTCTCATACATAAAGTGTGAAACCCTGAGCCATCCTGGCCCTTCTTACCCTCCTTCCACTTTGCTTTTCTCCATAGAACATCTCTCCTACTACTCTACAACTTACGTGCTTATTCTGGTTTTGTCTATAGAAAGTAAGCTCCGTGGAGTTCAGGATGTTTGCCCACGTTGTTCACCCAGAACGGTGCTGGACACAAGCTAGGCGCTCTGGAAATACAGATGAATAGATGAATTGAATAAATGAGTAACATGTATGTATAGGAGAATGAGACTTAAAGCTTCTTAGTTTCTTGGATGGAAACTGGGGTTGAGTTATAGTGATAAAGACGAACTCAGGGCAGTCCCGGGTGGCTCAGCGGCTTAGCGCCGCCTTCAGCCCAGGGCCTGATCCTGGAGACCCAGGATAGAGTCCCACATCGGGCTCCCTGCATGGAGCCTGCTTCTGCTTGTGTCTCTTTCTGCCTCTCTCTCTCTCTCTGTGTCTCTCATGAATAAAAAAAAATAAAATCTTAAAAAAAAGAAGAAGAACTCAGACCCTCAAAGGGAAGATTGTGAGCCACATGCTGAAGCCACAGAAGACAGTAAGGTTTCACAAACAGTGAAGATGCTATAATGGCTCCAGATCATAGAATAATAATCAAACTTTCCTCTTGCCTCCACTTCAGACCTCCAAACCATTCCTTCCTATTGTTTTAGAAGTTTCTAGAATCCCATGGCCTTGGAGAACTAATACATAATATAGTGATTATTGGCAACAAAACTGGATTATAAACATCAAACTTGCTGGCAGGATTAGGTCTTAATTGTTCCCACTACTAGAAGAAACAATAGTTACATGGTGGGACAGAGGTGTGAGCCAACCTGGGGATGGCGATCATTTTGCAATATAAACATATCAAATCAATACCCTGTACACCTCAAACTTACACAATGGTGTATGTTAATTATATCTCAATTAAAAAGGAGGGGGGAGAAGAACCCCATGGCCTGAGGCTGGATAAGCAGAATGTTGGGAATCCAGCCAAAATAAAATAATACTGAAAGTGAAGACTGCTAATATCAGGAAGTTAGGGTGGTCCCAAACTTCCAGTGTTTTTCCTGGGGAACTTCAAATTTCACATAATTCTGTGACATCCTTGACGTCCTGCTTACTGGTGTTTTGCTCTATTTAACCATGTAGTGTGTGGGCGTATATCCATGAGGTTTTTCATGTTTCTGAGTTGAGTTGACTCCCCCTCCTTGCCCGGCACAGACCAGTGAGCAGCTGACAATAAGACATGAGCATTATGGAGCCTTGATGGCTTACTCACTCAAGGTCCTGGGGAGGGACAGGGGAGGTGGGGAGGGTGCTGGTGTGGCTCCAAATAGCCCAGCTGGAGGTAGAGCCCCAAGAGGGCGGTCCACGGCCTGGTCCCAGGACTGTGCTGCCATCAGTGGCAGTGACCCCCACTCACTCACAGAAGTTGGTGCAGGGGGTGGGGGTGGCGGCGGGAATGCGGGTGGGGGGTGGGGGTAGTCCTTGCTGGGAAGTGTGCAGAGCCCAGGTTCCCACCAATGCCAAGCCCTCGACGGGTACAGAGGAGGAACTCATCTTTGAGTTAAATTTAATGCTCAACCGCATATTCATCTGGGCCGTTTTATGTTTGTCTTGCCTTTCTTTTAATAGTTTGTTTCTATTTTCATCTTCACAGGTCCACACTCTGAGTTGAAGGCTACCTCAGACACATCTCCGGAATTCATTAACAGGATGTCCTTTAACCAACTAAATGAGTGCGAAACCGCTGTGTAGGGGGTACCCCAAATGAGGTCAGTCACAGGGCCAGGGAGTGCATCGGGAGAAGTTCACATGGACTTTCCAGCCGTTTTGTGTTCCTCTTCTTCATTTATCCTTCTTCCAAGCTGCCCCCCACCCCAGCCTCCCCCTCACCACCACCCACTGCATCCTCTCCTGGAACCCTGAAATCTGGATTTCTCCACTTCCTTTCTCTCGTGCTCCCTCTCCTAACAGAGTCATGGGCTGGCGGGTTCCCCCACAGGCTCTGTCACCCAGACTTGATGCCCCCCACCAACCCCATGGAATTTCCTGGAATCTTCTCAGAGCAGGGTCAGTGCCTCACAGCTTGCCTAACTCCTGGCTTTCCTCACTGTTTTCTCCAAATCCCATGCAGCCACCGCCCCCCTGCTCCTCACTGGTACTGAGCATCTCTGCTCCAGCCCCTTCCCCAAGTGACACCACTCTGTGGCTTCCTTGGTCCCCAGATCCTCTCTTGGGAAACCCACCCACACCCCTCCCCCCAGCCACAGCACAGTGTCCCTTAACAGTGATGGGGAGAAGAGGAGCTCATGCCACTCACTGTGGTTCTCCCTGAGCTTTCTAGATGCCCTACTGGATGTAGGGAGGGAGGAGCCACTGTAGGGAGCTCCCGGCTCTGGGGTCTGGACACAGGGCTACCGCACAGGATGCTTCCTCCTCGGCTGCTGGCTGCCACCTACTCAGACATGCCCTGCTGTCATCCTAACTCATATCACTGGAGAGCAGTAGCAACTCAGTTCCCTTATCTGGAGCAGCCAGGAAGACGCCTGTCACCAGGCCAGGGCTGAGGGTAGAGGGAGGGGGACGATCAAAGGCCGGGTCCTGGGGAAACCAGGGGGAGCAAGGGACTTCCTGCTTTCCTCAATCACTTGAGAAACACTGTAGGGGTCCAGAGGAGCTTTCAAGTTGCTTTCTTTGGGTTATTCCTTGACGACACTGAGACCAGTGACTTGTGGTATAAAGGTCCCACGAGAGAAACAGTGGCTTCTCTTGCCCCTAAAGGTCAAGATCGGCTTCTCAGAAGAAAGGCGGTCTCTCAGCAGCCCCAGACTATTCCCACAGCTGCTTGGATGGTGGCTCAGGAGGCAGTGCCCTGTCCCCCTGGAACTCTGTCAAGTGGTAAGTCATCTGTGTATTTAACCAGTGGAGTCCATGTTGATGCTCGGGATGGTTTCACTTTTGCAAATCTTTGTTTCTGTCCTTCGAGAGAAGAACACAGCCAGCCTGTCACAGGAAGCTATTTCTCAGGGTGAGCAGACTTTTCAAATGCAGAAATTAGGACCGATACTGATTTCATGACACAGTACTTGGCTCTCTTCGATGGTGTGTTTCCTTAAATATTATGTTCGGATAGTCACGGCTTGTTTCCACCAGGAGAACTAAAGTTCTGTAAAGAAGTAGAATGCTTACTTTTTTTTTTTTTTTTTATCTGCCCTGTGGTGTTAGCACACTGCTCAAGTATGACGTGAGGGCATAACAAACAGGTCAATTATAGTAGCCGCTCTCAGCAGGTGCAGATGCCTCAGAGAAATGTTTACTTTCAATCTTCCAAGATGTAGACCTATTCTGGGTAAAATGAAGTACCAGTAAAGGGAGAGGATGGCTGCATGGACACTAACCCAATTTTTTTTCCCCCTCCAGGACCACCCAGCCGTATGAAGAGGAAATAATCCTTGGCTTCTCCACAGGGCAGCCTGAAGATGGATAATTACGTGACAGCCCCAGAGGATGACTATGACGTCCTCATAGAGGATGATCTGAATAACGATGAAATAAAACTGTGCCACCTGTACGAAACCAAGATCCTGTCAACCCGGGTGTTGCCGCAGCTCTACGCCACCGTGTTCCTGGCTGGTCTCCTGGGCAGTCTCTTGGTTGTGCTCATCCTGGTAAAACATAAAGGACTCAAGCACATGGGAAATATCTATTTCCTAAACTTGGCAGTTTCAAATTTGTGTTTCTTGCTTGCCCTGCCATTCTGGGCCTATGCTGCGATGCATGGGGAGGTTCTCGGCAACTCCATGTGTAAAATTCTAGTCATACTTTACTCCATAGGCCTGTACAGTGAGGCTTTCTTCAATATCCTCCTGACTGTGCAAAGGTACCTAGTGTTTATCAACGTGAACTTTCCCTCGACCACGAGGGCAATGCACTGGGGCATCATCTCGAGTGTTCTGGCATGGGTCTTAGCCACTCTGGTCATTTTGCCTGAATCCATGTTTTACAAACCTCAGATGGAAAGCCAGAAATACAAGTGTTCCATTAGCAGACCTCACTTCCTGCCGGCTGAAGAGACATTCTGGAAGTATTTTCTCACCTTAAAGATGAACATTTTGGGATTTCTTTTCCCACTGTGCATTTTTGTATTTTGCTACGCGCGAATGAGAAGAATACTAAGGTCTGGAGAGAGGGGGAATGGCCTTCACCAGCTGGTTTTCGCCATAATGGCTGTCTTCCTTCTGATGTGGGGACCCTACAATATTGCACTTTTCCTGTCCACTTTCAAGGAATATTTCTCTCTGCACGACTGTAAGAGCAACTACAACCTGGACAAAAGCGTTCAGATCCTTAGAATTTTCGCGACCACCCACTGCTGCGTCAACCCCCTCCTCCACGTGTTCCTCGACACCACGTTCAGAAGACACCTTCGCCGCCTTTGCTCTGTGCATGACAGCAGTCTGCTCCAGTCCACTGAGGAATCTGCACGAGCTGCACCAAGGGAAGAACGTGACCATTCTACCAAAGTGTAAACTAGCTTCTGTCAAAGGCAGAATAAATATTGATTTTTGTATCATTGCATTGTTTTGTGTAATCTTTTTACACACTTTTGTATATAAAAATAGGTTATGGGAAGAAAAGCGAGGTGGTGAACAAGCATTTTCCAAGCTCTGAGTCTGTCTCAAGTGTTGTGCGAGGCTCTTTGCAAACCTGAGCCCCTTTGCGCCTCAATACTTGACCGTGGGTTTGGGTGGAATTTGTCTCATTCTGCTAAGGGGGATACTAAGGCTCAGACATTTGTCTAGGCTCACACAGCTAGAAAGTGGCAGGACTGGGGCCCAAACGTGAGTGCCATTCACTCCAGAGCTAACACACCAAACTTCCAAAAACTGGGCAAGGAAACACAAAAATTAATATGTACTCTTAAAACCAATAAGACCACATTCCAAACTAGAAGCAACCTATTCATATAGAAGTAATTGTTCAGGCACATTTTCTTGCAGGTAATTGAAAGAACTGGCAGGCTGGAAGCTATGGGTAAAGAGGTAAAAATGACATGCTCTGTGGAATTTGCTAAGTCTCCTTGGCTACTTGCTACATGAATAGTCTGCATAAAATAACTCCAGGCAAGAATATTTTCAAAGGAATTGAAAAAAAACACTAATTCAGTATAATCTGAAGTGGAATCTGCTAAAATGAGTTGTAACTGATGGGGGTTAAAATATGTGTTGAGCAGGAAAAGGCTTAGTTGGGAAAATTTACAAAATTTGTGAAAATGGATAAGTCAGTGGTTATTCATTATTGATACTGCGTGGAAAATTTTGGAATTTACGATGTGCATTAAACTGGTAGCGTCAACAATGAGTTTTATGTGCTGCCACAGACTTAACCATCATTAGTTCTATGGATTTCTTTCAGAAATTAAAATTGAGGGGCACCTGGGTGGCTCAGCTGGTTGAGCGTCTGTCTTCGGTTCAGATCATGATCTCGGGGGTCTTGGGATCAAGTCCCACATCTGGCTCCATGCTCAGTGAGGCATCTGCTTCTCCTTCTCCCTTTGCCCTTCCTTCCTTTCTCTCTCTCTTTCTTTCTCTCTCTCTAATAAGTCATTAAAAAATCAATAAAATCTTAAAAAAAAAGAAAAGTTGAATAACCTGATTCACTTTATGACACAGCAATTTAATGGTGTAGCAGTGGCAGGGACTCCATGGAAATTGTCCTGAACAAGAAGGACTGTCAATATCTATTATATAGAACACTGAACAGATTTCAAAATTAAATTCATATGTTTCTTAATAAACTCAACCTAACATTACAGGGCAAAATAGCACTTACATATGAAACATATTGTGTAGTCGAGTCACTTGACAACTCTTGTTTGGATCACAAGAAATGTCAAGCCTCTTTATACACTTCCCATGTGCTATGTCAAAAGTAGGATTGGACCTAGAGGGTGTTCTGCTAAGTGAAATAAGTCAGACTGAGACAAATGTCATAGGATCTCACTCACATGTAAAATCTAAAACCAAGCGAAGGAATAAACAAACCAAAATAAGAATCGGAACTATAAACTCAGAAAACAAACTGATGGCTGCAGAGGGGAAGGGGGAGGGGAATGGGTAAACTGGGTGAAGGGAAGTGAGAGATAGAGGCTTCTAGTTACGGAATGAATAAGTCAGGGGAATAGAAGGCACAGCATAGGGAACATAGTCGATGATATTGCAATAGTGTTTGGTGACAGATGGTAGCTCCACTTGTTGTGGGCACAGCATAAGGTGTAGAGAAGTTGAATCACTATGTTCTACACCTAAAACTGATGTAACATTTTGTGTCAACTATACGCAGATAAAAACATTTTAATAAATAAAAATTAAGAAGTAAAGGTCCAAAAAAATGTATACCCTACATTAAAACTGTGCTGCTCCCATGGCCTCTGGGTGGCTCAGTTGGTTGAATGTCTGACTCTTGGTCTCATCTCAGGTTTTGATCTTAGGACTATGGGTTTGGGCTCCACATTGGGATAAATAACTCTACGGCTGGATAATATTTTCACTTTTTTTTTTTTTTAAGTAGGCTCCATGCCCAGCGCAGAGCCTAGTGTGGGGCCTGAACTCATAACCCTAAGATCAAGACCTGAGCTGAGTTAGAGAGTCAGATGCTTAACCTACTGCACCGCCAAGGCACCCCAGCTGGATTTTCTTTTTTTAAGTTAAGTAGCAGGAGTGCCTGGGTGGCTCAGTTGGTTGAGTTTCTGCCTTTGGCTTGGGTCATCGTCTCGGGGTCCTGGGATTGAGCCCCATGTCAGATTCTCTGCTCAGCAGGGAGTCTGCTTCTCTCTCTCTCTCTCTCTCTCTCTCTCTCTTTCTTTGCCACTCCCCCTACTTGTGCTCTCTGCTCTCTCAAATGAATAAAATATTTTTTTAAAAAAATGTTAAGTTGCAGAAATGAGATCTCTGCTCTTATACAAACTTATATCAAACATGTTTTCTGGGGTGCCTGGGTGGCATTGTCAGTTAAGCACATGACCTGGTTTTGGCTCAGGTCATGATATCAGGGGCATGAGATGGAGTCTCCTTGGGATTCTCTCTCTCCTCTCCCTCTGCCCCTCCTGCTTGTGTTCTCTCTCTCTCTCTCTCATAAGTAAATAAGTCTTAAAAAACAAAAACATATTTTCTGAACTTGGTGATTTTCAGAACTTGACACAAGGACAAAAGAGATTTCCATATTTTTAAATCAATTTGTGCAACTGGAGAGCTTCCATCTTATCTCCAGTTGGAGGTGGTCTGAAATCTAATGGCATGCCATGCTAGAAGGTAAACATCAGGTGAAGAATCTAATAGGATTCTAGAAATGTCTTCTCAGTGATAAATATGCACTATGTATATGCTGGCAGACTGGTATCAGAGTTTGGCAGCACCTGTGTGAAAAGACATTTTCAAAGACAAATCATGTAAAATTTCTCTGTGGATCAGCTTTATGGGATGAACTTTTGCAATCCACTTTAATAATAGGGAATATCAGTTTTGAACCTCAATTAAACAAAAGTTACCCCCCTGACTTCCACTCTTCTCATTAGTAGACCTGTATCACACAAAAGAAACTGTACTGAAATTATGAGTTGATACACATACCATGCCACCACAACCCACAGCTTCCACCTTACTTCCTCCATTCCGTATTTCTTTCCTCCTCCTTTCCTTCATGGTAAACTCTAGATCCCAAAAACATCAACACATTTACTCATTTTCTCAATCACACATATACACAACAGTCTCCAGGGTTGCTACTCTCATAGTGCTTATAAACGGAAAGACAGATATAAGAAGGATAGGGAGGAGCACAAGTAGGGGAGGTGGCAAAGAGAGAGAGAGAGAGAAGCAGACTCCCTGCCGAGCAGAGAATCTGACATGGGGCTCAATCCCAGGACCCCGAGACGATGACCCAAGCCAAAGGCAGACACTCAAACCAGCCCTAAAGATGTAGCCTGGAGTGGGAGAGATGAAGCTGTCACTGGCCCCGGGAGAGTGATTGATGTTATGAGATTTATCAGCGGTCTTCCTGGAGGGTGTCTGAGCTCAGATGTGAGTGATTCCCCCACAGGAATCCTGCACCTGCTCCATCTTCTCTTTCTATGGGGTCTATGCAGGTGGAGGGCAGGCGGAGTCCTGATTATGACACATCAAGGAGGGACATACTGAGCCTGAAATCCAGCCTATGTACATGGCTGAGTGGGCCGAGCTCCCCAGCGGGGGCTGGGCACACTGTGGGAAAGGGGTACCTTTCCTGGGCTTCGTACAGAGGCCATGTATGGACAGCTCTCTGCTCAGGCACCATGAAATGCTCTACTATCACTGTTCTAATGCACTTTCCCTGCCATCACACTGTCCCCCTTCCTGTGTGTGGGCAGACGTTCATGGGAATCATTCTGCCACCAGGACAAACAGGAAAGGGGGTTGTCTCCCTCTGAGACCAAGCTCAGGGGCAGAGGGAATTCAAGGAAGTAAGCCAGGGACAGCCCCAAGTCAGTGCAGGACTGGAAGGTCTTGCCAGAGGGTGGAGAAGCAGAGAAGCAGACACAAGTGAAGACCATGCAGAATGCAAGGTCGAGAGCTTTCCCTGGAAGCCTGTGAGAAGCTAGGGCTTGGAGGAAGTGAAAGCAAGGACGCCAAACTGCGCCCTCACTCCATTCAGTGTGAAAAGAATGTGGGAGCCAAAGGTCGTGTGGCAGCCCAGGGCTTGCGCTACACAGAATGCACTGCCTGTGGGAGGAGAAAGAAGCATACGGGCAGTTACAGGACTGGGCAACACATTTCCCATTTCTGCAAGAATTCATGAGTACAAAGGTCTGAGATGGTTTACCACAGATATAGTTTCGGGGTTGGTTTGTCCCCAAAGATATGAGACACACAGAAAGAGGCATATTTCTCTAGTAGCTAAGACAAAATCCACAAACTGGTTCCTTCTCATGCCTGGAACCCTTGACCATCATCCCAGCCAAGCTGAAGCAGAGGAGATGTGCTATTTCTTCTTTTCCTCCATCTTGTCCCTGCCTTACCCCAGATTCTCCATACCCTCTATCTCTCTAGGGGTGATGCTGTTCTTTAAAACTCAAATAGCAGGCTGTGGTACCAGTTTCCTGCTCTGCAGAGGGCTCCGAGTCCTACTCAGCATTCCCACGGCCTCCCAGGGCCTCACCTGCTCACCACCTGTCACTCATATCCTTCTGCTGCCTCATTACTGATCTTCACCACCTGTCATTTCCAGAAGCTGTGATCTCTCCCCATATGCAGACACTGTCCTGGTGGGTGATGGCCAAGATGGATCAGTCCTCCATTCGTATCAGGCATCAGTGATTAAGGATCCTGGCCAGCAGAGACAGGAATTGTCTCTATGACTATATTCTTCTTTAGAACCTGACTGGCTGTGTTCCTGGGGCCCATGCATCCTCTCCGAGCAGATCTTTCACCTTCTCCACATTTCCTCACCTGTGGTTGACTCTAAGTTCCCCATTCACCCAGAAGAGTGGGTCAGCTCTATTGATTTGGTTTCAAAATCTCACTCTTAGGGTAGAGGGCTCACCTTTCTCAACCCCAATGGCCATGTGACACGATTTCCTAACATATCCTCTGCTTCCATCCTGAAATTCAGACTCCAGCCATTTATTTCATTCTTGCTCTAACACTGGAAATGACCTACTTTGGGCCATGGTGTTTCCAGCCCAGCAGGACTGTTGCTTCAGTTGGGAGGAGCAGGTTGGTGCTCATCCCACAACCATGGCATGGGTGGTGGTGATTTGCTTACCTTCTCTATTTTCATGACTATGAGCCTGATGTATAGATATTTATGTGTGTTCTGTTGACAACACTAAATTTCAGAAAAGAGAGACATAGGCTTAGGGTTGAAATAATGAAGGTAATGCCTCAGATCCAGAAGAGAAATAGTGTCCTATTGCCAAAATATTCACTGCTTCCTCCCACTGGGCCTCTCCCTGCAAGACATCATATGCCTGCCTTGTTGATGTCGTGGCCACTCAACTTACTCTGAGCAATGAAATGATGGGAATGGCAAAGCCATTGCCCCTACAGAAGCTTTAGAAGTTATTGTGAGGCATCTCCAATTCTCCTTTCTGTCTTCAGGCCAGCAGACCCCAGGTGGAGCCACTTGTTCAGCCCAGATCTCAGAACAAAGGTATGAGCTGAGCAAAAGAGCCACTGGTGCAAAGACATGGGTGTGAGACAAAAATAAGCACTTGTTGTGTAAGCTGCTAAGATTTCTATAGAACTTAGCATGAGCTGATGGATGCAGTGATGTTAGATTTTCTCATTTAATTTCAGCTAGAAAGGGGATTTCACTGGTGGGCTTTAATTTCACCTTCATATCTTATTTATACAAGAAAGTTCATACTGTTCAAATGTCATGCTTTGTGGGGCTGTTATTATAACTAATATGGCAACAGCATCAAATGTTGCTCACTGAATAACCTTCTCAGGCTACTGAGGATACACGGCATAACTGGGCCATAATTATAGTAGCAAAAAAAAAAGTGAGTTTTCATCCTAAGCTTAGGGGACCCTAATTCATGTCCTTTCAGAGCCCGGTGCAGGCAGCAGCAAAGCTACCTACCCACTGATGGTGGTCAACACTGCCACCCTTGTCTGACATCAGCCTTTGAAGGTACAGTCTTCCTCTGGTTGGCATGGGTTTACTTGTTGGGTCCAATGAGCCAAAGGAAAAACTGAAAGCCAGAAAATGACCCCTTCCCAGGGAAAAGTTAGCAATCTGAGAGAGCTGGTACCTAGCCACCCCTGAGCCCCACTTTCTGGAAGAAGGTCCACATTAGTAGCTGAGACCACATCATTTGGTTCTTTCATAGGTCAGAAGCAAAAGCCTGGAGAAGAAAGCCACAGGGAGCACACTGAAAGAACAAAGCATGGACCCTCCACAAGGCAGAGGAAGGCAGGCCAGAGAGGAGGATGAGTGGTATGAATGCTGAGGGAACGGGGTTCGAGAAGGAGTGAGAGGACCATGGGGTCAGGAGTGGCTACGGGCTCAGGGGAAGAGACCTGGAAACCCTGAGAAGCTGGCAGTTTGGGAGGGCATGGGTGTCCTTTTCCAGAGCCACTCAGGAGAGAGAACAGGTTAGAACCCAATCACAGTGAGGTGCACAGAGAATAGGAGAGTGGCCCGACTGCTTGCTGAAGGAATAGAGGGCAGCCCACCTGGCCCCTGCTCTCTAGAGCTGGGCTGAGGGAAGTGGGGGGGAGTGTAAATGAGTGAGTGGAGGTTAACCAGAGGGGGAGGGACAATAAAGCCAGTCAGAAGGCCAAGGGACAGAAGGTTGTCACCTCTCCCTATGATGCCTGTATTTGTACATTCACTGTACCTGATGCAATCTATTTAAGATACCAAATTCTCAAAAATCTTTGTGATACCCAGTTTCTTTCACCAATGCCTCAATTCCTGCTCCCTATCCCTCTCCCTGCCCTAGAAACACATGCACACAAAGCACATATACAAACACAGGCACACACGCGTACACGTGCACACACGCTTACACACCCACCCCAGCACACACAGCAACAACCATGTGAACAGCCATCCAGATGCCCTTGGGGTAACCAGATGCTGGGCCTGGTCTTTGCTTCTAGACAAGCAGGCACTGAACCCAAAGGGAAGAAAAGGAGCCCGACCTGGAAAGTGTGGAAGGAGAGATCCAGCTGTGCCAGTATCTGATCAGACACATGATTTCTATATAAAATTCTAGAAAAGATGAATGATGCTTTATAAGGAATGAAAATCGAAAGCCTTTCTCATTTTATTTATTGCAAGGATGACAGCAAGGAGCTGGGAAAGCAGTTGATTGGCCAGGAGGGGAGAAGGCCCAGTACCCCCAAGGGGGAGGCTGTAGGAGCAGTGAGGGGGAGGGGCCGAGGCACCTCTGGGGAAAAGGCCAGGCAGTCTTCTCATGTGTTTTATCTCCTCAGGAAGGCGCAGGCTTCCAGAAGCGCTGTGGGACACACCAAAGCAGGAGATTCAGAAACAGATTTCTCTTTTTTTACCCGAGTCGACCAAGGAGGGTACTAAAACACAGACTTTCCCCCTGCCTTCTCCCACCAACCCTTGGCCAGCCAGCTCTGTCCCCCACACCCTGAGCCACTTCCTGCCCTGGCCTTAGTGACACAAGATCCATCCCATTTGTCTCTAACTGAATCGACAGTCATACTCAAGTTCACAAGACATGAGTGGTCCTCTGACGTGAGCCATTCATCACCCTCGTCTTTATGCAAATCTGTCTGCAATGGTGTTCACTCAGTCATTCACTAGTACTCTGGGGCCTGCTTTGTGTGAGGTACTGTGCTAAGTGCCAGGGATTGAGCAGGGACAGAGGGACCCTGCCTTCAGCCAGCATGTACTCTGTGCAGTCCTGAGCTGGCTGCTCCCAAGAATAGCCCCACAGCCTCTTTCTCAAAGCCGAGTCCTAGGGCCACCCCATCACAATTCCCCAGATGCTGGTTGGTAAAGAGCAGTGACACTGTTGACATTTGAGACCTGGGAATTCTTTGTTGGCAGGGCTCTTCCATGCTTTATTTAGCAGCATCTCTGGCTTCTGCCCATAGACACCAGCTGCACCACTCACCCTTTCACACCCCCACCCCACCCCAGCAACTTATAAGAATCAAAAATACCTCCAAGCATTGCCGAATGTCCCCTGGGACAGTGGGGGACGGGAGGGGGGTCACTCCACCTAGCTGAGAACGACCAGTACAGAGATTTTTGGTGCCACCCCATCCCTGGACCACCACCAGGCCGACACCTCCAGCTGTCTGATGAGGTGCCAGGAATGGGACTCTGGGTGACCCCCATGCACAAGGGAGGCAATACACACTAAAATTTTAGATTAACCACCTGGAGCCTTACAACGCTCTGCAATATCTTATAAATGTTTTTAAAGGAGCAAATTATTTGTCAGTATACTTTCCTGGCTAAGATACTTTCTTGGAATTTGTACTCTCAATGGTTGGTATTTACGGTAACAGTCTAGAGACCAGAATTTGTCATTTCCGAACACATACGTGCATATATACACACAGACACACATATATATATACGTGTGTATATGTACGTATACCTACACAAGTATACCTACATGCAGATACACACACACTTCATTCTACTGAACAAAATGAATGATCCGTTTCTAAGAACCATGACAGGCACTCTCAGCATTATAAAAATTTAGCCTATCACCACTGCCTTATTTTTCTCTAAATTTTACACCTCATCACTGATGCTGTTGCTTCCTGAGGTGCAGGGATACACACTGCCTTAACATTTTTATTCCCATCTCCATTCCTAAAATGCTGTCTGGCCCTCCAGCCTCGCCACCCTCCACTCATGGTGGCTCCTCCAGGCTGTTGCACTTACGGGAGGCTGAACACTGTCTCAGATTAGCAACGGCCGTGACATAGGCTGATCCCAAATATTCTTCATATGTGTTTTTGCCTTGGAGTTTGGCCAGACACTCAGTGTTGTCATTGAACAGAAGATTTTTGGTTTCAGACTGGAACAAGCAAAACTCGCTTGGGCATTTGGTTCCATTTCTTCCAAACTGCATCTGTGATAAAAGGGCAGACAGTAAGCAAGTGGCCAAGGGAAACAGGAGAACGTTTAGGATTAGGAGAGGCCAAGGACCTCTCTTCCATCCAGGCTCAGGCCTGGGAAGCCTACAGAAGGAAAGGAGCTGAGTTCTGGAGCCCTTCTACCTCTTGGCTGAGCCCTCCCCTGCCGCATGTCCTCCCGTGGCCCCGGGGTGACAGACCCACCAGGCAGTGCCGGGGCCCCTCACTACTTCCGATCCCATCTTCCATCTTCCCTCCTTGTTCATCTGTGGCCTCTTCCTGTAGAACCTCTGCATGACTAGGTGATAGCTGAGAATTTCTGAGGTCTCCCCCAAAAGGTGGTCACCTACAGCATTCTGACAGGGCCAGCTCTCCCACACAGGCAGTCTGCATTGGAAATCTCTGCCATTGGTTAGGACATTGCCTCGGGAGGGTCACTTAGCCTCTCTTGGCCAAAGTTCCTTCTCCGTGCTCCGGGGCAAGAGCAACACACCTCAGCGATGAACCACCTCCTAGCAGCATGAGTGAGTGTGCCATAGCGAGGTTACTGTACCTATGATTACCATTCCAGGACCACTGTCTTTAAAGCACACCTGGACACCTGATGTTCTACTACCAAAGTAGAAGTTCCAAAACAGAATCACAGACTTTAAGGAAATTGCATGGTTTCTTTCAAACCGCTTCCCACAGATAGCCTTCAATCCACAGAAGTTCTGGGTTTGTTGTTTTAGAGATTACACATGTTCTCACTGAGACTCTGGGCAGCTCCTCAGCATGAAGCAAACGCTGTCACCACCAGCTTCAAGCAGAGGGACTGCAAAGAAGGGCTCTGGACAGACTGCTTCACCCAGCTCTGGGACCCGTGTGGTTAAGAGAGGGCAGGAGGCCCTCGTGATCCGCACCTGCTGGAGGAGCAGCACCTGCTTCAGGTGTTCGGCCTTTTCTTCCCGAGATACCACAGCATGGTTTGGAGCCATGGCCAGGTGACATCTCCGAGCCTCTGTCACAGGCTGCCGGGTGCCATCAAGACACAGCAGTTCAAAGTCCTCCAGCTTCAAATCCCTGGCCCATGGCTCAGGGTTCCCTCCTGGAGAGAGAAAAAAGAGGCAGCATTAGCCACAGGGCTGCCCCGCTTGGTCAAAGGTCTTTTCTGGGTGGGTCCGACGAGTCCCCTGGCCTCCTGAAACGGTCACGTGTGGGTCGCAGTGATGTGAGGTAGAGTGCAGGAAGCTTTGTCCGCACGAGCTATGCAAACTCCAAATACAGCAAGTGTCAGTGCTGCTTCCATACAAGGGGACAAGATTCGAGAATATAAAGGAGCGAAGCCCTGACACATTCTAACATTTTACAATGTGGATGAACTTTGAAAATGTGATGCTCAGTGAAAGAAGCCAGTCACAAAAGTTTATGTGGTTCCATTTATGTGAAATGTCCAGAATGGGCAAATCTACAGATACAGAAAATAGACTGGTGGTTGGCAGCTCTGGAGGAGTGGGGAAAGGCGCAGGGGTACTGTATGGGGGTGTGTGAGTGTTCTAGAATTGGACTGGTGGGTGTGGAGCTCCGTGAATGTGCTAGAGACCACGGAACTGCACACTTTGAATGGGTGAATTTTTATAGCATGAATTATATCTCAATAGAGTTGTTAGTTTTAGTTTTTGTTTTTTTGAGTTGTTAGTTTTTTAAAAGAGAAAGCCTTCCACCTGTACCGTATTTTCCAATGAGTTCCAGAAGAAGAATATCTGGTTTATGTTCAAGAAGAAATTGTTTTCTCCTTCCCTTCATATTCAAATGCTCTTAGTGTCTAACTAGAAAAAGAACGGGAACTTCTACAAGTTTATCAAATATGATCCATCAATTTAAAAAAATACAGTTGTGAAATCCCAAAGAAACCTATACTTAAATAGGTTTCTCTATTTAAGTCACTCTATGACATCACTCTAGGGGATCAAGATGAGTCATGATGAGTCCCAAGTAATGTACAGAACTATTGAATTGAATCAGTACACTGTACACCTGAAACTAATATCACACTGTGTGTTAATTATACTTCAATTTAAAAATATGACATCAAACTGATCCCTGGAGATCACCTAGATTAATGGTTCATAAATCTGAAACACAATTGTATGTATGTCTGTGTCTAAGCAAACACAGGTTCATTGTTTAGGTCCCTGCTTCTCTCCTTCTACCCTCCCCCCTCAAAACAAAAGCAAAAACACTTTATCTGTTCTCTCAGCTTTTGTCTATTTGATATTGAGATCATTCCAAATTTATAGGTCTGTCCTCAGTCCCTTTCCCAAGAGACGTGGGGAGAATCAGAAGGACGGAGGAGTGGCCATGACTTGGAGGAGGCAGTTCTTTCTCAGGGGGTGAAGTGGCAAGTCATCTGCTGGGGACCGTGGGGGCCAAGTGAGGACCGAGTGGGGGCTCAGGAGAAGGCTGCAGTTTGGAAGGCAATCAGATGGCTAGGGGTGCTGAAGTTAGCAATTATTATTCACCTTCCATTATATGTCTTTGCCTTTGGGGGCAAAGACTCTCAAGGAGTTTCCAGACTGCGAGCTCACATGGGTCCAAATGAAGGTCCTTACTTCCTTTCTTAAAACTATGGCACAGGAAAATAAATAAATAAATAAATAAATAAATAAATAAATAAATAAATAAAATAATAAATAAATAATAAATAAATAAATAAATGAATAAATAAAAAATAAAACTATGGCACAGGGAGATGTTGTGCTTCTGTGGTTAACTAGACAAAGCCAGGGAGATATTTGCTACTGAGTATGGCTGGTGTGTGTGTGTGTGTGTGTGTGTGTGAGAGAGAGAGAGAGAGAGAGAGAGAGAGAGGGAAGAGAGAAGAAATTTGGCTTCAAAATCAATGTCACACTCATAGACATACCATATGGCATAAGGAGGTAAAGAATTTTGGAAGTAACCTGATCCAAAGCCTAGAAAAGGTTATAACAGCTTCCCAATTGCAAATCTGAATACTGGGACATGAGAGGGAAACACTTCACTTACCGTTTGTGTTCTGCAAGATAGTGGAATCTCTCACAAATGCGACATCTCCAGCCTTCTCTGCCAGGCACCTAAAATGTTCCAGAATATAAACACATTGCCAGAGAAGAAAAACTATTAGGGTTTTCATAAATATTTGTAAGATGCATGCCAAAAACTAAAACATGGAAGTAAACACGGAACAGATAAAGGCAAATATTTCCAGGAACTTATGATTTAAAATGGTAGCTTGAACACATATGCTTGTGAGCCTTCTCTGCTTCTAGAATCCCAATAAAATGACATTACTGAGATTGTTGGGGTTTGGGGATTTTTTTTTTTTTACATTAGTGAGATATTTTTTAAGCCATAAACCATGAGCAAAAGGAGGGCAGGAGGAATAGAGTAAAGATACTGTGGACAATGTTTGCAAGGTGGAGAGCAAATCAATGAACAGGAATTGATCCAGCAGAGCAGAGACAGCTGTAACGTAAGCTGGAAGTGGGGCGAGCCCAGAAGGAAACTGATGTGCGCTGCAGAACTCCAGAAAGGCTTATTAGTTAGAAGTACTAGGCACCACTGAAAGTGGCTGAGACAGGAGGACTGGATAGAGTGTGTACAGACATGGCTTAGGTGCCCTCCTCTTCCATGCGGATGTAAAATGACTCCCCCCACACCCCAGCAGAAGACTGAAGGTTTGTTCACAAGAGATTGAACCTGAACAACATTAGAGACACAGAACCAAGCACAGTGGAGAGCAGAGGCCCAACAATATCAGAGTAGACTGAAAATCTATATTCCAGAAGGTTAAATCATAACCTCTTTCCCCCACGCAGCCTCCCAAGAAGCATACAAGATGATTCTTTCTTTGGAAAACCTGATCAATCCAAGAAAAATTCCTATAGATTCTCATATTTGGATGCCCCATAGTGAAATGACACACACCAATTGCCCCACAGGTGAGGCTCATAAGTCAAGATGTGGTACCTGACACAGAACAGTCAGCGCTAGTATTTCATTCTTAAATATGGACAAATGGCCAGAAACCACTGAATCCTTGAAGAAATGCTAGAAAAAATGTAGACTGAAAAAAATAGCTAATTATATTCATAATATACAGAGACAATACAGGAGACAAAATAAAACTTTTTAGACTATGATTAATATCATTAAGGAGATGAAAGAAAGTGCAGAACTCATAAAACAAGAATAAGCAGCTCTAAACAAAGGACCAGTCAGAAGACAAAGTGTTCTTAGAATGTAAAAAATCATCATCATAAAAATTCTAAAAAATGATATATGATTAAGCTAAGCAAATACCCCAGAAACTGGAAGATAACAAAAAGTAAATAATAAAAGATAAATAAGAAAATGAAATGATAATCCAAGAGTCTATAATTTAAGAACTAAAGTTTACAGAGAAATCAGAGAAAACAGGGTAGAAATTATCAAAGACATAATGATGTAAAATTTCCCAGAACAATTTGAGCTTCCAAATGAAACAGGCCCACCAAGTGCCCAATCCAAAGGATTAAAAGGAGACCCACATGAAGAAATAGAAGTATGAAGTTTCAGAACACTAGAGATTTTTAAAAATCGTTTTTTAAAAACTCAGAAACCTCTTAAGAAACTCATTTTCAAAGCATTTTACTTTTGATAAAACCCCAAATGAATTTTTCCTAAAGAGTATTTTTCATTCATTATTAAATCTCTGTAAATTGAGAGAAATATATATTTAAGAAGGAAGTATAGGTGTTTGATTTCTTTAATCCTTACAAAATATTCTTTGTGTCAACCTGTATATCTAAGACACTTTCTAAGCCTCCTGAACCTTATTCTCTCAGAATGAGGAAGTTACAAATAAATTGTTGAAAACTCAAAAATAATCTTTTTTCAAAAAAGGAACAGTCAGATACAAAGAATCAGGAATTCAAAGTGGTATCAGATTTCTCAACAGAAATTCCAGATCTAGAAGACAATGAACTAATGTTTTTTTTTTTTTTAATTTTTGAATTTAGTGTAACTTCTGTCTTTCTGTTACATTCTGGATAATTTTTTCACATATCTTCCTCAATTCTTTTTTTAGCTATGCCTAAGCTGTTTAACCGGTCAACTGCATAGTTGGTTTCAATTGCTATATTTTTTTCCTTTCCAGAAATTCTTATTCTTTTATAAAAATACTACCATATTGTTTCTGCTGGATGTTGCTTCTGATAACTTTTCCCCTGTGTATTTGGTTAATATTAGTTCCTTTTGACTATGTACTGCTCATTGTTATTGAGACCGGATTTTTGAGCAATCTTTGAGGCCTATCCTGAAGGTGCTGTCTTCCAGGCAAGTTTCTAGAGGGGCTGCTAGTTTGGGACCACTTTTAAAAATATTTATGAGGGGCACCTGGGTGACCCAGTTGGTTAAATGTCTGCCTTCAGCTCAGGTCATGATCCCGGAGTCCCAGGACCGAGCCCCGAGGTGGCGGATTCCCTGCTCATTGGGGGGGGTCTCCTTCTCCCTCTCCCTCTGTTCTTCCCCCACTCATGCTCTCTCTTCTCTCGCTCTCTCAAATACATAAATAAAATCTTTTTTTAAAATAATAAAAATATTTATGATTTGAGAATTTCTGGACCATTTTAGGGGATATGAGTTTGAGCTGCAAATCCATGCAGGAGGTAGCTCATGGATTCAGTTTCTCAGGGATGGTGTATATTCTTCTCCCTATTTTCCTCAGTATCCACCAACTTGATGCCCCCAGGAGTAGGTGGGGAAATTACTTCTGATTCATTACTCTCTGAAGGTGTATGTAACTTGTGTATTCAAGTGTGTCCTCAGGACAAAGTGAACACTTAGCTCTCTGAATTCCTATTCGCCCTCAATAATCTTACTCCTTTGTCATTTATTCGGTAGTCCTAAGAACGTGTGTATGTGTGTGCACCTGTGGACTAATTCAGCATTTTTGCTTGTTTTTAGTGAGAGAATTGGTCAAAATAGCTAACACTGTCATTTCCCAGATATGGAAAACCCAAAATCAAAATCTCTAGGGATGGAAAAAAAAATCTCTAGGGAGGGGCACCCTGGGTGGCTCAGCTGTTTAGCTCCATCTTTAGCCCAGGGTGTGATCCTGGAGACCCGGGATCGAGTCCCGCATCGGGCTCCCTGCATGGAGCCTGCTTCTCCCTCTGCCTCTCTCTGTCTCAGTGTCTCTCATGAATAAGTAAATAAAATCTTAAAAAAAAATTTTTTAATCTCTAGGGAGAATGTTTTTCGACCTACGCTTAGTTATCCAGCCCAACTGTAAATCATTTCAAAGGTAGTATAAAGACATCTTCAGGCAGGTAATACTCAAAAACCACCAAGGCCAATTCAGCCTTTCTCAAAAAGATGTGTTTTGTGCCAACAAAACCAAGAAAGTGAAAGATATGATATGCAGGAAACAGGCAATTTAACATGAAGTATGCAGAAGGGAAATCCCAGAATGACTGTCAAGGGGAATCCCAGACCACAGATGTGCAAGGGATCTAGAGAAGCATCTGATGAACCCATGTCAGCATTCACTCTGAGTATGTATCGTTAGCAGGTTTTCATTACTGGCTAGCAGTTTTGAGATGAATTACTGATTTCTTTTTTAAGCACAGAAAATTAAGAAAATAAAAAAATAAGACACCTACTAACTCTAGAGTAAACAAAAACTTTGTACCATAAGGGAAGTGCAATCTTATTATACACATATTTAATACAGGAATATTTACATATTCATAATAACGTAAGCACATATACGACATAAATTTGCTGAGTTTAAAAGCGGGTGAAATTCATAGTTGTGAGTAGAATAGACATAGGAGCAGCAGGAGAGGCTGGAATCTCTTCTTCCATAATGGAAAGTCAGTGGAAAATAGCTGAAAACTGAAAATTAAGAACCAGTAATATAAGATTGTTAGTTAGAAATACAGCAGTGATGGGAGTTCTGGTTCCAGCTTTCAGTTTAGACAAAAGACAAAGCATTTCCTTCTCATATAACAGGAATACTAAAGTGTGGTGTTTCCAATGAAATAATACTTTCCCAAAAGTTTAAAAGGAAAAGCACATGACTCCTCTGGGTTTTTATCACATATGTGTCTACTCAATATTTCTGAGCAGAATCACATCACAACTTTTCCATTTGCAAATCTTTAGTCTTTTTTTAAAATATTTTATTTATTTATTTATTTATTTGAGAGAAAGAGAGCATGAAAGAGCACAAGTAGGGTAAGGGCAGAGGGAGAAGCAGACTTCCTGCTGAGCAGGGAGCCTGATGCAGGGCTTGATCCCAGGACCTTGAGATCATGACCTGAGCCAAAGGCAGACACTTAACCCACTGAGCTGCCCAGGCACCCCAGGAAATCTTTAGTCTTTTAAAGATATTCTTATAAAGTCACAAAATATTTTTAGGAGTCACTCACACTATAGTAAAAGTTATGTCTATATCATCCCATCATTGGAGAGAAGGCTACTGTATTTATATATTAAGTTCAAAGACCCCGGTTGTCCACTGTCATTGTCAGATCCATGATGCCATCTTGTGGTCCAATATTTTTTTGCCTTTCCTTTTCTTTTCTTTTCTTTCTTTCTTTCTTTTTTTCTTTCTTTTTTTTTTTTTTTAGTAGACTCCATGTCCAACATGGAGCCCAATGCAGAGGTTAAATTCACCATTCTGAGATCAAGATCTGAGCTGAGATCAAGAGTCAGATGCTTAACAGACTGAACCACCCAGGTGCCCCAAGTGCAATATATTCTTGGTGAATAGAGAAAAAGGAATTAGAAAGGACCCCTGAGAAATGATCCCAGCATTTGTAGGAGCAGGGTGGTAACTGTGAATTGTGGATAGTTACTGTGGATCACTAAGTGGTTAGAACTGGTAAATTCCAAAAACTTATTTTTTGGTTTATCTTTCACTTTACTAGTGGAGAATAACACTGCAGTCTTGCTTTGTCTTTGCCATTTCTAAGGCTGAAATCAAAGAGAGAAGTGACGTGTGGGATGTAATGATAACCTAGACAAAGGTGATGGGGTAGGGGAGAGGGAGAGGGTGGGAGAGAAGAAGGTGGTGGCTCCAGGAAAGAGAACTCTTGCACATAAAAATGGGTGGTAGAAAGGACTTAAGAGACCACAAATACTACCCTTTGATTTTGGCCCCAGGCCACAGGGGAGGGCCCAGCAGAGCTGAAGTCATGCAGCCCCATGGCAGCCCCGAGGGGAGGAGCGGGGAGCCCTCACAGGTGCAGCCTTTTAGTGGACCCCAGGCTGTTTCCTGGCTCTGCTGTGACAGGCCACATCTGGCTCCTTAGAAATGCACTGTAAGATGCTGGGAGATGAGGGATGAAGGACAAGGCCCTATCCTGGGCAAGCCTCAGCCACAGCACTCACCTGAAAGCCCCGGTGTAGCCAAAGTATCTCTCACTATTGTTGGGCGCACACTTGTTCTCACCCTTCTCGTCACCAATGCACAGTGCGCAGAGACTGGACTTCGGGTCGGCCCCAGGGGCACAGCTCTGGCTAAAGAATTCATCTGCAGAGAAGGAACATGGGAGTCAGCCATCCCCACCTGATTCAAGATAAGAGGCCTTTACCCAGCAGGCGATGCAGCTTGGGTTGGGTTCATTCCATTGCCCTGGACAGACATGCATACACTCACTATCGCAGACTGCCCTGTGCTACCACCAACCGAGGGCCCGGTAGAAATCAGAATAGCTTCACACGGGAGGCACCGACAGGTGTGAATAGCTGCCTGGGGGGTGGAGAAGAAGGTCTTCATGCTACCTGACAGAGGGTCCCATCATGACAGCCTCGGGCTGGACACTCAACTAATGAACTTGGCTGCAACCTGCAGCAGAACCTGCTGGCTGCCCTCCAGGATCTGATTTCTCCTTTCCTCAGAAATAGAAACCATGCTTTTGACCTGGGCTCCTGGCCCCTTAGAATAAAGCCTGGTCTTACCAGATGCCCTGTGGTTAGTATAGCCATGCGGCTAGGAACTCGCCAGCGAGAGACAAGAGGGGTGTTGCATGCCAGTGTCTTACACCCTTCAAAGACAGTTGGCCCAGGCCTTTCCCTCCTTCCTCTCCTTCCCCTTCCTTCTGCACACGGCATGCACAAACGGGCACCAGACCTCCAGTTGTGACATGGGCCATGAAATGACCTTGAGCTTGGCAGCCACATATATCAAAGTAGCCAGATGTTTGAAACCCGGGTTTCTGACATCGTGTCATTGTCACAGTAGCTCTGGACAATCTAACCTCTGGATCTCACTGACGTGAGAGAGAAAGAAACCTCTGCTTTGTTGAAGCCTCTGCCACTTGGAGTTTTCTCTCCTTGCACCAAACTTAATCTGAACTAATGAACCATGTGATTTAACCCAAGTTAAGGAGTTAACATGGATTAATATGGGTAAGGAGAAAGGACACAGTGGCAACAAGAAAGTCCTGCCTTGATGAGCAGCTAGTACCTGCTATCAGATTTGTGCAGCCCCTGCCACTGGAAGAGCCACAGCACATGCCAACCTATGGAGAGGGCCAGGGAGCACACCTGCTAAGGTCTGGGCAGCTTCCCCACTAATGAGACAGCCACTGGGGTCAGAAAGGGTGAAATCGGTGAGTGCTAGTGGCAAGGAGCAGAGCCACATAGAAGTCTGCTTGAGCCAGGATCCCAAATCCACTCAAAATGCAGCAGCGCCCCCACTTGAGGAGCTGCTTACACGAGGGGTGAGCCCTGGCGAGAACATGCCACACACTTCCACATCAGCAGGCCCCATAGCAGGTGGGGGGGGGGGCTGACTTATACCTGGGGTGTGAGCGTGGGGTATGGCAGAGAGAGAAGGCCCCACAAGCAGTTGAGTCGGAACCCTAGAGCTCATATTTGGTTCCCTTGCAGTATGGAACAAGAAGTCAGTTTCCTGAGGGAGACAGGTGCCTTTCCCCACATTAGGAAGCCAGCACCTATGAGAAATTTGGATCTGGTGCTCCAAGAGACAGGAAAGTAACAGCTGAACTTCTTGGAACCTGTATCAATTGTTAGGGTGCAGAAACAGACTGATCCCCCAGGTTTTTTATCCTGGAGTGAGGTGGCTAGGGCAGGGGAAGTGTCGGGTAGAGACACACTCAGCACTGCTCTGACTGCAGGAGGCAGCCACATGGACAACATGGTCACCCCAAAATGGGCCTTCGGGCTGCGGTCAACCTGTAGCTCCCCATCCCTGCCCTTCCCTGAGGTCTCACAGCTCCATGTGTCTACCCGCCCAGATGGTCCACCCATGCCTCCTTGAGGACGCCTTACCAAATTTGCAGGAGCCTAACTGGTTGAAGAGCAGGCCCATGGGGATGTTCCAGCCTGCAGTCCTGCCCACAGCGGTGTGGCAGGACTTCCTGCCTCTCAGAGTGTTCCAGGTGAGATCGGCATCTGATTTCCTGACAACGGCCACAGCAAGGTAACCTTGAACAACAGAAGAGCAGGTCTGAACATCCAGGGGGGCTGGCATTGGACTCTAGTGCAGCCTCTGCAACCCGAGCCAAAATAGGTCAAGGAGCATGATTAGGCAGTGATGCCCACAGATATCTGGCCATTGTCAGAAGCTTAAGTGGCGGCTCTATGCGAAGGTGAGGGTGATCTAGGCTATGAAATGAAAGAGTAAGAAAAGCTGATTCTTTAAGTGATTGCTAGGGACCACCCTTGACCAGCCACAATGCGTCCCTGAGTCATAAACCGGCAATTCCATTACACGTGAGCTACTAAAGCAACAATGAACAAGTGAGACCTCAATAGTGCATAAATTACCAACTGCAATGGGCATCGGGCCCGAGCAATGATGGCCACCAGACTAAGTGCTGTGTAGATGCAGGGGGTGCGTCTCCAAGGACCTCCCTGTGCTGACTGCGAACCAGCCCTGCGTTGTGAGAGCGTCAACCTGGTGGCAGTCCCTCTCCTGATAGTCTACGCCGGACAGATTCCAGCTGTGGTGAGTGCAGAGCTCTTTTGAAGCTGGGCAAGCACAGGCGCTGGCGGGAGGGTGGGGGTCATGCTCAGAGCATGGGATTTAGCACTGGAGACCTGGTTCAAGGCCAGGAGCCACCACAGGATCATCTATGCCTGTGAGTGAGATCCAGGGCACCTCCATGCCTGGGACTGTCTGGGTCCCTGTTTCCTCAACCATATGAGACAGGGATGTAACACCCTCCTTTCTCATGACCAGAACACAATGAGGAACTCTGGAAGTCCTCTGCCAAGTGTGACGGTCAGCAGAACATTAATTACAATTACTCATCTATGAATTATTTGCAGCTTCAAAAGAACTTATGGCTTCTATGGCTGCATCTCTTTCTGTGAGTTTTTCTTAAAGTTCCTGCCACCTCCTCCTCTGGCAAGGAGAACTCACCCTTGACCCTGAAATTAGCAGATTCCAACTCACCTTCCGCCAGTCTATCCACACAATCTACGTCACTAGGGTTCTGTGATTCTGAAAGAACAAAAACAAGCAAAATGGCATTAAACGCTCAGCTTTGAGAAGTCACAAGCTTTCAAATCTCAGTGATGCAGGATCGGATCCAAAGAGACTGTCCAGCCATCCCATTCAGCAGAAGGGCATCCATGTGTTCACCAAAAGACACGGATGCTCACAGTAGCTCATGCACAATGGCCACCAACTGGAAACTACCCAAAGGCCTTTCCACCACTGTAGAAGGGACAATGACTGTGGCAGAGTCACACCACAGGATACCACACACCCACACGATTCAATATTCTTTGGATGACTAGCACAAATGTAACACTGAGCAAGAGATGTACGAAGCACGTGCCTTGCATGTAAGGTTTAAAACAGGTGGAATTGCTCTGTGCCTTTTGAGGTCAGGGGTCATTACTCAGGCTGGAATAAGGGGGCTGGTGGCAGGAAGGCACCCAGGGCCACGTGGAACTTGTTGTGTCTTGACCTGGGCACTAGTGCATGGGAACGTACCAGTTTGTGAAATATCACTGAGTTCCACACTTATGGAAACTTTCCTATATGTATATTATACTTTACTAAAACCTTTTTTAAAAAGATTTTATTTATTTGAGAGACAGCGTGGGGGGAGCAGGGCAGAGGGAGAGGAAGAAGCAGGTTCCCCATTGAGCAGGGAGCCTGGCATAGGGCTTGATCCCAAAACCCTAAGATCATGACCTGATCTTAAGTCAGACGCCTAACCAAATGAACCACCCAGGTGCCCCTAAAATCTTTTTGTAAATGAAGAGGAGAAAGCTAATCTGTGCTGTCACTTCTCAACACAGCAGGCTGTGTGGGTAAAAGCCCCTTCCCTTTATTCTCCTCCACCGCCAGCTCTGATTCTCCTGTTTGAATGCATCCGTCCATCTCAACATCTCCACCTGGACCTACCAAGTGGGCTTCCTCCTCTCACGGGCCAAATGGAATAAACTAGAGAGGACACTCCCCCAGACTTACTTTGGTTCTCTGCCAGGACAGGCACCAAACCACACTTGCCCGCAACATAGATAAGTCCTCCATCCAGGCTCAGGGCATCAGCTTTTCCTTTCTGTAAAACCAAAGCAAATCGTCAGCACTACATAGTGAGGCTCTCACCTGTCCCTCCTGTCCTTAAGCTCTCTAAGGGCACAGCCTTATATCAGAGAACATCAAGCGTAGCAGAGACTGGGGTTGAACTGAGCACCCAAGGAAACACTATTGATTCTCTACCAGTCCCACACGCCTTTCATGCTGTCACTTCTGTTGGAGAAACCAGGCACAGGTCACACTCACCCTCTGTCCTCCAAGCACTCTTGGGACGCCCTCCTGGACCAGCCTCACTCACTGAGGAGATGCATGAAAACCACAGGCCTGGTCTAGT